>NW_027223760.1:12265000-13732500 GCF_028538775.1 Myotis yumanensis | reverse complement strand
ATGAGAGTTCCCTTTTGTCCACATACTTGCCAACACTTCTTGGTTTAATTATTGATGATAGATACTCTGATCTTGTGGTTTTAATTTGTATTTCTCTGATGATTAATAATGTTGAGCATCATTTCATATATCTATTGGACATCTGTATGTCCTCTTTGGCAAAGTTTCTGATCAGGTCCTTTGCCCATTTTTTAACTGGATTGTTTGTTTCTTTGTTTTGCTTTTTTAAAAAATCCTCACTGGAGGGTATGTTTATCATTGATTCTAGAGAGAGAATGAGAGAGAGAGAGAGAGAGAGAGAGAGAGAGAACCAACATGAGAGAGAAACATTGCTCCATTGCCTCCCTTACGTGCCCTGACTAATCTGATACCCTTTGATGCACAGACGACACTCTGACCAACTGAGCCATACTGGCCAGGGTAATTGTTTGCTTTTTTTGGTGTTGAGTTGTATGAGTGCTTCATAAATTTTGGATGTTAATCCCCCATCAGATGTATGATTGACAGATATCTTCTTCCATTAAGTAGGTTGTCTTTTCGTTTTGTCAGTAGCTTCCTTTGCTGTGCAAAAACTTTTTAATTTAATGTGGTCCTATTTGTTTACTTTTTCTTTTGTTTCCCTATGCAGAGAGATACATCAGAAAAAATATTGCTGAAAAAAATGTTAGAGATTTTATAGCCTATGTTTTCTTATATGATTTTATGGTTTTGAATCTAACATTTAAGTCTTAAATCCATTTTGAGTTTATTGTATATAGTGTAAGCAGTTGGTGTAGTTTCATTTTTTTGGCATGTATCTGTCCAATTTTCACAACACCATTTATTGAAGAGCCTGTCTTTACTTCATTTTATGTTCTTGCCTCCTTTGTCAAATATTAATTGACCATATAGTTATGGGTTTATTTTTGAGTTCTGTTCTGTTCAGTTGATCTCGGTGACTGTTTTTATGTCAGTTTCATGCTGTTTTGAATAACCTTGATGAGTGCTCTTGTAATATAGTTTGATATCAGGTAGTGTGATACCTCCAACTTTTCTTTTTCAAGAATGGTATGGCTATTCCGGGTCATTTGGGGCTCCATATAAATTTTAGGATTATTTGTTCTAGTTCTGTGACAAGTGCTGTTGGTATATTGATAGGAATTTCCTTGAATCTATAGGTTGCTTTTAGTAGTATGGACATTTTAATGATGTTAATTATTCCAGTACATGAACACAATATATTCTTTCATTTATTTGTATCTTCTTCAGTTTCTGTCTTCAGAGTCTTACAGCTTTTTGAGTACAGATCTTTTACCTCCTTGGTTACTTTTATTTATAGGTATATATATTTTTTTGATGCAGCTGTAAGTAGGATTGTTTTTTAGTTTCCCTTTCTGATTATTCATTATTGGTGTATAAAAATGCAACTGATTTCTGAATATTTAGTTTGTATCCTACTACTTTACTAAGTTCATTTATCAATTCTAGTAGTTTTTTGGTGGAATCTTTAGGGTTCTCTATATACAGTATTATATCATATGCAAATAATGACAGTCTTACTTCTTTCTTTCCAATTTGGATGTGTTTTATTTATTTTTCTTGTCTGAATGCTGTGGCTAGGACTTGCAGTATGTGTTTAATAACAGTAGTGAAAGTGAACATCCCTGTCTTGTTACTAATCTTAAGGGAAATGTTTTTAGTGTTTCCTCATTGAGTATGATGTTGGCTATGAGGTTGTCATATATGACCTTTATTATTTTGAAGTATTATCCCTCTATACCCACTTTGCTGAGAGTTTTTATCATAAATGGGTGCTGGATTTTGTTAAATGGTTTTTCTACATCTATTAATATAATCATTAGATTTGTATCCTTCATTTTGTTTCTGTCATGTAACTCGGTAATTGATTTGCAGATACTATACCAACTTCACAACCCAGGAATAAATCCCACTCGATCATGGTGTATGATCTTTTTAATATACTGCTGAATTCAATTTGCTAATAACTTATTGAGGACTTTTACAGCTATACTCTTCAGGGATATTCAGTTTTTTTTAGAATTTACATATGGGTGAAATCCTGTAGTATTTTCTTTCTCTGACTTATTTCACTTAGCATAATGCCCCGAGATACATCATTCCTGTTGTTGCTGAAGGGAAGATTTTGTTAGTTTTTATGGCTAAGCAATATTCTATGTAGTTCTTTTTTTTAAACATTTCTTTTTTTTCTTACTTTTCTTTTTTAAATATATTTTATTGTTTTTTTTTTACAGAGAGGAAGGGAGAGGGATAGAGAGTTAGAAACATCGACGAGAGAGAAACATGGATCAGCTGCCTCCTGCACAACACTCCCTATTGGGTATGTGCCCACAACCAAGGTACTTGCCCTTGACCAGAATTGAACCTGGGACCATTGAGTCCGCAGGCCAACACTCTATCCATTGAGCCAAACCAGTTAGGCGGGTTATGTAGTTCTTCTTTATTCATGCATCTGTTGAAGGACATTGATGTAGCTTCCTTATCTTGCCAATTATAAATAATGTAGCAGTGAAAATATGCGTGCATATGTGTTTTCAGATTCATTTTGGGATTTATTCAGATAAAACACCCAGAAGTGGAAATGCTGGGTCCTTTCTTGTCTCTTGTTACAGTCTTTGTTTTAAAGTTTGTTTTGTCTGGTATAAGTATTGCTACTTCAGCTTTGCTTGTTTTCATTTCATGAAATACCTTTTTCCATCCCTTTACTTTTCTTTCTTTTTTTTTCTCACATATTTTTTAAATTGATTTCAGAGAGAGGAAGGAAAAGGGAGAAAGAGATAGGAATGTTAATGATGAGAGAGAATCTCCTATTGACTGCCTCCTGCATGTACCCTACTGGGTGGGGATCGAGCCTTCAACCCAGTCATGTGCCCTTACCAAGATTCAAACCATGAGTATTTGGTTCATGGGTCCATGCTCAACTACTGAGCCACACCGGCTGGACCCTCCTTTTACATTTCAATCTGGGTGTGTCTTGATCTGAAGTGATTTTCTTGTAGGCAACATATGCAATGGTCTTGTTTGGTCAGCCAGTCAGCCACCCCATGCCTTTTGATGGGAGCATTTAATACATTTACATTTAAAGTAATTGTTGATAGATATATATAGTTATTTCCGTTTATTATAAAGATTTATTTCTTTCCTTCTTAATGAAGTCCGTTTAACATTTCTTATAATACTGGCTTGTTGTTGAAGTCCTTCAACTTCTTCTTATCTGGGAAGCTCTTTATCTTTGATTCTAAATGATAGCCTTATGGTTAGAGTAATCCTGATTGTAGGTCCTTTCTTTTCATCACTTTGAATATTTCTTACCAGTCCTTTCTGGCCTGCAAAATTTCTATTGAGAACTTAGCTGAAAGTCTTATGGGATCTCCCTTGAAAGTAACTACCTGCCTTTGTCTTGCTGGTTTTAAGATTCTTTGTCTTTAATAATTGGCATTTAAAGTATGTGTCTTGGTGTTGACCTCTTTGGGCTCATCTTCTTAAGGACTCTTTGTACTTCTTGGACTTGTATGTCTATTTTCTTCACCAGTTTTAGGAAGTTTTCTGTCATCATTTCTTCGAATATTTATCAGTCTGTTGCTCTCTCTCTTCTCTGATACCTCTGTGATAAGAATGTTGTTATGCTTGACATTGTCCAAGTTTCCTCAGACCATCCTAATTTTTTTATTCTTCTCGTGTGTTTCTTTTCTTTTTGCTATTGCAAGTGGCTGTTTTTCACTACCTTGTATTCCAAATTGCTAATTTGATCCTTTGCTTCATCTAATCTACAATTGATTCCATCTAATGTATTCATTTCCATTTTTGTAATCTTCATTTATGAGGGTTCCTTTTTATGTTTTCTCTCTTCTTTTTTATGTGTTTTATCTCTTTGTTGAAGTTCTAAGTTCATCTCTTCTTTCCCTGAATTCGCTGAACATTCTTATAACCAGTGTTTTGATCTGTACATCTGGAAGATTGCTTGCTTTAGTTTTATTTAGTTCTTTTCCTAGAGTTTTATTAGGTTCTTTCATTTGGGACATGTTTCTTTGTCTCCTTGTTCTGATTGCCTTCCTGTGATTGTTTCTATGTATTAGGCAGAGCAGCTACATCTCTCAGTCTTGGTAAAGTGGCCTTATGTGTTAGGTGTCCAATGTGGCCCAGCAGCACAGTCTTCATGGTCACCTGATTAGGATCCTCCATGTGTTTCTTCCATATGAGTTATGTGTGCCCGCTTTAATTGAGGTTGGCATGTTAATGGGAGGGATTGAACCTCAGGCTGATTCGTTGTGATTATTGGCAGTTAAGAAGCTGTTGTGCAGAGGCTGACCTTACTAAGTTTCATCTTAATGGGGCTCTGTTGCTGGCTGAGACTACCCGTTGATTGTGTGGTTGGTAGAATTGTTTGTGCAGTGCACTGGTGTGGTCTGAAGCTGGCCACCAGGTGTGTTGGTTCTGGACCTTTTGGAAAGGGTTCTGGGTTGGGCCAAGGTCAGCTGCTGCCTGTACCTGCCCAGGGCCACTTGGTTTGAGCTAAAGTGTGATCTGAGGATGTTTCCCACTTACGATTGGCATGGAGGTCCCTGGAGAATGCTAAGCTGTGAACTGAGGTTGGCTGCCTCTAATGCTGGACTTGGAGCTGTTTATTAAGAGGACTAGAGGCCCAGTGCATGAAATTCATGCACTGTGGAGGGGGGTGTCCCTCAGCCCAGCCTGCACCCTCTCCAATGTGGGACCCCTCGTGGGATGTCTGACTACCTGCAGTCGGACATCCCTCTCACAATCCGGGACTGCTGGCTCCCAACCCTTCGCCTGCCTGCCAATCTGATCACCCCCTAACCACTCCCCTGCCGGCCCCATCGCCCCCAACTGCCCTCCCCTGCCAGCCTGGTCACCCCCAACTGCCCTCCCCTGCAGGCCTGGTCACCCCCAGCAGCCCTCCCTTGCTGGCCTAATCACCCACAACTGCCCTCCCCTTCCGGTCATCTTATGGCTCTGGGTGCTGCCATATTTGAGGGTGGGGCATTCAATTAGCATATGTCCTCCTTATTGGCTGTGGGTGCCACCATTTTGTGACACTATGAGGGTCAATTAGCATATTCCCTCATTATTAGGTAGGATAAGATGCTGCTGTTTGGGGCTTTTTACCCATGAGAGATTTTAGGAAAGACGAGCACGAGCCAAGATAGGCCATTTGTATAGAAAAGCCATTGGAATTCACTTGAGTGGGCCCCAAATTTGGGAATGCTGGGGTCTCAGGGACTCATCAGGATAAGGCAAATGTTGTCAGCCAGGTTGATGGAGACTCAAACAGATATGGCACCCACCAGTGTGTGCAGGCTAAGTTGGGCAAGGACTCAACAAAGGAACAATGGCTCTCCCCAGTACTCTGTCTGGGAGAAAGCTACCCCTACAGCTCTTGTCCTGAAGCCAGACAATTCACTTCCTGCACATCTGTCCCTGGTACCTTGAACTGCTGCCCCAGTGCTGGAGTTCAGAGTGAGTGAGTCTCTCAGTGAATATGTGTGTGGGCCCTTTAAGAGGAACATTTGGGACTACAGCAGCCTATCGTCTCACTCAGTCACAATCTTTGCTGGTTTTCACACCAGAAGTTACGGTGACTTCTTTTCCTAATACTAGAACCCTGGGCTGGGTGGCCTGGTGAGGGGTTGCTCCGAAAGGGGGACCTCTGCATGTGAAATAGCTCTCTGGATTTTGAACCACCACACATGGATGTGGGACTAGCCCCCTCCTACCTATCTGGCTGTGGCTTCTTACATATACCCTTAGCATTGTCTACATTTTCAAATTGGTTTTTACTTATATTTCATCTGTTAGGTCTTTAATTTTTTCTGTTCCATGTAGACATTTTTAATCTTGTGGAAAATGGCATTGACTTAATATTTAATGATTAGCTTTCTATATAAGTACATAAAGATTCATTTTGTTCTTTTATTTTTTCTTATGTTTAAAAATTCTTTTTTATTTTCCCTCCAGTGGGACTAATAGTCAAAACATGATAACTTGAGCCTGGCCGGAGTTGCTCAGTGGTTGAGCATTGACCTATGAACCAGGAGGTCACAGTTCGATTCCCGGTCAGGGATCATGCCCGGGTTGTGGTCTTGATCCTCAGTTTGGGGGGTGGGGAGACAGGGGGGAATGCAAGAGGCACTGGATAAATGATTCTCTCTCGTCATTGATGATTGAATTGCTCTCTCCTTTCCTCTCTGAAATTAATTAAAGCATATTTTTTTTTAAAAATGGCAGCTTGAAAACCATTTTTAAATTAACACAAGTCACATCTTACGTTTCTCTTGGATCTTGCTATTGACAATACTTAGCGCATGGTTTTTTGTCTAGCAAATATGCGAATTTAATACTGTCTTATTTATTGGGGTCTTAGAATTTGTTTCTGGGGTGATGTTTTTTAGTTTTTAAAGGAAACATGTATTGAATGTTTTCTGTGTACTGGTTATTGTGTTAATTGCTCTTGAATGTGTTATTTAATATATTCCTTACAACTAGAGATAGATGCTATGTTATTTGTACATAAAAGAAAATTGGCACAAGGGCATTTAAGTCTTTGAGTGTAGCAGAGGTTTAATCTGAACAGGATCTACCATTGGAATGAAATTATATTTTCCATTTTCTCTGTATTTGGGATTATATTACATATTTTCTAATTGTTGCAAAACTCGTTTGTGTTAAATTGCCCTATGTCTTTGGGTTTTTCCCTCCCTTACCCTAAATTATTGTAGGTAATTGAATATTTTGGTTTAAAAAGTCTACTGATTGCAATGGGAAGTTCTATATGAACAGGAAAATATTGTTATTTTAATTTGACATAATATTTAGCCTTGAAAACAAGGTAACCTGTGATCAACTTAATCGGAACTTGGCAATTGTGCCAAAGTATGGATTTAACATTCCTTTTTTATTTGCATTTGGTAATGTGGTGATAAAAGATAGTATAAATTATGAAAGTCTAAAAGGTTTCTATTAGATTATTAAATACATGATAAAATTTGAAACCTTCTTCAATCTTGCCTTAAATTTAGAATTGACATTTGTATTATTGGAGACTTTAAAAGGTATCCTATCTAATTATAGACAAACATGGTAATTAACTGTACCTCCACTACCCTTCCCATTGGCTAATCTGGGCAATATGCAAATTAACTGCCAACAAAGATGGCGGTTATCCGCCAACAAAGATGGCAGCTAATTTGCATACTGCAGGCAGGGCAAGATAGTGCAAGCTGCCATTAAGGCCTGTGTGTAATACTGGGGCTAAGGCAAGCAGTGCCGATTGCCTTGCCGGAGCCCTTCCCCGCCCACTGGAGAGAGGGGGCCCACGCCCGTGTGCAATCGGGGGTGGGTGGGGGCTGGGGCAAAGCCAAGTGAGCAGATTGCCTCACCCAAGTCCTTCCCGCCCACCGGAGACACGTCCCAATGCGACCCAGGGGTGGCGGGGGCTGGGGCAATGCAAGTGGTGTGACTCCCCAGACCAAGCCCTCACCCGCCACCAGAGACATGTCCCAATGAGATCGGGGTCGGATGGTGGCTGGGGCAAAGGCAAGAGGTGCCCAATGCCTCACAGGAGCCCTCTCCTGCCCACCGGAGACAGGTACAAGTGAGATCTGGGGGTGGGCAGGGGCTGGGGCGAAGGCAAGCAGTGCCCAATGCATCGCAGGAGCCCTCACCCGCCTCTCAGAGACACGTCCCAATGCACAGGGATGGGGAGAAGGCAAGTGGTGCCATTGCCTCGCCGAGCCCGAGCCCGCCCACCAGAGACATGGAGACATGTCCCAATGCAACCAGGTGGTGGGCGGGGGCTGGGGCGAAGGCAAGCAGTGCAGATCCCCTCGCCCAAGGCCTCACCCACCCACCGGAGACACGTCCCAATGCACGGGGGCTGGGGCGAAGGCAAGCTGTGCAGATTGCCTCACCCGAGCCCTCTACTGCCCACCAGAGACATGTCCCAATGCGACCCAGGGCGGCTGAGGGCTTGGGCGAAGGCAAATGGTGGGGATCGCCTTGCCCGAGCCCTCGCCAGCCCACTGGAGACACCTGCCAATGCGCGGGGGCTGGGGGAAGGCAAGCATTTCAGATCACCTTGCCTGAGCCCTCGCCTGCCCACCTAAGACACATCTCAATACGATCTGAGGGCTGGGGCAAGGCAAGCGGTACCCATTTCATCAACAGAGCCCTGGCCCACCCACTGGAGACATGGGGTCCGCTCTGAGAGAGAGAGAGAGAGAGAGAGAGAGAATTTAGAGAGGCGGAATTTTGCATCCCGCATCCCTCCCTGATCACTGTGATTCCAAGCCAGCGAGGGCTGCCTTCAGGCTGATGCTCCAGGTCCCTCACCCCCACCCCAGGCCTGAGAGCACAGTGCTGGGCAGGGACACCCAGGGGTTTGGGAATGCACCATGAGGGGCCAGCACAAACTGGGGGTGGGCTGTGTTTACACCTCCAAGTTCCCCACTTCTGCCCTGGCCCAGCATGCCTCCTCCTTCCCCTCAGAGGCCCAGCTCCTGCCTACATGCTTACTGGGCAGGCCCAACTGCACCGGGAAGTGAGCCATGGCGATCAGGATGGCCACTTCCTGGGATGGAATGGTGGGACCATGGCGACTCATGAGGGCGATGAGGCCTGTGGGGCATGTGCAGCCCTTTGGCGGCAGAGGTGGCCAGCCGAGCCAAGACTGGCTTCAGTGGGGCCAGTGGGAGCCCGTTGAGGCCAACCCAACTCCCACAGGTGTCGGGTGGATGGTGGCTCAGTGGAGAGCAGTTTCTCCATTCCTGGTGCCCAGGGGTGGCTGTGAGCTGCTGCAATCCCACCCCACGCTTCAGGGCGGGGGAGAAGGCTCGCAGCCACCAGCACCCTGGGCTGCACCAACTGTGCCTCAGCCTGCCAGGTTGGCGGGGTCCAGAGCAGGTGAGCTGCTCCCTTCCCCCCGTGGTAGAAAAGGGAGGAGAGCACTGGGTACAGGGAGGGGACCTCAACTGGGATCCTCCTGGTGTGGGGAAGGGGCCCAGCCTGGGCCCAGTGGGGAGCTTAGGAAGTCTGGCTAAGCAGGGGCTGGTTCATACCAACTCTTACTCTGCCATCTTCCTCCAGTTCTTCAAGCTAGCCCCCCTGCCCCACCTGTCCGGGGCAACAGGCTCTGGGTGACCTCCCTGAGCTCAGACTGTGGACCCAGAGACCTCAAGGAAGAGTGCAGGGGCCGGTGCAGAAGTACCAGAGCAGAGTTGCTTCGGTGTCTCGGTGAAGTTTGCAACTGACCCAAGGAGGAAACCCCAGAGGGGAAAGGCCAGGAGGCATGAATTGCCAGCACTTTAGCCACTTGAAAACAGCTCCACTTGGAATGTGAGGGGGTTGTATGTTCAGCTGAGAAGTGAGGGGGCTGAACTCCACCATCGCTGGGCTCCTGTCAGTCCGAGGCCCAAGCGTCCACCATGACAAGTAAAGAACAGAGTGAGGGCCCCGAAGGAAGGGAGGACAATTGAAGAAAACCATGTCTAGACTTTCCCCAGCCCTCTCCTTCTTTCTGCTGCCTACAAGAGCCCCAGGCCCGGCCACAGTTCTGTCTTTACCTTTTAGTCCCCTATTCTCCAACCACAGAGGAAAGAAATAAGGAAGGAGTCTATGCTGCCTTCAGAAAGTATCTATATACCTGATCGGCCAGTTGCCTTCCACAGAGGGAGGCCAGACTGTGGCTTAGGCCCACTCCCAGGGACATCAGTAGGACATCCTGTGAGGGATCGCAGACTGTTAGAGGGGCCAGGCTGGGCTGAGGGATGCCCCCCGAGTGCACAAATTTTTGTGTACCGGCCACTAGTATATAATAAACATTTCTGCATTTAGGAATTACGTGGGTTTTCTTCCCAGTTTGCTTAAACATTTTTTTAAATAAATAAAAATACTCATTACACTTAGAAGGCAATTTTCCTGGCAGAAGAGGGTGTTCTATTGAGATTGCTCAGTCACGAGGTAAAGGTTTTGTAAAATGATGTGACACTTTAATTTCAATAGGTCTTTTATTAGTGTTGATAAGACAGCACACATTAACTAATGTCCAAGGTTTTTACGTAATCATTGTGCGATCATTAACTTGTCAAATGTTAATGCCCATTTTAACAAATAGAAAATACCCTGGGAAAAATGTTGCTTTCTTTCTCTGAAGAGAAATTTAGTTGTAAATGTCACTGAAGCAGTTTGGTAGATTGAGGTCTAATTTTGTATTATAATGTTAACTTGTTTTTTAGTTATGAGGAATTAAGTGATATATCTTTGTTGAATTCACAGAAATATTTTCAGAAAGAGTTTGTTAATAGCTTATTTAGAAAACATTACTAGAAATGGTTATTTTTCTGATTTTTTCCTGTATTTTTTCAAATAAATTGCCTGTCCATATCCTATGTTCATTGTTTTATTTACCTGTTTTCCTTATGTACCTTTAGGAGCTGATCTTAACTTTGTTAGCAGTTTTACATGTTTGTAGACAATTAGGAATATCTTAGTGTAACTTTACATGAAGAGGGCATAGCATTCATATTGCTGCTTATGTACCTGGAAATCTACTTGGTCCTTTTGAAAGCACAGAATGGAGATGAAGGAAGGCCTTCACAAAGGCACAGAAGTGAAGTCTTAACATTTAAAAAAAGAAAGAAAACTACCTTCCAGATTCTGACTTGACTTTTTGACTTACTGGTGTCTAGAACCAGTGGTAAGTTGTGTGCTGGCATTTATTCTCTTTCATTGTGGTCACATGGGCATATATAACTTCAAGGGAGTGAGAAAGTATAATCTTCCTGTTTTCACAGAAGTGAAATCAGTAATAATGGTGGACAGTCCTGACTATTTACCACCTAAATATATTTTCTTCATGACCACAATAATTGTATTTCCTTTTTACGATGTGCTTAAAGCAATAACTAATTTGAAAATAAATTTACACCAAGAAAAAATATTTATCTCAAATTATTCCATTTGCTCTTATATATAATTTGTCCCAAATTGGTTCTTTCTTTATAACGTCTGTTAGATTCATTGCAGTTTTGATATTGTAATCCTTTAGGGCAGGGGTGTGGTACATCCAGCCTGTGGGCTGTCAGGAGGCCCTGGAAATCATTTAGTCAGACCCTGCCAATGCATTAGGGGTGAGTTAACAATGTTTTACCAAATAGAGCAGGCTAATTTTTAAGGTGATAATTTTGTATGGCCTATGAATGATAATATAAATGGCCCTTGGCATAAAAAAGGTTCTATACCCTGCTTTAGGGGCTACTTTTATAGCCTCCTAATTGATATATTTTTAAATATATTATTGATTTTTTACAGAGAGGAAGGGAGAGGGATAGAGAGTCAGAAACATCGATGAGAGAGAAACATTGATCAGCCGCCTCTTGCACACCTCCCACTGGGGATGTGCCTGCAACCAAGGTACATGCCATTGACTGCAATTGAACCTGGTACCCTTGAGTCCGCAGGCCGATGCTCTATCCACTGAGCCAAACCAAATTGCCCTGTTCATTGATTGGAAGAATCAACATTGTTAAAATGGCCATATCCAGATTTAACGCAATTCCCATCAAATCTCAGTCAGGGCAATCCTAGGTCAGGGCTAATTGATATTTTTGACCGCACTACTATATTTTAGTCAGTTCTATATGTTGAACACACTTCTTTTTGTTTATTAGGTGAAATCTAAAATTTCCCATAATTTGATTCCATTTTATTTACTTGTTCTAAACTCCCTAATTTCTTTTTTTCCTTTGACATATTTTTTAATTAAATTTATTGGCGTGGCACTGGTTAATAGGGTTATATAGGTTTCAAGTGTACGTTATTATGATGCATATTACTGTATATTGCATTGCAAAGCCACCACCCAAAGTTAAATCATCTTTTGTCACCATATATTTGGCTCCCTTTACCCTCTACCACACCTCACCCCCTTCCCAATGGTAACTGCCCTGCTGTTGTCTGTCTGTATCTCTGATTTTCAGTTTTATATCAAACATATGATTGAAATCATATTGTTTTAGCTTTATGGTTTTTTACTTACTTTGCTTGGCACAATATTCCAAGTTCCATCCATGTTGTCACAAATGGCAGTATTTCATCTTTTCTTATGGCAGAGTAGTATGCCATAGTATACATGTACCCTATCTTCTTTATCCAGTCCTCTATCAAAGAGAATTTGGTTGTTTCCATATCATGGTCACCATGAATAATGCTTCAATGTACATAGGGGTGCATATATATTAGTGAATAGATGTTTTAGAGTTTTTCAGGTAGATCCCCAGAAGAGGGGTTGCTGGATCATATGGTAAATCTAATTTTAGCTTTTTGAGGAACTGCCATACTGTTTTCCATGGTGGTTGTACCAGTTTACATTCCTACCAGCAGTGAAGGAGAAAACATGGCCTCTCCAACACTTGTTAATACTTGTCTTGTTGATAATAGCTATTCCAGCAGCTGTGAGCTGGGATCTCCTTGTAGTTTTGATTTGCATTTCCCTAATTGCAAGTGAAGTTGAGCATCTTTTCATATATGTGATGGCCATTTGTATATCTTCTTGGGATAGGTATCTGTTCAGATCCTCTGCCATTTTTAAAAAAATGTGTTTTATTGATTTTTTACAGAGAGGAAGGGAGAGGGACAGAGAATTAGAAACATGGATGAAAGAGAAACATCGATAAGCTGCCTACTGCACACCTCCTACCGGGATGTGCCCGCAACCAAGGCACATGCCCTTGACCGGAATGGAACCTCGGAGCCTTCAGTCCACAGGCCGATGCTCTATCCACTGAGCCAAACCGGTTAGGGCCTTTGCCATTTTTTAATTGGATTGTTTGTGTGGTGTTGAGTTGTTTGAGTTCTTGTATACTTTGGGTATTAACCCCTTCTCAGAGCTGTTGTTTACAAATAATATCTTCCATTTGGTTGGTTGACTTGATGTTTTGTTGTTGGTTTATTTTGCTGTGCATAAGCTTTTTAGTTTGATACAGTCCCATTCATTTATTTTTGCTTTTACTTCCCTTGCATTTCAGGTAATAAAATGTTCTTTATTACCAAATTGCATTAATTTAGTGCCCATGTTTTCTTCTATGTTCTTTATTGTTTCAGATCTTATATTTAGGTCTTTGATCCATTTTGAATTAATTTTTGTACATGGAGACAAATTGTAATCTAGTTTCATTCTTTTGCATGTGGCTTTCCAATTCTCCTAGCACCGTTTATTGAAAAGGCTTTCTTTTCATTACAGTGTTTTGTGCTTTTTTTTTGCTCCTTTGTAAAAAATTACTTGTCTATATATAATACCTGTGGTTATATATCTAGGCTCTCAATTTTGTTTCATTGTTCTTTGTGCCTGTTCTGCCAATACCATGGTGTTTTGATTCTGATAGCTTTGTAATATCATTTGAAGTCAGGTAGTGTGATATCTCCAACTTCATTTTTTCTCAGGATTGATTGGGCATTTTGGGGTCACTTCTGGTTCCATACAAATCTGGCAATATTTTTTTATCCATTTCTTTTAAAAATGACTGAGATTTTGATGGGAATTATGTTAAATCTGTATATGGCCAATTTAACAATGTTGATTCTTCCAATCCATGAACAGAATATTTTCCATTTTATTGTATCTTTTTCATTCTCTTATAATACTGCTCTTTCGTTTTCAGTATATAGGTCCTCTACATCCTTTGTTAATTCCTAGGCACTTAATTTTTTTCTTTAAATTGCAAGAGGATCTTTTTCATATCTTTTTCTCAAGTTTCGTTGATATTATATAGTAAAGCAATGGAATTTTTTAAAAATATATTTTATTGATTTTTTACAGAGAGGAAGGGAGAGAGATAGAGAGTTAGAAATATTGATGAGAGAGAAACATCGATCAGCTGCCTCCTGCACATCTCCCACTGGGGATGTGCCCGCAACCCAGGTACATGCCCTTGACTGGAATCGAACCTGGGACCTTTGAGTCCGCAGGCCGACGCTCTATCCACTTAGCCAAACCGGTTTCGGCAATGGAATTTTTTTAACCAGTTAACTGCCATGCATCCTAACCATCCCCACACGCTACGATATTTTGAATTTGCATCTATAGACGCTTATGGCGTACAAAGGGTTAAAATATATATGTATATGGTTAGTAGAGGTCCAGTGCACAAAATTCATGCATGGGGGAGGGTGTCCCTCAGCCTGGCCTGCACCCTCTCACAATCGGGGACTGCTGGCTCCTAACTGCTCACCTGCCTGCCTGCTTGACTGTCCCCAACCTCTTCTGCCTGCCAGCCTGATTGCCCCCAACTGCCCTCCCCTGCCACAACCTTCCCCCTCCGCAAGAGGCAGCAGAGACACCAGGACCAGCCTCCTTGGCATCACACAGAGCCGCAGGACCCCCAGGCCACCCTGCGCAGAGCTGGGTGGACCCGCCTCCACTGTGTATGCAGCCATCTTGTGGCGGCCATCTTGTGGTGGCCTTTTTGTGACAACGTCGCATGTGAGGGCGCGAGGACCACCTAGGCTTTTATTAACATATATATATATATATACACAGACATACACACACACATGTTTTTAATCATTGTTCAGATTATGACAAATGTTCCTCTTTACCCCTCCACAATAGCTCCCCTCCACTTGTTCCCACACCACCCCTGGCCCTTGACCCCCCCCCCCCCCCCACTGTCCTCGTCCGTAGGTGTAAGATCTTTGTCCAGTCTCTTCCTGCATCCACCACACCCCCTTCCCCCTGAGAATTGTCAATCCAATCCCTTTCCATGCCCCTGATTCTATTCCATTCACCAGTTTATTCTGTTTATCAGGTTTCTTATTCATTTGATTTTTAGATTCACTTGTTAGATATTTGTTGTCACTTTGCTGTTCATAATTTTTTATCTTTGCCTATTTCTTCTTCTTCCTCTTAAAGAATATCCTTCCGCATTTCATATAATACTGATTTGATGGTGATGAATTACTTTAGCTTTTTCTTGTCTGTGAAAATCTTTATCTGACCTTCAATTCTAAATGATAGCTCTTCTGTGTAGAGTAATCTTGGTTGTAGGTTCTTGCTATTCATCACTTTAAATATTTCTTGCCACTCCCTTCTGGCCTGCATAGTTTCTGTTGAGAAATCAGCTTACAGTCGTATGGGTACTCCCTTGTGGGTAACTAACCTTTTTACTCTTGCTGCTTTTAAGATTCTTTCTTTGTCTTTGGCCTTTGACATTTTAATTATGATGTGTGTTGGTGTGGTCCTCTTTGGTTTCCTCTTGTTTGAGGTTCTCTGGGCTTCCTGGACTTGGAAGTCTATTTCTTTCACCAGATAGGGGAAGTTTTCTGTCATTATTTCTTCAAATAGGTTTTCAGTATCTTGCTCTCTCTCTTCTTCTGGCACCCTCATAATTCTGCTGTTGGTACGCTTGAAATTATCCCAGAGGCTCCTTACACGATCTTCATATTTTTGGATTTTTTTTCTTTTTGCTCTTCTAGTTGGGTGTTTTTTGCTTCTTTATATTTCAAATCTTTAACTTGATTCTTGGGATCCTCTAGTCTACTGTTGGATCTCTGTATATTATTCTTTATTTCGGTCAGTGTATGCTTAATTTCTGTTGGTCCTTTTTCATATCCTTGAGGGTCTCACCAAATTTCTTGGAGGTGTCCAGAAGATTCTTGAATAACCTTATAACCATGGTTTTGAACTCTATATCCAGTAGTTTGCTTTCCTCCATTGCTTTCATTTATGACGTGTTTCTTTGTCTCCACATTTTGATAGAGTGGCCTTGTGTTCTAGGTGTCCTATAGGGCCCAGTGGTTCAGCCTCCCCAATTACCTAGGAGGTCAAGTAAGTTATAAATAACCGGTGAGCCAGGGGGACAGAGCACCAGAATAGCCTATACACCCGGGGGAGGAGGTGTCTGCTAGTTCTCAGGGACTGAGTGTATTGGGGAAACAAGGGAGAGAAGACCTCTTCACCTGGTTGGACCACACTGCTGCTTAAGAAAGTATTGGCTTCCCCGGGGATTCCAGCTTCAGCCCTGCTTGTCTTGCCTAAGGCCCTTCTTATTGGTATATAAATATTTGACTACACTTTAATTCCTTACCTCAAGGCTAGAGTAAGCTATGAATTGATACATTCAAATACATGCTTAACTATGCTAATAAGCCTGAGGATGGGGTTCAGTGGAAGTTTTATGATGTACTTTCTGCTCCAGTCTCAGCAGCAGAGTCTGAGTCATCAATCTTGGTTGATGATGTTAAAAATAAGGCGAGCCCCTCAAGTCAGGGGTCCTGGTAGAGCACAAAGCATACTCGGGAGCCAGGCAGCAAGGCCAACATCCTTACTTCTAAGTAGAAGGGTGCGCACACATGGTCTGGAAGTACACCCACACCGAGCAGGTGGTCTGCCCGGGATTTATAATCTCTGATGCATGTGAATTGTCCCTTCCTCTTGATTGGCACTCAGGAGCACAGTGTTTCTCGATTGGCTAATTCAAAGGGAGGGACCGGGCTTTGCCATTTCAAGATGGCGGCCGCAAGGGAGCTGCAAGCCATGCAGCCAACATGGCAACTGCCAAGTCACACAGTCACAAATGGCAGCTGTCTAAACTGCTCTTTGACAGAAAAGATGATTTGTTTATTCTCACAATTCCCCCCATTTTTTATTTAAACTCTTCTTCAAACTTGCCTAACATTGATTGACTTTCATGCTCTACAGTGTCTAGGACAGTGATGGCGAACCAATGACACGCCTGTCAGAGGTGAGACGCGAACTCATGTTTTTGGTTGATTTTTCTTTGTTAAACAGCATTTAAATGTATAAAGTAAATACCAAAAATATGAGTATTTGTTTTACTATGGCTGCAAATATCAAAATTTTCTATATGTGGCAAGGCTCCAGAGTTTAGTTAGGGTTTTTCAAAATGCTGACCCTCTGAGCTCAAAAGGTTCGCCATCACTGGTCTAGGAGAAGACTAATTTGCTGTTTGGTCAATGCGGTTTCAATTAACCCTTGGATGAGACCACCCCCCCCCCCCGCCCCCTCATATGGGATGGTGTGACATCTCATCACTGTAGCTCCTAATCAAAGGGGTGAATGTGGAGCCATTGCTCTAGTGCAGTGGTTCTCAACCTTCTGGCCTTTTAAATACATTCCTCATGTTGTGGTGACCCCCAACCATAAAATCATTTTCATTGCTACTTCATAACTGTAATGTTGCCACTGTTCTGAATCGTAATGTAAATATCTGATATGCAGGATGTATTTTCATTGTTACAAATTGAACATAATTAAAGCATAGTGATTAATCAAAAAACAATATGTAAAAGTTGTCCCAAAAATCACGGAAGAAGTGATTTTGATAGAAAACACAGGTTTATAATTACAAATTGTAAATTTCTTATTGATTCATAAAGTATACCTATAGGGTTATGTATGGAATAGCATATCGGGTAAATGGCCTCCACGGCTTCACTGGCACATACGCACTCTTTTTCTTTTTTTTTTTTAATATACTTTAGTGATTTTTTACAGAGAGGAAGGGAGAGGGATAGAGTTAGAAACATTGATGAGAGAGAAACATCTATCAGCTGCCTCCTGCACACTCCCCACTGGGGATATGCCCGCAACCAAGGTAATGCTTTGACCGGAATGAAACCTGGGACCCTTGAGTCCCCAGGCTGACGCTCTATCCCAGGGGTGGGCAAACTTTTTGACTCGAGGGCCACAATGGGTTCTTAAACTGGACTGGAGGGCCGGAACAAAAGCATGGATGGAGTGTTTGTGTGAACTAATATAAATTCAAAGTAAACATCATTACATAAATGGGTATGGTCTTTTTTTTTTTTTTTTTTTTTTTTTTTTTAGTTTTATTCATTTCAAACGGGCCAGATCTGGCCTGAGGTCCGTAGTTTTCCCATGGCTGCTCTGTCCACTGAGCCAAACTGGTCAGGGCACATACACACTCTTGTGTTGAAGTTTTCCGTGACCGTTTTGCATAAATGTGGCTGAATTTCGTTGATACATTGCTCAGTTTCCTCCATCAAGGCGTGGGTGGTCGTGGGCTTGTTGGAATAAACCTTAGAATTCAAAAACCCCAAAGAAAAAAGTCCAACGTCATTAAATAGCATGATCTGAGTGGCCAATTCTGATCATCAAAACGGGAAATTACACCACCAGGAAATGACTCATGCAGTAATTGAATTGTTTCTCAGGCGTATGTGGCAGCAAAGCCATGGAGGCCATTTATCCGATATGCTATTTCATACATAACCCTATACTGTATACTTTGTGAATCAATAAAAAATTTACAATTTTTAATCATAAACCTGTGTTTTCTATCAAAATTACTTTTTGCATGAATTTTGGGACACTCTTTAATTATATGTGTTTACTGATGGTCTTAGGCAACCCCTGTGAAAGGGTCGTTCAATCCCCAAATGTGTCACAACCCACAGGTTGAGAACTGCTACTCTAATGCATCAGAGAAAGGACCCTCAATCCCAGGTTCCAGCTCACTCATCAGCTAAAGCTGCCAATGCCTTAGGGCAGTGGTTCTCAACCTGTGGGTCGCCACCCCTTTGGCGGTTGAACAACCCTTTCACAGGGGTCGCCTAAGACCATCCTGCATATCAGATATTTACATTACGCTTCATAACTAGCAACATAACAGTTATGAAGTAGCAACGAAAATAATTTTATGTTGGGGTCACAACATGAGGAACTATATGTAAAGGGCCAGAAGGTTAAGAACCACTGCCTTAGGGCCTTAGTGATGGTCTGTGTGCTGTGTTGTCAGGGATGAATGTGCAGCACCGGCCCACATCTTCCTCCTTCTTCTGCCTGTTCTCCCAGGTCACCCTGCTGTAGGCATCTAGCTGTTCACCATCCCTTTAGCTGCATCTTGAGGATAGTTAGTTAACAAGTGCAGGTTCTAGAAAATATAATTAATCCACCACATTCCTGTTCACACCTCTATGGATAGGTGGTCAAATATCCTATCTAATAAAAGACAAAAAGGGTAATTGACCGTACCTTCCCTACACTTCCCATTGGTTAATCAGGGCGATATGCAAATTAACTGCCAACAAAGATGGCAGTTAATTTGCATACATAGGCTCCAAGCAGTGGAGCGAAGCCAAATGGCCCCGAAGCTGGCCGAGTAGCGAGGCCCCCCGACCCCTGCACCAAACATATCCGCGAGGCCTCCCAGCCCCTGGATCAGCGGAGCCTCGCAGCCTCCGGGCCCCAGGATCAGCAGAGCCCCGAGGCCTCCCAGCCCCAGGATCAGCAGAGCCATGAGGCCTGATAGCTGGGGTGGGGCTCTGACCGGAGCCCAGCCAGAGCAAAGGCCTTGGTCCCGGGTGCCAGAGGAAAACTGGTGCCAGCAGCCAAGGGAAGGGAAGGCCTATTGCATGAATGTCTTCATGCAACAGGCCTCTCGTCTATATAATAAAGAGATAATATTCTAATTTGTCCATTACGGTGTCCCAGTCACAACTAGTCTGTGGGCAGGGCCAGGGGCGGGCACTTCTGCCCCCAACACTAACATCAAGTTGCCTGGGTGCATCCCCATTCAGCACTTGTATGATGCTGCGGGGGAGAGGGGGAGTGGGGAGGCTGGGCTTGACAGGGGGCCTCAGGGCACGTCCCCTGCTCTGACTCTGGGCCAGGAGACCTCAGATTGCGCCCCCTGTCCCAGCACTGGGCCGGGGGAAGTCAGGCCATGCCCCCGGCCCACAGGGCTTGACGGGGAACTTCAGGCCATGCTCCCCGCCCCGGCTCCAGGCTAGAAGACTTCAGACTGGGCCCCCTGCCCTGGTGCCAGGCCAGGAGACCTCAGACTGCGCCCCGCAACCCCAGCACTGGGCCGGGGGACCTCCGGCCATTCCCCCCACCCGGCAAGGCTTGATGAGAACCTCAGGCGGTGCCCCCTGCCTTGTGGGGTTTGATGGGGAACCTCAGGCCGCATCCTCCACCCCAGCACCCGCCTGGGAGGCCTGAGGCTGTACCCCCACCTGGAGGGGCTTCTCAGGGGTGTGGCCAGCCCGGTCTAGGTCTCACCCAGTGGGGATGTGGCCGGCTGGGTCTGGGTCTCCTGCATTTTCGAAGTGCATGAGGGTGGTGGGCAGGGACTTGACTCTAGGTCCCGCAGCATGCCCCAGACTCGGACAGGAGGTAAATTTTATATACATTTTACTAATTTCTTTCATCTCTGGCACTTCTATTATAGAGAAACGGCAAATAGCAATATCAAAATATTTCTTCTCATTAATTCTCTTTTAATGTGCAAGAATGTCATGCACTGGGCCACTAGTGTTATAACTGGTGTGCCAAGGGGACAGAGTACCAGAATAACCTATACCCCTGGGGGAGGAGGTGTCTTCCAGTTCTCAGGGACTGAGTGTATTGGAGAAACAAGGAAGAGAAGACCTCTTCACCTGGATGGACCATACTGCTGCTTGAGGAAGTATTGGCTTCCCCAGGGATTCCAGCTTCAGCCCAGCTTTTCTTGCCTATGGCCCTTCTTATTTGTATATAAATACTTGACTATTTACACTATAATTCCTTACCTTAAGGCTAGAGTTAGCTATGAATTGATAAATGCATGCTTTATTAACTATACTACTAAAAGCCTAGGTCAGGGGTGGGCAGCCTTTTTGTGAGTGCGTGCCAAAACCAGCAAAATCTCTGACTCAAAATTCTTCTGCGTGCCAACCCTAATTTTTTGAGAACATGTTACGCCTACTTGATATCTCCTAAGGTGTACGTATGTGAAGTACCTTGAAGAAATAATAAAATTCATTCGAGCGACAAAAGTACAGTATCTGATGATGAAAAATACATTTATTTTTTTTTAATTAAACCTTTATTTTTCAGATTATTACCTTGGTTCCTCCTTTTTCCCACCATAACTCCACACCACCCAGTTCCCACCCCACCCTCCGCCCTCACTCCCCACCCACTGTCCTCATCCATAGGTGCACGATTATTGTCCAATCTCTTCCCACACCACCCATACCCCCTCCCCCCCGAGAATAGTCAGTCCATTCCCTTTCTATGTCCCTGATTCTATTACAATCACCAGTTCATACTGTTCATCAGATTATTTATTCACTTGGTTTTTAGATTCACTTGTTGATAGATGTGTATTTGTTGTTCATAATTTGTATCTTTACCATTTTCTTCTTCTGCCTCTTCTTAAACGATACCTTTCAGCATTTCATATAATACTGGTTTGGTGGTGATGAACTCCTTTAGCTTTTTCTTATCTGTGAAGCTCTTTATCTGACCTTCACTTCTGAATGATAGCTTTGCTGGATAAAGTAATCTTGGTTGTAGGTTCTTGGTATTCATCACTTTGAATATTTCTTGCCACTCCCTTCTGGCCTGCAAAGTTTCTGTTGAGAAATCAGCTGACATTCGTATGGGTGCTCCCTTGTAGGTAACTGATTTTCTTTCTCTTGCTGTTTTTAGGATTCTCTCTTTGTCTTTTGCTTTTGGCATTTTAATTATGATGTGTCTTGGTGTGGTCCCCGTTGAATTCCTTTAGTTTGGGGTTCTCTGTGCTTCCTGGGCTTGGAAGTCTATTATTTTCACCAGGTAGGGGAAGTTTTCTGTCATCATTTCTTCAAAGAGGTTTTCAATATCTTGTTCTCTCTCTTTTCTGGAACCCCTATAATTCCGATGTTGGTACGCTTGAAGCTGTCACAGAGGCTCCTTACGCTATCTTCGTATTTTTGGATTCTTTTTTTCATTTTGCTTTTCTGGTTGGGTGTTTTTTGCTTCTTTGTATTTCAAATCTTTGACTTGATTCTTGTGATCCTCTGGTCTGCTGTTGGGAGTCTGTATAATATTCTTTATTTCAGTCAGTGTATGCTTAATTTCTACTTGGTTCTTTATCACAATATCGAGGGTCTCACTAGATTTCTTAAAGATCTCACTACATTTATCGGCTGTCTCACCAGTCTTTTTGAGGGCCTTACTAAATTTTTTGGTGGCTTCTAGACAGTTCTTGAAAGACTTTAAAAATGTGGTTTTGAACTCTATATCCAGCAGTTTGCTTTCCTCCATTTCTGTCATTTGTGTCCTGTTTCTTTGTCTTTGCATTTTGGCTGCTTCCCTGTGTTGACAGAGTGGCTTTCTGTGCTAAGTGTCCCAATTACCTGAGGTGGACATTCTTGGTGCACCCCCTTGTGGGCTTTGTGCACAGTCTTGTTGTAGTTAAGGCTTTATTGTTGTATCGCATTGCTGGGAGGAATTGACCTCCAGGCCAATTGGCCGTGAGAATCAGCTGTCTGCAGTGGGAGAACTTCTGTGCTGGAGACACTCCTCTGGGGCAAGATTTGCTTCAGTGGGGCTTTGGTGCTCACTGAGTCTGCCCCCTGAGTGTGTCTTTTATGGTCCCACGGAGCTGCCAACTGGATGGTCCCACTCTGACCTCTGGGCTTCCTGGCTCCTGGATCTCTAGGGAGGTGCTAATCTAGGCTTTGCCTGCAGCTATCCAGCAAAAGCCTCCCAGCAGGGATTGGGCGGGGTGGGTCCCAGGGGATCAAAAGGGCGGGGCTCGCAGTTATGGCTGCTCTCAGTCTTGCCCTCAGAGGCTCTGCTTCTCAGTGTCCCTGGAATCGCTGCAAGCCCCAAGGAAAGAAAGCTGCCCTCGGGTTCTGACCAATGCCAGACAGTCCCGCTTCTCCCTTATGAGTCTGGGTCCCTAGAGACTCGCCCAGAACTGGAGGTCAGAGCCTGAAACTCCCTCCCATTTGAAAACGACAACCGCGCCGTCAGCCGCCAGCCGCCAGCTCCCTCTGCATGCACTCTGCACCTTAGTATTTTACTTCCGCACTGCGCCTCCTCTGAGTCTCGGTATGCTTTTCTCTTTCCTTCTAGTTGTAGAATTTCCACTCAGCCAGCCTTCCGGTGGTTCTGGATGATGTCCTTTCTGTCTTTTATTTGTATTTTTGAAGTGGTTGTTCGAGGCAGCAACTCCGGTGTTTTTCACATTTATTTTTTTTTAATATTTTATTTTTTACAGAGAGGAAGGGAGAGGGATAGAGAGTTAGACACATCCATGAGAGAGAAACATCGACCTTTCAGTCCACTGGCCGACGCTCTATCCACTGAGCCAAACCAGTCCGGGCTACATTTATTTTTTAATGTATACATGTACACTGATAGTCTGACAGAAAACTTTATGACTCTGTTTGATATTATCAGTGGGACTTTTGCTGCTGCGTTACTGATGACAGATTTTACATCAGTTTTATATTTCGTGACCTTCAGAGATATGCACAAGCTACTACTTTCATCTGTCAGGCTATTCCTATTACGAGACTTAACAAAAATTCATCAGTGTGAATAAAGATTCACAAGCATATATGGATGAAACCAAAACACTGGTGGGATATAGGAAGGCAGGAAGAGTTAAGGCAGAGGCATAGAAATTGCTCTTCCCCTCTCTCGTCAATCCATGTCTATGGTCTTTAAGATAACTTGTTATGTAAAATTGTTTATTTATCTAAGATGCACCTACTGAAAAGTCCCACTGAATTTATCTGAAAAATAAAAAAGTCGATATTAAGAACGAAATTGTAAATGGAAGATTATGAGAGGGTTTCGCATTCCAGCAAAACTTAGTGGCATGCCATGTTTGGCACGCGTGACAGGGGTTGCCCACCCCTGGCCTAGGTGGTCCTCGCATCCTTGCACACGACGTCATCACAGGGTGGCGATCACAAGATGGCCACCACAAGATCGCCACGTGCACAGCCGAGGCAGTACCCAGTGGCCGCTCCACGTCGTGAGTCCTAGGGGTCCCATGGCTCCGCATGGCACAGAGGAGGCCAGTAAAGGCATCTCCGCCACCTCATCTGAAGGAGGCGGGTCCCAGTGGAGGAGATGGGTCACGGTAGAGGATGGCAGCTGAGGGCGATCGGTCCCGCAAGGGAGTGCAGCTGGGGTTGAAAGGGGCTGGCAGGGAGGGCAGCTGGAAGGAATCGGGCTGGTGGGGGAGGGCAGCTGGGGGCGAGCAGGCCAGCAGGGCAGTAGTTAGGCATCAATTGGGCTGGCACGGGAGTGCTTAGGTGGCAATCAGGCTGGCAGGCAGAAGCAGTTAGAGGCAATCAGGCAGGCAGGCAGGCGAGTGGTTATGAGCCACTGGTCCCGGATGGAGAGAGGGATGTCCGACATCCCTTGAGGTGTCCCAGATTGGAGAGGGTGCATGCAGGGCTGAGGGACACCCTCTCCCCCCACCCCCCAGCCATGCACGAATTTTACGCACCGTGATGCTTTATTAATAAGCCTTAATTAAATCATCTTTAGGTGGTGTTCATTTATGATATTTTAGGTAGAACTTTCCCCTCCAGTGTCCACAGCAGACTCTGAGTCAATGTTTGTGAAAGAAGAGGAGGATGTACTCCGCTTCCTAGGGTAAGAAGAAAAAGAAGAAAGTCAAGGCTGTGACTCTTGAAAGGAACAATTAAACTATTCATTATTTCCTCATTTTAGATAAGAATTCTAAGTGTTCCCAATTATTTACGTTTTTAGAAAGACCTCCTGCTCCTCTGACTTTGGTGTGTTTTTCTTTCTTCCATAAAAATTTTTTAGCCAAAGAGGCCGCTTTCTCCAAAATCCACGTTCCTAGAAAACAGATGGGGAGACATGAACTCTACATTTCCCATGCTTTGTCCTGCCACAGTACTTTGCCCTCCTCAAATTTACCTCTATGTCAATATCTGATGATTCCTTTGATGCCTTGAAGTTGGAAAAAAAGCTGTTTGGAGGAAAATACATACCAACAGTTAGTGATTCATGCCATTCTCCATGACTCTCGCACATATAGTTCTGGTGTTATTCGGACTAATTGGATACCTGGGTCCATATTCCTGAGCAAAATCACCACAGACCTGGGACCTTGAAAATGATTCCTTGCGTGCTGGGCTTCCAATTCTCTGTGAGAGTTTAAAATGTCCCTGCAATGTCTCTGGGAGACCTATGTATGTGGCTTGGCATGGGGTATAGGCAGGATTTTCAGTGTTGCTTACTGCATTTTCAAGCATGTGCAGTGTGGACAAAAGGGGCCACATGCTAACCTCAGGGGAGGCCTGCATGGCAGTCTTGCAGACTCAGAGACCTAAAGTAACCACAAAAGATGGTCTGAAAATTAAATATTTAACTGCAAACAGGTTATAGTGGGTTGTCATGTCCTAGGCCAGTATTTTCCCTGACAAATATCAACTTAGATCTTTACTGAGCCCATTTGTCTTTTTGCCTCTAAGATAACATATTTTTGAAGTGTCTGGGTAATTTTTAAATTCCTCTTTTTTCTGGATCCTTTAGGGTGCAACAAATATCACCTGCACATTTCCTCATTGTTATGTTGTCAAGTTAATTGTCAACTGTTAATGATGTTGAACTATCCTGTATCCATCTATGTAAAAGCAGCACATGTCCATCATGGCACTTTTTTCTCCTATCCCAGAGGTTTTCCTGCTTTGCTTTATCCCACCTTCTTAATCTATCACCAATGGGTTTCATGTATTCCACCTACATCCCTTTCTTTTGATTGCAATCTAATCTAATAAAAGAGAAACATGGTAATTAGTACCCTTTTCATTGGCTAATCAAGGCGATATGCAAATTAACTGCCAACTAAGATGGTGGTTAAGCGCCAACAAAGATGGTAGTTAATTTGCATATGTAGGCACAATGCAAGGAGGGAAAAGGGAAAGCAGGAACAAGCCCCCCAGCCATGATTGGAGAATCGGGCGCCTTTGCCGCCCTTGCCAGTGATCGCGGGAAATAGGGGTGGAGGCAGCGATGGGAGCTGGGCACGCGCGAAGCTGGCAATCCCGGGAGCTAGGGGTCCCTTGCCTGGGCCTAAAGCAGAGCCCGCGATCATAGGGCCGCTGCAGCTGCGGGTCCCCGCTGCCCAGGCTGGACACCTCGGCCAGAGGCATTTGGCCTGGGCAGGGGCGGAGCCTGCAACCGGGGGGAGCTGGGGTCCCCTGCCCAAGCCTAATGCCTCGGCCAGAGGTGTTAGGCCTGGGCAGGGGCAGAGCGAGAGATTGCGGGGAGTTGGGGGTCCCCTGCCCAGGCCTAATGCCTTGGCCAGAGGTGTTAGGCCTGGGCAGGGGCGGAGCCTGCAATCGCCTGGAGCAGGGGGTCCCCTGCCCAGGACTAATGCCTCCACCAGAGGCCTTTGGTCTTGGTAGGGGCGGTGCCAGAGATCGTGGGTAGCAGGGGCAAAGCCGGGAATGGTGGGAGCTGGGGGTCCCCTGCCCAGGCCTGACACCTCTGCCGGAGGCCTCAGGCCTGGGCAAGGGTCCGATCCAGTGATGGGCAATCAGAAGGTGATGAGGGTCAACTCCTCTGGCCGAGGCATCAGGCCTGGGCCGGGGGCGGAGCCAGCAATCAGAGGGGGCTGGGGGTCCCCTGCCCAGGCCTGATGCCTCGGCCAGAGGCATCAGGCCTGGGGTGAGCAGAGCCTGTGATTGTGGGGATATGAGGGTCCCCGTTCCCAGGCCTGAAGCCTGGGTCAGAGGCGTCAGGCTTGGGTGGGGGGTGGAGCAAGTGATCAGAGGGAGATGGGGGTCCTCTGCCCAGGCATGATTCCTGGGCCAGAGGCATCAGGCCTGGGCGGGGGTCAGATCCAGTGATCGGGGGGAGATGGGGGTCTCCTGTCCAAGCCTGACACCTCTGACAGAGGCGTCAGGCCTGGGCAAGGGGCCAGTCAGGCGATCGGAGGGTGATGGGGGTCGACGCCTCTGGCAGAGGCATCAGGCCTGGGTGAGGTTGGAGCCGGTGATGGGGCGGGGAGAGAGGGGTCCCCTGCCCAGGCCTAAATCCTGGGCCAGAGTCAACAGGCCTGGGCCAGGGGTGGAGCCAGCAATGGGAGGGGTCTGGGGGTCCCCTGCCCAGGCCTGATGCCTCGGCCAGAGGCATCAGGCCTGGGTGGGGGGGCAGAAGCAGTGATAGGGGGGAAATGAGGGTCCCCTGCCCAGGCCTGACACCTCTGGCAGAGGCATCAGGCCTGGGCAAGGGGCCGATCCTGCGATTGGAGGGTGATGGGGGTCAACGCCTGAGGGCTCCCAGTATGTGAGAGGGGGCAGGCTGGGTTGAGGGACACTCCCCCCCCCCCCCCCCCCCCCAGCTAGTGCACGAATTTCGTGAACTGGGCCCCTAGTGTATAAATAAAGATGTAACCTGCCATTCTTTGGAGCATTACCTCAATTCCTAGAGGTTCTCCTTCCCAGCATGTCGACAGTTTGGCTCAAATAAACTAACAAAAATTCTTTACAGTTGTTTTTTTACGTTAACAGCAGCAAAAATTCAGCACTCTTTGGGGTCACCAACCTGCACCCAATCCTGACCCAGCCTCTCTCTTTGGCCTGAGCACGCCTACCAACTCTACCACTGTAATGCCACAATGGCACACATTGCTCCTATAAAGTGACATCCTTCAGATGCTTGGTGGTTTTCAGATATGCGTACCCTTGATGACCCGTGTACTTTCAGAAGTGTCCTTAAAGTGAACACAAAGGTTTAAATCTCTTGACTTTCATGATTTTGTGGGGTTTTCTGACTCAAGTGAATAATGAACCATTTTCAGAGGTCACCTCTGGCCGCTTACAGAAAGGGGAAGTTCCTCTCCTTATAAAATTCTACTTTAAAAATCTCCAGATCCATATTTACCTTGAGCTTCCTCTTCTTTGTAACTTCCTCCGAAAAATCTATTTTGGAACAAAACAACATCGTGATTATTCATACAATGACCACTCTTTCTAAAGCTTTATTCCTTCTCTTTTAGGTGAGATGGTAACTTTTTTGAGGACAGGAACTCTGCCTCGTTCTTTGACTCTTCCATAGTCCTAACGTAGGACCTTGCATGCAGCTGGCAGTGCATTTTCTTGGCTGTTTCAGATAACAGTCAGCAGATAATTCCCAATAAAAACTCCTAGAAGTAGCAAAGAAAATGAAAGTATCTACTAGAAACCTACACAGCAGCTCTGTTTTAGGTCAATAACAAGAGTAGGATGCCTGTTAGTACTTTTACTATTTATCATTGTCAAGGAGGTCCTAATCAATGTAATAGGAAAAATGAAGTACTGGGAAGAAAGAGACAAAACGTATTTGCACATGAGATGATGCACAACCTAAAAAGCCCAAGAGCATAGATTACAATATTATTGGAAGTAATATGACAATCCAGTAAGATGGCTAAATCAAGACATGCAAATCTCAATAGCTTTCCTACATACCACAAATAACTAATAAAAAATGAAATAGGGGAGAAACCAAGATGGCAGCATAGGTAAACACCGGAAATTGCTGCCTCCCACAACAACTTCAAAAATACGATGAAAAGACAAAACAGACATCATCCAGAACTACAGGAAGGCTGGCTGAGTGGAAATTCTACAACTAGAAGGAAAGAGAAAAGCACACTGAGACTCAGAGGAGCTTCAGAAGTAAAGTGCAGAGGTACGGAGGCTCGAGCGCGCGGAAAGGGACGTGGCTTTCTTATTGAATCGGGAGGGTGTCACAAGCTTCCGACTGCTCTAAACTCCAGTTCCGGGAAGTTTCTGGGGACCTAGGAATCATATGGGGAGAAACGGGACTGTCTGACAGTGGGCAGAACTTGGAAGTTGAGGGTGGCTTTCCCTCAGAGGGGCTTGCAGCCATTACTGGGACACTGACATTCGGGGCCCCTTAAGGCAGGACTGAGGATCAGCCATACCTGCTTGCTCTGCCCTGTTGATTCCCTGAGACCCCACTCCACCCATGCTGCTGCAGAGGATTTGCATATGAATGCCCTGTCCCTTTGCAATCTGAAAATTACTCAACAAATTGTAGCTGGACCAGACAGACTTCCAAGAGAAGGCCCAAGGCCCTACAGCAGCTTGCATTGCTTCACAGTTGGGCCTCTTCTGGGCACCTCCAAACCCCCCAAAAAGAAGGGGAATCTGCAGATCTCTTCATAGCTCCTGCTGGGTAGCCTCAGGCAGAGGCTAAATTAGCACCTCCTTAGATCCAAGAGCCAGTGTACCCAGTGGTCAGAGTGGGATCATCCAGATTACAACTCCTCAGATCTATAAGGGTCACACTCAGGGGGCAGACTCAGTGAGTACCAAAGCCCCACAGAAGCAAGTCTTGCCCCAGAAGGGTGGCTTCAGCACAGAAGTTCTCCCACTGCAGACAGCTGATACTTACAGCCAATTGGCCTGGAGGTCAATTCCTCCCAGCGATACTTACAACAATAAAGGCTTAACTACAACAAGACTGTGCACAAAGCCCACAAGGGGGTGCACCAAGAATGTCCACCTCAGGTAATTGGGGAGACTGAGCCACTGGGCCCTGTAGGACATCTAGCACAGAAAGCCACTCTGTCAACACAGGGAAGCAGCCAAAATGCAAAGACAAAGAAACAGGACACAAATGACAGAAATGGAGGAAAGCAAACTGCTGGATATAGAGTTCAAAACCACATTTTTAAGGTCTTTCAAGAACTGTCTAGAAGCCACCAAAAGATTTAGTAAGGCCCTCAAAAAGACTGGTGAGACAGCCGATAAATGTAGTGAGATCTTCAAGAAATCTAGTAAGACCCTCGATGTTGTGATAAAGAACCAACTAGAAATTAAGCATACACTGACTGAAATAAAGAATATTATACAGACTCCCAACAGCAGATCAGAGGATAGCAAGAATCAAGTCAAAGATTTGAAATACGAAGAAGCAAAAAACACCCAACCAGAAAAGCAAAATTAAAAAAGAATCCAAAAATACGAACATAGTGTAAGGAGACTCTGGGACAGGTTCAAGCGTACCAACATCAGAATTATAGGGGTACCAGAAGAAGAGAGAAAGCAAGATATTGAAAACCTATTTGAAGAAATGCTGACAGAAAACTTCCCCTACCTGGTGAAAGAAATAGACTTCCAAGCCCAGGAAGCGCAGAGAACCCCAAACAAAAGGAATCCAAAGAGGACCACACCAAGACACATCATAATTAAAATGCCAAGAGAAAACCTTAAAAGCGGCAAGAGAGAAAAAGTCAGTTACCTACAAGGGAGTACCCATACGACTGTCAGCTGATTTCTCAACAGAAACTTTGCAGGCCAGAAGGGAGTGGCAAGAAATATTCAAAGTGATGAATGCCAAGAACCTACAACCAAGATTATTTTATCCAGCAAAGCTATCATTCAGAAGTGAAGGTCAGATAAAGAGCTTCACAGATAAGGAAAAGCTAAAGGAGTTCACCACCACCAAACCAGTATTATATGAAATGCTGAAAGGTATCCTTTAAGAAGAGGAAGAAAAAGAAAAAGGTAAAGATACAAATTATGAACAACAAATACACATCTATCAGCAAGTGAATCTAAAAATCAAGTGAATAAATAATCTGATGAACAGAATAAACTGGTGATTATAATAGAATCAGGGGCATAGAAGGGAGTGGACTGACTATCCTTGGGGATCGGGGGAGGGAGGGGATGTGGGAAGAAACTGGACAAAAATCGTCCACCCTTGGATGAGGTCAGTGGGGGGTGGGGGTGTGAGGGCAGAGGGCGGGGTGGAGGGGAGCTATGGGGGGAGAAAAGAGATAATAATCTGAACAATAAAGGTTTAATTATTTTAAAAATAAAAAATCCCATACAAATGAAAGTCCATTTGCAATATCTATAAAATGTATAAATAAATAAACGTAACAAAAAATGTATAAGGCGCATTAAAACTCTTCTGAAAGACTTTTGAAAGAATACGCAAAATGAAGTACTATGTTCCTACAAGGTAGTAAAGATGCCAGTTCTTAAATTAATCTACAAATGCAATGTAATCCTATTCAAATTCCACGATGATTTTTAAACATAAACCAACCGACATTTGCAATGAAAATATGTAATGAAGTGTATGAAAAAGATCAAAAAGGAGGAGTTTAACTTCCAAAAAGAAGTTTAAAAAGGAACTGGAATTATATAGTGACACAGGCCCTAGCCAGTTTTGCTCAGAGGACAGAGTGTTGGCCTGAAAACAAGGTTCCTGTGTTCCATTCTGGTCAAGGGCATATACCCGGGTTGCAGGCTCCATCCCTAGCAGGGGATGTGCAAGAGGCAGCTGATCAATGATTCTCTCATCATTGATGTTTCTATATTTCTCTCCTGCTCCCCTCCTCTCTGAAATCAATCAAAATAGCCGAGACCGGTTTGGCTCAGTGGATAGAGCGTCGGCCTGTGGACTGAAAGGTCCCATGTTCGATTCCGGTCAAGGACATGTACCTGGGTTGCGGGCACATCCCCAGTGGGAGATGTGCAGGAGGCAGCTGGTCGATGTTTCTCTCTCATCGATGTTTCTAACTATCTCTCTCTCTCCCTTCCTCTCTGTAAAAAATCAATAAAATATAAAAAAAAAAGAAATCAATCAAAATATATGTACAGTGATACTGCTACTGGTACAAAAAAAGATAACTGGGTCAACAGAACAGAGTCCACAAAAAGATAGATTTCAGGTCAGTAAAGAATGAGATCTTCAATAAAACTTTTTTAGACAATTGGATTTTCATATAGGGGAAAACAGTCAACCACAAGAAAAGCAAATGAAACCAATGATAGTTTTTTTCTTAATTTGAGAAAATAAAACCCAAATATTATAAAAGGGACTAGAAGAAAATATCAGACAACTTTCATACTGTGAGGTGACAAAGACCTCGCTAATAAAATTCACACCCCATAAACCATGAGAAGATCAACAGATAGGGTGACAGATGTCTACACACAGCCTACTCTTCACAGCCCTTGCCCTCTTCCACCCTGGATTGTCGTCTTCCTGTTGATTTATGGAACTCTTTTTACATTAAATAACTTAATCCTGCCCTGACCGGTTTGGCTCAGTGGAGCATTGGCCTGCTGACTGAAGGGTCCTAGGTTCGATTCCAGTCAAGGGCATGTATCTTGGTTGCGGGCACATCCTCAGTGGGTAGGTGTGCAGGAGGCATCTGATCTATATTTCTCTCTCATCGATGTTTCTAACTCTCTATCCCTCTCCCTCCCTCTCTGAAAAAAATCACTAAAATATATATATTTTTTAAAAACAACTTAATCCTTAGTGGATTTCACTGAATTTCATTGTTTCAGATATTCCCCAGTGTTCTTTTTTGTTGTTAATCCTCACCTAAGGATATTTTTTCCATTGTTTTTCAGAGAGTGTGGGAGGGAGGGGGCAGGAGGGAAAAAAGAGAGAGAGTGAAATAGGAATGTGATAGAGGCACATCTACTGGCTGCTTCCTGCATGGCAGGTGCCCTGCAACCCAGGTACCCGCCCTTGACCTGAATCAAACCTGTGACCCTTTGGCACTCAGACTGATGCCCTCACTATTGAGAAACAGCGGCTATGGCCCCGTGTTTTTGTCTTTAAGGAGACAGAACAGGGGAGTAAGAAGCAAAGATTTTGCAGTCAGGCAAAACAGGGTCCTGCTTTTGACCTTGCCACTGGGAACTTAAGTCGATCTCCATCTATGGGAGAAGGTGGTACTATCTTCCTCACAGTATTGAGGGGATTGAATCACTCATGTATATGGAAACATCTTCATCCTGTGCTTGGCATCAATCAGTGCTAAGTTTGCTAATGGTGTCACAGAAAAGCTGGTCAAATCTATGAAAGTTTCTGCCTGTGGTATCAGGCTCAAAAAGCTATTTCCTGCCACCGGATCATAAATATATTGCTTCTGTTTTCTTCTAGTACTTATACAGGTTCTATTTTTTTTACATTTACATGAATATGTTTAAGATGAGGATATAGATCTGCTATTATTTTCCTTCTCAAATAATTAGGTGGCTTTTCTATTCCCATTTTTCATTTTCTTCCACTGATTAGAATATTAAAAGGTGACATTTCAAAAGTCTTAGGAACACATAGGTCTGAAGCCACTTGGTCTATACACATCTCTGCTCTGCTCTGCTCCACGATGTGTTCACCTAGGTATTTCTCTCTTGGGGAGACAAGTTTTAAAAAATTGTCTACCATATTTTTAAGTTCTCAAGGGAGGCAAATGCCTTACTATTACCTCAAAAAAAAAAAAAATAGTGACACAGCTCACAAAAGGACTAGGAACAGCATGACTGGAAGACTCCGGGAAAGCTTCATGAAGAAAGATGAGCCTGAGCTGGCTTTTGAGATATTCACAGGACTTTCCCAGGTAGAGCACAATAAGGGAATTTTAGATGGGCAAAGGCATTTAAAAAAATGGGAATGGGCCTGGTGTGGCTAGGTTATGGTGAGGGGTGGCTTTGGCTGGAATGGAGGGCTGTCATGACTGTTGAAAGGGTAAATAAAATATATTATGTTGGATTTATGGGGTAGAGTCAAGATCGTCAGCTTATTAAATCATTCTTTTAATGTCAGCAATCTGCCTGTAGGGAAAGTACACCATTATGTAATTGAACAAAAGGGACACAGACAAGCTCTAGGAACAGGTGACTCTAACATGACATGCTTTAGAGAAGCCTGATGCAGGATTTAGTTTGCAGTGTTTTAACTGAACCTACTAACACCATGCCTTACACACTGGAGAAGAAAGCTGCTAAGTAAACCTTAAGAATTGCCAAGATCACACTTTTATCATTATGCCATGTCCCATCTGCTAGGGTGACATAGCTCCCTGAGGTTGGAGATTCTATATCTCTCCTCATTTTAGCCAACACAAAAAGAAGTCAGGAAGAGAGTAATTGGTGAGTACATCAACCTAACATCATTCATGTTGAGTTGAAGAAATTTTGCTATCATATCAATTCTGGCATATCAAACTTAAGTTTCAAAATAGTCTAGTGACTGGTTTGGCTCAGTGGATAGAGCATTGGTCTCTGGACTGAAGGGTCCCAGGTTCGATTCCAGTAAAGGGCACATGCCTGGGTTGCGGGCTTGCTCCCAATAAGGGGTTTGCAGGAGGCAGCCCATTATTGATGTTTCTATCTCTCTCTCCCTCTCCCTGCCTCTATGAAATCAATAAAAATATATATTTTTCAATGGTCTAATGGCTTGTTATCTTGATTTCATTTTCACAGATTTCTGGGAGTGGGCTTCCTTTAAACATCCCTGGAATATAATTTTTAATAAAAAAAGAATAAAGCATATCTCAGTGCTCATGACTAAAGAAGAGTATCAAGTAGGAGTAGACAGGAAAGTGGCTTTGATTTTCAGGTTGTGGGTTCTGAACCTCCTCAAACATGGAGTATATATTGGAAATCTGAATTAACTGTTGTCTTACCACAATGAGACAGAAAACTACAAAATAAAACGTTGTTACTGCAATCACAGGTGCTGCAATGATGACTTCCTTCTTATATCTTGGCACTTCTTGCCTGAGCTAGAAGGAGGAGGAGGAGGAGGAGTGAGAGGAAGGGGGGAAGGGGGAGAGGGAGGGGAATGGGAGGAGGAGACCGAGGGGGGGAGGGGGAGGCGAAGAAAAAGAACAACAACAACAAAAAGAACAACATTAAAAAACCCCCACAAAGATATGGAAAGCATAAAAACTAATTATTTTTTAGCCTATTCTAATGAATTGCTAACTATTTTTAACTACTATTCTAAAACCCCACCTTTCCACATGGTTCTTAAGCAACATACCAAATCTTATAGGCTCTTAAAGAACATACCACATCTAATGTGTTATGTAATCTGATCATTCGCATGTTCTTGTACAATTTGTTTATCTTGGAATTTAGGTCCTCTTCTCATCTACTCTAGGAACAGTGGCACAAATCTCTAAATGAGCAAAGTGGAAGATCACTGTCTAAGCCAAAGTCACATGATCAAGACACGATTGGGATGAGGTGCCCCTGGTCTTCCTACCTGGGTACTTTCATGGCATGTCCTAAACCAGTGATAGCGAACCTTTTGAGCTCGGCGTGTCAGCATTTTGAAAAACCCTAACTGAACTCTGGTGCCCTGTCACATATAGAAATGTTTTGATATTTGCAACCATAATAAAACAAAGATGTATATTTTTGATATTTATTTTATATATTTAAATGTCATTTAACAAAGAAAAATCAACCAAAATGAGTTTTCCTGTCACCTCTGACACGTGTGTCATAGGTTCGCCATCACTGTGACCTAAACTGACTAAAAGTCCAGGTCAGGTGTTTCAGGACCTGTCCTCACCTCATTGGACGCCTTCTCTTCCTGCTTCCTGGGGGCTTGCATCCTCTCATCTTTCCATTGTTCCGCATCCCACTCTGGGTTGGATATCTTTACTTCCTGCTCCTCGGTGAGCAGTCTCATCAGAAGGCCTATTCCAGAAAATAGAGTTTCCTCGGTTAATTTTTGAAACTTGAATGGTTAAATTCTGGTTTAACAGAAGGATTCCTTCTGTTGTTTTTCAAATGAGTCAGGGGCATATCTGCATCATGTACATTTGAAAGAGAGAGTTTAATGAATGGGAATAAAGTTTATTCTATATCTTCTAGATTTCCCTCCAAGAAATAAGGCAATTGGTTATTTAGTGCACTATTAACATCACTTTTATCACTAAAGCCTTGCTGCTCACTCATAAGGGAAGTGTCGCTCTTTTTGTTTGAGGATGCCCTCTCTGGCTCAATTGTCAGCTCAGTTCTGATGTTCCTCCGGCCTTGCAAGGCTTTGATGATAGGTCCTTCTAATAGGAGTTGTTGATCTGTCCAAAAAGAAGAAATCACATTTGATATTGAAAGACTCATGGGACAGATATTTGTCAGTCCAGAGCCTACATCCCAGTCCAATATATAGGGAATCGGCAAATATTTGAGTGCCATTTGGAGAGGAGAAATATAAACCCCAACTTACATCTATGATTGTTGACAAAACCAAAGGAGAAACTGTATCTTTTGAAAAAGTGGTTATTTACTTAGAACATTCCATAACATGACATATGGTGACTATATTTAGGATTATTCCATTGGTCCCCAAGGGCCAACTGCCCGTTACTGGAGAAAAGCCAGGGCTCGAAGACCCACTCAGTTAGATGCTCTGCAGATCTACTGTGACTCCTCACATTCACGCACCCCATCCTGTCCTGCTTCAGATGCAGAGGGGGCCTGAGCCTTCCTCTCACCACTCTTCAGGATGCTTGTGTTCTTGCTACCATCACAGATGACCACGATTCACACCCACTGCTAACACGTCCTCATCTGGACATACCCTTCTCCACTTACCCACCGATTCCTTACTTGGGCGCTGCCTCCACATAAGCCAGCCCCATAACAGACGGCTCTAAACAGAAAAGAACAATATGTCTACCCTTGCTCTGTGCTTAAGATTAAGGCAGGCACTCGGGATGTGCGTTAAGAGACTTGCCAGGTTGTGTACCACTGTGGAATGTTCAATAATCTATGGAATAATACTTGGGGTTCTAAAATACAGAAGGGAAAAAATAACTTTTGTCAGATACCTACTTTGCGATCATTTCATGTCATTTCTTATATTTTCAGCTGTACTTGGGGAACCCTCCCAAGATTCTGACTGTGTGAAGGTCAAGTGCACCATTGTGCAGCTGGTACACAGGATTTTCAGAAGAATTAAAAGTATTGCTGGTGGTGATAAGGGTGAGAGAAGGAGGTAACGTCCTTGGAAAGAGCATGGGCTTGTGGAGAGCCCCAAACTGGGAGCTGGAGACCTGGGCACGAGGTGACAGCTGTCAGCCCTTTCTGATCTTGTTTTTCCTCCCCTTTAAAGGAGATTAAAACGCCTAATCTGCCCACTGTTGGGGCAGAAGGGAGTAATATCATTGGTCAAAACATTGTTTTGAAAAATAAGCAACACTGACTTCATATAAGTAGCATAGATCACTGATGGAAACTTATATTTAAGCTCTCTGGGCGTAAAAGCACATTTTGGAAGTTATCAAGTAGCTGCCAGTAAACCTAATGTGGAGAAAAATACTTAAAAGCACACGACTGTTTGGTGGATAGAAAACCTTGTGCTTCAGCACAAGTTCAGAGTTGGACAGTCTAAGAAAGAGCCCTCCCATGCCTTAGAAGGGCTGAGTAGCAGCTTCTGGTGATGGATCCAAAAACTCTCAGGTTCCAAATAAAACTTACATAAAACAGCATCATTTGTACTCTTTTCATAAACTTGCAAAAACAAACAAAATAAAAATGTCTACACTGCAAAGGGTAATTGAAACCTGATGCATACAAAAGAGTTTACAAACTGTGACACACTAATGAACAAGTTCTCATTTGGAAGTAAAGCACCCAGCAGAGAGCACCACACACACGATGTGGCCATTAATGGTAAGACCCTTCCCTTCATCTGACTTTCAGCAAGGAGTAGTTCTTAAAATTTTAGAGTTGAACTCTGATTAAATGAATAAAAATAATATAGTTACTTTACTTGGCTAAAAATGTATCGTCATTGATTACAAATAAAAAGTGAAAACAAAATAAAAATTAAAAAGTTTATCATCAGGCAATTGAGACTCACCACAAGGTGTGTTGGTCACACATTCGGTCTCACAAAGCAGTTTGACCGTCTTGGCAACAGCCTCAATATGATTTTTAAATTGGCAGAGGCAGCAGGCCAAATGGTTAGGTAAGATACTATAAATGGAAACATACAGAATTATATTAGTGACAAAGGAGTTACTTAGAAAATAGTTTTTTTAAAAAACTTAAACATACACCTACTATATGACATAGCCATTCCACTTTCAGGCACTTATCAAGAGAAACAGAAGTATATTTCCATAAACAGACTTGCATATAAATATTCACAATAGCTTTATTTATAATAGTCAAAAATTGGAACAACTCAAATAGCCATCAATGTTGAAAAATACTGTTATGTCTATTCTTAATGAAATACTATTCAGAAATAAAAAGAAATGAATTAATGATAGGCAAAACAACATTAGGCAAAATATGGACTAATCCTATGTAATAAAAGGCTAATAATCTAATCGACCAAAGGGCAGAATGACCAGTTGCTATGATGTGCACTGGCCACCAGGGGGTAGACGCTCAACACAGGAGCTTCCCCCTGATGATCAGCACTCCCACAGAGAGAATGCCTCTCAGGCAGAAGCTGGGCTTATGGCTGGCGAGCACAGAGGTGGTGGTGGGAACTACTCCTGCCTCCACAGCAATGCTATGGATGTCCAAGTGCTAGCCTAGGCCCACTACCTATTGGGAGCCGTCATTTGGACATCCACCAGGATCTGGGCTGAGAGACACTCCCCTGCCCCCCCACCCCCAGCACTATTTTCGGGAACTGGGCCTCTAGTCTTGAAATAATCATCTGAATAAAGGAGGCCAGTTAGAAAAGAGTAGATACTATACAATTCATTTATATAAAATTCTAGAAAATGCAAACTAACCTATAGTAATACGAAGGAGATCAGTGTTTGCACAGGAATTGGGTGGGCAAGGAGGAATGGGAAGGAAGAATTATAAAAGGGACATGATGCAGGTTTTTGAGGTTATAGACAGTTTTTTTTAAAGATATTTTATTTATTTTTTACAAGAGGAAGGGAGAGGGATAGAGAGTTAGAAACATCGATGAGAGAGAAATGTCGATCGGCTGCCTCCTGCACACTCGCTATTGGGTATGTGCCCACAACCAAGGTACATGCCCTTGACCAGAATCAAACCTGGGACCCTTGAGTCCCCAGGCCAACTCTCTATCCACTGAGCCAAACCGGTTAGGGCAAACAGTTTGTTTTTGATGATGGCTTTGTGGCGTGCAGGAGGCAACCAATCAACCAATTGAAATGTTTCTCTCACATTGATCTTTCTCTCTCTCTCTCTCTCTCTCTCTCTCTCTCTCTCTCTCTCTCTCTCTCTCTCCCCTTTTATCCCAGTCTTTTCCTCCCTTCCACCCTCACTAAAATTCAATAGGAGAAATATCTCCTGGTGAATATTAAAAAAAGACAAACAAAAATATACAAACAAAAAGACAGACCAGCCTGCCGGTGTAGTTTAGAGATTGAGAATTGAGGTATGAACCAAGAGGTCACGGTTGGATTCCAGGTCAGGGCACAGGCCCAGATGCAGGCTCAATCCCCAGTAGGTACAGCTTATCCCTGATTCTCTCATCATTGAGGTTTCTCTCTCTCTCTCTCTCTCTCTCTCTCTCTCTCTCTCTCTCTCTCTCCCTCTCTCCCTCTCTCCCTCTCTCCCTCTCTCCCTCTCTCCCTCTCCCCACCCCCCCGCCTCTCCCTCTCTAAAATAAATAAAAATATATAGTTTTAAAAACTTCTGGTCTTCAGTGATACGTTTAATAGAAGGCACAACCTTGGAAAATATATTTAGTAAACACATATCTTACAGAAAGGACTTCATATAAAACACTCTTAAAACTCAATAAGATAAATGTCAAATTAAAAGGATTTGAACAGACACTCCATTGAAAAATAGACTTTCACATAGACATTCCACACCCTCAGCTATTAGAGAAATGCAAGTTAAAATCACACTGCAATACAAATGCATTCCTACTAGAAAGGCTAGTTAAAAAAAACCACAGAAATAGATCAGGTGAAAATGTGGAGCAATTGCAACTCTCATCTACCACTGGTGGGAAGGCAAGATGGTACAACCACTTTAGAACACAGTTTAGCAGTTTCTTTACTAGTTAGGTATGCACTCAGCATATAATGCAGCAACCCCACCCTTAGGTATCTTACTCCAAAGCAATGAAAACATATGTTCACACAAAGACCTGCATGTGAGTATTTTTAGCATCTCTATTCATAATAGCCAAAAAACTAGAAAGAGCTCAAATATCCATTACCTGATTACTACAGAAACAAACTAGTATATACACACAATTGGAATACTACGCAGCAATAAAAAAAGAAATGTACTACTGATAGACGCAACAACTAAGATGGATCTCAAAAGGATCATGCTACATGAAAGAAGCCACACACAAAAAGCTACACTACATACAGCATGTCAAACTCACAGCCCACGGCCACCTGCCTCATTTATTTGGACCGTGTTAGCCTTTGAATTTGACCCACTTGCTCTACATGATTTCATTTATAAGACACTCTGTAAAAGGCAGGACTATAACAATAAAAAATCAGACCGGTGCTGGACAGGGGCTGGTGGTGGGAGGAGGAACTGACTGCAAAGAAATATGAGAGGACCCTAGCCACCTTGGCTCAGTGGATAGAGCATCAGCCTGTGGACTGAAGGATCCCAGGTTCGATTCCGGCCAAGGGCACATGTCGGGGTTGCGGGCTCATTCCCCTGTAAGGGGTGTACAGGAGGCAGCCAATCAATGATTCTCTCTCATCATTGATGTTTCTATCTCTCTCTCCTTCTCCTTTCCTCTCTGAAATCAACAACTATATTTAAAAAAAAAGAAATATGAGGGGCCCTGTGGGGATGATAAAAGTGTTCTGGATCTCTAATGTGATGGTGGTACATTTATCAAGACTACACATTTATCAAAACTCACTAAACTGTACGCTTTAAAAGAGACAATTATTTTAGATACAAATTATACGTCAATAAACCTGACTTAAGAAAATAAAAAAGCAAACCCAAAAGAACTAAATGAAAATAAATATAAGAAAAATCAACTTACAGTTTCTCTAACTCAGGAGCTGTCATGAGAATGTTATCAAGTGTTGTAAATGTCACTTGTGTTGTTCCCATGTCTCTGAAGGAGAAAGACCAAACATGCCTGATATGAACCCAAAGACAAAAATTCTATTCTTGAAAAGACACTTAGCAACATCCGTTTACTTAAATCCTGGCTTCTCTGTCAAGCCAGCTCCATAATTCAAGGTGCTTTAGTTTACTTTCCATACATAATCATTTTAGGGAGCTCTTCTTGAAGAAATTTAAATGTATTGCATCATCAAATTAATGTATTTTTATCATCAAATTAATGACTTTGGTGAACAGTACAATGTGATATTTTGTTTTTTGTTACCATCATCCTACTTCCCTTTCTCTGTTCCAACCACTATTTGATCACTCTTTTTTAAAAACACAGAATGTACAACTTATTCCTTTTTTCTTTCTGAGATCCATGGTATTTCTACATGCATCTACATGTTTCATGTCAATGTGTTTTTCAACACTGCTCCCTTCCTCTGCTGGCTGTCTTGCCCTTGTACAGTCTTATCACTTTCATGTGCCAATAAATCATTTTTGAGAATAACCAAGTTAAAATTTAAATTATGAGTTTTTTGTCAAAATGCAAAATAGTTCATCTTTGACAAAAGTAAGAACAGAAATCATCTCATGAGCCATGAAATTGTTGCAATACTTACAAATATTTCAACGCTGGCAAATTAAAAAGATAAGGATCTTGAATCGTCATCAGAGGATTTTCATGTAGAATTCTGAAAAATGCAATCGAATTAAAATTGTCTGCATTTTTAATAACTGCCATGAAAGTTTATATTCATGTTGTTGGTTCAAAATGTGAACGTTGAAAAGAATCATTTTTCGTCTATTCCCAGAGATCACTGTTAGAATCTGTAAAGCATTCTCTTTTGTTGTTGTTAATCTCACCCGAAGATATTTTTTCCACTTCTCTTTTTAGAGAGAGTGAGAGAGAAAAAAAACACATCGATGTAAGAGAGACACATCAGTTGGTTGCCTCTACCACATGACCCAATGAGGGCCAGGAATAGAATCTACAACTCAGTTATGTGCCCTTGACCAGGTATCGAACCCGCAACCCCTTGTTGTATGGACCAATGCTCCAACCACTGTATAACACGGGCCAGGGCTATAAAGGATTCTTTATTGGGGAACTACCCAAGTCTCTGAATGATAAAGTGGAGAAGAGAAAGTAAAAAAAATAGGAAAGAAGTAGATAGCAAAGAAAAATATACTGAGGAACCTTTCAGATTGAAAACCCCATTAGTGACTATGCTGATAGGAAGCTCCTGCTCTACAGGAAATGCCATTTTTTTCTTTTTTATATTTCTTTATTCATATCAGAGAGGAAGGGAGAGGAGAGAGAGAGAAAGAAACATCAATGATGAGAGAATCATTGATCGGCTGCCTCCTGCACAACCCCTACTGGGGATCAAGCCTGCAACCCAGGTATGTGCCCTTGGCCAGTATCGAACCTGGGACCCTTCAGTCCGCAGGCCAACACTCTATCCACTGAGCCATGCCAGCTAGGGCAAGGAAATACCATTTCTAATGTCCTCATAATTCAAGGTGCTTTTCTTTCATCTCCAGAAATTTTTTAAAATCCAGTGTAAACCATCCAGTTAAAGAGAAAAATAGACCTAATTCTTTGGTTTTGGAGCCACAAATGGGATAGATGTAAGAGGAACTGGTGAAAGCCATGCTCCTATCACATACTCCTATGTGTATTCTTGCATCACAGGCTTTCTTATAATGTATGTAATCACCTATTTACTTGTCAATTTCTTGACTATTAGTGCCTGACATTTACTAGGAATTTAATGGATGTTTGTTTAAAAACTAAATAATATTTTGATTACATATCAATCAAATAAATTTCTTAATTGAAATAAACTTTTATTCCCAGTGCTGAAATAAATTTTCCTCTCAATTCAGTATTACCGCACCTCCCCCGCCCACGTCTTGAAAACAAACAAGCCCATGCCAAAGGTCAGTTCTGGGAAAGCAGAGCATGGCATATATCAGTTAGACAAGGCTCTTGGACTCTTCGTACCTTAGTTTCCTCATTTAAAAAAGAAAAAAAAAGAATAGCTCTTAAGCCATTCTTCTCGAGTTCAAACTGAGCTTATACCCAGCCAACCAATCACTGTATGAAGTTTTTACACATAGCTTTTACATGTGTTCATCTTCTATTTCACTTACAACTGGTGTAATAGCTGCATTCCATGCCAGGTCTGAAACGTTCCAAAGTTCACTTTTGTGATTAAATTGCAACCAAGATTTCTATTAAAAAAGACACAAGCAAATGAAGAGAAAAAATACTTTCAGATCACTTATCCTTTAGCAGAGATTCTAATTTATATATGATAAAACAACCTCAATACTCCCTCTATACACTAAAATTCTTACTATGGGAGATATATGCTTATGGTTTATGCTTTCATGTTTATACATGTGGTGCATTAGATACAAAAACGGCTTGTATTAAACATCTATATTTCTCTGAAAAAAGGTTACACAACCTCAACACTATTGACATTTTGGGCTAGATAATTCTTTATTATGGGAACTGTCCTTTGCCTTGAACAGTGATTCTGGCCTCTGCCACTAGATGGCAGTAGGAAATCTACAGTTCTGACAACTAAAACACTCTGGCTATTGCCAAGTGTCACCTGGTGCCAAATCACCCTGGTTGAGAACCACTGCTATAGAATGGTTCATTCTGTTTTTAACTTTTTGGGGAAACTCCATACTGTCTTCCACAGTGGCTATACCAGTCTGCATTCCCAGCAGCAGTGCAGGAGGGTTCCTTTTTCTCCACATTCTCACCAGCACTTGTCATTTGTTGATTTGTTGATGATAGCCATTCTGATAGGTGTGAAATGTTATCTCATTATTGTTTTGATTTGCATCTCTCACATGATTAGTGACTTTGAACATGTTTTCATATGTCTCTGGGCCATCTGTATGTCCTCTTTTGAAAAGTGTCTATTTAGACCCGTTGCCCATTTTTGTTGGGCAAAATTATTTATCTTCCTTTTGTTAAGGTGTATGAGTTCTCTGTAAATTTTGGAGGTTATACCCTTATTGGAAAAATCATTGGCAAATATGTTCTCCCATAGACTGGGCTTTCTTGTTGTTTTGTTGATGGTTTCTTTTGCTGTGCAGATGGAATGGTTCATTCTGAATGTGACAGAATTCTCATACTAATCTATGCTAGTGACAAATAGGATTTGCTACATAATTTAGTAGTTTTCTAGTAAAGTTGATTATCCCTTAAAATAAAATTTTAATCTTACTTCAGAATAAATAACAAAGAGGATTACATTGATGTTTTATGAAATCCCTAAACACACTGAGGTTATATTTATAACTTACATATATTGTAAAAGAGGTAATGAATCAAATGCATTCTTTTCAATAAACTCTATCTTATTGCAGGACAAGTCCCTAGAAAAAGTGAAAGAAGAGTAGTGTTTAATTACTTATTAGTATCTAATTAGTAGGAATAACTGGTAGAGGTTAGAATAATATTGAATACACAGGTTTAGTCTAAACGGAAAACCTTAAGAATTGTGATTTGAACCATCCAGAACCCATTATGCTGCCCTCATTCAAAAGTCTCACCATCAGGATCTTCATAAATATAACATACAACTATACACCTTGATACATTTTGAAGGTATTTATCCCTGAGAGCAGAAGAATTGATTATGTGGTCTCATCAAATTTAGATTATGAGCTCAAAGTTTATATCTTCATGTACATTTATAAATTTCTTACATTAAAAAAAATAGTCTCACATCTACACACCTTCCTGGTTTACTTCTGTGTTTTAGGCAAATTCAATACCAGAAGAAATAAAAGATGCCCTTTCACATAACTTCAAAGGAAATGACTGCTCTAAATAATACAGGACTTTGAACTAATACAGAACGTTGAATTAATGATACTATTATACTGATAGAAATTCATTTCTTATTTTACATTGTTTTAATACCCATGAATTTAATGGCTTCAGTTGTACAGTGGTCGGACAAAAGACCACAACATAGTGCTGGGTTTTTATTTGAAAACACCATCCCTTGTCTATAATTGACTGTCTTATTTCCATTGATTCCACTTTAGTCCCTCACTTTTCTCACTTTTCTCCTCACTTTTCTAACTGTCTTCTGACTGGTGTTTCCATCTATAATCTCCCCTTTGCTAAACCATCCTGCACACAGCCACCAGATTAACACTCCAGAAGTGGTTCTCAAATACCAAGTCAGCATCACTTGGGAACTTATTAAAGATGGAAATTCTCAGTCCGACTGTGGAGCGACTGAATTAGTAACTGAGGGTACAGCTTGGGTTTTAACAAGCCCTCCAAGTGACTCTGTTGTAGGCTAAAGCTTCTCCTCGAGCAATGGTGTGATAACTTGGTACTTGGTATTCAAAACTCCAGAAGATCTGGCTCTAATCTCCTCCTCCGCCTACGTGTACTCTACAGCTACTCAAGGTATATTTTCCCAAGCTCCTTTTGCAAGCTTATTCTACTCAAGATGTCTGTCCATTGATCCCCAAAAGCCCTTCAAGGTCGTGTTCAAACAGCATTGCTCTACTGACATCTTTGCTGATCCAACATAAAGTCTTTTTTCCCTCTGCTGTCACCAAAACCAATTTATATATTCATTTCTTACCAAATTTTAATAGAGTTATTTTTGCATCCTATCTCCTCTGAGTATAAACTCCTTAAAATATGGACTGGGTCTTGCTCATCAGCATTGTCTACTGACATGCAAACAGGTGCAAACTGAAATATTTATCAAATAAACAAATAGCTGGGAAGTAGAGAGAAAAATGATTTTTAAAAGAAATGTAGTCTTATTATTTCATGGCTCCCTCTTGTGTGCCACTGCAGCACATAGTCTTCCATTTAGTACTTGTGCTCTATGGTTTGAGTTGATATGTTTATTTTCCCTATGAGAGCATCAATTATCAGAAGGGTAGGAACCCTGACATAGCTATCTTGTGCCTATAGTTCTAGGTACAGTGCTTGGCATGTTCTGTTTTAGATTGCTTATTGATAGGCATTTTTTAATGGATGGGAATATTTTATGCTAGCATCAAATAGGTAGCTTACAAAGTATTTCACAGTAGAAGTAATGAATGACATAACCTATTGAGCAGTTATTTACTTCATTTTATTTCCTCCAAACTGTATGGAAGGTTTGAAAGCGAGATAGCAAGAAGACCAATATAAAAGTGGATGTCCCTCTGAAGTTTGAAAGGTTTAATAATACAAATGACTATTTTTAGTGTCATGTGAGGCTCTTTATACCTACTTGCCTGAAGCCTTCCATATTTGCAGAAAGAATCCAGTTGCTAAATAGCATCATTCATTAGCCTAATAAGGATTAATGACAGACACAGCTCTGGGTGCCATGGACAAAGAATCATAGTTGAGTTTTTATCGTAACCAACATCTCCCTATTTCTAAGTAAATAGGATACTAGGCAAGCATTTCTTCCTTGACAAGGAGGCTGAAGAGATTTTTATTTTGTAATTAGTGAAGTCAAGTCAGGGGCATTTCTGATATATTTACTTAGTGGAGACATTTCTAATACCACTTAACCATCATTTTAAACATTTATTTTTAGTATTGGTATACCAATTCTTGCATTGAAATCCTCAACACCAGTCTGCTCTCTTCATAATATAATATGTTCTTAATAATATTTTTTACATAAGTCATCTGCTAAAACATTTAATTGTAAATGTTAATCTAATTTAGAATCAATTATTAAAAAATTTTGGGTTAATGGCATTCAAATTAATGTAAATGCTTTATAGTTTCTTGTCCTATAGGAGGCAATTTGAGGTTAAGCTAAATTCCTCTCATTTGACTAAATCAACATTTTAAAACCTTTTATGTAAAGGTCAGAAAGTAAATATTTTAGGCTTTGCAGGCCACAAATAGTCTGTCTTGCATATTCTTCTTTGTTTCTTTTCTTTCAAAGTCCTTTAAAAGTGTGAAAATCCTTCTTAACTTATGTGCTGTAAGATCCAAACAATCTGGGGGAGGAAGGAGGTGGCCAGGGAGAGGTAAATGGGGGGGAAAGGACACTTATGTAATACTTTAAAAAATAAAGAATTTAAATTTAAAAAATGTAATGAGCAATCATAGGCTCAATTTGATTCTTGGGCCCTAAACTAAATATAAATATAAGCAGATGGTATATAAACCTTATATAACAAGGCTCATAATGGTGTGTATCATTACTCAGACCTCATCACCACTTTTACTCCATAACTGAAGAGTTTTTCCTATCAATATTTTGTCTAGAGGGCAAAACTGAAACTGAAAATGCATAGGAGATATTAAATGCTAGAGATGAGCTACACAGACTTATGGAATTGTAGAATTTTATTGCTGGAAGAAATTGTAGAAATTTTTTCATTTGAACCCCTTATTTATTTTATAGATAATATAACTAAAATCTCATAAGTAAATACAATTAACTTACAAATACTGGAGGGAAGCCAGGCCTTCAAATGAATCTTTACGTAATTCTCTCAAATTATTTGCACTGAGATTTCTGAAAAATGAAAAGGTTATATCTGGATCAAAATGCAAAATAACTACAATTATTTCCTGCACAGAAATATATATGGGGAAACCAGGGTAATGGTGCCCGCGAAATACCCTAATTCTTACTTAATTGAAGGAAGATAATCTGTGTGTTTTTTTTCAAACCTTTCTTCTCCCGTCCTCTTTTGCAAACAATATAGCATTCTAAGATGGATTCACTTTCTTTACTCAGCTTTCTTTCTTTCCAAAGAACTTACCAATATTTGAAATGATATGTACCTAGTTAATACGTATATATGTGTGTATATATATATACATTATAGGCCTAGTGCACAAAATTCATGAATAGGGTAGGGTCCATATACCTGGCTGGTGATCAGGGCTAATTGGGACCTTCCGGCTGCCTGGCTAGGGCCTCCCTTCCCTGGTTGCTGGCTGCTGGCCAGGGCCTTCCTTCATTTGTTTCGCACCACTCCCTGATGGTCAGCGCACATCTTAGCAAGCCATCGGCCTCCCAGTTGAAATCCCATGGGGACAATATGCATATTAGGCTTTTATATATATAGGTATTCATTTTCATATTATATACTTGTAAACCCCTTGAAAAATGGAGTAATTTGTCTACTTTGTTCTTGAGCATGTAATTCTGGCACATAAAACAGTTCCTGGCACACAGCAGACGTTCCATAAATACCTTTTCCATGATTTCAGAAAATGACAAACATCATTTTCAGTCTACTACTTTTGTTTAAAACAAATCATCCATTTACTATTACTCATGAGAATAAGCACAGCTTTATAGGCAAGGAACTGTCTTTCTTTTCCTCTACATTTGTGACTATTAATCTTTGGAGACAAGAGCCCTGTGAGAATTTCATAAAACTATGGACCCTTTCCCTAGAAAACTACACTTTCTTGAATACATGCCAAAGTGTGCATATAATTTTCATTTGCTGATTACCACTTCAGGCCAGAGTCGGTGAATAGCATTGTATGGATTGAATTCAGGGGGCCAAACCTGAATGGGAAATAAAATTACATCTCTATTTTCACAAACATCTATCAAAAATTAGCATTGCCCTACATTGTGAATGTAGGCAACAAACCATACTAGATTAACAGTATAGTACTTCATTAGGTCTCCAATAAATTCACAGATGTTTTCATATAATATACTTGTTGCAGATATCTCAAAATAACATTTATTCTCATGACTGTATTGAAGTTATAATAGTTATCAGATCAAGCACTATAGATTGTGTTACTTATAAGAGGAGCAGATTTGCCATGGCTGGTTTTGCTTAGTGGTTAGAGTGCTGGCCAACAAACCAAAAGGTCATGGGTTCAATTCCCAGTCAAGGGCACATACCTTGGTGGTAGGTTCAATCCCTAGCCCCAAACCAGCAGGAGGCAGTCAATCGATATCTCTTTCTCATGTCTTTCTATCTCTCTCTCTCTCTCTTTCTCTCTTTCCCTCTTTCCACTCTCTTTGAAAAATATTAATGGAAAAAATATCTTAGGACAAGGATTAAAGAAAAACGTAAAAAAGAGAAGTAGTATCAATAATATTTTTATTGCTTTAATTTAAAAATATACTTTTGTTAATTTTACAGAGGAAGGAAGAGGTAGAAAGAGAGAGAGAAACATCAATGATGAGAGAGAATGATTGATCAGCTTCCTCCTGCACAGCCCACTGGGGGTTGAGCCTGCAACTGGGCATGTGTCCTCAATGGGAATCCCACAGGGACTTCGATGTGCATAGGCTGACACTCAACCACTGAGCCATGGTGGCTGGCCTTTCAATAATCTATTTTTTAAAAATATTTTAGTCCTAGCTGGTTTGGCTCAGTGGATAGAATGTCTGCCTATTGACCAAAGGTCCCGGGTTCAATTCTGGTCAAGGGCACATACTTGGGTTGCAGGCTCTTCCCCAGCCCAGGCCTGTTAGGGGCTCCTGCAGGAAGCAACCAATCAATGTGTCTCTCTCACATTGATATTTCTCTCTGTCTTTACCTCTCTCTTACACTCTCTCCAGAAATCAAAGGGAAAATATCCTCAGGGGAGGATTAAAAAATAAATAATCATAGGAAAATAAAAAATGTTTTTAAATACGCATTTTAATAATAGCTTTCCTTTATTTTCATATATATTTTAACTTATACATCTTTTAAAAATATAGTCCTCAAGAATATAGGCTTCTGTAGATAACCAAGAGATATTTGGGAGGAAAAATGGTAAGAAATGGTGCAGTGGGGGGTCCACTGACTCTAAGTTAGGAACCTCTTCTTTCCAAGGTATAAATCTCAAGCTGACTTAGAAATCTCCAAACCTGCCTGGCCAGCATGGCACAATGTTTGAATGTCAACCTATGAAGCAAGGGGTCACGGTTGATTCCCAAGTAGAGGTATATGCCCAGATTGCGGGCTCAATCCCTGGTGTGGAGTGTGCAGAAGGCAGCCAATCAATGGATTCTCTCTCATCATGGATGTTTCTATCTCTCTCTCTCTCCCTCTTCCTTTCTGGGATCAATAAAAAATTATTTTTAAGAAACAGATGTTCAATAAATAAATAAAAGTATCTGAATTCACAAGTAATCAGAAAAATTCAAACTTAGGTGGGACCGCCTTTATTCACCCATTAGATCAGCCAAAAAATGGAGACTATCTAGTGATGGAAGGATAGAAGACAATAAATACTGTAGTTGCCCACTTAGTGGTGTATAAATTGGCATAATTTCTTTAAGGAAAATTAAATGCTGTATCAATATAGTTTCATCCCAACAATTCCATTTCTAAATATCTATTCTACATAAATACCAGCCCATGGTCCCAAAGATGCATGGACAAGAATGTATGTTGCATCAAATACATGTAACAAGAAAACTGGACATAATCTAAATAGCCATCAATAGGGGGATTATTAAACTATGAAATATTCTGAAACAGTTTAAATGAATTGGGTAACCCTCTCTCTAACAAGAAGGAAACATGTGTAAGATATATTATGAGGAGAAAGAATCAAGACATAGGATGTTATCAATTATGTAAAGAAAGATATGAAAATCACATAACATACCTATTTTGCTATCTGTAAATATGTATGTAGGCAAATGCATTGAAAAGAATATGTAAGGAAATATAGGAAACATAGAGAAGCAGTTACCTTCGGGTGGGGATGAGGACACAAGCAGGGTTTTCAGTATATCTGCTATCTAATTTTCATATATTAAAAAAAATAATCATGTGTTGCTTATCATAAAAGAAAATAAGTTTCAATTGACTGCGATTATAAAGAGGGCCTACCAAATTTAATTTTTTAAAATGAACAGAATTGCAATCAATAGACTTGATTTGGGATACAGAGCAGGAAATACCTTTTCTCAGAGCTACTGACCTCAAAATTCTGGACCAAGAAGTTCTTTTAATGCAGTTAGTTTTTTTAAATTTACGTATGGAGAGAATATACTCACAGTTTCTCAACCAAATGGTATGACTTCCATGTATCTTTACCAATGTAAGAAATGGCGTTTCCTTGCAAGTTTCTGCAAAGAAACAGTTAATATCATTGAATAAGTAAGAAACAAATGAACAGAATAAGTAAAACAATCATTGCAACCTTGATATTTAAATGCAGGAAACACAAGCTTTCTAATCTACACATCTGACAGCTTTCCAGTTTGCACAATTAATAAAGATATAATGTGAGCTCCAGTTGGTTTTGCTCAGTGGATAGAGCATCAGCTTGTGGACTCAGGGGTCCCAGGTTCAATTCTGGTCAAAGGCACATGCCTGGGTTGTGGCTCCATCCCCAGTAGGGGGCGTGAAGTAAGCAGCAGATCAATGATTCTCATCATTCATCTCATCATTGATTCTCATCATTGACCTCATCATTCTCTCTCTCCCTCTCCCCTCCTCTCTGAAATCAATAATAATGTATTTTTTTTTAAAAACCCACAAACAGTGAGAATGTGTCCATGAATTACAAGTGTTTAAAAGAAGCTGTTAAATTCCTGAGGTTCAGTTTCAAACACTAACTCAGTGGATGACTTTGAATCTTTAGCTTTGTCCTCATCTCTCAGCAATAACTTACCTATTCAGTTTACATATTTTTCAGGAAGGTCAGAAAAAGTCAGTTATCTGTCTGCCCCTCTGCCTAGTGGACATCTCCTCTCAAGCAGAAGCCTTCTTGTTGCTTTATGCTCACCAATGAAAGAAGCCCAAACTGAGCTCACCTCCTAAACCTGGCTCTCTTTCACAACTGCTGTATGCCCACCTGTCATACCACCATCATTCTCCTCATCATCCAGGACAGAAATTTTCCAGGGTCATATTTGATCTTTCTCTTGACTGTACATCCCATCCTCACTCCAGTCAATTACTAAAGCTTGTCAGTTCTTCCTTTATAGTGTTCTGAGGATTTTCTTTCTTCTTCTATCACAACATTCTGATTCAGAGTCTTCTCACTGAACTCCTAGAGTATTCTACTTGGTCTCCCTGACTCAAGATTTCCTTTCTAGATCACTCTACCTATGGAATCTGAAATAATCCCCACCCAGCCCCCCCCCCCCCGTTTTTTTTCACTCATCTGTCTTCCTCACTTGAAAACTTTCACTAGAACTCCTTTTTTCAGTGTAACTTCGAAACCCCTAGATCTGATAGTCAAGAGTTTTCATCATCATATTTATCACTACTTCCTAAATCAATTCTTTATAACCAGACTGGTCTATTAAGTCATGATCATTCCTGTAGCCATGCCTTTGCCCTACTGTACTCACTATTTTACCAAACCATAGCCTCCCTTAAGTCCCAGCTAAACTTCTGGGTTATCCATGCAGCTTTCCCTGACTTCCTTACACCAATAACTAAAGATTCTGCTGTATTATAGCACCTCTGGCCTGTATTTCTTTCAGAGCTTAATTATATATCACCTCCTTTTTTATGTATATTCCCTTTCTTCCCCCCTACCACTGTCATGTTCCATAGACAAAGTCATACTTCTGTGGCTCACACAGTACTTAAACCTGGGCTGGGAACAAAATGGGTCATTTATATAGAAAGCCAGGGGGCAAAGATAAGTTCTAGATAAGACTGATGGATCAAATAATAATAGCAAACACAGACATATGTTAAGAAATTTCATAAATTATATATATGTATACACACACACACACACACACACACACATTAACTCTCCTAAAACTCACAACAATCCTATGTAAAGGTAACTATATAATCTTCATTTTACAGGTGAGGAAATTGAGTCTCAACACTAATAAAGGCGTACTGGGTTCAAACCCAGTCACTCTGGTTGTAGAATCTCTACTCCTAACCACTTTGTTGTATCACCACCAATGAGTCTGGGAGAGGGCCATGTGGCTATAAAGAGAATGAAGCATAAGTGGGAGGACAGTAGAGGTTAAGGAATGAAGGGCTAGGGCTAAAAATTTGGAAAAATAATATGGGCAATTACAAGCAAAAGACTGGTTAAGGGGGAACAAAGTATTAAGAAGAATAAAGATAAGGAAGAGCTATCAAACAAAGATAAAAACAAAGTCATTCAACATGGTTTGGGGGAGATGAGGAAGGCCCAGGAAGACCTCAAGGAAAAGGCTGCCATGTCAGCCAGGATGCAGAGAGCAAATGAGGAAAGGCAATACTTACAAGATGGTGAAGGTGCCATTATAGGTGCTGGGCTCTGGTACTGGCACTCTGTTGAGCCTCTTCTTTGAATCAAAACCAATACACGACAGTGTCCCATTACTGCAGGAACAGAGCTCACAGATGTTCATGGTGGCACTCTGTTCAGTCATTGGAGGAACTGTCTCTGATGTCTGTGGTGGCGGAGTTATGGTAATTTCTAGGTCGAACAGTAGACCTGTGGCTGTGACCTCAGGAAAAGTTGGCTGCGTAACCTGAGCAAGTTCTGGATGTTGAAGTGTCACCTCGGGGTGCTTTGCAGGAACTGTAGTCTGCTGCAGGGCTGTAACATCAGCCTCCAAAGTCGGTTCTGGAGTGATGGTGATCTCCAGGTCCAAAGGTGGAAAGGTTGGCTGAGGAGCCTGAACCGGCGCTTCCTGTGGAAATGTCACCTCAGAGGACTTTGGAGGAGCTGCATTCGGCTTCAGGGCTGTAGCCGCAGCCCCCGAAGTGTGTTCAGGAGTGATGGTGAGTCCCAGGTCCACGGGTGGAATGTTTGGCCACTGAGCCTGAACCAGCACTTCCAGTGGAAATGTCACTTCAGAGGGCTTTGAAGGTGCTGCATTCTGCTGCAGAACTGTAACCGCAGCCCCCGAAGTGTGTTCAGGAGGGATGGTGAGTCCAAGGTCCATGGGTGGGATGGTTGGCCACTGACCCTGAACCCCCGCTTCCTGTTGAAATGTCACTTCAGAGGGCTTTGAAGGTGCTGCATTCTGCTGCAGGGCTGTAGCCGCAGCCCCCGAAGTGTGTTCAGGAGGGACGGTGAGTCCAAGGTCCATGGGTGGGATGGTTGGCCACTGACCCTGAACCCCCGCTTCCTGTTGAAATGTCACCTCAGAGGGCTTTGAAGGAGCTGCATTCTGCTGCAGGGCTGTAGCCGCAGCCCCCGAAGTGTGTTCAGGAGTGATGGTGAGTCCAAGGTCCACGGGTGGGATGGTTGGCCACTGAGCCTGAACCGGCGCTTCCTGTTGAAATGTCACCTCAGAGGGCTTTGGTGGAGCTGCAGTCTGCTGCAGGGCTGTAGCCGCAGCCCCCGAAGTGTGTTCAGGAGTGATGGTGAGTCCCAGGTCCACGGGTGGAAAGGTTGGCTGCTGAGCCTGATGGATGTGAGAATTTTTTATCTCTTCAAGAGGCACAGAAGGTAGAATTGATCTCTTTGAAGAGCGAACGTATTCACGATAGGGTTGCTGTTTATCTTGATCTCCGTGGTGGTCCAACAAAAATTTCAACAGCTCAGAGGACACTGCAGGCTGAGTTGCAGCTTCTTGTTGGGGTGGAAGCTGAACTAAAGCCTCCTGAGGGTTTGGAAAAGGTTCCGTTTTCTCAGGGGCCTCTGCAAGTACAGCTGAGACTTCATGGTTGACAGAAGAAAGTTCAAGGTGTGCAGGATTTTGCTGCTCCCAAGACCAGGGCTTGGTGGGCCCCAGGGGCATGGGGGTCAGCAGGAGAGAGTCCATGGCCACCTCCGGAATCGGAGCTGCCTGGACCTGCAGCCACAACAGCTGCCATAGGAACAGGAACCGTGGGGCCCACATGTGCAGCCCGGACATGACAGGCAGAGGTCCGGGGCACAGTGAGCCACCAAGGCGAATGGGGCAAGGAGAGTGACCCAGAAGACTGGGGCACAAGAGGTAATCCAAAATAATGGAGCACAATACGCGATCCAGGAGACTGGAGCACAAGGAGCGATCCAAAATACTGGGGCACGAACACGCAACCCAGAGAAGTGGATGCAAGTGCCTGCGCTGAGCAGGAGCCCAATAATCTGCAGCCATGTCACAATTGGCAGCCATGTCACAATTGGCAGCCTGTCCTGCATGTGCCCTTAGCAACCAAGCACCCCTCCCCCACCTCAAGTTCTAACCGTTATGTAGGCAATCTTGGTTATTCTTGGGCTGAAGTGCCTACAGAAGAGGGAGCTTTTTTCCGCAGAATCATCAGGGACCAAGTGGTTCTTTCACCTGCAGAAAAGAGAACTATCTCCCTCTGGGTCTCCCCTCTCCACTCACAGTGAGGCAGGATTTGGACTACACACTTGGGTGGCCCCAGAGCCCAGGCATGGTGGGATGTGGGGAGGGGGTGTAAAAGAAGGTGGGGAGCGGGGAGTATTGAAGAGCTTTCCAAGAAAGCCACAGGGCCTGGCATCTTGTTATAATGTACCCCACGAATCACAGAAGGACGCCTCAAGCAGTCGAATTAAAGAGTCACATTTGTCCTGGTCGGTTTGGCGCAGTGGATACAGCGTCAGGCTGCGGACTGAGGGGTCCTGGGTTCAATTCTGGTCAAGGGCATGTGCCTTGGTTGTGGGCACATCCTCAGTGGGGAGTCTGCAGGAGGCAGCTGATCGATGTTTCTAATTCTCTATCCCTCTCCTCTCCTCTCTGTAAAAAATCAATTATATATATATATATATATATATATATATATATATATATATATATTAAAAAGAGTCACATTTATTGCAATCCGGAACGCCGAGGGGGCATTTCGCTCTCCCAAGTCTCAAAGGGGTAAGATGGCCGCAACACCGGATTTATAGAGGCAAAAAGCACAAGGTTATCGATTATATCCCAGGGTTTGGAATGAGGAAACTGGTTCCAAAAAAAAGCAGTTTACAGAAGCAGAATTAAGCATGTTAATTATAGTTTTGGGTCTCCGGATCAATGCATTGACAGGAACACATGATCTAGAGCCCTCAGGTCTTGGAACCACTGAGTTACCAGGAACACATTATCTAGAGCCATGGAGGCAATTTAGAGTAATTACACTGTCCTGGTTTTTGGGGACCAGAAAAATATGCTTCCTAAAACCAGTAAGATCACAATCAATGGGATATTCACATTACAATCAATAAGGCATTCAATCTAACTGTAGGCTTGACTCGGCGAGATAGACCAAGGACTCAGAAGTTAAATTTAGGCGCCTTTATTAAGCTGGCCAGCTGACGACAGTTCCAGCACCCCGCCGAAGCAAAAGGCTGACTGTGGTCCAGACTGCAAAAGTTACAGCATATTTATTTGCAAAAACTACAAAGTTACAAAGCCTTGTTTACGCAATTTGTTCCCGACACAGTATAGCATTATCACCTTCCTATCTATGTTTTCCGGGAACAGAGAGCACAGTATATCGAGGAGGGACCATGAGACCATATCTCAAGGCCTGACCTGATGTCAGTACCTTCCTATCTGTCTGTTCCAGGAACAGATAGCACAGCGCACCCGGGTATGCAGCCCAGTACACTAATGGGATGATTTATATAATTCAGAAAATCAAAATAACTTTTCTATTGTTAAGCCAAAAAGCAAGGTTAGAGTTAAACTACAGTTTCTACCTGAGATGGTTGCTACCATATTTCATTCTCAGGAAATTCAGAAGAGCTAGTCCAGTCTGGCAATCTGAGCTCCTCTTCAAAGCTGAAATCTGAGTCTTCCTCCCATGGCCATACTGCTCCCTGGAAAAGTAGCTGACTTAAAAAATACACCACTTAGAGTGGTGTGGAGTGGGGCACACACTTTACAGTTTAAAAATGTTGCCATTTCCTTGAAATTCTCCCAAAAATCCATGTTTGATTTTTTTTTAAATTCTCACCCAAAGATATGTTTATTGATTTTAAAGAGAGACAAGGGGTAGGGAGAGGGGAGAAAGAGAGAAACATCCATACAAGAGAGAAGAAATATATTGGTTGCCTACAGTACACGGCTGATAACACATGGCATCCTCACATGGAGAGTAGGCAGAGAGGAAGCAAGCTCTTCATGACCCTTACACGGGCACTATTCCCATTCATGAGGGCTTCACCTTATGGTCTCATCTAACCCTAATTACTTGCCAAATGAAATCATACCATTGCATTGGTCATTGGGTTTCAACATATGAATTTGGTTTGGGAGGGACATAAATATTGGACCATAACATTTCAATTTTGGGCTTCTATACACCCAAACTGTGAGAGAATAATATTATGTTGTTTAAGCTAAGTTTGTGGTTCTTGGTTACACTGGACCTATAAAACTAATACAGACTCCAACTACCCTTCAGGAATGGTTTTGAACTTCAGTGATGAGTGGGTTGAGAAATCTCCTCAGGTCTCTTGATTAATGTAAAGCTCACTGAAAATAGCATATACATAAATAACTTTCCTTAATTTTTAGAGAATTGAAAGAATCATTACCTTTTTAAAAAATATTTTTTGTTGATTTCAAAAAGGAAGGGAGAGGGAAAGAGAGATAGACACATCAATAATGAGAGAGAATCATTGACTGGCTGCCTCCTGCACACCCCATAGTGGGGATGGAGCCTACAACTTGGGCATGTGCCCTGATGGGAAATAAAACCATGATCTGATCATTCATAGGTTGATGCAGCCAGGCTACTTATTACCTTTATAAAGGAACATCTCTCAGTCAGACCCCACAATTAATTCACTGCATGGGGCTGTCAAGATAAAATCTGCATATTTCCAACCACCCCAGGGAGTTGATCCGTAAACCACCAGAGATGAAGAACTTGAAGAACCCCAGATTAGGTCAGTTAATTAAAAAATGAAATTATTTTCTAGGATTCTATCTACAAAGAAAAAATGATGAGAAGAAAAATGAGAAACTCAAGCTCAAGCTCCAGATAACTGAAAATTCCAAATCCGGAGAATCGAAGATGGCGGCATAGGTAAACACCGGAGACCGCTGCCGCAAACAACCACTTCAAAAATACAACTAAAAGACGGAACGGACATCAACCAGAACCACAGGAAGGCTGGCTGAGGAGAGACTCTTCAACTAGAATGAAAAACAACAGCATTCCGAGGCTCAGAGGAGGCGCAGTGTGGAAAATTTAAAGGTGCGGAGGTGCACGCGCAAAGCGGGCTGGTGGCTGAGGGCGCGGTTGTCGTTTTCAATAAGGAGGGAGTCTCAGACTCTGGGCTACAGATCCGGACGAGTCTCTAGGGACCCAGACTCAAACGGGAGAAGCGGGACTGTCTGGCTACGGTCCCTCTGAGGTTTGCAGCGGTTGCTGGGACAGAGAGGCGGAGCCCCTGGGGACGGACTGAGAGCAGCCATAGCTGCTCCCTCCCCCCGCCCTGTTGATCCCGCCCCGCCCTGGCCCTGCGCAGAGCTATTTGCCGATCGCCTCAGGCAAAGGCTAGATTAGCACCTCCCAAGAGGACTGAAGTTTTCCACACAGCTGATTCCCACCGCCAGTCGGCCTGGTGGTCAAATCCCTCTAGTATTAACTACAACAATTAAGGCTTAACTAGAACAAGACTGTGCACAAAGACCACAAGGGGGTGCACCAAGAAAGCATAAAAGATGCGGAGACAAAAAAACATGACAGAAATGGAGGATATGGAGCTAAAAATTGCAATTTTGAGGGCCTGCAATAAACTTGAGCAGAGCCTCACGAAAACTAATGAGACCCTCGATGCTATGATAAAGAAACTAGAAAGTAAGCATACATGGTCTGAAATAAAGAATATTATACCCAATAGCAGACCAGAGGAGCACAAGAATCAAACCGAAGAAACAAAAAACACCCAACTGGAAAAGCAAAATGAAAAAAGAATCCGAAAGTGTGAAGATAGTGTAAGGAACCTCTGGGACAGCTACAAGCGTAACAACATCAGAATAATAGGAGTGCCAGAAGATGAGAGACAGCAAGATATTGAAGACCTATTTGAAGAAATAATGGCAGAGAACTTCCCCCACCTGGTGAAAGAAATGGACTTATAGGTCCAAGAAGCGCAGAGAACCCCAAACAAAAAGAATCCAAAGAGGACCACACCAAGACACATCATAATTAAAATGCCAAGAGCAAAAGACAAAGAGAGAATCTTAAAAGCAGCAAGAGAAAGAGACTCAATTACCTACAAGGGAATACCCATACGACTGTCAGCTGATTTCTCAACAGAAACTTTGCAGGCCAGAAGGGAATGGCAAGAAATATTCAAAGTGATGAATAGCAAGAACCTACAACCAAGATTACTTTATCCAGCAAAGCTATCATTCAGAATTGAAGGTCAGATAAAGAGCTTCACAGACAAGGAAAAGCTAAAGGAGTTCATCACCACTAAACCAGTATTACATGAAATGCTGAACGGTATCCTTTAAGAAGAGGAAGAAGAAAAAGGTAAAGATACAAATTGTGAACAACAAACATGCATCTATCAACAAGTGAATCTAAAAATCAAGTGAATAAATAATCTGATGTACAGAATGAACTGGTGATTATAATGAATCAGGGACATAGAAAGGGAATGGACTGACTATTCTTGGGGGGGAAAGGAGAATGGGAGATGCGGGAAGAGACTGGACAAAAATCGTGCACCTGTGGATGAGGACAGTGGGTGGGGAGTGAGGGCGGAGGGTGGGGCGGGAACTGGAAGGAGAGGAGTTATGGGGGGGGGAAAGAGGAACAAATGTAATAATCTGAACAATAAAGATTTAATTTTAAAAAAAAGAAAAAAAGAAAATTCCAAATCCTTTCTTGTTGGCTGGGAAAATCTACATCATAGTATAAGTATTATTGTTCTGACTAATTACTGCTGTCTGTGTCTGTGGAAATGCTGGCTAGCCATAAAACAGCAAAAAGGAACACTCCGCTAGAGCACGTGTGTCAAACTCGTGGCTGGCGGGAATGAGGCATGTGTGGCCTGCCGGCTGCAAGTTTGACATGCTTGCACTAACAAAATCATTTAAGGCAGAGACTTAAAAAAAATCAACTGAAAACAGCTAACAAACTCAAAGATCAAGTGGCTTGTTTTTCTGGGAAATAAATGAATAAGAAAACATAATTATTGTTGTTTGTTTACTCTTCTAATATTCATTAAAGAACCACTGATATTAAAGTAATAAACCAACTCATAGCCACAAATGCCATTGAAAGTAAGCTCTTGAAATTTGCTTTAATTCCAGTCCACTCCAAGAGTGCATGATTCTCTGCCACCCTATTTTATTTTTGACAAAGTCTGGTTGTATTTTCCAATTAGTTCTGGTTAGCCAGCCAACAACTCTCTGACCTCTCCTATATTTTTTGGAATTTTAAGCATAAAGCCAGCAATGACTTGCCTGGAGTTGAGGGGACAAAGTTGTTATGCCCAGATTTCAAGATCCCCACAAACCAACAGGGAGCCATGTTCAATGCAAAAGCAAAGGATCCTTTATTATTAGTAGTACAGACCCGGGTCTGGCTCCCAGCCCCCTCTGACCCAACGGCCAGAAGGGGGGAGTGAGTCCCTGCCGTGAGAAAAACCAAGGTTTTAATAGGGGGTGGAGTGAGGGGACTGTGGGCCCTGCCGATTGTCCACGCTCAAGCCGGGTCTTGTTACATAGGATGCGGTAATTCTTATGGCGTGCACATACCTCAACTGTCATTGGTTAGTTTAAAGAAATCCCAGGCGTGGCCAGCAGAGGCCTGGGCTTCTGGGAAGAAAGGAGGTCTGAGCACATGGCTCCTACCCCAACATGGAGTATACGGGGCAAGATGGAGGGCATAGCCCTCACCCTTTCAAAAGTTATTTCAGATTAAGACTCTAATTAGATAAAAATCATTAAGAAAATAATTTAATAATGCCAGCTACATTTACAAAAACATATTTAAGTTAAAGATTGAGTGTACAATGGCAAACTAAAATGAAACATTGTATACCGAGCGATGCTGGGGCGGTGGTCTTCTTCCCGCGCCGCCTGCACTGCAAGGAGAAGGAGACTTGAAGCGATTCATGCAAACTAGGAGGCGCTTTTGGAATTAAAGAAATATTGAAAGACAGACATAAAATAGATTAAAAGCTTGGGCTGGGTGGGGTGCCTTCCTTCTGGAGGAGCTGTGCACACAGAGAGAGAGCACCAGCTCTGAAATCTGCTTTATTATATACTTGAGTTACAGGAAGTTACGTCTCATCTGGGTGGGCCTTTGACATCATGAGATCCATCCCTTAACACTGACAGGGAGAGTCAGTCTGGGTGGCATCCAGTCTTTGACTGGTCCCGCCTTCAGGGAGGGTTTTTGCCCTCACACTGAATCCAGCTGGTATAAATTAAGCCAATGTATTCTAAGGGCCCTTAGCAACATTGAGTCAATCATTTAGGTAATTTAGGTCTAAAGTTGCTAGTATTTAGGAAGATAATATTTAGTTAATGGAGTCATGATTTATTTTTTATTTTTTTCCATTTGCTGCTCTGAATGGATGTTTTTTTCTACTTTGTTTTCTAAATCACTGATTAGTCCTTAGCTTCTTCTAGTCTATTGTTGAATCCTTTCAGGGTGTTCTTTATTTCAGCTATGCTATTACTCATTTCCAGTTGATTCTTATTTACTGTTTCAGGCTATCCTTTCATTTCGCTATATCTCACATTAAGACTCATATCATACTCATTAAGTTGCTTTTAGATCAAACTGAATTGTTTGAGCAGCCTTATTACCATTAATTTGAATTCTTTATCTGAAAATTCTTTACCTCCTTTTCATTTAGTTCCCTTCCTGGTGATTCCTCATTTTCTTTTATTTGGAGACTAGAGGCCTAGTGCACAAAATTCCTGCACTTGGGGTGGGGTCCCCTCAGCCTGGTCTGCATCGTCTCTCAGTCCGGGAGCCCTTGGGGGATGTCCAACTAATGCCTTAGGCCCGCTCCCCATGGGTGATTGATGAGCGTCAGTTGGACATCCTTAGCACTGACTCGGAGGCAGGAGAGTCTCTCGCCACCACTGCTGCACTCCCCAGCCATGAGCTTGGCTTCTGTGCTCGCCAACCGTGAGCTTAGCTCCGGTGTTGAGCATCTGCCCCGTGGTGGTCAGTGTGCATCATAGCGACCTGTTGTTCCGCTGTTCGGTCAATTTGCATCTTAGCCTTTTATTATATAGGATTGTTTTCTTTGTTTCACCATTTTTGCTGTCCCTTTGTTTTTGTTTCTTTATGTTAGATCGGCTATGCCTCCCAGATTTTGTGGGGTGGTCTTATGTAGTAAGTGTTTTGAGACCAATGGGTGCATTCTCTTAGATCTCCTGAACTGGGTGCTCTAGGAAATCCCTTTACTTGAGTTAATTGGATTCTTTTGTTGTACTTGGGTCTTGAACAGTGGTTCTCAACTTTGGCTGCACATTAGAATCACCTGGGAATCTTTTTAAAATCCTGATTTCTGGGCCTCATCCTCTGGAAATTCTTTCTTTGTTACTAATGTTGTGGCCCCACCCCATAACAAATGAACAGAATTTCCGGAGGATGAGGCCCAGAAATCAGGATTTTAAAAAGACTCCCAGGTGATTCTAATGTGCAGCCAAGGTTGAGAACCTTGAATGTTATTGTCCCATTTGTGGATGGAATCTCTTTTCAGGCTGGCTGACTACGTGGCTCACCTGTGACCACGTTGTTTGAGCTTTTATGGAAGTGCTGATGGAAAAGAACAAAATACAACACAACAAAACATGAAACAGAAGAAACAAAACCAAAAAGTACAGAAGACTCCTACAGCACTAACAGAAGGAACCACCAGAGAAGAGGAAATTAAGAAAAAGGAAAGAGATTAAGAATAATAGAAAAATGTAGGAAAAAAAAGAAAAAATATGAGGAGAAAACAAAACAAACAACAAATGAAAAAATTAAAAACAAAAGACAATAAGAAAAGGGGGTGTGTGGCATATGTAGATGCAAAGTGAAATAAATAAAATAAGAATAAAGAAAGGAGCCCTAACCGGTTTGGCTCAATGGATAGAATGTGAGCCTACAGACAGAAGGGTCCCAAGTTCTATTTTGGTTAGGGGCATGTACCTTGGTTGCAGGCACATACCCAGTAGGGGGTGTGAAGGAGGCAGCTGATTGATGTTTCTCTCCCATCGATGTTTTTACCTCTATCCTTCTCCCTTCCTCTTTGTAAAAAAATCAATAAATTATATTTTTAAAAAAGAATGAAAGGAATAGGGGGAATAAAGTAGTTTAAAGTCAAGGAGGGAGTGAAGAAATGAAGACAATAAAACAATTTGAAAGGGAAAATAGAGGAGAATGCAGAATAAGAAAACGTAAAAAGGTGAAAAATCTGGAGAAAAAGATAAGGGAGAGAAAAAAATTGAGTAGTGAAAAGAAACAAAAAAATGGTAGGAAAAGCGAAGAGGAAAATTAGATATATCAACAAAACAACAGATTAGAATAATAATAGAGTAGATAGATAAAGAAGATACCTTTAAAAAGGGAAAAATAAATAAGAGAGAAAAAATAAAGAAGAAAAAAAGACAGGAAAAAAGGTTAAAAAAAAGTGAAGGGGCATTTGTTTCAGCTGAGTTTAGTGTCCTATGGGAGTTCGCTTTAGATCCTACTCTTCTGTTTTGTCTGTCAGTTGTGGACTTCTTATCAGGTACTAAGGTGCTTACCACTGTCACTCACTGTCCTTTGACTTTCAGCAACCTGCTTGAAGCTCCAAGAAGGAGGAGGCAATCTGCCCTGTAAAGTAGTTTTGTTAGTAACAAGGAGCCCAGGAGCTGGGTGTTAGGTTTAATGTAAGGTTTAATCTGAGATTTAAGATTTAATCTGACCAAAGCCAATAAATTGACCAAGACAAGCAGGGTAAGAGCGAAATATCGCGTTTATTGGAAGCTCTCGGGTGAGGTCCCACGGTCTGGAGGTGCAGGCCGGGGGAGTCACACCCGCCTATGCCTGGCAGAGATTTTTTATGCTGCTGTTGGACCAATCAGGTTTATATGAGGTAGCTTGTGGCGGGTGATTGATGAGCGGGAAGTTGGTGCAGCTGCACCCTGGCCATCTTGAGAAGTCTCGGGTGGTTATTTATTGGCCATCAGCACAACAGGATGCTCTGGTGGGTCCCAGGATGGCAGCTATTGTCCAGCAGGATGTGGCTCGGCAGTTCTGGGTTGTTTTGTTCAACTCAGCGGGTGGGATCAGGAAAGACCCTATTTTCCCAGCCCCAGACCTTACACTGGGTCAGTAGACTTCCTCTGGTTCCCCAGTCTCTGCCTCTGCCCACCTTTGCCTGCTAGCCCACTGTCAATCTTATTCACTCAAAAGTTTGTTTCTGAAGGGGCTTTAGGTGTGGGAAGTGCTATTTAGCTTTCAGGAAATATGGTGGTTGTTTCCCTGTCCCAGAGCTATTCCTCCATGAGTGGCCCAAAGTATTACTCTGCTCTTGACTGGACAAAGATCCTTCTATGAAGACCAATGGGGTCAGCTGAAAACCTGGAGTTTTTATCAATTCTCCCATGCAGGAAAATTACTGGTTTTGTTCCCCAGATAGTGTGGTGGATGGCCCCTCCCCCACTCCAGTACTGAGGGCTCCTGAAGCTGTTCAAACTGGCAAGTTTGGCCTCTGGGCTTATTCCTCTGAAAAGCTCAAAATTCAGGGTGTGGCATTCAAGGCTTCTGAAGGTGGGGCACCTGTATCATCTGGGGAGGGTTTTTTTCTCTTTACCTGCCCTCTGGCTGCTGGGAGTGGCTAGCTCAGGGGTGGGCAGACTTTTTGACTGGAGAACCACAATGGGTTCTTAAACTGGACCGGAGGGCCGGAACAAAAGCATGGATGGAGTGTTTGTGTGAACTAATATAAATTCAAAGTAAACATCATTACATAAAAGGGTAGGGTCTTTTTTTTTTTTTTTTTTTTTTAGTTTTATTCATTTCAAACGGGCTGGATCCGGCCAGCGGCCAGTAGTTTGCCCACGGCTGGGCTAGCTCCTCTCAGGAAAAATGACTGTTTTGGTTTGGGGGCCTATGGGCAAATGTTCCTGGCTACTGTTTTTCCAAGTCTCCTCGCAATGCTTCCCAGCCCAGCCTCTCCTTAGGCATCTTGGATCCGAATCTCCTCCCACCCCTAAGCCTTGGGTGAGTAGCTGCAAATGAAAACTCCTTTGGCGGGGGGGGGGGGGGGGGGGGGGGGTAAACAAAACAAAAAAAATGAAATGAAACTGGTCTTTCTCTCTGACAGGCTCCAGACTCCGCTGCAGCCAGCAGCCCTGTCCTGACTGGATGTTCCCTGGGCTATGGGTCTCAGCTCCTGTCTGCTGCAGCAGCAGCCCTGCAGCCTTTGGCAGTTGAATGTTTCAATGGCCGAGGATCTTTTTTTTTTTTAAGGACCGAGCATCTTGGCTCTGGTGCTCTGGGCCGGGGAGCCCAGCCTGGGTTCTGGGCCTCTATCTTCTGAGGGAACAGACCTTCTCATAGCCCAGCATGCCTTCTTCTCTTGACATGCCAGCCTGTCGCCCCTGGGAACTGGGTCAGCTCCTCTCTCGACCTCACCCTTCCTACCGGTCTCCAGGTATTTTCTGTACTTCCTTGATATGTCTCTCCCTCAGCTGGCCCACAGTTGGTAATTCCAGGTGAATGTTCTCCAATTTAGTTGTATTTCAAGTTTGGCCCTGGGAAGAAGTGCACGACAGATCTGCCAATTCGGCCACCACTTTTTCCAGGGATCAATTTCATTGATTTCTGATCTTAAATTTGTTTCCTTCCCCTGTTTGCTTTAGATTTCATTCTTTTTCTTGTTTCTTAAGCTTGAGGCTTGGATCATTGATTTGAGACCTAGCTTTTCCTTCTTCTAATTCAATTTTTTCCATCACCTTTTTATCCCCTCTATCATCTCCACACATCTCCCTCCACCTCAACAATCACAACACTGTTGTCCATGTCCTTGAGTTCTCTCTCTCTTTTTTTTTTTGATCAATCCCTCCACCTCCTCATCCCTACCTCCATTCTCTGCCCCAAGCTGTCTGCCTGCTCTCTATCAATGACTCTCTCTCTATTTTGCTTGGTGGCTCAGTTTGTTCATGAAATTTCACATATAACTGAAATCATATGGTACTTCTCTTTCTCTGATTGGCTTATTTCATTTAGCATAATGTTCTCCAGGTTCATCCCTGCTTTCACAAAGGGTAAATTTTCTTCCTTTTTACAGCAGAATAGTATTCCATTGTGTAAGTGTACCACAGGTTTTTTATCCACTCATCTACTGATAGAAACTCACCACTCTTCTTCAACATAGTAATGGAAGTCCTAGCCAAAGCAATCAGGCAATAAAAATAAATAAAAGGTATCCAAATTGGCAAGGAAGAAGTAAAACTGTCACTATTTGCAGATTACATGATACTGTGTATAGAGAACTCTAAATATTCCACACACAAAAAAAACAACTAGAACTGAGAAATGAATTTAGTAAACTAGGAGGATAAAAAATAGATATTCAGAAATCAATTGTATTTTTATACACAAATAATGAAATACCAGAAAAGGAAACTAAAAAAAATCCCACTCATAATTGCTTCAAAAAATATCAAATACCTAGGATGTAAAAATATCAAAGATATAAAAGACCTGTACTCAGAAAATTATAAGACACTGAAGAAAGAAGTTGAGCAAGATACAAATAAATAGAAGCATATAATGTGTTCATAGGTAGCAAGAATTAACATCATTTACCGCCCAAAGCAATCTACAGTTTCAGTGCAATACTTATCAAGATACCAGTGGGGTATTTCACAGAACTAGAATAAATGTTTCAAAAAATTCTATGGAACCACAAAAGACCCTGAATAGCAACAGCAACCTTGAGAAAGAAGAACAAAGTTGGAGGAATAACCCTACCTGATATCAATCTTTACTACAAAGCCATAGTAATAAAAATAACATGGTTCTGGCATAGAAACAAATATATTATAGAGCAATGGTAAAGAATAGAGTGCCCAGAAATAAATCTATGCCTTTATAGTCAATTAATATTTGACAAATCAGGCAAAAACATACAATGAACTAAAGTTAGTCCATTCAGTAAAGAGTTGGGAAAATTGAACAGGTAAGTGCAAAAAAAAAAAAATGAAACTAGACCACCTCCTTACACCACAGGCAAGAATAAACTCAAAATGGATCAAAGTTCTAAAAAACATAGGCAGCAAAATCTCAGACATTTCTCATAGCAATATTGTTTTCTGATATATCTTCTTGGGCCAGAGGAACAAAAGAAAAGATAAACAAATGCAACTATACCATACTAGAGAGTTTTTGTACAGCAAAGGAAACTATTAGCAAAATGAAAAGAGAACCAACTGAATGGGAGAACATTTTTGCCAATGAATAAGGGGTAATTAGACACACCTAATAAGGGGTTAATACCCAAAATAACTTATAAATTCAACACCAGAAAGCAAACAATTCAATTAAATAATGGGCAAAAGATCTGCAAAGACACTTTTCCAAAGAGGACATACAGATGGCCAATCCTATATAATAAACAGGGAATATGCAAATTTACCCTCGTGCCCTCATGTCACAAGATGCCCCCCACCACAAGATGGTCGCCCCCACATTGTCACAAGATGGCTGGCACAAGGGGAGGGCAGTTGGGGGGGGGGGGGGACCAGGCCTGCAGGAGAGGGAAGTTGGGGATGATTGGGCAGGCAGGGGAGCAGTTAGGTGTCAATCATGCCATCAGGGGAGCAGTTAGGGGCTATCAGGCTGGTAGGTAGAGTGGTTAGGGGCAATCAGGCAGCCAGGCAGGCGAGTGGTTAGGAGTAGGCATTCCCGGATTGTGAGATGTCTGACTGCTGGTTTAGGCCTGATCCCTGTGGATGACACCGGGCCACTAGTAGACATATAAAAAGACTAGAAGCCTGGTGCATGAAATTCATGCACACAGGGGTGGGGTGGGGGGCCCTCAGCCCAGCCTGCACGCTTTCCAATCTGGGACCCCTTGGGGGATGTCCATCTCAAGGATCGGGCCTACACCAGCAGTCAGATATCTCTCACAATCCGGGACCGCTGGCTCCTAACTGCTCACCTGCCTGCCTGCCTGGTCACCCCTAACAGCCTCCCCCCGCCCACCGGCCTGGTCGCCACCAACTTCCCGCCCCCCCCACTGGCTTGGTCACCCCCAACTGCTGCCCCTGACAGCCTGGTCACCCCATGCAGCCTGCTGTTCAGTTGTTTGGTCATCCCTCACTAACCCCCCTGCAGCCTTGTTGCCCAAGGCAGCCTGCTGGTCATTACTGTTACTGTGATGGCGTCCCAGGCAATTTGCATATTCTTCTAGTATTAGAATAGATGTTCAACATTGCTAATCAGAGAAATGCAAATTAAAATGACAATGAGATATCACCTCACATCTGTCAGAATGGCTGTAATCAAAAAATGAACAAACAACAGAGTTTGTGAGGATGTGGAGAAAAGGGAACCCTCTTGCAGTGTTGGTGGGAATGCAGATTGGTGCAACCATTGTGGAAAGGTATGGAGTTACCTCAGAAAATTAAAAACAAAACTGCTTTATGACTCTATGATTCCTCTTCTGGGAATTATCCAAAGAAACTTGAAACATTAATGAGAAAGAATATATGTACCCTATGTTCATTGCAGCGTTACTTACAATACCCACAGGAATGTTGAAATGTAGTTTTGGTAGGTATATTAAGGTGTTTTCTCTTGCAACTTTAAATATGTTTAATAAATAATCACACCTTACAAAACATTAGATGGTATGATAAACTATGTAATTCAACAGCACATGACAGCTTGCATGTAACCTTTGTTAAATGAATAGTCAAACAGAAGCTTGGATTTTTGCCCTCTCCACTTGAATAATGCCATTGTCCTGGAAGTACGCGAGCAGGGAGAAACTGAATTGGTTCTATCACTGAAAAGAGAACTCTCCATATTTCTTATCCCAAATGCTGGGAATTCCTTCTGTCCTCTTCTTACTGTGAACCTCATCTGAAGAATTCTTTTTTTTTTTTGTTAAACCATCAAGTAAATTTATACATAGTGTTAAGAACATGACTAGCACATAGTGAGTGCTTTCTGTTCGTTATTATTACAAAGTCATATTCTTAAGTTTAACCCTCTTACTGAAATAGCCTGGGGAATCATGCACAGTTAAAAAAATTGGTTCTTCAACAAATGGAAAAACTAGAAAAATAATCTCATTTTCAGAAGTGCTCATTCTGTTCTTCATTTATTCAAGGGGAAAACCATGACTTGATTGACTCTTAACACTAACTTTAGTGAGCACCTGGAAGCACTAATGTTTGTCACTTGAATGTCTTACCAGTGCTTGGCAAACTGCGGCTCGCGAGCCACATGCGTCTTTTTGGCCCTTGAGTGTGGCTCTTCCTAAGCCTTAGGAGCACCCTAATTAAGTTACTAACAATGTACCTACCTATATAGTTTAAGTTTAAAAAATTTGGCTCTCAAAAGAAATTTCAATCGTTGTACTGTTGATATTTGGCTCTTTTGACAAATGAGTTTGCAGGCCACTGTCTTAGACTAAATGCTTCCTGTTATTGTGAATTGGTGTTGAATTTCCTGGCTATGTGCATATGACAGGATAAGATCTAGAGTTCTTTTAAAGGAACCCACCTGGACGAGGAAGAAAAGTTTTACTTTTGATGAGGAATGCCCCTGGTCTTAATAAAAAGTATTTCAAAACACTGAACAAAAGAGAACTTCTGATCACCTTCTAAAAAAGGAAAGTAAGCTTATAGCTTGGGAAACAGACAGAAAATACAAGAAAGGGAGCTTCAGGATTAAGGGAAAATGAAATTCTTCTGATTAAGCAAAGAGCGATGAAGCTTCAGCCTTAAGATGGATGTGACGACGTCCTCACTTACTTTCCATACCATCTCCTCCTGCTCCTCTAGGCTTCTGTGCATGTTTATTCCAGTTTTATGTTTCTAAAATGTCATGTGAGGATGCTACTTCCTTGTTCAAAACCCCATACTCATTTTCTTTTGCCATCGCAGTGGGAGAGGGACTCCTTACTCTGCCATTTGTGATTCTGAACTACATGGTCCCCATCTGATTTTGTATGTTCACTTCCTCCACTAGTTTTCACATGGCAGCCAAATGGTGCTCTTCCTAAATATGCCTCTCTCTGCTCCTGTCTGTCCCATTCATCATTGACTGTCAGTGGCTCCTTGTCTTTTAAGATCCATCTTCAGTGACACCGCCTCTTGAAGATATTCTAATTCTTAACTGGAAATGATCTTCAGTGCCATTGAATCTCATAGTTCTTTGCATTTCTAGAAAGGCCCTCATCTTATTCTGTCATCTGTAATAGGTAATTTTGTGGGGGTTTTTTCTGCTGGCAACAGGCTCATTGAGAGCAGGGACTGAGTCTTATCCTCAGAGTTGATAGTGTCTTGCAGCTGGCAGAGCCTGTCAGATATTAAGAAGGGCCAAGGTCATTTGCATTATTGAGGTCCTTAGTATACTAAAAACTGAAGAAATGCCAGGGTTACAAAATTGTGGTATATTTCAAATGTCACATTAGATGTACAAATGTTATGAATGGATGTGATTAAAACACATACATGCACACAATAATCCCCAAAGTAATTGTGCTGTTTGTAAGATAATCATAGGATTTCTAAAACATTTAACTCATAGTACACTTCAGTTATGTGGTCTGGCAACTGGTCTGGTAATGTTCTATAGTGACTGTCTTCTTGTAGTCTTTTCAGTGTATCTCTGGGCTTGTGCATCATCTGAGGTCTGAGCCATAGGACCTCTGACTTTCTGTGTGAAGGGCCCTGACACATGGTGGACACCTGATAAAATAGCCACTAAAGTTAAATTTAATTATATGCCCAAAAGTGCTATATGTAAATATAATACATTAATTCCTTTTTTATTTTGTCAGAGTATTCTTCAGGAATAAGATTGAAAGTTAATATTAACTTTGAATTTAATTCCTATAATTTAACTTTTACTTGTTTTACACTTGTCAGATCAAAGACCTAGACACTGGGGAGGAGAAAAAATGCTTATTCTTACTGACTGACTAATGTCATGTGTACTCAGACAAACATAAAGAGGAGAATTGTGCACAACTCTGTGACTCCTGATTTAGTAATGAAAATGAACATTGATGAGACTTAGCAAGATTTATTTCTTGAAACTAGGCTAGAAACAAAAAATAATGAAGATTCCAAAATTATTTGGAATTCATTGCCATATGGTTTAAAGTTGATATCAATACTAAATCATTCTCTGCTATTAGACATTTAACTTAAATTTGCCCAGTTAGAGATATCACCACTCTGAGGGGCATAAATACATAAGCTGTTTATCTATGTGATTCTCTTTTTAATATAGTGGCATAGAAACCAGGCACACTTAGAAGCATAAACTTATGATTAGAATCACCAGTTTATTTTTTGACATGTATGTATTGAGGTATTTCTTCTGAAAATTATTTAATACTAAAAAGGAAGAGAAAAAATGAAGAGGACTCTTATTACTAAACTAGAGGCCCAGTGCACGAAATTCGTGCAGTCAGCGGAAGAGGTCCCCCAGCCTGGCTTGTGCCCTCTCACAGTGCTGGAGCTCTGCTATCGATTGCTCCAAAGAGGTAGGCCCCACCCCCTCATCCAGGGCTCCTTAATGGATTGCCCCAAAGAGGTAGGCTGGAACTGGGGGTCCTGCCTCCATGGCGTGTGCATGGGGCCACAGGAAGCCGCACAGAGAAGCCACTGGGGTTCTGTCCCTGCAGCTAACGTTCAGTGCCGTGGGAAGCCCGCCTCTGCTGTGCTCGCAGCCATCTTGTGACCACGTGAGGCCATCACGCATGAGGGTGTGACGACTACTTAGTCTTTTATTAGTAAGGATCATAATCTATATATATAAAAGCCTAAGACTGTTACGACCTGATGACTGGCCAATAGCTGTGATGCACACTGACCAGCAGGGGGCAGACGCTCAACACAGGAGCTGCCCTCTGGTGGTCAGTGCACTCCCACAGTCAATCTCCCACTGCTGGCCAACCTCGAGTGGCCCCTCCCCCTGTCTGGCTGGCCCTGACCAGGACTGGGCAAGATGGCCCCAATTGGCCCCAATTGCTGGTCTGGCCTAGGGACCCCACCTGTGGATGTATTTGTTTAGTAATAAGAAATAAAATTTGGTTATATAAACATTAGCTATCAACCTTTTCTCCTAATCCCATACATCTGAGGGATTTGATATATTCTTATAAATATCAATAGTTCAAGTAGAAGTGGTGGAGATGGATTGGAAACACAGGAATGGTGAAATTGCAATTAATTAAATTATACTAAATGCAGGTCATTCTGAAATGTCTTCCATAAGAATCATTTCTAAAAGACAGATAATTATATGAAAACTTAAAAGATAACATTTCAAATATATCGATTAATTTTAAATATATTAATTTACACTTATTTATTTTTTAAATTTTTATTGTTGGAAAAATTACATATATCTCTTTTTCTCCCATTGAACCCTTATAGTCCATCCCTGCCCCCCAATGTTTTATTATACATTGAAAACATTTAAAAATTTATAATGGCACTGAAGGTTTTTAAGACTGGAAATAAGTTGTAATGTAATGTACCCATATGTCTTCCATAGTTTCATTTTTTACTTATAAGTTTTGTAATATATCAAATGTTAAAAAAGTATTTTGTGAACATACAATTTATTTTTAAGTGTTGCACATGAAAACATTTAAATAAATCCTGATATAGCTTACATTTAGGAAAACTAAGCATTAATATGCAAATGTTATCAATGTTAGGTTTATGGAAGAGTGAAGATAGTTTTATAAAACCAAAGGACAGAGGGAAATATACTGGCAGATTTGGTGGAAGCTATACTGACCTTCTCCCAGGACCCAGCTGGAATTACATCTACAATACGGAAAAATCATCCTGAATAACAACTAAAGATCAACTGGAGAGAAGCCTTATAACCAAGGACTTAATGATGAGGCAACATCGAGACTGGGGGGAAGTGTGGAGACTCAGGAGGGTTGGCTGAGCTCCCACAGGCAGCAGCCGAATGTCCAAAGGAATATATCAGCTGCGGCGGGTTCCCCTGAGAAGTCTGGGGTCTAAACCACAAATCAAGCTCTCAGCCCAGAGCAGCACAACTGGGGAAGGTACCCACATACCATCGGGCTGTGAAAAGCAGCGGGTTTCTGTCCTACAAGGAGAGACAGAAGCATTGGCCTCTTAAAGGGCCAATGCACAAAATTTCATTTGCAGCCAAATCAGGCTCCTGCAAAGGGAAGGCAGAGTAGCCTTGAGCTGCGTGAGGAGAGCCTAGGGTTGGTGACTCTGGGGAGAGAGCTGAGAGAACAGCTGCCCGGATTCCTGTGCTGAGCCATTCCCCCATACTGCAGAAGCCATCTTTCTCAGGGAGAGCTTTCCTATCCATGCAGCATTAGCCCCACCCATTGGAATCCCTCTCATCCCTTCTGTGGACCTTATGCCCTGCTGAGAACTACAGCTGGAGGCTCATTAAGTGGCTGAGATTAACAGACAGCCTGCCAGCAGACGTGTATCTCTGAGTCTTTGCCTGACCTGCTCCTGGACCCAGGGCTCGTAAAAGCAGACCCGATGCACAGCTTGGTCCTTTCCACATGCACCCAGATCCAGCGGAAAGAGCTACTAACTGTGGATTGCTGATAGCTCCAAACAGGTTGCTCAGGGCGAGTCACAGACAGTGTCTGACAATGGCCTGCACCAGAGTTCCCCCAACAAGGCCCAAAACCAGTACACCGATTGTCCAGCTTCAGACAATAACAGAGCAGGATCCAATAAGCTTCACAAGCAGCATATCCACAGGGAGATATTGGTAGGCACCAAACCCTGCTGAGGCAAATTCCGTTTCATGTGAGCAGCACCTGTTCAGTAGCCTGCATGCTGTGTTGTGGGTGAGCATCATTGTCAGCCAGCCTGAGGGTCGATCCCACACACAGACTCAATTACAATAGGAGGGCCCATACAATGTACACAAGGGACATTCTTAGAGCACCCGATTCTAGTGAGCAGGCAGACTGTGCCACTGGGTGCCACAGATAAGCTACTACAAAAGGCCCCCATACCAAGACTGGGAACCATAGCAGATCTACCTAAAACACAGAAACACACACAAACAGGCAGTCAAATGGAGAGGCAAAGAAACAGGCCCCAAATGAAGGAATAAGAATTCTCCAGAAGAAGAGCTAAATGAAATGGAGGTAAGCAATTTATCTGATATATGTTTAAGAATAATTATAAGAATGCTCAACAGCATGAAAAAAGATATAGCAACCATAAAAAAGGACCAGTCAGAAATGAATGCTATGTCTGAAATGAAGAACACACTGGAAGGAGTAACAGCAGGCATGAAGAAGCAGAGGATAGAATCAATGATTTGGGAGACAAAGTAGAAGTAAAACCCCAATCAGAGCAGCAAAAAGAAAAAAGTTAAAAAAATGAGGATAGTTTAAGGGACCTTTTGTACAACATGAAGTGTAACAACATCTGTGTGATAGGGGTACCAGAGGGAGAAGAGAGAGCAAGGGATCAAGAACCTATTGGAAGACATAATGTCTGAAAAATTTCCTAACCAGGTGAAGGAAAGAAACAAGTCCAGGATGCACAGAGAGTCCCCAAACAAGATGGACCCAAGAGGCCCCCACCAAGATACATCATAATTGAAATGCCCAAAGTTAATGAGAATCTTAAAAGTTTCAAGAGAAAGGCAGTTACCTACAAGGGAGCTCCCATGAGACAGCTGATTTCTCCACAAACATTTCAGGCCAGAAGGCATTGGGATGAAATATTCAAAGTGATGAAAGCAGGGACCTACAAACAAGGCTACTTTACCTAGCAAGGCTATCATTTAAAATTGAAGGATAAATAAAGAGCTTCCCAGAAAAGAAAATGCTAAAGGAATTTGTTACTACTAAACCAGCATTACAAGAGATGTTAAAGAGCTTGCTTTAAGAAGTGGAAGAAGCCCCTAGACCAGTGGTCCTCAACCTTCCTAATGCCGCGCCCCTTTAATACAGTTCCTCATGTTGTGGTGACCCCCAATTTAATTGTTACAAATTGAACATAATTAAAGCATAGTGATTAATCACAAAAACAATATGTAATTATATATGTGTTTTCCGATGGTCTTAGGTGACCCCTGTGAAAGGGTCGTTTGACCCCCAAAGGGGTTGCGACCCACAAGTTGAGAACTGCTGTTCTAGATAGAAAACCAATAAGGACATGGTAGTTTTAAATGACACATTAGATCAAGTGGATTTAATTGATGTCTACAGAGCATTCCAACCCAAGGCAACAGAACATACATTCTCCTCAAGGCCACATGGAATGTTTTATAGAATAGCCCACATGTTAGATCACAAAACAAATCTCAGTAAATTTAAGAAGATTGAAATCATATTAGGCATCTTCTCTGACCACATGATATGAAACTTGAAATCAACCACAGAAGAAAACTGAAAAACACACAAAGACATGGACAGTACAAAACCTAAGGACAAATGTAAAGAGGACACTTTACACATATAAAAATATCTGAAAAGATAGTTCTCATAAAAACCTAATGACAGAAAAGTCTGGAAGATGGTGGCATAGGTAAACACTCCCACAACCATATCAAAATTATAACTAAAATACAGAACAACCATTATCCAGAACCACCTGAAAGATGGTTGAATGGAAGTCCTAGAGAAGTAAAGAAGAAACACACTGACACCTGTAGGAGGAGCAGAGGCACAGAACAGGCTGGACCAGCACCTATGTGTGCTATTATTTTAATCAGGAGGGGCCCCAACCCTACACCAGACCCCCAGTCATGGATCCCATAGCTGGGGAGAGAAGTCCCCATAACTATAGTCTATAAAAACCAGTGGGGATTAGGGCTCAGTGACACAGAGGTGTTCCTCTTAAAGGGCTGGCACACAAACTTAACTTACAAGTCCCACTTCCTCTGAACTCCAGAACCAGGGCAAGGCTCTGGGGGACCCAGACACATAGAGGAGGAGCTGGATTGTCTGGCATTGGGGCAGGAACTTGGGGGCGGCTTTCTTCCAAATGGAGGTGCTCACAGGAGGTATTGTTCCTGAGCTGGGACCTTCCCGGTCACAGGATTGACTGGCAGCCATTTCTGTTTGCTCCACCTTGGTACTTCCCTGAGACCCTGCCCCTTCCAGTTTATAGCCCTACCAAACCTACGTGCAGTGGCTTTTGCATATTAATGGCCTGTCCTTGCTCAGACTTCAGATTTTGCTAAATATCTCAGACAAGCTTCGTCTGGGTCAGGGAGCCCCAAACCTATCAATAAAAGGCCCCAAACTCAATGCTAGCACAAGCCTGCCTTGTTTCACAGCTTGGCCTTGCCTGGGCACTTCCAAACCTGATGCAAATAGGAGGAATCTGCAGATCTCTCTGTAGCTCCTGCCAGGTGGCCCCAGGCAATGGCTGACTTTGCACCCTTCTGGAGACACAAGAGCCAGTGCACCGGGTGGTCAACATCAGACCATACTAGATTACAACTCTACACATCCTAAGTGACACACTCAAGGGGCAGTCTCAGTGAGCACCAAAGTACCACTGAAGCAAGTCCTGCTCGGTAGTGTTTCCTACCCAGCAGGTCTCCCACTGTAGTCACAGATGGTCCTCACAGCCAGTTGGCCTGGAGGTCAATTCCTCCCAGTGACACCAACAGCAATCAAGTCTCAACTACAAGACTGTACACACAGCCCACAAAGAGGCACACCCAGAGTGCTCAGCTCAGGTGACTGAGGAGGCTAAACCACTGGGCTCTACAGGACACCTACTATACTAGCCCACTCTACCATTCCAGGAGACATAGCAGCTCTACCTAGTACATATAAACAAACAGAGGGAAGCAGCCAAAATGCAGAGACAAAGAAACATTTCACAAATGAAAGATATGGAAGAAAGCAAATGTCTAGATACAGAGTTCAAAACCATGGTTGTAAGGTTACTCAAGAATCTTCATGAGACCTTCAAGGGACTTAGTAAGACTTTCAAGGATCTTAGTGAGAATACCAAAGACATGGAAAAGGACCAGTCAGAAATTAAGCATACACTGACTGAAATAAAGAATAATATACAGGGATTCAACAGTAGAGTAGATGATTCTGAGAATCAAAACAACAATTTGAAATGTGAGGAAGCAAAACACATCCAATCAGAAGAGCAAAAATAAAAAAGAATCCAAAAATATGAAGCTAGTGTAAGGAGCCTCTGGGACAACTTCAAGCATACCAACATTCAAATTATGGGGTGCCAGAAGGTAATGAGAGAGAGCAAGATATTGAAAACCTATCTAGAGAAACAATGACAGAAAACTTCCCCTAACTGGTAAAAGAAATAGACTCTCAGGAAGCACAGAGTTTCAATAAGAGGAACCCAAAGAGGACTACACCAAGACACATCATAATTAAAATGCCAAGGGCAAAAGACAAAGAGAGAATTTTAAAAGCAGCAAGAGAAAAGCAGTTAGTTAACTACAAGGGAGCATTCATATCACTATCAGCTGATTTCTCAACAGAAACTATGCAGGCCAGAGGGGAGTGGCAAGAAATATTCAAAGTGATGGAAATCAAGGACCTACAACCAAGATTACTCTATCCACCAAAGCTATAATTTAGAATTGAGCATCAAATAAGAGCATCACAAACAAGAAAAAACTAAAGGAGTTCTTCATCACCACCAAACCAGTATTCCATGAAATGTTGAAGGGTATTTTTTAAGGAGAGGAAGAAGAAGAAGAAAAGAAAAAGTTAAAAAATAAAAAGGCAATAAATACATATCTCTATATATAAAAGCCCAAGCGACCGATGGACCATTTGACTATCTGACTGGTAGCCATGATGCACACTGACCATCAGGGGGCAGACGCTCAAAGCAGGAGCTGTCGAGCTGCAGTGACTTGGCAGCTGTGGTTCTCATGTGACACACCCAGAACCAGAGAAGGGGGCGCCTGATTCTGGGGGTGCATCACCTGAGATCTGCCCTCTCCCAATCTGGGACCCCTCGGGGTATGTTGGAGGGCCAATTTCAGCCCAATCCCCACAGGCCAGGCCGAGGAACCCTACCTGTTCACAAATCCATACACCAGGCCTCTACTCTATAAATAATTGAATCTAAAAATGAAAATAAATGAATAAGAAATCTAATGAACAGAATAAACTGGTGAAAAAAATAGAATTAGAGGCATGGAAATGGAACAGACTCATGAATCTCAGAGGGAAGGGGGTCGGGGGCAGGAACAGAATAAATAAAGATCTGGTATGAATATATGCATTACCTGTGGACACAGACAATAGGGTGGTGAAGTCCTGGGGTGGGGTGGGAACTGGGAGGAGGTGGGCAATGGGGGAAAAAAAGAGAGACATCTATAATACTCTCAACAATAAAGATTAAAAAGAGAGAGAGAAAATTCCAAGTAAGAGAAAAAAGACCTAATGACAAGCACTTTCCAGTTGAGTAGGCATATGTACAGCCAACAGGCATATGAACATACACATTTACTTCTGCACAAAAGTTTTAATTATGTTGTAGTTGTGAAACACGTCATGTAGTCCCAAACATTTCAAAGGTCCTAAAAAGAATTTAAAATTTCTCTTATTTTTTAAAAACTTTAAGTTTAAGTATTTCTGTATAATGTTACAAAACTGGGTATGTGCCCTTATTGACAGATAACCACAGGGAATTCCATTTGGGTGCAAGAAAATTTCTGTTACTCTTCAAATCCCAAATTGAACCTTTATGTTTTCTGCCCATGGACATTGGTCTGAACTCTGGCCTGAATTTTTGGATCAAAGGTGCCCCAACAACGGGGCTTCTTCTGCATATAGGAAGGGTAAGAAGAGGGTAGTTCTCTTTAATTTTCTCTTTTCTTATCCTTTGCTCTGTAGCATGGACCTCTTGGGACTCAAAGGAACAACTACACACAGTCTCCTTTGCTAAATGCCAAAAATCTGTGTGGCTTTAAGAAGCTATTTGAATTTTCCAGTTCAAATTATTTCACTGGTATTGACAGTGAAAATATTTTTTCTCAGTTTAATGTTTCTTGTTAGGAATATAAAGAAAATTAATTCTACAATTTTCTATTCTCAATTATTTCAGTTTGCTGAGTGATACTATACCCCACACCAATGTAGTGAAAGAATAGTTTTGGGATCAGTTAGATCTAAACCAGTATCACCTGTATTAGATGTAAGGCTATATTTAAGTATTTAAAGATTGTATTAAATCCTATTTTCCTAAGGAGTAAAATGGCATAATAATAATTATCTCATAAGGATATTGAGATAATTAAATATGGGAAATACATAAAAGTCTTAGCACATTAAGAACTGAGTCCTAATTAATTTCCTGCATTTTGTTTATCCTGGATACACAGTGGGTGTGACTCAAATTGAAAAACAAAATAACAATCAAGTGAGGGGAAAAATGCATGTTTTATGCTTCAATGTCTTAAAATATTAGCTGGTCCACAAAAGATATTTTATTTTCAAAATGTGTTTAACTATACATTTTCCAATAAAGATGTAAAAACCTATGGCTGGGTAACTTCATTTATTTCCAAAATACTTTTTTTTTTTTTTAGTGAAATGTGAGACCTCTTTTTTAGTTCATAGCTATCTTACATAAAATATAAAGCTGAAAATCAGTGATGTTAAATATATAAGAATGAGAGAACAGAGTGAGTAGAGAAGTGGAAAAGGAATCACATAGATAGATTATAATTATTTAAGTAAAATATATTTCTAGAGAAAATAAACACCACCTTAAAGTTAAATCTGTTTTAATCTAATATTTTTCTAGAATCCAAGTTTTTTGCATAATGAAATGGGAATAAAAATTTGTCACCACTCTGTGGTCAAATTCATTTTCATGTCTAAGTCATACATCTCTCATAGTGAGTAGTTAATATTACCTTGAAACTTTGGCATGGTTAATGAATGCCTTGTGTTAGTAACAGCTGCAGGTTATTGAAAAGCTTCAGCCCAGTTTAATGGTCCTGAGTTGGAAAGGGAACATGAAGATTTTATTTTTCTTGTGAGTTTTCTTGAGATCAAGATATTTAGCAATTTTATTTTTGTTTTGATTTAGTTAAAGAAATACTCATTGACTATTGCTTCGTACATGACTTATTTCCCACAGGGAATAGAAAGTTTTTAAGGTCATAGAATCACCCAATTTGAAGCCAGTTTTCCAGACTTATGCAGTTCATGCCCTAAGCCCTGGATCCTATTGTCACGCTTGCAAGAGAAATCATAATTGAGAAAAATAACTACTAAGAGTAATAATTTTGAAAATGCTAAACATAAGATAAAAGGATCTGATTGGGCATGAAATATTATTAAGTATTTCAGATCATTAAAGTTTTAAATTGTTAGTAATTTGTTGTTGCATGGAAAATGTGCCAAAGATCAGTAAAATAAAATTTTATTTTTAAATAATTTTAGATTTACAGGAAAATTCTGTAGACACTAGTGAGACATCCTATATACCCCAAACTTAATTTCCCCTATTAATGTCCTACATTAGTATGGGACATTTGTCACAATTAATAAATCAATGTTGACACATTATTATTGACTGAAGTTCATACTTTATTCAAATTCCTCCCATTTTTACCTAATGATCTTTTTCAGTTCCAAGATTTTTATCTAAGATAGCACATTATATTTAGTCCTATCTGTTTAGGCTTCTCTTGGCCTTGATAAGCTTCTAAGACTTTACTTATTTTTGATGACCTCAGCCATTTTGATGAGTACTGTTCAGGTATTTTATAGAATGCCTGTTAACTGGGATTTACCTGATTGTTTTGAAGAGGGGGGTACACTAGGGTTATGGGTGTTAGGGAGGAGGATTACAGAGATAAAGTGCCATTTTCATCACACAATATCAAAGGTAAATACTAAGGAACGAGCTATTATTTTTTTATTTTTATCTTTTTAAAAATTTTTTTTAAATTCTTTATTAGTTAAGGAATTACAAATGTGTCTTCATTCCCCCCCCCCTCCCATTAAACCCCATCCTCTCCCCCCTCCCACTCATGCTCTCATCCCCCTGTTGTCCATGTCCATTGATTTGGCTTAAATGCATGCATACGAGTCCTTTGGTTGATCTCTTTCCCTTACCCCAACCCTTCCCTACTTTCCCTCTGGGGATTAATAGTCTGATTGCTGTTGGATCTGTCCCTGTTCATCAGTCTATGTTGTTCTCTATATTCCACAAATGAGTGAGATCATGTGGTATTTATCTTTCTCTGACTGGCTTATTTCACTTAGCATAATGCCCTCCAGTTCCATCCAAACTGTTGCAAAAGGCAAGAGTTCCTTCTTTTTTACCGTAGAGTAGTATTCCATTGTGTAGATGTACCACAGCTTTTTAATCCACTAATCTGCTGATGGGCACTTAGGCTGTTTCCAAATCTTAGCTATGGTGAATTGAGCTGCTATGAACATAGGGGTGCATATATCCTTTCTGATTGGTATTTCTGGCTTCTTGGGATATATTCCTAGAAGTGGGATCACTGGGTCGAATGGGAGTTCCATTTTTAGTTTTTTGAGGAAACTCTATACTGTTCTTCACAGTGGCTGCACCAGTCTGCATTCCCACCAGCAGTGCAGAAGGGTTCCTTTTTCTCCACATCCTCTCCAACACTTGTTGTTTGTTGATTTGTTGATGATAGCCATTCTGACAGCTGTGAGGTGATACCGCATTGTCATTTTGATTTGCATCTCTCGTATAATTAGTGACTTTGAGCATGTTTTCATATGTCTTTCAGCCCTCTGTATGTCCTCTTTCGAAAAGTGTCTATCTAGGTCCATTGCCCATTTTTTGATTGGATTGTTTATCTTCCTATTATTAAGTTTCATGAGTTCCTTGTAAATGTTGGAGATTAAACCCTTATTGGTGATATCATTGGCAAATATGTTCTCCCATGCAGTGGGTCTTCCTGTTGTTTTGTTGATGGTTTCCTTTGCTGTGCAAAAGCTTTTTATTTTAATGTAGTCCCATTTGTTTATTTTCTCTTTAGTTTTCATTGCCCTAGGAGCATTATCAGAAAAGAAATTCCATCGACATATGTTTCCTATTTCACTGCCTATGGATTCCTCTAGTATTTTTATGGTTTCCCGTCTTACGTTTAAGTCTTTTATCCATTTTGAGTTTATTTTTGTGTATGGTGTGAGTTGGTGTTCTAGTTTCATCTTTTTGCATGTATCTGTCCAATTTTCCCAACACCATTTATTGAAGAGACTGTCTTGACTCCATTCTATGCTCTTGCCTCCTTTGTCGAATATTAATTGGGCATAGTGCTTTGGGTCAATTTCTGGGTTCTCTATTCTATTCCATTGATCTATATGTCTGTTCTTGTGCCAGTACTAAGCTGTTTTAAGAACAGTGGCTTTGTAATACAGTTTGATATCTGGTATTGAGATCCCACTTACTTTATTCTTTCTCAGGATTGCTGCAGCTATTCAAGGTCTTTTTTTATTCCAGATGAATTTTTGGAACGTTCGTTCTAGATCTGTGAAATATGCCATTGGTAATTTAATGGGGATTGCATTGAATCTATAGATTGCTTTGGGTAGTATGGACATTTTGATGATGTTGATTCTACCAATCCATGAACATGGTATGTTCTTCCATCTGTTTATGTCTTCCTCTATCTCTTTTTTCAGTGTCCTGTAGTTTTTTGCATATAAGTCTTTTACCGCCTTAGTTAAGTTTATTCCTAGGTATCTTAATTTTTTTGGTGCGATGGTAAATGGGATTGTTTTTTTAGTCTCCCTTTCTGTAAGTTCACTATTGATGTAAAGAAATGCCTTTGATTTCTCGGCATTAATTTTTTATCCTGCTACATTGCTGAATTCATTTATTAACTCTAATAATTTTTTGATGGAGCCTTTAGGGTTTTCTATGTACAGTATCATGTCATCTGCAAATAAGGACAGTTTTACTTCTTCTTTTCCAATTGGATGCCTCTTATTTCTTCTTGTCTGATCGCACCAGCTAGTACTTCCAGTACTATGTCGAACAGGAGTGGTGAGAGGGGGCATCCCTGTCTTGTTCCTGTTTTTAGGGGGAATGGTTTTAGTTTTTGCCCATTGATTATGATGTTGGCTGTGGGTTTGTCATATATGGCTTTTATTATGTTGAGGTATGATCCTTCTATTCCTACCTTGCTAAGAGTTCTTATCAAGAAAGGGTGTTGAATTTTGTTGAAAGCTTTTTCTGCATCAATTCATATGACTATGTGGTTTTTATCTCTCAATTTGTTTATGTGATGAATCACGTTTATTGATTTGCGGACATTGTACCATCCTTGCATCCCTGGGATGAATCCTACTTGGTCATGGTGTATGATCTTCCTGATGTATTGCTGGATCCGATTTGCTAGAATTTTGTTGAGTATTTTGGCATCTTGTTCATGAGGGATATTGGCCTGTAATTCTCTTTCATTGTGTTGTCTTTATCTGGTTTTGGTATTAGAGTGATGCTCGCTTCATAGAATGAGCTTGGAAGCGTTCCTTCCTCTTGAATTTTTTGTAGTAGTCTGAGGAGTATATGTTTTAGTTCTTCCTTGAATGTTTGGTAAAATTCCCCTGTGAAGCTGTCTGGCCCTGGGCTTTTGTTTGCTGGGAGCTTTTTGATGACTGCTTCAATTTCTTTGGGGTGAAATGTTCTGAAGATGTCAATTAAGTCCATCTAATTTAGTGAGTCATTTAGGATTGCTGTTTCTTTGCTGATTTTTTGTCTAGAGGATTTATCCAGTGATGTCAGTTGTGTGTTTAAATCCCCTACTATGATTGTGTTGTTGTTGATCTCTTCCTTGTTATTTTTCAGGAGGTTTTTTACGTATTTGGGTGCTCCTACATTGGGTGCATATATGTTTATAAGGGTTATATCCTCTTGTTGTATTGATCCCTTTAATATTATGAAATGGCCTTCCTTATCTCTTGTTATGGCCTTCACTTTGAGGTCTATTTTGTCAGATATAAGTATTGCTACCCCAGCTTTTTTTTCCTGAAAAATATTTTTCCATCCTTTCACTTTCAGCCTGTGTGAGTCCCTTTTTCTGAGGTGGGTCTCTTGTAGACAGCATATTATGGGTCATGTCTTTTTATCCATTCAGCCACTCAATGTCTTTTGATTGGAGCGTTTAGTCCGTTTACATTTAAAGTTATTATTGAAAGATACATGTTTGGATTCATTTCTATTTTCGTGCCTGTGTTCTATCTTACCTTTATATTTCTTCTTTTTACAGCATTCCTTTTAGCATTTCTTGCATTGCTGGCTTGGTAGTGATAAACTCCCTTAGCCTTTTTTTGTCTGCGAAGCTCCCGATTTCCCCTTCAATTTTGATTGATAGTCTTGCTGGATATAGTATTCTTGGATTCAGTCCTTTGCTTTGCAACATTTTGTACACCTCCTTCCATTCCCTTCTAGCTTGATGTGTTTCTGTTGAGAAATCATTTGATAATCTGATGGGGGATCCTTTGTAGGTAACTCTCTGTTTCTCTCTTGCAGCCTTTAAGATTCTCTCTTTGTCTTGTACATTTGCCATCATTATTATGACGTGTCTTGGTGTGGGTCTTTTGTGGTTCATCTTGCTTGGGACTCTGTACTTTTGTAAATTTTTTCTTCCCCATATCTGGGAAGTTTTCTGTCATTATTTCTTCAAATAGATTTTCTAATCCTTGCTGCTCTTCTTGTCCTTCTTGCAGCCCTATTATGCGTAGGTTACTTCGTTTCATGTTGTCCCAAAGCTCCCTTAGGCTCTCCTCCTGTTTTTTAATTTTTTCTCCAGTTGCTATTCAGATTGAGCTTGTTTCTCTGCCTTATCTTCTAACTCACTAATTCGGTCTTCTGCTTCTTCTAGTCTGCTGTTGAAACTTTCCATGGTGTTTTTGATTGTAGCTATATCACTTTTCATTTCTTCCTGATTCTTGCATAGGTTGTTGATTTTCTCATCCATCCAGTGAATGAATTGTACAGCCATTATTCTGAATTCTTTTTCTGTGATGTTGCATGCTTCAACTTCATTAATTTCCTTTCTTGGCAACTCCTCATTGTCTTTCCTCTGGGTGTTGTGTCATCTCTTCATTCTGATTATCTCCCAATGGTTCAAATGTCGAGTTGCGTGGGCCTGGGCCGTGTGCAGTGGGAGCCTCCCACCACCCTAGTGTCACTGAAGAGCTCTGACACTAAGATGTGTTGTTGTTGTGGGTTGGTGGGAACCAGGCTCGCTCAGAGTCAGTGTTGACATTTTAAGAATGAATGCTTTTGTCCTAGCAGGTTTGGCTCAGTGGATAGAGTGTAGGCCCACAGACTGAATGGTTCTGGGTTCAATTCTGGTCAAGGGCATGTACCTTGGTTACAGTTTCCCCAGCTCTGGTCGGGGTGCATGCAGGAGGCAACCAACCAATGTGTCTCTCTCACATTCATGTGTTCTTACACAAACCTCTCTGTCTTTCCCTCTCCCTTCCACTGTATCTAAAAATCAATGAAAGATATCCTCAAGTAAGGATTAACAACAACAACAAAAAGAATGAATGCTTTTCATACACCAAAACAAAATGCAGTGTAATAACTGTGGCACTTACATGAGATACATAAAACACACAGGGTTTATTAGGGCGTTAACTTCTAAAGAACTAGTGCTAGAGGAGCTGGTGATAGGTCAGATGATTAAAGTTTCCTGCTGGAAGTATTTTTCGTCTACTCCCAGCAGGGCATTTTTGTGACTATTTATAATTATCTCCTGAGAAGGTTTTGTTTTCAGTCATGAAACTAGGAGTGCAGGCTTGAGGTGGGGTGAAAAAAAGGGGAGCTAAATAAGACTGAGGTAGTGACTGGATTTTGCAGGGCCACTGAGAATCCAGAATAAATGAGACATAGATGCTGGTAATTTCCTTTGGGCTGCAATTTGTAAGTTTTAGTAACAATTTAGATCTAAGAAGCCCCTTTAAAGTTGCAGCAGAATTCTGTCTTGTTTACTTTTCCCCTTTCTTAGAACACTACAGGCTTTCCTAAAGCATTTGTGGAATACAGTCAAAGTCACTTTACTTCACAGGATGCATTTTTTGGTTTGTTTTGATTTTGGGGGGGAAAAAGATTATTTAAAATGTTTAGAAATGAATAGCTTGATTATGACATTTCCTTCTAGGTTTTTTTCAATGCTTATGTAAATATACATATGTTTGCAACCTGTATTGTCTTCTTTCACCTACTTCTTGGGATATAGATAAGGACACATCTCTTTTTAACTTTTAAATGTTCAAGTTAGCAAGAAGTCCAGAAATTTTTTTTTAAGTTCTTCCTTCACCTCTGAACTATCCAAGAATCCCAGGGTTTTCATTGCCCACAGGGGTCTTTGACACACCAGAGAGATGGAGAATATGGAGCATTTGACCTGTCTGCTTGTCACATGTCCCAACCCATTTTCTGCCGCAGGAGTCTCTGTCACCACAACATGATGTCACTGATGCATCCTGGCCCACTGCTGCGATTATTGCCCTGTTGGAACATAACTCTGCACCAGTCAGAGGAGTTCCCAGAGGAAGATGAAGCTCATTCCTAGAGTCTTAGCCTCAGCCAGTAGTACATTACAGTTGGACTTCCAAAGCTTTTCCAGTAGTTTCCAAAGCCTGCCCAGCATCCATGATGGGTAGGTAAAAGCAAGCTTCCAGTTTTAGCCACAAAGTGTCCCATCTCCCACCAAGCAGTAGGCATTGGTGTGCCAGGATAGGCAAGGGGCTCATCTCGTCTCCCAGTTGCTTGTGGAAGTGGGGTTGTTGGGGTACCACTGGAATTAGAATTTCCAGAGCCACCACAGGAGAATGAGATGGTAGAAAACTTTATATCCAGGGAATTAAATGCCTGAGTTTCCAAAGTCCCATTCCCCCTAGTCCAGTCATGGGAGAAGCATGGCTGGGGCTTCAATAGAACTAAAATTAGAGCCAGTGTCCAGAGTTTCCTTTCCATGTTGGAGCCAGGACCAGTCTGGCATCAGGCCACCTTAGCCTGTGTTTCCCACTGCAGTCCATGTCCATTGTGTGTGGGGTCCACATAGCCATGGGCCATAAGGCAAATGCAAGATAGTGAAGAGTCACAAGAGTGATGAGCCAAGTGTGCCAAGAACAACAAGAGAGAGAATGCCTTTGCTTAGGGGATTATGTATTCCCAAATTTTTGTGCATGTGCAGTGGTCACCCCCATTTTGGCCACCCTCTCTATCCCCAGGTGTGATTCATAGGCAAGTACCTTCCCTATGTCACTCCAACTTTACTGGGCATGCGTCTATCTTTTCTTTGTTGCATTCCTTCTCCAAGTGTTTTGTAGCGAATAGGCCGGTGCTCCCTAGGGAGTGTGAAATTGCAGCTTCTTTGGGAAGCTGCCCAAATGACATGCCTATAATATCTGGCTTTCCCCCTTTGCTCATTTCCTATCTGTATATATAAAAGCCAAACGACCAGAACAACCAGTTGCTTTGACATGCACTGCGGCCCCGATAGGGCCCCCCGACTCCAATCAGGGGTGGGGCTGGCTGGCCGACCACCCATACCACCCCCCTTCCCAGCCAGCCCCACCTCCAGTTGTCCCCCCCCCCCACCCCAATCAGGGGCAGGCTGGTGGCCAACCCCCCGTGGCCCCTCCCCCCAGCTGGCCCCCACCTGTGCATGAATTCCTGCACCGGGCCTCTAGTTATTAATAACTAGCTAATCACAATGGTATTATTTGCATTAAAGCTTTCCTTGAATATTGTGTTACATTCTCCTTGGAGATCATTTGTGTCCATATTTGAGAATTTCAATTCGGGCTTCCTCAGTTCATCAGATTCTAACTATCTTTTTTTTTTTTAATATGTTTTATTGATTTTTTTTACAGAGAGGAAGGGAGAGGGATAGGGAGGTAGAAACATCGATGAGAGAGAAACATCGACTAGCTGCCTCCTGCACACCCCCTACTGGGGATGTGCCCGCAACCGAGGTACATGCCCTTGACCAGAATCAAACCTGGGACCTTTCAGTCCGCAGGCCAACACTCTATCCACTGAGCCAAACCGGTTAGGCCAGATTCTGACTCTTGAACCTAGAAAAAAAAAGAGGAGGGGACGGAGGAGGAGGAGAAAAGGTCTAGTTCTAGGAAGAGGAGGGGCAGGGGGAGGAGAAAATGTCTAGTTCTCTCCTTCCCTCCCCATCTACTTTACATTCCTATAACGAAGAGTCCATTCAGTGGATTTTGAAGAAATGAGTAAAAAGAAGGGAAAAAATTTCTTTTGTGGTAAGTCCATTTTCACCTAAACAGAGAAGTAAGTGTACAAATTGTAAAAGGTTAGTTTGTAAACAAAACAGTTCTATATGGTTTAGTTACACAAAGAGTACTATGATTAAGTGTTCAGTTTTGGAGCCAAACCATTGGGTTCATTCACATTCTGGCTCTATTTCTTTTTTCCCAAATAATATTTTTATTGATTTTAGAGAGAGAAAGGGAGAGAGAGATAGAAACATCAATGATAAGAGAGAATCATTGATCAACTTCCTCCTGCACACCCCCTACTGAGGATCGAGCCTGCTTCAGTAAGAAAATAAAAAGATATAGTGAAACATTGCATAATGGCAGTTTTAGAAAATCCCAGATTTAGTAGCTTTTATATTATTGATAAAGTTGTATTATGAATATTGTTCATAATTATTCCAGTCTATTAGTAGCATTAATGAGCATCCACTTTGTACAGATGAGGGATCTTTAAGATTTCCTTTATGAAGACATACCTTTAAGTTACAGAAGACCTTTAGGCCACCAAATTCCACCGGGCACAGATGTTAAGAATGTACCACTGGTGATGATGAGCTAAAAATTAGAGGAACCAAAAAACAGAGCTTTCAAATGTCATTTAAACGTCAAAGGAGTAAGGATGTTTTCACCATTTCAAAATCTAGTTCTGCCCCTAAATAAAAATTATGTTATAATTGGTACCTGAATTTCCCCCTTTTCATCTAGTCCAAATACAAACAAATAATTTCAGAGGAAATGAGAGAGTTCAATGTTTCTGAGAATTCTGATAGCCTTCCATTTAGCTATATTAAACTGATTTATGATTTATTACCAATAATACATAATAATTTCTAAAATTTATTGAGTACTCATTAGGATCTAAGCCCTTATGTCTGTCTGTTCTGTGCATTACATTTAATTAATTTTACCCAGTGATTCTCAACCAGCGGCAATTTTGCCACCTGGAAGATGTTTGGAAATCTCTGGAAACCCAGTTTTGGTTGTCACTATGTGGGGTGGGGTGGGGTTAGTTCTACTGGCATCCAATATGTAGAAGCTAGAGATGCTGCTAATTATCTTACAATGCACAGGACAGATCCCCACATCAAAGAATTATCCAGCCCCAATTGTCAATAGTACTGAGGTAGAACGAACCTGACAATGCATTCAACAACCTATGAGGTGAGTATTATTATTTTATTAAAATATATTTTACATGTAACACTGTAAATTTAAGATGTACATCGTGTTAATTAGATACATTTCTATATTGTAATCTGATTGCCATTATAGTAAAAATTAGCATTTTTATCACTTTACATAATTATACTTTCTTTTTAGAAGTTGGAATAATTAGGTGCTAGTCTCTTAGCAAGTTTGATGATTATAATACATACAGTGTCTTTTCTTTACTTACTGTACTGTGCATGAAGTGGTTATCATTAACTGTATTTTTAAACAAGGGAACTGCGACACAGAGAAGTTAACTTAGCCAAGACCACATAACTAAGTCAGTGGTGATGCCAGGATTGAAAACCCAGCTCTTTCTTGCCGTAAAGCCCAAGCTTTTTCTACTATGATACCATCTTTAGAGAATTTTGATGGCCATTTGTAGATTCTGAGTTTTGAGGGTCAGAGGTCCTGCTTTATTCTGTATACCTGCCACAACACTGAGCTTGCTAAAAGATTAATGGTAATAACAATTCATCTCTTGAACATCTTCAGATTTCTCCTTTAGGGTGGCATTTTAACTATTAGGGCAGTGACCGCAGGAGATAACTGTTTGATTGTATATACTGTGTTACTAAAAAACAGAAAAGTGTAAGGAAAACAGAACACATCATTCCTGTTTCCAAGGAGGTTGAGGAAGAAGGGTTATGTATGTATATAAACAGAAGTATGTGTGCATGTGTGTTTATAAACAGAATTGTCAGCCCAAACATAATGTTGGAAGAAGTAAAAGTAAACAATAACCTGGCCTAATCATGTATCAGGACACCTCCCTGTGGGTCTGAAACATCTCTGTAAGATTATAATGTATATGTTCATCTCTGGCCATCAGTGGCTGCTGTTACCCTTCTAGCTTAGGTAAATTTATAAGCAGAACCAGCCTATTTATGTGAAGCTGCAAAAATGTGCACTTTTCTCTCTCTATTTTTTTGTTTGTTAATCCTCACTGGAGGATATTTGTTCCATTGATTTTTTAGAGGGATTGAAAGGAGGGAAGGGGGGAGGGGAGAGAGAGAGAGATCAATATGAGAGAGAGTCATCAATTGGTTGCCTCCTACACTTGGCCAGACTGAGGCTGGGGCCCAGGATCTGACCTACAACTCTTCTGTGTGTGGGCAGAAACTTTAACCACTGAGCAACATGGGCCAGGGTGCACTCACTTTCTTTTTTAAATCCTCACCCGAGGATATGTCCTTTTATTGATTTTTGAGAGAGAGAGAAACATCGATTGGTTGCCTCTCATAGGACCCTGACTGTATCAAACCCACAATCTAGGTGTCCTGACTGGGAATTGAATTTGCAGCCTTTTGGTGCATGGGATGATGCTCCAAGCATCTGAGCCACCTGGCCAAGGCACACTTCTCTTTTTTGATGATTTGTTCTTTCCTATGGGGGTGGCTTTTACCTAAAACTAATTTAAGATGGTAAAATTTATGTTATGTATATTTTATCACAATTTAAAAATGCCATACAAATGGGCACCTAATCCTATATAATAAAACCCTAATATGCAAATCGACCAAACAGCAGAATGACCGCTTGCTATGATGCGCACTGACCACCAGGGGGCAGATGCTCAATGCAGGAGCTGCCCCCTGGTGGTCAGTGCACTCCCACAAGGGGCGGGCCACTCAGCCAGAAGCTGGGCTCACGGCTGGCAAGCGCAGTGGTGGTGGTGGGAGTCTCTCCTGTCTCTGAAGGCAGCGCTAAGGAGGAGCGAGCAGGTGGGCAGAAAGGAGTGAGGGGTCTCGGACTGTGAGAAGGAACCTGAACTGTGACAGGATGTCCCCCTGTCAGGGATCAGGTCTAAGTCAGCAGGTGGACATCTCCTTAGGGGTCCCAGACTACAAGAGGGTGCAGGCTGGGCTGAGGGACCCCCCCCCCCTGCAGTGCACGAATTTCATGCACTGGGCCACTAGTATTCTATATTTAAGGTCAGTTCTGCTTAAAACATTAGGAAATTTTGTAGTGAAGTATGTATAATGGTTAAACTCTTGTGCTCAGTCAATTTGAGATTTGCTTAGGTCCAAATCTGAGTTTTCTCTGTTAATTACTCTGCAACTTGTTAGGGAAAATTACTAAACTTTTTGTACCTTAGTTTCTTTACTTGTAATATATAGATAATGAAGAAGATACCTGACCCATAAAAGGTGTTATAAGGATTAAAAAGGCAAAGCATGCTGTGTATTGACATGGCACCAGGCATATATGGTAAGTGCTCAACAAAAATAAGCTATTATAATCTACACTAATAAAAGAGAAACATGGTAATTAGCGTACGACCGCTATGCTTCCCATTGGCTAATCAGCATATCCTTATGCAAATTAACTGCCAGCCAAGATGGCAGCCGGCAGCCATACACTGAAGCAAACAGGGAGGCGGTTTTCTTGCTCCAGTTACGGCGGACTCCAACGTTCCCCGCCTGACTTGCTGGCCTCTCAGCTGCAACTCTACACAACTATGTTGCAAATATAGAGGCTAAACAAAACCCCAGAAACCGGCTTTCAGTCAGCCGGGCTTCAGCCAGCCAGACTGCAACATTGTATCAATGTTTTCAGCAGCGAGGCCTCAGAGCTAAAGCTGGCCCAGAATAAAAAAAGAAAAAAAAAAGAAAAAAAGAAGCGGTTGAGAGCTTCAGTCACCCGCCAGCCAGAAAACGGCCCTCAGCCCCTCAGCCAGCCTGGCCAGGCCCCCCAGTGGGGACCCCCACCCTGATCCAGGACACCCTTCAGGGCAAACCAGCCGGCCCCCACCCATGCACCAGGCCTCTATCCTATATAGTAAAAGGGTAATATGCCTCCCGGCACCAGGATCAGTGTGACAGGGGGCAGCGCCCAAACCCCCTGATCACCTTGTAGCTCTGTGTGTGACAGGGGAAGGTGTCCCAACCCCCTAATCACCCTGCTCTGTTCGTGACAGGGGAAGGTGCCCCAACCCCCTGATCAGCCCTGCTCTGTGCCTGATAGGGGGGAGCTGCCCAACCCCCTGATCGCCCTGCGGCTCAGTGTGTGACAGGGTGCAGCGCCCCAACCCCCTGATCGGCCCTGCTCTGTGTGACAGGGTGCGACGCCCCAAGCCCCACCCCCCCCACCCCCCACGGGCCCTGCTCTGTGTGTGATGGGGAAGAGCCATAACCTCCCCATTGGCCCTGCCCTGAGTGTGACAGGGTGCAGCGCCCCAACCTCCTGATCCGCCCTGCTCTGTGTGTGACAGGGGGCAGTGCCCCAACTCCCCTATCGGCCCTACTCTGCGCGTGATAGGGGGGAGCTTCTCAACCCCCTGATGGGCCCTGCTCTGTGAGTGACAAGGGGCAGCGCCCCAACCCCCTGATTGGCCCTGCTCTGTGTGTGACAGGGGGTGGCGCCGAAACCTCCCCATCGACCCTGCCTTGAGTATGACAGGGGGTGGCGCCCCAACTCCCCAATCGGCCCTGCTCTGAGCCTGACCAGGGGCTGCACCTAGGGATTGGGCCTGCCCTCTGCCACCCGGGAGCAGGCCTAAGCCAGCAGGTCGTTATCTCCCGAGGGGTCCCAGACTGTGAGAGGGCACAGGCCGGGCTGGGGGACCCCCCCTCCATCCCCCCCAGTGCACAAATTTTTGTGCACCGGGCCTCTAGTATTATAATAAAATATTATGAGCAGCTTGGAGAGAAGAGCTTCACTGTTTCTTACTACCACCTTCTACTCTCATCTGGCCCATTGATCTCTTTCATGTTCCTGACATCTCAAAGCCACATTTAGAATTTCATCCATGCCCTTCAGCCATATTTGAACATTTTGCATAAGTCTATAATTCTTGCATGTGGTATGTACCTAGATGCAAATCTTGAATATCATGTCTCATTTAATTTGTTCATGTCTCCTCAAAATATTAACATTCTGAATAATGGTTAAGTCTTACGATGCTAAGAACAAACTTGATATGTAATCTTTTATGGTAGAAATCTAAGGTTTCCTATGTGCATGTGTATACACACATTGAAAATGGAATATTATCTACACTAATAAAAGAGAAACATGGTAATTGGCGTACAACCGCTACCCTTTTCATTGGCTAATCAGTGAATATATGCAAATTAACTGTCAGCAAAGATGGCGGCCGGCAGCCAGGCAGCTGGAAGTGAACATGAGGCCTACTTGCTCCAGTGACTGGGAACTCCAACATTCCCCGCCTCACTTGCCGGCCTCTGAGCTGCAACTCTAAGCAACTGTGTACTATGTTGCAAATAAGAAGCTAAACAAAACCCCAGAAACCGGCTTTCATTCTGCCGGGCTTTAGCGACATTGTATCGATGAGCTAAAGTTGGCCCAGAATAAAAAAAAAAAAGAAAACAAGGAGCCGTTGGAAGCTTCAGTCACTCGCTTCTGGAAAACAGCCCTCAGCCCCTCACCCAGACTGGCCAGGCACCCCAGTGGGGACCCCCACCTTGATCCAGGACACCCTTCAGGGCAAACCAGCCAGCCCCTACCCATGCACCAGGCCTCTATTCTATAAAGTAAAAGGGTAATATGCCTCCCGGCACCGGGATCAGTGGAGCAGCGAGGCTCCCAGCACCGGGATCAGCGTGACAGGGGGCAGCGCCCAAACCCCCTGATCGCCCTGAGGCTCTGTGTGTGACAGGGTGCAGCGCACCAACCTCCTGATCGGCCCTGCTCTGTGTGTGACAGGGTGTGGCGCCCCAAACCAACCCACCCCCCATGGGCCCTGCTCTGTGTGTGACAGGGTAGAGCCATAACCTCTCCATCGGCCCTGCCCTGAGTGTGACAGGGTGCAGCTCCCCAACCCCCTGATCCGCCCTGGTCTGTGTGTGACAGGGTGCGGTGCCCCAACTCCCCTATCGGCTCTACTCTGTGAGTGACAGCGGGGAGCTCCTCAACCCCCTGATCAGCCCTGCTCTGTGCGTGATAGGGAACGGAGCCCCAACACCCCTAATGGGCCCTGCTCTGTGCGTGACAGGGGGCAGCGCCCCAACCCCCTGATTGGCCCTGCTCTGTGCATGACAGGGGGCAGTGCCCCAACCCCCTGATTGGCCCTGCTCTGTGCATGACAGGGGGTGGCGCCGCAACCTCCCCATCGACCCTGCCTTGAGTGTGACAGGGGGCGGTGCCCCAACCCCCCAATCGGCCCTACCCTGAGGGTGACTGAGGGTGGCATCACAACCTCCTGATCGACCCTGCTCTGTGTGTGACGAGGTGGCACCCCAACTCCCCAATTGGCCCTGCTCTGAGCCTGACCAGGGGCTGCACCTAGAGATTGGGCCTGCCCTCTGCCACCCGGAAGCAGGCCTAAGCCAGCAGGTCGTTATCTCCCGAGGAGTCCCAGACTGTGAGAGGGCACAGGCCGGGCTGAGAGACCCCCCCTCCCCCCGAGTGCACAAATTTTTGTGCACCGGGCCTCTAGTAGTTAAATAAAAAAGGTTATTTATTTTTTAAAAAATCCAGTAGCTACTTAGTTTATAGGTTTCTATTGTCTTGTCTCATTCTAGAACAGATCTATCAGATATGATTTCATTAAACTAATGTGAGAAAGACTGAGTTAGCATGTAAATAATAGCCTATAAGTTCACAAGGGATGGTTTGATTAGAAGCAATACTGCACATTGATAGAAGTGATGGTTTGGAATTAGACCTGAATTTGAATCTTAACTCTACCATTATAAGCATTTAGTTAACTTTTCTTGTCTGTTTCTTCAACTGGAAATTGGGGAGAATAACACCTATTCACATATTGGAAGGCCTACATGAGATGATACTTAGCAACTAGTAGGACTCAAAAAAATACACACTATTTCTTTTATTCTTTCCAGAGGAAGGAGGTGATTGACAAATATTGGGGGGTCTCTTGGAACCATTATCATTTGGTCAGCTTCTATGATCTTTTTTTTTGGAATTAATGCTTAATCTCTTTATTGCTTTGTAACAAAGAGGAACTGATTACCAATTTATTTCAAATGAATTATATTTGATGGGTTACACTAGCAGTTATAAAGCAAACAATGTACCAGGGTGGTAAAGTTCAATCACAAACCTGGGAAAAGTCAATAATAAAGACAGGGCCCCAATTTATATGTCAGACTGGAGATGAAAACATGCAAGATTTAAAGGAAGGATCATGATCTAGATTCTAGAAATACTTAAGTTCTTTCCTGGTACCTGACTTTCTGCAGTTTGGTTCATCTCTTTGGTCTTATTTTCTCTTCTATTAAAATTTAGGATTACAAAACTTAAATGTTTATAAAAACCCATTTAAAATAAAAAAAAAGGGTGACATTGAAATGCAAATTGGAGCTATAAAAACCTGCTGAATGCATTCCATTTATATACATGGGCTTGTCTTTCTATTATTATGAAATGCATAGTTATACTGTATTAGGGTGACCACAAATCAACAAAAAGGTAATTCACAAGCAAACACTCTTGCCTTAGATGTGGAGGCAATAAAGTAATCAGACCAAACTTTTTACTTTCATTTGAGTTTTTCAGTTTAAAATCAATGTGCTCTTTTAAACAATAGGATTCAGTAACTAAAGGCTTGGCTCTTTAAAAACCACAGCCAGGCACACAATCTAAGCAGCAAGACTGGGGGAAGCTAAGGTGCCCACATCTAGGACAGAAAGCTTAGATGCCCTTGCAGAGTTGAAGATGGCGTTTCTGAGTCAGGTCAGAGTTAATAGGCTACCTTTGCTTCAAAGTCTGTTTGCATTCCTTTCAGCATATTAGTCAAGATGTTTTGCTGACGGAGACTAGGAAATCTATAGGAGGGCGGGATAGTTTGCAGACCGTCCATATGTCATGTTGTGGTTAATACACACAAAAGCTTTTCATAAAAACGCAAGTGGGGACCTTGATGGGTAACTCAGGTGGTTAGAGCATCGACGTATATGCCAAGGTTGCGGGTTGATCCCCAGTCATGGCACATACAAGAAACAACCAATGAAGGCATAAATAAGTGGGAAAACAAATCAACGTTTCTCTCTCTCTCCCTCAAGAATAAAAAAATAAACGTAAAAAAATGCAACCCGGTCTGAAAAACGTAGGACAATGAACAGATCCTGGGCGAGTAATGGACAAAGGGACAACTCCTCTTACCTCGTGCAGGATGTCTCCCGTCCTGTCCCTTAATAACCAGTCACCTACGGGGTCTAAGATACACATGGAACTCACTCACCTAAGCCTGAAACTAACAAAGCTTCCTTCTTCCCTGACACTCAAAGGAAGCGCTAAGAGGAACACTGCGGGGACCTTCCTGCTCTCTGGGGCTGCATTTTGATACGGTAGAGACATATTTCTGTTCTCCCTTCAATAAGAACCTTGCGGAGGTAACGAGCCAGGCTGGGATCTCAGAAAAAGGGAGCAAAGGGAATGAATGCGCGGGGAAGTTGGCGGCCGCACGCCGAGGTCCCACGGAAGCCAGAGCCGAGGAGGGTCCGGGACGGAGGGAGGCGGGGGAGGGTGGGAGGGAGGGGGAGGGCTGGTTCTGCTCGGGCCTGGGCTCCTCTGTCCCGGAGCGTGGGTGGCGGGACCTGGAGAGCGGCCCCGACCGTCCTCACCTGCAGGCTGGGCGGGCGCTGCGGGGTAAGGACGCGGACTTGGAAGGAGTGCGCGCAAGGGAGGCAGGTTGGGAGTTGGAATCGGGAGAGAGAGAGGCGCGGGACAGAGAGCGAGGGAAGGAGGCGAGGAGGAAGGAGCGGTCGGGGTGCGGTCGGAGGGTGGGGGGTGCGCAGGGGGAGGGAAGAGTCGCTTGAGCAAAAGTGGGGCCGGACCAGGCAGCGCCTGGCTTTTAACCTGGGCTGTAGAGGCGGGGGAAGGAGCGCGAGGAAAGAGGAGGCTTGTGGGGTGAGGGGTGGGGGGAGTTGGAAGCAAATGACATCACAGCAGGTCCGAGAAAAAGGGGCGAGAGGCAGGCAACCCGAAGCGTGGGGCGCTGTGCATTAGGAGCTCGAGCCCAGCTGCCCTGGCAAGGACCTCGGCGTCCCCAGAGACCATGCAGAGGTCGCCTCTGGAAAAGGCCAGCGTCATCTCCAAACTTTTTTCCAGGTGAGAGGGTGTCCAGCCGAGCTTTGGAAGCACACGTGCCCAGGACAGAGGAGGGCCAGTGTCTGGGCTGGTTTTGGGGAAAGAGGAATCGCTTTTTGTTTTTTTTTAAAGATGCGCAATCTGGGCGGAGCTGGTTCAGGTACAATAGTCAGCTCCTGGTCGGAGAGAACTTATAGCCTCGGAGGTCAACCCAGACACACTGCCACCCAGAGGCAGAGCCACGAACTGACTCCTCTGTAAATACAGATAAGGCAATAAGGACTGTGGCTTACAACAAGGAGGAACAGTGTATCAGAGGGAAAGTCAACATTCTCCTGAATTCTTGGCGTGCCAATAAGAAGAGTAGAAGATCTGAAGCACCTGCATTACTGCACATTTTTATTTTTATTTTTTTAAATTACTTTTTCTCCTTTTAACTAAGAAAACATTTTTTTTTCTTTTCATTTTTCTTTTTCTCCATCACCCGATTTTGCCCTTTCAGCTACTACATTTTTATTTTTAACTAGTATTATTACCGCTACCATTTTACCATTTTTTAAAGTGTCATTTTATCTTGTCTTTATTTTATTTTGGGACTAATGTTCTCCATTCTATTTTCATCGTTCCTTTAGCAACATTTTTCTCTACCTCAATTTGCCTCTGTGCTAAACAATCTTCCCCACTTTTTCCCTTTTGCTGTCCTGTTTCTCTTACCCTACTCCAGCTTTTGATCTTCCCTATTCTTTTTACCCTCAGTCAAAATTTAACCCTGCTTAAATATCCTATGTCCAATCCCCTGTTCTAAATCCTTACACACCTTTCCCTTATCTTCCTTCACTATCCATTTTTTTTCTCTCTCTTCTTCTTCTTTTCTCTCTCTATTGTTTTATAGTTGTTTGCCTGATTGATGAGTATATTGGTTTTTTTTTGATTGTTTGTGAGGTTAGACTGCTTATTCTTTTTATTTTCCTGCCCCTCCCTCTCCCCCCCCCCCCCCCCGGTTATTTCTGCGCTTCTCTGTCCCCTTGCGTCGCTTGATATTATTGGTTGTTTGTAGTTTGTATTCATCTCCAGGAATCTGTTGCTGCAATTTGTTGGTATTAGTGACGGACCTATAGGAGTTTTCTCCTCACATAAATAGTCTCTCCCCCTTTTGCACTTCACTCTCTTTTCTCTCTTACTTTTTTTCTTCTTTCTTTTTTTTTTCCTCCTCTTTTTCCCCTCCCTTTTCCAATCTCATTTTTGCACTCCTTTTTTTCTTTCTTTCTTTTTTCTCTTCTACCTTTTTCTCTTCTTTCCCCCTTATCTCCCAACTCTCTTAGCTCGGGTGGCCACCTTTATTTGGGGTTAGTAATATCGGAAATACAATAGTGTTCAGTGCCTGGTACGTTGTGCCTTGTTGTGTTGTATTTTGTGCCTCTAAATCAATGCAACAGATTCAAGCAACAGCGGCCTCCTGATCACCACATGCTCTGCCTGGGGAACAGTTGCTGCGTCTGAAGCCTCCCTCCACCAGCCAGAAGAGCCACCACAACTGTGAACAGCACCCATCAGAGGCTCTGCTATCAACAGAGGAGCCGCTGCTACCACAACCGCCCAAGGAGCAACCACAGACCGAGGAGCCACTGCCACCCAGGGAGCAGCCACTGCCACCCAGGGTCCAGCCACTGAACGATTCAACAACTAGTAATGTCAGTGAGATCAAACATGGGTAGACAAAGAAACCCCCAAAGGAAAGAAAAGGAGGACTCGCCAGAAAAGCAGCTAAGTGAGACAGAGATATGCAACATGACGGAAAAAGAATTCAGAATAAGGTTCCTAGAGTACATGCACCGGATGTTCAAGAAGCAAGAAGAAACAGATGAAACACTCAACTACGTATGCAAGAAGCTAGAAGAAACAGATGAAAAAATCAACAACTTAAGTAAGTCCCAAGAAGAAATGAAGAGCGACATAGCTGCAATAAAAAACACCATTGAAAGTATCAACAGTAGACTGGGAGAAGCGGAGGACCGAATCAGTGAATTAGAAGACAAGGAAGCAAAACACACTCAAACTGTACTGCAAATGGAGAAAAAAATTAAAAGACAGGAGGAGAGCCTAAGGGAACTTTGGGACAACATGAAACGAAGCAACATACGAATAATAGGGGTGCCAGAACAACAGAAAGATGAACATGGATTAGAAAACCTATTCGAAGAAATAATATCAGAAAACTTCCCTGAGGTGGGGAAGAAAAAAGTCACACAAGCCCAGAGAGTCCCAAACAAGGTGAACCCGAAAAGACCCACACCAAGACACATCATAATTACCATGGCAAATGTTCAGGATAAAGAGAGAATCTTACAGGTTGCAAGAGAGAGGCGGAAAGTAACATACAAGGGATCTCCCATTAGATTATCAAATGATTTCTCAACAGAAACACATCAGGCCAGAAAAGAATGGACGGAAATCTACAAAGTGATGCAAAGCAAAGGACTGAATCCAAGAATACTCTATCCAGCAAGGCTATCATTCAAAATTGAAGGGGAAATAAGAAGCTTCACAGACAAAAAAGGGCTAAGGGAGTTTATCACCACCAAGCCAGCCATGCAAGAAATGCTAAAGGGACTGGTGTAAAAGAAGAAATAGCAAGCTCAGAAAGAAAACAGCCACACACACACACAAAAAAGAAATGGCTACAAACAAGTACCTTTCAATAATAACTTTAAATGTAAATGGACTAAATGCTCCAACTAAAAGACATCTAGTGGCTGAATGGATAAAAAAACATGACCCATACATCTGCTGTCTACAAGAGACCCACCTCATTGGAAAGGACTCACACAGACTGAAAGTGAAGGGATGGAAAAATATCTTTCACGCAAATGGAAAGGAAAAGAAAGCTGGGGTAGCAATACTTATATCTGACAAAATACATCTCAAAGTGAAGGCCATAACCAGAGATAAGGAAGGCCACTTCATAATACTAAAGGGATCAATACAACAAGAAGATATAACCCTGGTAAACATATACGCACCCAATGCAGGAGCACCCACATACATAAGAAAACTTCTGGAAGATATCAGGGGAGATATCGACAATAACACAATCATAGTAGGGGACTTTAATACACCACTGACATCACTGGATAAATCGGCTAGACAAACAATCAGCAAAGAAACAGCAATCCTAAATGACTCACTAGATCAGATGGACTTAATTGACATCTTCAGAACACTACACCCCACAGCTGCGGAATATACATTCCTCTCAGGTGCTCATGGGACATATTCAAAAATAGACCACATATTGGGTCACAAGCAAAGTCTCCACAAATTCAAGAAGATTGAGATCATAAAAAGCATCTTCTCAGACCACGATGGCATAATGTTAGAAATAAACTACAATAAAAACAACCCAAAATACTCAAACACTTGGAAGCTGAATAGCATGTTATTAAATATTGATTGGGTTACCGATGACATCAAAGAAGAAATTAAAAACATCCTGGACACTAATGACAATGAAAACACAACAATCCAAAACTTCTGGGACACAATGAAAGCAGTCCTGAGAGGGAAGTTTATAGCTCTACAGGCCTATCTCAAAAAACAAGAAAAAATGGTAGTTAATCATCTAACTCTTCAACTCAAAGAATTAGAAAGAGAGCAAGAAGAAAACCCCAGAGTGAGCAGAAGGAAGGAGATAATAAAGATTAGAGCAGAAATCAATGACATAGAGACCAAAAAAACAATACAGAAAATCAATGAAACCAAGAGCTGGTTCTTTGAAAGGATAAACAAGATTGACAAACCCCTCGCCAGGCTCACCAAGAAGCAAAGAGAAAGGTCCCAAATAAACCAAATCAGAAATGATAGAGGCGAAATAACAACAGACCCCACAGAAATACAAATGATTGTTAAACAATACTACGGGCAACTCTACTCCAACAAACTAGACAACCTGGAGGAAATGGACAAATTCCTAGAAAAATACAACATTCCAAAACTCAATCAGGAAGAATCTAAAAACCTCAATAGGCCAATAACTATGGAAGAAATTGAAGCAGTCATCAGAAAGCTTCCAGCAAACAAAAGCCCAGGGCCAGACGGCTTCACAGGGGAGTTCTACCAAACATTCAAGGAAGAACTAAAACCTACCCTCCTCAGACTACTACAAAAAATTCAAGAGGAAGGAACACTTCCAAGCTCATTCTATGAAGCCAGCATCACCCTAATACCAAAACCAGGTAAAGACATCACAATGAAAGAGAATTACAGGCCAATATCCCTCATGAACATAGATGCCAAAATCCTCAACAAAATCTTAGCAAATCAGATCCAGCAGTACATCAGAAGGATCATACACCATGACCAAGTAGGATTTATCCCAGAGATGCAAGGATGGTACAACATCTGTAAATCAATAAATGTGATACATCACATAAACAAATTGAAAGAAAAAAACCACATGGTCATATCAATTGATGCAGAAAAAGCATTCGACAAAATCCAACACCCATTTTTGATAAAAACTCTCAGAAAGGTGGGAATAGAAGGATCATACCTCAACATAATAAAAGCCATATATGACAGGCCCACAGCCAACATCATACTCAATGGACAAAAACTAACACCATTTCCCCTAAGAACAGGAACAAGACAGGGATGCCCATGCTCACCACTCCTGTTCAACATAGTCTTGGAAGTATTATTAGCCATTCCAATTAGACAAGAAGAAGAAATAAAAGGCATCCAAATTGGAAAAGAGGAAGTAAAACTGTCCTTATTTGTAGATGACATGATATTATTCATAGAAAACCCTAAAGCCTCCATCAAAAAACTTTTAGACTTAATAAAAGAATTCGGCAATGTAGCAGGATACAAAATTAATGCCAAGAAATCTATGGCATTTCTATACACCAATAGTGAACTTGCAGAAAGAGAGACTTAATAAACAATCCCATTTACCATCGCACCAAAAAAATTAAGCTACCTAGGAATAAACTTAACTAAAGAGGTAAAAGACCTCTACTCAGAAAACTACAGGACGTTGAAAAAAGAGATAGAGGAAGACATAAAGAAATGGAAGAACATACCATGTTCTTGGATTGGCAGAATCAACATCATTAAAATGTCCATACTGCCCAAAGCAATCTATAAATTCAACGCACTTCCCATTAAAATACCAAAGGCCTAATTCAAAGATCTAGAACGAACTCTCCAAAAATTCATCTAGAATAAAAAAAGACCCCAAATAGCTGCAGCGATCCTGAGAAAGAACAAAGTAGGTGGGATCTCAATGCCAGATATCAAGCTGTATTACAAAGCCACTGTTCTCAAAACTGCCTGGTACTGGCACAAGAACAGACATATAGATCGATGGAATAGAATAGAGAGTCCAGAAATTAGCCCGAACCAATATGCTCAATTAATATTTGACAAAGGAGGCAAGAACATACAATGGAGCCAAGATAGTCTCTTCAATAAATGGTGTTGGGAAAATTGGACAGATATGTGCTAGAAAATGAAACTAGACCACCAACTTACACCATACACAAGAATAAACTCAAAATGGATAAAGGACTTAAATGTACGACAGGAAACCATAAAAATTCTAGAAGAATACAAAGGCAACAAAATCTCAGACTTATGCCAAAACAATTTCTTCACTGATACAGCTCCTAGGGCAGTTGAAACTAAAGAGAAACTGAACAAATGGGACTACATCAAAATAAAAAGCTTCTGCACAGCAAAAGAAACCATCAACAAAACAACAAGAAAACCCACCTCTTGGGAAAACATATTTGCCAACGTCATATCTCATAAGGGCTTAATCTCCAAAATTTATAGGGAACTCATACAACTTAACAAAAAGAAGATAAACAATCCAATCAAAAAATGGGCAAAGGATCTAAATAGACACCTTTCAAAAGAGGACATTCAGAAAGCCAAGAGACATATGAAAACATGCTCAAAGTCACTAATCATCCGAGAGATGCAAATCAAAACAACAATGAGGTACCATCTCACACCTGTCAGAATGGCCATCATCAACAAATCAACAAACGACAAGTGCTGGAGAGGATGTGGAGAAAAAGGAACACTTGTGCACTGCTGGTGGGAATGCAGACTGGTGCAGCCACTATGGAAGGCAGTATGGAGGTTCCTCAAAAAATTGGAAATGGAACTCCCATTTGACCCTGTGATCCCACTACTAGGAATATATCCCAAGAAACCAGAAACACCTATCAGAAAGGGTATATGTAACCAGATGTTCATAGCAGCACAATTCACCATAGCTAAGATCTGGAAACAGCCTAAGTGCCCATCAGTAGATGAATGGATTAGAAAGCTGTGGTACATCTACACGATGGAATACTATGCTGCTGTTAAAAAGAAGGAACTCCTACCATTTGCAACATCATGGATGGAACTGGAGAGCATTATGCTAAGTGAAACAAGCCAGTCAATGAAGGAAAAATACCACATGATCTCACTCATTCATGGATAATAAAGACCATTACAAACTTTTGAACAATAATAGATACAGAGTCAGAGCTGCCTCAAACTGATTGTCAAACTGCAGTGGGAAGGCCAGAGAGAGTTGGGGGGCAGGAGGGAGGGGAGTAAGAGATCAACCGAAGGACTTGTATGCATGCATATAAGCATAACTAATGGACATAAGACACTGGGGAGTAAGGGAGGGTAGGGGTTTGTCAAGGGCTGGGGGGAAAAAAGGACACTTATGTAATACCCTTTGTAATACTTTAAGCGAAAAAAATAAAAAATAAAAAAAAAATAAAAAAAGATGCGCAATCATTTGTGGAATAAAATCGAATACATTCAGAAGTAATAAAAGAATAAACTGAAGCCAATTGTTTGGATGGTGAGCCTTAGTTTAACATTGACGTTTTAACTAGCAGCTGAAAGTCGTGCTCTCAAGACCCAAACGTGCTTTGTGCAATTGTTTTCTTGGGCTTTTCTAATACGTTTATGAATTATAAACTTGTTAGTGAAGGTGCTTAAGTTTAGTCCTTTGTGTTTTCTCCCCTTCGTGCCTTAGGAACTTAGATGCTTTATTGGCTCACATGCTACTAGAACTATTCCTGCGTGCGGTAGGTACTCAGAAAACACTTGTTGACTGAATTTTGAACTTTTTTGGGGGAGATGGGTGACGTGGGCACTATGTGCTTAAATTAAGTTTTTATTTTTATAATACTGAGTAAGTCTAAACAATATTTCTCACAATTCTATTATTCTTTCTTTAAAGAATGAAAACAAATCCCTTCTCACCCTCCCCCCCCCCCTTTTTCTTTAAAGCCAATTCCACAAGCTATACATTTTAAAAGGGTCAGAATTATCATGGAAATATGAAGCCATGGGAATAGATACTGCAGTTATATCCAAATGATATTTAATAAGTTGTACTTATACTACTTTGTATGCAATGACCCATAAAAATTTGCGTGCTTCATCTAATGAGATTTTTAAAAATATTGTCTAAATTCCAAGTCTTAGGCAAAATGTAATTTAGATGTAGCATTTCTTATTTGAAGTATCGTTGGACACTGTGTCTTTTCCTGTTATACTTGTATGAATGAATGAGTAGGTACAACTCTCTCATGGGATATTACTTAAGTAATAATTATCCAATGAATCAGCATACTGAGGTATCAGAAAAGCCAAATGTAAATATACCCATTTGTACCTGTGGGAGGAAGGGACTCAGCTTTCACATCTATGTTTTATTCTCTGCATGTGCAATAAGCCTGGAACTCAGTGCTAAGGAGAGAGCATTGGCTAAAGAACTTCCTCTCTGTGAATGGGAGAGAAGGATTTGACTCATTGTGTGTTGATGTGTTTTCAGCACCTTTTGCTACACCGTCTATAAAAAACTGGATTATCTGTTGATCTGTGTTCCTACTGCTTATAAAATCAGAATGCTCATTGGCATACATTGTAGACTTTTTTGTAGAGCACTTTGAAGAAACTACATGCCAATCAGTCTAAAAATAAAGTTTTCAGAAGAACAAATACCTCCTGGCTACTTCTAAGCACTTAAAGGAATTTAAATTAGCTCATTGTTGATTTAAATGAGATTATTGTTGATTTACCAAAGTTTTTTTCCCTCCAACACATCAGCTTATAAATGTTAGTATAGTTTAAAAGGGCTCTCAGGTTGGTTTGTAAAAAAAAAAAAAAAAAAAAAAAAAAGTATTATAATGACTACTAAGTTTGTTAAGAGCATACTCATTCCTGTTTCAAAACTATTTCATAATAAGTTGTTATAAGAATAGGTGTATTTTTAAAAAGTTAAGTTCCTGCTATTTATAGGAACTATCACCTAAGTGCCTGTGATTATAGATTTCTTTCTGGGTTATACTTCTGAAAGGGTAAAAAACTTCTGCATTGATTAGACAGTGTGTTTAGTGGTCAAGAGCATTAGGCTTTGATTCAGATTGTTTTGATTCAAATCTTGGATCTTCCACTGAGTAGCTGTGTGACCTGAGGCAAGTCACTTAACATCTCTGTTTTTGTGTGAATTGACCTTTAAAACTTGGAGACTGGTAGGTCCTGAAAGGGTGAGGGCTATGCCCTCCATCTTACCCCGTATCCTCCATGTTGGGGTAGGAGCCATGTGCTCAGACCCCCTTCTTCCCGGAATCCCAGGCCTCTGCTGGCCACGCCCTGGATTTCTTTAAACTAACCAATGACAGTCGAGGGATGTGCGAGCCATAAGAATTACCGCATCCTATGTAACAAGACCCGGCTTGCGCCTGGCCAATCGACAGGGCCCACAGTCCCCTCACTCCACCCCCTATTAAAACCCTGGTTTTTCTCATAGCGGTCTCTCTCCCCGCTTCTTGCTGTTGGGTCAGAGGGGGCTGGGAGCCAGACCTGGGTCTGTACTACTAATAATAATGGGCTCTTTGCTTTTGCATCAGATTTGGCTGACTCCCTGTTGGTCTGTGGGGATCTTGAAATCTGGGCATAACATTTGGGGGCTCGCCGGGATCCCCAACACCATCCAGGGACCCCCCCCGCCCCCCAGTTCGGAGGGCCTGACTGACTGCGGTAGGTGTCTGTGTGATTGTGTGTTTGTATCTGCTTGTAGCTATCCTGTGTGAGCTCACTTCTGAAATCTGTATTCGCCCGCATTGATCTTAAGTAGATGCATGAAGATCAAGGGCGGGGTGGGAGGAGTCGGGGGACGCCTCGACCCTCCATCTGGAGGGGTGTAGTTTTGCTTCTGAGGAGTCAGAAGGTCTGTAGGAACCCCCTCAATCTGAGACAGGCGGGTCGCTCCCACTGGTTGGTGCGCAGCCACTGGTTGGCGCAGCCATTGTTTTCGGTTTACAGGCAGTTCACTCCCGCTTCGGTTTTTGCTTCCGTGGAGTTGGAAGGCTGTTCTTTGGGGCCCTCTTGTTTGTCTGTGTCTGTGTTTTTCTGTTTTCTGTGGACTTACTGGACGGATGTTATGGGACGGACTCAGACTGCTCCTTTGGGTATTGTGATTAATAATTTCAAGGAGATTGGGGGAGGCTGTAGAGCTCCCTCAGGAGTTGGGAAGTTGCTATTGTTTAAACTCTGAATGAATGTCTGGTGAATGTATGTGAGTGTGGAGGGAGGGGGCCTGCCCTCTCCCCTCGTTTGTCTTCTTTGTGTGGCTTCAGGACTTAGGTCAGGTGGGCATCTGAGTAAGGATCTGTGAAAACAGGTCACCCCCTCCCCAAGTAAATGCGTCTGGAATTTCTGTGCACGTGTGAGAAGAAAAGCTGGCTTAGAACTAATGTGCTCACCATCCGATTTTGGATAGAATTTTAAGCTGGAAGCTCCTTGCAAATGTGCAGAAAAAGATGCTAGCTAAATTCTAGCAGTAGGATTGCCATTTCCATAATAAAGAACAGTTTTTCCAAGGGGAAAAAAATGGTCCTTTGTTAATTAAGAAAGCTTTTCTTAATGGAGGAAGGAGATAGTCTCCTCCTGCCTGCAGTAAAATCTTAAAGAATGTGGTCAATTTACATCTGAAAAGACCAGGTAGGCCAGAACCTGTTTGCAGGGCTCAAATGTGGTTTTCCAAAGCCACTTGGAAGTAAAAAGTAGTTTACTCTAATTTGCCTCATGAAGAATCTAAAGAACAGAATTAAATCTATTGGTTGAATATTGAGAAATGCTGAATATTTAACTTGCCAGCTAAAAGTTTAAGGTCTTTTTTCTTGCCGTTGGGAAGTTTGAAGCTACACCCTTTTTTGGCTGGGTCATCTTTAAAAGTGGGACACAAGGAACTTTGATCCAGTGGGCCTTGCTAGGTTTCTCCCTATCATACACACGTTTATATTAAACCATAGTTATCTATGATGGCAGCTTCCTTCCTGGATCAGGTCCTCTAATTTCTTTAGGCAGTAAGGGGAAGGTCAGAGTGTTCTCCTGAGTCTTGTTTCTTAAAATTAACCAGCTTAAAGTAATCAATTCCCAAAGAGGCATATTTTGGGGTGACACACTTTGCTTCCCCTCAATTTATAAAACCGAGTGAGTAAGTCACCTCACATAATAAAATAAACTTTTCTTTCTTTCTTTTTAAAATATCTTATTGGTTTTTTACAGAGAGGAAGGGAGAGGGATAGAGAGTTAGAAACATCGATGAGAGAAACATCGATCAGCTGCCTCCTGCACACTCCCCACTGGGTATGTGCCCGCAACCAAGGTACATGCCCTTGACTGGAATCAAACCTGGGACCCTTGAGTCCCCAGGCCGACGCTCTATCCACTGAGCCAAACCAGTTAGGGCTAAAATAAACTTTTCAAAACTCAACAATATAATTCCTTGATAGCAAAAATTATTTAATGTATTTTTTTAAAAAAAGGAAAATATGTCCTATGAAATGTAAATATAATAAGATAATTACATTTAGAACTAAAAATTGGATTCAATTCTTGGACACAGTCCTTGGATCGTGGCAGCCTTCTTGAATTCATACAAGTTTTTGCTGATTCAGTGGTTTCTGCTGCTGCCAGAACAATTCTTGTATTTCCTGGGTCACACTCTGTCACTCCAGCCACCGTTAATGCAGAGTAGAGTCAGATTTTGGCCTGAGTAGACACAAATAACTTATTTTTAAAAATGAGGCACCAAATCTGCTGTTAATGAAAATTTGATCAAAGCTTATTCTGTTGAAAGGGAAATTAGCTAGAAATAGGATAATTTTTTTTAGATAAATGTTTATGCTTTTAAAATTAGGAGCTCTTACTTCATAGTTAGCAATATTCTAAGCTTTAGAGACGTGCACTTCAAATTGTAGTCTGCCAATCACCTGCTCTAAGAATATATTCAAATATATGCATCTTAATTATTAAATTAATATCTTAATTTAGTAATAATTATATATCACATTAAATATGCAGATTCCTAGACCCACTGTATGCCTACTAAATCAGAATCTCTGGAAGAGAGCAAACACATCTTATTATTTATTTTATTTTTGTTTTTTGCATTTCAGATAATTTATTTCACCTTATTAAAACCTGAGAACCATTAGGTCAGTCTTAAGAAAATGGTTGAAATTGTCCAAATACTAATTCTCATCTTAATTAAAGATTGGAAAACTACAGATTTGAAAAACTAAAACAGCATTCTACCAAATAATCACAAAATATAGGATATGGAGGTGATTTCATCTTCTTCCACCTCTATTAAACTTTTTTCTCCCATTTCAAAGGATAAAAGTCCTTCCTGGATCTGCAATGAATTTATCCATGGTGACTCCTCTCCAGTTTTCTCAATAGGAAGCTTCTCTAGCCTGATGCTGAGATGCATTACTTTTTGATCACACAATTGTTGCTTTGGATTAAATATGTAGTTGTTATCAGAGAAATTCGTGGAGCGGAGGAAATGGCAGATCTGCCAAATTGGTACCACCCAGAGTTGGGTTCTAACAGACTTTCTGATCTAGAGGGTAGACATGAAATATATGATTTGGTGAGAAGAGTGGACAGGTGTGTGTGTGTGTGTGTGTGTGTGTGTGTGTGTGTGTGTTTGGATGTGTGAGTGGTGGAGACAGATGGATACAAAGGACATGAGAAGAAAGGTTTGAATGAAAACAGAGCAGAGGTCACCATCCTTAAATAAAAATTAGGGTATTGTCATGGCACATTTACCCAGGTTCTCAATATATGTATTTCTGAGCAGTAAATAGTTGTAGTTATTTTGCATTTTGATTCAGAAACAACCTGTTCAACATGGCTGGCGTGGCCCAGTGGTTGAGTGTTGACCTGTGAACCAGGAGATCACCAGTTTGATTTCTGATCAGAGTACATGCCGGTGTGGGGCATTCAGGAGGTAACTGATCAATGATTCTCTCTCAGCATTGATGTTTCTATCTCTCTCTTTCTCCCTTAATCTCTGAGATCAATAAAAATATATTTCAAAACAAAAAGAAATAACATATTTTTTAGAAATCTCAGCAAAAATAATTGGAAAGAATTACACAAGGACACATTTGAAGGCCTGCTATTCTTCAAGTATTTGTAAGTTAATTATAAATTATATTTATTTATGAGTTTTTAGTTATATGTAAAATAAAGAAGGGGTTCAAATTAGATAATGTCTACAATTTCTGCCAGGAATAAAATTCTACAATTCTGTAAGTTGTGTAGTGCTCCAGCCCATCTCTAGCATTTAATATCTCCGATGCATTTACAATTTTATAATCATATAGACAGGAAAAACTTTTTAATTGTAGAGGAAAAGTGGAAATGAGGTCTGAATTATTATACACATCCATATGAGCCTTGTTATATAAGTGTTCATATGCCATCTCCTTATATTTATATGTAGGGCCCATGGATGAAATTTGGCCTATGGTGTGTGTTTTTACAACCCGTAATGATTTTTACACTTTTGAAGGTCTGTAAGAGAAGAGAGAACTTCAGCTTAACCTCAAATTGTCTTCTATAGGACAATAAAATATAGAACACTTGCATTAATTTAAATACCATTAACTCAGAATTTTTGATAATATACCAGTAATCTAAATTAGATGGACATTTATACATTAAATGTTTAATTAATCAGATGAGTTATATAAACAGTATTATTAAGAACATATTCAGTTACCAAGAGAGCAGACTGGTGTTAAGGATTTCAATGTAGGAATTGTTATACAAACATTAAAAATAAATGTTTAAAATGATGGTTAAGCCCTAGCTGGTTTGGATAGAGAATGAAAGGTCCCAGTTTTGATTTCATCCCTGGGTTGCAGGTTTGATCCCCAGTAGGGGGTGTGCAGGAGGCAGCCAATCAAAGATTCACTCTCATCATTGGTGTTTCTATCTCTCTCTCCCTCTTCCTTCCTCTCTGAAATCAATGAAAAAAATAAAAAATAAAATGAGATTAAGCCCAGCCAATATGCCTCAGTAGTTGAGCATCAACCCATGAACCAGGGGATCATGATTTGCTTCCTGGTCAGGGCACCTGCCCGGGTTTCAGGCTCAATCCTGGGGGCGATTCTCTCTCATTATATTTCTATCTCCCTCTCCCTCTCCCTTTCTCTCTCTGAAATCACTAAAAACATAATTAAAAAATGATGGTTAAGTGGTATAGTTAGAAATGTTTACATAAGTAAATATATCAAAAATGCCCCTAACGTTACTAATTGCAAAATAAAAATCTCTTCATCTTCCTTGTCAAAGATGAAATGCTTGCCGAATAATTCTATTTATTGAGATATAAGGAGATGTTCTTTTCTATAAAAACTCAATTATGATCCTTTGTTGATGGCACCTAGAGCCTTGTATGTCATTAATCCTTATTAAGCTAATTAATGGTGCTCTTTAGGAAATGGATTCTTTTTGGCTTCAGGGAAGTGATTATAACTAGCCTCACATGACATTAAAAATAGCCCTTTGAATTATCAAACCTTTCAAGGGACAACCACTTTTGTATCGATCTTCTTGGGTACCTCTGCCACCTGGGTTCTAAGCCTGACAAACAGTTTGGAGGAAGACAGATGAGATAACTAACTGCTCAATAGATTAGGTCATTCATTACTTCTACTGTGAAATACACTGTAAGATAATTATTTCATGCTAGCATAAGTATTCCCATTCATTAAAAAATGCCAGTCAATAAATAAGTGAGCCCTAACTGGTTTGGCTCAGTGGATAGAGTGTTGGCCTGCAGACTGAAGGGTCACAGGTTCAATTCCAGTCAAGGCATGTACCTTGGTTGTCGGTGCATCCCCAGTGGGGGGTGTGCAGGAGGCAGCTGATTCATGTTTCTCTCTCATCGATGTTTCTAACTCTCTATCCCTCTCCCTTCCTCTCTGTAAAAAATCAATTAAAAAAAGCGCCAATCAACAAATAAGTTAGCCTTACCTGTTTTGGCTCAGTAGATAGAACAGTGGCCTGAGGATTGAAGGGTCCCAGGTTTGATTCCAGTCAAGGGCACATGCCCCGGTTGTGGGCTTGATCCCCAGCAGCGAGCATGCAGGAGGCAGCCAACCAAAGATTCTCTCTCATCATTGATGTCCCTCTTTCTCTCCTTCTCCCTTCCTCTCTGAAATCAATAAACATATACTATAAAACAATAAACTAGTTAAAAGAGAATATGCTAGGCACTGTACCTAGTACTGTAGACAAAAAGATGGGTAAGACAGGGTCTCACCCTTCTAGTAACTCATGATCTCAAAGGAAAGATAAACATAAGGTCAAACCATAGTGCACAAGTCCTTATGTTTCGTACACTGAGTTCGGTGGCAAATGTCCTCTCTGCAGCAGGAATATTTCCTCTATAAGATTGTCTATCTGTGTATCGACTAAGTCACGCAGAACTCAGATTTTTGGCTGAGTATGCCTGGGTGCTTTTTGTTTTTCTAGAGACTGATCCTCATATACTCTTGGTTTTTCAAGCCTTTTGAGATGAATACCTATAAAAAGGAAGCTGGGGCAAATTCTATTTACTTCAAACCATTAATCTACGCAGCCTTTATGACAGGCACCTAGAAAAGCTTTCCTGTTGTTTAGAATTCAGTGCTATCTTCTGAGTTTTATGAGACAGTTGACCAAAATTTACTAATTGTAAATATAAATGTATAGGCTTTAAAGGTATGGATGTCAAACTGATATTAACTTCAACTTGAGATGTTTTCCTCAATGTCCTTTAACTTTAAAGAAGACATCTTTTAAGAAGTAGATCTATTAATGGAAATAAGGCAACAGGATGAGTGCATGCCTTTCAATTACATTGGGAAATTGTCTAAAAGGCCCACCCCAGGACTCCTTTCATCTGTGAGGGGGGAGGGGAATGAACTTTTGACTGATGCTCTATTTACTATTGATCAGGCCACCAACTTTGTGCACTTACATGTTAACTTGTAAATTTTTGTCCAGCACAGATGCAAATGTGTGGGGCTTTATTTTCAGTAGAAAAGATAATTGCAAAAATTACAGTTATATTGCAATCCTATCTAATAATAGACAAACTTGGTAATTAACTATACCTTCGCTACACCTCCCATTGCCTAATTAGCACAATATGCAAATTAACCCAACCAAGATGGCGGCCACAGCCAAGCAGCTAAAGTGAGCAGGAGGCTTGCTTGCTCCAGTGATGGAGGAAGCCAAGGTTCTCCGCCTGCCACGGCCCGGCTCTGAGCTCCAAAAGCAACAAAGTTTCAATTATAGAAGCTAAACAAACCCCAGATACCTGCTTCCAGCAGGCCGTGGCCTCAGAGCTAGAGCGAGTAGGAGCTGGCTCTCAGCTCCAGTGACGGCAACAAAGTTTCAATTATAGAAGGTAAACAAATCCCAGAATAAAAAAAAGAAAGGAAAAAAGGAGAGGCTGGGAGCTTCAGTCGCAGGCCAGCCTGAAAACGGCCCTCAGCCCCTTACCCAGGCTGGCCAGGCACCCCAGCCGGACCCCCACTCTGGTCCGGGACACCCTTCAGGGCAAACCAGCAGGCACCCACCCGTGCACCAGGCCTCTATCCTATATAGTAAAAGGGTAATATGCAAACTGACCCTAACAGCAAAAAGACTGGGAATGACTGGTCACTATGACACACACTGACCACCAGGGGGCAGATGCTCAATGCAGGAGCTGCCCTCTGGTGGTCAGTCACTCCCACATGGGGGAGCTCTGCTCAGCCACAAGCCAGGCTGATGGCTGCCAGTACAGCGGTGCTGATGGGAGCCTCTCCTGTCTCCTCAGAAGCGCTAAGGATGTCCAACTGGAAAGGATGTCCGCTGGAAAGTAGACATCCCCCGAGGGCTGCCGGGCTGCCAGAGGGATGTCTGATTGCCAGCTTAGGCCCATTCCCTCAGGGAGTGAGCCTAAGCCAGTAGGTGGTTATCCCCTGAGGGGTACCAGACTGTGAGAGGTCACAGGACGGGCTGAGGGATCCCCCCCCTGAGTGCACAAATTTTTGTGCACCGGGCCTCTAGTATTGAATATTACTTTATTTTTCTCTAAGTTAACCAAATTTCAGAATGCCACCCCCAACTAACTGTATAAATCTCTGTTCCTCAGATGATTATAGAATTAGTTTTATGGTTCCCTTATTAATAGGTTAAGTACATCTTTGATATATATACAATCTGTCAAATTTGAATGAGTCATGTTTTTTAAATTTTTATTTATTTTTTATATTCTCACTCGATATTTTTTCACATTGACAGTGGAAAGGAGGTGGGGAGGGAAGAGAGATAGAGAGATAGATAGAGAGAGAAACATCAATATGAGATAGATGCATCAACTCGTTGCCTCCCATACGTGCCCCATCAGGGTCAGGATCAAACCTGCAACCCAGGTACATGCTCTTGACTGGAAGTTAAAACTAAGACCCTTTGGTATGAGGGCCTACGTTCTTACCATTGAGCACACTGGCCAGGGCTGAATGAGTCTCATGTTTTTAGCTTCTTAAAAAATGATACTCTGATGTCTCATTTTGAAAAACACAAATCCAAAGTTCAGCAATTCCTGCATTTCTTTTTCCTCTCAAAGGTCAAGTGAAGTTAAATTGGATATGTTTTGTTAATTCACAGCTTTTATAACCAAAACAGAACAGTAATTATTGCTTTTGAAAAAATAATTCAGGCCAAGAAGCTCCCAGGAGATGAGGTAACAGAGAATGGATATGGATGGCTGGGACCTAGTATCCCTTCTTATCAGTCAACAATTTGCCAGGAGCTCAAGTTGAATCCTGTTCAGGTTCATGACATAATCCTGAACTTCTGCATTATTGTGATTGGCACAGACACGCTGTCCCCTTTTGGTGGTGAAGCTGGGGAACAAGGGGGAGAAAGGTTACACATTGAGGAGGGTTCTGCAAATAGAGATGGGGAGCCCCATCTTCCCGGCCCTTCAGATTCTCCACTCAGCCCAGCTTGTTCCTTTCTCTGCTGCAGGAACTCGGGGTATCTCCTCTTTGAGATGCTCCCTCAGCCTGTAAGACTTCCTTAGTGACTCATGGGAGTTTCCTGGTACAGACCTGCTCCTGCTCTCTCCTTCCTTTCCTAGCTTCCATCTTCAATGGGAACATCTCACATCTGATGCTCTGCAGGATAAGAATGAGGACACAGCCTCCCGTGACCTTGAAGGATCCAGAGGATGTGACTTTTATGGGCATCCATCTACCATCAGGTCCCTCCTCCCAAGATATGGCTGGTATGGTTGGTACTTACATGACAGCAGGCTGGGAGCACCCACTGGCCATTAGAAAGTAACTTTCCATGAATATACATCAGATTTTTCGTGGGGTATAGGACGGGCAGCAGTCAGGAGGACGGTGAAAGCCTGTAGTAAGAGAAAAGGCAGTCTTCAGAAAAGACTATTTCCTTTCCTCCTTCCTTCCAAAGTACTGGGGACGGTGAGAAGGCACAGGGCTCAAAGGGCGTGTTTTCCTCCTCTACAGCATTTGCTGGCATCTCCTTGCTTCACACTTCCCTGGGTTGAGGCACCCAGGCCAAGGACACAAGAGGGCCAGGACCATTTCTCCCAGAAGTGGAAGGGTTTGATGCATGCAGGAGGCATCAGAGAGCACCCTCTCCCCTAGGTGAGCCTTCTCCAGGACAGGCAGGAGGAAGAGGTCATCAATGGAAGAGGGACCCATGGCCCAATCTGATCTTCCCTGTAGATGTTCATCATCTCTTTCAAAAGGTGAATGAAGCCACTGAGCAGATCTGTACCCACCAGCCACATTGAAATATATGCCACAACTAAACACTTAATTTCTTAAAAAAAACACATAAGTGTTTTCACTGATTTTTAGAAGGAGAGGAGTGAAGAGGGATAGAGTGTTAGAAACTTCGTTGAGAGAGAGGCTGCACGGCCCCTACCGGGGATTGAGTCTGCAACCTGGGCATGTGCCCTGACCCAGAATTGAATCAGTGACTTATTGGTTCCTGGGTCAACACTCAACTGCTGAATTACCCTGGCCAGACTCATTAACCAGGAGAGGGCCCTCTGGGATTCAACTGGTGCATCACCATGCTTGGTTCTATTTGCGAGAAACAGACAAGAAGGAAAGAGAAGTCACTGGGAGGTAGCAGTGTCTCAGTATCTCTGCCTACCCCATTTCTCAGCCTAACCCCCTCCCCCAGACTGGGAATCCAACCTGTGACCCTTCTGTCCGAGGGTCGATGCTCTAACCACTGAGAAAACCAGCCAGGGCTATATTACCTTTGTAAAGCCTGAAAGATTCTGCATTCCAAAATACATCTAGACCAGTGGCTCCCAACCTTTGTTTGTGCATGCCCCACCTAAGCATCTCTAAAATCCTGATGCCAGGATTGTTAAGATGATTCAGTGTATTACTATCTATAAGACAATTAGAGCAGTGCCTGCTTGTACATAGACAGTGCTAGATATTAGTTTTTAAAAATAGATAGAATGATCAGGTGGACTTTGGTGAGTCACTTGTCCAGATTGTCCCATTTCTTCTTCAAAATGATAGTTTTACGCTACATGGTATATAATAGTTCTAACGTAGGGTTCTATGCTTCTTTCTCCAGATTTATAATTTTAGTACAGTTCTTTTGATCTTGTACATATAGTCCTATGTCAGCTAAGAGAAAGGATCAAATAATTCTGGCCATAAAAGGGAGAGAATTGTTTCCCCAAGTGGGACAAATCTTCTGTATGTGGTTTTTCCCGTGGACCAAAAGCTGCAGAAAAAGGTCTATACCTACTGCTACTGCTTTTAAACAAGTGCCAGATTCACCTCTATGTTGCAGGACAGTGTCCCTCTGTGTCCTTCCTAACTGCAAGTTACCGTTCAATTGGTCCCCAGTGAAAAGGCTCATTGAACTCACCATCATCCCAGGATTCCTGAGCCAGGGATCCATGGGCAGGGGATCCAAGGGCAGCAGCAAGGATGAGGAAGGAGAGAGCAGCTGCAGAGACCTTCATCTCCCCAGTGTGCAGACAGCGCTGGCCTGAGGATCCTGGGCTCTTTGCTCCCTGACTCCCTGGACCCAGCTCTGCCCTTGTATTTATAAGAGGAGGATCAGGAAGTCACAGGGCATAAGAGTGCTATTCTTTGGCTATACCATCAACAACAGATATTTCTAAAAACAGGAACAAGCCTGGGATTGCAATAGGAAATTGAGGGAACAAGGATTTGGGGCTTTCCCTACTGCCCAATGGACATAGGCAAAAGTGTCAAAATTGGTGACAAGGACCTTAGCCAAGACAGGAATCACATCCTATATGGATCATGAAAGTCCTATAGGAAGAGTGTTAACAATTTACTGAGCTCTGTGATTAAAACAGCCTCTCCCCTTAATTTCCCCTTCCTTTTGGTAAAGGAACTACTTTCGTCTTATTTTCTCTTTGTAAAGGTCATGTATGTATATACGAGAGTGCAATCTTTACTTTTTCCCAACTCCTTTTTGCAGAATGAATACCTAGTTGACTTTTTGTTTACAGTCAACAAGAGTGACCTTATTTTATTAAAGATCTTTCCTTAGGAGATTTAATTAATCTTCTAAATCAGAGTTTTTCCCTAAGGAATTAACTACTTTCAAGTGCACAAAGAGCCTATTATCAGGGGTAATCACTTGAAGGAATGCTTTAATGCAGTGGTTCTCAACCTTCCTAATGCCGAGACCCTTTAATATAGTTCCTCATGTTGTGGTGACCCCCAACCATAAAATTATTTTCGTTGCTACTTCATAACTGTAATTTTACTATTGTTATGAATCATAATGTAAATATCTGATATGCAGGATGTATTTAGCGACCCCTGTGAAAGGGTCATTCGACCCCCAAAGAGGTCACGACCTACAGGTTGAGAACCACTGCTCTAATGTGTAAACCTGGTTGTGTGACTCCTCACATAGGATCTCTACCCTGGACTCTTCTCTTTGTTTCATATCCCACATCCAATCCATTAACAAATATGTTGGCTTTTTTTAAAAAAAATATGTCCAGCATCTTATTCCTTACCACCTCTACTTTCTCCACCTGGTCCAAGTCATCCTAGTCTCTCATTGAGATTCTGTCCTTGCCCCTCTTTAGCTCATTCTGCACATTGCAGCCATAGTGAGTTTGTTAAAAGGAAGTTAGATCAATTCAATCCTGTTGGAAACCCTCCAATGGCTTTTGGAGGGTTTATATATATATATACATATATTGATTTCAGAGAGGAAGGGAAAGGGAGAGAGAGATAGAAACATCAATGATGAGAGAGAATAATTGATTGGCTGCCTCCTGCAAGGGCCCCCCACCCCCTGCCTCCAGGATTGAGCCTGAAACCCAGGTATATGCCCTGACAGGGAATCTAACCATGATCTCCTGGTTCATAGGTCAACACTCAGCCACTGGGCCTGTACTCTGCTGAATTTATAATAGAGAAATGTTATAACAACCTGAGTGGACCAAGCTAAGTAACAAGGGTGAATTGTAAATTCTTAGAAATTCATGCACTGGGGGAGGGGGGTCCTCAGTCTGGCCTGCACCCTCGCGCAGTCCAGGACCCCTTGGTGGACATCCCTCTCACAGTCTTGGACCCCTTGCTCTTTACCACCCATCTGCTTGCTGCTCCTTAATGCTCGGCTCGCTGCTCCTTAGCACTGCCGTGGAGGTGGGAGAGACTCCCCCCACCGACGCTATGCTTGCCAGCTGTGAGCCCAGCTTCTGGCTGAGCGGTACTTCCCCTGTGGAAGTGCACTGACCACCAGGGGGGCAGCTCCTGCATTGAGCGTCTGCCTTCTGGTGGTCAGTGCGCATCATAACGACTGGTTATTCTGGTTGTTTTGCCTTAACGGTTGCTTAGGCTTTTATTATATAGACTAGAAGCCCAGTGCATGAACTCGTGCACTGGTGGGGTTTGACCCACCCAGCCCCAATCAGGTTGGACTGGGGCCAGGCTTGTCAGGAGGAAGAGATGGCGGGAGGTTGGCCTGCCAGCCCACCCTGAATAGGGCCCGATCAGAGCCAGGCCAGCTGAAGGGAGGAGCTGTGGGCAATTGGCTGGTGGGCCCTGGCCCTGATTGAGATGGGGGGCTGATTGGTAGTAGGGCCAGGAAGGGGAGGGGCTGTGGGGGCCAATTGGGGTGGGGCAGGCTGATCAGTGAGGGGTGAGGCTGGCTGGGGGGGAAGGGCCATGGTGGGGAGTTGCCCCACCACCCACCCTCGATCGGGGTGGGAGTGACAAATCAGGGCAGGGCCAGCTGGCAGGAAGGACCCCTGTAGGTTGGCCACTTGGCCCCACCCCCGATTGGGTCAGTTTGCTGGCTGCAGTGGGCGTCATACTGACCAGTTGTTAAAGTCCTTACGGTCATTATGGCGTCCCAGTCTCTGGCTTTTTATATGTAGAGACTAGAGGCCCAGTGCACAAATATTTGTGCACTGGAGTTGGGGGAGGTCCTGAGCCTAGCCTGCACTCTCTTGCAGTCTGGGATCACTTGGGGGATGTCTGCCTGCCAGCTTGGGGGATTGGGCCTAAGGTGGCAGTCAGACATCCCTCTCACAGTCCAGGGCTCTCTCAGTCCAGTACCCCTTGCTCCTTACCACCCGCCTGCAGCAGAGGTGGGAGAGGCTCCTGCCACTGCTGCTGAGCTCACCAGCTGTGAGCCTGGCTTTTGGCTGAGTGGTGCTCCCACTGTGGGAAATCACTGACCACCAGGGGGAAGCTCCTGCATTGAGCGTCTGCCTCCTGGTGGTCAGTGTGTGTCATAGCAACCAGTCATTCTGCAGTTTGGTGGATTTGCATATTAGGGTTTTATTATCTAAGATGGTATAACATTTTGGTGTATCCATAAAATAAAATATCATGCATGCTAACTTTTAATAACTTGAGTTTTTAATGACAGGGAAGAATATAAAGTAATGATAATAAGATATACTAGGTCAAGAAAGACTATTAAATAACAATAGCAAAAGACAAAACTACTTTTATGTCCAGAATGCTGGGCAATTTTTGTTTTCTTACCATTTTCTAAAAATTTTGTTCAATATCCATGTATATTTTCTGTTGAAAACAAAGCAAGATCATATAAATTTTTATAAAAATCAGATATCACAGTTTGAGGAAGACTTTCTTACTACTAATCCACCACTTCCCAAAGCATGTTTTCCCTGCCTGACATAGTGCCCGTCATATCGCAGGTACGCAATAATGTTTACTGATTTATTTTCCTCTCTTGCTGGATGTTCCAGCCTGGAGCGAGCTAGAAACAGGTATAAACAGAGCTAGAAACACTTTTTGAAGTAGGAAAAATGCTTCATAAAGAATCCTGAAGCTGAACTGGTTTGGCTCAGTGGGTGGAGCATCGGCCTGTGGACTGAGGGGTCCCGGGTTCGATTCCGGTCAAGGACATGTACCTTGGTTGCAGGCACATCCCCAGTGGGGGGTGTGCAGGAGGCAGCTGATCGATGTTTCTCTCATCGATGTTTCTAGCTCTCTATCCCTCTCCCTTCTTCTCTGTAAAAAATCAATAAAATATATTTAAAAAAAAAAGAATCCTGAAGGTTTGCTTGAACCCGTCAAATACTAGTGACACTTTAAACTTCTGTCAGGAATTTAACTTGCCCTGAAGTCATTTTCCCCCACCCTTGACTGCCAAAGAACAGGCTGTGATGGGTTGAAGGCCTTTTCCACTTTAAGAGGTGTGGGGCTGGCTGGCTGAGGGGTGGAGTGTGGCCGCTATGATGAACTACTTCAACCAGTTCACTGACCTCCAGACTCCATCCTGAACCCTGCACTTTGGATAATTGTGTACTTGTTTCTTCAATCTACAGTCCCACTTTCCCCAGTGACTTGGATACTATATTGGTAAAACCCAAAGGATTTACCTCTTTTTGGCTTATTATCTTGACAAAATGATCATGTGTTCCACTTCACCTTGGAATTCCAGTCTCAGGAGTTGCTTGCAATGAATTCTCTAGATTTAGGCATTTCACCTTCTTCTGGCTAGTGCTCTCGGCCCCAACACCTAATGTTTTCCCCAATACTCATGCATCTCAGCACTGTCTTTCTAGGAGAACACAGAATGTTAAGATTGGCCACCTCTGTTTCCTGCTCCTCAGCATCTTTATAGTCTGTTTGAGAGTCTGGTACCTTCAGAGTTTCCCTGTATGTTCCATCTCAGAAGGTCATAGCTTTTAAAGAAGTTTGGTCTTCTTTGGACCAGATGTTGGAAGATCTTAGGTCTTAACACACATCCTATGTGACTTTGATCAAGTCTGTTAAATTCTCTAGGTTTTGCTTTCTATCCTATACAACACAGATTGGGATCAGATAAAACCATGGATTTGGGTATGCTGGGGGGAATAAAAAGTACCAGGCAGGGCCTTTGCCAGGCCATATTACTGCTGGAGTTGCCAGTCCTGCCTGCAGCTCCCAGAGGCTGGGAGGACAAAATGACAATAGATGTGAAAGTGCCCAGAATGGAGTTAAGAGCACAGTGCCAGTCAAGGCATAGAAGGGGAAGGCTCCATATTACCATGAGTCAGGGAAAGTGAAAGGCTTCCCTGCAGCCAGAAGGTGGGTGACCCACAGAATGCATTTGGAGCCTCCTAGAACCAGGGTTGACTCCTGCTGTCATGTTTCACATTCCTGAACTGGAAAGAGTTAAGTCCTAGAATAGTATCCCTTGCAATAAATCCACTGGGTTTGGGGGTTGAGAGCAGGGAAGGAGGGGAATTATCACCTTAGGGCTTGGGAATCCCATTTTGAGTAGAGTGTGAGAATGCCCAGTGCATCCTTACTTCACTTAGCGAAATGGAGTTCACATCCTGAGTCTATGTTACAGATCATTACCCGTCCCCCCCGCCGCCCCCCTCATTACATCTGATAGTTTGAACTGCCTCTTCACACTTATTAAACACCTGCTGTGTACACAGAGATAAGCATTACTATGTTTTCTGCATCAAGAAGCTCACTCTCCAGTGGCGGAGGCGATCAAGTAGATATGTTACAGGTGACATGATTGGAGGTCGCTCAGGAGCTGTAGGAGCACAGGGGGAGGTGCAGGATACAGTTAGAGAAGAGGTCAGGGAAGCTTCTCTAGAGAAGATGAGCACATTTTGTTGTGTGTTCAAGAGGCAATTGTTATCATTCTCTATCCCCTATTGCTTAGAAATGGCTTCAGTGTATAAATCGTGGAAGCCATTGATTTAGCTAAACATATTGGCACAAGTCCTTTGTATCCTTACCTGAGAATATGTTTATTGATTTGAAGGAGGGAGGGAGGGGGAGAAAGAGAAAGAGAGAAAAATATCAATGAGTGGCCTCCTGTATTCACCCCATCTGGGGATTGAACCTGCAACTTAGGTATGTGCCCTGACTAGGAATCAAACCTACAACCTTTCAATGTACAAGACGATGCTCATCCAACTGAACCACCCGGCTAGTGCTGAAATAGAATAGTTCTTGCGTTTAGCCTGTGTGGGACTTCTCAGAATACTCAGTTGAAATTTGCAACCTCTGATGACTACAGAAAGCAAAAGCTCTAGTATTGTCCTGGGCTTTAAGAAATCTGTCTTCCCGTGAAGTACATGAAGATGGGATTTAGTATTGATGCTAAAAATTTCAGAAGCCTGATTATAACAAGAGATCCACCCGCATATGAGGCTAATCTTGGAATGAGTTCCATTTAAAAACATTACTAAAAATAATAATAATAAAAAATAAAAACCATTACTATATGTTTGACACTGGGAATAAGATGCAGCCCCTTTTCTCTTGGAGTTTACATACTGGAGGTTGTGCCAGACAACAAACAAGGAGTAAAGTAAAAAAATTATAGAAAGGGCTGTGAAGGAACCAAATTGGATGCCAGTTACAGTATTTCAAAAAAAATTATTTAATATGCTGGCTTTAACATCCTAAGTATTTTCTCCATGTGTGTGCACAGGGTAGACCTCAGAAAAGTGGCATTGTTACTTTTCTAGATTAACGGCTGTGTTGAGCCAAGGTGGGAGGGGGACATTTTCAGATGCTCTTTCCCTCCAAAACGCCATCTACAGGAATTTTGGAGTCATCACTACACAATGGTAGCCCCTGTGTAATAGAGTGGTGAATTAAAAACCAGGCATGGAGCCCTGGCTGGGTGGCTCCTTTGGTTGAAGTACTGTCCCAAGCACCAAGTGCACCAGGGGTTGTGGCTTATGAAAGGGCGAGTGCGTGTGTTCAAAGGCGCGCCCCGAGCAGGATGGACAAAGAGGCGGAGGCGAACAAAGAGGCGGTGGGCGTGGGCGGCCAAGCGGAGCCGAGCGCCAACGAGCACCGCCAAGCCGCCGGGCCAGGCCGGGCCCAGGAGCGCGCAGGTGATGCGGGCGACTAGGCCAGGGTCAGCAGGCCCCTGAACCCGACGCCCCGGGCCGGCGGGGAGCCGCGCGGTGGCCTAGTGTCCGAAGGCCCGGCCCGCCATGGCCGGGGTCAGCTACACGGCGCCCTGGTGGGTGAACCTCCTGCACCGGCTGCCGCACTTCAGCCTGCGCTGGGAGCCCACCAGCGGCCAGTTCCGGCCCGAGGACCCCGACTGCCAGCAGGCGCTGGTGCTGCTCGGGGCCGCCGCGCTGGCCTGCCTCACCCTGGACCTCCTCTTCCTGCTCCTCTACTCCTTCTGGCTGCGCTGCCGGCAGCGCAGGAGCGAGGAGCACCTGGACACCGACTGCTGCTGCCCGCCTGGTGCGTGGTCATCGCCAAGCTGGTGTGCAGCGCCGGCATCGCGGTGGGTTTCTGTGGCAACGGGGAGACCAGCAACGGCGTCCATCGGGCCACCTACTCGCTCCGCCACACCAACCGCATGGTGGCCGGGGTGCAGGACCGCGTGTGGGACACTGCGGCTGCCCTGAGCCTCACAGCGGAGCTGTGATGCCGGGATGGACCGCGGGCCAGAGCAGCAGGCAGAGCCCGGACCAGGCTGGTGTCCGGGACCACGGGGCCAGGCTGCTCATAGCGGAGGCGATAGAGCCCCCCAGCAGCTGAGGGGCCTCCTCCCAGCCCTCGCTGCGGCCAGGGCACAGCGAGCCCCTGCAGCCGGGGAGCGTGGGGATCCCCCAAGACATCCAGACCCAGAGCACCCTAGGAAAGCAGAGGGAGGCCTCCAGAGCCAACACAGAATGACTCCCCCACCAGGGACAGGGAAGACTTCCTCCGTGTTCAGTGAAAGGGTGAGATCTCAAACCTGCAGACACGCGGTCCCCGCCCTTCCCTGCATTCTCAGTGAAGGGGTGGGGACTGCGCCCTCCATCTTACCCTGGGTCCTCCATTTTTGGGCAGGGTCATGTGCTAGGCAAAGGCTTCTTCCCAGAAGAAGCCTCTGCTAGCCACACCCAGGATTTCTCTGGAATAACCAATGATAATCAAGGGAAGTGCACGCCATCACTATGACCACATCCTGTGTAATGAGACACCAACTCGCGCCTGGCCAATCGGCGGGGCCCACAGTCCCCTCTCCCGCCCTTACTCCACCCCCCTATAAAACTCCTGGTCCCATCAGGCTTCTCTCTCTCTGCCACTTGCTGCTGCATCAGTAAGGAGGGTAGGGGAGCCAAGCCTGGGTTTGAAATAAAGGACTCTTTGCTTTTGCATTGGAATGGCTGGCTCCCTGGTGGGCTCTTTGGAATCTTGAAATCTGGGCATAACAGTTAAGGCATGACATTGCAGGTGGATCCCTGGTTGAGGCATGTACTGGAGGCAGCCAATTGATGTTTCTTTCTCTCTCAGATCAAGGTTTCTCTCTCCCTTCCTCTCTCTCTCTCAAATCAATAAACATAACCTCGGATAAAAATACAAAACAAAACAAAACAAAAGAATCAGACATGAATACTGAGAATTTTGAGGAAATGGCAACATTTTTGAACTGTAAATGTGAGGTTCGTGGCGCAGGAAACTGAGTCAGAGAGTCAGGCAGATTGAAGAAGGAGAATTTATTCTGTGCTCCCGGGCAAAGTCCACAGGTCCTGGGATTGGGCCAGTGGAGTTGCGCCAAGAGGGAGTAGGGGCATTTTTTTTTATACAGCTGTTCAGTGAGGGCGGGGGAGCATGAGCTGTGTAAGTTCCGCCTCAGAGGTCATCACGGGTGTCCTCATCTGTCTGGTAGCTGACCTGTTAGGAATTCCAGGGTGGGACTGGTATCTGCATCACCATCTACCTGGTGCACTGGCCTGTTACAGATTCTAGGAAGGGGCCAGTATCTATGTTACCATCTGCCTGGCAGAGGCATGCATCAGCTCCTGGACCCCCTTTCGACCTAACATCCTGGCCTTTTGGTGATAGGGGGCGCAGGTTCCTTCTGACTACTTCCAGCTGTCCAGGGAAGAAGCGGGGGGAGTGGGGGGTTAAAGGCTGGGGTCAGGCAGAGGCAGGTAGGAGGGTAGCCGAGCGTAGGGATGGCACAGAAGCTGATTTACAGTCACCTGTGACATATCCATGATGCGGGAGGGGATGAACTTAAGGAGGCAGGGGGCTAGGAGAAGAAAAAGACACAGATGAGAATTAGGGGTCCTATCATGGGTAAGACCCAGGTAGTTAAGGGGCTTTGGAACCAGCCGAAGAGTTGTTCTGGGAGTGTCTTGCATGTAGTTCTTCACTCAGCTTAGTCAGGGTCTGCAAGTTTTGTTCCACTATTCCAGACTCGTTGATGTAGTAGCAGCATTCTTCCTGAAGGAATATGCAGGTCCCCCCTTTTTCTGCTGTCAAGAGATCTAAGGCACACCAGTTCTGTAGGGCTACCTGGGCTATTGATGTTACTTGCCGCTGTAGGGAGGCTAAAGAGGTGGTTGTAGACTTCAGGGCTAACTGGAGCATGTCATTGAAGTCCTGAGCAGTGACCAGACTGTTCCTGAGCCCCGCCCCCCCCCACCCCCCCACACACACACCTCCGGCGAGGCCTACCGAGGCAGCGATACTCACCTGCAACATGACAGGGAGGAAGGCAGCCCGGCGGGCCCTGGGGTGGGATGAAGGGAGCAGCCAGGAGAGCTCCAACTCTCCATACAAGGTTAGTTGGGGAACTACTGTGACCACGAAGCAAGGCCCGGGGTCAGAGGAGTTTATGCAGTTGCTTAAGGTGCCATTGCACCAAAAGAAGGTACCCGGGCTGTGCTTGGTGAGACTGGCTGCGGTGTAGTTTTGGGTACAGTTCCAAGTGACTTGTCCCCTAGTTACCGGATTACTGGTCTGGTAGCATATCCGTGGGGGCAGTGTGGGTTCTGAAGTTTTGGGTTCCCAAAGGGGAATGCCAGCCAAGGGAGGCTGACATTCACCTTGCCCCTGGGCTCCTGGAGGAGTTATGAGTGGGACGGCAGCCAGCAAAAGCCTTTGGAGAGAGTCGCATAGAAAGCAGCTGGAGACATTAGGCAGAGTGCGGGTCTCATTGAGGAATAGTAGAGTATGTTGAATAAGTCGGAGTCAAGAAGATAGGACTTGTACCCAGGGGGAGTCAGGAAGCTTCCCTTTAAAGGACTGTTCGGCCTGTAGGATGCTGTTGGAAACCTGGATTTGAGCCTCCTGGACCAAGACGTATTCCTGGGAGATATAGATGGTCCCTGAAAGGGCAGAGCTCCAATCATTCCAGTGTAGCGTTCCCATAACACCCATAACCCATCACTGGTCACAGAGATCCCAGACCCTGATGTTGAAGGTCCCATCCTTCCAGAAAAAGGGCCCAGTCCAGATCTTGTCATAGGCATCATGAGTGACCCAGCCTCTCCAGCGGCAACCCCCATAGGTGTCGACATCTTGATTACACCTCTCTGGGTCCCGCTGGTTGTAAGCAAAACAGACATAGGGTCGCCCCCGGTTGGACACTGACTGGGGCGACCCTGCAGCCATAACCAGAGGGTATGTGTAGTTTCCAGAAGATGCCAAGAGAGGTGCTAACCTGCTGGACCCAACTAAGCATCCAACCAGAGGGCAGTCCTGAGATCCTACCTGCTGGGTGACTTGTTTGTCATCCTGGTAGTAGGTTTCACGGACCTTGAATCTCAACATATAAGCAGTTGCGGGTGGGTGTAGGTTGCTCAGGGCCGGGAGGAGGAAGAGGAGGGGGTGGCGAATAAGGCGGACCTTTGTGGGGCCCAGCACCTCACATTCTAAAAGTCATGCTGCTCCGGGGTCCTCTTGAGCCTGGAGAGGTGGTGCCACAACGGATCGCCAAGCAGTTTGGTAGCAGTGGGGATTGTAAGGATTACAGTGTGAGGTCCCGTCCACCTAGGCTCCAAGGCTTTTGGATGTAGATTCTTAAGGAGGACCAAATCACCAGGGTGAAGGGCTGGTCCTAGAGAACCATGGTCGGTTGGTTCTGGCTTGGGCAGAAACTTGTCTGTGTGTTCTCGGAGCAGCTGCCTGAGTAGGGGCAAATATGGAACATAAGGATCCAAGGGAGGAGGATCAATAGGGAGATGGTGGTTGAGCAAGAAGGGTCTCCCATATAGAAGCTCAAAAGGACTTAAGAAGGTGGGGCTCCTTGGTGTAGCCCAGATCCTGGTCAGGGCCATGGGCAGGAGGTCCAGCCAGGAGCTGCGAATTTCTAGAGAGAGTTTAGTTAGATGGTCTTTAAGGAGTCCATTAATTCTCTCGATATTACCCCATGATTGTGGTCGGTAGGGTATGTGTAGTTTCCAGAAGATGCCAAGAGAGGTGCTAGCCTGCTGGACAACCCTTAATATAAAAGCTGGGCCATTGTCTGATTGGATGGAGATGGGGAGGCCGAACCTTGGGATAATGTGTGCTATTAGTGTCTCAGCCACCACTTCAGCAGTTTCCTTGCGGGTGGGAAAGGCCTCTACCCACCCTGTCAGGGTGTCTACCATGGTAAGCAGATACCTGGTCTTTTTGTGGGGAGGCATATGGGTGAAGTCTATCTGCCAGTCCTGCCCTGGGAGGTGTCCCCATATTTGATGGGTGGGAAAGTTATGGTGCAACCCTCCCTGGGGTGAGACAGCCGCACACGTGCGGAAGGAAGAGCAGGCACTTGTGATCACCTCCCGCAGTGTGGGCGAGGTGAAGAGAGGTTCGAGGAACCTCCAAAGTGCCAGTGGTCCAATGTGCAAAGACCAGTGGATTTGTTGGGCAATGGCCCTTGTCTGGACCTGAGGAAGGGCGATTTTGTTGTTTATAAAGATCCATCCCTCAGGACCGAGAGAGCATCCCACTGCAGGAATTTGTTTTTTTCTTCTTCGGTGTATTGAGGGGTAATGGAGGGAAGGGAAAGGAACCGGACCAGGGCCGGGGACCCTTCACCCTGAGTTAAGTCTCTGGCTACCGCATCTATTTAGACATTTCCCCGCGTAACCAGCGAGGAGTCTGTCTGATTGCCTCAGCAGTGCATGATGGCTACCTGGGAGGGAAGGTGTAAGTCATCAAGTAAGCCTGTTGTGTCTAGCATTGATAATAGGTGAGCCTTTAGTAGAGAGGAAGCCCCTTTCCTTCCAGATAACCGCGTGGCAATGGGCTATCAGAAAGGAATACTGGGTGTCTGTATATATGTTTACTCTCTTTCCTTTGGCCAGGTGTGGGCGCGGGTCAGTGCAATGAGCTCGGCCTTTTGAGAGGTGTTACCCTCTGGGAGTTGGGCCGCCTCCAGAGTCCACTCGGGTGTCACTACCGCATAGAAGGCTTTCCAACGTCCCTGTTGGTCCAGGCAGGAGCTTCCATCCACAAACAGAGTTAAGTCAGGATTGGAGAGAGGAGAATCTGAGAGTCCTGCCCAAGGCTGAGTGAGAGTCTCGACGAACTTGGGGCAAGAATGTGTTGCCGCAGGTAGGGTGGAGGCAGCGGGAAGGAGAGTAGCCGGCTTTAGAGCTGGGGACTGGGTCAGGGACATGTCAGGATTTTCGAGGAACAGAAGATGGAGTTTCTGCATGTGAGAGGGGGAGAGGAGAGATAAGGAACAATGGGACAGAAGATCCTGTAGTCTGTGGATGGAGGAGACCTGTAAGGGCTGTTGGAGGCTGATGTTTTGGGCCTCCTTGATGAGAACAGCAGCTGCAGCCAGAGCCCATAGCAGGGCTGCCATCCCTGGAAGGTGGGGTTAAGCTGTCTGAACAGGTAGGCTACAGGGGTGAAGGCTGGCCCTAGGGGCTGGGTGAGGACCCAAATAGCCATTCCCTGTCTTTCATCAGTAAATAGTTGGAATGGCTTAGAGGTGTCTGGGAGACAGAGAGGAGGGGATGACAGAAGGGTATCCAGGAGCTTAGAAAAAGCTGGATGAACGAAGGAGAGTGAGGAGAGGGGGCCTGCAAGTGTATCTTTAGCAGCTTGGTATAGGGGCTTAGCTAGGAGAGCAAAGTTTGGGACCCAATGGTGGAAGAATCCTACCAGTCCCAAAAAGGACAAGATCTGGTCTGCAGAAGTGGGGGGCTGTAGGTCTCGTATTGCCTGTGCTCGGTCAACTGTCAGCCCTCGGGAATTAGGCATCAGACAGATCCCCAAGTAAGTGACGGTGGGGGCCAACAGTTGCGCCTTGGCAGGGGACACAGGGTATCCCTTGTCTCCTAGAAAGTTGAGGTGATTAGCTGTATGCCTCTGAGACATGTCCAGGGCAGGCCTGCAGAGGAGGAGATCATCCACATACTGAAGAAGAGTGCTGGGTTCTAACGAGCATTGTTGGAGGTTTCTGACTAGGGCCTGGCCAAACATGTGAGGAATGTCTCTGTTCCCCTGGGGCAGGATCATTCAGGTGAGCTGGCGGGATGCCTGCTCGTCTGGGTCCTTCCAAGTAAATGCAAACAGATGGACAGAGTCTGGGTCCAGAGGGATGGTAAAGAAGGCATCCTTGAGGTCGAGGAAGGAAAAGTGGGTGGTACCAGATGGGATGCGTGAAAGGAGAGTGTAAGGATTGGGGACCACCGGGTGGATTGGGATCACCACTTCGTTGATCATTAGGAGGTCCTGAACAAGTCGGTAGATCCCGTCTGACTTTCTAACTGGGAGGATGGGGGTGTTGCAGGGACAGTCGGTAGGTATGAGGAGCCCCTGCCCCAGAAGCTGAGTAATGAGGGATTTGAGCCCTTGGTGGTGAGTTAGGGAGATAGGAAACTGGGGATGGGATGGAAATGAGGTGGGGTCCTTAAGCCTGTTCTTGACCAGGGCATGGAGTCTAGCGACCACCGGGGTAGAAATATCCCACACTTTTGGGTCAACAAAGGACACAGGCTGTGAGCGATAGGTGTCCCCATGAAGAGAGGGGGCCAGGAGCGGAAGGAGCAGGAAGGTTGAAGGGCTCCGAGTGAGCTGCAGACCGATCCCTAGTTTGGTGAGGATATCTTGTCCTAAAAGGGGCACGGGGCATGAAGGCATGACTAAGAACGAGTTGGTTATAGGGTTATCATCCAGGAGACAGGGAAGGGATCCGATGGCTAGTGGGCAGGTGGATTTGCCATCAATACCCATGACTGAGATTGTGGAAGGAAAAAGGGGCCCTGAAAAGGAGGGCAGGACAGAGAAGGTAGCTCCCATGTCAATCAGGAAGGAGACCCGCTTACCCACTACCTTCAGCGATACCCTGGGCTCAGCGAGGGTGATGGGGGTCATTGAGTCTGGGCTCTTTCAGTCTTCAGCCAGTCCCAGCATGGCCAGCGGCGGGTCATGACCTGGAAGGGCAGCCCCTTCACGTTGGGGTGCAGAAGGCCCAGCACTATTCCAGTGGCCGATTTTATAGCACGCTGGGCAAGGCTTGGTTGGAACCCTGGGCCTGGGGCACTGCTTTGGCCAGTGGCTTTCATTTCTGCATTTGAAGCATTCTCTGGGTGGCGTTCTTCCTCTCGTTGCACCCCCATCACGCACAGCCCCCTTGGGACTGGCTGCCATCGGCCGCAGGGCCTCAACCAAGGCTTGAGTTTGCAAGTCTACCTTCTGTCGAAGGAGGGCCTCCTGATCTGACTCTGTGTGCTCCTCAGGGGCATTGAAAACCTTAAAGGCCATGTTCACTAGATCTCGGATCGGGGTCTGAAGGCCATCCTCCGCCTTTTTAAACTTTTTTCGAATATCTGGGGCTGACTTCGAAATGAAGTGGGTGGCTAAAACTGTTGCTCCAGCTGGAGACCAGGGTCCAGACGAGTATATAAGGTCAGAGCCTCAGCCAGCCTGTTAAGGAAGACCACGGGATTCTCATCTGGGCCCTGAGTAATTTCTCTCAGTTTGTCATAATTAACTACCTTGTGGGAGGTGGCCTGTAGGCCGGCCATCAGGCACTGGAGCATCTGGTCTCGGCGTCGGTGCCCGTTTTGCCCTTTGGGGGTACCTAGTTGATACTCCCAGCCAGACTCCTGGCAAGGAATGGCCTGGGCCCCCACTGTCATGTTGGCATCTGTAAGGTGAACCTGATCTGCGTGGTCCACTGCTGCCCCCAAGACTCTCTCCCTTTCATCTGACGTTAGGTTGGAAGAAAGAATAACATGAATGTCATGCCAAGTGAGGTCATAGGCCTGAAAGAGGTATCGGAATTTTTTTTTTCAAATAGACATTTATTTTGATTTTTTTCCCCCACATATTTTTTTTTATTAATGTATTACAAATGTGTCCTCATCCTCCCCTTGAGGTATCGGAATTTTTTAATGAACGGAGTGGGGTTGGCAGAGAAGGACCCCAGCCGCTTCTTAATCTGGGAGAGATCTGACAGAGAGAAGGGAACATGGACTCTGACTACACCCTCTGGGGCTGCAACTTCCCGGAGAGGACAGAGGAGAGCAGGGGCTTGCGAACGCGTGTGCTTACTGACTGGGGAAACAGGCGGTTGTGGGGGAGGAGCAATTGCCTGACTTAGGCTTCCTGCTCCTGCCGGGGGCTGCAGAGGTGGGGAGGTGGGCTCCTGCAGTGGAAGAGCAGGTAGGGGAGAAGGCATTGCCAGGGGGAGGTTCGATAGGGAGGGAGGAGGAGAGGGTGCGGACAGTGAGGCGGAAGGAGCTTTGGGGAAAGGACCTGGGTAGGGAGGTGGGCAAGGCGGAGGGGAGGAAAGATTTTCGGGGGGCTCAGATAAGGCGGAAAGTGGAGAAGTATCGGAAAGTGGAGGAGTATCAGTAGGCAGAGTAGGTTTCTCATGAGCCAGGAGAGCCTGGGCCGTGGTGGAGGAGGAGCAGAGGGAGGGACGGGACCGCAGATAGAGAAAGGCTTGGGCATATGGGACCTTGAGCCACTTCCCGGTTTGCCGGCAGAAATTACTGAGGTCAGTAAGGATGTTATATCAAAAGTCTCGTTCTCGGGCCATCTTGACCCATCGTCCAGTTCATACTGAGGCCATGCCAGGTTGCAGAAGTAAATGAGGCGCTTAGGAGGCAGATCCTGGGACAGGCCTAGTTTAGCCAAATTGGCGAGCAGGCACCCTAGAGGTGTGCTCGGATCAGGTTTAGAATTTTGATTACCCATGCTTGATACCTGAGGTCAGTAGCCGGGGCTGAAGGGCCAGTGTTCCAGCCATTCAGCCAGGGCCATGGACAGACAGAGGAACCAGGGGAAGATACAGAAGTCTCCGATACCTCCCAGGGTGTGGAGAACCCTTCCTGGAAGGGTCCGGAGAACGGGACAATCTCTGACATGGCCATGCTTTACGGACAGAGACATCCGAGGACGACCTTAGCTATCTACCCGGGTCAGGACTCACTGCTGACGCTGCCAAGCCAGGAAGGCTGCCAAGCCGAGGAAGGTTGCTAAGCCAGGAAAGAGCCACAAGAAGGGAGAGGAGGGCACCCCAGACCGCAGAGGGATGGCCGGATGGGGTGCTCGCACATCCCAGGTTTCGGCACCAAATGTGAGGTTCACGGCGCAGGAAACTGAGTCAGAGAGTCGGGCAGATTGAAGGAGGAGAATTTATTCTGTGCTCCTGGGAGAGGTCCACAGGCCCCGGGATTGGGCCAGTGGAGTCGTGTGGAGAGGGAGTAGGGGCATTTTTTTTATACAGCTGTTCAGTGAGGGCGGGGGAGCATGAGCTGTGGGAGTTCCCACCGCAGGGATCGTCACTGTTTCCTGGTGTCCTCATCGGTCTGATAGCTGACCTGTTAGGAATTCCAGGGTGGGACCGGTATCTGCATCACCATCTACCTGGTGCCCTGGCCTGTTACAGATTCTAGGAAGGGCCTAATATCTATGTCACCATCTGCCTGGCGGAGGCATGCATCCGCTCCTGGACCCCCTTTCAACCTAACAGTAAAGTGTGCTCCACTCCACACCACTCTAACTGGTATATTTTGTAGGTCAGCTACTTTTCCAGGAAGCAGTATGGCCATGGAAGGAAGACTCTCAGATTTCAGCTTTGAAGAGGAGCCCAAATTGCCAGACTGGACTAGGTCTTCTGAATTTCCTGAGATGCCAGGCCCTGTGGCTTTCTTGGAAAGCTCTTCAATACTCCCCCCTCCCCACCTTCTTTTACACCCCCTCCCCACATCCCACCATGCCTGGGCTCTGGGGCCACCCAAGTGTGTAGTCCAAATCCTGCCTCACTGTGAGTGGAGAGGGGAGACCCAGAGGGAGATAGTTCTCTTTTCTGCAGGTGAAAGGAACCACTTGGCCCTTGGTGATTCTTGGGAAAAGGCTCCCTCTTCTGTAGGCACTTCAGCCCCAAAATAATCAAGATTGCCTACATAACGGTTAGAACTTGAGGTGGGGGAGGGGTGCTTGGTTGCTAAGGGGCACATGCAGGACAGGCTGCCAATTGTGACATGGCTGCAAATTGTTGGGCTCCTGCTCAGCGCAGGCACTTGCATCCCACTTCTCTGGGTTGCATGTACGTGCCCCAGCATTTTGGATCGCTCCTTGTGCTCCATTGTTTTGGATCACTTGTTATGCCCTAGTCTTCTGGGTCACACTCTGTGGGAAGCCACCTATTGCCCTCACTAGCAGAGAGGTGTGTACAAGGAACTCTGAAGGCTGGTGACCCTTGAAGCCCTGGCAAAGGTCAGGGCTGTGCACCCACTGTTAGTCCAGACAATGGTAGCTGAAGCAACTTCCCCATTTATTATTAAGGGCAAGTCTGCCTGTTACTGCAAATTGCCTGCCTAAGGGCTGTGGGTGTATCTCAAACCAATAAAAGGCTGGTGAGGCCTGAGCACCAGTGGAAGTCCTTCCTCTTGAGTTGGACTTGCCAGCCTGGTCCCCCAATATTTCCAAATTATTATTTCTTTTCTTGTCTCTCTCATTTGCGTGCGGCCCTCTTCCAGATCGTGAACCCTGAACCACGCAGGACATGGGGGAAACTTTACACAACTCTCCTTGCCCCATTCACCTTGGTGGCTCACTGTGCCCCAGACTTCTGCCTGTCATGTCTGGGCTGCACATGTGGGCCCCACGGTTTCTGTTCCTGTGGCACCTGTAGTGGCTGCAGGTCCAGGCAGCTCCGATTCCAGAGTTGGCAATAGACTCTATCCTACTAACCTTCATCCCCCTGGGGCCCACCAAGCCCTGGTCTTGGGATCAGCAAAATCCTGCAAACCTTGAATTTCCTTCGCTAAACCACGCTGCCTCAGCTGTATTAACAGAGTCCCCTGAGAAAATGGAACCTTCTCCAAACCCTCAGGAGGCTCTAGTTCAGCTTCCACCCCAACAAGAAACCTCAAATCAGTCTGCAGTGTCCTCTGAGCCATTGAAATTTTTGTTGGACGACCACAGAGTTCAAGATAAGCAGAACCCCTACCCTGAATATGCCCACTTTTCAAAGAGCTCAGTTCTACCTTCTGTGCCTCTTGACGATATATAAACTTCTCAAATCATTCTGAAGAGTCTATGCCAACCACCAAAATCCTCTATGGATATTAAAACTCAGCCTTTAATACATTATGAGGCAGCAAACTCAATTCCAGATTGGGGTGAAGTTCAGCATCAACTCTTGCCTATTGGTGTTAAAGGTGTGGACCAGGGTAATTTGATAACTTCAGAGCCCCGTAAGATTGCATCATCTGCTACTAGCAAAGTCTCAGATCATCATGCAAAGGCTACCAACGAAGAAAAACCTACACCCCAGCAGGAGTCCCCAACTCTGTCTGCTCTGGAGCCTGCTGCTACAGCCCTGCACCAGACTGCATCTCCTCCAAAGCACCCTGAGGTGACGTTTCCACAGCAAGAGCCTGTTCAGGCTGACGGGCCAACCATTCCACCTGTGGACATGGGACTAACCATCTCTCCTGAACACACTTTGGGGGCTGCTGCTACAGCCCTGAAGCAGACTGCAGCTCCTCCACTAAACCCTGGGGTGACATTTACACTTAAAGAGCCTGTTCAGACTCAGCAGCCACACCTTTCCACCCTAGGGACTGGAAGTCCCTGTCATTCCAGAACCTACTTTAAGGCTGAAGCTACAGCCCTGCAGCAGAATGCAGCTCCTCCACTAAACCCTGGGGTGATATTGCCACTAGCAGAGCCTAATCAGGCTCAGCAGCCAACCTTTCCACAATTGGAACTGGAAGTCTCCATCATTCCAGAACCTACTTTGGAGGCTGGTGCTACAGCCCTGCAGCAGACTACAGCTCCTCCAAAGCACCCTGAAGTGATACTTCAACATCCAGAACTTATTCAGGTTCAGCAGCCAACTTTTTCTGAAGTCACAGCCATAGTTCTGTCGTTTGACCTAGAAGTTACAATAACTCAGCCACCAGAGTCATCAGAGACAATTCCTCCAATGACTGAACAGAGTGCCACCATAAACATACGTGAGCTCTGTTCCTGCAGTAATGGGACACTGTCATGTATTGGTTTTGATTCAAAGAAGAGGCTCAACAGAGTGCCAGTACCAGAGCCCAGCACCTATAATGGCACCTTCACCATCTTGTAAGAATTGCCTCTCCTCATTTGCTCTCTGCATCGTGGCTGACATGGCAGCCTTTTCCTTGAGGTCTTCCTGGGCCTTCCTCATCTCCCCCAAACCATGTTGAATGACTTCGTTTTTATCTTTGTTTGACAACTATTCCTTATCTGTATTCTCCTTAATACTATTGTTCCCCCTTAACCAGTCTTTTGCTTGCAAATTGCCCATATTATTTTTCCATATTTTTAGCCCTAGCATTTCATTCCTTAACATCTACTGTCCTCCCACTTTTGCTCCATTCTCTTTACAGCAACGTGGCCCTCTCCCAGTCTCATTGGTGATGATACAGCAAAGTGGTTAAGAGTAGAGATTCTATAGCCAGAGTGACTGGGTTTGAACCCAGTATGCCATTTAATAGTGTTGAGACTCAATTTCCTCACCTGTAAAATGAAGATTAGCTACCATTACATAGATTTGTTATGAGTTTTAGAAGATTATATATATATATATATATATATATATATATATATATATACTTATATAAAAACGATGGGTGGTGTTCGTCACATACAGAGGAACATCAAAGGACCAGAAAGAAGTCAGTCCTACAGGGATTGTCTTGGCAATGGCTGTGCCCTCCCCCAAGCTGTTTCCTGGAGCTGTTTCCTGTAAGGGCGGAGTTTGAGGCAGGAACCCGCCCTGGAGCATGGAGGCAGATGTTTCTGAAGTGTGCAGCATCAGCCTGGGGTGAACCTGAGTGGGGCGACTGAAAGGCTTAGAAAAGACGGACAAGAGAATGAAAGCTGGGTCTCGGTGGGACGCTGCTTCTCTGAGAGACAGCGACCACTCCCACAGCCATTCCTTTATTTTATAGCAGATGCTAGGAGGCAAAGTAAGGGCATGACGAAGATGTTTACAAACATTCTCCTGGGTTTCAATCCTACTCAACTGCATGCACCTGAACTCTATCAAGCCCACATCACTCAGGCACATGGGGCCACATGTTCAGACCATAGGTTCAAGCTTACAACTACAGCTGTTGGCTATCATTGTGCTGGGAGGGCCCTGCCCTCCAAGCTGGGACTTGCATGTGGACTGTGCCCTCTCATCAGTCCAAGGCTTGAACCTGTCCAAAACACTGTGGCGGCTCCCCACAATAAAGTTTTAATTCTGATTCTTTGTTACTAATGTTGGGGTCCCACCCCATAACAAACAAAGAAAAATTTCCCCATCGAATTTCTGAATAGTATTACTCCTTCGTGGAATGCTGTGTCATAAATTACAATTGAAAGTGGGTGCACTCATCATGCTATTGACTAATCTCAATAGTAAATGGGGTCTTTGTAATGGTACCAGATTTATTATCAAAAGATTACAACCTAACATTATCGAAGCTGAAGTATTAACAGGATCTGCAGAAGGACAGGCTGTTCTGATTCCAAGAATAAATTTGTCCCCATCTGACACTGGCCTCCCATTTAAATTGATTTGACGACGGTTTCCCGTGATGCCAGCATTTGTGATGACTATTAATAAATCACAATGACAAACTCTAGACAGAGTAGGCATGTTCCTACCTGAACCTTCTTTTGCACATGGTCAGTTATATGTTGCTTTCTCTCGAGTTTGTAGAACATGTGATGTTACAGTTAAAGTTCTAAGTACTTCATCACAAAGGATATTAGTCAAGCACTCTGAAAGTGTTTTCACTCTTAATGTGGTATACAGGAAGATATTAGAATAAGTTTAATGACTTTATTAGTCATTGTTTATATCACTGTTGTTTTCATATGATGTTTTTTCTCATTTTTATATCATGCCTCTGTTGTTATATCCTTTAGTTACTGTGTATTTATTAATAAATTTATATATTATTTCCATATACATGTTACTAATTTCCTTTCATCTCTCACACTTCTATTATAGAGAAAGGGCAAATAGCACTATTAAAATATCTCTGCTAATTAATTCCCTTTTAAAAAATATATTGTATTCATTTTTTATAGAGAGGAAGGGAGAGGGATAGATAGGCAGAAACATCGATGAGAGAAAAACATCAATCAACTGCCTCCTGCACACTCCCCACTGGAGATGTGCCCACAACCAAGGTACTAGCCCTTGACCGGAATCAAACCCGGGACCCTTGAGTCTGCAGGCTGATGCTCTATCCACTGAGCCAAACCAGTTAGGGCAATTAATTCCCTTTTAATGTACACAAATTTCATGCACCGGGCTACTAGTATATATATAGTACTTATACAAATTCCTAACATATGTCTGTGTTGACTATTATTATTTGCTCCCTCAGTCATATCTACAACTTATCTTTGCCCCTGGCTTTCTATATAAATGACCTGTTTTGTTCCCAGCCCAGGTCTAAGTACTGTGGGATCCACAGAAGTATGACTTTGTCTATGGAACATGACAGTGGTAGGTGGGAGGAAAGGGAATATGAATTAAAAAAGAAGGTGATATATAATGAAGTGCTAAAAGAGATACAGGCCAGAAGTGCTATAATTCAGCAGAATCTATAGTTATTAGGGTATGGAATTCAGGGAATGCTGCATAGATAAGCCAGAACTTTAGCTGGGACTTAAAGGGTGGCTATAGTTTGATAAAATAGTGAGTACAGTCTAGGGCAGTGGTGGGCAAACTCAGTCAACAGAGCCAAATATCAACAGGACAACAATTGAAATTTCTTTTGAGAGCCAATTTTTTTAAACTTAAACTATATAGGTAGGTACATTGTTATTAACTTAATTAGGGTAGGTACATTGTTTTTTTTTTTTTTTTTTTAAATATATTTTATTGATTTTTTACAGAGAGGAAGGGAGAGAGATAGAGAGTTAGAAACATCGATGAGAGAGAAACATCGATCAGCTGCCTCCTGCACATCTCCTACTGGGGATGTGCCTGCAACCCAGGTACATGCCCTTGACCGGAATCGAACCTGGGACCTTTCAGTCTGCAGGCTGATGCTCTATCCACTGAGCCAAACCGGTTTCGGCGGGTACATTGTTATTAACTTAATAAAGGCTTCAGAAGAGCCACACTCAAGGGGCCAAAGAGCTGCATGAGGCTTTTTCTGACCTTCCTGAAAAGTATGTAAACTGAATAGGTATGTTGTTGATGAGGGAAGAGGATAAAGCTAAAGATTCAAAGTCATCACAGAATTCGTGTTTGAAACTGAACCTCAGGAATTTAACAGCTTCTTTTAAACACTTGTAATTCATGGACACATTCTCACTGTTTGTGGGTTTTTTAAAAAAATACGTTTTTATTGATTTCAGAGAGGAAGGGAGAGGGAGAGAGAGAATGATGAGATCAATGATGAGAATCATTGATCTGCTGCTTACTGCACGCCCCCTTACTGGGGATGGAGCCACAACCCAGGCATGTGCCTTTGACCTGAATTGAACCTGGGACCCTTCAGTCTGCAGGTGGAAGCTATATCCAATGAGCCAAACCAACTGGAGCTCACATTATATCTTTATTAATTGTGCAAACTGGGAAGCAGATAGTTGTGGAAATTAGAAAGCTTGTTTTCTGCATTTGAATATCAAGGTTACCATGATTGTTTTACTTATTCTGTTCATTCATTTCTTACTTATTCAATGATATTAACTGTGTTTCTTCACAGAAACTTGCAAGGAAACCCTATTACTTTTTTCTTAATTTTTTTTTTACCACTTATTTATTTTTTTAAATCAATTGGTTATGCTTGTCTTTTTTCTTTTAATGTATTTTATTGATTTTTTACAGAGAGGAAGGAAGAGGGATAGAGAGTTAGAAACATCGATGAGAGAGAAACATCCATCAGCTGTCTCCTGCACACTCCCTACTGGTATGTGCCCACAACCAAGGTACATGCCCTTGACAGCAATCGAACCTGTGACCTTTGAGTCTACAGGCAGATGCTCTATCCACTGAGCCAAACTGGTTAGGCGGAAACGCTATTTCTTACATTGGTACAAATACATGGAAGTCATACCATTTGGTTGAGAAACTGTGAGTATATTCTCTCCAAAAATGAATTTAAAATCTAACTGCATTGTAAGATCCTTCTTCATCCAGAATTTTGAGGTCAATAGCTCTGAGAAAAGGTATTTCCCTCTTTGTATCCCAAATCAATGTCTATTGATTTCAGTTTTGTTTATTTGAAAAATTAAGTTTGGTAGGCCCTCTTTATATTCAGTCAGTTTAAATTTATTTTCCATTATAACAAGTAATACATGATTATTTTTCAATATATAAAAATGAAATAGCATGTATAGTGAAAACCCTGCTTGTGCCCTCATCCCCACCCTAACGTTACTGCTACTCTGTTTACTATATATCTTTACAGACCTTTTCCACACATTTGCCTACATACATATTTGCAGATAGCAAAATAGGTATGTTATGTGATTTTCGTATCTTTTTTTTACATAAGTGGTAACAGCCTACTACTTGATTCTTTCACCTCATAACATATCTTACACGTGTTTCCTTCTTGATACAGAGATGGTTACCCAATTCATTTAAACTATTCCATAATATTCCATAGTTTAATAATCCCCCTATTAATAGCTGTTTAGATTATGTCCAGTTTTCTTGTTACATGTATTTGATGCAACATAAATTCTTTTTTTTAAATTAATTTTTCCATATTATATATTCATTTCAGAGAGGAAGGGAGAGGAGAGAGAGAAACATCAATGATGAGAGAGAATCATTGATTGGCTGCCTCCTGCACACCCCCTCCTGGGGATTGAGCCAGCAACCCAGGCATGTGCTCCGACTGGAATCAAACCTGGGACCTTTCAGTCTGCAGGCTGATGCTCTATCCACTGAGCCAAACCAGCTAGGGCACAACATACATTCTTGTACATGCATCTTTGGGATCATGGGCAGGTATTTATGTAGAATAGATACTTAGAAATGGAATTGTTGGGGTGAAACTATATTGATACAACATTTAATTGCCCTTAAAGAAATTATGCCAAATTACACTCCAATCAGTGGGCAACTGCAGTATTTGTTTTCTTCTATCCTTCCACCACTAGATAGTCTCCATTTTTTTGGCTGATCTAATGGGTGAATAAAGGCGGTCCCACCTAAGTTTGAGTTTATCTCATTACTTGTGAATTCAGATTCCTTTATATATTTATTGAACATTTATTTATCTAAAATATTTTTTAACTGACTTCAGAAAGGAAGACGGAGAGAGAGAAATAGAATGCTGAGAGAGAATCGGCTGCCTCCTGCACACCCCACACTGGGGATTGAACCTGCAACCTGGACATGTACCTCTACTGATATCAAACCATGAACTCCTGCTTCACAGGTTGACACTCAAGCACTGAGCCATGCTGGCCAGGCAGGTTTCAAGATTTCTAAGTCCACTTGAGATTTATACCTTGTAAGGGAGAGGTTTCTAACCTCAATGGACCCCCGGAGCACCATTTCTTACCATTTTTCCTCCCTAATTTCTCTTTGGTGATTTGCAGAAGCTTCGTTTCTTTTTTAAAAAAAAATATATATATTTCTTTATTGATTTCATAGAGGAAGGGAGAGGGCGAGAGAGAAACATCAATGATGAGAGAGAATCACTGATTGGCTGCCTCCTGCACACCCCTACTGAGGATCGAGCCCACAACCTGGGCAAGTACCCTTGGCCGGAATCGAACATGAACCCTTCAGTCCACAGGCCGACGCTCTATCCACTGAGTCAAACCAGCCAGGGCAGAAGCTTATTTTCTTGAGTACTATGTTTTTAAAAGATTTATATGTTAAAATATATATGAAAATAAAAGAAATCTATTATAAAATGAAGATTTCAAAATATTTTATTTTTCTATTATTATTCCTTTTTAATCCTCACCCGAGGATATTTTCCCACTGATCTTTAGTGAGAGTGTAAGAGAGAGGTAAAGACAGAAATATCGATGTGAGAGAGACACATCGATTGGTTGCTTCCTGCATGAGTCCCGACCAGGGCTTGGGCAGAAGAGCCTGCAACCAGTACGTGCCCTTGACCGGATTGACCCCGGGGCCCTTTGGTCTATAGGCGGACACTCTATCCACTGAGCCAAACCAGCTAGTGCCAAAATAATTTGTAAAAAATATATGTATATATAAACACACATATATATGTATTATGTAATTTCAAGTATTGGTAAGTTCTTTGGAGAGAAAGAAAGGAGGAAGGGAAAGTGAATCAATTCTAGAATGGTCCATTTTTTTGCACAAAGAGGACGTGAGAAGAAAGGTTTAAATAAAAAATTAGATTATTTTCCTTCAATTAAATAAAAATTAGGGTATTTCGATGGCACCATTACTCAGGTTTCCCCATATATATTTCTGTACCGTAAATACTTGTAGTTATTTTGCATTTTGATCCAGAAATAACCTTTTCATTTTTCAGAAATCTCAGTGGAAATAATTTGAGAGAATTACATAAAAATTCATTTGAGGGGCTGCTTTCCCTCCAGTATTTGTAAGTTAATTGTATTTACTTATGAGTTTTTTAGTTATAATATCTATAAAATAAATAAGGGGTTCAAATGAAATAATCTCTACAATTTCTCCCAGCAATAAAATTCTACAATTTCCTAAGTCTGCATAGCTCATCCCTAGCATTTAATATCTCCTATACATTTTCAGTTTTACAATCCTCTACATCAGTGGTTCTCAACTTTCCTAATGCCACAACCCTTTAATACAGTTCCTCATGTTGTGGTGACCCCCAACAATAAAATTATTTTCGTTGCTACTTCATAACTGTAATTTTGCTACTGTTATGAATCATAATGTAAATATCTGATATGCAGGATGTATTTTCATTGTTACAAATTGAACATAATTAAAGCATGGTGATTAATCACAAAAACAATATGTAATTATATATGTGTTTTTCGATGGTCTCAGGCGACCCCTGTGAAAGGGTCATTCGACCCCCAAGGGGGTTGTGACCACAGGTTGAGAACCACTGTCCTACATGAAAATCCAATTGTCTTAAAATGTTTTATTGAATATCTCATTCTTTCTTCACTGATCTGAGATCTACCTTTCTGTGACCCAGTTATCTTTTTTTGTACCAGTGGCAGTATCACTATATATATAAATATTACAGAGAAAAGGGGAATGGGAGAGAATGATAGAAACATGAATGATGAGAGAATCATTGATCAGCTGCCTCTTACATGCTCCCTGCTAGGGATGGAGCCTGCAACCCGGGTATGTGCCCTTGACCAGAATGGAACCCAGGAACCTTCAGTTTGCAGGCCAACACTCTATCCACTGAGACAATCCGGCTAGGGCCTGTGTCGCTATATAATTCCAGTTCCTTTTTAAACTCCTTTTTGGCAGTTAAACTCCTCCTTTTTGATCTTTTTCATACATTTCATTGCATATTTTCTCTACCAAATGTCAGTTGGACAGTTTTTGTTTAAAAATTATCTTGGACTTTGAATAGGATTACTTTGCATTTGTAGATTAATTTAGGGAGAATTGGGTTTATATGGGGGGCTACCTTCTCTGTCCTTCCCTCCTTTTCAGAGCCCCTTTTTCCTTCCATGGCCTCGGTCATGAGTATTGACGGCAAATCCACCTACCCACTGGCTACCGGACCCCTTCCCTGTCTCCTCGATGATAGCCCTATAACCCACTTGTTCTTAGTCATGCCTTCATGCCCTGTGCCCCTTTTAGGATGAGATATCCTCACCAAACTAGGGGCCACTCTACAGCTCACTTGGAGCCCTTCAGCCTCCCTGCTTCTTCCTCTCCTGGCCGCGTCTCTTCATGGGGACACCGATCCCCCACTGCCTGTGTCCCTTGTCCACCTAAAAGTGTGGGATACTTCTACCCCAGTGGTTGCTAGACACCTTGCCCCGGTCAAGATCAGGTTTAAGGACCCCACCTCGTTTCCTTCCCATCCCCCATTTCCTATCTGCCTAACTCATCGCCGAGGGCTCAAACCCCTCATTACTCAGCTTCTGGGGCACGGTCTCCTCATACCTATCAAGTCTCCCTACAGCACCCCCATGCTCCCAGTTAGGAAGGCAAACAGGATCTACCGGCTGGTTCAGGACCTCTGAATGATCAACGAAGTGGTGGTCCCCATCCACCCAGTGGACCCTAATATTTACACTCTGCTTTCACGCATCCCGCCCAGTACCACCCACTTTTTCGTCCTCGACTTCAAGGATGCCTTCTTTACCATTCCTCTGGATCCAGACCCTTTCCATCTGTTTGCATTTACTTGGGAGGACCCAGATGAGTAGGCATCCAGCCAGCTCACCTGGACAGTCCTGCCCCAGGGGTTCAGAGATAGTCCTCACCTGTTTGGCCAGGCCCTAGCCAGAGATCTCCAACAATATTCATTAGAACCCAGCACTCTTCTTCAGTATGTGGATGGTCTCCTCCTCTGCAGGCCTGCCCTGGACATGTCTCAGCGGCATACAACTAATCTCAACTTTCTAGGAGACAAGGGATGCCCTGTGTCCCCTGACAAGGCACAACTGTCGGCCCCCACCGTCACTTACTTGGGGATCTGTCTGATGCCCAATTCCCGAGGGCTGACAGTTGACTGAGCACAGACAATACGAGACTACAGCCCCCCACTTCTGCAGACCAGATCTTGTCCTTTTTGGGACTGGTAGGATTCTTCCGCCATTGGGTCCCAAACTTTGCTCTCCTAGCTAAGCCCCTATACCAGACCACTAAAGAAACACCAGCGGGCCCCCTCTTCTTACCCTCCTTCATTCGTCAGGCTTTCTCTAAGCTCCAGGATACCCTTCTGGTAACACCCCCCCCCCCCCCCCCCCCCCGCCCCCAGACACCTCTAAGCCATTCGAACTATTTACAGATAAAAACAGCGAATGGCTATTTGTGTCCTCACCCAGCCCCTAGGGCCAGCCTTCACCCCCGTAGCCTACCTGTTCAGACAGCTTGATGCCATGGTCCGGGGGAATTGCAGCCTTGCTTTCAAGGCTCTGGCTGCAGCTGCCGCTCTCACCAAGGAGGCCCAAAAAACCTGCCTCCAACAACCCTAAAAGGTCTTCTCCACCCACAGGCTACAGGATCTCCTGTCCCACCGATCCTTATCTCTCCTTGCCCCCTCTCGCATGCAGGAACTCTATCTCCTGTTCCTCAAGAATCCTGACATATCCCTGACCCAGTCCCCAGCCCTAAACCCAGCCACTCTCCTTCCCGCTGCCTCCACCCAACCTGCTACAATGCATTCCTGCCCCGAGGTCCTTGAGACCCTCACTCAACCTCTGGCAGGACTCTCAGATTCTCCTCTCTCCAATCTTGACCTTACTCTGTTCGTGGATGGTAGCTCGTGCCTGGACCCCCAGAGACATCTGAAAGCCTCCTATATAGTAGTAACACCCTACCAGACCCTGGAGGCGGCCCGACTCCCAGAGGGTACTACCTCTCAAAAGGCCGAGCTCATCACACTGACCCTTGCCCTACATCTGGCCAAAGGGAAGAGAGTAAACATATATACAGACTCCAAGTATTCCCTTCTGATAGTCCATTGTCACGCGGTGATTTGGAGGGAGAGGGGATTTCTCTCTACTAAATGCTCACCTATTATCAACGCTAGATGCATAACTCACTTACTTGATGCCTTACAGCTTCCCTCCCAAGTAGCCATCATAAATTGTCGAAGCCATCAGACTGACTCCTCGCTGGTTACGTGGGGAAACGCCTGAGCAGACGTGGTGACCAGAGGCTTAACTCAGGGTGAAAGGTCCCCAGCCCCAGTCCTGTTCCTTTCCCTTCCCTCCATTACCCCTCAGTATACAGAAGAGGAGAAAAATAAACTCCTCCAGCGGGGAGGCTCTCTTGGTCCTGAGGGATGGATCTTTATAAATAACAAATGGCCCTTCCTCGGGCTCAGGCAGGGGCCACTGCCCAACAGATCCACCGGTCTTTGCACATTGGACCACTGGCACTTTGGAGGTTCCTCAAACCCCTTTCACCTCACCCACACTGCGGGAGGTGATCACGAGTGCCTGCTCCTCCTGCCCCACGTGTGCGGCTGTCTCACCCCAGGGAGGGATGCGCCCCAACTTTCCCACCCATCAAATGAGGGGACACCTTCCAGGGCAGGACTGGCAGGTAGACTTCACCCATATGCCTCCCCACAAAAAGACCAGGTACCTGCTTACCATGGTAGACACCCTGACAGGGTGGGTAGAGGCCTTTCCCACCCACAAGGAAACTGCCTAAGTGGTGGCTGAGACCCTAACAACACACATAATCCCAAGGTTCGGCCTCCCCATCTCCATCCAATCAGACAACGGCCCAGCTTTGATATCAAGGGTTGTCCAGCAGGTTAGCACCTCTCTTGGCATCTCCTGGAAACTACACATACCCTACCAACCACAATCATGGGGTAAGATCGAGAGGATTAATGGCCTCCTTAAAGACCATCTAACTAAACTCTCTCTAGAAATTTGCAGCTCCTGGCCAGACCTCCTGCCCGTTGCCCTGACCAGAATCCAGGCTATACCAAGGAGCCCCACCTTCTTAAGTCCTTTTAAACTTCTATATGGGAGACCTATTTTTTTAAATAAATCTTTATTGTTCAGATTATTACAGTTGTTCCCCCTTTTTCTCCCCATAGCTCCCCTCCACCCAGTTCCCAACCCACCCTCTGCCCTTACCCGCCCCCCCCCCCCCGCCCCCCGTCCTCATCCATAGGTGTATGCTTTTTGTTTCCAGGGCAAAGGTCACATCAAAAATGTAGCTATTTCCATCCATGACCTGTCCCTGTGTTCGGAAAGGTCTTTCAGGACTTGTTCACACTCTACTCAGAAAGGATACGGAGACACGTAACGGCTGCTTAACATAATGTGTCCTCTTATGTTTAAAATGAGGATTTCATTACCAAAAGTGAGGAGAAAGCAACACTACAGCTGCTCTCACCCCTCTCTCCCTTCGGGTGATAGATGTGCTTGAGGCTGTGCTCTGGTTTGCGGGCTGTAGATGAAGCCATCTGGGTGGCTCACGTGGTTCTGCCGGCTTCCCAGGGGCTGTCTCAGCCTCGCAGGGACTGTCGCAGCCTTGCAGGGACTTTTGCAGCTTCGCAAGAGCCATCTCAGCCTCGCAGGTGCTGCCTCACCCTCACTGGGACCATCTCAGCCTCACAGGGACCATCTCAGCCTCACTGGGACCATTTCAGCCTCACTGGGACCGTCTCAGGCTCACAGGGACTGTTTTAGCCTCACTTGAACTGTTTCAGCCTCACAGAGACTGTCTCAGTCTCACAGGGACCGTCTCAGCCTACAAGGGCCATTTTGGCCTCACTGGGACTGTCTCAGCCTCACAGGGGCCATCTCAGCCTCACTGGGACCGTTTCAGCCTCACTGGGACCGTCTCAGGCTCACAGGGACCGTTTTAGCCTCACTTGAACTGTTTCAGCCTCACAGAGACTGTCTCAGTCTCACAGAGACTGTCTCAGTCTCACAGGGACCGTCTCAGCCCCACTGGGACCGTTTCAGCCACACTGGGACCCCGGGAAACCCTACTTGCTCAACCACCATCTCCCTACTGATCCTCCTCCCTTGGGTACTTATCTTCAATATCTGTCCTTACTCAGGCATCTGCTCCGAGACCACGGGGACAGGTTTCTGCCCAAGCCAGAACTGACAGACCAGGGCTCCTGAGGACCAGCCCTCCACCCTGGTGTCTCAGTCCTCCTTAAGAATCTACATCCAAAAGCCTTGGAGCCTAGGTGGATGGGACCTCACACTGTAATCCTTACCACCCCCACTGTGGCCAAGCTGCTTGGCGATCTGTCATTGCACCACCTCTCCAGACTCAAGAGGACCCAACCAACCTTGTATGGAGAGTCAGAGCTCACCTGGCTGCTCCCTTCATCCCGCCCCCAGGTCCACTAGGCTGCCTTCCTCCCTGTCATGTTAGGGGTGAGTATCGCCACCTTGGTAGGCCTCACCCTGGTGGGGAGGGCCCTTAGGAATAGTCCAGCCTCTGCTCAGGACTTCAATGACAAGCTCCAGTTATACCCTGGAGTCTTGTACCGCCTCTTTAGTCTCCCTACAGCAACAAGTACCATCAATAGCCCAAGTAGCCCTACAGAACCAGCGTGCCTTGGACCTTCTGACTGTAGAAAGAGGAGGGACCTGCATATTCCTTCAGGAAGAATTCTGCTACTACATCAATGAGTTCGAAGTAGTGGAGCAGACCCTGACTAAGCTGAGTGAAGAACTATGTGCAAGACACTCCCGGAACAACTATCTTTTCGGCTGGTTCCAAAGCCCCTTAGCTCCCTGGGTCCTACCCATGATAGGGCCCCTGATTCTCATCTGTGACTTTTTTCTCCTAGTCCCCTGCCTCCTCAAGTTCATCCGCTCCCCTCGATCGGGGAGATGTCACGGGTGACTGTAAATCAGCTCCTGCTCCACCCCTACACTCGGCTGCCCTCCATCCTGCCTCTGCCTGTCCCTGGCCTTTAAAAACCCCTCTCCCTCATCATCCCTGATGGAGCGACTTCAGTGGCCCCGCCTTTGGAACTCCTGGATCTCACCCTGGGATGCAAATTAAAGCTCATTTCCTCCTATCTGACTTGCTTGACTCTCTGACTTTGTTTTCTGCACCGCGAACCTTACAGGTATGTATTTTCCTCCAAGCAGCTTTATCTCCAATTTAAAGAGAAAGAAATACTCTGCAGACCTGGATATGGAGGTAAATTTGAGGAGGACATAGTACTGTGGCAGGACAAAGGGGAAATGGAGTTCATATTTCCCCGTCTGTTTTGTAGGAACGTGGATTCTGGAAAAGGCAGACCCTTTAGCTCAAAAATATGTATACAGGCAAGGAACACAAGAAAAGAGAGCTGAAGTCACAGGAGCAGGAACTTTTCCTAAAAATGTAAATAATTTGGAATGAGGAGGAAACTGGTCTTGTAAGGCCTGTCAGGACATAAAAACTGTACAATGCACTGCCCTGGCGGAGGCGGGGAGGTCCCTTATGGCTGGCCCCAGGACAGATCATCTGGTATGACCTGGGAACCCCCAACACCTGGGGGCCTTCCTGCAAACCCACAAGGGGGTGGAACCATATCTACAAGACAAAGACCCCAGAAGATTATAAAAAGTGAAGCCTCTGTATCTTTTACTTCACTCTGATTTGGAAATTACTCCCAGAGTCCACTAGTCACTACTGTTAATAAATGGGTTCCTCCCTTTCTCTAGGAAGCGTGCTTGGGTGCTTGGTATTTCTTTGCTCTTCTATAACAGCAGAGTAAATCCTGAGGTTCATTAGATTGACACCTCTGACTCTACTGCTGAGACAGGAAGGGAAACTACCTCCTGAAACCTCCAGAGTAAAGCCATCCTCAGCCTTATTAGCATTATTAAACATATATTTCAACTGTGTCCCTTCATAGCTAACTCTAGCCTTGAGTTAAGGAATTATAGTGTAAATAGTCAAGTATTTATATGCAAATAACAAGGGCCTTAGGCAAGACAAGCAGGGCTGAAGCTGGAATCCCAGGGGAAGCCCACACTTCCTCAAGCAGCAGTGTGGTCCAACCTGGTGAAGAGGTCTTCTCTCCCTTGTTTCCCCAATACACTCAGTCCCTGAGAACTAGCAGACACCTCCTCCCCCAGGGGTATAGGTTATTGGGGTGCTCTGTCACCCTGACTCACCAGTTATTTATAACATATTTGACCCCTGTATCCATAGAGGATCATTCACTTTCACCCCTCTCAACAGATCTTGGGGTTGTCAGAATATTTGGGTCCCCGAGCCTATTCGTCCCCCAAGCTTTTAATCATGCACAAATGTGTGCCCTATCCTGGTGTAGCAGGATCTTTACCCTTAAAAGCTAATGTAAAATTCACAGTAGGTTTTGGTATTTTTTTAAATTAAAAAAGCTCCCAGCCAGGCCAGTGTGGCTCAGTTGATTCAATGTCGTCTCATTTACCAGGAGTCCATGGTTGGATTACTGGTCAGGGCACATGTCAGGGTAGTAGGGGAGCATCTTTCTTTCCCTTTTTCTCTCTGAAATCAATAAAAACAATAAAGAATCAAAAGTCTTTTGAAAAACAAACAAGAACAGAAACCCCTCTAAACTGTTGGATAGCTGCCAGGGAGTTGCTGGAGATATAGGGTGAAGAAAAATGTGTGAGCAGTAACTGTCCAACTTCCTTCTGTATCCAACACAGATCCTTGGCTGCATGACACCAAGTGATAATGGTTCCTCCACTCTTGCAAAGAGAGGACAGTCATTACTAAATCACATTAAGTCATGATATTTAAATGCCTGTGTAAGTAAAAGAAATTCTGAGTGAACAAGATTTAATAATTGACCTAAATGACCACAGATAAATGCTGGTGGCTTAGCAATATGAGATAAAGAATGGTACCAACCACACACAGGACAATAGCACAGCGCCCCCCAGTGCAGCAGTGGGACTGGGAAACAGCCCAGCATATTTTGTGGCAGGAGAAACAAGGGAAACACAGAATTCACATTTACATGTCTATTTCTAAAAGGGCTTTTCCTGGAGAAAGCGGCCGCCTTGGCTAAGGGATATGTTTAGACCTCTCAATGTTACAAATAAGCAAGACATGGCACAGAAGCTACACAACAAGGATTGTCTAATGAGAATGAGATTTTCAATGAGAATCAATGGGGACAATTTGGAATTCTTATCTGAAATGGTTAGGTAGGGTTGTAGGCAGAGTGCAAGGGCCTCCAGTTCCTATGTGGTTAATTAGTTTGCTGATGCTGTTCTCTTGGTGCCTGCCCAAGTTACCTCCCAAAGTTCCTTACTGAGAATGAAAGCAAGTGTTTTTCTCTGGGTTGACCAGTGAGCCAGCAAATACATAGTGTGTTTAAGGCACAGCCTGGGAATGGGGATCAGTGAGGTGTGGGGAATCCAGGAGGTTGGAGAACCAAATGGGATCCTCCTGGAGACTCATTTCCTGTCCCCTTTCAGTGGCTCACCAGATCGCTAGCTCAGCAGGTACCAGCAAGTAATAGAAAAATAGTCCACTTTTCTAATGAGATAATTTCTTTCATTCAACAGCTTTCATGGTGGTGGTATAGATGTCCCTGCCTCACCTTCCCTATAAGCGTGATGCATTCCATGCAGGCTCCCTCTTCACAGAACCTGAAGCCAAGGGACACATGGTCCAACTAAGTCTGGCCTATTCCCCTTCTATGGAAACAGAGGGATTGAGCAAATCCTGTTTTGTTCTTTTAAATTGTTTAAAAGATATTTGAAAAATGTGAGAGGGAAGGCAAAGAAGAGGGAGAAAGAAACATCAATATGAGAACAAAACATTGATTGCATGTCCCCTGCCAGGGATTGAGCCTGCAACCCTAGCGTTTGCCATGACCAGGAGTCCAACATACAACCTTTTGAGTACGAGAGAACATACAAGCCTCAGAGCCACTCTGGCCAGGGCTATGTTATTTTGATTGGAAGTCCCCCTCCACCCCCAATAACCAACACTATATTCACACTTTTGTCCTCTTACATGCTGGGTTCAAGGACTTTTATGCCCACAAAACCTATAGATTGTTAGCCTGGCTGATATAATACGGAGCACGACTCGGAGCATGGAGTCCCGTTGCAACCATTACAAGGGCATCATTCGTTAATATAGGAGCTCAAAGGGTCTCAAGTCTGTCTCACTGAACCCCTGTATCACTGTGTATTGGGCGTTGATTCCTCCTCATATGAACCTGTCTATATCTTAATATAGATTTGCATGTATATACACAGAATCTGGAAAGATACACAAAGAGTGGTGATGTTAGGTGTTTTGGGTGAAGAAATTGGATGGCTGTTGGACAGAAGTGGAAGAGTGACTTCTGTACTCTTTGCATTTTTCTTATTTAACAATTTTTGGTAAAATGCCCAAGCCATAAAATTGACCATCTTAACCCTTTTAAAAACTATATTTTTATTGATTTCAGAGAGCAATGGAGAGGGAGAGATAGAAACATCAATGAAGAGAGAATCGGTGATCAGCTGCCTCCTGCACACACCCTAGTGAGGATTGAGCCCACAATCCAGGCATGTGCCCTGACTGGGCATTGAACTGTGACCTCCTGATTCATAGACTTTCAACCACTGACCACACTGACCAGGCCCATCATAACAGTTTTTTAGTGCACAGGTCTGTGACATTAAGTACATTCACAGTGTTGTGCAATGATCACCACCATCCATCTCCAGAATATTTTCATCTTGCAAAACTGCAACTCTACCCATGCCTGCTCTGCAACCCCTGGCCACCCCCACTCTACTTTCTATCCTGTGAATTCGACCACTCTGACACCTTATATAAATGGGATCATACGGTATTTGCCTTTCTGTCTTTGACTTTCTTCACATAGCATAGTGTCCTCCAAGTTCATATTGTAGCAAGTGGGGCACTGAATAATATTCCAGTGTATATACCATATTTTGTTTATTCTGTCCTTCCTTGTTACCTTTGCTTCTACCTTTTTGCTATTGTGAAGAATGTTGCTATGAATATGGGGGTACCAATATCTCTTTGAGATCCTTGTATCTTTATCTTTTTAAAGCATATGAATGTGCTGCTTATTTGAAAAACACACACACATAAATTAAAAATTGAAAGAGTAAAATACAAATCAATAAGAATGAAAGTTGAATTTTTTTTCTCCCACTTCCTCTTCAGAATCCCCAAGGCAGCCCTTGAGCCTCCCAAGGATCATTTTACTTGGGGGTGAGGATGGAGTCTGGAAGGACAGAAAGGGTCTGTCTCCCCCACACCACACCCCTGTAGGTTAAAGCTGGGGACCCTCAGGGACCTGCAGGGAGGGTCAAGTGCAGCATTGTCCTTGCCTGCCTGCTGTCCAGCCCCTGCCAGACCATTGGCCTGGACACATGGAGGAGTTGGTGCCCTTTGAGGGAGCCGTTGACAGTTGGAGGTGGATAGAATGCGGGAGTTGGTGCCCTTTGCAGCAGCCGTTGACAGTTGATGGTGGAATGGAGGACTTGGTGGTGCCTTTTGAGAATCCCACTGACAGTAACAAAACCATGGCGGTTTGGGAGCTGAGCCCAGGGTGGAGGGAGGATGGAGACACGGCTTCTGAGCGACGGGGCCGGAATGTCAGCCCCAGAGTCCAGCCTCAGCACCTCAGCCGCCTCATGTCCTCTGAGCGGGCCCTTGCTCCAGGGACTGATATTTGAGAGAGAGAACTCTCCACCGCAGCACAGGTGGCCTCCTCGTGCTTGTCAAATGTTAGGATTCCAGACAAAACTGGTTCATGAAATGACCCCTCCGCAGGTGCCTTGGGGAAGAGGCCGGAAGGGGCGGTTTTGTTTTCCGGGCTGACATTTCACTGAAATGGCCGAGGACCACCCACAGGGTCCTTGGGTGCTCCCAGCTGGCCTTCCCGGCTTCAGGGCCGCCCGGTTCCCGTGCCTTCATGGAGGGTCCTGCTCTTCAGCCAGGGATGCCCATGGAGCCCAAGGCCTGAGACCAGAGCAGCTTTCCCCGAAATCTCCAGTGAAGGGGCCCAGGTGCACACTCCCAGCTCCACCGCAGGAAGCACTGAACTCAGGGTAACAGGCCTGCATTTGCAGGGCTTACAGAACGCCTGCGGATGCCTCGCTACACCCTTCCGCTGGATCCCATTTTATTACTATGATAATGATGATTATTATTTAGATAAAGAAACCTGAACTCAGGAGGCGGAAGGGACTTACTTAAGGTTCCTGACAATACCGGTGGAAGCTCGAGGTCAAACCCAAATTTAATCATGTTTAAGCCCCATGTCATTTTATGCTGCCCCTTAATTTAAGACATTGTTCACAGGAAGAATCTTGCTTGCATTTACTATGATGTGGTTTTAAGATATGTGTGCTTGACCAAATTTCTCATGAGTTATAACCCAAAGGATGCTTTATCATCACTCCCAAACTGCCTATTCAGAACTCCCTTCAGTTCCCAGAAAAATGTCTAAACATTCTTTAATGCATTGTCGAAACATTATTCCATTTAAGTGCTGTCGAATTTGACCTTCACAGAGCCCCAGAAGTATAGTAAATTACCAGGCATGTGCCTCAAATCAACCATCCTTCTTTTTTTCATGGACCATTATATTTTTATTATTATTAGCCATGACTTTTTAAAAAAATCTTTTATTGTTGAAAGTGTTACATATATCCTCCTTTTCTCCGTATTGATCCCTTCCAGTCCTCCCTGCACCCCACCCCAGGCCTTTACCACACTATTGTCTCTGTCCATGGGCTATGCATATATGCATGCAAGTTCTTTGGTTGATGTCTTCCCAGTCACCCAATCTCTCATGGACCATTTTCATTCCTCTGAATGAATGAGTGAGGCTTAGCTTTCCCAGACTTTTCACGTTATAATTATGTCTTCATAAGCTTCTCTGATTGACTTCAACATTTGGCTTTTTACTGACCTTGCTGCCTATTCTTACCCATATTCCTTTCCTCACTGACTTCACCTCTACTGAATCTGAGAACTCTCCTCAGATGTGACTCAGGTAGACCACCTTCACTTGTGTACCCTGCTCACCACCTTCTTCAGTGCTGTCGCTGAAAAGATGATCGGCAGACATTAATTTTCAGACTCCGATCTACCGCGTTCAAGCCTGTAGCCATTTCACACAGCCACTCAGGTGTTACAGGTACTGGAAAGATCAGGAAACAATTCCTTGGTAACTATTAGAATACATTTCTTCCCCTCTCAATTGGACATTAAGACCAATTCATTGCATAAGCTTTAGGTTTTGAGATTTTCATAGCATAAAGCCCACACTGACAGAGTAATGACGGAAATGTTCCACATGTGAATTGTTATGCCCAGAGTTCGGGGTCCCCAATAATCCACCACCAGGGAGCCTTTTCCGATGCAAAAGCAAAGGGTCTTTTATTCAAGCCCGGGACTTGGTCCCCCTCCTGCCTCCATTACTGGATGCAAGAGAGAGCCCCGAGTTCCAAGAGAACAAAGAATTTATAGGGCTAGGGGTTGGGGGGTGGGGGCATACTTTGACCACTGATTTGGTCGATTCCAGTTGGTTGAGTGAGGGCTGGGGGCTAGTGACGCAAGGGCAGGGTGCAGCTAGGGTCTGGTTACACAAAGACAGGAGGTGGCTAGCATACTTTTGGCCTTGGGCTAGTTTCCTTGCGTTCCTATTGGCTGAGATAAGAGCTGGCTGAGCAACTGATACATTCTATGGCTTTTGCTTGAAGAGGAGTTAGGAATACGGTTATCAGCCCCGTTCTGTCCTTTCATTAATATATAGGTGAGAAAAGAGGGCATTGTAGTAGATTTTTGTAATTCAGGGCCTTATTAGTGATTATGTGTACCTTTATATTTTGGCAGGTACACATGATTAAACTCTTATAAATTCAGAAAGTGAGTAATGTCTTACAATCAAGGGAAGCCCTAAGACATCAGAGAGATTGTTTTTTTCAGTATCATGAAGGAAAATGGTTGCCAGCAAGCAGTGTGGCCAGGTTACACAAGGTGACAACTGTCTCTACTCCCCAGGGACCAGCTTCGGAAGCTTCCTTGTTGTCCAGAGCTGCTTCACTGATTCACTGTACAGGCTGGCGTTGCCTGCAGCAGTCAGCATTTAAAAATTTGTCTTCAGCACTGCTTCTTAGCAGGCAGCTTCAGTTGGAAAAAGTAATTTCATTTTCATATTTGCTCATTTCATTCATTCACCCAATCAACAGACCATCAATCTCGTATCATATGCCAAGAACTGTGTTTGGTTCTGGGGATGAGAAAATAAGGTGATGGTTCCTTCTAGCACTTGAAGAGCTTACAAACTAGTGATAGAGGAAGATGCACCAGTAACTTAATAAAAAATTATTTGACTTTATTTGTATTATTGGAATCTTATAAATCCATTCATATACACTAAGTGCTTACATAACATGCTAGTATGTTCTGCAACTTTTAAGTGAAATGATGTAAAACAAAACCAATTTTACCATATAGATTAATAAGACAAGAGTTAAGTTCCTGTGGACATTATAACACAACAAAATGATGTTGAATTTGAGGACCTGCAGTCCTACATCATTAAAAATTTAAATACACCTTTAAGAAAGGGCTAGTGATATGAGAAATCCACATTAATGTGTAAGTTATTTAGAGAGTTAACACTGAAGATTTGCATTCTGAAAGCAGCTTTGAACCTTAGATGCAGATGAACTTTGTTTTAGTTGCTTATAAAATTTATGCAGAAGTATCTTCTAATAAGCCAGCAGGTGCAAATTTTTGTGCACCGGCCTCCAGTCCCATCTAACTTGGGGAAGGGAGTGCTGCAAATTAAGATCCTACCTTGGTGACGGGTCCATTTTTTCTGTTCAGATTATAGCCTGAAACAGGAGCTACAGGTTTGGATGACTAAAATAATTTACTGCCTTTGGGTATCCATCCTATCTAATAATAGACAAACATGGTAATTGACTGTACCTTCACTAATCCTCCCATTGGCTAATTAGTGTGATGTGCAAATTAACCGCCAACAAAGATGGCGGGGAATTTGCATACTGCAGGCAGGGCAAGACAGCACCATCCTGCCTGCCCTGCCATTATCTGGGCCTGCTATCTGTGACCCAGGATGGCGGGTGTCCCTGTGCGACCCGACCCGGGGCGGCCGGGTGGTGCAGCAGCGATCGGCCAGCCCGCACGGCCTCCATCCAGGTATCCCTTGTGCGACCCTTCCCGGGGCAGCCGGGTGGGGATGCATCGATCGCCTGACCTGCCCAGGGAGTCCTGTGTGCAACCCAACCTGGGCCGGTGGCCCAACCCCCGGATTGGCCCTGCTGTGTGTGTGACCTGGGGAGGCGGGGCAGGCACTGAGGGATCTGGCCTGTCATCTGCCACCCGGGGAGTGGGCCTAAGCGAGCAGGTGGTTATCTCTCTGTGAGATGGGGGTGGGGGGCACAAGTGGGGCTGAGGGACATCCACCCCCACTCCCTTGCCAGTGCACAAATTTTTGTGCACCCTGCCTCTAGTCCTGTCTAATAATAGACAAACATGGTAATTAACCATACCTCTGACACACTTACCATGGGCTAATCAGGGTGATATGCAAATTAACTGCCAACCAAGATGGCAGCCAGCAGCCAGGCAGTTGAAGTGAACATGAGGCCTTCCTGATCCAGTGAAGGAGGCAGCCAAGGTTCCCCGCCTGCTGCTGCTGGGCTCTGAGCTGCACTCTAAGAAACAATGCTGCAATTATAGAAGCTAAACAAACCCAAATACCTGCTTTCAGCCAGCCAGGCCTCAGAGCTGGAGTTGCAACAGTGTTTTACTTATAGAAGCCAAACAAACCAGATACCTGCTTTCAGCAGCTGAGGTCTTAGAGCTGGAGCCGAGCCTCAGAGCTAAAGCCGGCTTTCAGTTCCAGTGACAGCCATAGAAGGTAAATAAATCCCAGAATAAAAAAAGAAATGAAAAAAAGGAGAGGTTGGGAGTTTCAGTCACCCACCAGCCTGAAAATGGCCCTCAGCCCCTCACCCAGACTGGCCAGGCACCCCAATGGGGACCGCCACCCTGAAGGGGATGTGACAGGCTGCAAACAGCCATTATCCCTTCATCCAAGCTGGCCAGGCACCCCAGTGGGGACCCCCACCCTGATCTGGGACACCCTTTAGGGCAAACCAGCCGGACCCTCCCTGGAATCCACATGACCCCCACAGAGATACTGACTCCTTCCTGAATACCCTGCCGACACCCTGTGGCAGAGACTTCCTCAGCTGAATACCTTGATGATCCCTGCAGCAGAGACTTCCTCAACTCAGGCCCCCCACCCCTCATCAAACACCTGTATAAAAAAGAAGCCCCTCCCTCCATGGGGGCGCGAATTTACTGGCCCCACCTTTTGGGCTGGTGGGTCTCGCCCCAGAACGAAGCATTAAACTCCCCTCCTTCTCTCCTCTTTAATCGTTTGGTTCTTTTGTTCTCTATGCCGCTTCCTGAGCCACCTAACACTTATAGTTTACTTTGAAGTCATTGCTTAAAATGCTGTCTCCTATTTGATATTCACAATCACTATGAAATTGATATTGATAAATTTCCAGTGTGTTAAAAACAAGTCTCGGTTTCAGATTTGTGATATTCTTAGGTCTATCCCTTCTGTCTTTTGGTTCATCTTGGCATCAGACATAGGGCAGTTCAACATGAGGCTCTTGCCATAAACAGCTCCCAGTGCTAAGAACTGGCAACTTACTACTTTGTTTTCAATGATTGGTCAAAAAGAATCATCACGGTAAACTTTGTGGATTTTCTTTGACTGACTCCGTGGTTGGCAAACTGCAGCTCGCCAGTCACATGCGGCACTTTGGCCCTTTGAGTGTGGCTCTTCCACAAAATACCACGTGTGGGTGTGCAAGTACAGTGCGATTGAAACTTTGTGGCCCACGCACAGAAGTCGGTTTTTGGCCTGGGCGAGTCTATTTTGAAGAAGTACTGTTGATATTTGGCTCTGTTGACTAATGAGCTTGATGACCACTGGACTAACTAGACTCCTTTCAACATTGAAATTCTAGACTTTAGAGACAAGAATAGACCTGGGTTGTGGGGAGGAGATGTGGGAGACCTGTAAGTGGAAGTATCTGAGTATTGGACTGCCAGCTAGAATTAATAATAATTTCATAGACTTGGGTGATGTTGTCCATAATTTTCTCCAGTATTTCTATGGTACTTATAAAAACAGTTGTTTATATCTAGTAATTCATCTGCAAGTCTTACTTGCTTTTGAAGCTGCAGAACACCTCAACTGATAGCTGGGATTGTTGGAATTTAGTTTTTATTTCTAATAACAAAACATTTTGAAGTCTACATTGAGACTCTGGCAAGGGGCTTTACTTCAAATATTTACAGCTTCAGGATCTTTCTGACCTTGAAGAAAGGGAAAATGAAGGTATTGTGGTTGCATCACTTCAGAAGCAAATCCAAAGTTCTGTGCTTTACAGGTGGGTCATCCTGAGTGCAGGAGTCTCGGAGTTGGCATGGCCGAGGAGCCTTTGGGTAAGCTGGAGGAGGGTCTGTTACCAGTGTGTGTTGGGGTGGTGGGCACCTCTCTTTTTTTTCTTTCATTTAAAACTCATCTTTCCGGATACATCATCAAGCCCTCCCCTTGTTAAACTACTAACTCTCTGAGCAGAATTTTTCTGCCTTACAACACAGGCTTTTTGCTTGTTTGTTTTTGTTTTTTCATTTTAGGCAATACCTGACAGAACCTTTACCTTTAAAATTTTAGAGATGACTTCTTGCTAGGATGCTTGGAGGAGGGAAATTTTGGTTAAGATTTTGCTTCCAATACTGATCGCATGTAGCCTTCCATTAAAATTATCTACCAAAGATTTAAATAAACTCTCATGAAAATATTCAATCCTTTCCCTCTTATAGAAGGGCTTTAGAAGAAAGAGTCAAATGTAAATAGGACATCTGATTAGTACTGAATTTTTTTTTTCCTAAAATCTATAGCACTTTGGCTTAGGGTTTTAAGTCAGAGGCAGGGCTGTTTGTGGATTGAGTGGATTAAGTGCTGCCCTGGCCTGCTTGGGTTGCATAAGTTCCTCCCCCGCATCCCCCCTCCCCCGCCCCCCCCTCCCGCCCCGCAATACCCTCGGGATCTTTTGGCATCGAAGGGGCAGGAGGGGGACACCTTTGGGGGCTCCCCTGCCTTCCTCTCCAAGCTGGAAAGGGATACACGGAAGGAGGCCCTGATGAGATACATGCCACAGTACAGAGGTGCCTGGGCTACCTAAGGACCCACCACACCCCATCCTATCCCAACCCCACTGGGCTCCCCATAGCAGCCCCTTCATGGGCTCAGTCTCTTCCATGCTCCTTGGAGACAAAGCTCCCTTGACTAACTGTGCTCCACCCATTGTCAGTTCTGGCCACACAGTCAGAGGGAAGAAAAGGCTGAAGACGATGCAGAAGGGCCTCAGCAATTGCAATGGGCCTTCTCCCTGCACCCATTTCCGCAGGCCTGCACCTCCTGCCTGGCCCCAGCACCTTCCCACTCAGCTCTCCCTTCTTCCTTGCCTGCACTCCCATCGGAGGGGACAGTAGGGGCAGACCACTCATGCAGCCTCCAGCTCCAGCTCTGTGCCCATATGGTAGGTGCCCATGTGCTGGACCCACGGGTAGGGGTGCTCTGCTCCAGGCACCTAGGCAACGGCCAGGGCAAGTGGGATATTGCCCAGGCTGAGGTGGTGCCCAAGATGGGGCTGAGCTTGCCCAAGGCGGGTAGTAGCCAGAGGAAGCCCCCCACCCCCACCCCCATCCCCAGCCGCCATCAGGTAAATGTGTAGATGTGGATATGCTTTGGAAGTAAAAAATTTCCAGGGGTGGTTTCACATAAGGACATGTGATAGGCGGATTCGAATCCTGATGTACTGTCAGGGGAAGTTATTCTGATACTAGTAGCCCATCCTGTGATATAGAATGCAGTAGGCCACCTGCTGCTTTTGCTGGAGGTGGGGTGGGAGGGTGGGGGGGGGGCCCTTGGGGGGCGGGGAGCCACAGAACTGAAGAGCACCACCAGGACCTGCACAGCTTCCAAGGGAGGCTGAAGCGAACCATTGGCGCCAACTGGAGCCAGGAGGGATCCGCGACAATACTGCGGGAGGCCAGAGGGAGCAGCACTGCTTCCATGGGATGCGGGGCCCTCTGTCTCCTCTCCGGGCTTGTGCTTCATCTTGGAGGCTGCATGCCAGCCCCCCTGTCGTTGTCCATGTCCCCTCTGCCTCCAGGGGACAGGCCCAAGTCCAGAAGGGTGGCTCGCCAGCACCCCTGTCTCTGTCTCCCTCTCCACTCCAGGCCTCACCTGTGCTCACAACCTCCTTGTGTATGGTCATGACGCATTATGGTGTCTTGGCCTAATTTGCATATATATCTACACTAATAAAAGAGAAACACGGTAATTAGCGTACGACCGCTACCTTCCCATTGTCTAATCAGCATATCCTTATGCAAATGAACTGTCAGCCAAGATGGCGGCCAGCAGCCAGGCAGCTGGAAGCAAACAGGGAGGCTTGCTTGCTCCAGTGACTGTGGACTCCAACGTTCCCCGCCTGACTTGCCGGCCTCTGAGTTGCAACTCTAAGCAACTATGTACTATGCTGCAAATGTAGAAGCTAAACAAAACCCGACACCAGCTTTCAGCCTGCCAGGATCTCAGAGCTGAAGTTATACATTGTTTCAATTATAGAACGGCAAACAAACCAGATACAAAGCCTCAGAGCTAGAGCCACAGCTAAAGCTGGCCAAGAATAAAATTAAAAAAAGAGAAAAAAAAGGAGCCGTTGGGAGCTTCAGTCAACAAACGCCAGCCTGAAAGCAGCCCTCAGCCCCTGACCCAGGCTGGCCAGGCACCCCAGTGGGGACCCCCACCCTGATCCAGGACACCCTTCAAGGCAAACCAGCCGGCCCCCAGGCCTCTATCCTATATAGTAAAAGGGTAATATGCCTCCCAGCACCGGGATCAGCGGAGCCACGAGGCCTCTTGGCACCAGATCAGCGTGACAGGGGGCAGCACCCAAACCCCCTGATCTCCCTGCAGCTCTGTGTGTGACAGGGGGTGGGGCTACAACCTCCCTATCGGCCCTGCTCTGTTCGTGACAGGGGAAGGCACCCCAACCCCCTGATGGGCCCTGCTCTGTGTGTGACAGGGTGCGGCGCCCCAACACCCCCCCCCCCCCACAGGCCCTGTTCTGTGTGTGACGGAGTAGAGCCATAACCTGCCCATCGGCCCTGCCCTGAGTGTGACAGCGGCAGTGCCCCAACCCCTTGATCCACCCTGCTCTGTGTGTGACAGGGGGGAGCTCCCCAATCCCCTGATGGGCCCTGCTCTGTGCGTGACAGGGGGTGGCATCGCAACCTCCCTATCCACCCTGCCTTGAGTGTGACAGGGGGCGGTGCCCCAACACCCCAATCGGCCCCACCCTGATTGTGACTGAGGGTGGCATCGCAACCTCCCAATCCGCCCTGCTCAGTGCACGACAGGGGGTGGCGCCCCAACTCCCCAATCAGCCCTGCTCTGAGCCCCACCAGGGGCTGCACCTAGGGATTGGGCCTGCCCTCTGCCACCCGGGAGCAGGCCTAAGCCAGCAGGTCATTATCTCCTGAGGGGTCCCAGACTGCAAGAGGGCACAGGCCGGGCTGAGGGACCCCCCCGCCCCCCCCCCCCGCCCCCCCCCCCCCCCCGCCCAGTGCACAAATTTTTGTGCACTGGGCCTCTAGTACAAAATAGTTTCTCAAGATATGTTATGGTAGATGCATAGACAATAGAGAGGCTCAGTTATGGTAAAGATTGACTTTTTTCAGGAAAGATTCTAGCCCAGGTCATGACTACCTGCCATAAACTGCTTTTACTTTAAAAGTTTTAATTTCAAACCATCCTTTGTGGTTTCTTCAGGTCGACGTGGCTCAGTTGGTTGAACTTTGTCCTATTCATCAGGAGGTGAGGGCAAATGCCCGGTTTCAAATTCAATTCCAGTAGGAGGGCAGGCGGTAGGCAGCTAATTTCTCTCTCTCTGTCTCTTCCCCCCTCCTTTTTCCTTCCTCTCTCTGAAATCCAGAACTAAAATAAATAATCAAGCATCTTTATAAAAAAAACAACAAAAAACCCTTCCCAACTGTTGGATAGCTACCAGGCAGTTGCTGGAGATAAGGAAGAATGTGTGAGCGGTAACTGACCAAGGCTTTCCTCCTCAGGACTTTATTTCAGGAAACGTACTGGTGGGGCGACTTCTCCATTCACTTATCCTGCCTCAGCCTCTGTGAATCCCACTGTGGCTCATGTGTGTGCTCCTCTGCTCACTCCAGCTCAGCCCAGCACCAAACCTACCTACTTCCTTCTGTGTCCAACACAGATCCATTGACGTGTGATTCCAAGTGAATTTCCTGGTTCCTCTACTCCTGCAAAGAGAGGAGTCATTACTAAATCACATTAAGTCAGTGAGACCTAAATTCCTGCGTGAGTAAAAGAAATTCTGAGTGAACAAGATTTAATAATTGACCTAAATGACCACAGATAAATGCTGGTGGCTTAGCAATATGAGATGAAGAATGGTACCAACCACACACAGGACAATAGCACAGCGCCCCCCAGTGGAGCAGTGGGACTGGGAAACAGCCCAGCACGTTTTGTGGCAGGAGAAAGGAGGGAAACACAAAATTCATATTTATGTGTCTGTTTCTTTTTTTTTTTTTTTTTTTTTATTTATTTATTTATTATTTTTTTTATTTTTCGCTTAAAGTATTACAAAGGGTATTACATAAGTGTCCTTTTTCCCCCCCGCCCTTGACAAACCCCTACCCTCCCTTACCCCCCAGTGTCTTATGTCCATTAGTTATGCTTATATGCATGCATACAAGTCCTTCGGTTGAACTCTTACTCCCCTCCCTCCTGCCCCCCAACTCTCTCTGGCCTTCCCACTGCAGTTTGACAATCAGTTTGAGGCAGCTCTGCCTCTGTATCTATTATTGTTCAAAAGTTTGTAATGGACTTTATTATACATGAATGAGTGAGATCATGTGGTATTTTTCCTTCATTGACTGGCTTGTTTCACTTAGCATAATGCTCTCCAGTTCCATCCATGATGTTGCAAATGGTAGGAGTTCCTTCTTTTTAACAGCAGCATAGTATTCCATCGTGTAGATGTACCCCAGTTTTCTAATCCATTCATCTACTGATGGGCACTTAGGCTGTTTCCAGATCTTAGCTATGGTGAATTGTGCTGCTATGAACATCTGGTTACATATATCCTTTCTGATTGGTGTTTCTGGTTTCTTGGGATATATTCCTAGTAGTGGGATCACAGGGTCAAATGGGAGTTCCATTTCCAATTTTTTGAGGAACCTCCATACTGCCTTCCATAGTGGCTGCACCAGTCTGCATTCCCACCAGCAGTGCACAAGTGTTCCTTTTTCTCCACATCCTCTCCAGCACTTGTCGTTTGTTGATTTGTTGATGGTGGCCATTCTGACAGGTGTGAGATGGTACCTCATTGTTGTTTTGATTTGCATCTCTCGGATGATTAGTGACTTTGAGCATGTTTTCATATGTCTCTTGGCTTTCTGAATGTCCTCTTTTGAAAGGTGTCTATTTAGATCCTTTGCCCATTTTTTGATTGGATTGTTTATCTTCTTTTTGTTAAGTTGTATGAGTTCCCTATAAATTTTGGAGATTAAGCCCTTATCAGATATGACGTTGGCAAATATGTTTTCCCAAGAGGTGGGTTTTCTTGTTGTTTTGTTGATGGTTTCTTTTGCTGTGCAGAAGCTTTTTATTTGGATGTAGTCCCATTTGTTCAGTTTCTCTTTAGTTTCAACTGCCCTAGGAGCTGTATCAGTGAAGAAATTGTTTTGGCATAAGTCTGAGATTTTGTTGCCTTTGTATTCTTCTAGAATTTTTATGGTTTCCTGTCGTACATTTAAGTCCTTTATCCATTTTGAGTTTATTCTTGTGTATGGTGTAAGTTGGTGGTCTAGTTTCATTTTCTTGCATATATCTGTCCAATTTTCCCAACACCATTTATTGAAGAGACTATCTTGGCTCCATTGTATGTTCTTGCCTCCTTTGTCAAAAATTAATTGAGCATATTGGTTCGGGCTAATTTCTGGACTCTCTATTCTATTCCACTGGTCTATATGTCTGTTCTTGTGCCAGTACCAGGCAGTTTTGAGAACAGTGGCTTTGTAATACAGTTTGATATCTGGCATTGAGATCCCACCTACTTTGTTCTTTCTCAGGATCGCTGCAGCTATTCGGGGTCTTTTTTTATTCCAGATGAATTTTTGGAGAGTTCGTTCTAGATCTTTGAAGAAGGCCATTGGTATTTTAATGGGAAGTGCGTTGAATGTATAGATTGCTTTGGGTAGTATGGACATTTTAATGATGTTGATTCTACCAATCCAAGAACATGGTATGTTCTTCCATCTGTTTATGTCTTCCTCTATCTCTTTTTTCAACGTCCTGTAGTTTTCTGAGTAGAGGTCTTTAACCTCTTTAGTTAAGTTTATTCCTAGGTATCTTAATTTTTTTGGTGCGATGGTAAATGGGATTGTTTTTCTAATCTCTCTTTCTGAAAGTTCACTATTGGTGTATAGAAATGCCTCAGATTTCTTGGGATTAATTTTGTATCCTGCTACATTGCCAAATTCATGTATTAAGTCTAGTAGCTTTTTGATGGAGTCTCTAGGGTTTTGTATGTATAATATCATGTCATCTGCAAATAAGGACAGTTTTACTTCCTCTTTTCCAATTTGGATGCCTTTTATTTCTTCTTCTTGCCTAATTGCAATGGCTAATACTTCCAGTACTATGTTGAACAGGAGTGGTGAGAGTGGGCATCCCTGTCTTGTTCCTGTTCTTAGGGGAAATGGTGTTAGTTTTTGTCCATTGAGTATGATGTTGGCTGTGGGCCTGTCATATATGGCTTTTATTATGTTGAGGTATGATCCTTCTATTCCCACCTTTCTGAGAGTTTTTATCAAAAATGGGTGTTGGATTTTGTCGAATGCTTTTTCTGCATCAATTGATATGACCATGTGGTTTTTTTCTTTCAATTTGTTTATGTGATGTATCACATTTATTGATTTACGGATGTTGTACCATCCTTGCATCTCTGGGATAAATCCTACTTGGTCATGGTGTATGATCCTTCTGATGTACTGCTGGATCCGATTTGCTAAGATTTTGTTGAGGATTTTGGCATCTATGTTCATGAGGGATATTGGCCTGTAATTCTCTTTCATTGTGATGTCTTTACCTGGTTTTGGTATTAGGGTGATGCTGGCTTCATAGAATGAGCTTGGAAGTGTTCCTTCCTCTTGAATTTTTTGTAGTAGTCTGAGGAGGGTAGGTTTTAGTTCTTCCTTGAATGTTTGGTAGAACTCCCCTGTGAAGCCGTCTGGCCCTGGGCTTTTGTTTGCTGGAAGCTTTCTGATGACTGCTTCAATTTCTTCCATAGTTATTGGCCTATTGAGGTTTTTAGATTCTTCCTGATTGAGTTTTGGAATGTTGTATTTTTCTAGGAATTTGTCCATTTCCTCCAGGTTGTCTAGTTTGTTGGAGTAGAGTTGCCCGTAGTATTGTTTAACAATCATTTGTATTTCTGTGGGGTCTGTTGTTATTTCGCCTCTATCATTTCTGATTTGGTTTATTTGGGACCTTTCTCTTTGCTTCTTGGTGAGCCTGGCGAGGGGTTTGTCAATCTTGTTTATCCTTTCAAAGAACCAGCTCTTGGTTTCATTGATTTTCTGTATTGTTTTTTTGGTCTCTATGTCATTGATTTCTGCTCTAATCTTTATTATCTCCTTCCTTCTGCTCACTCTGGGGTTTTCTTGTTGCTCTCTTTCTAATTCTTTGAGTTGTAGAGTTAGATGATTAACTACCATTTTTTCTTGTTTTTTGAGATAGGCCTGTAGAGCTATAAACTTCCCTCTCAGGACTGCTTTCATTGTGTCCCAGAGGTTTTGGATTGTTGTGTTTTCATTGTCATTAGTGTCCAGGATGTTTTTAATTTCTTCTTTGATGTCATCGGTAACCCAATCAATATTTAATAACATGCTATTCAGCTTCCAAGTGTTTGAGTATTTTGGGTTATTTTTATTGTAGTTTATTTCTAACATTATGCCATCGTGGTCTGAGAAGATGCTTTTTATGATCTCAATCTTCTTGAATTTGTGGAGACTTTGCTTGTGACCCAATATGTGGTCTATTTTTGAATATGTCCCATGAGCACCTGAGAGGAATGTATATTCTGCAGCTGTGGGGTGTAGTGTTCTGAAGATGTCAATTAAGTCCATCTGATCTAGTGAGTCATTTAGGATTGCTGTTTCTTTGCTGATTGTTTGTCTAGCGGATTTATCCAGTGATGTCAATGGTGTATTAAAGTCCCCTACTATGATTGTGTTATTGTCTATATCTCCCCTGATATCTTCCAGAAGTTTTCTTATGTATGTGGGTGCTCCTGCATTGGGTGCGTATATGTTTACCAGGGTTATATCTTCTTGTTGTATTGATCCCTTTAGTATTATGAAGTGGCCTTCCTTATCTCTGGTTATGGCCTTCACTTTGAGATGTATTTTGTCAGATATAAGTATTGCTACCCCAGCTTTCTTTTCCTTTCCATTTGCGTGAAAGATATTTTTCCATCCCTTCACTTTCAGTCTGTGTGAGTCCTTTCTAATGAGGTGGGTCTCTTGTAGACAGCAGATGTATGGGTCATGTTTTTTTATCCATTCAGCCACTCGATGTCTTTTGGTTGGAGCATTTAGTCCATTTACATTTAAAGTTATTATTGAAAGGTACTTGTTTGTAGCCATTTCTTTTTTGTGTGTGTGTGTGGCTGTTTTCTTTCTGAGCTTGATATTTCTTCTTTTACACCAGTCCCTTTAGCATTTCTTGCATGGCTGGCTTGGTGGTGATAAACTCCCTTAGCCCTTTTTTGTCTGTGAAGCTTCTTATTTCCCCTTCAATTTTGAATGATAGCCTTGCTGGATAGAGTATTCTTAGATTCAGTCCTTTGCTTTGCATCACTTTGTAGATTTCCGTCCATTCTTTTCTGGCCTGATGTGTTTCTGTTGAGAAATCATTTGATAATCTAATGGGAGATCCCTTGTGTGTTACTTTCCGTCTCTCTCTTGCAGCCTGTAAGATTCTCTCTTTATCCTGAACATTTGCCATGGTAATTATGATGTGTCTTGGTGTGGGTCTTTTCGGGTTCACCTTGTTTGGGACTCTCTGGGCTTGTGTGACTTTTTTCTTCCCCACCTCAGGGAAGTTTTCTGATATTATTTCTTCGAATAGGTTTTCTAATCCATGTTCATCTTTCTGTTGTTCTGGCACCCCTATTATTCGTATGTTGCTTCGTTTCATGTTGTCCCAAAGTTCCCTTAGGCTCTCCTCCTGTCTTTTAATTTTTTTCTCCATTTGCAGTACAGTTTGAGTGTGTTTTGCTTCCTTGTCTTCTAATTCACTGATTCGGTCCTCCGCTTCTCCCAGTCTACTATTGATACTTTCAATGGTGTTTTTTATTGCAGCTAAGTCGCTCTTCATTTCTTCTTGGGACTTACTTAAGTTGTTGATTTTTTCATCTGTTTCTTCTAGCTTCTTGCATACGTAGTTGAGTTTTTCATCTGTTTCTTCTTGCTTCTTGAACATCCGGTGCATGTACTCTAGGAACCTTATTCTGAATTCTTTTTCCGTCATGTTGCATATCTCTGTCTCACTTAGCTGCTTTTCTGTCGAGTCCTCCTTTTCTTTCCTTTGGGGGTTTCTTTGTCTACCCATGTTTGATCTCACTGACATTACTAGTTGTTGAATCGTTCAGTGGCTGGACCCTGGGTGGCAGTGGCTGCTCCCTGGGTGGCAGTGGCTCCTCGGTCTGTGGTTGCTCCTTGGGCGGTTGTGGTAGCAGCAGCTCCTCTGTTGATAGCAGGGCCTCTGATGGGTGCTGTTCACAGTTGTGGTGGCTCTTCTGGCTGGTGGAAGGAGGCTTCAGACGCAGCAACTGTTTCCCAGGCAGAGCGTGTGGTGATCAGGAGGCCGCTGTTGCTTGAATCTGGGCTCTCACAGAGGACCACATAGGGCATGATCTGGAGCCGCACTGCTGCGAAGGCAGACCTGCTCATGTGTCTGTTTCTAGGAGGGCTTTTGCTGGAGAAAGCGGCCGCCTTGGCTAAGGGATCCGTTTAGACCTCTCAATGTCACATAGAAGCCAAACATAGCACAGAAGCTACACAACAAGGATTGTCTAATGAGAATGAGATTTTCAATAAGAATCAATGGGGACAATTTGGAATTCTTATCTGAAATGGTTAGGTAGGGTTCTAGGCAGAGTGCAAGGGCCTCCAGTTCCTACGTGGTTAATTAGTTTGCTGATGCTGTTCTCTTGGTGCCTGCCCAAGTTACCTCCCAAAGTTCCTTACTGAGAATGAAACAAGTGTTTTTCTCTGGGTTGACCAGTGAGCCAACAAATACATAGTGTGTTTAAGGCACAGCCTGGGAATGGGGATCAGTGAGGTGTGGGGAATCCAGGAGGTGAGGAGAAACAAATGGGATCGTCCTGGAGACTCATTTCCTGTCCCCTTTCAGTGGCTCACCAGATCGCTAGCTCAGCAGGTACCAGCAAGTAATAGAAAAACAGTCCCCTTTTCTAATGAGATAATTTTTTCATCCAACAGCTTTCATGGTGGTGGTATAGATGTCCCTGCCTCACCTTCCCTATAAGCGTGATGCATTCCATGCAGGCTCCCTCTCCACAGGACCTGCAGCCATTGGACACATGGTCCAACTAAGTCTGGCCTAATCCCCTTCTATGGAAGCACCGTGAGGTGGCTGAGGTGGGGACCTAGATGATGTGGGGCTGCGGGGGCAGTAGTAACCCGAGGTAGCAGCCGCCAGCTCCTCCCCCTCCCTCACTAGACCCCCAGTGCCAGGGGCCATAAGGGGATCCTTGGCTCAGACCCAAGTGGTGTGTGGTGTACATTGACCGCTGACGGAGAAGAGGAGGACGAGGATGGCGATGCAGAGGAGGTCCTGGATTCTGAGCACGCTGACGAAGAGGAGGGGGGAGAAGAGGAGGAAGAAGACAATGCAGCAGTGACTGTACAGAAAGCAGCTTCAGGAGGCACAGCACCTACAGGTACCCCCCCCAGCCCATGGCTGTGGGCTCCTGCCTACCTCCTCTGCCCTCACCTGCGCTCTCCCTAACCCTAACCCTGACCTCCACTGCCCCCCGACTGAGGGGAAATGTCAGGGCACATCGAGTGACACTCACACACAACAAAAACAAACACAACACAACACAACAGCACACCTACATTTACCAGAGGACAGGGGCCCGTTGTTCATGGAGGCTGCATTCCTGCAGTTTGCAGGCCACAAACTGGCTTGCTCTTTCTCTGCCCCCAACACTTCCATTTTCCTCTTCAAAATTTGCCCCAGTGCAGTGTCTCCATGAGGCAGGACCAAAACTTTGGTACATGGATCCATGGCATTCACTTTTTCCTCCCTTGTGTTGGTTTGGTATTTTGGGGATGAAAGAGGCCTCTGGTTTTGCAAACCTCTCTGCGTTTCCAATGTGGTTTCTTTTAGGTTATTATCTATTTGTTCTTTATAAGGGACTTGAGTATTTAGATTGTCTCCCTCCCTGCTGTCTCTGTCTCTGTCTCTCTCCCTGTCTCCCTCCCCCTCCCCCTCCCCCTCCCCCTCCCTCCTCCCCCTCCCCCTCCCCCTCCCCTTCCCCCTCTCCCTCCCCCTGTCCCTCTCCCTCTCCCTCTCTCTCTCTCCCCATCTCCCTCTACTTCTTTGCACCCCTAGCTGTGTGGTTTTAAAATTATGTTGAGGAAATGGATCAGTTTGGGTTATGTCAACCTAAGAAATATTCAAACTTGTAGAGAATTTTCTGAGTTTATTTGAGCCAAACTGACAATTGCTGGGAAGCAAAATCTCAAAGGATTAAGAAAATGTTCCAGAGAATGGCAGTTTTGCACCTGATTTGATACATTACAATCCAAATAAGACTGACATGGATTAAATCCACTGGTGATAGAATAAAAAGTAAAATGATAGACACGTATTTCCTTCACATAGGTGGGTACAAGATAGTTAACAGTCAGCAATTAATTCAATAACAGTGAGGGTATGTGTGGTCTCCCCTCTGGTGTGGCACCTGTGCTTTGAGGGGTCTAGAAAAAGGAAATTACTTTGAGATTCCAAAGGAATGTTATGGTAGATGCAAAAAGACAACAGGCTTAGTTAAGGTGAAAATTGAACTTTGTCAGGTAAGACTCTAGCCTAGGACATGACTACTGCCTTTAGTTTTAAATTCAAACCTAGCCAGTTTGGTTCTGGGATAGAGCCACTGGCTTGTGGACTGAAGGGTCTGAGTTTGATTCCCGGTCAGGGCACATGCCCACATTGTAGGCAACTAATCAATGATTCTCTCTCATCCTTGATGTTCCTCTCCCCCTCTCCTCCCTCCCTGTCTGAAATCAATAAAAATATGTATTCTAAAAAAGTTTTAATTTCATACCATCCTTTGTGTTTATTTTAAGTCTCTGAGTTTGTAAGGCTGCCACACAGGCCTCCCCTGAACTGCTCAGGTTTAGCATGTGGCCCCATTTGCACACAGTTGTTGGGGGAGCCTTATCTGGTTGTGTTTTTATCCTTAAGTGCTAGTGAGCTTCTGTTATAGTTGCTGGTGAATGGCTGCTTAAAAAGCAAAGCAGGAAAAAAAAAGCAAAGCGGAAATCCAAGCAAACCCAAAACAAATGTGATAATTCACCTAATCCAGTCATTTTGGTAAAATCCAGAATTAAAGCAAGAAGTGATAGGAAGTATGTGTCTTACTAATTTGATCCCTTTGCTTTGCCTGAGAAACAGATTCATGTCACCGGTTGCAGGAGAAGTACAATTGATCATGAAGATGTAATTACTGAAGATGAACTTTTGGACCAACTTCTAAGTCACACAGCAAAAGTAGAGGGGGATTTATTAGAAAATGACTTTTTCTTTTTATCCCATTTCAAAGGATAAAAGTCCTTCCTGTATCTGCAATGAATTTATCCATGGCAACTCCTCTCCAGTTTTCTCATCAGGAAGCTTCTCTAGCCTGATGCTGAGATGCATTACTTTTTTGACCACACAGTTGTTGTTTTGTATTAAATATGTAGTTGTTATCAGAGAAATGGGTGGAGCAGAGGAAATGGCAGATCTGCTAATGTTGTTATCACTCAGAGTTGGGTTCTAACAGAGGGTAGACATTAAATATATGATTTGGTGGGAAGAGTGGACAGGTGTGTGTGTGTGTGTGTGTCTTTGGATGTGTGAGTGATACAGACAGATGGATACAAAGGAGGACATGAGAAGAAATGTTTGAATGAAAACAGAGCAGAGATTACCATCCTCAAATAGAAATTAGGGTATTTTCATAGCACATTTACCCAGGTTTCCCATATGTATATTTCTGTGCAGTAAATAGTTGTAGTTATTTAGCATTTGATTCAGAAATAACCTTTACAACACAGCCTGCTTGGCTCAGTGGTTGAGCATTGACCTGTGAACCAGGAGATCACCAGTTGATTTCTGGTCAGAGCACATGCCCGGGTGGAGGGCTACATCTCCACTGTGGATGGGCATTCAGGAGGTAGGTGATCAATGATTCTCTCTCCTCATTGATGTTTCTATCTCTCTCTCTTTCTCCCTTCCTCTCTGAGATCAATAAAAATATATTAAAAGACAGAATGAAATAACAAACTTTTCAGAATTCTCAGCAAATAAAATTTGAAAGAATTACACAAGGATTTATTTGAGGGCCTGCTATTCCTCAAGTATTTGTAAGATAATTATAAGTTATATATATTTATGAGTTTATAATCCTATCTAATAGAGGGAATATGCTCAGTGACTGTCACACCATCACAAATATGGCAGTGCCCACAGCCAACAAGGAGGTAATATGCTAATTGACTGCCTTGCCCTCAAATATGGCAGCGCCCACAGTCACAAGATGGCGGTGCCCAGTCCCTGCAGCACGCCTGCCTCTGGATTCTCTCAGTCCCCTCAGTCCCCCAGCCACCCATGGCCACCTGAGGCTCAGGTAACCAGGGCTGGCTGAGGCTTGCGCTGCCAGCAGTGGCAGCAGCAGAGGTGTGATGGGGCGTCGCCTTCCCCTGATTGCTGGGTCGCCTCCCACCCCTGAGGCTTCCTGGACTGTGAGAGGGAACAGGCCGGGCTGAGAGAACCCCCCTCCAGTGCATGAATTTTCATGCAATGGGCCTCTAATTATAAAATAAAGAAGGAGTTTAAATCACATAATCGCTACAATTTCTCCCAGCAATAAAATTCTGCAATTCTGTAAGTTGTATAGGGCTCCAACCCATTTCTAACATTTAATATCTGTGATGCATTTTCCATTTTATAATCATATAGACAAGATATAGACAGGAAAAACTTTTTAATTGTAGAGGAAAAGTGGTAATGAGGTCTGAATTATTAATAAGTGTTCATATACCATCTGCTTATATTTACATGTAGGGCCCATGGATCAAATCTGGTCTATGGTGTGTATTTTTACAACCTATAATGATCTTAACACTTTTGAAGGGCTGTAAGAGAAGAGAGAACTTCAGCTTAACCTCAAATTGTCTTCTATAGGACAATAAAATATAGAACACTTGCACTAATTTAAATACCATTAACTCAGAATTTTTTGATAATATACCAGTAATCTAAATTAGATGAACATTTATACATTAAATGTTTAACTAATCAGATGAGTTATGTGAAAGTATTATTAAGAACATATTAGGTTAGCGAAAGAGCAGACTGGAGTTACGGATTTCAATGTAGGAATTGTTATAGCAATCCTATCTAATAAAAGAGAAACATGGTAATTAGCCATACCTCCGCTACCCTTCCCATTGGCTAATCAGGGCGATATGCAAATTATCTGCCAGCCAAGATGGCGGCTGGCAGCCAGGTACTGAAGTGAACAGGAGGCTTGCTTGCTCCAGTGATGGAGGAAGCCAATGTTCCTGCCTGCTGCTGCCGGCCTCTGAGCTTGCAGTTTGAAACATTGTCACAAATATAAAAGCTAAACAAAACCGCAGAAAACTGCTTTCAGCCGTCAGAGCTGGAGTGAGCAGGACCGCAACATTGTTTTAATTATAGAACCCAAACAAACCAGATACCTGCTTTCAGCAGCAGAGGCCTTAGAGCTGGAGCCAAGCCTCAGAGCTAAAGCTGGCCCAAAATTAAAAAAAAGAAAAAAAGGAGAGGTTGGGAGCTTCAGTCACCCGCCAGCCAGAAAACAGCCCTCAGCCCTTCACCCAGTCTGGCCAGGCACCCCAGTGGGGACCCCTACCCTGAAGGGGGTGTGACCAGATGCAAACAGCCATCATCCCCTCACCCAGGCTGGCCAGGCACCCAAGCAGGACCCCCACCCTGATCCGGGACACCCTTCAGCACAAACCAGCTGGCCCCCACCCATGCACCAGGCCTCTATCCTATATAGTAAAAGGCTAATATGACTCTCAGCACCGGGATCATTGGAGCCTCAAGGCCTCCCGGCACCAGGATCAGTGTGACAGGAGGCGGAGCCACAACCTCCCTATCCGCCCTGCTCTGTTCGTGACAGGGGAAGGCGCCCCAACCCCCTGATTGGCCCTGCTTCCCAAACTCCTGATTGCCCTGCAGCTCTGTGTGTGACAGGGTGTGGCTCCCCAACCCCCCCCTTCCCACAGGACCTGCTGTGTGTGTGATGGGCTAGAGCCATAACCTCCCCATTGGCTCTGCTCTGAGTGTGACAGTGGTGGTGCCCCATCCCCCTGATCCTCCCTGCTCTGTGTGTGACAGGGGGTGGTGCCCCAACTCCCCTATTGGCCCTACTCTGTGAGTGATGGGGGGAGCTCCTCAACCCCCTGATCCTCCCTGCTCTGTGCATGACATGGGGGGAGCTCCCCAGTCCCCTGATCCACCCTGCTCTGTGTGTGACAGGGTATGGAGCCCAAACCCCCCTGATGGGCCCTGCTCTGTGAGTGACAGGGGGCAGTGGCCCAACCCCCTGATCGGCCCTGCTCTGTCCGTGACAGGGGTTGGTGCCGCAACCTCCCCATTGACCCTGCCATGAGTGTGACAGGGGACGGTGCCCCAATTCCCCAATCAACCCTACCCTGAGCGTGACTGAGGGTGGCATCGCAACCTCCAGATCCGCCCTGCTCTGTGCATGATGGGGCGATGCCCCAACTCCCCAATTGTCCCTGCTCTTAGCCCGACTAGGGGCTGCACCTAGGGTTTGGGCCTGCCCTCTGCCGCCCAGGAGCAGGCCTAAGCCAGCAGGTCATTATCTCCCGAGGGGTCCCCGACTGTGAGAGGGCACAGGCCGGGTTGAGGGACCTCCCTCCCCCCCGAGTGCACAAATTTTTGTGCACCGGGCCTCTAGTTCATATAAAAGGCTAATATGCAAATAGACCGAACAGAGGAACAATCAGAAAAACCAAACAACTGGTCTCTATGATGTGCGCTGACCACCAGGGGACCTGTGCTGAACATGGCAGTGTTTGCCGAGGTGGGATGGTGGAAGAGGGGAGTGGGAGGGCGCCAGACCAAGGCAGGTGCCAGTTGCTGTGTTTACTGAGTATTATTAAGTCTCACACCCAGAAGTTCCACATGGTACTTGCACCTGCTGCCAGCACCTGCCCCATTTGTAACCCTTGGTGGCCCCAGCCGCAGTTGCTCTGTGCTGTCAGCAGGGCCAGTTCTGTCATTGCATGAGAGTGATGGCAGCGGGAGTGGGGTTGCCGGTAGATGGGGCTGGGGGCTGCAACGGGACAGGACAGGCAGGGGCACAGAGGATGGGCCATGACCCAGCCCTGTTACTACCAAAGCCTTGCAGCCCACAGTTCCTTTCAAGGTGCACAAATTTGTGCATCGGGCCCCTAGAATTTAAAAAAATGGTTAGGTTCAGTGGGTAGAGCATTGGTCTTCTGACTGAAGGGTCCCAGCTTTGATTTTGGTCAAGGGCACATGCCCAAGTTACAGGTTTGATCCCCAGTAGGGGGCATGGAGGAAGCAGCCAATCAATGATTGTCTCTCATCACTGATTAATACCAGCCTCACATCACACTAAAAATAGCCCTTTGAATTATCAAACCTTTCAAGGGACAACCACTTTTGTATTGATCTTCTTGGGTACCTCTGCCATCTGGGTTCTAAGCCTTACAAACAGTTTGGAGGAAGACAGATGAGATAACTAACTGCTCAATAGATTAGGTCATTCATTGCTTCTATAAAATACACTGTAAGGTAATTATTTCATGCTAGCATAAGTATTCCCATTCATTAAAAAATGCCAATCAAGCCCTGTTCGGTTTGACTCAGTGGATAGAGCATCAGCCTGCAGACTGAAGGGTCCCGGGTTCAATTTCAGTCAAGGGCACATGCCTGGGTTGTGGGCTCGATACCCAGTAGGGGGCATGCAGGAGACAGCCGGTCAATGATTTCCTGTCACCATTAATGTTTCTATCTCTCTCTCCCTCTCCCTTCCACTATGAAATCAATAAAATATATTTTAAAACTAGGACTGACACTGTTCCTACTGAAGTCATGACTTTTATAAAAATGTATTTTTTCTACAACTGATTACATATGTAAAAATGTATTTTACATAGAAAAAACGAATATTACAAAGAAAAAATGTGTTTTTCTACAACTGATTACATATTTTTAAAAATTACATGGTAATTTATGTATAGTTCTTACGTGCATGTTACCAGCAATCCTTCCCAGTGTATCTCCAATCTCCTCTCCCAAGCTTACCTATAGTAAAAGGCTATCTTTGGGGTTCTGCAGTTTAAAGAAGAAAATTCAACTGCAGTCACCACCGTTACCTGAGTGTTATGAGACAGTCCGGTTACATTGCCTTTACAAAGAATGGAATGATGTATAAGTTAACTGCATGCAGCTCAGCCAGAAGTGAACCGGAGGAGGGGCGGTAAAGGATTAAAGAAGACAGACAAGAGAATACAGCTAGGACCAGGTGGATCACTGCCTGGATGAGGAAACAGTGACACAGCCTGTAAGCCGAAGCTTCATTTGATAGTCAGATCACACAAAGCAAGACAAGGGGTGTGGTCAACATGTTTACAATGTTCTTTCCAGTTTCAAATCTATTTTGTTACTCAAGCCTTGTTTTGGCAGCATTTGCTGCACCTCCCACAGCCAATTAGCTACCTAGGAACAAGGGAGGACTATAAGGTCAGGCTTAATTGTGCTAGGAGAGCTCTGCCCTCCAAGCTGGGACTTGAATGTGGCTCTGCCAAAGGTCATTCTGAAACTTGACCCTATAGCCACGCCCTACATATAAGAAAGACCAACAGAGGCCATAGCTGGTTTGGCTCAGTGGATAGAGTATCTGCTTGCGGACTGAAAGGTCCCAGGTTTGATTCTAGTCGAAGGCACATGCCCAAGTTGCAGGTGCAATCCCCAGTCAAGGGCACATGCCCAGGTTGCAGACTCAATCCCAAGTAGGGGGCTTCCAGGAGGCAGCTGACCAATGATTCTCTCTCATTGATGTTTCTCTCTCTCTCTCTCTCTCTCTCTCTCTCTCTCTCCCTTCCTCTCTGAAATCAATGAAAATATATTGAAAAGGGGGATGGGGTGGGGCACATTTGTGATACCTGAAATAATAAAAAAAGGGACAAGAAAAAAAAAGAAAAGAAATAAATAAAAATATATTGAAAAGGCAAGCAAGCAAGCAAGCAGAGGTCACAGTCACAAATAAATTAGAGGTTGACACATGGCTCTTTGTGTATTTTACTTTCCTTTTGAAATATTCTCTTTGGTGATATGTACCCTGTGTTTTCCATTAACACTAATATTATAATCCTATCTCTCTTATAGATTTGGCATATAAAAGCATATTGGGGCTAAATCTATAGAGTGCTGGGAAGGTGAGGGAGAATTGGAATATAATATTAACTAAGGAAACACAAAACTTAAGATAATATAAGGCTATTGCTGGCGGGGTTGCTCAGTTGGTTAGAGTGTTGTCCCAGTGTGCTAAGGTTGTAGATTCAATCCCTGTTCAGGGCACATATAAGAATTAACCAGCCAAACCGGTTTGACTCAGTGAATAGAGCGTCCGCCTTCTGACTGAAAGGTCCCAGGTTCGATTCCAGTCAAGGGCATGTACCTTGGTTGCGGGCACATCCCCAGTGGGAGGTGTGCAGGAAGCAGCTGGTTGGTGTTTCTCTCTCATCGAAGTTTCTAACTCTCTATCCCTCTCCCTTTCTCTCTGTAAAAAATCAATAAAATGTATTTTTTAAAAAAAGAATTAACCAATGAATGCATAAATAAGTGGAGCAAAACTTTTCTCAATTTTTCTCTCTCTCTTCGTGACACTCTCTCAAAATTCAATTTTTAAAAATAGGTAAAGAAAAAGGTCTTCAGAATTCAATATAATTCTTGTTGGGCCCTATTCTTTGTGTGTTGGTTGTTGTTTTATATTATTAGGGACAAAGAGAAGATATTCACTGAACTATTTCATTTTATTTTGGTCAATTTATGAAGTCTTTTGTGGTTTTCATTTAACATAAAAGATTTCTTATAACATTTTCATAAAAATCATTAGGATAATACTGTAAATTTGGAGTGAAATGGGCAAGGTTGTTACCTGGTCAGTATTGGTTGTTTATTTTCATAAATCATGACTCCATTAACTAAATATTATCTTCCTAAATACTAGCAACTTTAGACCTAAATTACCTAAATGATTGACTCAATGTTGCTAAGGGCCCTTAGAATACCTTGGCTTAATTTATACCAGCTGGATTCAGTGTGAGGGCAAAACCCCTCCCTGAAGGCGGGACCAGTCAAAGACTGGATGCCACCCAGACTGACTCTCCCTGTCAGTGTTAAAGGGATGGATCTCATGATGTCAAAGGCCCACCCAGATGTGACCTGGCTTCCTGTAACTCAAGTATATAATAAAGCAGCTTTCGGAGCTGGTGCTCTCTCTCTGTGTGCACTGCTCCTCCAGAAGGCAGGCACCACACCCAGCCCAAGCTTTTAATCTATTTTATGTCTGTCTTTCATTATTTCTTTAATCCCCAAAGCGCCTCCTAGTTTGCATGAACCGCTTCAAGTCTCCTTCTCCTTGCAGTGCAGGCGGCGCGGGAAGAAGACCACGGCCCCAGGACCGCTCGGTATACAATGTTTCATTTTAGTTTGCCATTGTACACTCAATCTTTAACTTAAAGATGAATATAAGTTTTTGTAAATGTACGTGGCATTGCTAAATTATTTTCTTAATTATTTTTATCTAATTAGAGTCTTAATATGAAATAACTTTGTCCCCTCAACCCCAGGCAAGTCATTGCTGGCTTTATGCTTAAAATTCCCAAAAATATAGGAGAGGTCAGAGAGTTGTTGGCTGGCTTACCAGAACTCATTGGAAAATGCAACCAGACTTTGTTAAAAATAAAATAGGGTGGCAGAGAATCATGCACTCTTGGAGTGGACTGGAATTAAAGCAAATTTCAAGAGCTTGCTTTCAATGGCATTTGTGGCTATGAGTTGGTTTATTACTTTAACATCAGTGGTTCTTTAGTAAATATTAGAAAAGTAAACAAACAACAAAAATTATGTTTTCTTATTCATTTATTTCCCAGAAAAACAAGCCACTTGATCTTTGAGTTTGTGAGCTGTTTTCAGTTGATTTTTTTTAAGTCTCTGCCTTAAATGATTTTGTTAGTGCAACATGTCAAACTTGCAGCCGGCAGGCCACACATGCCTCATTCCCGCCAGCCACGAGTTTGACATGCGTGCTCTAGGGGAGTGTTCTTTTTTGCTGTTTTATGGCTAGCCAGCATTTCCACGGACACAGACAGCAGTAATTAGTCAGAACAATAATACTTATACTATCATGTGGATTTTCCCAGCCAACAAGAAAGGATTTGGAATTTTCAGTTATCTAGAGCTTGAGCTTGAGTTTCTCATTTTTCTTCTCATCATTTTTTCTTTGTAGATAGAATCCTAGAAAATAATTTCATTTTTTAATTAACTGACCTTATCTGGGGCTCTTCAAGTTCTTCATCTCTGGTGGTTTACGGATCAACTCCCTGGCGTGGTTGGAAATACCCAGATTTTATCCTGACAGCTTCACACTGTGAATTAATTGTGGGGTCTGACTGAGAGATGTCCCTTTATAAAGGTAATAAGTAGCCTGGCTGCATCAACCTATGAATGATCAGATCATGGTTTTATTTCCCATCAGGGCACATGCCCAAGTTGTAGGCTCGATCCCCAGTATAGGGTGTGCAGGAGGCAGCCAGTCAATGACTCTCTCTCATCATTGATGTGTCTATCTCTCTTCCCCTCTCCCTTCCTTTTGGAAATCAACAAAAAATATTTTTTAAAAAGGTAATAATTCTTTCAATTCTCTAAAGATTAAGGAAAGTTATTTATGTATATGCTATTTTCAGTTAGCCTTATATTAATCCAGAGACCTGAGAAGATTTCTCAACCCACTCATCACTGAAGTTCAAAACCATTCCTGAAGGGTAGTTGGAGTCTGTATTAGTTTTATAGGTCCAGTGTAACCAAGAACCACAAACTTAGCTTAAACAACATAATATTATTCTCTCACAGTTTGGGTGTATAGAAGTCCAAAATTGAAATGTTACGGTCCAATATTTATGTCCCTCCCAACCCAAATTCATATGTTGAAACCCAATGACCAATGCAATGGTATGATTTCATTTGGCAAGTAATTAGGGTTAGATGAGACCATAAGGTGAAGCCCTCATGAATGGGAATAGTGCCCGTGTAAGGGTCATGAAGAGCTTTCTTCCTCTCTGCCTACTCTCCATGTGAGGATGCCGTGTGTTATCAGCCGTGTACTGTAGGCAACTGATATATTTCTTCTCTCTCATATGGATGTTTCTCTCTTTCTCCCCTCTCCCTACCCCCTTGTCTCTCTTTAAAATCAATAAACATATCTTTGGGTGAGAATTTAAAAAAAAAATCAAACATGGATATTGAGAATTTCAAGGAAATGGCAACATTTTTAAACTGTAAAGTGTGTGTCCCACTCCACACCACTCTAAGTGGTGTATTTTTTAAGTCAGCTACTTTTCCAGGGAGCAGTATGGCCATGGGAGGAAGACTCAGATTTCAGCTTTGAAGAGGAGCTCAGATTGCCAGACTGGACTAGCTCTTCTGAATTTCCTGAGAATGAAGTATGGTAGCAACCATCTCAGGTAGAAACTGTAGTTTAACTCTAACCTTGCTTTTTGGCTTAACAATAGAAAAGTTATTTTGTTTTTCTGAATTATATAAATCATCCCATTAGTGTACTGGGCTGCATATCCGTGCGCGCTGTGCTGTCTGTTTCTGGAACAGACAGATAGAAAGGTACTGACATCAGGTCAGGCCTTGAGATATGGTCTCATGGTCCTTCCTCAATATACTGTGCTCTCTGTCCCCGGAAAACATAGATAGGAAGGTGATAATGCTATACTGTGTCGGGAACAAATTGCGTAAACAAGGCTTTGTAACTTTGTAGTTTTTGCAAATAAATATGCTGTAACTTTTGCAGTTGGTACCACAGTCAGCCTTTTGCTTCGGCGGGGTGCTGGAACTGTCGTCAGCTGGCCAGCTTAATAAAGGCGCCTAAATTTAACTTCTGAGTCCTTGGTCTATCTCGCTGAGTCAAGCCATACAATTAGATTGAATGCCTTATTGATTGTAATGTGAATATCCCATTGATTGTGATCTTACTGGTTTTAGGAAGCATATTTTTCTGGTCCCCAAAAACCAGGACAGCGTAATTACTCTGAATTGCCTCCATGGATCTAGATAATGTGTTCCTGGTAACTCAGTGGTCCCAAGACCCGAGGGCTCTAGATCATGTGTTCCTGTCAATGCATTGATCCGGAGACCCAAAACTATAATTAACATGCTTAATTCTGCTTCTGCAAACTGCTTTATTGCCAACCAGTTTCCTCATCCCAAACCCTGGGATGTAGTCAATACCTTTGTGATTTTTGCCTCTATAAATCTGGTATTGCGGACATCTTATCAATTTGAGATTTGGGAGAGTGAAATGCCCCCTCAGAGCCCCGGATTGCAATAAATGTGACTCTTTAATTCGACTGCTTGAGGCGTCCTTCTGTGATTCGTGGGGTACATTATAACAAGATGCCAGGCCCTGTGGCTTTCTTGGAAAGCTCTTCAACACTCCCCCCTCCCCACCTTCTTTTACACCCCCTCCCCACATCCCACCATGCCTGGGCTCTGGGGCCACCCAAGTGTGCAGTCCAAATCCTGCCTCACTGTGAGTGGAGAGGGGAGACCCAGAGGGAGATAGTTCTCTTTTCTGCAGGTGAAAGAACCACTTGGTCCCTGATGATTCTGCGGAAAAAAGCTCCCTCTTCTGTAGGCACTTCAGCCCAAGAATAACCAAGATTGCCTACATAACGGTTAGAACTTGAGGTGGGGGAGGGGTGCTTGGTTGCTAAGGGCACATGCAGGACAGGCTGTCAATTGTGACATGGCTGCCAATTGTGACATGGCTGCCAATTATTGGGCTCCTGCTCAGCGCAGGCACTTGCATCCACTTCTCTGGGTTGCGTGTACGTGCCCCAGTATTTTGGATCGCTCCTTGTGTTCCAGTCTCCTGGATCGCGTATTGTGCTCCATTATTTTGGATTACCTCTTGTGCCCCAGTCTTCTGGGTCACTCTCCTTGCCCCATTCGCCTTGGTGGCTCACTGTGCCCCGGACCTCTGCCTGTCATGTCCGGGCTGCACATGTGGGCCCCACGGTTCCTGTTCCTATGGCAGCTGTTGTGGCTGCAGGTCCAGGCAGCTCCGATTCCGGAGGTGGCCATGGAATCTCTCCTGCTGACCCCCATGCCCCTGGGGCCCACCAAGCCCTGGTCTTGGGAGCAGCAAAATCCTGCACACCTTGAACTTTCTTCTGTCAACCATGAAGTCTCAGCTGTACTTGCAGAGGCCCCTGAGAAAACGGAACCTTTTCCAAACCCTCAGGAGGCTTTAGTTCAGCTTCCACACCAACAAGAAGCTGCAACTCAGCCTGCAGTGTCCTCTGAGCCGTTGAAATTTTTGTTGGACCACCACGGAGATCAAGATAAACAGCAACCCTATCGTGAATATGGTCGCTCTTCAAAGAGATCAATTCTACCTTCTGTGCCTCTTGAAGAGATAAAAAATTCTCACATCCATCAGGCTCAGCAGCCAACCTTTCCACCCGTGGACCTTGGACTCACCATCACTCCTGAACACACTTCGGGGGCTGCGGTTACAGTTCTGCAGCAGAATGCAGCTCCTTCAAAGCCCTCTGAGGTGACATTTCAACAGGAAGCGGGGGTTCAGGGTCAGTGGCCAACCATCCCACCCATGGACCTTGGACTCACCATCCCTCCTGAACACACTTCGGGGGCTGCGGCTACAGCCCTGCAGCAGAATGCAGCACCTTCAAAGCCCTCTGAAGTGACATTTCCACTGGAAGTGCTGGTTCAGGCTCAGTGGCCAAACATTCCACCCGTGGACCTGGGACTCACCATCACTCCTGAACACACTTCGGGGGCTGCGGCTACAGCCCTCAAGCCGAATGCAGCTCCTCCAAAGTCCTCTGAGGTGACATTTCCACAGGAAGCACCGGTTCAGGCTCCTCAGCCAACCTTGCCAGCTGTGGACCTGGAGATCACCATCACTCCAGAACCGACTTTGGAGGCTGATGTTACAGCCCTGCAGCAGACTACAGCTCCTGCAAAGCACCCCGAGGTGACACTTCAACATCCAGAACTTGCTCAGGTTACGCAGCCAACTTTTCCTGAGGTCACAGCCACAGGTCTACTGTTCAACCTAGAAGTCACCATAACTCCGCCTCCAGAGACATCAGAGACAGTTCCTCCAATGACTGAACAGAGTGCCACCATGAACATCTGTGAGCTCTGTTCCTGCAGTAATGGGACACTGTCGTGTATTGGTTTTGACTCAAAGCAGAGGCTCAACAGAGTGCCAGTACCAGAGCCCAGCACCTATAATGGCACCTTCACAATCTTGTAAGTATTGCCTTTCCTCATTTGCTCTCTGCATCCTGGCTGACATGGCAGCCTTTTCCTTGAGGTCTTCCTGGGCCTTCCTCATCTCCCCCAAACCATGTTGAATGACTTTGTTTTTATCTTTGTTTGATAGCTCTTTCTTATCTTTATTCTTCTTAATACTTTGTTCCCCCTTAACCAGTCTTTTGCTTGTAATTGCCCATATTATTTTTCCAAATTTTTAGCCCTAGCCCTTCATTCCTTAACCTCTACTGTCCTCCCACTTATGCTTCATTCTCTTTATAGCCACATGGCCCTCTCCCAGACTCATTGGTGGTGATACAACAAAGTGGTTAGGAGTAGAGATTCTACAACCAGAGTGACTGGGTTTGAACCCAGTACACATTTATTAGTGTTGAGACTCAATTTCCTCACCTGTAAAATGAAGATTATATAGTTACCTTTACATAGGATTGTTGTGAGTTTTAGGAGAGTTAATGTGTGTGTGTGTGTGTGTGTGTATACATATATATAATTTATAAAATTTCCTAACATATGTCTGTGTTCGCTATTATTATTTGATCCCTCAGTCATATCTAGAACTTATCTTTGCCGCCTGGCTTTCTATATAAATGACCCATTTTGTTCCCAGCCCAGGTTTAAGTACTGTGTGAGCCACAGAAGTATGACTTTGTCTATGGAACATGACAGTGGTAGGGGGCAAGAAAGGGAATATACATAAAAAAGGAGGTGATATATAATTAAGCTCTGAAAGAAATACAGGCCAGAGGTGCTATAATACAGCAGAATCTTTAGTTATTGGTGTAAGGAAGTCAGGGAAAGCTGCATGGATAACCCAGAAGTTTAGCTGGGACTTAAGGGAGGCTATGGTTTGGTAAAATAGTGAGTACAGTAGGGCAAAGGCATGGCTACAGGAATGATCATGACTTAATAGACCAGTGTGGTTATAAAGAATTGATTTAGGAAGTAGTGATAAATATGATGATGAAAACTCTTGACTATCAGATCTAGGGGTTTCGAAGTTACACTGAAAAAAGGAGTTCTAGTGAAAGTTTTCAAGTGAGGAAGACAGATGAGTAAAAAAAAAGGGGGGGGGCGGGGTGGGGATTATTTCAGATTCCATAGGTAGAGTGATCTAGAAAGGAAATCTTGACTCAGGGAGACCAAGTAGAATCCTCTAGGAGTTCAGTGAGAAGACTCTGAATCAGAATGTTGTGATAGAAGAAGAAAGAAAATCCTCGGAACACTATAAAGGAAGAACTGACAAGCTTTAGTAATTGACTGGAGTGAGGATGGGATGTACAGTCAAGAGAAAGATCAAATATGACCCTGGAAAATTTCTGTCCTGGATGATGAGGAGAATGATGGTGGTATGACAGGTGGGCATACAGCAGTTGTGAAAGAGAGCCAGGTTTAGGAGGTGAGCTCAGTTTGGGCTTCTTTCATTGGTGAGCATAAAGCAACAAGAAGGCTTCTGCTTGAGAGGAGATGTCCACTAGGCAGAGGGGCAGACAGATAACTGACTTTTTCTGACCTTCCTGAAAAATATGTAAACTGAATAGGTAAGTTATTGCTGAGGGATGAGGACAAAGCTAAAGATTCAAAGTCATCCACTGAGTTAGTGTTTGAAACTGAACCTCAGGAATTTAACAGCTTCTTTTAAACACTTGTAATTCATGGACACATTCTCACTGTTTGTGGGTTTTAAAAAAAATACATTATTATTGATTTCAGAGAGGAGGGGAGAGGGAGAGAGAGAATGATGAGGTCAATGATGAGAATCAATGATGAGATGAATGATGAGAATCATTGATCTGCTGCTTACTTCACGCCCCCTACTGGGGATGGAGCCACAACCCAGGCATGTGCCTTTGACCAGAATTGAACCTGGGACCCCTGAGTCCACAAGCTGATGCTCTATCCACTGAGCAAAACCAACTGGAGCTCACATTATATCTTTATTAATTGTGCAAACTGGAAAGCTGTCAGATGTGTAGATTAGAAAGCTTGTGTTTCCTGCATTTAAATATCAAGGTTGCAATGATTTTTTTACTTATTCTGTTCATTTGTTTCTTACTTATTCAATGATATTAACTGTTTCTTTGCAGAAACTTGCAAGGAAACGCCATTTCTTACATTGGTAAAGATACGTGGAAGTCATACCATTTGGTTGAGAAACTGTGAGTATATTCTCTCCATACGTAAATTTAAAAAAACTAACTGCATTGTAAGAACTTCTTGGTCCAGAATTTTGAGGTCAGTAGCTCTGAGAAAAGGTATTTCCTACTCTGTATCCCAAATCCAGTCTATTGATTGCAATTCTGTTCATTTTAAAAAATTAAATTTGGTAGGCCCTCTTTATAATCACAGTCAATTGAAACTTATTTTCTATTATGATAAGCAACACATGATTATTTTTTTTAATATATGAAAATTAGATAGCAGAAAACCCTGCTTGTGTCCTCATCCCCACCCGAAGGTAACTGCTTCTCTATGTTTCCTATATTTCCTTACATATCCTTTTCAATGCATTTGCCTACATACATATTTACAGATAGCAAAATAGGTATGTTATGTGATTTTCATATCTTTCTTTACATAATTGATAACATCCTACGTCTTGATTCTTTCTCCTCATAATATATCTTACACATGTTTCCTTCTTGTTAGAGAGAGGGTTACCCAATTCATTTAAACTGTTTCAGAATATTTCATAGTTTAATAATCCCCCTATTGATGGCTATTTAGATTATGTCCAGTTTTCTTGTTACATGTATTTGATGCAACATACATTCTTGTCCATGCATCTTTGGGACCATGGGCTGGTATTTATGTAGAATAGATATTTAGAAATGGAATTGTTGGGATGAAACTACATTGATACAGCATTTAATGTTCCTTAAAGAAATTATGCCAATTTATACACCACTAAGTGGGCAACTACAGTATTTATTGTCTTCTATCCTTCCATCACTAGATTGTCTCCATTTTTTGGCTGATCTAATGGGTGAATAAAGGCGGTCCCACCTAAGTTTGAATTTTTCTGATTACTTGTGAATTCAGATACTTTTATTTATTTATTGAACATCTGTTTCTTAAAAATAATTTTTTATTGATCCCAGAAAGGAAGAGGGAGAGAGAGAGAGATAGAAACATCCATGATGAGAGAGAATCCATTGATTGGCTGCCTTCTGCACACTCCACACCGGGGATTGAGCCCGCAATCTGGGCATATACCTCTACTTGGGAATCAACCGTGACCCCTTGCTTCATAGGTTGACATTCAAACATTGTGCCATGCTGGCCAGGCAGGTTTGGAGATTTCTAAGTCAGCTTGAGATTTATACCTTGGAAAGAAGAGGTTCCTAACTTAGAGTCAGTGGACCCCCCACTGCACCATTTCTTACCATTTTTCCTCCCAAATATCTCTTGGTTATCTACAGAAGCCTATATTCTTGAGGACTATATTTTTAAAAGATGTATAAGTTAAAATATATATGAAAATAAAGGAAAGCTATTATTAAAATGCGTATTCAAAAACATTTTTTATTTTCCTATGATTATTTATTTTTTAATCCTCCCCTGAGGATATTTTCCCTTTGATTTCTGGAGAGAGTGTAAGAGAGAGGTAAAGACAGAGAGAAATATCAATGTGAGAGAGACACATTGATTGGTTGCTTCCTGCAGGAGCCCCTAACAGGCCTGGGCTGGGGAAGAGCCTGCAACCCAAGTATGTGCCCTTGACCAGAATTGAACCCGGGACCTTTGGTCAATAGGCAGACATTCTATCCACTGAGCCAAACCAGCTAGGACTAAAATGATTTTAAAAAATAGATTATTGAAAGGCCAGCCACCATGGCTCAGTGGTTGAGTGTCAGCCTATGCACATCAAAGTCCCTGTGGGATTCCCATTGAGGACACATGCCCAGTTGCAGGCTCAACCCCCAGTGGGCTGTGCAGGAGGAAGCTGATCAATCATTCTCTCTCATCATTGATGTTTCTCTCTCTCTTTCTACCTCTTCCTTCCTCTGTAAAATTAACAAAAGTATATTTTTAAAGAAAGCAATAAAAATATTATTGATACTACTTCTCTTTTTTACGTTTTTCTTTAATCCTTGTCCTAAGATATTTTTTCCATTAATATTTTTCAAAGAGAGTGGAAAGAGGGAAAGAGAGAAAGAGAGAGAGAGAGAGAGATAGAAAGACATGAGAAAGAGATATCGATTGACTGCCTCCTGCTGGTTTGGGGCTAGGGATTGAACCTACCACCAAGGTATGTGCCCTTGACTGGGAATTGAACCCATGACCTTTTGGTTTGTTGGCCAGCACTCTAACCACCAAGCAAAACCCGCCATGGCAAATCTGCTCCTCTTATAAGTAACACAAGCTATAGTGGTTGATCTGATAACTATTATAACTTCAATGTAGTCATGAGAATAAATGTTATTTTGAGATATCTGCAACAAATATATTATATGAAAACATCTGTGAATTTATTGGAGACCTAATGAAGTACTATACTGTTAATCTAGTATGGTTTGTTGCCTACATTCACAATGTAGGGCAATGCTAATTTTTGATAGATGTTTGTGAAAATAGAGATGTAATTTTATTTCCCATTCAGGTTTGGCCCCCTGAATTCAATCCATACAATGCTATTCACCGACTCTGGCCTGAAGTGGTAATCAGCAAATGAAAATTATATGCACACTTTGGCATGTATTCAAGAAAGTGTAGTTTTCTAGGGAAAGGGTCCATAGTTTTATGAAATTCTCACAGGGCTCTTGTCTCTAAAGATTAATAGTCTCAAATGTAGAGGAAAAGAAAGACAGTTCCTTGCCTATAAAGCTGTGCTTATTCTCATGAGTAATAGTAAATGGATGATTTGTTTTAAACAAAAGTAGTAGACTGAAAATGATGTTTGTCATTTTCTGAAATCATGGAAAAGGTATTTATGGAATGTCTGCTGTGTGCCAGGAACTGTTTTATGTGCCAGAATTACATGCTCAAGAACAAAGTAGACAAATTACTCCATTTTTCAAGGGGTTTACAAGTATATAATATGAAAATGAATACCTATATATATTAAAGCCTAATATACATATTGTCCCCATGGGATTTCAACTGGGAGGCCGATGGCTTGCTAAGATGTGTGCTGACCATCAGGGAGTGGTACGAAACAAATGAAGGAAGGCCCTGGCCAGCAGCCAGCAACCAGGGAAGGGAGGCCCTGGCCAGGCAGCCGGAAGGTCCCAATTAGCCCTGATCACCAGCCAGGTATATGGACCCTACCCTATTCATGAATTTTGTGCACTAGGCCTATATTGTGTATATATATACACACATATATACGTATTAACTAGGTACATATCATTTCAAATATTGGTAAGTTCTTTGGAAAGAAAGAAAGCTGAGTAAAGAAAGTGAATCCATTTTAGAATGCTATATTGTTTGCAAAAGAGGACGGGAGAAGAAAGGTTTGAAAAAAAACACACAGATTATCTTCCTTCGATTAAATAAGAATTAGGGTATTTCGCGGGCACCATTACCCGGGTTTCCCCATATATATTTCTGTGCAGGAAATAATTATACTTATTTTGCATTTTGATCCAGATATAACCTTTTCATTTTTCAGAAATCTCAGTGCAAATAATTTGAGAGAATTACGTAAAGATTCATTTGAAGGCCTGGCTTCCCTCCAGTATTTGTAAGTTAATTGTATTTACTTATGTGATTTTAGTTATATTATCTATAAAATAAATAAGGGGTTCAAATGAAAAAATTTCTACAATTTCTTCCAGCAATAAAATGCTACAATTCCATAAGTCTGTGTAGCTCATCTCTAGCATTTAATATCTCCTATGCATTTTCAGTTTCAGTTTTGCCCTCTAGACAAAATATTGATAGGAAAAACTCTTCAGTTATGGAGTAAAAGTGGTGATGAGGTCTGAGTAATGATACGCACCATTATGAGCCTTGTTATATAAGGTTTATATACCATCTGCTTATATTTATACTAGAGGCCCGGTGCACAAAAATTTGTGCACTCGGGGGGGAGATGGGGTCCCTCAGCCCAGCCTGTGCCCTCTCGCAGTCTGGGACCCCTCAGGAGATAATGACCTGCTGACTTAGGCCTGCTCCTGGGTGGCAGAGGGCAGGCCCAATCCCTAGGTGCAGCCCCTGGTCGGGCTCAGAGCAGGGCCTATTGGGGAGTTGGGGTGCCGCCCCCTGTCATGCACAGAGCAGGGCGGATGGGGAGGTTGTGATGCCACCCCTAGTCATGCTCAGGTTAGGGCCGATTGGAGGGTTGGGGCACCGCCCTCTGTCACACTCAAGGCAGAGTCGATAGGGAAGTTGCGGCGCCACCCCCTGCCACGCACAGAGCAGGGCCTATCAGGGGGTTTGGGTGCTGCCCCCTGCCATGTACAGAGCAGGGCCGATCAGGAGGTTGGGACGCTGCCCCCTGTCACACACAGAGCAGGGACCATCGGGGGGGTTGGGGCTCCGTACCCTATCACACACAGAGCAGGGCTGATCAGGGGGTTGGGGCGCTGCCCCCTGTCACACACAGAGCAGGGCCCATCAGGGGTATGGGGAGCTCCCCCTTGTCATGCACAGAGCAGGGTCAATCAGGGGTTTTGGGAGCTCCCCCCTGTCATGCACAGAGCAGGGCCAATCAGGGGGTTGAGGAACTCCCCCCTGTCACATACAGAGCAGGGCCCGTGGGGGGGGTAGTTGAGGTGCCACACCCTGTCACACTCGGGGCAGGGCCGATGGGGAGGTATGGCTCTACCCCGTCTCACATAGAGCAGGGCCCGTGGGGGGGTTGGGGCGCCGCCACTGTTACACACAGAGCCGCAGGGCAATCAGGGAGTTGGGGCGCCGCCCTCTATCACCAACAGAGCAGGGCCGATCAGGGGGTTGGGGCGCTGCCCCCTGTCACACACAGAGCCGCAGGGCAATCAGGGCGTTTGGGCATTGCCCCTTGTCACGCTGATCCCGGTGCCGGGAGGCATCGCGGCTCCGCTGATCCAGCCTGGCAGGGTCACAGATCCGGGTCCCAGATCGCAGACAGCCTTACCCGCTGCCGCCTGCCTTCAGTATGCAAATTAGCTGCCATCTTGTTGCTTCAGGGTGGGGGTCCCCACTGGGGTGCCTGGCCAGTCTGGGTGAGGGGGTGAGGGCCGTTTTCAGGCTGGCGGGCGACTGAAGCTCCAAACCTCTCCTTTTTTTCTTTTTTTTTTATTCTGGCATTTATTTACCTTCTATGGCTGTCACTGGAGCTGAGAGCCGGCTTTCTCTCTGAGGCTCGGCTGAAAGCAGGTTTCTGGCGTTTGTTTTCTATATTCGAAACAATGTTGCGACTCCAGCTCTGAGATCCAGCTGGCTGACAGGAGGTTTCTGGAGTTTTGTTTATCTTCTGTAAATGTTACTATGTTTCCAACTGAAGCTCAGAGGCTGGCTAGTGAGGCGGGGAACGTTGGAGTCCACAGCAAGCAAGCCTCCTGTTAGCTTCCAGCTGCCTGGCTGCCGGCCGCCATCTTGGCTGACAGTTAATTTGCATAAGGATATGCTGATTAGCCAATGGGAAGGGTAGCGGTCGTACGCTAATTACCATGTTTCTCTTTTATTAGTGTAGATTTAGTTTAGGGCCCAAGAATCAAATTGAGCCTATGATTGCTCATTACATTTTTTAAATTTAAATTCTTTATTTTTTAAAGTATTACATAAGTATCCTTTCCCCCCCATTTACCTCTCCCTGGCCACCTCCTTCCTCCCCCAGATTGTTTGGATCTTACAGCACATAAGTTAAGAAGGATTTTCACACTTTTAAAGGACTTTGAAAGAAAAGAAACAAAGAAGAATATGCAAGACAGACTATTTGTGGCCTGCAAAGCCTAAAATATTTACTTTCTGACCTTTACATAAAAGGTTTTAAAATGTTGATTTAGTCAAATGAGAGGAATTTAGCTTAACCTCAAATTGCCTCCTATAGGACAAGAAACTATAAAGCATTTACATTAATTTGAATGCCATTAACCCAAAATTTTTTTATAATTGATTCTAAATTAGATTAACATTTACAATTAAATGTTTTAGCAGATGACTTACGTAAAAAATATTATTAAGAACATATTATATTATGAAGAGAGCAGACTGGTGTTGAGGATTTCAATGCAAGAATTGGTATACCAATACTAAAAATAAATGTTTAAAATGATGGTTAAGTGGTATTAGAAATGTCTCCACTAAGTAAATATATCAGAAATGCCCCTAACTTCACTAATTACAAAATAAAAATCTCTTCAGCCTCCTTGTCAAGGAAGAAATGCTTGCCTAGTATCCTATTTACTTAGAAATAGGGAGATGTTGGTTACGATAAAAACTCAACTATGATTCTTTGTCCATGGCACCCAGAGGTGTGTCTGTCATTAATCCTTATTAGGCTAATGAATGATGCTATTTAGCAAATGGATTCTTTCTGCAAATATGGAAGGCTTCAGGCAAGTAGGTATAAAGAGCCTCACATGACACTAAAAATAGTCATTTGTATTATTAAACCTTTCAAACTTCAGAGGGACATCCACTTTTATATTGGTCTTCTTGCTATCTCGCTTTCAAACCTTCCATACAGTTTGGAGGAAATAAAATGAAGTAAATAAGTGCTCAATAGGTTATGTCATTCATTACTTCTACTGTGAAATACTTTGTAAGGTACCTATTTGATGCTAGCATAAAATATTCCCATCCATTAAAAAATGCCTATCAATAAGCAATCTAAAACAGAACATGCCAAGCACTGTACCTAGAACTATAGGCACAAGATAGCTATGTCAGGGTTCCTACCCTTCTGATAATTGATGCTCTCATAGGGAAAATAAACATATCAACTCAAACCACAGAGCACAAATACTAAATGGAAGACTATGTGCTGCAGTGGCACACAAGAGGGAGCCATGAAATAATAAAACTACATTTCTGTTAAAAATCATTTTTCTCTCTACTTCCCAGCTATTTGTTTATTTGATAAATATTTCAGTTTGCACCTGTTTGCATGTCAGTAGACAATGCTGATGAGCAAGACCCAGTCCATACTTTAAGGAGTTTATACTCAGAGGAGATAGGATGCAAAAATAACTCTATTAAAATTTGGTAAGAAATGAATATATAAATTGGTTTTGGTGACAGCAGAGGGAAAAAAGACTTTATGTTGGATCAGCAAAGATGTCAGTAGAGCAATGCTGTTTGAACACGACCTTGAAGGGCTTTTGGGGATCAATGGACAGACATCTTGAGTAGAATAAGCTTGCAAAAGGAGCTTGGGAAAATATACCTTGAGTAGCTGTAGAGTACACGTAGGGGGAGGAGGAGATTAGAGCCAGATCTTCTGGAGTTTTGAATACCAAGTACCAAGTTATCACACCATTGCTCGAGGAGAAGCTTTAGCCTACAACAGAGTCACTTGGAGGGCTTGTTAAAACCCAAGCTGTACCCTCAGTTACTAATTCAGTCGCTCCACAGTCGGACTGAGAATTTCCATCTTTAATAAGTTCCCAAGTGATGCTGACTTGGTATTTGAGAACCACTTCTGGAGTGTTAATCTGGTGGCTGTGTGCAGGATGGTTTAGCAAAGGGGAGATTATAGATGGAAACACCAGTCAGAAGACAGTTAGAAAAGTGGGGAGAAAAGTGAGGGACTAAAGTGGAATCAATGGAAATAAGACAGTGAATTATAGACAAGGGATGGTGTTTTCAAATAAAAATCCAGCACCATGTTGTGTTGTGTTGTCCGACCACTGTACAACTGAAGCCATTAAATACATGGATATTAAAACAATGTATAATAAGAAATGAATTGCTATTAGTATAATAGAAAGTATCATTAGTTCAACGTTCTGTATTAGTTCAAAGTTCTGTATTATTTAGAGCAGTCACTTCCTTTTAAGTTATGTGAAAAGGCATCATTTATTTCTTCTGGTATTGAATTTGTCTAAAACACAGAAGTAAACCAGGGAGGTGTGTAGATGTGAGACTATTTTTTTTTAATGTTAGACATTTATAAATGTACACGAAGATATAAACTTTAGCTCATAATCTAAATTTGATGAGACCACAAAGGGTCTTCTAATCAATTCTTCTGCTCTCAGGAATAAATACCTTCAAAATGTATCCAGATCTATAGTTGTATGTTGTATTTGTGAAGATCCTGATGGTGAGACTTTTGAGTGAGGGCAGTATAATGGGTTCTAGATGGTTCAAATCACAATTCTTAAGGTTTTCAGTTTAGACTAAACCTGTGTATTCAATATTATTGTAAGCTCTACCAGTTATTCCTACTAATTAGATACTAATAAGTAATTAAACACTATTTTTCTTTTACTTTTTCTAGGGACTTGTCCTGTAATAAGATAGAATTTATTGAAAAGAATGCATTTGATTCATTACCTCTTTTACAATATATGTAAGTTATAAATATAACCTCATTGTGTTTAGGAATTTCATGAAACGTAATTGTAAACCTTTTTGTTATTTATTTTGAAGTAAGATTAAAATTTTATTACTAGAAAACTACTAAATTTATGTAGAAAATCCCATTTGTCTCTAGCATAGATTAGTGTGAGAATTCTGTCACATTCCGAATGAATCATTCTATCTTCACAGCAAAAGAAACCATCAACAAAACAACAAGAAAGCCCAGTGCATGGGAGAACATATTTGCCAATGATTTTTCCAATAAGGGTATAATCTCCAAAATTTACAGAGAACTCATACACCTTAACAAAAGGAAGATAAATAATCCAACAAAAATGGGGAACAGGTCTAAATAGGCACTTTGTGAAAGAGGACATACAGAATGCCCAGAGACATATGAAAACATGTTCAAAGTCACTAATAATCAGAGAGATGCAACTCAAAACAATAATGAGATAACATTTCAGACCAATCAGAATGGCTATCATCAACAAATCAACAAATGATAAGTACTGGTGAGACTGTGGAGAAAAAGGAACCCTCCTCCCCTGCTGGTGGGAATGCAGACTGGTGTAGCCACTGTGGAAGAGTATGGACTTTCCTCAAAAAGTTAAAAACAGTATGAACCATACTATAGCAGTGGTTCACAACCAGGGTGATTTTGCACCAGGTGACACTTGGCAATAGCCAAAGAGAGTTGTAGTTATCAGAACTGTAGATTTGCTACTGGCATCTAGTGGCAGAGGCCAGAATTATTGTTCAAGGCAAAGGACAGTTCCCCATGATAAAGAATTATCTAGCCCCAAATGTCAATAGTGTTGAGGTTGTGTAGCTTTATTTCAGAGAAATATAGATCAGTTTAATAGAAGCATTTTTTTTATCTAATGCACCACATGTATAAACATGAAAGCATAAACCATAAGCAAATATCTCCCATAGTAAGAATTTTGGTATATAGAGGGAGTATTGAGGTTGTTTTATCATATATAAATTAGAATCTCTACTAAAGGATAAGTGATCTGAAAGAATTTTTTTCTCTTCTTTTGCTCTTGTCTTTTTTTAATAGAAATCTTGGTTGCAATTTAATCACCAAAGTGAACTTTGGAACATTTCAGACCTGGCATGGAATGCAGCTGTTACACAAGTTGTAAGTGGAATAGAAGATGAACACCTGTAAAAAGCTATGTGTAAAAACTTCATACAGTGATTGGTTGGCTGGGTATAAGCTCAGTTTTTTTTTCTTCTTTAAATGAGGAAACTAAGGTACAAAGTGTCCAAGAGACTTGTTTAACTGACATATGCCATGCTCTGCTTTCCCAGAACTGACTTTTGGCATGGGCTTCTTTGTTTTCAAGAATTGAGGGGGGAGGGTGGTAATACTGAATTGAGAGGAAAATTTATTTCAGCACTGGGAATAAAAGTTTGTGTCAATTAAGAAATTTATTTATTTGATTGATATGTAATCAAAATATTATTTATTTTTTAAACAAACATCCATTAAATTCCTAGTAAATGTCAGGCACTAATAGTCAAGAAATTGACAAGTAAATAGGTGATTACATACACTATAAGAAAGCCTGTGATGCAAGAATACACATGGGAGTATGTGATAGGAGCATGGCTTTCACCAGTTCCTCTTACATCTATCCCATTTGTGGCTCCAAAAGCAAGGAATTAGGTCTATTTTTCTTTTTAACTGGATGGTTTACACTGGATTTTTAAAAAGTTCTGGAGATGATAGAAAAGCACCTTGAATTATGAGGACATTGGAAATGGTATTTCCTTGCCCTGGCCGGCTTTGCTCAGTGGATAGAGCACCGGCCTGGGGACTGAAGGGTCCCAGTTTAAATACTGGCCAATGGCACATGCCTGGGTTGCAGGCTTGATCTCCAGTAGGCGGTGTGCAGGAGGCAGCATATCAATGATTCTCTCATCATTGATGTTTCTATCTCTCTCTCTCTCCCTTCCTCTCTGAAATGAATAAAGAAATATTGAAAAAAAGAAAAAAGAAATGGATTTTCTGTAGAGCAGGAGCTTCCTCTCAGCATAGTTAATAATGGGGTTTTCAATCTGAAAGGTTCTTCAGTATATTTTTCTTTGCTATCCACTTCTTTCTTCTTCTTTTTTATTTTTTACTTTCTCTTCTGCACTTTATCATTCAGAGACTTGGGTAGTTCCCCAATTAAGAATCCTTTGTAGCCCTGGCCTGTGTTATACAGTGGTTGGAGCATTGGCCCATACAACAAGGGATTCTGGGTTCAATACCTGGTCAAGGGCACACAGCTGAGTTGTAGGTTCTATTTCTGGCCCTCATTGGGTCATGTGGTGGAGGCAACCAACCCATGTGTCTCTCTCACATCGATGTGTTGTTGTTGTTTTTTTGTCTCTCTCTCTCACTCTCTCTAAAAAAAGAAGTGGAAAAAATATCTTCAGGTGAGATTAACAACAACAAAAGAGAATGCTTTACAGATTCTAAGGGTGATCTCTGGGAATAGACGAAAAATGATTTTTTTAACCTTCACGTTTTGAACCAACAAAATGAATATAAACTTTCATAGCAGTTATTAAAAATGCAGACAATTTTAATTCTATTGCATTTTCCAGAATTCTACATGAAAATCCTCTGATGACTGTTCAAGATCCATATATTTTAATTTGCCAGCATTGAAATATTTGTAAGTATTGCAACAATTTCATGGCTCATGAGATGATTTCTGTTCTTACTTTTGTCAAAGAAGAACAATTTTGCATTTTGACAAAAAAAACTCATAATTTAAATTTTAACTGGGTTATTCTCAAAAATGATTTATTGGCACAGAAAAGTGATAAAAAATGTACAAGGGCAAGACAGCCAGCAGAGAAAGGGAGCAGTGTTGAAAAACACATTCGGCCATGAAACATGTAGATGCATGGAGAAATACCATGGATCTCAAAAAGAAAAAAGGAAGAAGTTATACATTCTGTGCTTTTTTAAAAAAGTGATCAAATAGTGGTTGGAACAGAGAATGAGAAGTAGGATGATGGTAACACAAAAACAAAATAACACATTGTACTGTTCACCAAAGTCATTAGTTTGATGATGAAAATACATTAATTTGATGATGCAATACATTTAAATTTCTTCAAGAAGAGCTCTCTAAAATGATTATGTATGGAAAATAAACTAAAGCACCTTGAATTATGGAGCTGGCTTGACAGAGAAGCCAGAATTTAGGTCAACAGATGTTGTTAAGTGTCTTTTTCAAGAATAAAATTTTTGTCTTTGGGTTCATATCATGCATGTTTGGTCCTTCTCCTTCAGAGACATGGGAAGAACACAAGTGACATTGACAACACTTGATAACATTCTCATGACAGCTCCTGAATTAGAAAAACTGTAAGTTGATTTTTCTTTTTGTTTTTTAAATATATTTTATTGATTTTTTACAGAGAGGAAGGGAGAGAGAGATAGAGAGTTAGAAACATCGATGAGAGAGAAACATGGATCAGCTGCCTCCTGCACATCCCCTACCGGGGATGTGCCCTCAACTCAGGTACATGCCCTTGACCGGAATCGAACCTGGGACCTTTCAGTCCGCAGGCTCCATCCACTGAGCCAAACGGGTTTCGGCAAGTTGATTTTTCTTATATTTATTTTCACTTGGTTCTTATGGTTTGCTTTTTTATTTTCTTAAGTCGGGTTTATTTAAGTATAATTTGTATTTAATACAATTCTCTCTTTTAAAGCGTACAGTTTAGTGAGTTCTGATAAATGTGCAGTCTTGATAAATGTAGCACCATCACATTAGAGATCCAGAACACTTTTATCATCCCCACAGGGCCCCTCATATTTCTTCTTTTTTTTAAATGTATTTCTTTATTGATTTCAGAGAGGAAGGGAGAAGGAGAGAGAGATAGAAACATCAATGATGAGAGAGAATCATTGATTGGCTGCCTCCTGCACACCCCTTACTGGGGAATGAGCCCGCAACCCCGACATGTGCCCTTGGCCGGAATCGAACCTGGGATCCTTCAGTCCACAGGCTGATGCTCTATCCACTGAGCCAAGCTGGCTAGGGTCCCCTCATATTTCTCTGCAGTCAGTTCCTCCTCCCACCTCCAGCCCCTGTCAAGTACAGGTCTGATTTTTTATTGTTATAGTCCTGCCTTTTGCAGAGTGTCTTATAAATGAAATCATGTAGAGCAAGTGTGTCAAACTCAAAAGCTAACACGATCCAAATAAATGAGGCATGTGGCCGTGGGCTGTGAGTTTGACATGCTGTATGTAGTGTAGCTTTTTGTGTGTGGCTTCTTTCATGTAGCATGATCCTTTTGAGATCCATCTTAGTTGTTGCATCTATCAGTAGTACATTTCTTTTTTTATTGCTGCATAGTATTCCAATTGTGTGTATATACTAGTTTGTTTCTGTAGTAATCGGGTAATGGATATTTGAGCTGTTTCTGGTTTTTTGGCTATTATGAATAGAGATGCTAAAAATACTCACATGCAGGTCTTTGTGTGAACATACGTTTTCATTGCTTTGGAGTAAGATACCTAAGGGTGGGGTTGCTGCATTATATGCTGAGTGCATATCTAACTAGTAAAGAAGCTGCCTAACTGTGTTCTAACGTGGTTGTTCCATCTCGCCTTCCCGCCAGCAGTAGATGAGAGTTGCAATTGCTCCACAGTTTCACCTGACCTTTATATTTCTGTTTGATTTTTTAAATTAGCCTTTCTAGTAGGAATGCATTTGTATTGCAGTGTGATTCTAACTTGCATTTTCTAATAGCTGATGTGTGGAATGTCTATGTGAAAATACATTTTTCAATGGAGTGTCTGTTCAAATCCATTTTAATTTGATATTTATCTTATTATTAAGTGTTAAGAGTGTTTTATATCAAGTCCTTTCTGTAAGATATGTGTTTACTAAATATCTTTTCCAAGGTTGTGCCTTCTATTAAACTTATCACTGAAGACCAGAAGTTTTTTAAAAATATATATTTTTATTTATTTTAGAGAGGGAGAGGCAGAGGGAGGGGGGAGAGAGAGAGAGAGAGAGAGAGAGAGAGAGAGAGAGAGAGAAACCTCAATGATGAGAGAATCATTGATCAGCTGCTTCCTGCATGTAACCTAGTGGGGATTGAGCCTGCATCCAGGCCTGTGCCCTGACCTGGAATCCAACTGTGACCTCTTGGTTCATACGTCAATTCTCTGTCTCTAAACTACACCGGCAGGCTGGAGTGATTTTTGTGTTTTTTTTTGTCTTTTTTTAATACTAACCAGGAGATATTTTTCCTATTGATTTTTAGTGAGGGTGGAAGGGAGGAAGAGAGTGGGATAAAAGGGAGAGAGAGAGAGAGAGAGAGAGAGAGAGAGAGATATCAATGTGAGGGAGACATATCAATTGGTTGATTGGTTGCCTCCTGCACACCACAAAGCCATCATTAAATCAAACTGTCTATAACCTCAAAAAGCTGTATCATGTCCCTTTTATAATTCTTCCTTCCCACTCCTCCTTGCCCTCCCCATTTCCTGTGCAAACACTGATCTGCTTTGTGTTACTATAGGTTAGTTTGCATTTTCTAGAATTTTATATAAATGAAATCGTATAGTATCTACTCTTTTCTAACTGGCCTCCTTTCTTCAGCTGATTATTTTAAGACTAGAGGCTCAGTGCATGAAAATCGTGCAATGGGGGCAGGGGGGCGGGGGAGTATCTCTCAGCCCAGATCTTGGTGGATGCCCAGTGACAGCTCCCTATAGGTAGTGGGCCTAAGCTAGCACTTGAACATCCTTAGCATTGCTGTGGAGGCAGGAGTGGCTCCCGCCACCACCACCACCACCACCGCTGTGTTCACCAGCCATGAGCCCAGCTTCTGGCTGAGAGGCATTCTCTCTGTGGGAGTGCACTGATCACCAAGGGGCAGCTCCTGTATTGAGCATCTACCCCCTGGTGGTCAGTGCACATCATAGCAACTGGTCGTTCTGCAGTTTGGTCGATTTGCATATTAGTCTTTTATTATATAGGTTTAGTCTATGTTGTTTTGCCTATCAATAATTCATGTCCTTTTATTGCTGAATACTATTCCATTAAAAATGGATATATCAGTATTTTTCAACATTGATGGCTATTTGACTTGTTCCAATTTTTGACTATTACCAATAAAGCTATTGTGACTATTTATGTACAAGTCTGTTTATGGAAATATACTTCAATTTCTCTTGATAAGTGCCTGAAAGTGGAATGGCTATGTCATACAGTAGGTGCATGTTTAAGTTTTAAAAAACAACTGTTTTCCAAGTAACTCCTTTGTCACTAATATAATTCTGTATGTTTCCACTTATAGTATCTTACCTAACCATTTGGCCTGCTGCCTCTGCCAATTTAAAAATCATATTGAGGCTGTTGCAAAGACAGTCAAACTGAATTGTGAGATCGAATGTGTGACCGACACACCTTGTGGTGAGTCTCAATTGCCTGATGATAAACTTTTTAATTTTTATTTTGTTTTCATTTTTTATTTGTAATCAATGACAATACATTTTTAGGCAAATAAAGTAACTGTATTATTTTTATTCATTTAATCAGAGTTCAACTCTAAAATTTTAAGAACTTCTCTTTGCTAAAAGTCAGATGAACGGAAGGATATTACCATTAATGGCTACATCGTGTGTGTTGTGCTCTCTGCTGGGTGCTTTGCTTCCAAAAGAGAAATTGTTCATTAGTGTGTCACGGTTTGTAAATTCTTTTGTATGCATTAGGTTTCAATTGCCCTTTGCAGTGTAGACAGATGAAGATACATTTTTATTTTGTTTGTTTTTGCAAGTTTATGAAAAGAGTACAAATGATGCTGTTATATGTAAGTTTTATTTGGAACCTGAGAGTTTTTGGATCCATCACCAGAAGCTGCTACCCAGCCCTTCTAAGGCATGGGAGGGCTCTTTCTTTATAGACTGTGCACCTCTGAACTTGCTCTGAAGCACAAGGTGTTCTATCCACCAAACAGTCGTGTGCTTTTAAGTATTTTTCTACACGTTAGGTTTATTGGCAGCTACTTGATAACTTCCCAAATGTGTTTTCATGCCCAGATAGCTTAAATACAAGTTTCTATCAGTGATCTGTGCTACTGATATAGAGTCAGTGTTGCTTATTTTGAAAACAATGTTTTGACCAATGATATTACTCCCTTCTGCCCCAACAGTGGGCAGAACAGGCATTTTCATCTCCTTTTAAGGTGAGTGAAAACAAGACCAGAAAGGGCTGACAGCTGTCACCTCGTGCCCAGGTCTCCAGCTCCCAGTTTGGGGCTCTCCACAAGCCCATGCTCTTTCCCAGGACGTTACCTCCTTCTCTCACCCTTATCACCACCAGCAATACTTTTAATTCTTCTGAAAATCCTTGTGTACCAGCTGCACAATGGTGCACTTGACCTTCACACAGTCAGAATCTTTGGATGGTTCCCCAAGTACAGCTGAAAATATAAGAAATGACATGAAATGATCGCAAAGTAGTTATCTGACAAAAGTTATTTTTCCCTTATGTATTTTAGAACCCCAAATATTATTCCATAGATTTATTGAAAATTCCACAGTGGTACACAACCTGGCAAGTCTCTTAATGTACATCCTAGATGCCTGCCTATATCTTAAGCACAGAGTGAGGGCAGACTTTTTTTTTTTCTGTTTAGAGCCGTCTGTTATGGGGCTGGCATATGTGGAAGCAGGGCCCAAGTGAGGAATCGGTGGGTTAGTGGAGAAGGGTGTGTCCAGATGAGGACGTGTTAGCCGTGGGTGTTAATCGTGGTCATCTGTGATGGTAGCAAGAACACAAGCATTCTGAAGAGCGGAGAGAGGAAGGCTCAGGCCCCCTCTGCATCTGAAGCAGGACAGGATGGGTGCGTGAATGTGAGGAGTTCACAGTAGATCTGCAGAGCGTCTAACTGAGTGGGTCTTCCAGCCCTGGCTTTCCTCCAGTAACCGGCAGTTGGCCCTTGGGGACCAATGGAATAATCCTAAATATAGTCACCATATGTCATGCTATGGAATGTTCTAAGTAATTAACCACTTTAAAAAAAGAGACAGTTTCTCCTTTTGTTTTGTGGACAATCATAGATGTAAGTTGGGGTTTATATTTCTCTTCTCCAAACGGCACTCAGATACTTGCTGATTCCCTATATATTGGACTTGGATGTATGGCTGTGGACTGACAAATAACTATCCCGTGAGTCTTTCAATATCAAATTCGATTTCTTCTTTTTTGACAGATGAAGAACTCATAATAAAAGGACCGCTAATGAACACATTACAGGCCCGGCAGGACTCCAGCACTGAGCTGACCATTGAGCCAGAGAGGGCATCCTCAGTCAAAAAAGGCGACACTTCCGCATCCATTATGAGTGAGCAGCTAGACTTTAATGATAAAAGTGATGTTAATAGTGCACTAAATTACCAATTGCCTTATTTCTTGGAGGGAAATCTAGAAGATATAGAATCAACTTTATTACCATTCATTAAACTGCCTCTTTCAAATGTATATGATGCAGATATGTCCCTGAATCATTTGAAAAACAACAGATGAAATCCTTCTCTTAAACCTGAACTTAACCATTCAAGTTTCAAAAATTAACCGAGGAAACTCTTTTCTGGAATAGGCCTTCTGATGAGACTGCTCACCGAGGAGCAGGAAGTAAAGATATCCAACGCAGAGTGGAATGAGGAACAATGGAAAGATGAGAGGATGCAAGCCCTCGGGAAGCAGGAAGAGAGGGTGTCTAATGAGGTAAGGACAGGTCCTGAAACACCTGACCTGGACTTTTAGTCAGTTTAGGACAGTGATGGAGAACCTATGACACACCTGTCACAGGTGACACACAAACTCATTTTTCTGGTTGATTTTTCTTTGTTAAATGGCATTTAAATATATAAAATACATATCAAAAATATAAATCTTTGTTTTTCTATGGTTGCAAATATCAAAAAATTTCTATATGTGATACGGCACCAGAGTTAAGTTAGGGTTTTTCAAAATGCTGACTCGCCGAGTTCAAAAGGTTCGCCATCACTGATTTAGGACATGCCATGAAAGTACCCAGGTAGGAAGACCAGGAGCACCTCCTCTCAGTCGTGTCTTGATCATGTGACTTTGGCTTAGACAGTGATCTTCCACTTTGCTCATTTAGAGATCTGTGCCACTGTTCCTAGGGTACATGAGAAGAGGACCTAAATTCTAAAATAAACAAATTGTACAAGAACATGCTAATGATCAGATTACATAACAATCCGATGTGGTATGTTCTTTAAAAACCTATAAGATTTGGTATATTGCTTAAGAACCATGTGGAAAGGTGGGGTTTTAGAGTAGTAGTTAAGAATAGCTAGCAATTCATTAGAATAGGCTAGAGAATAGTTACTTTTTATGCTTTCTATATCTTTGTGGGGTTTTTTTAATGTTGTTGTTGGTGTTCTTATTCTTGTTCTTCTTATTCTCCTCCCCTTCATTCTCCTCCTCCTCCTCCTCACCCTCCACCTCCTCTTCTTCCCCTCCCTTTACACCTTCCCCTCTTCCTCTCCCTCATCTTCCTCTTCCTCCTCCTCCTTCTAGCTCAGGCAAGAAGTGCCAAGATATAAGAAGGAAATCATCATTGCATCACCTGTGATTGCAGTAACAACGTTTTATTTTGTAGTTTTCTGTCTCCTTGTGGTAAGAGAACAGTTAATTCAGATTTCCAATATATAGTCCATCTTTGAGGAGGTTCAGAACCCACAACCTGAAAATCAAAGCCACTGTCCTGTCTACTCCTACTTGATGCTCTTCTTTAGTCATGAGCACTGAGATATGCTTTATTCTTTTTTTTTTTATTACAAATTATATTCTTGGGATGTCTAAAGGAAGCCCACTCCTTGAAATCTCTGAAAATGAAATCAAGATAACAAGCCATTAGACCCTTTTAAAAATATATATTTTTATTTTATTTTTTAAAAAATATATTTTATTGATTTTTTACAGAGAGGAAGGGAGAGAGATAGAGAGTTAGAAACATCGATGAGAGAGAAACATCGATCAGCTGCCTCCTGCACATCTCCTACTGGGGATGTGCCCGCAACCCAGGTACATGCCCTTGACCGGAATCCAACCTGGGACCTTTCGGTCCGCAGGCCGACGCTCTATCCACTGAGCCAAACCGGTTTCGGCAAAAATATATATTTTTATTGATTTCAGAGAGGATGGGAGAGGGAGAGAGAGATAGAAACATCAATGATGGGCTGCCTCCTGCAAGGCCCTTATTGTGAGCAAGCCCGCAACACAGGCATGTGCCCTTTACTGGAATTGAACCTGGGACCTTTCAGTCCACAGGCCAATGGTCTATCAACTGAGCCATACCAGCCACTAGACTATTTTGAAACTTAAGTTTTATAGGCCTGATTTGATATGATAGCAAAATTTCTTCAACTCAAAATGTACGAGGTTGAGTTGATGTACTCACCTATTACTCTCTTCCTGATTTCTTACTTTGTTGGATAAAATGAGGAGAGATATAGAATCTCCAACCTCATGGAGCTATGTCACCCTAGCAGATGGGACATGGCATAATGATAAAAGTGTGATCTTGTCAATTCTTAAGGTATACTTAGCAGCTTTCTTCTCCAGTGTGTAAGGCATGGTGTTAGTAGGTTCAGTTAAAACACTGCAACCTAAATCCTGCATCAGGCTTCACTAAAGCATGTCATGTTAGAGTCACCTGTTCCTAGAGCTTGTCTGTGTCCCTTTTGTTCAATTACATAATGGTGTACTTTTCCCTATAGGCAGATTGCTGACATTAAAAGAATGATTTTGTAAGCTGATGATCTTGACTCTACCCCATAAATCCAACATATTTTCTTTACCCTTTCAACAGTCATGACAGCCCTCCATTCCAGCCAAAGGCACCCCACACCATAACCTAGCCACACCAGCCCCATTCCCACTTTTTAAAATGCCTTTGCCCATCTAAAATTCCCTTATTGTGCTCTCCCTGGGGAAGTCTGGTGAATATCTCAAAAGCCAGCTCAGGTTCATCTTTCTTCAGGAAGCTTTCCCAGAGTCTTCCAGCCATGCTGTTCCTAGTTTTTTTGTGAGCTGTGTCACTATTTCTCTTTGAGGTAATAGTAAGGCAGTTCCATCACCTGAGAACTTAAAAATATGGTAAACAATTTTTAAAAATGTGCCTCCCCAAGAGAGAAATACCTGGGTGAACACATCATGGAGCAGAGCAGAGATGTGTAAAGACCAAGTGGCTTCAGACCTATATGTTCCTAAGACTTCTGAAATGTCACATTTTTAATATTCTAATCTGTGGAAGAAAATGAAAAATGGGAATAGAAAAGCCACCTAATTATTTGAGAGGGAAAATAATAGCAGATTTATATTCTCATCTTAAACAAACATATTTACAAAATGTAAAAAAAAATAGAACCTGTATAAGTACTAGAAGAAAACAGAAGCAATATATTTATAATCTGGTGGTGGGAAACAGCTTTTTGAGCCTGATACCACAGGCAGAAACTTTGATGGATTTGACCACCTTGTCTGTGACACCATTAGCAAACTTAGCACTGGTTGATGCCAAGCACAGGATGAAGATGTTTCCATATACATGAGTGATTCAATCCCCACAATCCTGTGAGGAAGATAGTACCACCTTCTCCCATAGATGGAGATGGACTTAAGCTCCCAGTGGCAAAGGCAAAAGCAGGACCCTGTTCTGCCTGACTGCGAAGTCCGTGCTTCCTACTCCACTGTTCTGTGTCCTTAAAGACAAAAACACTGGGGCCAAGGCCGCTGTTTCTCAGTAGTTAGAGCATCAGTGCAAGCACCGAAGGGTCCCAGGTGATTCCAGGACAAGGGCAGGTACCTGGGTAGCAGGGCACCTGCCATGCAGGAAGCAACCAGTTGATGTGCCTCTGTCACATTCCTATTTCTCTCTCTTCTTTCCCTCCTGCCCCCTCCCTCCCACACTCTCTGAAAAACAATGGAAAAAATATCCTTAGGTGAGGATTAACAACAACAAAAAAGAACACTGGGGAATATTTGAAACATTGAAATTCAGTGAAAGCCACTAAGGATTAAGTTATTTAATGTAAAAAGAGTTCCATAAATCAACAGGAAGAAGACAATCTAGGGTGGAAGAGGGCAAGGGCTGTGAAGAGTAGGCTGTGTGTAGACAGTCTGTCACCATATCTGTCCATCTTCTCTTGGTTTATAGGGTGTGGATTTTATTAGCGAGGTCTTTGTCACCTCACAGTATGAAAGTAGTCTGATATTTTCTTCTAGTCCTTTTTGTAATATTTGTTTTTTTTCCTCAAATTAAAAAAAAACTATCATTGGTTTTATTTGCTTTTCTTGTAGTTGACTGTTACTCCCCTACATGAAGATCCAATTGTCTTAAAATGTTTTATTGAAGATCTCATTCTTTCTTTACTGACCTGAAATCTGTGGACTCTATTCTGCTGACCCAGTTATCTTTTTTTGTACCAGTAGCAGTATCACTATACATATATTTTGATTGATTTCAGAGAGGATGGGAGAGGGAGAGAGAGATAGAAACATCAATGATGAGAGAATCATTGATCAGCTGCCTCTTGCACATCCCCTGCCAGGGATGGAGTCTGCCACCCCGGTATGTGCCCTTCACCAGATTGGAACCCAGGAATCTTCAGTTTTCAGGCCAACGCTCTATCCTCTGAGCAAAACTGGCTAGAGGATATAATTGTCACTATATAATTCCAGTTCCTTTTTAAACTCCTTTTTGGAAGCTAAACTCCTCATTTTTGATCTTTTTCATACATTTCATTGCATATTTTCTCTACCAAATGTCTGTTGGTCGGTTTATGTTTAAAAATCATCTTGGAACTTGAATAGGATTACATTGCACTTGTAGGTTAATTTAAGGAGAATTGGCATCTTTACTACCTTGGAGGAACATAGTACTTCACTTGTGTATTCATTCTAAAGTCTTTTAGAAGAGTTTTAATGGGTCTTAACATTTTTTGTTAAGTTTGTTTCTTTATAGATTTTATTGATACTGTAAATGGTCTTTCATTTTTTATGGGATTTTTAATTTTTTTAAATACTCAAATCTTCATTGTTCAGATTATTACAGTTGTTTCTCTTTTCTCCCCCTATAGCTCCCCTCCACCCAGTTCCAAACCTGCCCTTTGCCCCCCACCCCCACTGACCTCATCCATAGGTGCATGATTTTTGTCCTGTTTCTTCTCACATCCCCTCCATTTCCCTCCACAAGAACAGTCAGTCCACTCCCTTTCTATGCCCCTGATTCTATTATAATCACCAGTTCATTCTGTTCATCAGATTATTTATTTACTTGATTTTTAGATTCACTTGTTGATAGATGTGTATTTGTTGTTCATAATTTGTATCTTTACCTTTTTCTTTTTCTTCCTCTTCTTAAAGGATACCTTTCAGCATTTCATATAATACTGGTTTGGTGGTGATGAACTCCTTTAGCTTTTCCTTATCTGTGAAGCTCTTTATCTGACCTTCAATTTTGAATGATAGCTTTGCTGGATAAAGTAATCTTGGTTGTAGATTCTTGGCATTCATCACTTTGAATATTTCTTGCCACTCTCTTCTGGCCTGCATAGTTTCTGTTGAGATATCAGCTGAAAGTCATATGGGTACTCCCTTGTAGGTAACTGACATTTTTTCTCTTGCTGCTTTTAAGATTTTCTCTTTGTCTTTTGCTCTTGGTATTTTAATTATGATGTGTCTTGATGTGGTCCCCTTTGGATTCCATTTGTTTGAGGTTCTCTGCACTTCCTGGACTTGGAAGTCTATTCCTTTCACCAGATAGGGGACGTTTTCTGTCATCATTTCTTCAAATAGGTTTTCAATATCTTGCTCTCTCTCTTCTCCTGGCACCCTTATAATTCCGATGTTGGTATGCTTGAAGGGGTCCCAGAGGCTCCTTACACTATCTTCATAATTTTGGATTTCTTTTAGTTTTGCTTTTCTGATTGGGTGTTTTTTGCTTCTTCGTATTTCAAATCATTGGCTTGATTCTTGTGATCCTCTAGTCTGCTGTTGGAACTCTGCATAATATCCTTTATTTCAGTGAGTGTATGCTTAATTTCTAGTTGGTCCTTTTTCATACCCTCGATGTTCTCACTAGATTTCTTAAGGATCTCACTACATTTATTGGTGGTCTCTTCTGTCTTACTAAATTTGTCGGCGGTTTCTAGAAAGTTCTTGAAAAACCTTAAAAGTGTGATTTTGAACTCTAAATCCAATAGTATGCTTTCCTCCATTTCTGTCATGTTTGTCTCCACATTTTGGCTGCTTCCCTGTGTGGACAGAGTGGCCTTCTGTGCTAGATGTCCTATAGGGCCCAGTGGCTTAGTCTCCCCAATTACCTGAGGTGGACATTCTTGGTGCACCCCCTTGTGGGCTTTGTGCACAGTCTTGTTGTAGTTAAGCCTTGATTGTTGTAGTTATCACTGGGAGGAATTGACTTCCAGACCTATTGGCTGTGAGAATCAGCTGTGTCTGCAGTGGGAGAACTTCTGTGCTGAAGACACCCTTCTGGGGCAAGACTTGCTTCCTTGGGGCTTTGGTGATCACTGAGTCTGCCCCCTGAGTGTGACCCTTATGGATCTGAGGAGTTGTAATCTGGATGGTCCCACTCTGACCACTGGGTACACTGGCTCTTGGATCTAAGGAGGTGCTAATTTAGCCTCTGCCTGAGGCTACCCAGCAGGAGCTACAAAGAGATCTGCAGATTCCCCTTCTTTTTGGGGGGGTTTGGAGGTGCCCAGATGAGGCCCAGCTGTGAAGCAATGCAAGCTGCTGTGGGGCCTTGGGCCTTCTCTTGCAAGTGCTGGGTCTGTCTGGCCCAGCTGCAAATTGTTGGGTAATTTTCAGATTGCAAAGGGCCAGGATATTCATATGCAAATCCTCTGCCTCATTCTGGGTGCGGCTGGATATCAGGGAATCAACAGGGCAGAGCAAGCAGCTATGGCTGATCCTCAGCCCTGCCCTAAGAAGCCCCGAATCTCAGTGTCCCAGTAATTGCTGCAAGCAACTCTGAGGGAAAGCCGCCCTCAACTTCCGAGTTTTGTCCGCTGCCAGACAGTCCAGTTTCTCCCGGTATGAGTCCTGGGTCCCCAGAGACTTCCCCGAACTGCAGTTCAGAGCAGTTGGGAGCTGGAGACTCTCTCCCGATTCAAAAAGAAAGCCACGTCCTCAGGTACCAGCACCTTTCCGTGCGCTAGACCCTCCGTACCTCTGCACTTTACTTTCGCAGCTCCTCTGACTCTCAGTGTGCTTTTCTCTCTCCTTCTAGTTGTAGAATTTCCACTCAGCCAGCCTTCCTGTAGTTCTGGATGATGTCTGTTTTGTCTTTTCATTGTATTTTTGAAGTTGTTGTGGGAGGCAGCAATTTCCGGTGTTTACCTATGCCGCCATCTTGGTTTCTCCCCTATTTCATTTTTTATTAATTATTTGTGGTATGTAGGAAAGCTATTGAAATTTGCATGTCTTGATTTAGCCTTCTTACTGAGTTGTCATATTACTGCCAAAAAATTTTTAATCTATGCTTTTGGGCTTTTTAGGTTGTGCATCATCTCATGTGCAAATAGGTTTTGTCTCTTTCTTCCCAGTACTTCATTTTTCCTATTACATTGATTAGGACCTCCTCGACAATGATAAATAGTAACAGAAAACAGAGCTGCTGTGTAGGTTTCGGGTAGATACTTTCATTTTCTTTGCTACTTCTAAGAGTTTTTATTGGGAATTATGTGCTGAATGTTAGCTGAAACAGCCAAGAAAATGCATTGCCAGCTGCATGCAAGGTCCTAAGATAGGACTATGGAAGAGTAAAAGGACTAGGCAGAGTCTGTCCTCAAAAAGTTACCATCTCACTTAAAAGAGAAGGAATAAAGTTTTAGAAAGAGTGGTCATTGTATGAATAATCACGATGCTGTTTTCTTCCAAAATAGATTTTTCGGAGGAAGTTACAAAAAAGACGAAGCTCAAGGTAAATAAGGGTCTGGAGATTTTTAAAGTAGAATTTTATAAGGAAAGGACCTTCCTCTTTCTGTAAGCGGCCAGAGGTGACCTCTGAAAATGGTTTATTATTCACCTGAGTCAGAAAACCTCACAAAATCATGAAAGTCAAGAGATTTAAACCTTTGTGTTCACTTTAAGGACACTCGTGAAAGTACACGGGTCATCAAGGGTACGCATATCTGAAAACCACCAAGCATCTGAAGGATGTCACTTTATAGGAGCAATGTGTGCAATTCTGTCATTACAGTGGTAGAGTTGGTAGGCGTGCTCAGGCCAAAGAGAGAGGCTGGGTCAGGATTGGGTGCAGGTTGGTGACCCCAAAGAGTGCTGAATTTTTGCTGCTGTTAACATAAAAAAAACACTGTAAAGAATTTTTGTGAGTTTATTTGAGCCAAACTGTCGACATGCTGGGAAGCAGAACCTCTAGGAATTGAGGTAATGCTCCAAAGAACGGCAGGTTACATCCGTATTTATGCATTGCAATCAAAGGAAAGGGATGTAGGTGGATTACATGAACTCCATTGGTGATAGATTAAAGAGGTGGGATAAAGCAAAGCAGGAAAACCTCTGGGATAGGATAAAAAGTGAAATGGTGGACATGTGCTGCTTTTACATAGATGGACACAGGATAGTTCCACATCATTAACAGTTGACAATTAACTTGACAACATAACAATGAGGAAATGACCTGGTGATATTTGTTGCACCCTGAAGGTCCAGAAAAAAAGAGGAATTTACAAATTACCCAGACATTTCACAGATATGTTATCTTAGAGGTAAAAAGACAAATGGGCTCAGTAAAGATCTAAGTTGATCTTTGTCAGGGAAAATACTGGCCTAGGACATGACAACCCACTATAACCTGTTTGCAGTTAAATATTGAATTTTCAGACCATCTTTTGTGGTTACTTTCGGTCTCTGAGTCTGCAAGACTGCCATGCAGGCCTCCCCTGAGCTTTTCAGGTTGGCATGTGGCCCCTTTTGTCCACACTGCACATGCTTAAAAATGCAGTAAGCAACACTGAAAATCCTGCCTATACCCCATGCCAAGCCACATACATAGGTCTCCCAGAGACATTGCAGGGCCATTTTAAACTGTCACAGAGAACTCGAAGCCCAGCAAGCAAGGAATCATTTTCAAGGTCCCAGGTCTGTGGTGATTTTGCTCAGGAATATGGACCCAGGTATCCAAATAGTCCGAATAAGACCAGAACTATATGTGCGAGAGTCATGGAGAATGGCATGAATCACTAACTGTTGGTATGTATTTTCCTCCAAGCAGCTTTTTCTCCAAGTTCAAGACATCAAAGGCATCATCAGATATTGACATCGAGGTAAATTTGAGGAGGACAAAGTACTGTGGCGGGACAAAGCAGGGCAAATGTAGAGTTCATGTCTCCCGATCTGTTTTCTAGGAACGTGGATTTTGGAGAAAGCGGCTTCTTTGGCTAAAAAATATTTATGGAAAAAAGAAAAACACACCAAAGTCAGAGGAGCAGGAGGTCTTCCTAAAAAAGTAAATAATTGGGAACACTCAGAATTCTTATGTAAAATGAGGAAATAATGAATAGTTTAATTGTTCCTTTCAAGAGTCAAAACCTTGACCTTCTTCTTTTTCTTCTTACCCTAGGAAGCAAAGTACATCCTCCCCTTCTTTAACAAACATTGACTCAGAGTCAGCTGAGGACACAGGAGGGGAAAGTTCTACCTAAAATATCAAAATGAACGCCAACTTAAGGATGATTGATTATGGCTTATTAATAAAGCATCCCGGTGTGTGAAATTCGTGCATGGGGGGTGGTGGTGTCCCTCAGCCAGGCATGCACCCTCTCCAATCTGGGACACCTCAAGGGATGTCGGACATCCCTCTCTCCATCCGGTACCAGTGGCTCATAACCACTCGCCTGCCTGCCTGCCTGATTGCCTCTAAGTGCTTCCGCCTGACAGCCTGATTGCTCCCTAACCGCTCCCCTGCCAGCCCAATTGATGCCTAACTACTGCCCTGCTGGCCTGATCTCCCCCAGCTGCCCTCCCCCACTGGCCTCATTCCCCCCAGCTGCCCTCCCCTGCCAGCCTGTTTGACCCCAGCTGCCCTCCCCTGTGGGCCCAATCGCCCTCAGCTGCCATCCTCTACCGAGACCCATCTCCTCCACTGGGACCCTCCTCCTTCACATGAGGTGGAGGAGATGCCGATACTGGCCTCCTCTGTGCCGTGTGGAGGCATGGGAGTCCTAGACCTCACCACGTAGAGCAGCACTGGGCACGTGGCAATCTTTTGGTGGCTCTCTTGTGATGGCCATCTTGTGATGACATCGCTTGCAAGGACATGAGGACCACCTAGGCCAGGGGTGGGCAACCCCTGGCACGCATGCCAAACATGGCACGCCACTAAGTTCTGCTGGTATGCAAAACCCTCTCATAATCTTCCATTTACAATTTCTTTCTTAATATCGACTTTTTTATTTTTCAGATAAATTCAGTGTAGGTGCATCTTAGATAAATAAACAATTTAACATAACAAGTTATCTTTAAGACCATAGACATGGATTGACGAGAGAGGGGAAGAGCAATTTCTATGCCTCTGCCTTAACTCTTCCTGCCTTCCTATATCCCACCAGTGTTTTGGTTTCAACCATATACGCTTGTGAATCTTTGTTCTCACTGATGAATTTTGTTAAGTCTCCTAATAGGAATAGTCTGACGGATGAAAGTAGTAGCTCGTGCATATCTCTGAAGGTCACAAAATATAAACCTGATGTAAAATCTCTGTCATCAGTGATACAGGAGCAAAAGTCCCACGGATAATATCAGAGTCATAAAGTTTTCGGTCAGACTATCAGTGTACATGTATACATTGAAAAATAAATGTAGCCCGGACTGGTTTGGCTCTGTGGATAGAGCGTCAGCCTGCGGACTGAAAGGTCCAGGGTCCGATTCCGGTCAAGGGCATGTACCTTAGTTGCGGGCACATCTCCAGTTGGGGGTGTGCAGGAAGAGGCTGATCGATGTTTCTCTCTCATGGATGTTTCTAACTCTCTATCCCTCTCCCTTCCTCTCTGTAAAAAATCAATAAAATATTAAAAAAATATATATGTGAAAAACACCGGAGTTTGCTGACTCGAACAACCACTTCAAAAATACAAATAAAAGACAGAATGGACATCATCCAGAACCACAGGAAGGCTGGCTGAGTGGAAATTCTACAACTAGAAGGAAAGAAAAAAGCACACCGAGGCTCAGAGGAGGCCCAGTGAGGAAGTAAAATACTAAAGTGGGTAGTGCATGGGGAGCAGGCTGGCGGCTGAGGGCGCGTTTGTCGTTTTCAATCAGGAGGGAGTCTCAGGCTCTGAGCTCCAGTTCCCGGCGGGTCTCTAGGGACCCAGACTCACACAGGAGAAGTGCAACTGTCTAGCATCGGTCAGAACCCGAGGGCAGCTTTCTCTCCTTGGGGCTTGCAGTGATTCTCAGGACACTGAGAAGCAGAGCCTCTGAGGGCAAGACTGAGAGCAGCCATAACTGCTAGTCCCACCCTATTGATCCCATGGGACCAAGCCCCGCTGGGAGGCTTTTGCTGGATAGCCACAGGCAAAGGAGAGATTAGCACCTCCCTAGAGATTCAGGAGCCAGGAACCCCAGAGGTCAGTGTGGGACCATCCAGTTGGCAGCTCCATGGGACCATAAAAGACATACTCAGGGGGCAGACTCCGTGAGCACCACAGCCCCATTGAAGCAAGTCTTGCCCGAGAGGGGAGTCTCTAGCACAGAAGTTCTCCCACTGCAGACACAGCTGATTATCACAGCCAATTGGGCTGGACGTCAATTCCTCCCAGTGATAACTACAACAATCAAGGCTTAATTACAACAAGACTGTGCACAAAGCCCACAAAGGGGTGCACCTAGAGTGTCTACCTCAGGTAATTAGGACACTTAGCACAGAAAGGCACTCTATCAACACAACGAAGCACAAAATATGCAGAGACAAAGAAACAGGACTCAAATGACAGAAATGGAGGAAGGCAAACTGCTGGGTATAGAGTTCAAAACCACACTTTTAAGGACTTTAAAGAACTGTCTAGAAGCCGCCCATAAATTTAGTAAGGCCCTCGAAAAGACTGGTGACACCACCGATAAATGTAGTGAGGCCTTCGAGAAATCTAGTGAGACCCTCGATGTTGTGATAAAGAACCAACTAGGAATTAAGCATACACTGACTGAAATAAAGAATATTATACAGACTCCCAACAGCAGTCCCGAGGATAGCAAGAATAAAGTCCAAGATTTGAAATACGAAGAAGCAAAAAACACCCAATCAGAAAAGCAAAATGAAAAAAGAATCCAAAAATATGAAGATAGTGTAAGGAGCCTCTGGGACCCCTTCAAGAGTACCAACATCGGAATTATAAGGGTGCCAGAAGAAGAGAGAAAGCAAGATATTGAAAACCTATTTGAAGAAATAATGACAGAAAACTTCCCCTACCTGGTGAAAGAAATAGACTTCCAAGCCCAGGAAGCACAGAGAACCCCAAACAAAAGGAATCCAAAGGGGACCACACCAAGACACATCATGATTAAAATGCCAAGAGAAAATCTTAAAAGCAGCAAGAGAATAAAAGTCAGTTACCTACAAGGGAGTTCCCATATGACTTTCAGTTGATTTCACAACAGAAACTATGCAGGCCAGAAGAGAGTGGCAAGAAATATTCAAAGTGATGAATGCCAAGAATCTACCACCGAGATTACTTTATCCAGCAAAGCTATCATTCAGAAGTGAAGGTCAGATAAAGAGCTTTGAAAACCAGTTTTAAGTGCAAGAGAGAAAATAAACCCTTGCTGCTGAATAGAGAAGCCGTATAGCCTCAGAGGCCAACCCCAAAACACTGCCACCCAGAGTCTGAGCCACAAACTGACTCTTAGGTGAACACAAATTAAGGCAATCTGGATCACAAATACGTCCTGCTTCAAAATCAGGACTGTGATTTACAACACGGAGGACCAGTGTATCGCAGGGAAATTCAACACTCTCCTGAATACCTGGCAGGACTAAGGCAAGCCAGGCTGAAGAGTAGAAGAACCGAAAGACCTTCACTACTGCAAATTTTTTCTTTTTTCGCCTTTTAACTAAGAAACCAATTTTTTTCTTTTTCTTATTTTTCCATCACCTGATTTTACCCTTTTAATTACTACGTTTTTATTTTTAACCAGTATTATTACTGCTATCATTTTACCATTTTTTAAAGTGCCATTTTATCTTTATTTTATTTTGGGAGTAGTGTTCTCCATTCTATTTTCATCATTCCTTTAGCATCAATTTTCCCTACCTCAATTTTACCTCTATGCTAAAACCCTCTTCCTCACTTTTCCCCTTTTGGTGTCCTGTTTCTCTTACCCTATTCCTGCTTTAGATTTTCCCTATTCCGTCTTTTTACCCCCTGTCTATTTTCACCGTACTTATATATCCTATTTCCAATCCACTGCTCTAAATCCTTATACACCTATCCCTTATCCTTCTTCACTATCCAAATACTTTTTCTCTTATCTTTCTATTGTTTTCTTGCTGTTTGCTTGATTGTTGAGTATATTGATTTTTTGTTTGTTTGTTATGTTTTGTGCTTTTCTTTGCTTTTTTAGGACTGGTTGTAAGGTTGTTTTGCTTTTTCTTTTTATTTTTTTCTGCTGCTTTTCCCCCTCCCTCCCCTCCCCCACCCCCCCGGGTATTTTTGTGCTTCTGGTTTCCCTTGACCTCTCTTGATATCATTGGTTGTTTGTAGTTTGCATTCATCTCCAGGGATCTGTTGCTGGAATTTGTTGGGATTAGTGGCAGTTCTATCAGAGTTTTCTCCTCATACAAATAGTCTCTTCCCCTCTTCTACTTCATTCTCTTTTCGCTCTTCCCCCCCCCTTTTTTTCCCAATTTCATTTTTGCACTCCTTTTTTGTGATTTTTTTTGTTTTTTTTCTTTTTTCTCTTTTATCTTTTTCTCTTCTTTCTTCCTTATCCCCTAATTCTCTTACTTCGGGTGGTCACCTTTATTTGGGGTTATTAATATTGTGAATATATTTGTGTTCAGTGCCTGGTACGTTGTGCCTTGTTGTGTTGTATTTTGTGCCTTTAAATCAACACAGCAGATCCAAGCAACAGCAGCCTCCTGATCACCACACCCTCTGTCTGAGGAACAGCAGCTGTACGTGAAGCCTCTGCCCACTAGTCAGAAGAGCCACCACACCTGTGAACAGCACCCACCAAAGGAGCTGCTACCAACTGAGAAGCAGCTTCTATCGCAACCACAGCCCAAGGAGCCAATGCCACCCAGGGAGCAGCCACTGAAAGACTCAACATCTAGATAAGTCAGTGAGATCAAACATGGGAAGGCAAAGAAACCCACAAAGGAAAGAAAAGGAGAACTTGCCAGAAAAGCAGCTAAGTGAGACAGAGGCATGCAACCTGACAGAAAAAGAATTCAGAATAAGTGTGCTAGCATGCATAAACCGGATGGAGGAAAAAATCAACAACATATGCAAGAAGCAAGAAGAAACAGATGAAAAAAATCAACTACTTATGCAAGACCCAAGAAGAAATGAAGAGTGATATAGCTGCAATAAAAAACACCATTGAAAGCATCAACAGTAGACTAGGAGAAGCAGAGGACCGAATTAGTGAATTAGAAGACAAGGAAGCAAAACACACCCAAACTGAACTGCAATTGGAAAAAAAAATCAAAAGACAGGAGGAGAGCCTAAGGGAGCTTTGGGACAACATGAAACGAAACAACATACAAATAATAGGGGTGCCAGAACAACAGAAAGAGGAACAAGGATTAGAAAACCTACTCAAAGAAATAATATCAGAAAACTTCCCTGAGGTGGGGGAGAAAATAGTCACAAAAGCACAGAGAGTCCCAAACAAGGTGAACCCGAAAAGACACACACCAAGACACATCATAATTACCATGGCAAATGTTCAGGATAAAGAGAGAATCTTACAGGCTGCAAGAGAGAGACGGAAAGATACATACAAGGGATCTCCCATTCGATTATCAAAAGATATCTCAACAGAAACACATCAGGCCAGAAAAGAATGGACGGAAATTTACAAAGTGATGCAAAGCAAAGGACTGAATCCAAGAGTACTCTATCCAGCAAGGCTAGCATTCAGAATTGAAGGGGAAATAAGAAGCTTCATAGGCAAAAAAAAAAAAAGGCTAAGGGAGTTTATCACCACCAAGCCAGCAATGCAAGAAATGCTAAAGGGACTGGTGTAAAAAGAAGAAATGAAAAGCTCAGAAAGAAAACAGCCACACAAAAAAAGAAATGGCTACAAACAAGTACTTTTCAATAATAACTTTAAACATAAACGGACTAAATGCTCCAACCTAAAGACATTGAGTGGCTGAATGGATAAAAAAACATGACCCATATATTTGCTGTCTATAAGAGACCCACCTCATTAGAAGGGACTCAAACAGACTGAAAGTGAAGGGATGGAAAAATATCTTTCAGGCAAATGGAAAGGAAAAGAAAGCTGGGGTAGCAATACTTATATCAGACAAAATAGACCTCAAAGTGAAGGCCATAACAAGAGATAAGGAAGGCCACTTCTTAATACTAAAGGGATCAATACGAGAAGATATAACCATCGTAAACAAATATGCACCTAATGCAGGAGCACCCAAATACATAAAAAAACTCATGAAAGATATCAAAGGAGAGATCGACAAGAATACAATCATATTCGGGGACTTTAATACACCACTGACATCACGGGATATCCTCTAGACAAACAATCAGCAAAGAAACAGCAATCCTAAATGACTCACTAGATCAGATGGACTTAATAGCCATTTTCAGAACACTTTACCCCAAAGCCACAAAATATATGTTCTACTCAAGTGCTCATGCGACAGATTCAAAAATGGACCACATATTGGGTCACAAGCAAAGTCTTCCCAAATTCAAGAAGATTGAAATCATAAAAAGCATCTTCTCAGATGACGATGGCATAATATTAGAAAGAAACTACAATAAAAACAACCCAAAATACTGAAACACTTGGAAGCTTGCGGTGGGCTGTTTCTGTTTCCCGCGACCCGCAAGGGAAAACGACAGGTTCTTGAGCGGAGGAGCTGGGGATTAAGAAATTAAAGAAAGACCAAGATGCAGAAATAGATCTTAAGCTGGGGCCAGGTGGGCGCCATCCTCTCTGATGGAGAGGCAGCAAAAGCGGCTGAGCCACACAGCAGGTTTATTTTAAAGGCCTAGATTTACATATCTAGTTCCGTCCCTGCCTGATTAACATGTCCAGCCTTATTGGGGAAGCATGTTCCCAGGGCGTGGCTGCCTATACTCTGAGTTCAGCTGATAATAATAAGAAACTGCCTTGGTGCCTCCCAGGCCGCCCTCTACATCTCCCCCGTTTTTGTTTTTTAAGCTACTATAATAAAAGTAAAATTTTAAACATTAATAGTAGGGCTCTAGAATTAAAACAATTGTAAACAATGCAAATGCAAAAACTAAACTACATACATGTTATCATTTTCAAAATTTGAACGTTAAGAACAAAACTGGCTATTAAATATTAACAAAACAATGCCAATGCAAAACAACAATATGAGAAATCAGAACTATGGACATATTAACATTTTTTCTACTAAATGAAAAGAAAAGTTTCTTTTACTGCTGGTGTATATTTACTCAGAGTCCTTGGACTTGGCCGTGCAAGACTTTTCAGAAGACTGGCATCTAACAGATGCTAGCATGAGCAGGAACATGGTTGAAGAAGTAGCTTCAACTTCTTGCTTTTCCACAATCTGTTGCGCTTCAGTCACTAACTTCTTCAGATGACTCCATATTGGTACAATAGTCCATTGCGTCTTTCAGTTTTCTTCGTCTTCCCCTTTGCTATCATTAGGGCAGTACTTATTCCTTGAGTGAATGGACACAGGAGCTTGTCTGGGTCCATTGTGGTGACGGATGTAACACTCTGGCACCCTAATTGGCTGCATTACTCCTTCTTCCTTGCTCTTGGTCCTGGGAAACCTGCAGCAATGGACAGGTACTGGCTGCTATCATGACAAGGCGTCCTCACCATCTCCACCTTTGAACTGTCTCTCCTGTCTTTGTGGCTGGAGCAATCTGATCAGTTGGGATCTGTTGTTGCAGGAATCCACATGGTCTGGGAGCTGTTCTTCTGAAATATACAAACATATTCTCGACCAAAGGTTAAGGGGAAAACCTTACTTGGGGTCTTTTCTCTAAAATGATCTTCTCCTGGCTTTCCCTGACATCATATGTTTTTTCTGGGTGTCTCGCTGTTAGCATTAAATGAAAAATTTTATCTAAATGTAATTTAGTTATAGGATATTTTTCTTTACATGGTATTTTTCCACTATCCCCCCTTTTTTATTTAATTATAAGGAGAATTTTGGAAAATTTACAATGCAGTCTAGATAACTTTAAATTCCAACTTTTTGCAGAAAAATATGACTGCTTTAGGTTCATAGCATGTTAAGCAATTTTATCACAAAATGAAAATTTTGGTTAATACCTTTTGAATAATTACTTATTTCAAATTAGCCCAATTTAATTTGAAAACTTGACAACTATTTTACTGTCAAATTTAATATTTTAACAATAATGTTAATTTACACTGTAAATATTAATTGAAAGGATCACTTTACGTCCTTGAGGAGGCTTAAGCATTCCTCTTAGGCTAGATTTAAATTTAGAGTCTGTTAACTGAGCCTTCTGTTTTTCTGGGTACCATTTTCAGCTGGACCAAGTCTCTTCTGTTAATTGGTTCCTGATCTGGGCTGGGCATGGGAAGCAAGAAGCAGCCATGGGGACAGGAGACCTCCCTCAGAAGGGGCGAGTGTTCAAGCCCCTACACCATTGGGGGGGGGTGAGGATCTGTGCCCCACCTCTGTTGAACCCCAAGTTTTCTCCTACTGGCCCGCCCGACTGTGCCTGTCTTAGGTCGCCCCACCCTGTGGGGTTTTACCCGTCATTGACTACCAGCCGTAATCTCTGGGCCAATTAGGGTGATGTGAGATTCAGTTCTGTCTCCTTGGTAGTCTATGTCCCTCTGGCCTCCATGCCCAGCAACTGCCTTTGGATCCCCTCGCCTTCTGGTGGGCCCCGGCATTGATCATAGGGAACCCACGTTTCTTCTCCAGAGAGGGCCCAGCTTACGCCATTGGGCAAGAGACAGATCCATGGTACCAGCTTTTCATGATCTCAGTATGAACGAATAGCTCAGATAACAGCTGTAGACAATTGGAATCCTCTTGGCAAAAAAAAAAAAAAAAGGTCAAGAGAGGTCAATACAGAATGCTTAAGCGCCTTCACAGGAGGGAATAAATTCTTTCATGTAGAATTAATTTGTAAGTTTGTTTGGGATAAATGCACAATATACCGTTGTAAAGCATCAAAATTATTAATGAAACTTGTAGAATAATACCATGTAAGAATATTCTTTGCTCTAGGTAATGACAACTTAATTTTAAACTCAAGGTTTGGAATGTGGAACCTAGTTTTCAAAAAAAAAAAAAAATTTACAGAAGCAGATACAGTATGCTATCTAAATTACAGTTTTGGGTGAACACATTATCTAGAGTCCTTGGTAACCTAGGTTAAACTTAGGCATGTTATCTAAATTACAGTTTTGGGTCTCCAGAACACTGAGCCGACACATTAACTGGAGCCCTCTGACCTTGGGATAGTCGTGCTGTCCCTCCCAGGTAAAGGAAAAATGTGCCTTTTACTAGGATTCAATTGCTTACAAGGATAGTAATTTAAGTAAGTATTTTTTTTTTTTTTTAAAAAGGCAAAGCAAGTAAATTCAGTGTTTAGTATACTTCTGATTCACAAGGGGCAAATGCTGACCCACCTCCAGCCTAATTTTAAAATGCAGTAGCAAGGAGTTTTTGTCATTTCAAATTACATCTTAAAATTCCACTGCTGTATTTTAAGAAATATTAAACAAAATAACTTGTTTTACCCTTTCTCAGAGGCAAAAACTTAAAATAAGTACTTATTAATTTTTATTTGATAAAGTTTTCCATGTGATTTCAAATATATTAAATTTGGTTAAATTAAAAAAAATCCTTTAAAAAGAGACTAGAGAGGACCAAGATGGCGGCGTAGGGAGCGGACCTGTGTGTGCTGCTCTCTCACAGCATCATTGAAACTATCAACTATGAAGTAAACAACCACCACTCAGAACCATGGGGAAGTTGGCCCAGTGGGAGATCTACAACTGGAAGAAAAGAAAGAAGCGCAGTGAGACTGAGTGGGAGCTACGGAGGCACCAAAACCAGAGGTACGCAGTCACACGCCAGGCGGGCTACAAATGGATTCGCGGTTTTTTTTCAATTGGAAGCGGTTACAAACCCTCGAATCCTCTGGGCTTGCTCGGGGCGGGTCTCTGAGGCCCCAGATCCCACAGGGAGAGGCGGCCACGGCCTTGCAGTGGTTGGAGAGCGAGGAAAGCTCTGACACGCGGCTGCTCGCCGGCACTGAGGGACAAGAAGTCCTGGTGTCCCCAGGAGGCGAGGGGCGCGGAGACGCCGCCCGCCATCGCTATTTCCTCCAAGCTGGCGACTCCCTGTGACCCTGCCTTACCCTCAGGGCTGTGCCAGAGGCACAAGAGGGAATGACTGTGCTTTTACAAACTCTCAAATCCACTGAGCTGGTTCGGGCGAGTCTCTGAGGCCCCAGGCCCCAAGGCGAGAGACGGCACGGCCTTCCAGTGGTCAGAAAGTGAGGGAGGCTCTGGCGCGAGGCTGCTTGCAGGCACTGGGGGACGCAAAGTCCTGGTGTCCTGGATAGGCAAGGGGACGATGAGTCTCCGCCCTGGCGACTCCCTGTGACCCCGCCCTACGCAATTTACATTCCCATCTGGGCTGTGCCAGACTCACAAGTAGAAACGCCTTTGCTTCTGCAAACTTTCAAATCCTCTGAGCTGGTTCAGGCGGGATCATGAGGCACCAGACCCTACGGGGAGAGGCAGCACGGCCTTGCAGCCATCAGAAAGCGAGGGAGACTGTCGCACAGCTGCTCGCCGGCACTGGGGGACACAAAGCCCTGGCAGAGATTCAAGGGGCAGCGGAGACTCAGCCAGTGCTATTTGCTCCGCCAGGGCGACTCCCTGAGACTCAACCCTAATTAATTTACATCCCCATCCAAGCTGTGCCAGGTGCACAAAAAGACCCACCTGCGCTTTTGCAGCCTATCCCAACAAATTGCAGACTTCAACTGCTCGCAGCCATGGGAGACACACTCAAGAAGCAGACCCAGGAGAACCAGGATGGTGGCATAAGGAAGAGACCTGTGCGTGCTACCTCACACAACAACATCGAAACTACCAAATATCAGACAAACACCTATCATACAGAACCATGGGAAAGTTGGCCCAGTGGAAGCTCCACAACTGGAAGGAGAGAAAGAACATTGAGACTGAGTAGGATGTGACACCAAGTACAGAGCCCAACCCAACAAACTGCAGATTTCAACTCCTCGCATAGAAAGAAGCGCATTGAGACTGAGTAGGATGTGCAGAGGCACCAAGTACAGAGCCCATCCCAGCAGGCTGCAGATTTCAGCTCCTTGCATCTGGGAGGGACGCAATCGGGGGGCAGAGTCGGGTCCGGGACCGGCCAGGGCTGGGCCTGACTGGGCCGGCACTGTGGAACTGCTGTACCAGCAGGCACACAAACATGCCCACTGGTCCCAGTCTCTTGTGGGGCGCTGGGGGACAGCAGACAGGCAGTCTGTGCACTTGGTGGAGGGCAGGAGTGCTGGATGTTCAACCACCAGGAACGCCTGGAGACTTTGTCTGGTGGGGAGCCGCCGGCAGGGGACAGAGGGCCAAACTTCCTGTTACCCCGGTAAGGCTGGGATGGCCCCGGTGAGGTCGGGATGGCCCCGGTGTGGTAGGGACGACCCCGGTCACGTCGAAACGGCCCCGGTGTGGTAGGGACAACCCCGGTCAGGTTGAAACGGCCCCTGTGAGGTACGGACGACCCCGGTGAGGTTGAAACGGCCCCCGTGAGGTAGGGACGACCCCGGTGAGGTTGAAATGGCCCCGGTGTGGTAGGGACGACCCTGGTGAGGTTGAAACGGCCCCCGTGAGGTAGGGACGGCCCCGGTCAGGTTGAAACGGCCCCCGTGAGGTAGGGACAACCCCGGTGAGGTTGAAACGGCCCCCGTGAGGTAGGGACGACCCTGGTCAGGTCGAAACGGCCCCGGTGTGGTAGGGACAACCCCGGTCAGGTTGAAACAGCCCCGGTGTGGTAGGGACAACCCCGGTGAGGTTGAAACGGCCCCCGTGAGGTAGGGACGACCCCGGTGAGGTCGAAACGGCCCCGGTGTGGTAGGGACGACCCCGGTGAGGTTGAAACGGCCCCCGTGAGGTAGGGACGACCCCGGTGAGGTTGAAACGGCCCTGGTGAGGCTCAGACGGCCCTGGTGAGGTTGAGACTACTCTAGTGAGGTTGGGACAAATAAAGGGGACCAGTATGGACTGATGAACAGGGGTAGATACAGAAGCAGAGCAACATTGAACAGAATTTTAAACTACAGTGGGAAGCCTGGGGAGGGTTTGGGGGGGGGATTAAGAGACCAACTGAAGGACTTATATGCATGCATATAAGATTAACCAATGGACACAAGACACGGGGCGGGGGGGGGGGGGCCGGGGGGTAGGGGCCGGGGGAATGTCAAGGGGGGAAAAAAGGAGACATATGTAATACTCTTTGTAATACTTTAAGAAATAAAAATTATTAAAATATTTAAAAAAAATAAAAATAAAAAATAAAAAGAGAGAATAAACTTTTGAAAACATTTCAGGGTCCGTGAAATTTCTTAAAGTCATTCCTTGGGTATAGTTTTGAAATCCAACTTGAAAGACCATCAAATATATATGATTTTAAAATTATATACTTCTTATAACTACTAGGAGATATCAATTAAATTTAAATTGGTTTTAAAATTTCGGTTGGGATCACAGAAATTGGATTACTGTTATCAGTCCCTTTTAAATACTTTGACATAATCTATTTAACTTTTGTTTAGGGAGGGAACATATAACTTTTAATTGTCCTTAGTTTAAGGAAAGTAGGGTTTTCTAGATTTAAGAAATTAGAAAAATAACTTAGCCTTTTAAAGGAATACAAGCTTTATTGTCGGCCATTATAAAGCCAACTGCTTAAAACATTGGTCTATCATATCACTTAAATTATATTAAGACCGTGATTGCTAAATTTATTAAGCATTAAAAATATCTTCTTAAAAATAGTATTAAATAAATCCGAGAGGCAAGCATACTTTATGCCTCATTCGCATTTTTGTAGTAAAATTCCGCCTTAAAGCTCCACCTCTGAAATCCCATCCTGCCTCAGTGAGAAGACATACCTTTTTGGCTAAATCAGAGAGAGGGGCCTTTGCTGTTTCAAGATGGCGGCCCCCAGGGGAGCGGCAGGCCATGTGGCTGACATGGCGGCTGCCAAGTCACGAAGACCAAAATGGTGGCTGTCTACACTGTTCTTTGATAGAGCAAACCAACATCCCTAAAAGATAGATGACCAACATTATATTGTAGACAAACAGAAATCTCATTAGCTGTTTATACCTTTTATAATTATCTTAAGGAATATCAATCAAATTTAAACTGGTTTTTGTATTAAAAAATTTTCAGTTGAGATCATAAAATTAATCCTATTTTTTAAATCAGACCAAGAAGTAACATATTTTGAATTTCTAATTATTTAAGAGAAAACACATTTTATTTTTTCAAAAACAAGTTATACTTTAGATATTTAATTAATTTCTCCAGATTCAATTTGTACTTTAAACTTTCAGAGCTTACAAGTCAAATATTAGCAGTTCTTTGATTAACTACACTCTTATATTTTTAAGAATAAATATTAAAATCTAATAATTAACTTTAAACCATGTTTTTTTTTCTGCCCAGGGAAACTGAGAAGCAAACTTGCAGGTATTAAAAAATGACTACTGGTGGAAAGTTGATTTCAAAGGAGCCGCTTTGGCCTCTTCACCTTTTCTGGGAAGGTTGACTAGCAAAAGTTGTAGCTATTGAAATGCAAATTAACATTCCTAAAGATGGCTGCTAAATTTCAAAATGGTCACAATTTTCCTGCTGGGAAAGTCAAGAAGGGAATCCATGGCTATTCACATGTAAACTTGACTATCAACTTCCTGGTGGTACTTGCCTCAGGGTGGGAAATTTCAAAAGAGCTGCTTTAAATCGCCTTGGGAAACCACCCTGTATTTCTTTCTCGGGTTCATCTCCGCCATTTTTAAGGCCAAAACAGTCTCGGGTTTTTATTCTGTACACAGCAAAAGGTCAATTCAGCTTAAAACTATGCGCACTCGTTTTTAAACTGGCCTTTTCTCTTTACATGTGCACAGAAATCCCGGATACATTTATGAATTTGTAAAAGCTTTAAGTCATTAGCTGGAAAAAAGGATAAAGATGGTGAAGATGAGGTGAAGAAGTGGCTTTCTTGGGGAGTGGCGTCCATATTGGATGGCCACGTGGGCTTCCCCCACCTCCTTGTTTCTTAGGGGGAAGATTCAGTAATGGTCTGGCATTTACTCTTTTTATTTTCTTTATTTTTCAATTTTTATTTATTTTTATTTTTCAAGGAAAGAAAAGATTTTTTAAGATAAAGAATCATTGGAGGCAGAGGAGGTGTAGATGGTATTCTTAGAGACTCGCACCCTTCCCCTCCAGGCTGTAAGGCGGTGGCAGCACCCCATTTAGACATTTTTATACTCTCCTGTGCTGAATCAAGGCCATCGCCAATTAAAATAGGAATTTTCTCTGGACTTTTTGCTGAGTATTGGTCACACAACTGCTTTCTAACCTTTTCCCAGGTTTCATCAACAAAGCTTAAGCAAGAAATCAAGAATATGACTACAACTAACAGAGCATAGTTTAAAGCATACTTATAAGTATTTGAGAGTAGAGATCTCTTTCCCGAGACTCTGAATTACCCATATTTTACACCCGGTTGATTCAATTCACATAATACACTCCTTACCTTCAATCTGTCATGTGCACACTTCTAGGAGCGACCCCCTCGCTTTCTTCTCTTGCCTCCTTACTCAATCCCTGTTCGGTGCGCCAAATGTGGTGGGCTGTTTCTGTTTCCCGCGACCCGCACGGGAAAACGACAGGTTCTTGAGCGGAGGAGCTGGGGATTAAGAAATTAAAGAAAGACCAAGATGCAGAAATAGATCTTAAGCTGGGGCCAGGTTGGCGCCATCCTCTCTGATGGAGAGGCAGCAAAAGCGGCTGAGCCACACAGCAGGTTTATTTTAAAGGCCTAGATATACATATCTAGTTCTGCCCCTGCATGATTAACATGTGCAGCCTTATTGGGGAAGCATGTTCCCAGGGCGTGGCTGCCTATACTCTGAGTTCAGCTGATATTAATAAGAAAATGCCTAGGTGCCTCCCAGGCGGCCCTCTACAGGAAGCTGAATAGCATGTTATTAAATATTGATTGGGTTACCAATGAGATCAAAGAAGAAATTAAAAACATCCTGGACACTAATGACAATGAAAACACAACAATCCAAAACCTATGGGACACAATGAAAGCAGTCCTGAGAAGGAAGTTTATAGCTCTACAGGCCTATCTCAAAAAACAAGAAACAATGGTAAGTAAATCATCTGACTCTACAACTCAAAGAATTAGAAAGAGAGCAACAAGAAAAGCCCAGAGTGAACAGAAGGAAGGAGATAATAAAGATTAGAGCAGAAATAAATGACATAGAGACCAAAGAGACAATACAGAAAATCAATGAAACCAAGAGCTGGTTCTCTGAAAGGATAAACAAGATTGACAAACTTCTAGCCAGGCTCACCAAGAAGCAAAGAGAGAGGACCCAAATAAACAAAATCAGAAATGATAGAAACGAAATAACAACAGACCCCACAGAAATACAAAGGATTGTTAAAAAATACTATGGACAGCTTTACTCTAACAAACTACACAACCTACAGGAAATGGAAAAATTCCTAGAAAAATACAACATTCCAGCACTCAATCAGGAAGAATCTAAAAATCTCAATAGGCCAATAACTATGGAAGAAATTGAAGCAGTAATCAAAAAGCTTCCAGCAAACAAAAGCCCACGACCAGACAGCTTCACAGGGGAGTTTGACCAAACATTCAAGGAAGAACTAAAACCAATCCTCCTCAGACTACTACAAAAAATCCAAGAGGAAGGAACACTTCCAAGCTGATTCTATGAAGCCAGCATCACCCTAATACCAAAATCAGGGAAAGACAACACAATGAAAGAGAATTACAGGCCAATATCCCTCATGAACATAGATGCCAAAATCCTCAACAAAATCTTAGCAAATTGGATCCAGCAGTACATCAGACAGATCATACACCATGAAAAAGTAGGATTTATTCCAGGGATGCAAGGATGGTACAATATCCGAAAATCAATAAACGTGATACATCACATAAACAAATTGAAAGAAAAAAACCACACGGTCCTATCAATTGATGCAGAAAAAGCATTTGACAAAATCCAACACCCATTTTTGATAAAAACTCTCAGCAAGGTGGGAGTAGAAGGATCATACCTCGACATAATAAAAGCCATATATGACAGGCCCACAGCCAACATCATACTCAATGGACAAAAACTAACACCATTTCCCCTAAGAACAGGAACAAGACAGGGATGCCCATGCTCACCACTCCTGTTCAACATAGTCTTGGAAGTATTATTAGCCATTGCAATTAGACAAGAAGAAGAAATAAAAGGCATCCAAATTGGAAAAAAGGAAGCAAAACTGTCCTTATTTGTAGATGACATAATATTATTCATAGAAAACCCTAAAGCCTCCATCAAAAAACTTTTAGACTTAATAAAAGAATTTGGCAATGTAGCAGGATACAAAATTAACGAAAAGAAATCTACGGCATTTCTATACACCAATAGTGAACTTTCAGAAAGAGAGATTATAAAAACAATCCCATTTACCATCGCACCAAAAAAATTAAGCTACCTAGGAATAAACTTAACTAAAGAGGTAAAAGACCTCTACTCAGAAAACTACAAGACGTTGAAAAAAGAGATAGAGGAAGACATATAGAAATGGAAGAACATACCATGTTCTTGGATTGGTAGAATCAACATCATTAAAATGTTCATACTGGCCCAAAGCAATCTATAAATTCAACGAACTTCCCATTAAAATACCAAAGGCCTAATTCAAAGATCTGGAACGAACTCTCCAAAAATTCATCTGGAATAAAAAAAGACCCCAAATAGCTGCAGCGATCATGAGAAAGAACAAAGTAGGTGGGATCTCAATGCCAGATATCAAGCTGTATTACAAAGCCACTGTTCTCAAAACTGCCTGGTACTGGCACAAGAACAGACATATAGATCGATGGAATAGAATAGAGAGTCCAGAAATTAGCCCGAACCAATATGCTCAATTAATATTTGACAAAGGAGGCAAGAACATACAATGGAGCCAAGATAGTATCTTCAACAAATGGTGTTGGGAAAATTGGACAGATATATATGCAAGAAAATGAAACTAGACCACCAAATTACACCATACACAAGAATAAAGTCAAAATGGATAAAGGACTTAAATGTATGACAGGAATCCATAAAAATACTAGAAGAATCCAAAGGCAACAAAATCTCAGACATATGCAGAAGCAATTTCTTCACTGATACAACTCCTAGGGCAGTTGAAACTAAAGAGAAAATGAACAAATGGGACTACATCAAAATAAAAAGCTTCTGCATAGCAAAAGAAACCATCAACAAAACAATGAGAAAACCCACTGCGTGGGAAATCATATTTGCCAATATCATATTTGATAAGGGCCTAATCTTCAAAATTTATAGGGAACTCATACAACTTAACAAAAAGAAGATAAACAATCCAATCAAAAAATGGGCAAAGGATCTAAATAGACACCTTTCAAAAGAGGACATTCAGAAAGCCAAGAGACATATGAAAATATGCTGAAAGTCACTAATAATCCGAGAGATACAAATCAAAACAACAATGAGGTACCATCTCACACCTGTCAGACTGGCTATCATCAACAAATCAACAAACGACAAGTGCTGGAGGGGATGTGGAGAAAAAGGAACACTCATGCACTGCTGATGGGAATGCAGTCTGGTGCAGCCACTATGGAAGACACTATGGAGTTTCCTCAAAAAACTAAGAATGGAACTCCCATTTGACCCAGTGATCCTACTTCTAGGAATATATCCCAAGAAACCAGAAACACCAATCAGAAAGGTTCTATGCACCCCTATGTTCATAGCAGCACAATTCACCATAGCTAAGATCTGGAAACAGCCTAAGTGCCCATCAGTAGATGAATGGATTAGAGAACTGTGGTACATCTACATGATGGAATACTATGCTGCTGTAAAAAAGGAAGGCCTCTTACGATTTGCAACAGCATGGATGGAACTGGAGAGCATTATGCTAAGTGAAATAAGCCAGTCAATGAAGGAAAAATACCACATGATCTCACTCATTCATGGATAATAGAGACCATTACAAACTTTTGAACAATAATAGATACAGAGGCAGAGCTGCCTCAAACTGATTGTCAAACTGCAGCAGGAAGGCCAGGGAGGGTTGGGGGGCAGGAGGGAGGGGGGTAAGAGATCAACCGAAGGACTTGTATGCATGCATATAAGTATAACCAATGGGTAGAAGACACTGGGGGGGGGGGCCAGGGGATTGTCAAGGGCAGGGGAAAAAAAGGGACACCTATGTGATACCCTTTGTAATACTTTAAGCAATAAAATAATTAAAAAAAGAGCTTTACAGATAAGAAAAAGCTAAAGGAGTTCATCACCACCAAACCAGTATTATATGAAATGCTGAAAGGTATCCTTTAAGAGGAAGAAGAAGAAAAAGGTAAAGATACAACTTATGAACAACAAATACACATCTATCAACAAGTGAATCTAAAAATCAAGTGAATAAATAATCTGATGAACAGTATGAACTGGTGATTATAATAGAAGCAGGGACATAGAAATGGAATGGACTGAGTATTCTTGGGGTGGGGGGGAAGGGTTGTGGGGGTGCGGCAAGAGATTGGACAATAATCGTGCACCTATGGATGAGGACAGTGGGTGGGGAGTGAGGGTGGAGGGTGGTGTGGGAACTGGGTGGAGGGGAGTTATGGTGGGAAAAAAGAGTAACTAATGTAATAATCTGAACAATAAAGATTTAATGAAAAAAAATAAATGTATTTTTCATCATCATTTACTGTGTTTTTGTCGCTCAATTGAATTTTATTATTTCTTCAAGGTTCTTCACATACGTACACCTTAAGAGATATCAAGTAGGTGTAACATGTTCTAAAAAAATTAGGGTTGGCAGGCAGAAGAATTTTGAGGCAGAGATTTTGCTGGTTTTGGCATGAACTCACACAAAGGCTGCCTACCCGACCTAGGCTTTTATTAGTATAGTTACGAAAGCATGCATTTGAATGTATCAATTCATAGCTAACTCTAGCCTTAAGGTAAGGAATTATAGTGTAAATAGTCAAGTATTTATATACAAATAAGAAGGGCCATAGGCAAGAAAAGCTGGGCTGAAGCTAGAATCCCTGGGGAAGCCAATACTTCCTCAAGCAGCAGTGTGGTCCAACCTGGTGAAGAGGTCTTCTCTTCCTTGTTTCCCCAAGACACTCAGTCCCTGAGAACTGGAAGACACCTCCTCCCCCAGGGGTATAGGTTATTCTGATGCTCTATCCCCTTGGCTCACCAGTTATAACACTAGTGGCCCAGTGCATGAAATTCATGCACATTAAAAGAGGATTAATGAGAAGAAATATTTTAATATTGCTATTTGCTGTTTCTCTGTAATAGAAGTGCCAGAGATGAAAGAAATTAGTAAAATGTATATAAAATTTACCTCCTGTCCGAGTCTGGGGCATGCTGCGGGACCTAGAGTCAAGTCCCTGCCCACCACCCTCGTGCACTTCGAAAATGCAGGAGACCCAGACCCAGCCGGCCACATCCCCACTGGGTGAGACCTAGACCCGGCTGACCACACCCCTGAGAAGCCCCTCCAGGTGGGGGCACAGCCTCAAGCCTCCCAGCCTGGTGCCGGGGTGGGGGATGCGGCCTGAGGTTCCCCATCAAACCCCACCAGGCAGGGGGCACCGCCTGAGGTTCTCATCAAGCCTCGCCGGGTGGGGGGCATGGCCTGAGGTCCCCCAGCCCAGTGTTGGGGTGGGGGGCGCAGTCTGAGGTCTCCCGGCTTGGCACCAGGACAGGGGGCCCAGTCTGAAGTCTTCTAACCTGGAGCCAGGGCGGGCAGCATGGCCTGAAGTTCCCCATCAAGCCCTGTGGGCCATGGGCATGGCCTGATGTTCCCCGGCACAGTGCTGGCGCGGGGGGTGCAACCTGAGGTCTCCTGGCCCAGAGTCAGAGCAGGGGATGTGGCCTGAGGTCCCCCGACAAGCCCAGCCTCCCCACTCCTCCCTCTCCCCCCGCCCCCCCCCCCCCCCCCCCCGCGCCCAGCATCATACCAGTGCTGAATGGGGACGCACCCAGGCAACTTGATGTTAGTGCTGGGGGCAGAAGTGCCCGCCCCGGCCCTGCCCACAGACTAGTTGTGACTGGGACACCCTAATGGACAAATTAGAATATTACCTCTTTATTATATAGATTAGAGGCCTGTTGCACAAAGATATTTGTGCAATAGGCCTTCCCTTCCCTTGGCTGCTGGCACCAGTTTTCCTCTGGCACCCAGGACCAAGGCCTTTGCTCTGGCTGGGCTCAGGTCAGAGCCCCACCCCAGCTATCAGGCCTTGCGGCTCTGCTGATCCTGGGGCGGGGAGGCCTTGCAGCTCCACTGATCCTGGGGCTGGGAGGCCTTGCGGATATGCTTGGCGCCGTGGCCAGTAGGCCTGGCTGCTCGGCTGGCTTCGGGGCAATTTGACTTGTGGGCTTGGAGCCTATGTATGCAAATTAACCACCATCTTTGTTGGCAGTTAATTTGCATATCGCCCTGATTAACCAATGGGAAGCATAGCAAAGGTTCCATCAATTACCCTTTTTGTCTTTTATTAGATAGGATATTTGACCACCTATCCATAGAGGTGTTAACAGGAATGTGGTGGATTAATTATATTTTCTAAAACCAGCACTTGTTAACTCTCCTTAACACTTGGGTTGCGGGAAACGAGTTAAGTCGGCTCGCGTGAATTGCGCGTACTCCGCGGGAGCCGTCTTAAAATACTTTTTTTTTTATAGACTAGCAGTAGAATGCGGGTAACGTATAAATACGTAAACTAAAGTTATCATAATTTTACTGAACGTTGCCATTTGCGCAAAAAAATTAGCAAAAATGGCCCGCGCCACGCGCCACCTGTTAGCGCCTGATGAAAGCTACCCGCATGCAGCTAAAGGGATGGTGAACAGCTAGATGCCGGCAGCAGGGTGACCTGGGAGAACAGGCAGGAGGAGGAAGATGTGGGCCAGTGCTGCACATTCATCCCTGACAACACAGCACACAGACCATCACTAAGGCCCTAAGGCAGTGGTTCTCAGCCTTCTGGCCCTTTACATACAGTTCCTTATGTTGTGACCCTAACCTAAAATTATTTTCGTTGCTACTTCATAACTGTAATGTTGCTAGTTATGAAGCGTAATGTAAATATCTGATATGCAGGATGGTCTTAGGCGACCCCTGTGAAAGGGTCGTTCAACCGCCAAAGGGGTGGCGACCCACAGGTTGAGAACCACTGCCCTAAGGCATTGGCAGCTTTAGCTGATGAGTGAGCTGGAACCTGGGATTGAGGGTCCTTTCTCTGATGCACTAGAGTAGCAGTTGTCAACCTGTGGCTCGTGACACATTTGGGGATCAAACAACCCTTTCACAGGGGTTGCCTAAGACCATCAGTAAACACATATAATTAAAGAGTGTCCCAAAAAGTAAATTTGATAGAAAACACAGGTTTATGATAAAAAATTGTAAATTTTTTATTGAGTCATAAAGTATACAGTGTAGGGTTATGTATGAAATAGCATATCGGGTAAATGGCCTCCATGGCTTTGCTGCCACATACGCCCGAGAAACAATTCAATTACTGCATGAGTCATTTCCGGGTGGTGTAATTTCCCGTTTTGGTGATCAGAATTGGCCACCCAGATCATGGGATTTAACGACGTTGGACTTTTTTCTTTGGGGTTTTTTGAATTCTAAGGTTTATTCCAACAAGCCCATGACCACCCACGTCTTCATGGAGGAAATTGAGCACTGTATCAACGAAATTCAGCCACATTTATGCAAAACGGACATGGAAAACTTCAACACAAGAGTGCGTATGTGCCCTGACCGATTTGGCTCAGTGGACAGAGCTTCAGCCTGTGGTCTCAAGGGTCGCAGGTTTCATTCTGGTCAAGGGCATGTACCTTGGTGGCGGGCATATCCCCAGTGGGGAGTGTGCAGGAGGCAGCTGATAAATGTCTCTCATCCATGTTTCTAACACTTTATCCCTCTCCCTTCCTCTCTGTAAAAAAATCAATAAAGTATATTAAAAAAATAAAAAAAGAGTGCGTATGTGCCAGTGAAGCCATTGAGGCCATTTAACCGATATACTATTCCATACATAACCCTATATGGTATACTTTATGAATCAATAAGAAATTTACAATTTTGAATTATAAACCTGTGTTTTCTATCAAAATTACTTCTTCTTGTGACTTTGGGACAACTTTTACATATTGTTTTATGATTAATCACTATGCTTTAATTATGTTCAATTTGTAACAATGAATATACATCCTGCATATCAGATATTTACATTACAATTCGGAACAGTAGCAACATTACAGTTATGAAGTAGCAACGAAAATAATTTTATGGTTGGGGGTCATCACAACATGAGGAACTGTATTTAAAGGGCCAGAAGGTTGAGAACCACTGCACTAGAGCAATGGTGTCCACATTCACCCCTTTGATTAGGAGCTACAGTGATGAGATCTCACACCATCCCATGTGTTGTGGGTCTCATCCAAGGGTTAATTGAAACCGCATTGACAAAACAGCAAATTAGTCTTCTCTTAGACCAGTGATGTCGAACCTTTTGAGCTCAGCGTGTCAGCATTTTGAATCTCTACCCTTCTCCCTTCCTCTCTGTAAAAAATCAATAAAATATATATTAAAAAAAGTATCAATTAGGGGGCTATAAAAGTAACCCCTAAAGCAGGGTGTAGAACTTTTTTTCTGCCAAGGGCCATTTATATTATCATTCATAGGCCATACAAAATTATCACCTTAAAAATTAGCCTGCTCTATTTGGTAAAACATTGTTAACTCACTCCTAATGCATTGGCAGGGTCTGACTAAATGATTTCCAGGGCCTCCTGACAGCCCACCGGCTGGATGTACCACACCCCTGCCCTAAAGGATTACAATATCAAAACTGCAATGAATCTAACAGACATTACAAAGAAAGAACCAATTTGGGACAAATTATATATAAGAGCAAATGAAATAATTTGAGATAAATAATTTTTCTTGGTGCAAATTTATTTTCAAATTAGTTATTGCTTTAACCACATAGTAAAAAAAATACAATTATTGTGGTCATGAAGAAAATATATTTAGGTGGTAAATAGTCAGGACTGTCCACCATTATTACTGATTTCACTTCTGTGAAAACAGGAAGATTATACTTTCTCACTCCCTTGAAGTTATATATGCCCATGTGACCACAATGAAAGAGAATAAATGCCAGCACACAACTTACCACTGGTTCTAGACACCAGTAAGTCAAAAAGTCAAGACAGAATCTGGAAGGTAGTTTTCTTTCTTTTTGTAAATGTTAAGACTTCACTTCTGTGCCTTTGTGAAGGACTTCCTTCATCTCCATTCTGTGCTTTCAAAAGGAACAAGTAGATTTCCAGGTACATAAACAGCAATATGAATGCTATGCCCTCTTCATGTAAAGTTACACTAAGATATTCCTAATTGTCTACAAACATGTAAAACTGCTAACAAAGTTAAGATCAGCTCCTAAAGGTACATAAGGAAAACAGGTAAATAAAACAATGAGCATAGGATATGGACAGGCAATTTATTGGAAAAAATACAGGAAAAAAATCAGAAAAATCACCATTTCTAGTAATGTTTTCTAAATAAGCTATTAACAAACCCTTTCTGAAAATATTTGTGGGACTTCAACAAAGATATATCACTTAATTCCTCATAATTAAAAAACAAGTTAACATTATAATACAAAATTAGGCCTCAATCTACCAAACAGCTTCAGTGACATTTACAACTAAATTTCTCTTCAGAGAAAGAAAGCAACATTTTTCCCAGGGTATTTTCTATTTGTTAAAATGGGCATTAACATTTGACAAGTTAATGATCGCACAATGATTACGTAAAACCTCGGACATTAGTTAATGTGTGCTGTCTTATCAACACTAATAAAACACCTATTGAAATTAAAGTGTCACATCATTTTACAAAACCTTTACCTCGTGACTGAGCAATCTCAATAGAACACCCTCTTCTGCCAGGAAAACTGCCTTCTAAGTGTAATGAATTTTTTTATTTATTTAAAAAATGTGTCAGCAAACTAGGAAGAAAACCCACCTAATTCCTAAATCCAGAAATGTTTATTATATATACTTTTAAAAGTCTCCAACAATACAAATGTCAAGTCTAAATTTAAGGCAAGATTGAAGAAGGTTTCAAATTTTATCATGTATTTAATAATCTAATAGAAACCTTTTAGACTTTCATAATTTATACTATCTTTTATTACCACACTAGAGGCCCGGTGCACAAAAATTTGTGCACTGGGGGGGGGGGGTCCCCAAGCCCGGCCTGTGCCCTCTCACAGTCTGGGACCCCTCGGGAGATAACGACCTGCTGGCTTAGGCCTGCTCCCTGGTGGCAGAGGGCAGGCCCAATCCCTAAGTGCAGCCTGTGGTCAGGCTCAGAGCCGGGCCGATTGGGGAGTTGGGGCGCCACCCCGTCATGCACAGAGCAGGGCGGATCGGGAGGTTGCAATGCCACCCTCAGTCACTTTCAGGGTAGACTGATTGGGGGGTTGGGGCACCGCCCCGTTACACTCAAGGCAGGGTCGATGGGGAGGTTGCGGCGCCACCCCCTGTCACGCACATAGCAGGGCCGGTCAGGGGGTTGGGGCGCTGCCCTCTGTCACTCACAGAGCAGGGCCAATCAGGGGGTTGGGGCACTGCTCCCTGTCACTCACAGAGCAAGGCCGATCAGGGGGTTGGGGCGCTGCCCCCTGTCACTCACAGAGCAGGGCCCATCAGGGGGGTTGGAGCGCTGCCCCCTGTCACTCACAGAGCAGGGCCCATCAGGGGGTTGAGGAGCTCCCCCCTGTCACTCACAGAGTAGGGCCGATAGGGGAGCTGGGACACTGCCTCCTGTCACACACAGACAGGGAAGATCAGGGGGCTGGGGTGCTGCACCGTGTCACACTCAGGGCAGGGCCAATGGGGAGGTTATGGCTCTACCCTGTCACACACAGAGCAAGGCCCGTGGAGGGGGGTTGGGGCGCCGTCCTCTATTACCCACCGAGCAGGGCCGATCAGGGGGTTGGGGCACCGCCACTGTCACACTCAGGGCAGGGCCGATGGAGAGGTTATGGCTCTACCCTGTCACACACAGAGCAGGGCCCGTGGGGGGGGGGGCGGTATTTGGGCACCGCACCCTGTCACACACAGAGCAGGGCCGATCAGGGGGTTGGTGCGCCGCACCCTGTCAAACACAGAGCCGCAGGGCAATCAGGGGATTGGGGAGCTCCCCCCTGTCAGGCACAGAGCAGGGCCCATGGGGGGGCGGTATTGGGGCGCCGCACACTGTCACACACAGAGCAGGGCCAATCAGGGGGTTGGTGCGCTGCACCCTGTCAAACACAGAGCCGCAGGGCAATCGGGGGATTGGGGAGCTCCCCCCCATTAGGCACAGAGCAGGGCTGATCAGGGGGATTGGGCGCTGCCCCCTGTCACGCTGATCCTGGTGCCGGGAGGCATATTACCCTTTTACTATATAGAATAGAGGCCTGGTGCATGGGTGGGGGCCGGCTGGTTTGCCCTGAAGGGTGTCCTGGATCAGGGTGGGGGTCCCCACTGGGGTGCCTGGCCAGGCTGGCTGAGGGCTGTTTTCCCGCTGGCAGTTGACTAAAAGCTCCCAACCGCTCCTTGTTTTCTTTTTTTTATTTTTATTCTGGGCCAGCTTTAGCTCTGAGGCCTCCCTGCTGAAAACATGGATACAATGTTGCGGTCTGGGGCTGACTGAAAGCCGGTTTTGTTTAGCTTCTTATTTGCAACATAGTAATAGTTGCTTAGAGTTGCAGTTGAGAGGCCGGCAAGTGAGGCGGGGAACGTTGGAGTCTGCAGTCCCTGGAAGAAGCAAGCCTCCCTGCTCGCTTCAGTGCCTGGCTGCCGGCCGCCATCTTGGCTGACAGTTAATTTGCATAAGGATACGCTGATTAGCCAATGGGAAGGGTAGCGGTCGTACGCCAATTATCATGTTTCTCTTTTATTACTGTAGATTACCAATGCAAATAAAAAAGGAATGTTAAGTCCATACTTTGGCACAATTGCCAAGTTCCACTTAAGTTGATCACAGGCTACCTTGTTTTCAGGGCTAAATATTATGTCAAATTAAAGTAACAATGTTTTTCTGTTCATATAGTGCTTCCCATTGCAATCTGTAGACTTTTTAAACCCAAATATTCAATTACCTACAACAATTTAGGGAAAGGGAGGGAAAAACCCAAAGACATACGGCAATGTAACACAGACATGTGTTTTGCAACAATGAGAAAATATGTAATATAATCCCAAATACAGACAAAATGGAAAATATAATTTCATTCCAATGGTAGATCCTGTTCAGATTAAACCTCTGCTACACTCAAAGACTTAAATGCTCTCATGCCAATTTTCTTTTATGTACAAATAACATAGCATCTATCTCTAGTTGTAAGGAGTATATTAAATAACACACTTAAAAGCAATTAACACAATAACCAGTACACAGAAAACATTCAATACATGTTTCCTTTAAAAACTAAAAAACATCACCCCAGAAACAAATTCTAAGACCCCAATAAATAAGACAGTATTAAATTCCCATATTTGCTAGACAAAAAACAATGCGCTAAGTATTGCCAATAGCAAGATCCAAGAGAAACGTAAGATGTGATTTGTGTTAATTTAAAAATGGTTTTCAAGCTGCCATTTTTTAAAAAAATATATGCTTTAGTTAATTTCATAGAGGAAGGGAGAGAGCGACTCAAACATCAATGACGAGAGAGAATCATTTATCCAGTGCCTCTTGCATTCCCCCCTGTCTCCCCACCCGCCAAACTGAGGATCAAGACCACAACCCGGGCATGAGCCCTGACCGGGAATCGAACTGTGACCTCCTGGTTCATAGGTCAATGCCCAACCACTGAGCAACTCCGGCCAGGCTCAAGTTATCAGGTTTTGACTATTAGTCCCACTGGAGGGAAAATAAAAAAGAATTTTTAAACATAAGAAAAAATAAAACAACAAAATAGATCTTTATGTACTTATATAGAAAGCTAATCATTAAATATTAAGTCAATGCCATTTTCCACAAGATTAAAAAAGTCTACATGGAACAGAAAAAATTAAAGACCTAACAGACGAAATATAAGTAAAAACCAATTTGAAAATGTAGACAATGCTAAGGGTATACTTAAGAAGCCACAGGCAGATAGGTAGGAGGGGGCTAGTCCCACATCCATGTGTGGTGGTTCAAAATCCAGAGAGCTATTTCACATGCAGAGGTCCCCCTTTCGGAGCAACCCCTCACCAGGCCACCCAGCCCAGGGTTCTAGTATTAGGAAAAGAAGTCACCGTAACTTCTGGCTGTGAAAACCAGCAAAGATTGTGATTGAGTGAGAAAATAGGCTGCTGTAGTCCCAAATGTTCCTCTTAAAGGGCCCACACACATATTCACTGAGAGACTCACTCACTCTGAACTCCAGCACTGGGGCAGCAGTTCAAGGTACCAGGGACAGATGTGCAGGAAGTGAATTGTCTGGCTTCAGGACAAGAGCTGTAGGGGTAGCTTTCTCCCAGACAGAGTACTGGGGAGAGCCATTGTTCCTTTGTTGAGCCCTTGCCCAACTTAGCCTGCACACAATGATGGGTGCCATATCTGTTTGAGTCTCCATCAACCTGGCTGACAACATTTGCCTCATCCTGATGAGTCCCTGAGACCCCAACATTCCCAAATTTGGGGCCCACTCAAGTAAATTCCAATGGCTTTTCTATACAAATGGCCTATCTTGGCTCGTGCTCGTCTTTCCTAACATCTCTCAAAGGTATACAACCCCAAACAGCAGTCTCTTATCCTATCTAATAATGAGGGAATATGCTAATTGACCCTCACACTGTCACAAAGATGGCAGCACCCATAGTCAAGGAGGAAATATGGTAATTCAATGCCCCACCCTCAAAGATGGCAGCACCCACAGCCACAAGATGACCAGCACTGGAGGGCCGTTGTGGGTGATCAGGCCAGTAAGGGAGGGTTGCTGGGGGTGACCAGGCTTGCAGGGAAGGGCAGTTGGGGGTGACCAGGCTGGCAGGGGAGGGCAGTTGGGGGCGATCGGGCCAGCAGGGGAGCAGTTATGGGTCGATCAGGCCAGCAAGGGAGTGGTTAGGTGGTGATCAGGCTGGCAGGCAGGCGACGGGTTGGGAGCCAGCAGTACCGGATTGTGAGAGGGATGTCCGACTGCAGGTAGTCAGACATCCCACGAGGGGTCCCAGATTGGAGAGGGTGCAGGGTGGGCTGAGGGACACCCCCCTCCACAGTGCATGAATTTCATGCACTGGGCCTCTAGTCCTCTTAATAAACAGCTCCAAGCCCAGCATTAGAGGCAGTCAACCTCAGTTCACAGCTTAGCATCCTCCAGGGACCTCCATGCCAATCATAAGTGGGAAACATCCTCAGGTCACTCTTTAGCTCAAACCAAGTGGTTGTGGGCAGGTGCAAGCAGCAGCTGACCTTGGCCTGCCCCAGAACCCTTTCCAAAAGGTCCAGAACCGATACACCTGGTGGCCAGCTTCAGACCACACCAGTGCACTGCACAAACAATTCTACCAACCACACACTAAAAGGGTAGTCTCAGCCAGCACTAGAGCCCCATTAAGCTCCTTAACTGCCAATAATCACAACCAATCACCGGAGGTTCAATCCCTCCCATTAAGGTGCCAACCTCAATCAAAGCGGGCACACATAACTCATATGGAAGAAACACATGGAGGATCCTAATCAGGTGACCATGAAGACTGTGCTGCTGGGCCTCATTGGACACCTAACACATAAGGCCACTTTACCAAGACTGAGAGATGTAGCTGCTCTGCCTAATACATAGAAACAATCACAGGAAGGCAATCAGAACAAGGAGTCAAAGAAACATGTCCCAAATGAAAGAACCTAAGAAAACTCTAGGAAAAGAACTAAATAAAACTGAAGCAAGCAATCTTCCAGATATAGAGATCAAAACACTGGTTATAAGAATGATCAGCGAATTTAGGGAAAGAAGAGAGGAACTTAGAACTTCAACAAAGAGATAAAACACATAAAAAAGAAGAGAGAAAACATAAAAAGGAACCCTCATAAATGAAGATTACAAAAAAGGAAATGAATACATTAGATGGAATCAATAGTAGATTAGATGAAGCAGAGGATCAAATTAGCAATTTGGAATACAAGGTAGCGAAAAACAGCCACTTGCAATAGCAAAAAGAAAAAAAAAGAAAGGAAACACACACAAGAAGAATAAAAAAATTAGGATGGTCTGAGGAAACTTGGACAATGTCAAGCATAACAACATTCTTATCACAGAGGTATCAGAGAAGAGAGAGAGCAACAGACTGATAAATATTCGAAGAAATGATGACAGAAAACTTCCCTAAACTGGTGAAGAAAATAGACATACAAGTCCAAGAAGTACAAAGAGTCCTTAACAAGATGAGCCCAAAGAGGCCAACACCAAGACACATACATTAAATGCCAAATATTAAAGACAAAGAGAATCTTAAAACCAGCAAGACAAAGGCAGGTAGTTACTTACAAGGGAGATCCCATAAGACTTTCAGCTAAGTTTTCAACAAAAATTTTGCAGGCCAGAAAGGACTGGTAAGAAATATTCAAAGTGATGAAAAGAAAGGACCTACAATCAAGATTACTCTAACCATAAGGCTATCATTTAGAATCAAAGATAAAGAGCTTCCCACACAAGACGAAGTTGAAGGACTTCAACAATAAGCCAGTATTATAAGAAATGTTAAACGGACTTCATTAAGAAGGAAAGAAATAAATATTTATAATAAATGGCAATAACTCTACATATCTATCAACAATTACTTTAAATGTAAATGTATTAAATGCTCCCATCAAAAGACATGGGGTGGCTGACTGGCTGACCAAACAAGACCATTGCATATGTTGCCTACAAGTAAATCGCTTCAGATCAAAAGACATACACAGATTGAAACGTAAAAGGAGGGTCCAACCGGTGTGGCTCAGTAGTTGAGCATGGACCCATGAACCAAATATTCATGGTTTGATTCTTGGTAAGGGCACATGACTGGGTTGAAGGCTCGATCCCCACCCAGTCGGGTGCATGCAGGAGGCAGTCAATAGGAGATTCTCTCTCATCATTAATGTTTCTATCTCTTTCTCCCTTTTCCTTCCTCTCTCTGAAATCAATTTAAAAAATATGTTAGGAAAAAAAGAAAGAAAAGTAAAGGAATGGAAAAAGGTATTTCATGAAATGAAAACAAGCAAAACTGAAGTAGCAATACTTATACCAGGCAAAACAAACTTTAAAACAAAGACTATAACAAGAGACAAGAAAGGACACAGCATTTCCACTTCTGGGTATTTTATCTGAATTAATCCCAAAACGAATTTGAAAACACATATGCACACATATTTTCACTGCTACATTATTTATAATTGGCAAGATAAGGAAGCTACATGAATGTCCATCAACAGATGCATGAATAAAGAAAAACTACATAACCCGCCTAACCGGTTTGGCTCAATGGATAGAGTGTTGGCCTGCGGACTCAATGGTCCCAGGTTCGATTCCAGTCAAGGGCATGTACCTTGGTTGTGGGCACATACCCAATAGGGAGTGTGCAGGAGGCAGCTGATCGATGTTTCTCTCTCGTCGATGTTTCTAACTCTCTATCCCTCTCCCTTCCTCTCTGTAAAGAAAACAATAAAATATATTAAAAAAAGGAAAGAAAGAAAAAAAAGAAATGTTTAAAAAAAAGAACAACTACATAGAACATTGCTTAGCCATAAAAAATAACAAAATTTTCCCTTCAGCAACAACAGGAATGATGTATCTCGGGGCATTGTGCTAAGTGAAATAAGTCAGAGAAAGACAATACATCACATCCAACACTATGTGCATTCTTTGCATGTGCTTATGTTAGGTAGCAGGCCCTGTTTAATTATTCGAATTTCATTCTTCACTTACAACTCAAGTTCCATTGTCCACAAATTCACATAAAACTTTTTTGTTATAACAGCTAATATTTACCTAATGCCTATTGTTCTAATAACTTTATTAATGTATTATCTCATTTTAACATCCCTCCCTGAAAAATATCTTTGATAAAATGTATCTCATTGAAAAGGGGGTGGGGGATTGAAGCTTAGGAATGTTTGGTAACTTGGTCAAAATTACAGAGCCACCCATGGAAGGGCTAGTACTCAAACCCAGAGCTGTACTGTTAACAAAATGACTTCCTTTCCACTATACAATGAGGCATCTCTAGGGTAGAAGACAAACGTTTTTCTATATACAATATTATTTAACTCTTTTGTGTGTGAATGTTTTTATTTTCTATTTTCCATCACCATTTACTGCCTCCATGCATTTTCCACCTTCTCTATCCCTGCCCCCTACATCACCACACTGCTGTCTATGCCCATGAGTTCTCTCTCTCTTTCCTTTTTGCTCAATCCTCCACCCACCCCCACACCTCCACTCCAATGGTAAATGCCTGGTGTTCGTTTGGATAATTTCAATCATTATGATCAACGACTCACATTTCTACATCAAGGCAATTCCTAAAAATAGTATTTGATCCACGGAAAATAAAATGTCATGGGACCCAGGGCCAGAATTATGATGCTTGACACAAAGAAACTGATGCTCTGGAAGTTTAAATGACATTTCCAGGGAACCACACTGACCAGTCAATACAGCTGGGACAGATAACCAGATATTCTGATTCCTACCCCAGGCCTCATGTTACACACACACACACTCTCATACACACACATACACACACGCACACGCACACACACACCAGGCACAGGAGAAGACCGTAACTGAGATGTACCTAACTAGAATCAACTCTTGAGAAACATATTAATAGATTAAGAAATGCTGAAAAAAGTAAAGAAAAAAAACAACAACAGTATTAGTTGGGTAGGACTGGTCAGAATAAGCGTCTTGAGGTGGAAGAACTAATGGAAGGTAACAGGGTGGCATTCAAACTAGAGGAAGAAAAGGCACAGAGAACTCAGAGTCAGAAAGATTTGCAGGACACTCGATCCACTAACATTCGCTGTGACCCCCTGAGAAAAGCAACTCACACCTTTTAAAATCAGAAACAGCTGTGAACTTAGACAATGGCGTTGGGCTGAAACTAGCCCGTATTTCTCACCAGAACTGAGAAGCTCCTGGACCAAGGAAATATCGCCTGTGGTCAACACTTTCTCAAACGTTTCATTCTTGTCTGCAGTCGGTAACGGTCCTTTTAGTTTCTAAAAAAAGCAGACAGTTTAAAAAAAAATTATACACGTTTTCATTTCCACTGTAACCGGTAGATCGTTTTGGAAGAGGGAGGAGGGGGGACGGGACGGTGGTGGTGGGCGACACCCGAAGTTTGCAAAGAATTCATGTCTCAAATGACCTCGAAAGGGGCCCGGGTAATGGCGGGTCCGAGCCCTCGGGACGAGCTACCACGTGGACAACCTAGCGAGGCGCCCGCGATGGAAAGCACAGTAAGGAAACCAGACCAACACGCTGCGGGTTTCTCTCCAACCCCAGCGCCTGTACTCCCACTGGAGAAACGAAGGAGGAAGGGCAAACAGGGGAGGAAGGAAGAGGGTTCCCGAGGAGGCCGGGGCTTCCAGGGCCGGGGAGGCAGACCTCGGCGGAGAAGAAACAGCCTCCCCTGCTACCTGAGAGGCCCGGTCGAGATACCCAATCTCCCAGCCGTCATCCTCGCTCTCGCTACTCTCGCCTCCACCAGCCACCGCCAGGCCACAGAACACGCTGGAGGCCTTGGCCCCCGCCATGACCGCCGGCCGCTCCCTTCCGCCCGGCCCGCGTGCGACCCTCCCCCTCCACTGGCTCTCGCCTGCGCCTGAGCCTGCGCAGTGCTGGTTTACCCGGGAAGGCGGGACCTGCGTGCTCCAGCCAGGGCCTGGGGCTCCTGGGCGCAGGTGCGCAGGCGCGTGTCCTCGCGCAGCCGCCCTCATCCCTCTGGGCGGCCCGTGGCTATGAGATGGGACCTGCATGTCTCATGGAGCAGGTGGGGCTGGCAGCGTTTGAAGAAGTCCTTGGGCTTTCAGGATTGCCCCACTTGTCGTTGGAGCGGAACGGATTTGTACGCCAAGGTATGCCTATGCTTTCTCCCCTTCAGCCGCCCCCGTCTCCCACCGGCCTCCAAACCCACCTCCGGACATGCTACCCTTGGAGAGGGGAGCATGTTATCCCTAAGGAGCACCATCCATGCAGGCAACAAGCCGCGAGACACATGGGCGCTGGCGAACGAGCCAGGAGAATCCTTCCCTTTAAATGTCATGGGGTTTGCCCTAACTGGTTGACTCAGTGAATAGAGCATCGGCCTGGGACTGAAGGGTCCCGGGTTCAGTTCCGGTCAGGGGCATGTACCTGGGTTGCAGGCACATCTCCAGTGTGGGATGTGCAAGAGGCAGCTGATCGATGTTTCTCTCTCGTCGATGTTTCTAACTCTTTATCCCTCTCCCTTTCTCTCTGTAAAAAATCAATAAAATATATTTAAAAAAATAAAAATAAACTTCATGCGATCAGATGTCGTTGTAGATTCAGAAATATAAGAGCATCAAAACGCTTCCCAGCCCTACCTGGTTTGGCTCAGTGGATGGAGTGTCAGCCTGCGGACTGAAGGGTCAAAGTTCGATTCCAGCCAAGGACACATGCCCGGGTTGCGGGCTCAATCCCCAGCAGGGGGCATGCAGGAGGCAGCCTATCAATGATTCTCATCATTGATGTTTCTATCTCTCTCTCTCTCCCTTTCCATTCCTCTCTGAAATCAATAAAAATATAGTTAAAACAAAAAAAAACCCCACGCTTTCCCACCTAGAGAGTGTAAACCCACTCAAGGAAAAATTCAGTCAAGGAAGGAATGGGAGAGAGTGGACCAAGAGCTGGGAAGAAGAAATTATTTAAATGTTCAGAGAGCAAGTCAATAATGCAAACAGCTCCAGGTGAAGGCAGCCCAGACCCACGTTTCCGCGGCTGACCTCCACGAGAAATGCCACAGAAATGTAGATCCACCGAGGAATCGCACGGACTATCACCCGAGGCTGATTGAAAAGGAAGGTAACCATGTGCTATTCTTTGAAAGTTTTGCAATGATTTTTTTTTCCTTAAGGAATCTTTGATGTAAGAGTTTGAAGTTATTTACTTTAGAGATTTTCAGAGATAACTGTTTTTAGATAGTTTGGTACTTTGAGGGTCATGCCTCTCTTTCTAATGCACCCATTCAATAAGTGTTATGGATAACTGAACACAGCTAGCTTTGGGGAGACAACATCACAGACAAAACAAGCTGTCTCTTGGAGCTCACAAGTGTTTTTGTTTGTTAATCCTCATCTGAGGATATGTTTTTATTGATTTGAGAGAGAGAAACACACATTGATGTAAGAGAAACATTGATCTGTTGCTTGCTTCGATTTTATTTAATTCTTTTTCTGCAATCTTGTCCTGGGGTTTGCGTGTGTGTGTGTGTGTGTGTGTGTGTTTGTTTTGTTTTGTTTCTCATTTGAGACATACTATTCCTTTATCTCCTAATTTTGGCTGCCTGTGGATGTTTCTATGTATTGGGTAGAGTTGCTGGTTGAGTGGCCTAATGTAGTAAGTGTCCTGTAGGGCCCCGTGGCCCACTCAGACTTCTCAGTCACCTGAACGAGGTGCTTCAGGGGTTCACCCTGTGAGACTTTGCGCACCCTCCGGCTGTAGCTGAGCCTTGATTTCTGTTGGCACATCACTGGGAGGGACTTACCCTCAGGTCAGTTGGCTTGAGGACTGCCCAAGATGGCAGCAGAGGAGCTGCTGTGCAGGGGCCAACTCCACTTCAGAGGGGTTCCACTGCCCACTGAGTTCACCCCTTAAGTGTGTCATTTTGGGGGTGCTTGGGTGGTGCTCTGGTGTGATCTGAAGCTCTCTACGGGATGCGCTGGCTCTGGGACCTTTCAGTAGGTGCAGACCGGGATCATTTGCCACGAGTGCCCTGTTCCGCAGGAGCTACAGAGAGATCTACAGATGGCTGTTACCTGAGTTGTGTTTGGAGACGCCTGGGAAATGCCAAGCTGCAAACCATGACCAGCTGCTATTGGTGCTGGGCCTGGGGCCACTTAGCAAGAGGTATGGAGCATGCTGAGGACAGATGTTACTTGTTGGGGGTTTGTGAACCTTTGAGAAATTATAGGAAAGTTTGCTGCATGAGCCAAGACAGGCCATTTGTATGGAGGAGCCACTGGAAAGTTCGGTGGGTCCAAAAGTTGGTTGGGGCAGGGTCTCAGGGAATCTCCAGAGTGGGGCAAACAGTGTTAGCTAGATGAATGGAGTCTCAGACAAGGCACCTTCTCTGTGGGGTGAAGGCTCAGCAAAGGAACAATGGTCTCTGCCAGCACTTCTGTCTTGCAGAAAGCTGCCCCGCCAACCCTTCCCCTAAAGCCTTTAGAGCTATTACTCCACACACACTGGAGCTCAGAACAAGTGAGTTCAAGTAACACTGGGCATGGGCCATTTAAGAGGAAAACCTGGGACTCCTGAAGCCCTCCATTTCAATCAGTCACAATTCTTGCTGGTTTTCAAAACCAGAAATTATGGGCACTTCTCTTCATGGCACTGGAACCCTGGCCTGGGGGGCCTGGTGTGGGACTGGGACTCCTCGCTCCTCAGCTCCTCAGGAGGAATCTCCAATGATGAAATATCCCTCCCAATTGTTTCCTGCCACACATGGATGTGGGACCAGCAACTTTTGCTTCTGTGCCCCTCCTGCTAGTCTTTATGTGCCTTCTTCTGCGTATCCTTAGTTTTAGGACTTCTGTTCATCTATATTTCAGGTGCTTCTGATGTGGTTGTAGGATACTGTGAGCACTGCATTTACCTATTCTGCCAACTTCACCAGAACCTGAAATGTTTTGAAACTAACGAAGACATGTTCTGCTGTGCTTGTGTGTGTGTGTATTTAAAGACACTAAAACTCTTCTGTTTGTTTTTTGTTATTGTTTTATTATCCTTGCCCAAGAATATGCTGTTTTTCATTGATCTTAGAGAGAAAGGAAGGGAGATAGAAACATTGATCATTTGCCACACGTACACACACACACACACACACACACACACATGCAGACACCCTGAGCATGGATCACACCCTCAGCCTAGGTAGGTACTCTCACTTGCAATTGAACAAACAAGCTTCTGGTGTAGAGGAGGACGATACTTTATCCAAATGAGCCATCCAGCCAGTACAAGAAGGTTGTATTTTGTTTTGTTTTGAGCATCTGGCTAAGTAGTGGTGCCATTTTCTAAAAGGGAGAAGACTAGAGGATAAACTTGAAGATAAAAGGAGCATCTCAAAATTAACATATTATAAACAAAATACTGAAGTGTAGCTGTCAAGTGGTTAGTTGGATATTCAAATATGCATCTCAGGAGAAAGGCTGGAGTTAAGAGATAGAAATATGTGACTTATTCATTTAATTGAATATGTAATTGATTTTTCAAACTTGGGATTTACTCAGAAAAAAATATTTGTTTTTTTTGGTTTTTTTTTTTTTTTTCGCTTAAAGTATTACAAAGGGTATTACATAAGTGTCCTTTTTTCCCCCCCGCCCTTGACAAACCCCTACCCTCCCTTACACCCCAGTGTCTTATGTCCATTAGTTATGCTTATATGCATGCATACAAGTCCTTCGGTTGATCTCTTACTCCCCTCCCTCCTGCCCCCCAACTCTCTCTGGCCTTCCCACTGCAGTTTGACAATCAGTTTGAGGCAGCTCTGCCTCTGTATCTATTATTGTTCAAAAGTTTATAATGGTCTTTATTATCCATGAATGAGTGAGATCATGTGGTATTTTTCCTTCATTGACTGGCTTGTTTCACTTAGCATAATGCTCTCCAGTTCCATCCATGATGTTGCAAATGGTAGGAGTTCCTTCTTTTTAACAGCAGCATAGTATTCCATCATGTAGATGTACTACAGTTTTCTAATCCATTCATCTACTGATGGGCACTTAGGCTGTTTCCAGATCTTAGCTATGGTGAATTGTGCTGCTATGAACATAGGGGTGCATATATCCTTTCTGATTGGTGTTTCTGGTTTCTTGGGATATATTCCTAGTAGTGGGAACACAGGGTCAAATGGGAGTTCCATTTCCAATTTTTTGAGGAACCTCCATACTGCCTTCCATAGTGGCTGCACCAGTCTGCATTCCCACCAGCAGTGCACAAGTGTTCCTTTTTCTCCACATCCTCTCCAGCACTTGTCGTTTGTTGATTTGTTGATGATGGCCATTCTGACAGGTGTGAGATGGTACCTCATTGTTGTTTTGATTTGCATCTCTCGGATGATTAGTGACTTTAAGCATGTTTTCATATGTCTCTTGGCTTTCTGAATGTCCTCTTTTGAAAGGTGTCTATTTAGATCCTTTGCCCATTTTTTGATTGGATTGTTTATCTTCTTTTTGTTAAGTTGTATGAGTTCCCTATAAATTTTGGAGATTAAGCCCTTATCAGATATGACGTTGGCAAATATGTTTTCCCAAGAGGTGGGTTTTCTTGTTGTTTTGTTGATGGTTTCTTTTGCTGTGCAGAAGCTTTTTATTTTGATGTAGTCCCATTTGTTCAGTTTCTCTTTAGTTTCAACTGCCCTAGGAGCTGTATCAGTGAAGAAATTGTTTTGGCATAAGTCTGAGATTTTGTTGCCTTTGTATTCTTCTAGAATTTTTATGGTTTCCTGTCGTACATTTAAGTCCTTTATCCATTTTGAGTTTATTCTTGTGTATGGTGTAAGTTGGTGGTCTAGTTTCATTTTCTTGCATATATCTGTCCAATTTTCCCAACACCATTTATTGAAGAGACTATCTTGGCTCCATTGTATGTTCATGCCTCCTTTGTCAAAAATTAATTGAGCATATTGGTTCGGGCTAATTTCTGGACTCTCTATTCTATTCCACTGGTCTATATGTCTGTTCTTGTGCCAGTACCAGGCAGTTTTGAGAACAGTGGCTTTGTAATACAGTTTGATATCTGGCATTGAGATCCCACCTACTTTGTTCTTTCTCAGGATCGCTGCAGCTATTCGGGGTCTTTTTTTATTCCAGATGAATTTTTGGAGAGTTCGTTCTAGATCTTTGAAGAAGGCCATTGGTATTTTAATGGGAAGTGCGTTGAATTTATAGATTGCTTTGGGTAGTATGGACATTTTAATGATGTTGATTCTACCAATCCAAGAACATGGTATGTTCTTCCATCTGTTTATGTCTTCCTCTATCTCTTTTTTCAACGTCCTGTAGTTTTCTGAGTAGAGGTCTTTAACCTCTTTAGTTAAGTTTATTCCTAGGTATCTTAATTTTTTTGGTGCGATGGTAAATGTGATTGTTTTTCTAATCTCTCTTTCTGAAAGTTCACTATTGGTGTATAGAAATGCCTCAGATTTCTTGGGGTTAATTTTGTATCCTGCTACATTGCCAAATTCATGTATTAAGTCTAGTAGCTTTTTGATGGAGTCTCTAGGGTTTTGTATGTATAATATTATGTCATCTGCAAATAAGGACAGTTTTACTTCCTCTTTTCCAATTTGGATGCCTTTTATTTCTTCTTCTTGCCTAATTGCAATGGCTAATACTTCCAGTACTATGTTGAACAGGAGTGGTGAGAGTGGGCATCCCTGTCTTGTTCCTGTTCTTAGGGGAAATGGTGTTAGTTTTTGACCATTGAGTATGATGTTGGCTGTGGGCTTGTCATATATGGCTTTTATTATGTTGAGGTATGATCCTTCTATTCCCACCTTTCTGAGAGTTTTTATCAAAAATGGGTGTTGGATTTTGTCGAATGCTTTTTCTGCATCAATTGATATGACCATGTGGTTTTTTTCTTTCAATTTGTTTATGTGATGTATCACATTTATTGATTTACGGATGTTGTACCATCCTTGCATCTCTGGGATAAATCCTACTTGGTCATGGTGTATGATCCTTCTGATGTACTGCTGGATCCGATTTGCTAAGATTTTGTTGAGGATTTTGGCATCTATGTTCATGAGGGATATTGGCCTGTAATTCTCTTTCATTGTGATGTCTTTACCTGGTTTTGGTATTAGGGTGATGCTGGCTTCATAGAATGAGCTTGGAAGTGTTCCTTCCTCTTGAATTTTTTGTAGTAGTCTGAGGAGGGTAGGTTTTAGTTCTTCCTTGAATGTTTGGTAGAACTCCCCTGTGAAGCTGTCTGGCCCTGGGCTTTTGTTTGCTGGAAGCTTTCTGATGACTGCTTCAGTTTCTTCCATAGTTATTGGCCTATTGAGGTTTTTAGATTCTTCCTGATTGAGTTTTGGAATGTTGTATTTTTCTAGGAATTTGTCCATTTCCTCCAGGTTGTCAAGTTTGTTGGAGTAGAGTTGCCCGTAGTATTGTTTAACAATCATTTGTATTTCTGTGGGTTCTGTTGTTATTTCGCCTCTATCATTTCTGATTTGGTTTATTTGGGACCTTTCTCTTTGCTTCTTGGTGAGCCTGGCGAGGGGTTTGTCAATTTTGTTTATCCTTTCAAAGAACCAGCTCTTGGTTTCATTGATTTTCTGTATTGTTTTTTTGGTCTCTATGTCATTGATTTCTGCTCTAATCTTTATTATCTCCTTCCTTCTGCTCACTCTGGGGTTTTCTTGTTGCTCTCTTTCTAATTCTTTGAGTTGTAGAGTTACATGATTAACTACCATTTTTTCTTGTTTTTTGAGATAGGCCTGTAGAGCTATAAACTTCCCTTTCAGGACTGCTTTCATTGTGTCCCAGAGGTTTTGGATTGTTGTGTTTTCATTGTCATTAGTGTCCAGGATGTTTTTAATTTCTTCTTTGATGTCATCGGTAACCCAATCAATATTTAATAACATGCTATTCAGCTTCCAAGTGTTTGAGTATTTTGGGTTGTTTTTATTGTAGTTTATTTCTAACATTATGCCATCGTGGTCTGAGAAGATGCTTTTTATGATCTCAATCTTCTTGAATTTGTGGAGACTTTGCTTGTGACCCAATATGTGGTCTATTTTTGAATATGTCCCATGAGCACCTGAGAGGAATGTATATTCCGCAGCTGTGGGGTGTAGTGTTCTGAAGATGTCAATTAAGTCCATCTGATCTAGTGAGTCATTTAGGATTGCTGTTTCTTTGCTGATTGTTTGTCTAGCCGATTTATCCAGTGATGTCATTGGTGTATTAAAGTCCCCTACTATGATTGTGTTATTGTTGATCTCTCCCCTGATATCTTCCAGAAGTTTTCTTATGTATGTGGGTGCTCCTGCATTGGGTGCATATATGTTTACCATGGTTATATCTTCTTGTTGTATTGATCCCTTTAGTATTATGAAGTGGCCTTCCTTATCTCTGGTTATGGCCTTCACTTTGAGATGTATTTTGTCAGATATAAGTATTGCTACCCCAGCTTTCTTTTCCTTTCCATTTGCGTGAAAGATATTTTTCCATCCCTTCACTTTCAGTCTGTGTGAGTCCTTTCCAATGAGGTGGGTCTCTTGTAGACAGCAGATGTATGGGTCATGTTTTTTTATCCATTCAGCCACTCGATGTCTTTTAGTTGGAGCATTTAGTCCATTTACATTTAAAGTTATTATTGAAAGGTACTTGTTTGTAGCCATTTCTTTTTTGTGTGTGTGTGTGGCTGTTTTCTTTCTGAGCTTGATATTTCTTCTTTTACACCAGTCCCTTTAGCATTTCTTGCATGGCTGGCTTGGTGGTGATAAACTCCCTTAGCCCTTTTTTGTCTGTGAAGCTTCTTATTTCCCCTTCAATTTTGAATGATAGCCTTGCTGGATAGAGTATTCTTGGATTCAGTCCTTTGCTTTGCATCACTTTGTAGATTTCCGTCCATTCTTTTCTGGCCTGATGTGTTTCTGTTGAGAAATCATTTGATAAACTAATGGGAGATCCCTTGTATGTTACTTTCCGCCTCTCTCTTGCAGCCTGTAAGATTCTCTCTTTATCCTGAACATTTGCCATGGTAATTATGATGTGTCTTGGTGTGGGTCTTTTCGGGTTCACCTTGTTTGGGACTCTCTGGGCTTGTGTGACTTTTTTCTTCCCCACCTCAGGGAAGTTTTCTGATATTATTTCTTCGAATAGGTTTTCTAATCCATGTTCATCTTTCTGTTGTTCTGGCACCCCTATTATTCGTATGTTGCTTCGTTTCATGTTGTCCCAAAGTTCCCTTAGGCTCTCCTCCTGTCTTTTAATTTTTTTCTCCATTTGCAGTACAGTTTGAGTGTGTTTTGCTTCCTTGTCTTCTAATTCACTGATTCGGTCCTCCGCTTCTCCCAGTCTACTGTTGATACTTTCAATGGTGTTTTTTATTGCAGCTATGTCGCTCTTCATTTCTTCTTGGGACTTACTTAAGTTGTTGATTTTTTCATCTGTTTCTTCTTGCTTCTTGCATACGTAGTTGAGTTTTTCATCTGTTTCTTCTTGCTTCTTGAACATCCGGTGCATGTACTCTAGGAACCTTATTCTGAATTCTTTTTCCGTCATGTTTCATATCTCTGTCTCACTTAGCTGCTTTTCTGGCGAGTCCTCCTTTTCTTTTCTTTGTCTACCCATGTTTGATCTCACTGACATTGCTAGTTGTTGAATCGTTCAGTGGCTGGACCCTGGGAGGCAGTGGCTGCTCCCTGGGTGGCAGTGGCTCCTCGGTCTGTGGTTGCTCCTTGGGCGGTTGTGGTAGCAGCGGCTCCTCTGTTGATAGCAGAGCCTCTGATGGGTGCTGTTCACAGTTGTGATGGCTCTTCTGGCTGGTGGAGGAGGCTTCAGACACAGCAACTGTTCCCCAGGCAGAGCGTGAGGTGATCAGGAGGCCGCTGTTGCTTGAATCTTTCCGTGGAGGGGTGCAGGTCTCCCCTTGGCTCTTGCAGTCACGCTGTTTGCGAAATGTTGCCTCCGGGTTAGTAGCCGCCGGGTTAGTAGCCGATCTCTGGATGCCGGTAACCGCTGCCTGAGATGGCGCGGTCTCGCCGCTGCGCTGGCACCCAGAGGGAGGTTTCAGCCTCAATCTCTAACCATCCGCATTTTTTAGGAGTTTTCTGTCTTTCCTGGCTGCAGACTGTCTCTCAGCTGAACCTCCCCAGCTTGATCGGGCTGATTGTTACCCGTTTCAGCTGCTCGCCCCTATCTGGTCCGGGACAAAGCACCAACACGTCCGTCTAAGCCTCCGCCATTTTCTCCTCCCAGAAAAAAATATTTGTAAGTACAGATGCTCTAGACTAAATGTTTCTAATCTCCCCCCCCGCCCCCCCCGCCAAAAAAAATTTTATATGCTGAAACCTAATACCCAAAATGATGGTTTGTGGAGGAGGAAACTTTGGAAGCTGGGTAGGTCATGGGGAAGGGCATAACCCTCATGAATGGGATTAGTGCCCTCATGACAGAAACTCCAGAGAGCTCCCTTCTCCTCCCACCATGTAAGGACACAACAAGAAGATGCTGTATGAATCAGGAAGCAAACTCTCACCAGACACCAAATCTGCCAGCACCTTGATCTTGGGCTTCCCAGCCTCCAGAACTGTGAGAAATAAATTTTTGTTACTCGCTGAAACTGGTTTGGCTCAGTGGATAGAGCGTCGCCCTGTAGACTGAAAGGTCCCAGGTCAAGGGCATGAACCTTTGTTGCGGGCACATCCCCAGTAGGGGATGTGCAGGAGGCAGCTGATTGGTGTTTCTCTCTCATCGATGTTTCTTACTCTCTATCTCTCTCCCTTTCTCTCTATAAAAAATCAATAAAATACATTTTAAAAAATTTTGTTACTTATAAAACACCCAGTGTGTTTATTCTCTTATAGCAGCCCAAGCAGACTATGGTAATAGATAAGATTATTCTAAAATATATGTGGAAAGGCAAAGAACCTAGATAGCTAAAAGAATTTTGAGAAAGAAGAATCAATTAGGAGAAATTCCTCTACTTGATCTAAAAACCTACTGTGTAACTGTAGTAATCAGACTGGATTGTGTTAGAGAAGGGATAGATACATAGATTAATGGAACAGAATAGAGAGCCTAGAAGTAAGACCAAATGATTTTGACAAAGATGAAAGAGCAATTCATTGAAGGAAGGATAATCGTCAACAAATGATGCTAGACCAACTCAATATTCATAGATTTAAAAAAGAATCTATCTAACCTTCCATTCTTTTCAAAAATTAACTCAAAATGTATCATAGGTGTACACAATGTTCCCAGCAGCATTATTTCTATTAGCCAAAAAGTAGAAACAACCCAAAAGTCCATCAGCTGATGAATGGATAAACAAAAGGTGGCATATCCATACCATTTATATTAGTTTCCTAGGACTACCATAAGAAATTACTACAAGCCGGATGGCTTTTAACCATAGAAATATATTCTCTCACCATTCTGGAGTCTGAAATCACAATGTCCTAGTAAACAGCACCATGTACCCTCTGAAAATTCTACAGGAGGATACTTTCTTTCCTTTTGGTGGTATCTGACAACCCTTGGCATTTCTTACCTCATATATACATCATTTTAATCTCTGCCTCTCTTTTTAGGGCTCACCCTAATTCAGTATGACTTCATCTAAATCTGATTACATCTGCAAAACCCCTGTTTCCAAACTAGGTTACATTCACAGGTTCTGAGTGAACAAATGTTTTGTGGGGATACTGGTCAACCCCAGTATATCATATATGTCTACATTGTAGTATAATGTCAAAATCTACATTGTTATATATATATATATATATATATATATATATATATATATATACACACACACTCCATGTTTTCAAAATCTACATTGTAATTATATATATATATTCATTCCATGACTCTTTATGCTAAATAATGTGTAGTATTAATTTTAGAGGGTAATTTCAGGAGATGCCAGGGCTCATTAAAAGGCTAATGTCATTGTGAATTGGAGAAATGGCAGGAAAAATGGAGAGGAGAGCATGCATTCAAAATTTCTCATGAATTAGCATCAGTAGAATTTGGTGACTGTATATGAAGGATAAGGTGGGAGGAGTCAAAGCTAATGTGACAAGAACACAAGAAAACATTTTGAAGAAACAGAGATAAGCTTTGTTCTGCACAGAGACAGTCTGAAATGCTGAGGAACATCCATGTTCAGATAAGATGTGGAGCTCCCAGAGGGACCTGGGCTATTAGTTCAGCTTTAGAAAATATCTTCCTAAGACGTAATAATGGACATATTAAAGCAATGATATTGCCAAGGGGAGAAGGGATAGGATGAGATCAGAAGGCTGGGAACATATCCTTAGGGAATGACTATTCTTTTAGAAATCCAGCAAAGGAAAGGAAGCAACAAAGGAGCCTGAGAAATAGTGATTAAAGAAGCAGGAGACCTGGAAGACATCAACGTCTCAAAAATCTTGCACTGAATTGTAACCTAGGATGATGATAATAGCAATAATAATGATAGTAGCCGAAACCGGTTTGGCTCAGTGGATAGAGCGTCGGCCTGCGGACTGAGGGGTCCCGGGTTCGATTCCGGTCAAGGGCATGTACCTGGGTTGCGGGCACATCCCCGGGAGGAGATGTGCAGGAGGCAGCTGATCGATGTTTCTCTCTCATCGATGTTTCTGACTCTCTATCTCTCTCCCTTCCTCTCTGTAAAAAATCAATAAAATATATTTAAAAAATAAAAAATAAATAATAATGATAGTAATTTCATTTTATAGTACGTCCCACATTACAGTCACTGTCCTAGGCGCTTAACCTATATTAAGTCATTCAATACACAACCCCTTGAGCTCAATACTGTCTCAATTTTACAGAAGAGGAAATGGAGACACAGAAAGGTACAGTCACCTACCCAAGATCACCTACCTAATGGGGCTGGAATTCAAAGGCAGGAAACAGCACTGTAGTCCATGCTCTAAGTCATTACTATCTAACACGTAGCACTTCCCTAATCACTTTATAGTCATTAATTCACAAAATCTTCACTGGAACTTATTGAGGTAAGTGTTAAAATTATTATTTTCATTTTACAGATGAGGAAACTGAAGTACGGAAAAGTTATGTAAACCACCCAAGATAATACAAGTACTAAGTGGGATGGTCACTGTAGGCTTTCTGGCTCCAGAGTGGGGCTCAAGTGTAACTCAGAAAGTGGGATGCCCACAAAAGCACTCTCTCTCCTAGAGGGATAGCTGTTTCTCTCACACCAAAACACTGCCTCTGAAGCACTCCTTTACAAAGATGCCATCATCAGACTAGTAAACCAGACTCAGAATAAACCTGGATGCATTTACAGGTTTATCGTAAGTATCATTCCTGGTCAGATAAGAAATCAGTAATTTGGATTTGTCTGAAGAGATTTGGGAATTCCCCCAGGGAGATTCCTGGAGTAGGTCAGAAAGCCACCTACCTACTTAGTGAATGACTACAGTGTTCTGCTTGGTTCACTGATGAGAGGAGACTGCTAAAACAAAGAGGGCAAGAAACCAGGTGGATCTGATAAATATTTCTGAAATTTAGGCAGCCACTAGTCCTGGGTGTTTGTGTGTATGTGTGAGTGTGTGTGGTTTTTTTTTAAATCTTTTAAGCTTTGACTCACAATTCATTGTACTATTACACATGATAATACTGGGAACTTGTTTTAAATTTAATGTTACCACATTTTTGTAATTCTTGTTTATTTTCTATCATAGTATATGTGGTAGTACTTTTAATAATTTGAAAAAAATTCTGTTGAGATTCTTAATACTTAATTTTGTCTGGGTGCCAGTTGGGCTAACTCGCTCTTTTAAAGATGATTTTGGAGACATAAAAATAGTAAGTAGATATTTTTTCAATAATCAGAATTCATGTGCACCAGGTAGTTGTTAGGTTAGGTGGCTCAGGAGGCGGCATAGGAAATAAAGAGAGTTGATCAGAAAAGGAAGGAATGAGAGGTTTTGTTCTGCGTCCCTGGGCGACCCATGAACCCCAAAGACAGGGCATGTGGATCCGCACCAATAGGGAGGGGGGCGCTTTTTTTATACAGCTGTTCAGTGAGGGTGGGGGAGCATGAGTTGTGAGTGTTCCAGCCTCGGGGGTTGACATGGTTTCCAGGTGTCATCATCTGTCTGGTAGCTGATCTGTTAGGAATTCCAGGGCGGGACCAGTATCTGCGTCACTATTGACCTGGTGAACTGTCCTGTTACAGATTCTAGGAAGGGCTCAGTATTTATGTTACCATCTGCCTGGTGGAGGCATGCATCAGCTCCTGGACCCCCTTTCGACCTAACATCCCGGTGTTTTGGTGATAGGGGGCGCAGGTTCGTTCTGACTACTCCCAGCTGACCAGGGACGAAGGGCGGGGGGGAGGTTAAAGGCCAGGGTCAGGCAGAAGCAGGTCGGAGGGTAGCCGAGTGTAGGGATGGAGCAGAAGCTGATTACCAGTCACCCGTGACATCTCCGCAGTGCAGGAGCGGATGCACTTAAGGAGGCAGGGGGCTAGGAGAAAAAAGACACAGATGAGAATTAGGGGTCCTATCATGGGTAGGATCCAGATAGCTAAGGGGCTTTGCAACCAGCCGAAAGGAGAGTTGTTCTGGGAGTGTCTTGCACATAGTTCTTCACTCAGCTTAGTCAGGATCTGCACTTTTTGTTCCACTACTCCAGACTCGTTGATGTAGTAGCAGCATTCTTCCTGAAGGAATATGCAGGTCCCTCCTGTTTCTGCTGTCAAGAGATCTAAGGTACGCCAGTTCTGTAGGGCTACCTGGGGTATTGATGTTACTTGTTATTGTAGGGAGGCTAAAAAGGTGGTTGTAGACTCCAGGGCTAACTGGAGCATGTCAGTGAATTCCTGAGCAGTGACCAGACTGTTCCTGAGCTCCCTCCCTCCCCCACAAGGGCTACCAAGGCAGCGATACCTACCCCTAACATGACAGGGAGGAAGGCGGCCCAGCAGGCCCAGGAGCAGGATGAAGGGAGCAGCCAGGTGAGCTCCAACTCTCCATACAAGGTTAGTTGGGGAACTACTGTGACCACGAAGCAAGGCCCGGGGTCAGAGGAGTTTATGCAGTTGCTTAAGGTGCCATTGCACCAAAAGAAGGTACCCGGGCTGGCCTTGGTGAGACTGGCTGCGGTGTAGTTTTGGGTACAGTTCCAAGTTTCTCGTCCCCCAGTTACCGGATTACTGGTTTGGTAGCATATCCGTGGGGGAAGCATGGGTTCTGAAGTTTTGGGTTCCAAAAGGGAATGAAAGCCAAGGGAGGCTGACATTCACCTTGCCCCTGGGCTCCTGGAGGAGTTATGAGTGGGACGGCAGCCAGCAAAAGCCTTTGGAGAGAGTCGCATAGAAAGCAGCGGGAGACATTGGGCAGGGTGTGGGTCTCATTGAGGAATAGTAGAGTATGTTGAATAAGTCGGAGTCAAGAGGATAGGACTTCTACCCGGGGGAGTCAGGCAGCTTCCCTTTAAGGATGCTGTTGGAAACCTGGATTTGAGCCTCCTGGTCCAAGACATATTCCCAGGAGATATAAATGGTCCCTGAAGGGGTAGAGCTCCAATCATTCCAGTATAGCATTCCCATAACACCTGTAACCCATCGCTGGTCACAGAGATCCCTGACCCTGATGTTGAAGGTCCCATCCTTCCAGAAAAAGGGCCTAGTCCAGACCTCGTCTTAGGCATCATGAGTGACCCAGCCTCTCCAGTGGCAACGCCCATAGGTGTCGACATCTTGATTTCAAGTCTCTGGGTCCTGCTGGTCATAAGCAAAACAGACATAGGATTGCCCCCGGTTGGACACTGACTGGAGGTCGACAGCCATCAGGATCTCCATCTGGCATCTGACCAGAGGGCAGTCCTGAGATCCTACCTGCCGGGTGACATGTTTGTCATCCTGATAGTAGGTTTCACAGACCTTGAACCTCCATACATAAGCGGGTGGGGTGGGTGTAGGCTGCTCAGGGCCGGGAGGAGAAGGAGGAGGGGGAGGGCGACTAAGGCGGACCTTTGTGGAGCCCAGCACCTCACATTCTAAAATACATGCTGCTCCGGGGTCCTCTTGAGCCTGGAGAGGTGGTGCCACGACGGATCACCAAGCAGTTTGGCCACGGTGAGGGTTGTTAGGATTACAGTGTGAGGTCCTGTCCACCTAGGCTCCAAGGCTTTTGGATGTAGATTCTTAAAGAGGGCCAAGTCACCAGGGTGAAGGGCTAGTCCTAGAGATCCTTGGTCGGTTGGTTCTGGCTTGGGCAGAAACCGCTCTGTGTGTTCTCAGAGCAGCTGCCTGAGTAGGGACAAATATGGAAGATAAGGACCCAAGGGAGGAGGATCTATAGGGAGACAGTTGTTGAGCAAGAAGGATCTCCCATATAGAAGCTCAAAAGGACTTAAGAAGGTGGGGCTCCTTGGTGTAGCCCGGATTCTGGTCAGAGCCATGGGCAGGAGGTCTGGCCAGGAGCTGCAAATTTCTAGAGAGAGTTTAGTTAGATGGTCTTTAAGGAGTCCATTAATTCTCTCAATCTTACCTGATGATTGTGGTCGGTAGGGTATGTGTAGTTTCCAGAAGATGCCAAGAGAAGTGCTAAGCTGCTGGACCACCCTTGATATCAAAGCTGGGCCGTTGTCTGATTGGATGCAGGTGGGGAGGCCAAACCTTGGGATTATGTGTGTTATTAGGGTCTCACCACCACTTCAGCAGATTCCTTGCTGGTGGGAACGGCCTCCACCCACTCTGTCATGGTGTCTACCATGGTAAGCAGATACCTGGTCTTTTTGTGGGGAGGCATATGGGTGAAGTCTACCTGCCAGTCCTGCCCTGGAAGGTGTCCCCTCATTTGATGGGTGGGAAAGTTGGGGCGCAACCCTCCCTGGGGTGAGACAGCCGCACAAGTGGGGCAGGAGGAGCAGGTACTTGTGATCACCTCCCGCTGTTTGGGCAAGGTGAAGAGGGGTTCGAGGAACCTCCAAAGTGCCAGTGGTCCAATATGCAAAGACCAGTTGATTTGTTGGGCAATGGCCCCTGTCTGGGCCTGAGGAAGGGCGACTTTGTTGTTTATAAAGATCCATCCCTCAGGACCAGAGAGCCTCCACCTGCAGGAATTTGTTTTTTTCTTCTGTGTATTGAGGCGTAATGGATGGAAGGGAAAGGAACAGGACCAGGGCTGCGGACCCTTCACCCTGAGTTAAGCCTGTGGCTACCGCGTCTGCTTGAGCATTTCCCTGCGAGGAGTAACCAGCAAGGAGTCTGTCTGATGGCCTCAGCAGTGCATGATGGCTACCTGGGAGGGAAGCTGTAAGGCATCAAGTAAGCGTGTTGTGAGTCTAGCATTGATAATAGGTGAGCCTTTATTAGAGAGGAAGCCCCTTTCCTTCCAGATAACCACATGGCAATGGGCTATCAGAAAGGAATACTTGGAGTCTGTATATATGTTTACTCTCTTCCCTTTGGCCAGGTGTGGGAGCGGGTCAGTGCGATGAGCTCGGCCTTTTGAGAGGTGGTACCCTCTGGGAGTTGGGCCGCCTCCAGGGTCCACTCGGGTATCACTACCGCATAGAAGGCTTTCCGACCTCCCTGTTGGTCCAGGCAGGAGCTTCCATCCACAAACAGAGTTAAGTCAGGATTGGAGAGAGGAGAATCTGAGAGTCCTGCCCAAGGCTGAGTGAGAGCCTCGATGACCTTGGGGCAAGAATGCATTGCCGCAGGTAGGGTGGAGGCAGCAGGAAGGAGAGTGGCTGGCTTTAGAGCTGGGGACTGGGTCAGGGACATGTCAGGATTTTCGAGGAACAGAAGTTGGTGTTCCTGCATGTGAGAGGGGAGAGGAGAGATAAGTATCATTGGGACAGAAGATCCTGTAGTCCAGGGGTCCTCAAACTATGGCCCACGGGCCACATGCAAATACAAATATTGTATTTATTCCCGTTTTGTTATTTTACTTCAAAATAAGATATGTGCAGTGTGCATAGGAATTTGTTCATAGTTTTTTTTAAACTATAGTCCGGCCCTCCAACAGTCTGAGGGACAGTGAACTGGCCCCCGGTTTTAAAAGTTTGAGGACCTTTGCTCTTGATGATATACAAACTTCTCAAATCATTCTGAAGAGTCTATGTCAATCTCCAAAATCCTCTATGGATGTTAAAGCTCAACCTTTAATACATCATGAGGCAGCAAACTCAATTCCAGATTGTTGTGAAGTTCAGCATCAACTCTTGACTATTGGTGTTAAAGGTGTGGACCTGGGTAATTTGATAATGAAAGGGCAGAGCAGGACTGACTCCATTTTGTACTGCATCCTCCATCTTGTGAAATTATGTCCCCGACATGACCTCTTTCTGAAAAAATCCACAGAATGTGTCAGTTACTCAGCCCACCCTTAAATCAGCCAATGGGAATGCAAGGGGAATAACCTAAAGCCAAAGGTATGCTAACCACATCCTGTCTTTGTGTAACTGGACCCTAGCCCTCACCCAACCAATCAGAATCAGCCAACTCAGTGGTCCGAGCATCACCCCACCACCTGACCCCAAGCCCTATAAACTTGCTGTACTTCTGGGACTGGGGGCTCTTTTGCATCCTGCCGCTGCGTTGGTAGAGGCGGAGAGACCGAGCTCGAGCTTGAATAAAGGCTCTTTGGTTTTGCATCGGACCCGGCTCCCTGGTGGTCTTTGGGGATCTTGAAATCTGGGCATAATATTTGGAGGCTCGTCCGGGATCCCCAAGACCCACGAGGGACCCCGACCTGGAGAGCCTGACTGACTGTGATAGGTGTCTGTGTGTTTGTGTGTTTCTGTCCCTCTGGTGTGAGCTCATCTCTTTGTGTGTTTCTGTCCCTCTGGTGTGAGCTCATCTCTGGTATTCTGGTTGTGCCCGACGTGTTCTAAGTGGACGCACTGGAGGACCACAGGCAGGAGGACTCAGAAGACGTTCCGATCCTCCTTTCTGGAGGGACATGGATCCGCCGGTCGGCGTGAGGCCATCGTCTAGCTTTCGGTTTTGCTTCCACAGAGTTGGAAGACTGTTCTTTGGTACCCTTTGTTTGTCTGTGTTTGTGTCTCTCTATTTTATTCTGTGGACTTACTGGACGAACATTATGGGACAGACTCAGACTACTCCTTTAAGTATTATGATTGATCATCTCAAAGAGATTAGGGGAAGAGCCAACGACCTCAGTGTGGAGGTAGGGAAGGGTCAGTGGCCCACTTTCAATGTCAGATGGCCGCAGAGGGAACTTTCGACCTCCCTACCATCCGTCGGGTCAGAGACGTCATCTCCCAGCCCAAGAAGGGTCATCCTGATCAACTCCCTTACATTATTACTTGGCAGGACCTTGTGGAGGACCCACCCTCTTTGCTTAAGCCCTTCCGGGCTCCACATCCTCCAGAGCCGAGACCTATTCTTGCTTTGCAGGGGACAGAGATGGAGGAGGAGAAGAAGGTCACTCAGCCATCAGCTCCCCTTTACCCTGTCTTGCAGGGGGAACTGAAGAAGAACTAATTTTTCCTCCCCCATATCAGTCCCCTACAGTGCTGGAGGGATCCAGCCAGCCCCCATCTGGGGAAGCAGACGCTGCTCCGAAAGCAGAGCGCTGAGGAGTTCCAGTGGGAAGCCCACCCTATACCAGACAAAGGGCTCAGAGAGAGCAGTCTTCCTCCGTCACCGACTCCACTATTAAGACCCTACCCCTGCGAGCCACCAGTCCTCCGATGAGGGGGGCCATCAGCCCCATCATTACTCGCCTTTTGACACTAGTGACCTCTATAATTGGAAAGCTCAGAATCCTAAGTTCTCTGAAAAGCTGGCAGGGCTCATTGATTTACTAGACTCTGTACTTTTCACCAATCAGCCTACCTGGGACGACTGTCAGCAGCTTTTGCAGGTTCTATTCACCACCGAGGAGAGGGAGAGGATCCTCAGTGACCCGAAAGCTAGTCCTTGGTGTGGACGGGAATCCTACCACCAACCAGGCTCAGATAGATACCTCCTTTCCTCTAACTAGGACTGAATGGAATTTCAAAGCGGCAGAAGGTAAGGAGAGGCTCCGGGTCTACCGCAGAATCTAATGGGGGGGGGGGGGGGGTTGGTCTTCGGATGGCTGCTAGGAAGCTGACTAATTTGGCTAAGGTAGGAAATATTCAGCAGGAAAAGGATGAATCTCCAGCGGCCTTCCTAGAGCAGGTCATGGAGGCGTTCCGTACCTATAACCCCATGGACCCAGAGGCTCCTGAAAATAAGGCTGCTGTTATCATGGCCTTTGTAAACCAATCTGCTGCAGACATTAGGAGAAAACTGCAGAAGATAGACTAGGGGAGAAAAGTCTTCAGGGCTTGCTGGTAATAGCCGAAAAGGTGTACAACAACAAGGAGGCTCCTGAAGATAAACAGGTTCGCGCTGTGGTGGCTGCCAGCAGTAAGCAAACCCGAGACCTGGCCAGGATACTGCTGGCTACCACCGCAGACTTTCCTGAGGAACAGGACCGTCACCTCTGACAGCTTGCAAGTGACCGGAAAAGAGGTAAGGAGACTGCCAGGGAAGGGAGGCGGAGGCTGCAGAAGGATCAGTGTGCTTACTGCAAGGAGATAGGGCATTGGGCCTGAGAATGTCCAAAGAAGGCCGGCGGGAAGTGAAGCAAGACTGATCGAGTGAAAATCTTAGAGCTGCATGAACTGAGCAATTAGGGGAGTCGGGATTTGGACCCCCTCCCCGAGCCCAGGGTAACTCTTATCGTGGAGGGGACCCCTATTGACTTCCTCGTTGACACAGGAGCGCAATATCTGGTCCTCCGCACACCTCAGGGGAAGCTAGCAAGCTAGAAGTCCTGGGTACAAGGGGCAACAGGTATGAGCCAATATTCATGGACTACCCGAAGAACGGTAGATCTAGGAACCGGCCGGGTATCCCACTCTTTTATGGTGATACCAGAATGCCCCTACCCACTATTAGGATGGGACTTACTGACCAAGATTGGAGCTCAGATAATTTTCAGTCAAGGGGGGCCTCAGGTCACCGACGGCAAAGGCCACCCCATCCAGGTCCTGACTCTGAGACTGGAGGATGAGTACCGCCTCCACCAGAAAGTGTCCCCAATAGAGAACAACATGGACAGATGGCTACAAGAATTCCCCACAGCTTGGGCAGAGAAGGGGCGGGGTAGGACTAGCCGCTCACAGGACCCCAATCCTAGTAGAGCTAAAACCAGGAGAAGGCCCAGTAAGAATCAAGCAGTATCCTATGTCTCAGGAGGCCTGGAAGGGAATCCAGCCTCACATCCGGAGACTGCAAAGCCTAGGGGTACTAGTTCCCTGCCAGTCTGCCAGGAATACCCCCCTCCTGCCAGTCAGGAAGCCTCGCATGAATGACTACCGACCAGAACAGGACCTCCGGGAAGTAAGTAAAAGAGTCATGGATATACACCGAACAGTTCCCAACCCATATACTCTCTTGAGCTCCTTGGCACCCTCTAGAGCAGGGGTGGGCAAACTTTTTGACTCGAGGGCCACAATGGGTTCTTAAACAGGACCGGAGGGCCGGACCAGAAGCATGGATGGAGTGTATGTGTGAACTAATATAAATTAAAGTAAACATCATTACATAAAAGGGTACGGTCTTTTTTTTTTTTTTTTTTTTAGGTTTATTCATTTCAAATGGGCCGGATCCCGCCCGCAGGCCATAGTTTGCCCACAGCTGCTCTAGAGTCTGGTATACCGTATTAGATTTAAAGGATGCCTTCTTCAGTCTGCTGCTGGCACCCCGAAGCCAACCCTTATTTGCCCTCGAATGGCACGACCCGGAGGAGGGCTACAGTGGACAATTAACCTGGACACGGTTGCCTCAGAGGTTCAAGAATTCGCCCACCATCTTTAACGAGGCGCGCTACACGAGGACCTGGGTGAGTACAGGAGGGAGCACCCCAGCCTCTCCCTCCTTCAGTTCGTAGATGACATCCTGATTAATGCCGACATGGCCGAGGACTGTGAGCGGGGTACCCAGGATCTGCTGGCCACCTTGGGGGCGTTAGGGTACTGGGCATCTGCGAAGTAGGCTCAGATATGCAGAGAGAGGGTAAGTTACCTGGGATACATCCTAGAGGGTGGACAGTGGTGGTTATCAGATGCCAGAAAAGAAACTGTCCTGAAAATCCCTACTCCCACCTCCCGAAGGGAAGTAAGGGAATTCCTAGGATCGGCCGGCTACTGCCGCCTCTGGATACTGAGTTTTGCTGAGATCGCCAGGCCCCTATATGAAGCTACCAAAGAGGGGAGGTCGTTTGAATGGACTGAGAAAGAAGAGGCTGCCTTAACCAGTTAAAGAAAGCCCTCTTAGCTGCTCCAGCCCTGGGCCTGCCAGACATTACAAAGCCCTTTCACCTCTTTGTAGATGAACACAGAGGAATAGCGAAGGGGGTTTTAACTCAAGCCTTGGGCCCCTGGACCCGCCCAGTAGCTTACCTGTCTAAGAAGCTAGATCCAGTAGCTGCCGGCTGGCTGCCGTGCCTAAGAATTATTGCGGCAACAGCGCTTTTAGTCAAGGACACCGACAAACTGACCCTGGGGCAGGAAATCTGGATCACAACCCCGCATGCCATTGAGGGATTCCTGAAACAGCTTTCTGATAGATGGATGAGCAACGCACTTATGACCCATTATCAGAGCCTTCTGCTCAACCCCCCTAGAGTGCGGTTCCACCCCAGTGCGGCCCTTAACCCTGCCACTTTGCTGCCCGACCCTGACCTAGATGCCCCACTGCATGACTGTGGGGGAATCCTAGAGCAAGTACATGGATTCCTGAAGGACTTGATCGACCGGCCTCTCCCAGATGCTGAGGCCACTTGGTTCACGGATGGGAGCAGCTTTATACAGGACAGGCACAGGTATACGGGGGCAGCGGTGGTCACTGAAACGGACACTGTATGGGCAGAAGCTCTACCCTCCAGAACGTCAGCCCAGCGAGCAGAGCTCATCGCCCTCACTAAGGCGCTGACACTGGGAGTTGGAAAACGGCTCAACATCTACACGGATAGCCGTTATGCGTTTGCCACAGCTCATTTTCATGGGGCAATCTATCAGGAGAGGGGGTTACTGACGGCAGAGGGACGGACTATAAAAAATAAGCAGGAGATTCTCAACCTGCTTACAGCCTTATGGCTTCCTGCCAAGTTAGTCATAATCCACTGCCAAGGGCACCAGAAGACTGATGACCCGGTAGCAAGAAGTAACCAAAAGGCTGACCAGGCAGCCAAGGCAGTGGCCCTTACTTTGGTCCCCACCATGGCACTACAACTACCGGACCCAGGGGACCCAGTTATACCAGACCAACCCAGATACTCCCAGGAGGAGTTGCAGTGGATCAGGAAACTTCCCCTAGCCCAGGAGATAAAGGGATGGTGGTATACACTGGACAAGGAGCTCATACTGCTAGACCAGCTCGGAGTCCCAGTGTTAGAAAGCATGCACCAGTCCACCCACCTGGGGGCCCGGAAATTAAAGAACTTAATCCAGCATGTTGCAATCAAGATTCACCAGCAAAACTCCAAAATAAATCAAGTTGTATCCACCTGTAAGACCTGCCAACTCACAAACGTGAGGGCCAGGTCAAGTCAAAAAGGAACCAGGCTCAGAGGAACCAAGCCGGGAGCTCAATGGGAGATCAACTTCACCAAAGTCAAGCCAGGGAAGTATGGTTATAAATATCTTTTAGTATTTACAGACACCTTTTCTGGATGGGTAGAGGCATACCCAACCAAGCATGAAACAGCTCAGACGATAGCCAAGAACTTCTAGAAGACATCCTACCCAGGTATGGATTTCCTGCTATGATAGGATCAGACAACGGGCCAGCTTTTATTTCACAGGTAACACAGGCAGTAGCCAAGGCTATAAGGGCAGATTGGAAATTGCATTGTGCCTATAGACCCCAAAGTTCAGGGCAGGTAGAAAGGATGAATAGAATCCTAAAAGAGGCCCTTACTAAATTAACCACGGAGACTGGCGGGGACTGGGTGGCTCTCCTACCATATGCCCTTTACCAAGTGAGGAACTCCCCTTACACCCTGGGCTTTACTCCCTATGAAATCTTGTTTGGCAGGCCACGCCCTATCATTCCTAACCTTAAAGCTGAGCTTCTCCCTGAATTTGAAAATCAAGAAATATCTTTTCTCTTTTTTTTTCATTTTTTTTTATTGCTTAAAGTATTACAAACAGTATTACATATGTCTCCTTTTTTTCCCCCCGCCCTTGACAATCCCCTGGCCTCCCCTACCCCCCAGTGTCTTATGTCCATTGGTTATGCTTATATGCATGCCTACAAGTCATTCAGTTGATCTCTCCCCCCACACCCCGTCCCCCGCCGTCCTCGCGTCCTGCCCCTCAACCCTCCCTGGCCTTTTTGCTGTAGTTTGACAGTCTATTTGAGGCAGCTCTGCCCCTGTATCTATTTTTGTTCATAAGTTTATAATAGTCTTTATTATCCAGAAATGAGTGAGATCATGTGGTATTTTTCCTTCATTGACTGGCATATTTCACTTAGCATAATGCTCTCCAGTTCCATCCATGATGTTGCAAATGGTAAGAGTTCCTTCTTTTTTACAGCAGCATAGTATTCCATCGTGTAGATGTACCACAGTTTTCTAATCCATTCATCTACTGATGGGCACTTAGGCTGTTTCCAGATCTTAGCTATGGTGAATTGTGCTGCTATGAACATAGGGGTGCATAGAACCTTTCTGATTGGTTTTTCTGGTTTCTTGGGATATATTCCTAGAAGTGGGATCACTGGGTCAAATGGGAGTTCCATTCTTAGTTTTTTGAGGAAACTCCATAGTGTCTTCCATAGTGGCTGCACCAGTCTGCATTCCCACCAGCAGTGCATGAGTGTTCCTTTTTCTCCACATCCCCTCCAGCACTTGTCGTTTGTTGATTTGTTGATGATAGCCAGTCTGACAGGTGTGAGATGGTAACTCATTGTTGTTTTGATTTGCATCTCTTGGATGATTAGTGACTTTGAGCATGTTTTCATTTGTCTCTTGGCTTTCTGAATGTCCTCTTTTGAAAGGTGTCTATTTAGGTCCTTTGCCCATTTTTAGATTGGATTATCTTCCTTTCGTTGAGTTGTATGAGTTCCCTATAAATGTTGGAGATTAAACCCTTATTAGTGATAACATTGGCAAATATGTTCTCCCATGTAGTGGGCTTTCTTGTTGTTTTGTTGATGGTTTCTTTTGCTGTGCAGAAGCTTTTTATTTTGATGTAGTCCCATTTCTTTATTTTCTCTTTAGTTTCCAATGCCCTAGGATCTGTATCGGTGAAGAACTTGCTTCGACATATGTCTGAGATTTTGTTGCCTTTGGATTCTTCTAGTATTTTTATGGTTTCCTGTCGTATATTTAAGTCCTTTATCCATTTTGAGTTTATTTTTGTGTATGGTGTAAGTTGGTGGTCTAGTTTCATTTTCTTGCATGTATCTGTCCAATTTTCCCAACACCATTTATTGAAGAGACTATCTTGACTCCATTGTATGTTCTTGCCTCCTTTGTCAAATATTAATTGAGCGTATTGGTTCGGGCCGATTTCTGGGCTCTCTATTCTATTCCATTGATCTATATTTCTGTTCTTGTGCCAGTACCAGGCAGTTTTGAGAACAGTGGCTTTGTAACACAGCTTGATATCTGGTATTGAGATCCCACCTACTTTGTTCTTTCTCAGGATCACTGCAGCTATTCGGGGTCTTTTTTTATTCCAGATGAATTTTTGGAGAGTTCATTCTAGGTCTGTGAAATATGCCCTTGGTATTTTAATGGGAAGTGTGTTGAATTTAGAGATTGCTTTGGGTAGTATGGACATTTTAATGATGTTGATTCTACCAATCCAAGAACATGGTATGTTCTTCCATCTGTTTATGTCTTCCTCTATCTCTTTTTTCAATGTCCTTTAGTTTTCTGAGTAGAGGTCTTTTACCTCTTTAGTTAAGTTTATTCCTATGTAGCTTAATTTTTTTGGTGCGACGGTAAATGGAATTGTTTATTAAGTCTCTCTTTCTGCAAGTTCACTATTGGTGTATAGAAATGCCATAGATTTCTTGGCATTAATTTTGTATCCTGCTACATTGCTGAATTCTTTTATTAAGTCTAAAAGTTTTTTGATGGAGTCTTTAGGGTTTTCTATGTATAATATCATGTCATCTGCAAAAAAGGACAGTTTTACTTCTTCTTTTCCAATTTGGATGCCTTTTATTTCTTCTTCTTGTCTAATTGCAATGGCTAATACTTCCAGTACTATGTCGAACGGGAGTGGTGAGAGTGGGCATCCCTGTCTTGTTCCTGTTCTTAGGGGAAATGGTGTTAGTTTATGTCCATTGAGTATGATGTTGGCTGTGGGTTTGTCATATATGGCTTTTATTATGTTGAGGTATGATCCTTCTATTCCCACCTTTCTGAGAGTTTTTATCAAAAATGGGTGTTGAATTTTGTCAAATGCTTTTTCTGAATCCATTGATATGACTATGTGGTTTTTTCTTTCAATTTTTTTATGTGATGTATCACGTTTGTTGATTTTCGCATATTGTACCATCCTTGCATCCCTGGGATAAATCCTACTTGGTCATGGTGTATGATCTGTCTGATGTACTGCTGGGTCCGATTTGCTAAGATTTTGTTGAGGATTTTGGCATCTATTTTCATGAGGGATATTGGCCTGTAATTCTCTTTCATTGTGTTGTCTTTACCTGGTGTTGGTATTAGGGCGATGCTGACTTCATAAAATGAGCTTGGGAGCGTTACATCCTCTTGTATTTTTTTGTAGTAGTCTGAGAAGGATAGGTTTTAGTTCTTCCTTGAATGTTTGGTAATACTCCCCTGTGAAGCCATCTGGTCCTGGGCTTTTGTTTGCTGGAAGCTTTTTGATGACTGCTTTAATTTCTTCCATAGTTATTGGCCTATTGAGATATTTAGATTCTTCCTGATTAGGTTTTGGAATGTTGTATTTTTCTAGGAATATGTCCATTTCCTCCAGGTTGTGTAGTTTGTTGGAGTAGAGTTGTCCATAGTATTTTTTAACTATCATTTGTATTTCTGTGGGGTCTGTTGTTATTTCGTTTTTATCATTTCTGATTTTGTTTATTTGGGTCCTCTCTCTTTGCTTCTTGGTGAGCCTAGCTAGAGGTTCATCAACTTGTTTATCCTTTCAAAGAACCAGCTCTTGGTTTCATTGATTTTCTGTATTGTTTTTTTTGGTCTCTATGTCATTTATTTCTGCTCTAATCTTTATTATCTCCTTCCTTCTGATCATCCTGGGGTTTTCTTGTTGCTCTCTTTCTAATTCTTTGAGATGTAGATTTAGATGATTTACTACCATTTTGTCTTGTTTGTTAAGATAGGCCTGTAGCCGAAACCGGTTTGGCTCAGTGGATAGAGCGTCAGCCTGCGGACTGAAGGGTCCCAGGTTCGATTCTGGTCAAGGGCATGTACCTTGGTTGTGGGCACATCCCTGGTAGGGAGTGTGCAGGAAGCAGCTGATCGATGTTTGTCTCTGATTGATGTTTCTAACTTTCTATCTCTCTCCCTTCCTCTATGTAAAAAATCAATAAAATATTTTTTAAAAAAAGATAGGCCTGTAGAGCTATAAACTTCCCTCTCAGGACTGCTTTCATTGTGTCCCAAAAGGTTTTGCATTGTTGTGTTTTCATTGTCATTAGTTTCCAGGATGTTTTTAATTTCTTCTTTGATCTCATTGGTAACCCAGTCAATATTTAATAACATGCTATTCAACTTCCAAGTGTTTGAGTATTTTGAGTTGTTTTTATTGTAGTTTCTTTCTAATATTATGCCATCGTCATCTGAGAAGATGCTTTTTATGATTTCAATCTTCTTGAATTTGGGGAGACTTTACTTATGACCCAATATGTGGTCTATTTTTGAATCTGTCCCATGAGCACTTGAGTAGAATGTATATTCCGCGGCTTTGGGATAAAGTGTTCTGAAGATGTCTATTAAGTCCATCTGATCTAGTGAGTCATTTAGGATTGCTGTTTCTTTGCTGATTGTTTGTCTAGAGGATTTCCCCAGTGGTGTCAGTGGTGTATTAAAGTCCCCTACTATGATTCTATTGTTGTCGATCTCTCCCTTGATATCTTCCAGGCGTTTTTTTTTATGTATTTGGGTGCTCCTTCATTGGGTGCATATATGTTTATCAGGTTTATATCCTCTTGTTGTATTGATCCCTTTAGTATTATGAAGTGGCCTTCCTTATCTCTTGTTATGGCCTTCACTTTGAGGTCTATTTTGTCCAATATAAGTATTGCTACCCCAGCTTTTTTTTTTTATTACCATTTGCCTGAAATATATTTTTCCATCCCTTCACTTTCAGTCTGTTTGAGTCCCTTCTTCTGAGGCGGGTCTCTTGTAGACAGCAAATATATGGGTCATGGATTTTTATCCATCCAGCCACTCGATGTCTTTTGATTGGAGCATTTAGTCCATTTACGTTTAAAGTTATTATTTAAAGGTACTTGTTTGTAGCCATTTCTATTTTTTTGTGGCTGTTTTCTTACTGAGCTTTTTATTCCTTCTTTTTACAACAGTCCCTTTAGCATTTCTTGCATTGCTGGCTTGGTGGTGATAAACTCCCTTAGCCTTTTTTTTTGTCTGTGAAGCTTCTTATTTCCCCTTCAATTTTGAATGATAGTCTTGCTGGATAGAGTATTCTTGGATTCAGTCCTTTGCTTTGCATTACTTTGTAAATTTCTGTCCATTCTTTTCTGGCCTGATGTGTTTCTGTTGAGAAATCATTTGATAATCTGATGGGGGATCCTTTGTAGGTAATTCTCTGTTTCTCTCTTGCAGCCTTTAGGATTCTCTCTTTGTCTTGTACATTTACCATCGTTATTATGACGTGTCTTGGTGTGGATCTTTTGACCTTCATCTTGCTTGGGACTCTCTGTACTTGTGTAACTTTTTTCTTCCCCATATCTAGGAAGTTTTCTGTCATTATTTCTTCAAATAGATTTTCTAATCCTTGCTGCTCTTCTTGTCCTTCTTGCAGCCCTATTATGCGTATGTTACTTCGTTTCATGTTGTCCCAAAGCTCCCTTAGGCTCTCCTCCTGCTTTTAATTTTTTTCTCCAGTTGCTGTTCAGATTGAGCTTGTTTCTCTGCCTTATCTTCTAACTCACTAATTCGGTCTTCTGCTTCTTCTAGTCTGCTGTTGAAACTTTCCATGGTGTTTTTGATTGTAGCTATATCACTTTTCATTTCTTCCTGATTCTTGCATAGGTTGTTGATTTTCTCATCCATCTGGTGAATGAATTGTGTAACCATTATTCTGAATTCTTTTTCTGTCATGTTACATGCTTCAACTTCATTAATTTCCTTTCTTGGCGACTCCTCATTGTCTTTCCTCTGGGTGTTGTGTCGTCTCTTCATTCTGATTATCTTCTGATGGTTCAAACGTTGAGTTGCATGGGCCTGGGCCATGTGCAGTGGGAGCCTCCCACCACCCTAGTGTCACTGAAGAGCTCTGACACTAAGATGTGTTGTTGTTGTGGGTTGGTGGGAACCAGGCTCGCTCAGAGTCAGTGTTGCCAGCTTTCAGTGTGGCCTCGTGCGTGCCCTTAGAATCAGGGACCCTGCCTGCACCATGCTGAAACAGAGACCACCCTGGAGTGTGTTGAAAATCAGCGCCCCCTAGCGTGCGGCACGAGTCAGAGTTCCCCAAGAATCCAGTATCAGGTCTGTGTTGCTTCGCGTGACCTTGCCTTGAAAATCAGGGTCCCTGTGTGTCCTTGCACCAGGAATTGGAGCCACTGGCTCTTAGTATGAATGCACAGGGAATCAGGGATCTCAGGCGCAGGTGATATCAAACACAGTCAAGTCACTGGTGCTTGGTGCTGCCTCCTGCCCAGAGAATTGGGGTCCCTGAGCCTGTGCCTCGCAGGATAAATTCCCGGTGTTCATAGGATTGCTCCCAGCCCAGGGCTCCACAGCCAGCAGTGCGCTTAGTATCAGTTCCTGGTGTTCGCGTGTTTGCTCCCAGCCAAAGACTCCTGAACCAGGCCCTAAGCGGGACCAGTTCCAAGGTGCTCGTGCACTTCCAGGCTAAAGTTCCTGTGGCAGCACTGAGACCCCAGCAAAGGGTGGGTCTATCAGTTACTATGCCACTGCCTGCGAGCCTGCGGGAAGGGGGGATAGGCTCTGTTACTCACGGATCTGCTGCGGGGATTTCTGAACTTTTGGTGTCCGCAGGTCTGATGCTGTGGTCACAGGTCTCTGTCCCCAGTGGCTGCAGGGTCCTGGTATGCCTCTGAGATCAGACTGGGTGGTGCTGAGGCCAGGATTGTAGTGTCAAGCAGCTGTTTCCCAAACTACCTTTTCTCTTAAGAGAACTCCAGAGGGCGCACGAGGACATTTGGCCGCGCCTTGGTGCCATCTACGAGGCTGGCCGGACCCCGACGCCTCATCAGTACAGACTGGGAGACTGGGTGTTCATTAAGAGACACCGCCAGGAGACCCTCGAGCCGCGTTGGAAGGGTACCTACGTCGTAGTGCTGACTACACCCACTGCACTCAAGGTAGACGGCGTCGCTACCTGGATCCATCACACACACATCCACCCAGCTGATCCCTCTGCAGTCCGGAAGGATCTCATCACACAATGGAGCCTCAATCACAATCAGCACAACCCGCTCAAGCTCAAGCTACAGCGTATTCGACCCGCCTGATGTCGGTAACTCTGTTGACTCTCTTCCCTGTCACCTACACTGCCAGGAGTCCCCACGCCCCTTGCAATCTTACCTGGCAGATCATAGACACCAGCTCAGGAACTATACTTAATCAGACTTCCCAGATCCATCCGAAGGACACATGGTTCCTGGAGCTCCGGGTAGACCTCCGGAGCCTCTTTCCTGGTAGACTGCCCAGGGAATACGAACCATTCAACTGCAAGCAAAACCTTTATTTTTATGTTTACCCCTGCCACTTGTGGACCCAAAAACGGGGTCGCGCTCGCAACCCATGTGGGGACGCGGCAGACTACTTTTGTGCCTCCTGGTCGTGTGTCTCGACTGGACACATCTGGCGGACTCCCCCGAAAACCGGTGATCTAATCACCATAAGGCGGCCGGTTGCCCCAACTTGCAGCCGAGAGAGTCTCTGTAACCCCGTAAGTATATCCTTCACAGAACAGGGAAAGAAAGCAACGGGATGGGAAGCTGGAAAAACCTGGGGAATTAGACTATATGACAAAGTAAGGCTTGCAGCCCAAGACCGGGGAACACTATTCACCCTCTGGGTGCAGGTAGCCCAGCAGGTCCCAGCAGGGGTGGGGCCTAAACGGGTATTAGCACCTCGAACTACCCCCACCTGGGCATCCCTGCCCAAGAGCACCCGGGCCCCGACCTCACAGCCCTCTGCCTTCCCCGCCCCCATCCGCACCTCAACATCTGACACAGACCCCCTATGGAGCATGATCTTAAGAGCATATCATGTTTTGAACACTTCGCGACCCAACCTGACCTAGTCCTATTGACTCTGTCTAGATGTCCGGCCACCATATTACGAAGGTATCGCTATTAGGGGCAATTATACAACGGCCTCCAATTCCTGCTCCTGCAGGTGGCAGCAGGCCACTGAAAGACTAACCCTCCAGGCAGTAATAGGGCAAGGTATTTGCATAGGCCGAGTGCCCCCTGAACAATCACATCTTTGTAATAAGACTCTATCAGTCCCTAGTGGGACAGCTTACCTGCTCCCCCCCCAAAAAATGCATGGTGGGCCTGTTCCAGCGGCCTCGCTCCCCGTGTCCACTCCCAAATCCTCAACTCCTCAAGAGAAGACTTTTGCATACTCGTCCAGCTAATCCCCAAGCTAGTATACCATTTGGGGGAGGAAATGCTTAACAGGATAGGTTCTGCTAACCCCCCAAGTAGAAGAGAACCTGTTACAGCCCTAACTCTGGCCACGCTCTTAGGGCTGGGACTAGCAGGGGCAGGAACCTAGATATCCTCACTAGTCATACAAGACAAGAACTATAGAGCCCTAAGAGCAGCCATTGACCTAGACATAGAAAAAATTGAGAAATCCATTACCAATCTACAAGAATCCCTTACTTCCTTATCTGAAGTAGTACTCCAGAACAGAAGAGGATTGGACTTACTGTTCATGCAGCAAGGAGGCCTATGTGCAGCCCTAGGGGAGGAGTGTTGCTTTTATGTTGACCATTTGGGAGTTGTTAAAGAATCCATGGCCCTCATGAGAGAGGGACTGCAGAAACGAAAGTTAGAGAAGGAGCAGTCTCAGTCTTGGAATGAATCTTTATTTAACTGGTCCCCGTGTTTAACCACTCTTATTTCCGCCTTCGCTGGACCCCTTGTAATCCTACTAATGCTGTTGACCTTCGGCCCTTGCATTATCAACAGACTAGTCCAATTTGTCAAAGAGCACATAGGGGCGGTTCAGTTGATGGTTCTGCACGCCCAGTACAGGCCTCCAGTAGCGGGCAGCGAGGTAGAAATGCGGTCCGTCCCATGATTGGACCTGTTAGTTTCAGACAAGGGGGGAATGAAAAGGCAGAGCAGGACTGACCCCATTTTGTACTGCATCCTCCACCTTGTGAAACTATGTCCCCGACATGACCTCTTTCTGAAAAAACCCACAGAATGTGTCAGTTACCCAGCCCACCCTTAAATCAGCCAATGGGAATGCAAGGGGAATAACCTAAAGCCAAAGGTATGCTAACCACATCCTGTCTTTGTGTAACTGGACCCTAGCCCTCACCCAACCAAGCAGAATCAGTCAACTCAGTGGTAAGAGCATCACCCCACCACCCGACCACAAGCCCTATAAACTTGCTGTACTTCTGGGACTGGGGGCTCTTTTGCATCCTGCCGCTGCGTAGGTAGAGGCGGAGAGACCGAGCTTGAGCTTGAATGAAAGCTCTTTGCATTTGCATCAGACTCGGCTCCCTGGTGGTCTTTGGGGATCTTGAAATCTATGCAAAACAATAACTTCAGAACCCCCTAAGAAGGTTGCAACATCTGCTACAAGCAAGGTCTCAGCTCATCATGCAAAGGCTACCAACGAAGAAAAACCTACATCCCAGCAGGAGTCCCCAACTCTGTCTGCTTCAGAGGCTGCTGCTACAGCCTTGTGGCAGACTGCATCTCCTCCAAAGCACTCTGAGGTGACGTTTCCACAGCAAGAGCCTATTCAGGCTGAGGGGCCAACCATTCCACCTGTGGACCTGGGACTAACGATCACTCCTGAACTCACTTTGGGGGCTTCTGCTACAGCCCTGCAGCAGACTGCAGCTCCTCCACTAAAACCTGTTATGACAGTTCCACCGCCGGAGACTGTTCAGGCGCTTCAGCCAACCTTTCCACCTGTGGACCTGGAGCTCACCATCACTCCAGAGTCTACCCTGGTGACTGGTACTACACCCCTGCAACAGACTGCAGCTCCTGAAAAGCACCCTGAGGTGACACTTCCACCGCCGGAGACTGTTCAGGTTCAGCCAACCTTTCCAACTGTAGACCTGGAGCTCACCATCACTCCAGAGTCTACCCTGGTGACTGGTACTACACCCCTGCAACAGACTGCAGCTCCTGAAAAGCACACTGAGGTGACACTTCCACCGCCGGAGACTGTTCAGGTTCAGCCAACCTTTCCAACTGTGGACCTGGAGCTCACCATCACTCCAGAGACTACCCTGGTGACTGGTACTACAGCCCTGCAACAGACTGCAGCTCCTGCAAAGCACCCTGAGGTGACACTTCAACATCCAGAACTTGTTCAGGTTCAGCCCTTCTTTTTCTGAAGTCACAGCCTCAGGTCTATTATTTGACCTAGAAGTTACAATAACTCAGCCACAAGAGTCATCAGAGACAGTTTCTCCAATGACTGAACAGAGTGCCACCATGAACATCTGTGAGATCTGTTCCTGCGATAATTTGACACTGTCATGTATTGGTTTTCGCTCAAAGCAAAGGCTCAAGAGAGTGCCAGTACCAGAGCCCAGCACCTATAATGGCACCTTCACCATCTTGTAAGAATTGCCTTTCCTCATTTGCTCTCTGCATCCAGGCTGACATGGCAGCCCTTTCCTTGAGGTCTTCCTGGGCCTTCCTCATCTCCCCCAAACCATGTTGAATGACTTTGTTTTTATCTTTGTTTGACAACAATTCCTTATCTGTATTCTCCTTAATACTATTGTTCCCCCTTAACCGTCTTTTGCCTGCAAATTGCCCATGTTATTTTTCCAAATTTTTAGCCCTAGCATTTCATTCCTTAACCTCTACTGTCCTCCCACTTTTGCTCTTTACAGCAACATGGCCCTCTCCCAGTCTTATCGGTGGTGATACAACAGAGTGGTTAGGAGTAGAGATTCTACTGCCAGAGTTACTGGGTTTGAACCTAGTATGCTATTTATTAGTGTTGAGACTCAATTTCCATACCTGTAAAATGAAGATTAGTTACCATTACATAGATTTGTTGTTTTAGAAGATTATATATATGTATATGTATATGTATATATACATATATATGTATATGTATATGTATATGTATATGTATATGTATATATGTATATATATATCCTAATAAAAGAGAAACATGGTAATTAGCCGTACCTCTGCTATCCTTCCCATTGGCTAATCAGTGAGATATGCAAATTAACTGCCAACCAAGGTGGAGGCCAGCAGCCAGGAAGCTGATGCGAACAGGGAGGCTTGCTTGCTTCAGTGACGGAGGAAGCCAAGGTTCCCCGCCTGCCTTGCCGGCCTCTGAGCTGCAACTCTAAGAAACATTGTAACAAATATAGAAGCTAAACCAAACCCCAGAAACCTGCTTTAGTCAGCCAGGCTTCAGCCATCAGGACTTCAACATTGTTTCAAATACAGAAGGTAAACAAAGCCCAGAAACCTGCTTTCAGCAGCTGAGGCCTCAGGGCTGGAGCTGAGCCTCAGAGCTAAAGCTGGCCCAGAATTTAAAAAAAAGAAAAAAAGGAGCAGTTGGAAGCTTCAGTCACCCGCCAGCCTGAAAACAGCCCTCAGCCCCTCACCCAGAGTGGCCAGGCACCCCAGTGGGGACCCCCACCCAGAAGGGGGTGTGACCAGATGCAAACAGCCATCATCCCCTCACCCGGGTTGGATAGGCACCCGAGCGGGGACCCCCACCCAGATCCAGGACCCCTTCAGGGCAAACCAGCCACCCGCCACCTGAACACCATCCCTCTATCCTATATAGTAAAAGGGTAATATGCCTCCCAGCACCGGGATCAGCGGAGCCATGAGACCTCCGGGCACCGGGATCAGCGTGACAGGGGACAGCAACCAAACCTCCTGATCACCCTGCGGCTCTGTGTGTGACAGGAGGCGGGGCCACAACCTACCCATCCACCCTGCTCTGTTCGTGACAGGGGAAGGTGCACCAACCCCCTGATCAGCCCTGCTCTGTACCTGATAGGGGGGAGCTCCCCAACCCCCTGATCGCCCTGCGGCTCTGTGTGTGACAGGGTGCGGCGCCCCAACCCCCTGATCGGCCCTGCTCTGTGTATGATAGGGTGCGGCACCCCAACCCCTCCCCGCTCCACGGGCCCTGCTGTGTGTGTGACAGGGTAGAGCCATAACCTCCCCATAGGCCCTGCCCTGAGTGTGACAGTGGCGGCGCCCCAACCCCCTGATCGGCCCTGCTCAGTGGGTGATAGAGGGCGGCGCCCCAACCCCCTGATTTGCCCTGCTCTGTGTGTGACAGGGGGTGGTGCCCCAACTCCCCTATTGGCCCTACTCTGTGAGTGACAGGGGGGAGCTCCTCAATCCCCTGATCGGCCCTGCTCTGTGTGTGAGAGGTATGGAGCCCCAACCCCCCTGATGGGCCCTGCTCTGTTCATGATGGGGCAGCGCCCCAACCCCCTGATCGGCTTCACTCTGTGCGTGACAGGGTACGGAGCCCCAACCCCCCTGATGGGCCCTGCTCTGTGCATGACAGGGGGCAGTGCCCCAAACCCCTGATCGGCCCTGCTCTGCGTGTGACAGGGTGCAGCGCCCCAACCCCCCCCCGCCACGGGCTCTGCTCTGTGTGTGATGAGGTAGAGTCATAACCTCCCCATCGGCCCTGCCCTGAGTGTGACAGTGGTGGTGCCCCAACCCCCTGATCCGCACTGCTCTGTGTGTGACAGGGGGCAGTGCCCCAACTCCCCTATTGGCCCAACTCTGTGCGTGACAGAAGGGAGCTCCTCAACCCCCTGATCGGCCCTGCTCTGTGTGTGACAGGGTATGGAGCTCCAACCCCCCTGATGGGCCCTGCTCTGTGCATGACAAGGGGCGGCGCCCCAACTCCCCAATCGGCCCTGCTCTGAGCCCAACCAGGGGCTGCACCTAGGGATTGGACCTGCCCTCTGCCACCCAGGAGCAGGCCTAAGCCAGCAGGTCATTATCTCCCGAGGGGTCCCAGACTGCGGGAGAGCACAGAACGAGCTGACGGACCCCCCTCCACCCCGAGTGCACAAATTTTTGTGCACCGGGCCTCTAGTATTTATATAAAAATGATGGGTGGTGTCCGTCACATACAGACAAACATCGACGGAGCAGAACGAAGTCAGTCCTACAGGGGTTGTCCTAGCAAAGGCTGTGCCCTCCCCCAAGCTGTTTCCTGGAGCTGTTTCCTAAGGATGGAGTTTGAGGCAGGAACCCACCCTGGGAGCATGGAGGCAGATGTTTCTGAAGTGTGCAGCATCAGCATGGGGTGAACCTGAGTGGGGCGACTGAAAGGCTTAGAAAAGACAGACAAGAGAATGAAAGCCGGGTCTTGGTGGGACACTGCTTCTCTGAGAGACAGCGACCACTCCCACAGCCATTCCTTTATTTTATAGCAGATGCTAGGAGGCAAAGTAAGGGTGTGACCAGAATGTTTACAAACATTCTTCTGGGTTTCAATCCTACTCAACTTCATGCACCTGAACTCTATCAAGCCCACATCACTCAGGCACATGGGGCCACATGTTCGGACCATAAGTTCAAGCTTACAACTATAGCTGTTGGCTATAATTGTGCTGGGAGGGCCCCGCCCTCCAAGCTGGGACTTGCATGTGGCAGTAAGAGGACTGTGCCCTCTCATCAGTCCTAAGCTTGAACCTGTCCAAAACACTGTGGCGGCTCCCCAGAATAAAGTTTTAATTCTGTTTCTTTGTTACTAATGTTGGGGCCCTACCCCATAACAAACAAAGGAAAATTTCCCCATCGAATTTCTGAATAGTATTACTCCTTCGGGAATGCCGTGTCATAAATTAAAATTGAAAGTGGATGCAATCATCATACTATTGACTAATCTCAATAGTAACTGGGGTCTTTGTAACGGTACCAGATTTATTATCAAAAGATTACAACCTAACATTATCAAAGCTGAAGTATTAACAGGATCTGCAGAGGGAGAGGCTGTTCTGATTCCAAGAATAAATTTGTCCCCATCTGACACTGGCCTCCCATTTAAATTGATTTGACGACTTTTTCCCGTGATGCCAGCATTTGTGATGACTATTAATAAATCACAACGACAAACTCTATACAGAGTTGGCATGTTCCTACCTGAACCTTCTTTTGCACATGATCAGTTATAGGTAGCTTTCTCTCTAGTTTGTAGAGCATGTGATGTTACAGTTAAAGTTCTAAGTACTTCATCACAAGGGAAATTAGTCATGCACTCTGAAAGTGTTTTCTCTCTTAATGTGGTGTACAGGGAGATATTAGAATAAGTTTAATCACTATCAGTCATTGTTTATATCACTGTTGTTTTCATATCATGTTTTTGTCATTTTCATATCATGCCTCCGTTGTTATATCCTTTTGTTCCTGTTTATTAATAAATTTCTATATTATATTCGTATACATGTTACTAATTTCCTTTCATCTCTCACACTTCTATTATAGAGAAAGGGCAAATAGCAATATCAAAGTATCTCTGCTAATTAATTCCCTTTTAAAAAAAACATATTGTATTCATTTTTTACAGAGAGGAAGGGAGAGGGTTAGATAGGTAGAAACATCGATGAGAGAGAAACATCAATCAGCTGCCTCCTGCACACTCCTCACTGGGGATGTACCTGCAACCAAGGTACCAGCCCTTGACCGGAATCCAACCCGGGACCCTTGAGTCCGCAGGCAGATGCTCTATCCACTGAGCCAAACCGGTTAGGGCAATTAATTCCCTTTTAATGTGCACGAATTTCATGCACTGGGCTACTAGTATATATATAGTACTTATACAAGTTCCTAACATATGTCTGTGTTGGCTATTATTATTTGCTTCCTCAGTCATATCTAGAACTTATCTTGTTATGCCCAGATTTCAGGATCCCCAAGAAACCACACCAAGGAGCCAGCCAGTTCTGATGCAAAAGCATAAGAGTCTTTATTCGAGCTAGCTCGGCTCCCCCACCTCACCAACACAGCAGCAGGAAGCTCTTTTGAGAGCCAAATTTTTTAAACTTAAACTATATAGGTAGGTATATTGTTATTAACTTAATTAGGGTAGGTACATTGTTATTAACTTAATAAAGGCTTCAGAAGAGCCACACTCAAGGGGCCAAAGAGCTGCATGTGGCTTGCGAGCAGCAGTTTGCCGACCACTGACCTAGGGCAAAGGCATGGCTACAGGAATGATCAGGATTTAATAGACCAGTCTGGTTATAAAGAATTGGTTTAGGAAGCAGTGAAAAATATGATTATGAGAAACCTTGACTATGAGCCCTAGAGGTTTGGAAGTTATACTGAGATAAGGAGACCCACTGGAAGTTTTCAAATGAAAGAGACACATGAGTAAAATAAGAGGATTATTTTAGATTCCATAAGTAGAGCAATCTAGAGAAGAAATTTGGACTTAGGGAGACCAAGTAGAATACTCTAGGAGTCCAGTGAGAAGGCGCTCAATCAGAGTGGTTGTGATAGGAGTAGAAAGAAAATCCTCAGAACACTATTAATGAAGAACTGATGAGCTTTAGTAACTGACTGGAGTGAGGGATGGGATGTACAGGAAAAAGAAAGATCAAGTATGACCCAGGAAAATTTTGTCCTGGATGATGAGGAGAATGATGGTGGTATGACAGGTGGACATACAGCAATTGGGAAAGAGAGCCAGTTTGAGGAGGTGAGCTCAGTTTTGGCATCTTTCATTGGTGAGCATAAAGCAACAAGAAGGCTTCTGCTTGAGTGGAGATGTCCACTAGGCAGAGGGGCAGACATAACTTTTTCTGACCTTCCTGAAAAGTATGTAAACTGAATAGGTATGTTGTTGATGAGGGAAGAGGACAAAGCTAAAGATTCAGAGTCATCACAGAATTCGTGTTTGAAACTGAACCTCAGGAATTTAACAGCTTCTTTTAAACACTTGTAATTCATGGACACATTCTCACTATTTGTGGATTTTTTAAAAAAATACATTTTTATTGATTTCAGAGAGGAAGGGAGAGGGAGAGAGAGAATGATGAGATCAATGACAAGAATCATTGATCTGCTGCTTACTGCACTCCCCCTTACTGGGGATGGAGCCACAACCCAGGCATGTGCCTTTGACCAGAATTGAACCTGGGACCCTTCAGTCTGCAGGTGGAAGCTCTATCCAATGAGCCAAACCAACTGGAGCTCACGTAATATCTTTATTAATTGTGCAAACTGGGAAGCAGATAGTTGTGGAAATTAGAAAGCTTGTGTTTTCTGCATTTGAATATCAAGGTTACCATGATTGGTTTACCTATTCTGTTCATTTCTTACCTATTCAATGATATTAACTGTGTTTCTTCACAGAAACTTGTAAGGAAACACTATTTCTTTTTCTTTTTCTTTCTTTTTTAAAATCAATTGGTTATGCTTGTCTTTTTTCTTTTCATATATTTTATTGATTTTTTAGAGAGAGGAAGGAAGAGGGATAGAGAGTTAGAAACATCGATGAGAGAGAAACATCGATCAGCTGCCTCCAGCACACTCCCTACTGGGGATGTGCCCGCAACCAAGGTACATGACGTTGACCGGAATCGAACCTGGGACCTTTGAGTCCACAGGCCGATGCTCTATCCACTGAGCCAAACCGGTTAGGCAGAAACGCTATTTCTTACATTGGTAAAGATACATGGAAGTCATACCATTTGGTTGAGAAACTGTGAGTATATTCTCTCCAAAAATGAATTTGAAAACTAACTGCATTGTAAGATCCTTCTTGGTCCAGAATTTTGAGGTCAATAGCTGTGAGAAAAGGTATTTCCCTCTTTGTATCCCAAATCAATGTCTATTGATTGCAGTTTTGTTTCTTTGAAAAATTAAGTTTGGTAGGCCCTCTTTATAATCAGAGTCAATTTAAATTTATTTTCCATTATAACAAGTAATACATGATTATTTTTCAATATATAAAAATGAAATAGCATGTATATTGAAAACCCTGCTTGTGCCCTCATCCCCACCCTAACGTTACTGCTACTCTGTTTACTATATATCTTTACAGACCTTTTCCACACATTTGCCGACATACATATTTACAGATAGCAAAATAGGTATGTTATGTGATTTTCATATCTTTCCTTTTTACATAAATGGTAACATGCTACTACTTGATTCTTTCACCTCATAACATATCTTACATGTGTTTCCTTCTTGATACAGAGAGGGTTACCCAATTCATTTAAATTATTCCATAATATTCCATAGTTTAATAATCCCCCTATTAATAGCTGTTTAGATTATGTCCAGTTTTCTTGTTACATGTACTTGATGCAACATAAATTCTTTTTTTAAAATTTATTTTTCCATATTATATATTCATTTCAGAGAGGAAGGGAGAAGAGAGAGAGAGAGAAACATCAATGATGAGAGTGAATCATTGATTGGCTGCCTCCTGCACACCCCCTACTGGGGATCGAGCCAGCAACCCGGGCATGTGCCCCAACTGGAATCAAACCTGGGACCTTTCAGTCTGCAGGCTGATGCTCTATCCACTGAGCCAAACCAGCTAGGGCACAACATATATTCTTGTACATGCATCTTTGGGATCATGGGCAGGTATTTATGTAGAATAGATACTTAGTAATGGAATTGTTGGGGTGAAACTATATTGATACAACATTTAATTGACCTTTAAGAAATTATGCCGAATTACACTCCAATCAGTGGGCAACTGCAGTATTTGTTTTCTTCTATCCTTCCACCACTAGATAGTCTCCATTTTTTTGGCTGATCTAATGGGTGAATAAAGGCGGTCCCACCTAAGTTTGAGTTTATCTCATTACTTGTGAATTCAGATACCTTTATATATTTATAGAACATTTATTTATCTAAAATATTTTTTAATTGACTTCAGAAAGGAAGAAGGAGAGAGAGAAATAGAATGCTGAGAGAGAATCGGCTGCCTCCTGCACACTCCACACTGGGGATTGAACCTGCAACCTGGACATGGAGAGGAAGGCAGTGGGCGAGAGAGAAACATCAATGATGAGAGAGAATCACTGATCGGCTGCCTCTTGCACACCCCTACTGAGGATCGAGCCCACAACCTGGGCAAGTACCCTTGGCCGGAATCGAACATGAACCCTTCAGTCCACAGGCCGACGCTCTATCCACTGAGTCAAACCAGCCAGGGCAGAAGCTTATTTTCTTGAGTACTATGTTTTTAAAAGATTTATATGTTAAAATATATATGAAAATAAAAGAAATCTATTATAAAATGAAGATTTCAAAATATTTTGTTTTTCTATTATTATTCCTTTTTAATCCTCACCCGAGGATATTTTCCCACTGATTTTTAGTGAGAGTGTAAGAGAGAGGTAAAGACAGAAATATCGATGTGAGAAAGACACATGGATTGGTTGCTTCCTGCATGAGTCCCGACCAGGGCTTGGGCAGAAGAGCCTGCAACCAGTACGTGCCCTTGACCGGATTGACCCCGGGGCCCTTTGGTCTATAGGCGGACACGCTATCCACTGAGCCAAACCAGCTAGTGCCAAAATAATTTGTAAAAAATATATGTATATATAAACACACATATATATGTATTATGTAATTTCAAGTATTGGTAAGTTCTTTGGAGAGAAAGAAAGGAGGAAGGGAAAGTGAATCAATTCTAGAATGGTCCATTTTTTTGCACAAAGAGGACGTGAGAAGAAAGGTTTAAATAAAAAAATTAGATTATTTTCCTTCAATTAAATAAAAATTAGGGTATTTCGATGGCACCATTACTCAGGTTTCCCCATATATATTTCTGTACAGTAAATAGTTGTACTTATTTTGCATTTTGATCCAGAAATAACCTTTTCATTTTTCAGAAATCTCAGTGGAAATAATTTGAGAGAATTACATAAAAATTCATTTGAGGGGCTGCTTTCCCTCCAGTATTTGTAAGTTAATTGTATTTGCTTATGAGTTTTTTAGTTATAATATCTATAAAATAAATAAGGGGTTCAAATGAAATATTCTCTACAATTTCTCCCAGCAATAAAATTCTACAATTCCCTAAGTCTGCATAGCTCATCCCTAGCATTTAATATCTCCTATACATTTTCAGTTTTACAATCCTTTACACCAGTGGTTCTCAACTTTCCTAATGCCACAACCCTTTAATACAGTTCCTCATGTTGTGGTGACCCCCAACAATAAAATTATTTTCGTTGCTACTTCATAACTGTAATTTTGCTACTGTTATGAATCATAATGTAAATATCTGATATGCAGGATGTATTTTCATTGTTACAAATTGAACATAATTAAAGCATGGTGATTAATCACAAAAACAATATGTAATTATATATGTGTTTTTCGATGGTCTCAGGCGACCCCTGTGAAAGGGTCATTCGACCCCCAAGGGGGTTGTGACCACAGGTTGAGAACCGCTGTCCTACATGAAAATCCAATTGTCTTAAAATGTTTTATTGAATATCTCATTCTTTCTTCACTGATCTGAGATCTACCTTTCTGTGACCCAGTTATCTTTTTTTGTACCAGTGGCAGTATCACTATATATATATATATATATATATATATATATATATATATATATATTATAGAGAAAAGGGGAACAGGAGAGAATGATAGAAACATGAATGATGAGAGAATCATTGATCAGCTGCCTCTTACATGCTCCCTGCTAGGGATGGAGCCTGCAACCCGGGTATGTGCCCTTGACCAGAATGGAACCCAGGAACCTTCAGTTTGCAGGCCAACACTCTATCCACTGAGACAATCTGGCTAGGGCCTGTGTCGCTATATAATTCCAGTTCCTTTTTAAACTCCTTTTTGGCAGTTAAACTCCTCCTTTTTGATCTTTTTCATACATTTCATTGCATATTTTCTCTACCAAATGTCAGTTGGACAGTTTTTGTTTAAAAATTATCTTGGACTTTGAATAGGATTACTTTGCATTTGTAGATTAATTTAGGGAGAATTGGCATCTTTACGACCTTCTAGGAACATGGTATCTCACTATGTGTACTCTTTCTAAAGTCCTTCAGAAGAGTTTTAATGGGTCTTACACATTTTTTGTCAAGCTTATTCCTTTTATACATTTTATTGATATTGTAAATGGACTCTTTTTTCATTTTTTAATTAGTTATTTGTGGTATTGAGATTTGCATGTCTTGATTTAGCCATCTTACTGAATTGTCATAGTACTGCCAATAAAATTTTAATTTATGTTCTTGGGCTTTTTAGGTTGTGCATCATCTCATGTGCAAATACGTTTTGTCTCTTTCTTCCCAGTACTTCATTTTTCCTATTACATTGATTAGGACCTCCTTTACAATGATAAATAGTAACAGTAATAATGGGCATCCTACTTTTGTTCTTGACCTAAAACAAACCTGCTGTTTAGGATTCTGGTAGGCACTTGGATTTCTTTTCTACTTCTTAGAGTTTTTATCAGGAATTATCTGCTGAATGTCATCTGAAACAGCCAATAAAATGCATTGCCAGCTGCATGCAAGGTCCTAAGTTAGGACTATGGAAGAGTCAAAGGACTAGGCAGAGTTTCTGTCCTCAAAAAAGTTACCATCTCACTTAAAAGAGAAGGAATAAAGCTTTAGAGAGAGTGGTCATTGTGATGAATAATCATGTTTTCTTCCAAAATAGATTTGTCAGAGGAAGGTACATAAAAGAGGCAGCTCAAGGGAAATATGGGTCTGGTGAATTTTAAGTAGAATTTTATAAGGAGAGGAACTTCCTCTTCCTCTAAGTGGCCCGAGGCGACCTCTGAAAATGGCTCATTATTCACTTGTGTCAGAAAACCCCACAAAATCATGAAAGTCAAGAGATTTAAATTTTTGTGTTCACTTTAAGGACACTTGTGAAACTACACAGGTCATCAAGGGCATGCATATCCAAAACCACCAAGCATCTGAGGGATGTCACTTTATAGGAGCAATATGTGCCATTTTGTTATTAGCATGGTAGGGTTGGTAAGCGTGCTCAGGACAAAGAGGGGGGCTGGGTGCAGGATTGGTGCAGGTTGGTCACCCCAAAAGAATGCTGAATTTCTGCTGCCCGTGCTTTAAAATGCAGTAAGCAACACTGAAAATCCTGCCTGTATCCCATGCGAAGCCACATACATAGGTCTCCCAGAGCCATTGCAGGGCCATTTTAAACACTGACAGAGACTTGGAAACCCAGCATGCAAGGAATCTTTTTAAAGGTCCAAGGCCTGTGGTGATTTTTCTTGGGAATATGGACCCAGGTACCAAATTAGTCCGAATAAGACCAGAACTTTCTGTGTGAGAGTCATGGAGAATGGCATGAATCACTAACTGTTGGTATTGTTAGGTCGGAGAGAAGCCCAGGAGCCAATGCAGGCCACTGCAAGGCAGATGGTGACTCAGATACTGGGCCCTTCCTGGAATTCCTAGCAGGTCAGCATACCAGACAGGTGGCGACACAGACTCCTTCCTAGAAGCCAGGACAGACCTGCTCGCAGAGGGAACTCCCACAGCTCATGCCCCCCGCCCCTCACTGAACAGCTGTATAAATATAGTGCCTCCGCTACGTGTTGGCGCAACTTCACTAGCCCTGCCTTTGGGACTCGTGGTACTCGCCCGGAGAAGCCCGGGGATGAAAGCTTCTCTTTTCCTCCTTTCTGACTTGCTTGACTCTCTGACTTTGTTTCCTATGCCTCGAACCTTACATTTGGTGCCGTGAAACCCGGGAGGAGCGAGCACTCCATCCAGCTGTCCGGGGTACCCTCCTTTCCCCTCTCGTGGCTCAGGATCCCCTGGCTTTTTCCCGGCTCAGCAGCTTTCCTGCTTTGTCAGCATCAGCTGAAAGTCCTGCCCTGTGCGGGTTCCTGGTGGTCGCCTGCCGGCATCTCTGTCCGGAAAACGTGGCCGCGTCAGAGATTTCCTTCCGGACCTTTCCAGGAAGGGCTCCTCCAGACCTCAGGAGGTAGTGGAGACGTCCCTATCTTCCCCCCGGTTCCTCTGTCCATCCGTAGCCTCAGCTAAACGACTGGGACGCTGGCCCTTTGGCCCGGGCTACTGACCAGAGGTATCGAGCATGGATAATCAAAATTCTAAACCTGATATAAGCACACCTCTAGGGTGCCTGCTTGCCAACCTGGCTAAACTGGGTCTGTCTCAGGATCTGCGCCCTAAACGCCTCATTTATTTCTGTAACATAGCATGGCCTCAGTATGACTTGGACAACGGGTCAAGATGGCCCGAAAATGGGACCTTTGATTTTAACATCCTTACTGACCTCAGTAATTTCTGCTGACAAACCGGGAAGTGGCTCAAGGTCCCACATGCCCAAACCTTTATCTGCGTTTCCGTCCCTCCCTCTGCTCTTCCTGCTCCATGGCCCAGGCTCTCCTGGCTCGTGAGAAACCTACTCTGCCTACTGATACTCCTCCACTTTCTGCCTTATCTGAACCCCGCCCCTCCGAAAATCTTTCCTCCCCTCCGACTCATCCGCCTCCCTACCCAGGCCCTTTCCCCAAAGCTCCTTCCCCCTCACCATCTGCACCCTCTCCTCCCCTTCCCTACCCAACCTCCCTCCAGCAACGCCTTCTCCCCTACCTGCTGACCTTTCCTCCTCCACCCCACTCCCAGGACACTGCCATGGCCGCTGCTGCAGGAGCCGGGAGCTCAAGTCACCAGGCGACTCCCCCTCTGCTACCCCCGCCTGCTTCCCCAGTCAGCAAACACACGCATTCACAGGCCCCTTCTCTCCTCTGTCCCCTCTGGGAGGTTGCGGCATCTGAGCGAGTAGTCCGAGTCCAGGTTCCCTTCTCTCTGTTGGATCTCTCCCAGATTGAGAAGCGGCGGGGGTCCTTTTCCACCAACCCCACCTTGTTCATCAAGGAATTCTGATACCTCTCTCAGTCCTATGACCTCACCTGGCATGACATTCGTGTCATTGATTCTTCAACCCTAACGTGAGATGAAAGGGAGAGAGTCTTGGGGGCAGCAAGAGACCATGCAGATCAGGTTCACCTTACACATGCCAATATGCTGGTGGGGGCCCAGGCTGTTCCTTGCCAGGAGCCAGGCTGGGAGTGTCAACTAGGTACCCGCAAAGGGCAAAACAGGTGCGGACGCCGAGACCAGATGCTCCAATGGCTGATGGCCAGCCTACAGGCCGTCTCCCACAAGTTAGTTAATTATGATAAACTGAGAGAAATCACTCAGGGAGCAGATGAGAACCCCGCGGTCTTCCTTAACAAGCTGACTGAGGCTCTGACCTTGTATGCTCATCTGGACCCTGGGTCTCTGGCCGGAGCAACAGTTTTAGCCACCCATTTCAACTCGCAGTCGGCCCCAGATATTGGAAAAAGTTAAAAAAAGGCTGAGGATGGCCCTCAGACCCCAGTCCAAGATCTAGTGAACATGGCCCTTAAGCTATTTAATGCCTGTGAAGAGCAGGCAGAGTCAGATCTGGAGGTACGCTTTCGACAGAAGGTAGACCCACAAACCCAAGCACTGGTTGTGGCCCTGTGGCTGACAGCAGCCACGCATGGTCCCAAGGGGGCTATGCATACTGGGGGTGCAATGAGAGGACGAACGCCACCCAGAGAATGCTTCAAATGCGGAAAATGAAAGCCACTGGGCAAAGCAGTGCCCCGGCCCTGGGCTCCAATCAAGCCCTGCCCGGTGTGCAGTCACAGCGGCCACTGGAAAAGTGACTGCCCCTGGAAAAGTGACAGGAACTTTGTGTCTCAGCGTGGAGGGGCCGCACTTTCAGGTCATGACCCACCACTGGCCATGCTGGGACTGGCCGAAGACTAAAGGTGCCCGGACTCGATGACCCCCCATCACCCTCGCCGAGCCCTGGGTAATGCTAAACGTAGTGGGTAAGCTTGTCTCCTTCCGGGTTTATATGGGGGGCTACCTTCTCTGTCCTTCCCTCCTTTTCAGAGCCCCTTTTTCCTTCCATGGCCTCGGTCATGAGTATTGACAGCAAATCCACCTACCCACTGGCCACTGGACCCCTTCCCTGTCTCCTCGATGATAGCCCTATAACCCACTTGTTCTTAGTCATGCCTTCATGCCCTGTGCCCCTTTTAGGATGAGATATCCTCACCAAACTAGGGGCCACTCTACAGCTCACTTGGAGCCCTTCAGCCTCCCTGCTTCTTCTGCTCCTGGCCGCCTCTCTTCATGGGGACACCGATCCCCCACTGCCTGTGTCCCTTGTCCACCTAAAAGTGTGGGATACTTCTACCCCAGTGGTTGCTAGACACCTTGCCCCAGTCAAGATCAGGTTTAAGGACCCCACCTCGTTTCCTTCCCATCCCCCATTTCCTATCTGCCTAACTCATTGCCGAGGGCTCAAACCCCTCATTACTCAGCTTCTGGGGCATGGTCTCCTCATACCTATCAAGTCTCCCTACAGCACCCCCATGCTCCCTGTTAGGAAGGAAGACGGGATCTACCAGCTGGTTCAGGACCTCTGAATGATCAACGAAGCGGTGGTCCCCATCCACCCAGTGGACCCTAATATTTACACTCTGCTTTCACGCATCCCACCCGGTACCACCCACTTTTTTGTCCTTGACTTCAAGGATGCCTTCTTTACCATTCCTCTGGATCCAGACCCTTTCCATCTGTTTGCATTTACTTGGGAGGACCCAGATGAGTAGGCATCCAGCCAGCTCACCTGGACAGTCCTGCCCCAGGGGTTCAGAGATAGTCCTCACCTGTTTGTCCAGGCCCTAGCCAGAGATCTCCAACAATGTTCATTAGAACCCAGCACTCTTCTTCAGTATGTGGATGGTCTCCTCCTCTGCAGGCCTGCCCTGGACATGTCTCAGCAGCATACAACTAATCTCCTCAACTTTCTAAGAGACAAGGGATGCCCTGTGTCCCCTGACAAGGCACAACTGTCGGCCCCCACCGTCACTTACTTGGGGATCTGTCTGATGCCCAATTCCCGAGGGCTGACAGTTGACTGAGCACAGACAATACGAGACCTACAGCCCCCCACTTCTGCAGACCAGATCTTGTCCTTTTTGGGACTGGTAGGATTCTTCCACCATTGGGTCCCAAACTTTGCTCTCCTAGCTAAGCCCCTATACCAGGCCACTAAAGAAACACCAGCGGGCCCCCTCTTCTCACCCTCCTTCATTCGTCAGGCTTTCTCTAAGCTCCAGGATACCCTTCTGGTAACACCCCCCCGCCCCGCCCCCAAACACCTCTAAGCCATTCCAACTATTTACAGATAAAAACAGTGAATGGCTATTTGGGTCCTCACCCAGCCCCTAGGGCCAGCCTTCACCCCTGTAGCCTACCTGTTCAGACAGCTTGATGCCACGGTCCGGGGGATGGCAGCCTTGCTTTCAAGGCTCTGGCTGCAGCTGCCGCTCTCACCAAGGAGGCCCAAAAAACCTGCCTCCAACAACCCTAAAAGGTCTTCTCCACCCACAGGCTACAGGATCTCCTGTCCCACCGATCCTTATCTCTCCTTGCCCCCTCTCGCATGCAGGAACTCTATCTCCTGTTCCTCAAAAATCCTGACATCTCCCTGACCCAGTCCCCAGCCCTAAACCCAGCCACTCTCCTTCCCGCTGCCTCCACCCAACCTGCTACAATGCATTCCTGCCCCGAGGTCCTTGAGACCCTCACTCAACCTCTGGCAGGACTCTCAGATTCTCCCCTCTCCAATCTTGACCTTACTCTGTTCGTGGATGGTAGCTCGTGCCTGGACCCCCAGAGACATTGGAAAGCCTCCTATATAGTAGTAACACCCTACAAGACCCTGTAGGCGGCCCGACTCCCAGAGGGTACCACTTCTCAAAAGGCCGAGCTCATCGCACTGACCCGCGCCCTACATCTGGCCAAAGGGAAGAGGGTAAACATGTATACAGACTCCAAGTATTCCCTTCTGATAGTCCATTGTCACGCGGTGATTTGGAGGGAGAGGGGATTTCTCTCTACTAAATGCTCACCTATTATCAACGCTAGATGCATAACTCACTTACTTGATGCCTTACAGCTTCCCTCCCAAGTAGCCATCATGCATTGTCAAAGCCATCAGACTGACTCCTCGCTGGTTACGTGGGGCAACGCCTGAGCAGACGTGGTGACCAGAGGCTTAACTCAGGGTGAAAGGTCCCCAGCCCCAGTCCTGTTCCTTTCCCTTCCCTCCATTACCCCTCAATATACAGAAGAGGAGAAAAATAAACTCCTCCAGCAGGGAGGCTCTCCTGGTCCTGAGGGATGGATCTTTATAAATAACAAATCGCCCTTCCTCGGGCTCAGGCAGGGGCCACTGCCCAACAGATCCACCGGTCTTTGCACATTGGACCACTGGCACTTTGGAGGTTCCTCGAACCCCTCTTCACCTCACCCACACTGCGGGAGGTGATCACGAGTGCCTGCTCCTCCTGCCCCACGTGTGCGGCTGTCTCACCCCAGGGAGGGATGTGCCCCAACTTTCCCACCCATCAAATGAGGGGACACCTTCCAGGGCAGGACTGGCAGGTAGACTTCACCCATATGCCTCCCCACAAAAAGACCAGGTACCTGCTTACCATGGTAGACACCCTGACAGGGTGGGTAGAGGCCTTTCCCACCCACAAGGAAACTGCCTAAGTGGTGGCTGAGACCCTAACAACACACATAATCCCAAGGTTCGGCCTCCCCATCTCCATCCAATCAGACAACGGCCCAGCTTTGATTTCAAGGGTTGTCCAGCAGGTTAGCACCTCTCTTGGCATCTCCTGGAAACTACACATACCCTACCGACCACAATCATGGGGTAAGATCGAGAGGATTAATGGCCTCCTTAAAGACCATCTAACTAAACTCTCTCTAGAAATTTGCAGCTCCTGGCCAGACCTCCTGCCCATTGCCCTGACCAGAATCCAGGCTATACCAAGGAGCCCCACCTTCTTAAGTCCTTTTAAACTTCTATATGGGAGACCTATTTTTTTTAATAAATCTTTATTGTTCAGATTATTACAGTTGTTCCCCCTTTTTCTCCCCATAGCTCCCCTCCACCCAGTTCCCAACCCACCCTCTGCCCTTACCCCCCCCCCCCCCCCCCCGCATCCTCATCCATAGGTGTATGCTTTTTGTTTCCGGGGCAAAGGTCACATCGAAAATGTAGCTATTTCCATCCATGACCTGTCCCTGTGTTCGGAAAGGTCTTTCACGACTTGTTCACACTCTACTCAGAAAGGATACGGAGACACGTAACGGCTGCTTAACATAATGTGTCCTCTTATGTTTAAAATGAGGATTTCATTACCAAAAGTGAGGAGAAAGCAACACTACAGCTGCTCTCTCCCTTCAGGTGATAGTTGTGCTTGGGGCTGTGCTCTGGTTTGCGGGCTGTAGACGAAGCCATCTGGGTGGCTCACGTGGTTCTGCCGGCTTCCCAGGGGCTGTCGCAGCCTCGCAGGAACTGTTGCAACCTCGCAAGAGCCATCGCAGCCTTGCAGGTGCTGCCTCACCCTCACTGGGACCATCTCAGCCTCACAGGGATCATCTCAGCCTTACAGAGACCATCTCAGCCTCACTGGGACCATCTCAGTCTCACAGGGACCGTCTCAGCCTACAAGGGCCATTTTGGCCTCACTGGGACTGTCTCAGCCTCACTGGGACCATCTCAGGCTCACAGGGACTGTTTTAGCCTCACTTGAACTGTTTCAGCCTCACAGAGACTGTCTCATCTCACAGGGACCGTCTCAGCCCCACTGGGACCGTTTCAGCCACACTGGGACCGCGGGAAACCCTACTTGCTCAACCACCATCTCCCTACTGATCCTCCTCCCTTGGGTACTTATCTTCAATATCTGTCCTTACTCAGGCAGCTGCTCCGAGACCACGGGGACAGGTTTCTGCCCAAGCCAGAACCGACAGACCAGGGCTCCTGAGGACCAGCCCTTCACCCTGGTGTCTCAGTCCTCCTTAAGAATCTACATCCAAAAGCCTTGGAGCCTAGGTGGCTGGGACCTCACACTGTAATCCTTACCACCCCCACTGTGGCCAAGCTGCTTGACGATCTGTCATTGCACCACCTCTCCAGACTCAAGAGGACCCAACCAACCTTGTATGGAGAGTCAGAGCTCACCTGGCTGCTCCCTTCATCCCGCCCCCAGGTCCACTAGGCTGCCTTCCTCCCTGTCATGTTAGGGGTGAGTATCGCCACCTTGGTAGGCCTCACCCTGGGGGGGAGGGCCCTTAGGAATAGTCCAGCCTCTGCTCAGGACTTCAATGACAAGCTCCAGTTATACCCTGGAGTCTTGTACCGCCTCTTTAGTCTCCCTACAGCAACAAGTACCATCAATAGCCCAAGTAGCCCTACAGAACCAGCGTGCCTTGGACCTTCTGACTGTAGAAAGAGGAGGGACCTGCATATTCCTTCAGGAAGAATTCTGCTACTACATCAATGAGTTCGAAGTGGTGGAGCAGACCCTGACTAAGCTGAGTGAAGAACTATGTGCAAGACACTCCCGGAACAACTATCTTTTCGGCTGGTTCCAAAGCCCCTTAGCTCCCTGGGTCCTACCCATGATAGGGCCCCTGATTCTCATCTGTGACTTTTTTCTCCTAGTCCCCTGTCTCCTCAAGTTCATCCGCTCCCCTCGATCGGGGAGATGTCACGGGTGACTGTAAATCAGCTCCTGCTCCACCCCTACACTCGGCTGCCCTCCATCCTGCCTCTGCCTGTCCCTGGCCTTTAAAAACCCCTCTCCCTCGTCATCCCTGTTGGAGCGACTTCAGTGGCCCCGCCTTTGGAACTCCTGGATCTCACTCTGGGATGCAAATTAAAGCTCATTTCCTCCTATCTGACTTGCTTGACTCTCTGACTTTGTTTTCTGCACCGCGAACCTTACAGGTATGTATTTTCCTCCAAGCAGCTTTATCTCCAATTTAAAGAGAAAGAAATACTCTGCAGACCTGGATATGGAGGTAAATTTGAGGAGGACAAAGTACTGTGGCAGGACAAAGGGGAAATGGAGTTCATATTTCCCCGTCTGTTTTGTAGGAACGTGGATTCTGGAAAAGGCAGACCCTTTAGCTCAAAAATATGTATAAAGGCAAGGAACACAAGAAAAGAGAGCTGAAGTCACAGGAGCAGGAACTTTTCCTAAAAATGTAAATAATTTGGAATGAGGAGGAAACTGGTCTTGTAAGGCCTGTCAGGACATAAAAACTGTACAATGCACTGCCCTGGGAGAGGCGGGGAGGTCTCTTATGGCTGGCCCCAGGACAGATCATCTGGTATGACTTGGGAACCCCCAACACCTGGGGGCCTTCCTGCAAACCCACAAGAGGGTGGAACCATATCTGCAAGACAAAGACCCCAGAAGATTATAAAAAGTGAAGCCTCTGTATCTTACTTCACTCTGATTTGGAAATTACTCCCAGAGTCCACTAGTCACTACTGTTAATAAATGGGTTTCTCCCTTTCTCTAGGAAGCGTGCTTGGGTGCTTGGTATTTCTTTGCTCTTCTATAACAGCAGAGTAAATCCTGAGGTTCATTAGATTGACACCTCTGACTCTACTGCTGAGACAGAAAGGGAAACTACCTCCTGAAACCTCCAGAGTGAAGCCATCCTCAGCCTTATTAGCATTATTAAACATATATTTCAACTGTGTCCCTTCATAGCTAACTCTAGCCTTGAGTTAAGGAATTATAGTGTAAATAGTCAAGTATTTATATGCAAATAACAAGGGCCTTAGGCAAGACAAGCAGGGCTGAAGCTGGAATCCCAGGGGAAGCCAACACTTCCTCAAGCAGCAGTGTGGTCCAACCTGGTGAAGAGGTCTTCTCTCCCTTGTTTCCCCAATACACTCAGTCCCTGAGAACTAGCAGACACCTCCTCCCCCAGGGGTATAGGTTATTGGGGTGCTCTGTCACCCTGACTCACCAGTTATTTATAACATATTTGACCCCTGTGTCCATAGAGGATCATTCACTTTCACCTCTCTCAACAGATCTTGGGGTTGTCAGAATATTTGGGTCCCTGAGCCTATTCGTCCCCCAAGCTTTTCATCATGCACAAATGTGTGTCCTGTCCTGGTGTAGCAGGATCTTTACCCTTAAAAGCTAATGTAAAATTCACAGTAGGTTTTGGTATTTTTTTAAATTAAAAAAGCTCCCAGCCTGGCCAGTGTGGCTCAGTTGATTCAATGTCGTCTCATTTACCAGGAGTCCATGGTTGGATTACTGGTCAGGGCACATGTCAGGGTAGTAGGGGAGCATCTTTCTTTCCCTTTTTCTCTCTGAAATCAATAAAAACAATAAAGAATCAAAAGTCTTTTGAAAAACAAACAAGAACAGAAACCCCTCTAAACTGTTGGATAGCTGCCAGGGAGTTGCTGGAGATATAGGGTGAAGAAAAATGTGTGAGCAGTAACTGTCCAACTTCCTTCTGTATCCAACACAGATCCTTGGCTGCATGACACCAAGTGATAATGGTTCCTCCACTCTTGCAAAGAGAGGACAGTCATTACTAACTCACATTAAGTCATGATATTTAAATGCCTGTATAAGTAAAAGAAATTCTGAGTGAACAAGATTTAATAATTGACCTAAATGACCACAGATAAATGCTGGTGGCTTAGTAATATGAGATAAAGAATGGTACCAACCACACACAGGACAATAGCACAGCGCCCCCCAGTGGAGCAGTGGGACTGGGAAACAGTCCAGCATATTTTGTGGCAGGAGAAACAAGGGAAACACAGAATTCATATTTACATGTCTATTTCTAAAAGGGCTTTTCCTGGAGAAAGCGGCCGCCTTGGCTAAGGGATATGTTTAGACCTCTCAATGTTACATATAAGCAAGACATGGCACAGAAGCTACACAACAAGGATTGTCTAATGAGAATGAGATTTTCAATAAGAATCAATGGGGACAATTTGGAATTCTTATCTGAAATGGTTAGGTAGGGTTCTAGGCAGAGTGCAAGGGCCTCCAGTTCCTATGTGGTTAATTAGTTTGCTGATGTTGTTCTCTTGGTGCCTGCCCAAGTTACCTCCCAAAGTTCCTTACTGAGAATGAAAACAAGTGTTTTTCTCTGGGTTGACCAGTGAGCCAGCAAATACATAGTGTGTTTAAGGCACAGCCTGGGAACAGGGATCAGTGAGGTGTGGGGAATCCAGGAGGTGAGGAGAAACAAATGGGATCCTCCTGGAGACTCATTTCCTGTCCCCTTTCAGTGGCTCACCAGATCGCTAGCTCAGCAGGTACCAGCAAGTAGTAGAAAAATAGTCCCCTTTTCTAATGAGATAATTTCTTTCATCCAACAGCTTTCATGGTGGTGGTATAGATGTCCCTGCCTCACCTTCCCTATAAGCGTGATGCATTCCATGCAGGCTCCCTCTTCACAGAACTTGAAGCCAAGGGACACATGGTCCAACTAAGTCTGGCCTATTCCCCTTCTATGGAAACAGAGGGATTGAGTAAATCCTGTTTTGTTCTTTTAAATTGTTTAAAAGATATTTGAAAAATGTGAGAGGGAAGGCAAAGAAGAGGGAGAACGAAACATCAATATGAAAACAAAACATTGATTGCATGTCCCCTGCCAGGGATTGAGCCTGCAACCCTGGCATTTTCCATGACCAGGAGTCCAACATACAACCTTTTGAGTACGAGAGAACATACAAGCCTCAGAGCCACTCTGGCCAGGGCTCTGTTATTTTGATTGGAAGTCCCCCTCCACCCCCAATAACCAACACTATATTCACACTTTTGTCCTCTTACATGCTGGGTTCAAGGACTTTTATGCCCACAAAACCTATAGGTTGTTAGCCTGGCTGATATAATACGGAGCACGACTCGGAGCATGGAGTCCCGTTGCAATGATTATAAGGGCATCATTCGTTAATATAGGAGCTCAAAGGGTCTCAAGTCTGTCTCACTGAACCCCTGTATCACTGTGTATTGGGCGTTGATTCCTCCTCATATGAACCTGTCTATATCTTAATATGGATTTGCGTGTATATACACAGAATCTGGAAAGATACACAAAGACTGGTGATGTTAGGTGCTTTGGGTGAAGAAATTTGATGGCTGTTGGACAGAAGTGGAAGAGTGACTTCTGTACTCTTTGCATTTTTCTTATTTAACAATTTTTGTTAAAATGCCCAAGCCATAAAATTGACCATCTTAACCCTTTTAAAAACTATATTTTTATTGATTTCAGAGAGCAATGGAGAGGGAGAGATAGAAACATCAATGAAGAGAGAATCAGTGATCAGCTGCCTCCTGCACACACCCTAGTGAGGATTGAGCCCACAATCCAGGCATGTGCCCTGACTGGGCATTGAACTGTGACCTCCTGATTCATAGACTTTCAACCACTGAGCCACACTGACTGGGCCCATCATAACAGTTTTTTAGTGCACAGGTCTGTGACATTAAGTACATTCACAGTGTTGTGTAATGATCACCACCATCCATCTCCAGAATATTTTCATCTTGCAAAACTGAAACTCTACCCATGCCTGCTCTGCAACCCCTGGCAACCCCCACTCTACTTTCTATCCTGTGAATTTGACCACTCTGACACCTTATATAAATGGGATCATACGGTATTTGCCTTTCTGTCTTTGACTTTCTTCACATAGCATAGTGTCCTCCAAGTTCATATTGTAGCAAGTGGGGCACTGAATAATATTCCAGTGTGTATACCATATTTTGTTTATTCTGTCCTCCCTTGTTACCTTTGCTTCTACCTTTTTGCTATTGTGAAGAATGTTGCTATGAATATGGGGGTACCAATATCTCTTTGAGATCCTTGTATCTTTATCTTTTTAAAGCATATGAATGTGCTGCTTATTTGAAAAAAACACTCACATAAATTAAAAATTGAAAGAGTAAAATACAAATCAATAGGAATAAAAGTTGAATTTTTTTTCTCCCACTTCCTCTTCAGAATCCCCTAGGCAGCCCTTGAGCCTCCCAAGGATCATTTTACTTGGGGGTGAGGATGGAGTCTGGAAGGACAGAAAGGGTCTGTCTCCCCCACACCACACCCCTGTAGGGTAACAGCTGGGGACTCTCAGGGGCCTGCAGGGAGGGTCAAGTGCAGCATTGTCCTTGCCTGCCTGCTGTCCAGCCCCTGCCAGACCATTGGCCTGGACACATGGAGGAGTTGGTGCCCTTTGAGGGAGCCGTTGACAGTTGGAGGTGGATGGAATGCGGGAGTTGGTGCCCTTTGCAGCAGCCGTTGACAGTTGATGGTGGAATGGAGGACTTGGTGGTGCCTTTTGAGAATCCCACTGACAGTAACAAAACCATGGCGGTTTGGGAGCTGAGCCCAGGGTGGAGGGAGGATGGAGACACGGCTTCTGAGCGACGGCGCTGGAATGTCAGCCCCGGAGTCCAGCCTCAGCACCTCAGCCGCCTCATGTCCTCTGAGCGGGCCCTTGCTCCAGGGACTGATATTTGAGAGAGAGAACTCTCCACCGCAGCACAGGTGGCCTCCTCATGCTTGTCAAATGTTAGGATTCCAGACAAAACTGGTTCATGAAATGACCCCTCCGCAGGTGCCTTGGGGAAGAGGCCGGAAGGGGTGGTTTTGTTTTCCCGGCTGACATTTCACTTAAATGGCCGGGGACCACCCACAGGGTCCTTGGGTGCTCCCAGCTGGCCTTCCCGGCTTCAGGGCCGCCCGGTTCCCGTGCCTTCATGGAGGGTCCTGCTCTTCAGCCAGGGATGCCCACGGAGCCCAAGGCCTGAGACCAGAGCAGCTTTCCCCGAAATCTCCAGTGAAGGGGCCCAGGTGCACACTCCCAGCTCCACCGCAGGAAGCACTGAACTCAGGGTAACAGGCATTTGCAGGGCTTACAGAACGCCTGCGGATGCCTCGCTACACCCTTCCGCTGGATCCCATTTTATTACTATGATAATGATGATTATTATTTAGATAAAGAAACCTAAACTCAGGAGGGGGAAGGGACTTACTTAAGGTTCCTGACAATACCGGTGGAAGCTCGAGGTCAAACCCAAATTTAATGATGTTTAAGCCCCATGTCATTTTATGCTGCCCCTTAATTTAAGACATTGTTCACAGGAAGAATCTTGCTTGCATTTACTATGATGTGGTTTGAAGATATGTGTGCTTGACCAAATTTCTCATGAGTTATAACCCAAAGGATGCTTTATCATCACTCCCAAACTGCCTATTCAGAACTCCCTTCAGTTCCCAGAAAAATGTCTAAACATTCTTTAATGCATTGTCGAAACATTATTCCGTTTAAGTGCTGTCGAATTTGACCTTCACAGAGCCCCAGAAGTATAGTAAATTACCAGGCATGTGCCTCAATTCAACCATCCTTCTTTTTTTCATGGACCATTATATTTTTATTATTATTAGCCATGACTTTTTAAAAAAATCTTTTATTGTTGAAAGTATTACATATATCCTCCTTTTCTCCGTATTGATCCCTTCCAGTCCTTCTGAGCCTCCCACCCCAGGCCTTTACCACACTATTGTCTCTGTCCATGGGCTATGCATATATGCATGCAAGTTCTTTGGTTGATGTCGTCCCAGTCACCCAATCTCTCATGGACCATTTTCATTCCTCTGAATGAATGAGTGAGGCTTAGATTTCCCAAACTTTTCACGTTATAATTATGTCTTCATAAGCTTCTCTGATTGACTTCAACATTTGGCTTTTTACTGACCTTGCTGCCTATTCTTACCCATATTCCTTTCCTCACTGACTTCACCTCTACTGAATCTGAGAACTCTCCTCAGATGTGACTCAGGTAGACCACCTTCACTTGTGTACCCTGCTCACCACCTTCTTCAGTGCTGTCGCTGAAAAGATGATCGGCAGACATTAATTTTCAGACTCCGATCTACCTGGTTCAAGCCTGTAGCCATTTCACACAGCCACTCAGGTGTTATAGGTACTGGAAAGATCAGGAAACAATTCCTTGGTAACTATTATAATACATTTCTTCCCCTCTCAATTGGACATTAAGACCAATTCATTGCATAAGCTTTAGGTTTTGAGATTTTCATAGCATAAAGCCCACACTGACAGAGTACTGACGGAAATGTTCCACATGTGAATTGTTATGCCCAGAGTTCGGGGTCCCCAATAATCCACCACCAGGGAGCCTTTTCCGATGCAAAAGCAAAGGGTCTTTTATTCAAGCCCGGGACTTAGTCCCCCTCCTGCCTCCATTACTGGATGCAAGAGAGAGCCCCGAGTTCCAAGAGAACAAAGAATTTATAGGGCTAGGGGTTGGGGGGTGGGGGCACACTTTGACCACTGATTTGGTCGATTCCGGTTGGTTGAGTGAGGGCTGGGGGCTAGTGACGCAAGGGCAGGGTGCAGCTAGGGTCTGGTTACACAAAGACAGGAGGTGGCTAGCATACTTTTGGCCTTGGGCTAGTTTCCTTGTGTTCCTATTGGCTGAGATAAGAGCTGGCTGAGCAACTGATACATTCTATGGCTTTTGCTTGAAGAGGAGTTAGGAATACGGTTATCATCCCCGTTCTGTCCTTTCATTAATATATAGTTGAGAAAAGAGGGCATTGTAGTAGATTTTTGTGATTCAGGGCCTTATTAGTGAGTATGTGTACCTTTATATTATGGCAGGTACACATGATTAAACTCTTTTATAAATTCAGAAAGTGAGTAATGTCTTACAATCAAGGAAAGCCCTAAGACATCAGAGAGATTGTTTTTTTCAGTATCATGAAGGAAAATGGTTGCCAGCAAGCAGTGTGGCCAGGTTACACAAGGTGACAACTGTCTCTACTCCCCAGGGACCAGCTTCGGAAGCTTCCTTGTTGTCCAGAGCTGCTTCACTGATTCACTGTACAGGCTGGCTTTCCCTGCAGCAGTCAGCATTTAAAAATTTGTCTTCAGCACTGCTTCTTAGCAGGCAGCTTCAGTTGGAAAAAGTAATTTCATTTTCATATTTGCTCATTTCATTCATTCACCCAATCAACAGACCATCAATCTCCTATCATATGCCAAGAACTGTGTTTGGTTCTGGGGATGAGAAAATAAGGTAATGGTTCCTTCTAGCACTTGAAGAGCTTACAAACTAGTGATAGAGGAAGATGCACCAGTACCTTAATAAAAATTTATTTGACTTTATTTGTATTATTGGAATCTTATAAATCCATTCATATACACTAAGTGCTCACATAACATGCTAGTATGTTCTGCAACTTTTAAGTGAAATGATGTAAAACAAAACCAATTTTACCGTATAGATTAATAAGACAAGAGTTAAGTTCCTGTGGACATTATAACACAACAAAATGATGTTGAATTTGAGGACCTGCAGTCCTACATCATTAAAAATTGAAATACACCTTTAAGAAAGGGCTAGTGATATGAGAAATCCACATGAATGTGTAAGTTATTTAGAGAGTTAACACTGAAGATTTGCATTCTGAAAGCAGCTTTGAACCTTAGATGCAGATGAACTTTGTTTTAGTTGCTTATAAAATTTATGCAGAAGTATCTTCTAATAGGGGTCAGTAACTTGGGGAAGGGAGTGCTGCAAATTAAGATCCTACCTTGGTGACGGGTCCATTTTTTCTGTTCAGATTATAGCCTGAAACAGGAGCTACAGGTTGGGATGACTAAAATAATTTACTGCCTTTGGGTACCCATCCTATCTAATAATAGACAAACATGGTAATCGACTGTACCTTCTCTAAGCCTCCCATTGGCTAATCACTGTGATGTGCAAATTAACCGCCAACAAAGATGGCGGGGAATTTGCATACTGCAGGCAGGGCAGGACAGCACCATCCTGCCTGCCCTGCCATTATCTGGGCCTGCTATCTGTGACCCAGGATGGCGGGTGTCCGTGTGCGACCCGACCCGGGGCGGCCGGGTGGTGCAGCAGCGATCGGCCAGCCCGCCCGGCCTCCATCCAGGCATCCCTTGTCGACCCTTCCCGGGGCGGCCGGGTGGGGATGCATCGATCGCCTGACCTGCCCAGGGAGTCCTGTGTGCAACCCAACCTGGGCCGGTGGCCCAACCCCCGGATTGGCCCTGCTGTGGGTGTGACCTGGGGAGGCGGGGCAGGCACTGAGGGATCTGGCCTGTCATCTGCCACCCGGGGAGTGGGCCTAAGCCAGCAGGTGGTTATCTCTCTCTGAGATGGGGGTGGGGGGCACAAGTGGGGCTGAGGGACATCCTCCCACCCCCACTCCCCTGCCAGTGCACAAATTTTTGTGCACCCGGCCTCTAGTCCTATCTAATAATAGACAAACATGGTAATTAACCATACCTCTGACACACTTACCATGGGCTAATCAGGGTGATATGCAAATTAACTGCCAACCAAGATGGCAGCCGGCAGCCAGGCAGTTGAAGTGAACATGAGGCCTTCCTGATCCAGTGAAGGAGGAAGCCAAGGTTCCCCGCCTGCTGCTGCTGGGCTCTGAGCTGCACTCTAAGAAACAATGCTGCAATTATAGAAGCTAAACAAACCCAAATACCTGCTTTCAGCCAGCTAGGCCTCAGAGCTGGAGTTGCAACAGTGTTTTACTTATAGAAGCCAAACAAACCAGATACCTGCTTTCAGCAGCTGAGGTCTTAGAGCTGGAGCCGAACCTCAGAGCTAAAGCCGGCTCTCAGTTCCAGTGACAGCCATAGAAGGTAAATAAATCCCAGAATAAAAAAAGAAACGAAAAAAAGGAGAGGTTGGGAGTTTCAGTCACCCACCAGCCTGAAAATGGCCCTCAGCCCCTCACCCAGACTGGCCAGGCACCCCAATGGGGACCGCCACCCTGAAGGGGATGTGACAGGCTGCAAACAGCCATTATCCCTTCATCCAAGCTGGCCAGGCACCCGAGTGAGGACCCCCACCCTGATCTGGGACACCCTTTAGGGCAAACCAGCCGGACCCTCCCTCGAATCCACACGACCCCCACACAGATACTGACTCCTTCCTGAATACCCTGCTGACACCCTGTGGCAGAGACTTCCTCAGCTGAATACCTTGATGATCCCTGCAGCAGAGACTTCCTCAACTCAGGCCCCCCACCCCTCATCAAACACCTGTATAAAAAAGAAGCCCCTCCCTCCATGGGGGCGCGAATTTACTGGCCCCACCTTTTGGGCTGGTGGGTCTCACCCCAGAACGAAGCATTAAACTCCCCTCCTTCTCTCCTCTTTAATCGTTTGGTTCTTTTGTTCTCTATGCCGCTTCCTGAGCCACCTAACACTTATAGTTCACTTTGAAGTCATTGCTTAAAATGCTGTCTCCTATTTGATATTCACAATCACTATGAAATTGATATTGATAAATTTCCAGTGTGTTAAAAACAAGTCTCGGTGTCAGATTTGTGATATTCTTAGGTCTATCTCTTCTATCTTTTGGTTCATCTTGGCATCAGACATAGGGCAGTTCAACATGAGGCTCTTGCCATAAACAGCTCCCAGTGCTAAGAACTGGCAACTTACTACTTTGTTTTCAATGATTGGTCAAAAAGAATCATCAAGGTAAACTTTGTGGATTTTCTTTGACTGACTCCGTGGTTGGCAAACTGCAGCTCGCGAGTCACATGCGGCACTTTGGCCCCTTGAGTGTGGCTCTTCCACAAAATACCACGTGTGGGTGTGCAAGTACAGTGCGATTGAAACTTTGTGGCCCACGCACAGAAGTCGGTTTTTGGCCTGGGCGAGTCTATTTTGAAGAAGTACTGTTGATATTTGGCTCTGTTGACTAATGAGCTTGATGACCACTGGACTAACTAGACTCCTTTCAACATTGAAATTCTCGACTTTAGAGACAAGAATAGACCTGGGTTGTGGGGAGGAGATGTGGGAGACCTGTAAGTGGAAGTATTTGAGTATTGGACCGCCAGCTAGAATTAATAATAATTTCATAGACTTGGGTGATGGTGTCCATAATTTTCTCCAGTATTTCTATGGTACTTATAAAAACAATTGTTTATATCTAGTAATTCATCTGCAAGTCTTACTTGATTTTGAAGCTGCAGAACACCTCAACTGATAGCTGGGATTGTTGGAATTTAGTTTTTATTTCTAATAACAAAACATTTTGAAGTCTACATTGAGACTCTGGCAAGGGGCTTTACTTCAAATCCTTACAGCTTCAGGATCTTTCTGACCTTGAAGAAAGGGAAAATGAAGGTATTGTGGTTGCATCACTTCAGAAGCAAATCCAAAGTTCTGTGCTTTACAGGTGGGTCATCCTGAGTGCAGGAGTCTCGGAGTTGGCATGGCCGAGGAGCCTTTGGGTAAGCTGGAGGAGGGTCTGTTACCAGTGTGTGTTGGGGTGGTGGGCACCTCTCTTTTTTTCTTTCATTTAAAACTCATCTTTCTGGATACATCATCAAGCCCTCCCCTTGTTAAACTACTAACTCTCTGAGCAGAATTTTTCTGCCTTACAACACAGGCTTTTTGCTTGTTTGTTTTTGTTTTTTCATTTTAGGCAATACCTGACAGAACCTTTACTTTTAAAATTTTAGAGATGACTTCTTGCTAGGATGCTTGGAGGAGGGAAATTTTGGTTAAGATTTTGCTTCCAATACTGATCGCATGTAGCCTTCCATTAAAATTATCTACCAAAGATTTAAATAAACTCTCATGAAAATATTCAATCCTTTGCCTCTTATAGAAGGGCTTTAGAAGAAAGAGTCAAATGTAAATAGGACATCTGATTAGTACTGAGTTGTTTTTTTTCCTAAAATCTACAGCACTTTGGCTTAGGGTTTTAAGTCAGAGGCAGGGCTGTTTGTGGATGGAGTGGATTAACTGCTGCCCTGGCCTGCTTGGGTTGCATAAGTTCCTCCCCCGCATCCCCCCCCCCCGCCCCCCCCCGCCCCGCAATACCCTCGGGATCTTTTGGCATCAAAAGGCAGGAGGGGGACACCTTTGGGGGCTCCCCTGCCTTCCTCTCCAAGCTGGAAAGGGATACACGGAAGGAGTCCCTGATGAGATACATGCCACAGTACAGAGGTGCCTGGGCTACCTAAGGACCCGCCACACCCCATCCTATCCCAACCCCACTGGGCTCCCCATAGCAGCCCCTTCATGGGCTCAGTCTCTTCCATGCTCCTTGGAGACAAAGCTCCCTTGACTAACTGTGCTCCACCCATTGTCAGTTCTGGTCACACAGTCAGAGGGAAGAAAAGGCTGAAGACGATGCAGAAGGGCCTCAGCAATTGCAATGGGCCTTCTCCCTGCACCCATTTCCGCAGGCCTGCACCTCCTGCCTGGCCCCAGCACCTCCCCCCTCAGCTCTCCCTTCTTCCTTACCTGCACTCCCATCGGAGGGGACAGTAGGGCCAGACCACTCACGCAGCCTCCAGCTCCAGCTCTGTGCCCATATGGTAGGTGCCCATGTGCTGGACCCACGGGTAGGGGTGCTCTGCTCCAGGTACCTAGGCAACGGCTAGCGCAAGTGGGCTATTGCCCAGGCTGAGGTGGTGCCCAAGATGGGGCTGAGCTTGCCCAAGGCGGGTAGTAGCCAGAGGAAGCCCCCCACCTCCACTCCCATCCGCAGCCGCCATCAGGTAAATGTGTAGATGTGGATATGCTTTGGAAGTAAAAAATTTCCAGGGGTGGTTTCACATAAGGAAATGTGATAGGGGGATTAGAATCCTGATGTACTGTCAAGGGAAGTTATTATGATACTAGTAGCCCATCCTGTGATATAGAATGCAGTAGGCCACCTGCTGCTTTTGCTGGAGGTGGGGTGGGAGGGTGGGGGGGGCCCTTGGGGGGAGGTAGCCAAAGAACTGAAGAGAACCACCAGGACCTGCACAGCTTCCAAGGGAGGCTGAAGCGAACCATTGGCGCCAACTGGAGCCAGGAGGGATCCGTGACAATACTGCGGGAGGCCAGAGGGAACAGCACTGCTTCCATGGGATGCGGGGCCCTCTGTCTCCTCTCCGGGCTTGTGCTTCATCTTGGAGGCTGCATGCCAGCCCCCCTGTCGTTGTCCATGTCCCCTCTGCCTCCAGGGGACAGGCCCAAGTCCAGAAGGGTGGCTCGCCAGCACCCCTGTCTCTGTCTCCCTCTCCACTCCAGGCCTCACCTGTGCTCACAACCTCCTTGTGTATGGTCATGACGCATTATGGTGTCTTGGCCTAATTTGCATATATATCTACACTAATAAAAGAGAAACACGGTAATTAGCGTACGACCGCTACCTTCCCATTGTCTAATCAGCTTATCCTTATGCAAATGAACTGTCAGCCAAGATGGCGGCCAGCAGCCAGGCAGCTGGAAGCAAACAGGGAGGCTTGCTTGCTCCAGTGACTGCGGACTCCAACGTTCCCCGCCTGACTTGCCGGCCTCTGAGTTGCAACTCTAAGCAACTATGTACTATGCTGCAAATGTAGAAGCTAAACAAAACCCGACACCAGCTTTCAGCCTGCCAGGATCTCAGAGCTGAAGTTATACATTGTTTCAATTATAGAATGGCAAACAAACCAGATACAAAGCCTCAGAGCTAGAGCCAGAGCTAAAGCTGGCCAAGAATAAAATTAAAAAAAGAGAAAAAAAAGGAGCCGTTGGGAGCTTCAGTCAACAAACGCCAGCCTGAAAGCAGCCCTCAGCCCCTGACCCAGGCTGGCCAGGCACCCCAGTGGGGACCCCCACCCTGATCCAGGACACCCTTCAAGGCAAACCAGCCGGCCCCCAGGCCTCTATCCTATATAGTAAAAGGGTAATATGCCTCCCAGCACCGGGATCAGCGGAGCCACGAGGCCTCTTGGCACCAGATCAGCGTGACAGGGGGCAGCACCCAAACCCCCTGATCTCCCTGCAGCTCTGTGTGTGACAGGGGGTGGGGCTACAACCTCCCTATCGGCCCTGCTCTGTTCGTGACAGGGGAAGGCGCCCCAACCCCCTGATGGGCCCTGCTCTGTGTGTGACAGGGTGCGGCGCCCCAACACCCCCCCCCCCCACAGGCCCTGTTCTGTGTGTGACGGAGTAGAGCCATAACCTGCCCATCGGCCCTGCCCTGAGTGTGACAGCGGCAGTGCCCCAACCCCCTGAGCCACCCTGCTCTGTGTGTGACAGGGGGGAGCTCCCCAATCCCCTGATGGGCCCTGCTCTGTGCATGACAGAGGGTGGCATCGCAACCTCCCTATCCACCCTGCTTTGAGTGTGACAGGGGGCGGTGCCCCAACACCCCAATCGGCCCCACCCTGATTGTGACTGAGGGTGGCATCGCAACCTCCCAATCCGCCCTGCTCAGTGCACGACAGGGGGTGGCGCCCCAACTCCCCAATCAGCCCTGCTCTGAGCCCCACCAGGGGCTGCACCTAGGGATTGGGCCTGCCCTCTGCCACCGGGGAGCAGGCCTAAGCCAGCAGGTCATTATCTCCTGAGGGGTCCCAGACTGCAAGAGGGCACAGGCCGGGCTGAGGGACCCCCCCCCCCCCCCCCCGCCCGGTGCACAAATTTTTGTGCACCGGGCCTCTAGTACAAAATAGTTTCTCAAGATATGTTATGGTAGATGCATAGACAATAGAGAGGCTCAGTTATGGTAAAGATTGACTTTTGTCAGGAAAGATTCTAGCCCAGGTCATGACTACCTGCCATAAACTGCTTTTACTTTAAAAGTTTTAATTTCAAACCATCCTTTGTGGTTTCTTCAGGTCGACGTGGCTCAGTTGGTTGAACTTTGTCCTATTCATCAGGAGGTGAGGGCAAATGCCCGGTTTCAAATTCAATTCCAGTAGGAGGGCAGGCGGTAGGCAGCTAATTTCTCTCTCTCTGTCTCTTCCACCCTCCTTTTTCCTTCCTCTCTCTGAAATCCAGAACTAAAATAAATAATCAAGCATCTTTATAAAAAAAACAACAAAAAACCCTTCCCAACTGTTGGATAGCTACCAGGCAGTTGCTGGAGATAAGGAAGAATGTGTGAGCGGTAACTGACCAAGGCTTTCCTCCTCAGGACTTTATTTCAGGAAACGTACTGGTGGGGCGACTTCTCCATTCACTTATCCTGCCTCAGCCTCTGTGAAACCCACTGTGGCTCATGTGTGTGCTCCTCTGCTCACTCCAGCTCAGCCCAGCACCAAACCTACCTACTTCCTTCTGTGTCCAACACAGATCCATTGACGTGTGATTCCAAGTGAATTTCCTGGTTCCTCTACTCCTGCAAAGAGAGGAGTCATTACTAAATCACATTAAGTCAGTGAGACCTAAATTCCTGAGTGAGTAAAAGAAATTCTGAGTGAACAAGATTTAATAATTGACCTAAATGACCACAGATAAATGCTGGTGGCTTAGCAATATGAGATGAAGAATGGTACCAACCACACACAGGACAATAGCACAGCGTCCCCCAGTAGAGCAGTGGGAATGGGAAACAGCCCAGCATGTTTTGTGGCAGGAGAAAGCAGGAGAAATGCAGATTTCATATTTATGTGTCTTTTTCTAGGAGGGCTTATGCTGGAGAAAGTGGCCGCCTTGGCTAAGGGATACATTTAGACCTCTCAACGCCACATATAAGCAAAACATGGCACAGAAGCTATACAACAAGGATTGTCTAATGAGGATGAGATTTTCAATACGAATAAAGGGTAAATGAATAGGGACAATTTGGAATTCTTATCTGAAGTGGTTAGGTGGGGTTCTAGGCAGAGTGCAAGGGCCTCCAGTTCCTACGTGGTTAATTAGTTTGCTGATGCTGTTCTCTTGGTGCCTGCCCAAGTTACCTCCCAAAGTTCCTTACTGAGAATGAAAGCAAGTGTTTTTCTCTGTGTTGTCCAGTGAGCCAACAAATACATAGTGTGTTTAAGGCACAGCCTGGGAATGGGGATCAGTGAGGTGTGGGGAATCCAGGAGGTGAGGAGAAACAAATGGGATCATCCTGGAGACTCATTTCCTGTCCCCTTTCAGTGGCTCACCAGATCGCTAGCTCAGCAGGTACCAGCAAGTAATAGAAAAACAGTCCCCTTTTCTAATGAGATAATTTTTTCATCCAACAGCTTTCATGGTGGTGGTCTAGATGTCCCTGCCTCACCTTCCCTATAAGCGTGATGCATTCCATGCAGGCTCCCTCTCCACAGGACCTGCAGCCATTGGACACATGGTCCAACTAAGTCTGGCCTAATCCCCTTCTATGGAAGCACCTCGAGGTGGCTGAGGTGGGGACCTAGATGATGTGGGGCTGCGGGGGCAGCAGTAACCCGAGGTAGCAGCCGCCAGCTCCTCTCCCTCCCTCACTAGACCCCCAGTGCCAGGGGCCATAAGGGGATCCTTGGCTCAGACCCAAGTGGTGTGTGGTGTACATTGACCGCTGAAGGAGAAGAGGAGGACAAGGATGGCGATGCAGAGGAGGTCCTGGATTCTGAGGACGCTGACGAAGAGGAGGGGGGAGAAGAGGAGGAAGAAGACAATGCAGCAGTGACTGTACAGAAAGCAGCTTCAGGAGGCACAGCACCTACAGGTACCCCCCCCAGCCCATGGCTGTGGGCTCCTGCCTACCTCCTCTGCCCTCACCCGCGCTCTCCCTAACCCTAACCCTGACCTCCACTGCCCCCCGACTGAGGTGAAATGTCAGGGCACATCGAGTGACACTCACACACAACAAAAACAAACACAACACAACACAACAGCACACCTACATTTACCAGAGGACAGGGGCCCGTTGTTCATGGAGGCTGCATTCCTGCAGTTTGCAGGCCACAAACTGGCTTGCTCTTTCTCTGCCCCCAACACTTCCATTTTCCTCTTCAAAATTTGCCCCAGTGCAGTGTCTCCATGAGGCAGGACCAAAACTTTGGTACATGGATCCATGGCATTCACTTTTTCCTCCCTTGTGTTGGTTTGGTATTTTGGGGATGAAAGAGGCCTCTGGTTTTGCAGACCTCTCTGCGTTTCCAATGTGGTTTCTTTTAGGTTATTATCTATTTGTTCTTTATAAGGGACTTGAGTATTTAGATTGTCTCCCTCCCTGCTGTCTCTGTCTCTGTCTCTCTCCCTGTCTCCCTCCCCCTCCCCCTTCCCCTCCCCCTCCCCCTCACCCTCCCCTTCCCCCTCTCCCTCCCCCTGTCCCTCTCCCTCTCCCTCTCTCTCTCTCCCCATCTCCCTCTACTTCTTTGCACCCCTAGCTGTGTGGTTTTAAAATTATGTTGAGGAAATGGATCAGTTTGGGTTATGTCAACCTAAGAAATATTCAAACTTGTAGAGAATTTTCTGAGTTTATTTGAGCCAAACTGACAATTGCTGGGAAGCAAAATCTCAAAGGATTAAGAAAATGTTCCAGAGAATGGCAGTTTTGCACCTGATTTGATACATTACAATCCAAATAAGACTGACATGGATTAAATCCACTGGTGATAGAATAAAAAGTAAAATGATAGACACGTATTTCCTTCACATAGGTGGGTACAAGATAGTTAACAGTCAGCAATTAATTCAATAACAGTGAGGGTATGTGTGGTCTCCCCTCTGGTGTGGCACCTGTGCTTTGAGGGGTCTAGAAAAAGGAAATTACTTTGAGATTCCAAAGGAATGTTATGGTAGATGCAAAAAGACAACAGGCTTAGTTAAGGTGAAAATTGAACTTTGTCAGGTAAGACTCTAGCCTAGGACATGACTACTGCCTTTAGTTTTAAATTCAAACCTAGCCAGTTTGGCTCTGGGATAGAGCCACTGGCTTGTGGACTGAAGGGTCTGAGTTTGATTCCCGGTCAGGGCACATGCCCACATTGTAGGCAACTAATCAATGATTCTCTCTCATCCTTGATGTTCCTCTCCCCCTCTCCTCCCTCCCTGTCTGAAATCAATAAAAATATGTATTCTAAAAAAGTTTTAATTTCAGACCATCCTTTGTGTTTATTTTAAGTCTCTGAGTTTGTAAGGCTGCCACACAGGCCTCCCCTGAACTGCTCAGGTTTAGCATGTGGCCCCATTTGCACACAGTTGTTGGGGGAGCCTTATCTGGTTGTGTTTTTATCCTTAAGTGCTAGTGAGCTTCTGTTATAGTTGCTGGTGAATGGCTGCTTAAAAAGCAAAGCAGAAATAAAAAGCAAAGCAGAAATCCAAGCAAACCCAAAACAAATGTGATAATTCACCTAAACCAGTCATTTTGGTAAAATCCAGAATTAAAGCAAGAAGTGATAGGAAGTATGTGTCTTACTAATTTGATCCCTTTGCTTTGCCTGAGAAACAGATTCATGTCACCGGTTGCAGGAGAAGTACAATTGATCATGAAGATGTAATTACTGAAGATGAACTTTTGGACCAACTTCTAAGTCACACAGCAAAAGTAGAGGGGGAATTATTAGAAAATGACTTTTTGTTTTTATCCCATCTCAAAGGATGAAAGTCCTTCCTGGATCTGCAATGAATTTATCCATGGCAACTCCTCTCCAGTTTTCTCATCAGGAAGCTTCTCTAGCCTGATGCTGAGATGCATTACTTTTTTGACCACACAGTTGTTGCTTTGTATTAAATATGTAGTTGTTATCAGAGAAATGGGTGGAGCAGAGGAAATGGCAGATCTGCTAATGTTGTTATCACTCAGAGTTGGGTTCTAACAGAGGGTAGACATTAAATATATGATTTGGTGGGAAGAGTGGACAGGTGTGTGTGTGTGTGTGTGTGTGTGTGTGTGTCTTTGGATGTGTGAGTGACGCAGACAGATGGATACAAAGGAGGACATGAGAAGAAATGTTTGAATGAAAACAGAGCAGAGATTACCATCCTTAAATAAAAGTTAGGGTATTTTCATAGCACATTTACCCAGGTTTCCCATATGTATATTTCTGTGCAGTAAAGAGTTGTAGTTATTTTGCATTTGATTCAGAAATAACCTTTACAGCACAGCCTGCGTGGCTCAGTGGTTGAGCATTGACCTGTGAACCAGGAGATCACCAGTTGATTTCTGGTCAGAGCACATGCCCGGGTGGAGGGCTAGATCTCCACTGTGGATGGGCATTCAGGAGGTAGGTGATCAATGATTCTCTCTCCTCATTGATGTTTCTATCTCTCTCTCTTCCTCCCTTCCTCTCTGAGATCAATAAAAATATATTAAAAGACAGAATGAAATAACAAACTTTTCAGAATTCTCAGCAAATAAAATTTGAAAGAATTACACAAGGATTTATTTGAGGGCCTGCTATTCCTCAAGCATTTGTAAGATAATTATAAGTTATATATATTTATGAGTTTATAATCCTATCTAATAGAGGGAATATGCTCAGTGACTGTCACACCATCACAAATATGGCAGTGCCCACAGCCAACAAGGAGGTAATATGCTAATTGACTGCCTTGCCCTCAAATATGGCAGCGCCCACAGTCACAAGATGGCGGTGCCCAGTCCCTGCAGCACGCCTGCCTCTGGATTCTCTCAGTCCCCTCAGTCCCCCAGCCACCCATGGCCACCTGAGGCTCAGGTAACCAGGGCTGGCTGAGGCTTGCGCTGCCAGCAGTGGCAGCAGCAGAGGTGTGATGGGGCGTCGTCTTCCCCTGATTGCTGGGTCGCCTCCCACCCCTGAGGGTTCCTGGACTGTGAGAGGGAGCAGGCTGGGCTGAGAGAACCCCCCTCCAGTGCATGAATTTTCATGCAATGGGCCTCTAATTATAAAATAAAGAAGGAGTTTAAATCACATAATCTCTACAATTTCTCCCAGCAATAAAATTCTGCAATTCTGTAAGTTGTATAGGGCTCCAACCCATTTCTAACATTTAATATCTGTGATGCATTTTCCATTTTATAATCATATAGACAAGATATAGACAGGAAAAACTTTTTAATTGTAGAGGAAAAGTGGTAATGAGGTCTGAATTATTAATAAGTGTTCATATACCAGCTGCTTATATTTACATGTAGGGCCCATGGATCAAATCTGGTCTATGGTGTGTATTTTTACAACCTATAATGATCTTAACACTTTTGAAGGGCTGTAAGAGAAGAGAGAACTTCAGCTTAACCTCAAATTGTCTTCTATAGGACAATAAAATATAGAACACTTGCACTAATTTAAATACCATTAACTCAGAATTTTTTGATAATATACCAGTAATCTAAATTAGATGAACATTTATACATTAAATGTTTAACTAATCAGATGAGTTATGTGAAAGTATTATTAAGAACATATTAGGTTACCGAAAGAGCAGACTGGAGTTACGGATTTCAATGTAGGAATTGTTATAGCAATCCTATCTAATAAAAGAGAAACATGGTAATTAGCCATACCTCCGCTACCCTTCCCATTGGCTAATCAGGGCGATATGCAAATTATCTGCCAGCCAAGATGGCGGCTGGCAGCCAGGTACTGAAGTGAACAGGAGGCTTGCTTGCTCCAGTGATGGAGGAAGCCAATGTTCCTGCCTGCTGCTGCCGGCCTCTGAGCTTGCAGTTTGAAACATTGTCACAAATATAAAAGCTAAACAAAACCACAGAAAACTGCTTTCAGCCGTCAGAGCTGGAGTGAGCAGGACCGCAACATTGTTTTAATTATAGAACCCAAACAAACCAGATACCTGCTTTCAGTAGCAGAGGCCTTAGAGCTGGAGCCAAGCCTCAGAGCTAAAGCTGGCCCAGAATTAAAAAAAAGAAAAAAAGGAGAGGTTGGGAGCTTCAGTCACCCGCCAGCCAGAAAACAGCCCTCAGCCCTTCACCCAGTCTGGCCAGGCACCCCAGTGGGGACCCCTACCCTGAAGGGGGTGTGACCAGATGCAAACAGCCATCATCCCCTCACCCAGGCTGGCCAGGCACCCAAGCAGGACCCCCACCCTGATTCGGGACACCCTTCAGGACAAACCAGCTGGCCCCCACCCATGCACCAGGCCTCTATCCTATATAGTAAAAGGCTAATATGACTCTTAGCACCGGGATCAGTGGAGCCTCGAGGCCTCCCGGCACCAGGATCAGTGTGACAGGGGGCAGAGCCACAACCTCCCTATCCGCCCTGCTCGGTTCGTGACAGGGGAAGGCGCCCCAACCCCCTGATTGGCCCTGCTTCCCAAACTCCTGATTGCCCTGCAGCTCTATGTGTGACAGGGTGTGGCGTCCCAATCCCCTGATCGGACCTGCTCTGTGTGTGACAGGGTGTGGCTCCCCAACCCCCCCTTCCCACAGGCCCTGCTGTGTGTGTGATGGGGTAGAGCCATAACCTCCCCATTGGCTCTGCTCTGAGTGTGACAGTGGCGGTGCCCCATCCCCCTGATCGGCCCTGCTCTGTGGGTGATAGAGGGTGGTGCCCCCACCCCCTGATCCTCCCTGCTCTGTGTGTGACAGGGGGTGGTGCCCCAACTCCCCTATTGGCCCTACTCTGTGAGTGATGGGGGGAGCTCCTCAACCCCCTGATCGGCCCTGCTCTGTGCATGACATGGGGGGAGCTCCCCAGTCCCCTGATCCACCCTGCTCTGTGTGTGACAGGGTATGGAGCCCCAACCCCCGTGATGGGCCCTGCTCTGTGAGTGACAGGGGGCAGTGCCCCAACTCCCTGATCGGCCCTGCTCTGTCCGTGACAGGGGTTGGTGCCGAAACCTCCCCATCGACCCTGCCATGAGTGTGACAGGGGACGGTGCCCCAATCCCCCAATCAACCCTACCCTGAGCGTGACTGAGGGTGGCATCGCAACCTCCAGATCCGCCCTGCTCTGTGCATGATGGGGCGGTGCCCCAACTCCCCAATTGTCCCTGCTCTTAGCCCAACCAGGGCCTGCACCTAGGGTTTGGACCTGCCCTCTGCCACCCAGGAGCAGGCCTAAGCCAGCAGGTCATTATCTCCCAAGGGGTCCCAGACTGTGAGAGGGCACAGGCCGGGTTGAGGGACCTCCCTCCCCCCTGAGTGCACAAATTTTTGTGCACCGGGCCTCTAGTTCATATAAAAGGCTAATATGCAAATAGACCGAATGGAGGAACTATCAGAAAAACCAAACAACTGGTCGCTATGACGTGCGCTGACCACCAGGGGACCTGTGGTGAACATGGCAGTGTTTGCCAAGGTGGGATGGTGGAAGAGGGGAGTGGGAGGGCGCCAGACCAAGGCAGGTGCCAGTTGCTGTGTTTACTGAGTATTATTAAATCTCACACCCAGAAGTTCCACATGGTACTTGCACCTGCTGCCAGCACCTGCCCCATTTGTAACCCCTGGTGGCCCCAGCCGCAGTTGCTCTGTGCTGTCAGCAGGGCCAGTGCTGTCATTGCATGGGAGTGATGGCAGCAGGAGCGGGGTTGCCGGTAGATGGGGCTGGGGGCTGCAACGGGACAGGACAGGCAGGGGCACAGAGGATGGGCCATGACCCAGCCCTGTTACTACCAAAGCCTTGCAGCCCACAGTTCCTTTCAAGGTGCACAAATTTGTGCATCGGGCCCCTAGAATTAAAAAAAATGGTTAGGTTCAGTGGGTAGAGCATTGGTCTTTGGACTGAAGGATCCCAGCTTTGATTTTGGTCAAGGGCACATGCCCAAGTTACAGGTTTGATCCCCAGTAGGGGGCATGGAGGAAGCAGCCAATCAATGATTGTCTCTCATCACTGATTAATACCAGCCTCACATCACACTAAAAATAGCCCTTTGAATTATCAAACCTTTCAAGGGACAACCACTTTTGTATTGATCTTCTTGGGTACCTCTGCCATCTGGGTTCTAAGCCTTACAAACAGTTTGGAGGAAGACAGATGAGATAACTAACTGCTCAATAGATTAGGTCATTCATTGCTTCTATAAAATACACTGTAAGGTAATTATTTCATGCTAGCATAAGTATTCCCATTCATTAAAAAATGCCAATCAAGCCCTGTTCGGTTTGACTCAGTGGATAGAGCGTCAGCCTGCAGACTGAAGGGTCCCGGGTTCAATTTCAGTCAAGGGCACATGCCTGGGTTGTGGGCTCGATACCCAGTAGGGGGCATGCAGGAGACAGCCTGTCAATGATTTCCTGTCACCATTAATGTTTCTATCTCTCTCTCCCTCTCCCTTCCACTATGAAATCAATAAAATATATTTTAAAACTAGGATTGACACTGTTCCTACTGAAGTCATGACTTTTATAAAAATGTATTTTTTCTACAACTGATTACATATGTAAAAATGTATTTTACATAGAAAAAACGAATATTACAAAGAAAAAATGTGTTTTTCTACAACTGATTACATATTTTTAAAAATTACATGGTAATTTATGTATAGTTCTTACGTGCATGTTACCAGCAATCCTTCCCAGTGTATCTCCAATCTCCTCTCCCAAGCTTACCTATAGTAAAAGGCTATCTTTGGGGTTCTGCAGTTTAAAGAAGAAAATTCAACTGCAGTCACCACCGTTACCTGAGTGTTATGAGACAGTCCGGTTACATTGCCTTTACAAAGAATGGAATGATGTGTAAGTTAACTGCATGCAGCTCAGCCAGAAGTGAACCGGAGGAGGGGCGATAAAGGATTAAAGAAGACAGACAAGAGAATACAGCTAGGACCAGGTGGATCACTGCCTGGATGAGGAAACAGTGACACAGCCTGTAAGCCGAAGCTTCATTTGATAGTCAGATCACACAAAGCAAGACAAGGGGTGTGGTCAACATGTTTACAATGTTCTTTCCAGTTTCAAATCTATTTGGTTACTCAAGCCTTGTTTTGGCAGCACTTGCTGCACCTCCCACAGCCAATTAGCTACCTAGGAACAAGGGAGGACTATAAGGTCAGGCTTAATTGTGCTAGGAGAGCTCTGCCCTCCAAGCTGGGACTTGAATGTGGCTCTGCCAAAGGTCATTCTGAAACTTGACCCTATAGCCACGCGCTACATATAAGAAAGACCAACAGAGGCCATAGCTGGTTTGGCTCAGTGGATAGAGTATCTGCCTGCGGACTGAAAGGTCCCAGGTTTGATTCCAGTCAAAGGCACATGCCCAGGTTGCAGGCTCAATCCCAAGTAGGGGGCTTCCAGGAGGCAGCTGACCAATGATTCTCTCTCATTGATGTTTCTCTCTCTCTCTCTCTCCCTTCCTCTCTGAAATCAATGAAAATATATTGAAAAGGGGGGTGGGGTGGGGCACATTTGTGATACCTGAAATAATAAAAAAAGGGACAAGAAAAAAAAAGAAAAGAAATAAATAAAAATATATTGAAAAGGCAAGCAAGCAAGCAAGCAGAGGTCACAGTCACAAATAAATTAGAGGTTGACACATGGCTCTTTGTGTATTTTACTTTCCTTTTGAAAAATTCTCTTTGGTGATATGTACCCTGTGTTTTCCATTAACACTAATATTATAATCCTATCTCTCTTATAGATTTGGCATATAAAAGCGTATTGGGGCTAAATCTATAGAATACTGGGAAGGTGAGGGAGAATTGGAATATAATATTAACTAAGGAAACACAAAACTTAAGATAATATAAGGCTATTGCTGGCGTGGTTGCTCAGCTGGTTAGAGTGTTGTCCCAGTGTGCTAAGGTTGTAGATTCAATCCCTGTTCAGGGCACATATAAGAATTAACCAGCCAAACCGGTTTGACTCAGTGAATAGAGCGTCCGCCTTCTGACTGAAAGGTCCCAGGTTCGATTCTGGTCAAGGGCATGTACCTTGGTTGCGGGCACATCCCCAGTGGGAGGTGTGCAGGAGGCAGCTGGTTGGTGTTTCTCTCTCATCGAAGTTTCTAACTCTCTATCCCTCTCCCTTTCTCTCTGTAAAAAATCAATAAAATGTATTTTTTAAAAAAAGAATTAACCAATGAATGCATAAATAAGTGGAACAAAACTTTTCTCAATTTTTCTCTCTCTCTTCGTGACACTCTCTCAAAATTCAATTTTTAAAAATAGGTAAAGAAAAAGGTCTTCAGAATTCAATATAATTCTTGTTGGGCCCTATTCTTTGTGTGTTGGTTGTTGTTTTATATTATTAGGGACAAAGAGAAGATATTCACTGAATTATTTCATTTTATTTTGGTCAATTTATGAAGTCTTTTGTGATTTTCATTTAACATAAAAGATTTCTTATAACATTTTCATAAAAATCATTAGGATAATACTGTAAATTTGGAGTGAAATGGGAAAGGTTGTTACTTGGTCAGTATTGGTTGTTTATTTTCATAAATCATGACTCCATTAACTAAATATTATCTTCCTAAATACTAGCAACTTTAGACCTAAATTACCTAAATGATTGACTCAATGTTGCTAAGGGCCCTTAGAATACATTGGCTTAATTTATACCAGCTGGATTCAGTGTGAGGGCAAAAACCCTCCCTGAAGGCGGGACCAGTCAAAGACTGGATGCCACCCAGACTGACTCTCCCTGTCAGTGTTAAAGGGATGGATCTCATGATGTCAAAGGCCCACCCAGATGTGACCTGGCTTCCTGTAACTCAAGTATATAATAAAGCAACTTTTGGAGCTGGTGCTCTCTCTCTGTGTGCACTGCTCCTCCAGAAGGCAGGCACCACACCCAGCCCAAGCTTTTAATCTATTTTATGTCTGTCTTTCATTATTTCTTTAATCCCAAAAGCGCCTCCTAGTTTGCATGAACCGCTTCAAGTCTCCTTCTCCTTGCAGTGCAGGCAGCGCGGGAAGAAGACCACGGCCCACGGCCCCAGCACCGCTCGGTATACAATGTTTCATTTTAGTTTGCCATTGTACACTCAATCTTTAACTTAAAGATGAATATAAGTTTTTGTAAATGTACCTGGCATTGCTAAATTATTTTCTTAATTATTTTTATCTAATTAGAGTCTTAATATGAAATAACTTTGTCCCCTCAACCCCAGGCAAGTCCTTGCTGGCTTTATGCTTAAAATTCCAAAAAATATAGGAGAGGTCAGAGAGTTGTTGGCTGGCTAACCAGAACTCATTGGAAAATGCAAACAGACTGTCAAAAATAAAATAAGGTGGCAGAGAATCATGCACTCTTGGAGTGGACTGGAATTAAAGCAAATTTCAAGAGCTTGCTTTCAATGGCATTTGTGGCTATGAGTTGGTTTATTACTTTAACATCAGTGGTTCTTTAGTAAATATTAGAAAAGTAAACAAACAACAAAAATTATGTTTTCTTATTCATTTATTTCCCAGAAAAACAAGCCACTTGATCTTTGAGTTTGTGAGCTGTTTTCAGTTGATTTTTTTTAAGTCTCTGCCTTAAATGATTTTGTTAGTGCAACATGTCAAACTTGCAGCCGGCAGGCTGCACATGCCTCATTCCCGCCAGCCACGAGTTTGACACGCGTGCTCTAGAGGAGTGTTCTTTTTTGTTGTTTTATGGCTAGCCAGCATTTCCACAGACAAAGACAGCATTAATTATTCAGAACAATAATGCTTATACTATGATGTGGATTTTCCCAGCCAACAAGAAAGATTTGGAATTTTCAGTTATCTGGAGCTTGAGCTTGAGTTTCTCATTTTCCTTCTCATCATTTTTTCCTTGTAGATAGAATCCTAGAAAATAATTTCATTTTTTAATTAACTGACCTAATCTGGGGCTCTTCAAGTTCTTCATCTCTGGTGGTTTACGGATCAACTCCCTGGGGTGGTTGGAAATACCCAGATTTTATCCTGACAGCCCCACGCTGTGAATTAATTGTGGGGTCTGACTGAGAGATGTCCCTTTATAAAGGTAATAAGTAGCCTGGCTGCCTCAACCTATGAACGATCAGATCATGGTTTTATTTCCCATCAGGGCACATGCCCAGGTTGTAGGCTCGATCCCCAGTATAGGGTGTGCAGGAGGCAGCCAGTCAATGATTCTCTCTCATCATTGATGTGTCTATCTCTCTTCCCCTCTCCCTTCCTTTTGGAAATCAACAAAAAATATTTTTTAAAAAGGTAATAATTCTTTCAATTCTCTAAAGATTAAGGAAAGTTATTTATGTATATGCTATTTTCAGTTAGCTTTATATTAATCCAGAGACCTGAGAAGATTTCTCAACCCACTCATCACTGAAGTTCAAAACCATTCCTGAAGGGTAGTTGGAGTCTGTATTAGTTTTATAGGTCCAGTGTAACCAAGAACCACAAACTTAGCTTAAACAACATAATATTATTCTCTCACTGTTTGGGTGTATAGAAGCCCAAAATTGAAATGTTACGGTCCAATATTTATGTCCCTCCCAACCCAAATTCGTATGTTGAAACCCAATGACCAATGCAATGGTATGATTTCATTTGGCAAGTAATTAGGGTTAGATGAGACCATAAGGTGAAGCCCTCATGAATGGGAATAGTGCCCTTGTAAGGGTCATGAAGAGCTTGCTTCCTCTCTGTCTACTCTCCATGTGAGGATGCCATGTGTTATCAGCCGTGTACTGTAGGCAACTGATATATTTCTTCTCTCTCATATGGATGTTTCTCTCTTTCTCCCCTCTCCCTACCCCTTGTCTCTCTTTAAAATCAATAAACATATCTTTGGGTGAGAATTTAAAAAAAAATCAAACATGGATTTTTGGGAGAATTTCAAGGAAATGGCCACATTTTTAAACTGTAAAGTGTGTGTCCCACTCCACACCACTCTAAGTGGTGTATTTTTTAAGTCAGTTACTTTTCCAAGGAGCAGTATGGCCATGGGAGGAAGACTCAGATTTCAGCTTTGAAGAGGAGCTCAGATTGCCAGACTGGACTAGCTCTTCTGAATTTCCTGAGAATGAAGTATGGTAGCAACCATCTCAGGTAGAAACTGTAGTTTAACTCTAACCCTGCTTTTTGGCTTAACAATAGAAAAGTTATTTTGATTTTCTGAATTATATAAATCATCCCATTAGTGTACTGGGCTGCATATCCGTGCGCGCTGTGCTGTCTGTTTCTGGAACAGACAGAGAGGAAGGTACTGACATCAGGTCAGGCCTTGAGATATGGTCTCATGGTCCCTCCTCAATATACTGTGCTCTCTGTTCCCGGAAAACATAGATAGGAAGGTGATAATGCTATACTGTGTTGGGAACAAATTGCGTAAACAAGGCTTTGTAAATTTCTATTTTTTGCAAATAAATATGATGTAACTTTTGCAGTCTGGACCACAGTTAGCCTTTTGCTTCGGCGGGGTGCTGGAACTGTCGTCAGCTGGCCAGCTTAATAAAGGCGCCTAAATTTAACTTCTGAGTCCTTGGTCTATCTCGCTGAGTCAAGCGATACAATTAGATTGAATGCCTTATCGATTGTAATGTGAATATCCCATTGATTGTGATCTTACTGGTTTTAGGAAGCATATTTTTCTGGTCCCCAAAAACCAGGACAGCGTAATTACTCTAAATTGCCTCCATGGCTCTAGATAATGTGTTCCTGGTAACTCAGTGGTCCCAAGACCCGAGGGCTCTAGATCATGTGTTCCTGTCAATGCATTGATCCGGAGACCCAAAACTATAATGAACATGCTTAATTCTGCTTCTGTAAACTGCTTTTTTTTTGAACCAGTTTCCTCATTCCAAACCCTGGGATATAATCGATAACCTTGTGATTTTTGCCTCTATAAATCTGGTGTTGCGGCCATCTTACCACTTTGAGACTTGGGAGAGCGAAATGCCCCCTCAGATTTCCGGATTGCAATAAATGTGACTCTTTTTAAAATATATATATATATATATATATATATATATATATATATATATTATTGATTTTTTACAGAGAGGAGAGGAGAGGGATAGAGAATTAGAAACATCGATCAGCTGCCTCCTGCAGACTCCCCACTGAGGATGTGCCCACAACCAAGGCACATGCCCTTGACCAGAATTGAACCCAGGACCCCTCAGTCCGCAGCCTGACGCTCTATCCACGGAGCCAAACCGGCCAGGGCAAATGTGGCTCTTTAATTCAACTTCTTGAGGCGTCCTTCTGTGATTCGTGGGGTACATTATAACAAGATGCCAGGCCCTGTGGCTTTCTTGGAAAGCTCTTCAACACTCCCCCCTCCCCACCTTCTTTTACACCCCATCCCCACATCCCACCATGCCTGGGCTCTGGGGCCACCCAAGTGTGTAGTCCAAATCCTGCCTCACTGTGAGTGGAGAGGGGAGACCCAGAGGGAGATAGTTCTCTTTTCTGCAGGTGAAAGAACCACTTGGTCCCTGATGATTCTGCGGAAAAAAGCTCCCTCTTCTGTAGGCACTTCAGCCCAAGAATAATCAAGATTGCCTACATAACGGTTAGAACTTGAGGTGGGGGAGGGGTGCTTGGTTGCTAAGGGCACATGCAGGACAGGCTGCCAATTGTGACATGGCTGCCAATTGTGACATGGCTGCCAATTATTGGGCTCCTGCTCAGCGCAGGCACTTGCATCCACTTCTCTGGGTTGCGTGTACGTGGCCCAGTATTTTGGATCGCTCCTTGTGCTCCAGTCTCCTGGATCGCGTATTGTGCTCCATTATTTTGGATTACCTCTTGTGCCCCAGTCTTCTGGGTCACTCTCCTTGCCCCATTCGCCTTGGTGGCTCACTGTGCCCCGGACCTCTGCCTGTCATGTCCGGGCTGCACATGTGGGCCCCACGGTTCCTGTTCCTATGGCAGCTGTTGTGGCTGCAGGTCCAGGCAGCTCCGATTCCGGAGGTGGCCATGGACTCTCTCCTGCTGACCCCCATGCCCCTGGGGCCCACCAAGCCCTGGTCTTGGGAGCAGCAAAATCCTGCACACCTTGACCTTTCTTCTGTCAACCATGAAGTCTCAGCTGTACTTGCAGAGGCCCCTGAGAAAACGGAACCTTCTCCAAACCCTCAGGAGGCTTTAGTTCAGCTTCCACCCCAACAAGAAGCTGCAACTCAGCCTGCAGTGTCCTCTGAGCCGTTGAAATTTTTGTTGGACCACCACGGAGATCAAGATAAACAGCAACCCTATCGTGAATATGTTCGCTCTTCAAAGAGATCAATTCTCCCTTCTGTGCCTCTTGAAGAGATAAAAAATTCTCACATCCATCAGGCTCAGCAGCCAACCTTTCCACCCGTGGACCTGGGACTCACCATCACTCCTGAACACACTTCGGGGGCTGCGGCTACAGCCCTGCAGCAGACTGCAGCTCCACCAAAGCCCTCTGAGGTGACATTTCAACAGGAAGCGGGGGTTCAGGGTCAGTGGCCAACCATCCCACCCATGGACCTTGGACTCACCATCACTCCTGAACACACTTCGGGGGCTGCGTCTACAGCCCTGCAGCAGACTGCAGCACCTTCAAAGCCCTCTGAAGTGACATTTCCACTGGAAGTGCTGGTTCAGGCTCAGTGGCCAAACATTCCACCCGTGGACCTGGGACTCACCATCACTCCTGAACACACTTCGGGGGCTGCGGCTACAGCCCTGAAGCCGAATGCAGCTCCTCCAAAGTCCTCTGAGGTGACATTTCCACAGGAAGCGCCGGTTCAGGCTCCTCAGCCAACCTTGCCAGCTGTGGACCTGGAGATCACCATCACTCCAGAACCGACTTTGGAGGCTGATGTTACAGCCCTGCAGCAGACTACAGTTCCTGCAAAGCACCCCGAGGTGACACTTCAACATCCAGAACTTGCTCAGGTGACGCAGCCAACTTTTCCTGAGGTCACAGCCACAGGTCTACTGTTCGACCTAGAAATTACCGTAACTCCGCCACCACAGACATCAGAGACAGTTCCTCCAATGACTGAACAGAGTGCCACCATGAACATCTGTGAGCTCTGTTCCTGCAGTAATGGGACACTGTCGTGTATTGGTTTTGACTCAAAGCAGAGGCTCAACAGAGTGCCAGTACCAGAGCCCAGCACCTATAATGGCACCTTCACCATCTTGTAAGTATTGCCTTTCCTCATTTGCTCTCTGCATCCTGCCTGACATGGCAGCCTTTTCCTTGAGGTCTTCCTGGGCCTTCCTCATCTCCCCCAAATCATGTTGAATGACTTTGTTTTTATCTTTGTTTGATAGCTCTTCCTTATCTTTATTCTTCTTAATACTTTGTTCCCCCTTAACCAGTCTTTTGCTTGTAATTGCCCATATTATTTTTCCAAATTTTTAGCCCTAGCCCTTCATTCCTTAACCTCTACTGTCCTCCCACTTATGCTTCATTCTCTTTTTAGCCACATGGCCCTCCCCCAGTCTCATTGGTGGTGATACAGCAACGTGGTTAGGAGTAGAGATTCTACAACCAGAGTGACTGGGTTTGAACCCAGTACGCCTTTATTAGTGTTGAGACTCAATTTCCTCACCTGTAAAATGAAGATTATATAGTTACCTTTACATAGGATTGTTGTGAGTTTTAGGAGAGTTAATGTGTGTGTGTGTGTGTGTGTGTGTGTGTGTGTGTATACATATATATAATTTATAAAATTTCTTAACATATGTCTGTGTTTGCTATTATTATTTGATCCATCAGTCTTATCTAGAACTTATCTTTGCCCCCTGGCTTTCTATATAAATGACCCATTTTGTTCCCAGCCCAGGTTTAAGTACTGTGTGAGCCACAGAAGTATGACTTTGTCTATGGAACATGACAGTGGTAGGGGGGAAGAAAGGGAATATACATAAAAAAGGAGGTGATATATAATTAAGCTCTGAAAGAAATACAGGCCAGAGGTGCTATAATACAGCAGAATCTTTAGTTATTGGTGTATGGAAGTCAGGGAAAGCTGCATGGATAACCCAGAAGTTTAGCTGGGACTTAAGGGAGGCTATGGTTTGGTAAAATAGTGAGTACAGTAGGGCAAAGGCATGGCTACAGGAATGATCATGACTTAATAGACCAGTGTGGTTATAAAGAATTGATTTAGGAAGTAGTGATAAATATGATGATGAAAACTCTTGACTATCAGATCTAGGGGTTTCGAAGTTACACTGAAAAAAGGAGTTCTAGTGAAAGTTTTCAAGTGAGGAAGACAGATGAGTGAAAAAAAAAGGGGGGGGGGCTGGGTGGGGATTATTTCAGATTCCATAGGTAGAGTGATCTAGAAAGGAAATCTTGAGTCAGGGAGACCAAGTAGAATCCTCTAGGAGTTCAGTGAGAAGACTCTGAATCAGAATGTTGTGATAGAAGAAGAAAGAAAATCCTCGGAACACTATAAAGGAAGAACTGACAAGCTTTAGTAATTGATTGGAGTGAGGATGGGATGTACAGTCAAGAGAAAGATCAAATATGACCCTGGAAAATTTCTGTCCTGGATGATGAGGAGAATGATGGTGGTATGACAGGTGGGCATACAGCAGTTGTGAAAGAGAGCCAGGTTTAGGAGGTGAGCTCAGTTTGGGCTTCTTTCATTGGTGAGCATAAAGCAACAAGAAGGCTTCTGCTTGAGAGGAGATGTCCACTAGGCAGAGGGGCAGACAGATAACTGACTTTTTCTGACCTTCCTGAAAAATATGTAAACTGAATAGGTAAGTTATTGCTGAGGGATGAGGACAAAGCTAAAGATTCAAAGTCATCCACTGAGTTAGTGTTTGAAACTGAACCTCAGGAATTTAACAGCTTCTTTTAAACACTTGTAATTCATGGACACATTCTCACTGTTTGTGGGTTTTTTTAAAAAAAATACATTATTATTGATTTCAGAGAGGAGGGGAGAGGGAGAGAGAGAATGATGAGGTCAATGATGAGAATCAATGATGAGATGATGAGAATCATTGATCTGCTGCTTACTTCACGCCCCCTACTGGGGATGAGGCCACAACCCAGGCATGTGCCTTTGACCAGAATTGAACCTGGGACCCCTGAGTCCACAAGCTGATGCTCTATCCACTGAGCAAAACCAACTGGAGCTCACATTATATCTTTATTAATTGTGCAAACTGGAAAGCTGTCAGATGTGTAGATTAGAAAGCTTGTGTTTCCTGCATTTAAATATCAAGGTTGCAATGATTTTTTTACTTATTCTGTTCATTTGTTTCTTACTTATTCAATGATATTAACTGTTTCTTTGCAGAAACTTGCAAGGAAACGCCATTTCTTACATTGGTAAAGATACGTGGAAGTCATACCATTTGGTTGAGAAACTGTGAGTATATTCTCTCCATACGTAAATTTAAAAAAACTAACTGCATTGTAAGAACTTCTTGGTCCAGAATTTTGAGGTCAGTAGCTCTGAGAAAAGGTATTTCCTACTCTGTATCCCAAATCAAGTCTATTGATTGCAATTCTGTTCATTTTAAAAAATTAAATTTGGTAGGCCCTCTTTATAATCGCAGTCAATTGAAACTTATTTCTTTTATGATAAGCAACACATGATTATTTTTTTTAATATATGAAAATTAGATAGCAGATATACTGAAAACCCTGCTTGTGTCCTCATCCCCACCCGAAGGTAACTGCTTCTCTATGTTTCCTATATTTCCTTACATATCCTTTTCAATGCATTTGCCTACATACATATTTACAGATAGCAAAATAGGTATGTTATGTGATTTTCATATCTTTCTTTACATAATTGATAACATCCTACGTCTTGATTCTTTCTCCTCATAATATATCTTACACATGTTTCCTTCTTGTTAGAGAGAGGGTTACCCAATTCATTTAAAATGTTTCAATATATTTCATAGTTTAATATTCCCCCTATCGATGGCTATTTAGATTATGTCCAGTTTTCTCGTTACATGTATTTGATGCAACATGCATTCTTGTCCATGCATCTTTGGGACCATGGGCTGGTATTTATGTAGAATAGATATTTAGAAATGGAATTGTTGGGATGAAACTATATTGATACAGCATTTAATTTTCCTTAAAGAAATTATGCCAATTTATACACCACTAAGTGGGCAACTACAGTATTTATTGTCTTCTATCCTTCCATCACTAGATAGTCTCCATTTTTTGGCTGATCTAATGGGTGAATAAAGGCGGTCCCACCTAAGTTTGAATTTTTCTGATTACTTGTGAATTCCGATACTTTTATTTATTTATTGAACATCTGTTTCTTAAAAATAATTTTTTGTTGATCCCAGAAAGGAAGAGGGAGAGAGAGAGAGATAGAAACATCCCTGATGAGAGAGAATCCATTGATTGGCTGCCTTCTGCACACTCCACACCGGGGATTGAGCCCGCAATCTGGGCATATACCTCTACTTGGGAATCAACCGTGACCTCTTGCTTCATAGGTTGACATTCAAACATTGTGCCATGCTGGCCAGGCAGGTTTGGAGATTTCTAAGTCAGCTTGAGATTTATACCTTGGAAAGAAGAGGTTCCTAACTTAGAGTCAGTGGATCTCCCACTGGACCATTTCTTACCATTTTTCCTCCCAAATATCTCTTGGTTATCTACAGAAGCCTATATTCTTGAGGACTATATTTTTAAAAGATGTATAAGTTAAAATATATATGAAAATAAGGGAAAGCTATTATTAAAATGCGTATTTAAAAACATTTTTTATTTTCCTATGATTATTTATTTTTTAATCCTCCCCTGAGGATATTTTCCCTTTGATTTCTGGAGAGAGTGTAAGAGAGAGGTAAAGACAGAGAGAAATATCAATGTGAGAGAGACACATTGATTGGTTGCTTCCTGCAGGAGCCCCTAACAGGCCTGGGCTGGGGAAGAGCCTGCAACCCAAGTATGTGCCCTTGACCAGAATTGAACCCGGGACCTTTGGTCAATAGGCAGACATTCTATCCACTGAGCCAAACCAGCTAGGACTAAAATATTTTTTAAAAATAGATTATTGAAAGGCCAGCCACCATGGCTCAGTGGTTGAGTGTCAGCCTATGCACATCGAAGTCCCTGTGGGATTCCCATTGAGGACACATGCCCAGTTGCAGGCTCAACCCCCAGTGGGCTGTGCAGGAAGAAGCTGATCAATCATTCTCTCTCATCATTGATGTTTCTCTCTCTCTTTCTACCTCTTCCTTCCTCTGTAAAATTAACAAAAGTATATTTTTAAATTAAAGCAATAAAAATATTATTGATACTACTTCTCTTTTTTACGTTTTTCTTTAATCCTTGTCCTAAGATATTTTTTCCATTAATATTTTTCAAAGAGAGTGGAAAGAGGGAAAGGGAGAAAGAGAGAGAGAGAGAGACATAGAAAGACATGAGAAAGAGATATCAATTGACTGCCTCCTGCTGGTTTGGGGCTAGGGATTGAACCTACCACCAAGGTATGTGCCCTTGACTGGGAATTGAACCCATGACCTTTTGGTTTGTTGGTCAGCACTCTAACCCCTAAGCAAAACCAGCCATGGCAAATCTGCTCCTCTTATAAGTAACACAAGCTATAGTGGTTGATCTGATAACTATTATAACTTCAATGTAGTCATGAGAATAAATGTTATTTTGAGATATCTGCAACAAATATATTATCTGAAAACATCTGTGAATTTATTGGAGACCTAATGAAGTACTATACTGTTAATCTAGTATGGTTTGTTGCCTACATTCACAATGTAGGGCAATGCTAATTTTTGGTAGATGTTTGTGAAAATAGAGATGTAATTTTATTTCCCATTCAGGTTTGGCCCCCTGAATTCAATCCATACAATGCTATTCACCGACTCTGGCCTGAAGTGGTAATCAGCAAATGAAAATTATATGCACACTTTGGCATGTGTTCAAGAAAGTGTAGTTTTCTAGGGAAAGGGTCCATAGTTTTATGAAATTCTCACAGGGCTCTTGTCTCCAAAGATTAATAGTCACAAATGTAGAGGAAAAGAAAGACAGTTCCTTGCCTATAAAGCTGTGCTTATTCTCATGAGTAATAGTAAATGGATGATTTGTTTTACACAAAAGTAGTAGACTGAAAATGATGTTTGTCATTTTCTGAAATCATGGAAAAGGTATTTATGGAACGTCTGCTGTGTGCCAGGAACTGTTTTATGTGCCAGAATTACATGCTCAAGAACAAAGTAGACAAATTACTCCATTTTTCAAGGGGTTTACAAGTATATAATATGAAAATGAATACCTATATATATAAAAGCCTAATATGCATATTGTCCCCATGGGAATTCAACTGGGAGGCCGATGGCTTGCTAAGATGTGCGCTGACCATCAGGGAGTGGTGCGAAACAAATGAAGGAAGGCCCTGGCCAGCAGCCAGCAACCAGGGAAGGGAGGCCCTGGCCAGGCAGCCGGAAGGTCCCAATTAGCCCTGATCACCAGCCAGGTATATGGACCCTACCCTATTCATGAATTTTGTGCACTAGGCCTATATTGTGTATATATATACACACATATATACGTATTAACTAGGTACATATCATTTCAAATATTGGTAAGTTCTTTGGAAAGAAAGAAAGCTGAGTAAAGAAAGTGAATCCATTTTAGAATGCTATATTGTTTGCAAAAGAGGACAGGAGAAGAAAGGTTTGAAAAAAAACACACAGATTATCTTCCTTCAATTAAATAAGAATTAGGGTATTTCGCGGGCACCATTACCCAGGTTTCCCCATATATATTTCTGTGCAGGAAATAATTGTAGTTATTTTGCATTTTGATCCAGATATAACCTTTTCATTTTTCAGAAATCTCAGTGCAAATAATTTGAGAGAATTACGTAAAGATTCATTTGAAGGCCTGGCTTCCCTCCAGTATTTGTAAGTTAATTGTATTTACTTATGAGATTTTAGTTATATTATCTATAAAATAAATAAGGGGTTCAAATGAAAAAATTTCTACAATTTCTTCCAGCAATAAAATTCTACAATTCCATAAGTCTGTGTAGCTCATCTCTAGCATTTAATATCTCCTATGCATTTTCAGTTTCAGTTTTGCCCTCCAGACAAAATATTGATAGGAAAAACTCTTCAGTTATGGAGTAAAAGTGGTGATGAGGACTGAGTAATGATACACACCATGATGAGCCTTGTTATATAAGGTTTATATACCATCCGCTTATATTTATATTTAGTTTAGGGCCCAAGAATCAAATTGAGCCTATGATTGCTCATTACATTTTTTAAATTTAAATTCTTTATTTTTTAAAGTATTACATAAGTATCCTTTCCCCCCCATTTACCTCTCCCCGGCCACCTCCTTCCTCCCCCAGATTGTTTGGATCTTACAGCACATAAGTTAAGAAGGATTTTCACACTTTTAAAGGACTTTGAAAGAAAAGAAACAAAGAAGAATATGCAAGACAGACTATTTGTGGCCTGCAAAGCCTAAAATATTTACTTTCTGACCTTTACATAAAAGGTTTTAAAATGTTGATTTAGTCAAATGAGAGGAATTTAGCTTAACCTCAAATTGCCTCCTATAGGACAAGAAACTATAAAGCATTTACATTAATTTGAATGCCATTAACCCAAAATTTTTTTATAATTGATTCTAAATTAGATTAACATTTACAATTAAATGTTTTAGCAGATGACTTATGTAAAAAATATTATTAAGAACATATTATATTATGAAGAGAGCAGACTGGTGTTGAGGATTTCAATGCAAGAATTGGTATACCAATACTAAAAATAAATGTTTAAAATGATGGTTAAGTGGTATTAGAAATGTCTCCACTAAGTAAATATATCAGAAATGCCCCTAACTTCACTAATTACAAAATAAAAATCTCTTCAGCCTCCTTGTCAAGGAAGAAATGCTTGCCTAGTATCCTATTTACTTAGAAATAGGGAGATGTTCTTTACTTTAAAAACTCAACTATGATTCTTTGTCCATGGCACCCAGAGCTGTGTCTGTCATTAATCCTTACTAGGCTAATGAATGATGCTATTTAGCAAATGGATTCTTTCTGCAAATATGGAAGGCTTCAGGCAAGTAGGTATAAAGAGCCTCACATGACACTAAAAATAGTCATTTGTATTATCAAACCTTTCAAACTTCAGAGGGACATCCACTTTTATATTGGTCTTCTTGCTATCTCGCTTTCAAACCTTCCATACAGTTTGGAGCAAATAAAATGAAGTAAATAACTGCTCAATAGGTTATGTCATTCATTACTTCTACTGTGAAATACTTTGTAAGCTACCTATTTGATGCTAGCATAAAATATTCCCATCCATTAAAAAATGCCTATCAATAAGCAATCTAAAACAGAACATGCCAAGCACTGTACCTAGAACTATAGGCACAAGATAGCTATGTCAGGGTTCCTACCCTTCTGATAATTGATGCTCTCATAGGGAAAATAAAAATATCAACTCAAACCACAGAGCACAAGTGCTAAATGGAAGACTATGTGCTGCAGTGGCACACAAGAGGGAGCCATGAAATAATAAAACTACATTTCTTTTAAAAATCATTTTTCTCTCTACTTCCCAGCTATTTGTTTATTTGATAAATATTTCAGTTTGCACCTGTTTGCATGTCAGTAGACAATGCTGATGAGCAAGACCCAGTCCATACTTTAAGGAGTTTGTACTCAGAGGAGATAGGATGCAAAAATAACTCTATTAAAATTTGGTAAGAAATGAATATATAAATTGGTTTTGGTGACAGCAGAGGGAAAAAAGACTTTATGTTGGATCAGCAAAGATGTCAGTAGAGCAATGCTGTTTGAACACGACCTTGAAGGGCTTTTGGGGATCAATGGACAGACATCTTGAGTAGAATAAGCTTGCAAAAGGAGCTTGGGAAAATATACCTTGAGTAGCTGTAGAGTACACGTAGGGGGAGGAGGAGATTAGAGCCAGATCTTCTGGAGTTTTGAATACCAAGTACCAAGTTATCACACCATTGCTCGAGGAGAAGCTTTAGCCTACAACAGAGTCACTTGGAGGGCTTGTTAAAACCCAAGCTGTACCCTCAGTTACTAATTCAGTCGCTCCACAGTCGGACTGAGAATTTCCATCTTTAATAAGTTCCCAAGTGATGCTGACTTGGTATTTGAGAACCACTTCTGGAGTGTTAATCTGGTGGCTGTGTGCAGGATGGTTTAGCAAAGGCGAGATTATAGATGGAAACACCAGTCAGAAGACAGTTAGAAAAGTGAGGAGGAAAGTGAGAAAAGTGAGGGACTAAAGTGGAATCAATGGAAATAAGACAGTGAATTATAGACAAGGGATGGTGTTTTCAAATAAAAATCCAGCACCATGTTGTGTTGTGTTGTCCGACCACTGTACAACTGAAGCCATTAAATACATGGATATTAAAACAATGTATAATAAGAAATGAATTGCTATTAGTATAATAGAAAGTATCATTAGTTCAACGTTCTGTATTAGTTCAAAGTTCTGTATTATTTAGAGCAGTCACTTCCTTTTAAGTTATGTGAAAAGGCATCATTTATTTCTTCTGGTATTGAATTTGTCTAAAACACAGAAGTAAACCAGGGAGGTGTGTAGATGTGAGACTATTTTTTTTTAATGTTAGACATTTATAAATGTACACGAAGATATAAACTTTAGCTCATAATCTAAATTTGATGAGACCACAAAGGGTCTTCTAATCAATTCTTCTGCTCTCAGGAATAAATACCTTCAAAATGTATCCAGATCTATAGTTGTATGTTGTATTTGTGAAGATCCTGATGGTGAGACTTTTGAGTGAGGGCAGTATAATGGGTTCTAGATGGTTCAAATCACAATTCTTAAGGTTTTCAGTTTAGACTAAACCTGTGTATTCAATATTATTGTAAGCTCTACCAGTTATTCCTACTAATTAGATACTAATAAGTAATTAAACACTATTTTTCTTTTACTTTTTCTAGGGACTTGTCCTGTAATAAGATAGAATTTATTGAAAAGAATGCATTTGATTCATTACCTCTTTTACAATATATGTAAGTTATAAATATAACCTCATTGTGTTTAGGAATTTCATGAAACGTAATTGCAAACCTTTTTGTTATTTATTTTGAAGTAAGATTAAAATTTTATTACTAGAAAACTACTAAATTTATGTAGAAAATCCCATTTGTCTCTAGCATAGATTAGTGTGAGAATTCTGTCACATTCCGAATGAACCATTCTATCTGCACAGCAAAAGAAACCATCAACAAAACAACAAGAAAGCCCAGTGCATGGGAGAACATATTTGCCAATGATTTTTCCAATAAGGGTATAATCTCCAAAATTTACAGAGAACTCATACACCTTAACAAAAGGAAGATAAATAATCCAACAAAAATGGGCAACAGGTCTAAATAGACACTTTGTGAAAGAGGACATACAGAACGCCCAGAGACATATGAAAACATGTTCAAAGTCACTAATCATCAGAGAGATGCAACTCAAAACAATAATGAGATAACATTTCAGACCAATCAGAATGGCTATCATCAACAAATCAACAAATGATAAGTACTGGTGAGACTGTGGAGAAAAAGGAACCCTCCTCCCCTGCTGGTGGGAATGCAGACTGGTGTAGCCACTGTGGAAGACAGTATGGACTTTCCTCAAAAAGTTAAAAACAGTATGAACCATACTATAGCAGTGGTTCTCCACCAGGGTGATTTTGCACCAGGTGACACTTGGCAATAGCCAAAGAGAGTTGTAGTTGTCAGAACTGTAGATTTGCTAATGGCATCTAGTGGCAGAGGCCAGAATTATTGTTCAAGGCAAAGGACAGTTCCCCATGATAAAGAATTATCTAGCCCCAAATGTCAATAGTGTTGAGGTTGTGTAGCTTTATTTCAGAGAAATATAGATCAGTTTAATAGAAGCATTTTTTTTTTATCTAATGCACCACATGTATAAACATGAAAGCATAAACCATAAGCAAATATCTCCCATAGTAAGAATTTTGGTATATAGAGGGAGTATTGAGGTTGTTTTATCATATATAAATTAGAATCTCTGCTAAAGGATAAGTGATCTGAAAGAATGTTTTTCTCTTCTTTTGCTCTTGTCTTTTTTTAATAGAAATCTTGGTTGCAATTTAATAACCAAAGTGAACTTTGGAACATTTCAGACCTGGCATGGAATGCAGCTGTTACACAAGTTGTAAGTGAAATAGAAGATGAACACATGTAAAAAGCTATGTGTAAAAACTTCATACAGTGATTGGTTGGCTGGGTATAAGCTCAGTTTTTTTTTCTTCTTTCAATGAGGAAACTAAGGTACAAAGTGTCCAAGAGACTTGTTTAACTGACATATGCCATGCTCTGCTTTCCCAGGACTGACTTTTGGCATGGGCTTCTTTGTTTTCAAGAATTGAGGGGGGAGGGTGGTAATACTGAATTGAGAGGAAAATTTATTTCAGCACTGGGAATAAAAGTTTGTGTCAATTAAGAAATTTATTTATTTGATTGATATGTAATCAAAATATTATTTATTTTTTAAACAAGCATCCATTAAATTCCTAGTAAATGTCAGGCACTAATAGTCAAGAAATTGACAAGTAAATAGGTGATTACATACACTATAAGAAAGCCTGTGATGCAAGAATACACATGGGAGTATGTGATAGGAGCATGGCTTTCACCAGTTCCTCTTACATCTATCCCATTTGTGGCTCCAAAAGCAAGGAATTTGGTCTATTTTTCTATTTAACTTGATGGTTTACACTGGATTTTAAAAAATTTCTGGAGATGATAGAAAAGCACCTTGAATTATGAGGACATTGGAAATGGTATTTCCTTGCCCTGGCCGGCTTTGCTCAGTGGATAGAGCACCGGCCTGGGGACTGAAGGGTCCCAGTTTAAATACTGGCCAATGGGACATGCCTGGGTTGCAGGCTTGATCTCCAGTAGGCGGTGTGCAGGAGGCAGCATATCAATGATTCTCTCATCATTGATGTTTCTATCTCTCTCTCTCTCCCTTCCTCTCTGAAATGAATAAAGAAATATTGAAAAAAAGAAAAAAGAAATGGATTTTCTGTAGAGCAGGAGCTTCCTCTCAGCATAGTTAATAATGGGGTTTTCAATCTGAAAGGTTCTTCAGTATATTTTTCTTTGCTATCCACTTCTTTCTTCTTCTTTTTTATTTTTTACTTTCTCTTCTGCACTTTATCATTCAGAGACTTGGGTAGTTCCCCAATTAAGAATCCTTTGTAGCCCTGGCCTGTGTTATACGGTGGTTGGAGCATTGGCCCATACAACAAGGGATTCTGGGTTCAATACCTGGCCAAGGGCACATAGCTGAGTTGTAGGTTCTATTTCTGGCCCTCATTGGGTCATGTGGTGGAGGCAACCAACCCATGTGTCTCTCTCACGTCAATGTGTTGTTGTTGTTTTTTTGTCTCTCTCTCTCACTCTCTCTAAAAAAAGAAGTGGAAAAAATATCTTCAGGTGAGATTAACAACAACAAAAGAGAATGCTTTACAGATTCTAAGGGTGATCTCTGGGAATAGACGAAAAATGATTTTTTTAACCTTCACGTTTTGAACCAACAAAATGAATATAAACTTTCATAGCAGTTATTAAAAATGCAGACAATTTTAATTCTATTGCATTTTCCAGAATTCTACATGAAAATCCTCTGATGACTGTTCAAGATCCATATCTTTTTAATTTGCCAGCATTGAAATATTTGTAAGTATTGCAACAATTTCATGGCTCATGAGATGATTTCTGTTCTTACTTTTGTCAAAGAAGAACAATTTTGCATTTTGACAAAAAAACTCATAATTTAAATTTTAACGGGGTTATTCTCAAAAATGATTTATTGGCACAGAAAAGTGATAAAAAATGTACAAGGGCAAGACAGCCAGCAGAGAAAGGGAGCAGTGTTGAAAAACACATTCGGACATGAAACATGTAGATGCATGGAGAAATACCATGGATCTCAAAAAGAAAAAAGGAATAAGTTATACATTCTGTGCTTTTTTAAAAAAGTGATCAAATAGTGGTTGGAACAGAGAATGAGAAGTAGGATGATGGTAACACAAAAACAAAATAACACATTGTACTGTTCACCAAAGTCATTAGTTTGATGATGAAAATACATTAATTTGATGATGCAATACATTTAAATTTCTTCAAGAAGAGCTCTCTAAAATGATTATGTATGGAAAATAAACTAAAGCACCTTGAATTATGGAGCTGGCTTGACAGAGAAGCCAGAATTTAGGTCAACAGATGTTGTTAAGTGTCTTTTTTAAGAATAAAATTTTTGTCTTTGGGTTCATATCATGCATGTTTGGTCCTTTTCCTTCAGAGACATGGGAAGAACACAAGTGACATTGACAACACTTGATAACATTCTCATGACAGCTCCTGAATTAGAAAAACTGTAAGTTGATTTTTCTTTTTGTTTTTTAAATATATTTTATTGATTTTTTACAGAGAGGAAGGGAGAGAGAGATAGAGAGTTAGAAACATCGATGAGAGAGAAACATGGATCAGCTGCCTCCTGCACATCCCCTACCGGGGATGTGCCCTCAACTCAGGTACATGCCCTTGACCGGAATCGAACCTGGGACCTTTCAGTCCGCAGGCTCCATCCACTGAGCCAAACGGGTTTCGGCAAGTTGATTTTTCTTATATTTATTTTCACTTGGTTCTTATGGTTTGCTTTTTTATTTTCTTAAGTCGGGTTTATTTAAGTATAATTTGTATTTAATACAATTCTCTCTTTTAAAGCGTACAGTTTAGTGAGTTCTGATAAATGTGTAGCCTTGATAAATGTAGCACCATCACATTAGAGATCCAGAACACTTTTATCATCCCCACAGGGCCCCTCATATTTCTTCTTTTTTTTAAATGTATTTCTTTATTGATTTCAGAGAGGAAGGGAGAAGGAGAGAGAGATAGAAACATCAATGATGAGAGAGAATCATTGATTGGCTGCCTCCTGCACACCCCGTACTGGGGAATGAGCCCGCAACCCCGACATGTGCCCTTGGCCGGAATCGAACCTGGGATCCATCAGTCCACAGGCTGATGCTCTATCCACTGAGCCAAGCTGGCTAGGGTCCCCTCATATTTCTCTGCAGTCAGTTCCTCCTCCCACCTCCAGCCCCTGTCAAGTACAGGTCTGATTTTTTATTGTTATAGTCCTGCCTTTTACAGAGTGTCTTATAAATGAAATCATGTAGAGCAAGTGTGTCAAACTCAAAAGCTAACACGATCCAAATAAATGAGGCATGTGGCCGTGGGCTGTGAGTTTGACATGCTGTATGTAGTGTAGCTTTTTGTGTGTGGCTTCTTTCATGTAGCATGATCCTTTTGAGATCCATCTTAGTTGTTGCATCTATCAGTAGTACATTTCTTTTTTTATTGCTGCATAGTATTCCAATTGTGTGTATATACTAGTTTGTTTCTGTAGTAATCGGGTAATGGATATTTGAGCTGTTTCTAGTTTTTTGGCTATTATGAATAGAGATGCTAAAAATACTCACATGCAGGTCTTTGTGTGAACATACGTTTTCATTGCTTTGGAGTAAGATACCTAAGGGTGGGGTTGCTGCATTATATGCTGAGTGCATATCTAACTAGTAAAGAAACTGCCTAACTGTGTTCTAACGTGGTTGTTCCATCTCGCCTTCCCACCAGCAGTAGATGAGAGTTGCAATTGCTCCACAGTTTCACCTGACCTTTATATTTCTGTTTGATTTTTTAAATTAGCCTTTCTAGTAGGAATGCATTTGTATTGCAGTGTGATTCTAACTTGCATTTTCTAATAGCTGATGTGTGGGATGTCTATGTGAAAATACATTTGTCAATGGAGTGTCTGTTCAAATCCATTTTAATTTGATATTTATCTTATTATTAAGTGTCAAGAGTGTTTTATATCAAGTCCTTTCTGTAAGATATGTGTTTACTAAATATCTTTTCCAAGGTTGTGCCTTCTATTAAACTTATCACTGAAGACCAGAAGTTTTTAAAAAATATGTATTTTTATTTATTTTAGAGAGGGAGAGGCAGAGGGAGGGGGGAGAGAGAGAGAGAGAGAGAGAGAGAGAGAGAGAGAGAGAGAGAGAAACCTCAATGATGAGAGAATCATTGATCAGCTGCTTCCTGCATGTAACCTAGTGGGGATTGAGCCTGCATCCAGGCCTGTGCCCTGACCCGGAATCCAACTGTGACCTCTTGGTTCATACGTCAATTCTCAGTCTCTAAACTACACCGGCAGGCTGGAGTGTTTTTTTTTGTCTTTTTTTAATACTAACCAGGAGATATTTTTCCTATCGATTTTTAGTGAGGGTGGAAGGGAGGAAGAGAGTGGGATAAAAGGGAGAGAGAGAGAGAGAGAGAGAGAGAGAGAGATCAATGTGAGGGAGACATATCAATTGGTTGATTGGTTGCCTCCTGCACACCACAAAGCCATCATTAAATCAAACTGTCTATAACCTCAAAAAGCTGTATCATGTCCCTTTTATAATTCTTCCTTCCCACTCCTCCTTGCCCTCCCCAATTCCTGTGCAAACACTGATCTGCTTTGTGTTACTATAGGTTAGTTTGCATTTTCTAGAATTTTATATAAATGAAATCGTATAGTATCTACTCTTTTCTAACTGGCCTCCTTTATTCAGCTGATTATTTTAAGACTAGAGGCTCAGTGCATGAAAATCGTGCAATGGGGGCAGGGGGGCGGGGGAGTATCTCTCAGCCCAGATCTTGGTGGATGCCCAGTGACAGCTCCCTATAGGTAGTGGGCCTAAGCTAGCACTTGAACATCCTTAGCATTGCTGTGGAGGCAGGAGTGGCTCCCGCCACCACCACCACCACCACCGCTGTGTTCACCAGCCATGAGCCCAGCTTCTGGCTGAGAGGCATTCTCTCTGTGGGAGTGCACTGATCACCAAGGGGCAGCTCCTGTATTGAGCATCTACCCCCTGGTGGTCAGTGCACATCATAGCAACTGGTCGTTCTGCAGTTTGGTCGATTTGCATATTAGTCTTTTATTATATAGGTTTAGTCTATGTTGTTTTGCCTATCGATAATTCATGTCCTTTTATTGCTGAATAGTATTCCATTAAAAAGGGATATATCCGTATTTTTCAACATTGATGGCTATTTGACTTGTTCCAATTTTTGACTATTACCAATAAAGCTATTGTGAATATTTATGTACAAGTCTGTTTATGGAAATATACTTCAATTTCTCTTGATAAGTGCCTGAAAGTGGAATGGCTATGTCATACAGTAGGTGCATGTTTAAGTTTTAAAAAACAACTGTTTTCCAAGTAACTCCTTTGTCACTAATATAATTCTGTATGTTTCCACTTATAGTATCTTACCTAACCATTTGGCCTGCTGCCTCTGCCAATTTAAAAATCATATTGAGGCTGTTGCAAAGACAGTCAAACTGAATTGTGAGATCGAATGTGTGACCGACACACCTTGTGGTGAGTCTCAATTGCCTGATGATAAACTTTTTAATTTTTATTTTGTTTTCATTTTTTATTTGTAATCAATGACGATACATTTTTAGGCAAATAAAGTAACTGTATTATTTTTATTCAATTACTCAGAGTTCAACTCTAAAATTTTAAGAACTTCTCTTTGCTAAAAGCCAGATGAAGGGAAGGGTATTATCATTAATGGCCACATCGTGTGTGTTGTGCTCTCTGCTGGGTGCTTTGCTTCCCAATGAGAACTTGTTCATTAGAGTGTCACAGTTTGTAAACTCTTTTGTATGCATTAGGTTTCAATTGCCCTTTGCAGTGTAGACAGATGAAGATACATTTTTATTTTGTTTGTTTTGCAAGTTTATGAAAAGAGTACAAATGATGCTGTTTTATGTAAGTTTTATTTGGAACCTGAAAGTTTTTGGATCCATCACCAGAAGCTACTACCCAGCCCTTCTATGGCATGGGAGGGCTCTTTCTTTATAGACTGTGCACCTCTGGACTTGCTCTGAAGCACAAGGTGTTCTATCCACCAAACAGTCGTGTGCTTTTAAGTATTTTTCTACACGTTAGGTTTATTGGCAGCTACTTGATAACTTCCCAAATGTGTTTTCATGCCCAGATAGCTTAAATACAAGTTTCTATCAGTGATCTGTGCTACTGATATAGAGTCAGTGTTGCTTATTTTGAAAACAATGTTTTGACCAATGATATTACTCCCTTCTGCCCCAACAGTGGGCAGAACAGGCATTTTCATCTCCTTTTAAGGTGAGTGAAAACAAGACCGGAAAGGGCTGACAGCTGTCACCTCGGGCCCAGGTCTCCAGCTCCCAGTTTGGGGCTCTCCACAAGCCCATGCTCTTTCCCAGGACGTTACCTCCTTCTCTCACCCTTATCACCACCAGCAATACTTTTAATTCTTCTGAAAATCCTTGTGTACCAGCTGCACAATGGTGCACTTGACCTTCACACAGTCAGAATCTTTGGATGGTTCCCCAAGTACAGCTGAAAATATAAGAAATGACATGAAATGATAGCAAAGTAGGCATCTGACAAAAGTTATTTTTCCCTTATGTATTTTAGAACCCCAAATATTATTCCATAGATTTATTGAACATTCCACAGTGGTACACAACCTGGCAAGTCTCTTAATGTACATCCTAGATGCCTGCCTATATCTTAAGCACAGAGTGAGGGTAGACTTTTTTTTTTCTGTATAGAGCCGTCTGTTATGGGGCTGGCATATGTGAAGGCAGGGCCCAAGTGAGGAATCGGTGGGTTAGTGGAGAAGGGTGTGTCCAGATGAGGACGTGTTAGCCGTGGGTGTTAATCATGGTCATCTGTGATGGTAGCAAGAACACAAGCATTCTGAAGAGCGGAGAGAGGAAGGCTCAGGCCCCCTCTGCATCTGAAGCAGGACAGGATGGGTGCGTGAATGTGAGGAGTTCACAGTAGATCTGCAGAGCGTCTAACTGAGTGGGTCTTCCAGCCCTGGCTTTCCTCCAGTAACCGGCAGTTGGCCCTTGGGGACCAATGGAATAATCCTAAATATAGTCACCATATGTCATGCTATGGAATGTTCTAAGTAATTAACCACTTTAAAAAAAGAGACAGTTTCTCCTTTTGTTTTGTGGACAATCATAGATGTAAGTTGGGGTTTATATTTCTCTTCTCCAAACGGCACTCAGATACTTGCTGATTCCCTATATATTGGACTTGGATGTATGGCTGTGGACTGACAAATAACTATCCCGTGAGTCTTTCAATATCAAATTCAATTTCTTCTTTTTTGACAGATGAAGAACTCATTATAAAAGGACCGCTAATGAACACATTACAGGCCCGGCAGGACACCAGCACTGAGCTGACCATTGAGCCAGAGAGGGCATCCTCAGTCAAAAAAGGCGACACTTCCGCATCCATTATGAGTGAGCAGCTAGACTTTAATGATAAAAGTGATGTTAATAGTGCACTAAATTACCAATTGCCTTATTTCTTGGAGGGAAATCTAGAAGATATAGAATCAACTTTATTACCATTCATTAAACTGCCTCTTTCAAATGTATATGATGCAGATATGTCCCTGAATCATTTGAAAAACAACAGATGAAATCCTTCTCTTAAACCTGAACTTAACCATTCAAGTTTCAAAAATTAACCGAGGAAACTCTTTTCTGGAATAGGCCTTCTGATGAGACTGCTCACCGAGGAGCAGGAAGTAAAGATATCCAATGCAGAGTGGGATGCGGAACAATGGAAAGATGAGAGGATGCAAACCCTCGGGAAGCAGGAAGAGAGGGTGTCTAATGAGGTGAGGACAGGTCCTGAAACACCTGACCTGGACTTTTAGTCAGTTTAGGACAGTGATGGAGAACCTATGACACACCTGTCACAGGTGAAACACAAACTCATTTTTCTGGTTGATTTTTCTTTGTTAAATGGCATTTAAATATATAAAATACATATCAAAAATATAAATCTTTGTTTTTCTATGGTTGCAAATATCAAAAAATTTCTATATGTGATACGGCACCAGAGTTAAGTTAGGGTTTTTCAAAATGCTGACTCGCCGAGCTCAAAAGGTTCGCCATCACTGATTTAGGACATGCCATGAAAGTACCCAGGTAGGAAGACCAGGAGCACCTCCTCTCAGTCGTGTCTTGATCATGTGACTTTGGCTTAGACAGTGATCTTCCACTTTGCTCATTTAGAGATTTGTGCCACTGTTCCTAGGGTAGATGAGAAGAGGACCTAAATTCTAAAACAAACAAATTGTACAAGAACATGCTAATGATCAGATTACATAACACATCAGATGTGGTATGTTCTTTAAAAACCTATAAGATTTGGTATATTGCTTAAGAACCATGTGGAAAGGTGGGGTTTTAGAGTAGTAGTTAAGAATAGCTAGCAATTCATTAGAATAGGCTAGAGAATAGTTAGTTTTTATGCTTTCTGTATCTTTGTGGGTTTTTTTAATGTTGTTGTTGGTGTTCTTATTCTTGTTCTTCTTATTCTCCTCCCCCTCATTCTCCTCCTCCTCCTCACCCTCCACCTCCTTTTCTTCCCCTCCCTTTCCACCGTCCACTCTTCCTCTCCCTCCTCTTCCTCTTCCTCCTCCTTCTTCTAGCTCAGGCAAGAAGTGCCAAGATATAAGAAGGAAATCATCATTGCATCACCTGTGATTGCAGTAACAACGTTTTACTTTGTAGTTTTCTGTCTCCTTGTGGTAAGACAACAGTTAATTCAGATTTCCAATATCTAGTCCATCTTTGAGGAGGTTCAGAACCCACAACCTGAAAATCAAAGCCACTGTCCTGTCTACTCCTACTTGATGCTCTTCTTTAGTCATGAGCACTGAGATATGCTTTATTCTTTTTTTTTTATTACAAATTATATTCTTGGGATGTCTAAAGGAAGCCCACTCCTTGAAATCTCTGAAAATGAAATCAAGATAACAAGCCATTAGACCATTTTAAAAATATATATTTTTATTTTATTTTTTTTAAATATATTTTATTGATTTTTTACAGAGTGGAAGGGAGAGAGATAGAGAGTTAGAAACATCGATGAGAGAGAAACATCCATCAGCTGCCTCCTGCACATCTCCTACTGGGGATGTGCCCGCAACCCAGGTACATGCCCTTGACCCGAATCCAACCTGGGACCTTTCGGTCCGCAGGCCGACGCTCTATCCACTGAGCCAAACTGGTTTCGGCAAAAGTATATATTTTTATTGATTTCAGAGAGGATGGGAGAGGGAGAGAGAGATAGAAACATCAATGATGGGCTGCCTCCTGCAAGGCCCTTATTGTGAGCAAGCCCGCAACACAGGCATGTGCCCTTTACTGGAATTGAACCTGGAACCTTTCAGTCCACAGGCCAATGGTCTATCAACTGAGCCATACCAGCCACTAGACTATTTTGAAACTTAAGTTTTATAGGCCTGATTTGATATGATAGCAAAATTTCTTCAACTCAAAATGTACGAGGTTGAGTTGATGTACTCACCTATTACTCTCTTCCTGATTTCTTACTTTGTTGGATAAAATGAGGAGAGATATAGAATCTCCAACCTCATGGAGCTATGTCACCCTAGCAGATGGGACATGGCATAATGATAAAAGTGTGATCTTGTCAATTCTTAAGGTATACTTAGCAGCTTTCTTCTCCAGTGTGTAAGGCATGGTGTTCGTAGGTTCAGTTAAAACACTGCAACCTAAATCCTGCATCAGGCTTCTCTAAAGCATGTCATGTTAGAGTCACCTGTTCCTAGAGCTTGTCTGTGTCCCTTTTGTTCAATTACATAATGGTGTACTTTTCCCTATAGGCAGATTGCTGACATTAAAAGAACGATTTTGTAAGCTGATGATCTTGACTCTACCCCATAAATCCAACATATTTTCTTTACCCTTTCAACAGTCATGACAGCCCTCCATTCCAGCCAAAGGCACCCCACACCATAACCTAGCCACACCAGCCCCATTCCCACTTTTTAAAATGCCTTTGCCCATCTAAAATTCCCTTATTGTGCTCTCCCTGGGGAAGTCTGGTGAATATCTCAAAAGCCAGCTCAGGTTCATCTTTCTTCATGAAGCTTTCCCAGAGTCTTCCAGCCATGCTGTTCCTAGTTTTTTTGTGAGCTGTGTCACTATTTTTCTTTGAGGTAATAGTAAGGCAGTTCCATCCCCTGAGAACTTAAAAATATGGTAAACAATTTTTTAAAATGTGCCTCCCCAAGAGAGAAATACCTGGGTGAACACATCATGGAGCAGAGCAGAGATGTGTAAAGACCAAGTGGCTTCAGACCTATATGTTCCTAAGACTTTTGAAATGTCACATTTTAATATTCTAATCTGTGGAAGAAAATGAAAAATGGGAATAGAAAAGCCACCTAATTATTTGAGAGGGAAAATAATAGCAGATTTATATTCTCATCTTAAACAAACATATTTACAAAATGTAAAAAAAAAAAATAGAACCTGTATAAGTACTAGAAGAAAACAGAAGCAATATATTTATAATCTGGTGGTGGGAAACAGCTTTTTGAGCCTGATACCACAGGCAGAAACTTTGATAGATTTGACCACCTTGTCTGTGACACCATTAGCAAACTTAGCACTGGTTGATGCCAAGCACAGGATGAAGATGTTTCCATATACATGAGTGATTCAATCCCCACAATCCTGTGAGGAAGATAGTACCACCTTCTCCCATAGATGGAGATGGACTTAAGCTCCCAGTGGCAAAGGCAAAAGCAGGACCCTGTTCTGCCTGACTGCGAAGTCCGTGCTTCCTACTCCACTGTTCTGTGTCCTTAAAGACAAAAACACTGGGGCCATAGCCGCTGTTTCTCAGTAGTTAGAGCATCAGTGCAAGCACCGAAGGGTCCCAGGTTGATTCCAGGACAAGGGCAGGTACCTGGGTAGCAGGGCACCTGCCATGCAGGAAGCAACCAGTTGATGTGCCTCTGTCACATTCCTATTTCTCTCTCTTCTTTCCCTCCTGCCCCCTCCCTCCCACACTCTCTGAAAAACAATGGAAAAAATATCCTTAGGTGAGGATTAACAACAACAAAAAAGAACACTGGGGAATATTTGAAACATTGAAATTCAGTGAAAGCCACTAAGGATTAAGTTATTTAATGTAAAAAGAGTTCCATAAATCAACAGGAAGAAGACAATCTAGGGTGGAAGAGGGCAAGGGCTGTGAAGAGTAAGCTGTGTGTAGACATCTGTCACCCTATCTGTCCATCTTCTCTTGGTTTATAGGGTGTGGATTTTATTAGCGAGGTCTTTGTCACCTCACAGTATGAAAGTAGTCTGATATTTTCTTCTAGTCCTTTTTGTAATATTTGTTTTTTTTCTCAAATTAAAAAAAAACTATCATTGGTTTTATTTGCTTTTCTTGTGGTTGACTGTTACTCCCCTACATGAAGATCCAATTGTCTTAAAATGTTTTATTGAAGATCTCATTCTTTCTTCACTGATCTGAAATTTACCTTTCTGTGGACTGTATTCTGTTGACCCAGTTATCTTTGTTTTGTACCAGTAGAACTATCAGTAGCAGTATCAATATATATATAATGATATAGACATATACATATATCAGTATATATATATATATATTTATATATCTCTATCTATCTATCTATCTATCTATATATGTATATTGCTTTCAGGGAGGAGGGGAGAGGGAAAGAAAGATAGAAACATCAATGATGAGAGAAAAATTGATCATCTGCCTCTTGCACATCCCCTGCTAGGGATCAAGACTGCAACCCGGGACTGTGCCCTTGACCAGAATGGAACCCAGGATGCTTCAGTCTGCAGGCCAATGTTCTATCCACTGAGCCAAACTGGCTACGGCCTGTGTCACTATATAATTCCAGTTCCATTTTAAACTCCTTTTTGGAAGTTAAACGCCTCCTTTTCTTATCTTTTTCATACATTTCATTGCATATTTTCTCTACCAAATGTCAGTTGGTCAGTTTATGTTTAAAAATTATCTTGGAATTTGAATAGGATTACAGTGCCTTTGTAGGTTAATTTAAGGAGAATTGGCATCTTTACTACCTTCTAGGAACATGGTACCTCACTTTTTGTATTCTTTCTAAAGTCCTTCAGAAGAGTTTTAATGGGTCTCGCACATTTTTTGTTAAGCTTATTCCATTATACATTTTATTGATATTGTAAATGGACTCTTTCATTTTTTTATTAGTTATTTGTGGTATGTAGGAAAGCTGTTGAGATTTGCATGTCTTGATTTAGCCATCTTACTGACTACAATTTTAATCTATGCTCTTGGGCTTTTTAGGTTGTGCATTATCTCACGTGCAAATATGTTTTGTCTCTTTCCTTCCAGTACTTCATTTTTCCTATTAAATTAATTAGGACCTCCTCAACAATGATGAATAGTATCAGTAATAACAGGCATCCTACTCTTGTTCTTGACCTAAAACAAACCTGCTGTGTAGGTTTCTGGTAGGCACTTTCATTTTCTTTGCTACTTCTAAGAGTTTTTATAGGGAATTATCTGCTGAATGTGATCTGAAACAACCAATAAAATGCATTGCCAGCTGCATGCAAGGTCCTAAGTTAGGACTATGGGAGAGACAAAGGACTAGACAGAGTTTCTGTCCTCAGAAAATTAATCATCTCACTTAAAAGAGAAGGAATAAAGCTTTAGAGGTCATTGTGCTGAATAATCATGACGTTTTCTTCCAAAATAGATTTTTCGGAGGAAGCTAAAGAAAAAGGGAAGCTCAAGGTAAATATGGGTCTGGTGATTTTTAAAGTAGAATTTTTTAAGGAGAGGAACTTCCTCTTTCTGTAAGCGGCCAGGGGTGATCTCGGAAAATGGCCCATTATTCACTTGAGTCAGAAAACCCCACAAAATCACGAAAGTCAAGAGATTTAAATCTTTGTGTTTACTTTAAGGACACTGGTGAAAACTACACAGGTCATCAAGGGTATGCATATCTGAAAACCACCAAGCATCTGAAGGATGTCACCTTATAGGAGCAATGTGTGCCATTCTGTCATTATAGTGGTGGAGTTGGTAGGCGTGCTCCAATGGAGGGGCTGGGTGCAGGATTGGGTGCAGGTTGGTGACCCCAAAGAGTGCTGAATTTTTGCTGCTGTTAACGTAAAAAAACCATTGTAAAGAATTTTTTTGAGTTTATTTGAGCCAAACTGTCAACATATGCTGGGAAGTAGAACCTCTAGGAATTGAGGTAATGCTCCAAAGAATGGTGGGTTACATCTGTATTTATACATTGCAATCAAAGGAAAGGGATGTAGGTGGATTACATGAACTCCATTGGTGATAGATTAAGGAGGTGGGATAAAGCAAAGCAGGAAAACCTCTGGGATAGGAGAAAAGTGAACTGATGGACATGTGCTGCTTTTACATAGATGGATACAGGACAGTTCAACATAATTAACAGTTGACGATTAACTTGATAACATAACAATGAGGGAATGTCTTGGTGCTATTTGTTGCACCCTGAAGGGTCCAGAAAAAAGAAGAATTTACAAGTTACCCAGACATTTCACAGATATGTTATCTTAGAGGCAAGAAGACAAATGGGCTCAGTAAAGATCTAAGTTCATCTTTGTCAGGGAAAATACTGGCCTAGGACATGAGAACCCAGTATAACCTGTGTGTAGTTAAATATTGAATTTTCAGACCATCTTTTGTGGTTACTTTAGGTCTCTGAGTCTGCAAGACTGCCATGCAGACCTCCCCTGAGCTTGTCTGGTTAGGTGTGATCCCTTTTGTCCACACTGCACATGCTTAGAAATGCAGTAACACACTGAAAATCCTGCCTATATCCTATGCGAAGCTACATACAAAGGTCCCCCAGAGACATTGCAGGGCCATTTTAAACTGTCACAGAGAATTGGAAGCCCAGCATGCAAGGAATCATTTTCAAGGTCCCAGGTGTGTGGTGATTTTGCTCAGGAATATAGACCCAAGTACCCAATTAGTCCGAATAAGACCAGAACTGTATGTGTGAGAGACATGGAGAATGGCATGAATCACTAACTGTTGGTATGTATTTTCCTCCAAGCAGCTTTTTCTCCAGATTCACATCTTCGTCTGACATTGATATAGAGGTAAATTTGAGGAGGACAAAGTACTGTGGCGAGACAAAGCAGGGGAAACGTAGAGTTCATGTCTCCCCATCTGTTTTCTAGCAACATGGATTTTGGAGCAGGTGGTCGTTTAAGCTGAAGCATGTATTTGGCAAGAAGACAAACAAGAAGGGGGAGCAGAAGGCACAGGAGCAGGAACCGTTCTTGAAAACGTAAATAATTGGGAACACTTAGAATTCTTATCTGAAACGAGGAAATAATGAATAGTTTAATTGTATCTTTCAAGAGTCAAAGCCTTGACCTTTGTCTTCTTCTTACTCCAGGGAGTGGAGTAAATTTGCTGATTCCTTAAGGATGGACATGTCCGAGTCTGCTTCTGACACAGGTGGAGAAACTAGCGCCTGATGCCTTCACAGAGCAAGGCCATCTTCTGCCTAATTAAACATGTTTTGCAAATGTGTCAGTTCATAGCTACCTCTAGCCTTGATGTAAGGAATGAAAGTGTAAATAGTCAAGTATATATGCAAATAAGAAGGGCCATAGGCAAGAAAAGCAGGGCTGAAGCTGGAATCCCTGGGGAAGCCAATACTTCCTCAAGCAGCAGTGTGGTCCAAGGAGGTGAAGCGGTCTTCTCTCCCTTATTTCCCCAATACACTCAGTCCCTGAGAACTGGCAGACACCTCCTCTCCCAGGGGTATAGGGCAGTGGTGGGCAACCCCTGGCTCGCGTGCCAAACAGAGCACGCCAGTAACTTTTGCTGGCACGTGAAACCCTCTCTTATAATCTTCCTGTTAGGTTAGGTGGCTCAGGAGGCGGCGTAAGAAATAAAGAGTCGAGTGAATCAGAAAAGAAAAGGTTTATATCTGCATCCCCGGGAGACCCACGTACTCCAAAGACAGGGCACATGGATTCACACAACCAGGGGGGGGGGCGCTTTTTTTATACTGTGGTTGGGTGAGGGGCGGGGACCTGAGCTGAGGTATTTAGCTGAGGACGTTTCAGCTGCAGAGGGTCAGCAAGGTATTCAGGAAGGAGTCAGTATCTGTGTGGGGGCCGTCAGGGAGAAGCCAGTATCTGTGTCTGGCATGCTGATCTGTGAGAAATTCCAGGGGAAGTCCATTGTGTCATCACATGACTGCATGTATCTGATCCTGGGCTCTCTCTGACCTAACATCCTGGCCTTTTGGTGATAGGGGATGCCGACTCATTCTGGCTACTTCCAGTTGACCAGGGACATGGGGGTGTGGGGGTTGTTTAAAGGCCAGGGTCAGGTAGAGGCAGGTCAGAGGGGAGCCGAGTGTAGGGATGAAGCAGGAGCTGGTTCACAGTCACCCGTGACATCTCCGAAATCCGGGAGCAGATGAACTTGAGGAGGCAGAGGGCTAGGAGAAAAAAGACACAGATGAGAATCAGGGGCCCTACCCTGGGTAGGACCCAGGTAGGTAAGGGGCTTTGGAACCAGCTGAAAGGAGAGTTGTCCTTGAAGTGTCCTGCATGTAGTTCTTCACTCAGCTTAGTCAGGGTCTTTACGTTTTACTCCACTACTCCAGTCTCGTTGATGTAGCAGCAGCATTCTTCTTGAAGGAATATGCAGGTTCCTCCTCTTTCTGCACTCAGAAGGTCTAAGGCGCTCTGGTTCTGTAGGGCTACTTGGACTACTGATGTTATGTGTCGCAGTAGGGATGCTAAAGAAGCAGTAGTGGACTCCAGGGCTAACTGGAGCTTGTCATTAAAGTCCTGAGCCATGACCAGACTAATCCTGAGGACTCTCCCGCCCCCCCTCCCCGGCAAGGCCTATGGAGGTAGCTATACTCCAGTGACAGGGAGGAAGGCGGCCTAGCGGGCCCGGGGGGGCTGGATGGAGGGAGCAGCCAGGCGAGCTCCGACTCTCCATACAAGGTTAGTTGGGGAACTACCATGACCACGAAGCAAGGACTGGGGTCAGAGGAGTTTATGCAGTTGCTTAAGATGCCGTTGTACCAAAAGAAGGTACCCAGGCTGGCCTTGGGGAAACTGGATGGGATATAGTTCTGGGTGCAGTTCCAAGTGACTCGCCCTCCGATTACTGGATTACTGGTCTGGTAGCATATCCTTGGGGGCAGGGTGGGCTCTGGAGTTTCAGGTTCCCAAAGGGGAATGCCAGCCACAGGAGGCTGACATTTACCTTTCCCTTGGGTTCTTGGAGAAGTCGTGAGTGGGATGGCAGCCAGCAAAGACCTTCGGAGAGAGGTGCATAGAAAGCAGTGCGAGACATTGGGCAGGGTGTGGGTCTCATTGAGGAATAGTAGGGTGTGTTGAATAAGTCGGAGCCAAGAAGACAGGACTTCTACTTGGGGGGAGTCAGGCAGCTTCCCTTTAAGGGACTGTTCGGCCTGTAGGATGCTGTTGGAGACCTGGACTTGGGCCTCTTGGGCCAGGTCATATTCCCAGGAGATGTAAATGGTCCCTGAAGGGGTTGAGCTCCAACTACTTAAGTATAGCTTTCCCACAACACCTGTAACCCATTGCTGGTCTCAGGGATCTCGGATTATGATGTGGAAGGCCCCCTTCTCCCCGATAAAGGAGCCACCCCTGTAGGCATCATTGACAACACAGTCTCTCCAGCGGCAACCCCCATAGGTGTCAACATCTTGATTACACCTGTCTGGGTCCTCTTGGTCATAAGCAAAACAGGCATAGGGTCAGCCACCATTGTATATTGACCGGATGTCACCCTGATCCCTGTCTGGCATCTGACCAGGGGGCAATCCTGAGATCCTACCTGCTGGGTGACTTGTTTGCCATTCTGGTGGTAAGTTTCATGGACCTTGAACCTCCACACATAAGCAGGTAGGGGTTGGTGTAGGTTGCTCAGGGCCAGGAGGAGAAGGAGGAGGGGGTGGGTGGCTGAGGCAGACTTTAGTGGGTCCCAACACCTCACATTTACAGAAGTCATGCTGCACCGGAGTCCTCTTGAGCCTGGAGAGGTGGTGCCACGATGGGTCACCGAGCAGCTTGGCTGCGGTGGGTGTTGTAAGGATCACGATGTGAGGTCCCGTCCACCTAGGCTCCAAGGCTTGTGGATGTAGGTTCCCAGGGGAGGGGGATCAGTAAGGAGACGGTGGTTGAGCAAGAAGGGTCTCCCATATAGGAGCTCAAAAGGACTTAAGAAGGCGGGGCTCCTTGGTGTAGCAGAGTTTGGTCAGGGCCATGGGCAGGAGGTCTGGCCAGGAGCTGTGAATTTCTAGAGAGAGTTTAGTTAGATGGTCCAATTCATTGGAGTTGAATGGCTATGATGAGGGTTCGAGCCAGTGACAGACAAATCCAGCAGGATGTAGAAGAGGAGGGATTGATGTTGGAGAGTACATGGAAAGTTGTGTGATTGAGGGTGGGCATAGGAGTAGGTCCAGGGTTCATAAATAGAGAGTGACACTAGAGGATTTCCCATCCCAGACAGTAGAATTGATGACTCCCTCATCATACCATGTCCGTTTCACCTGAAAATATAAAAAACCTGAGCAAAATTGGAGGGTCCCTTGCCAGGTAAGAGCCTGTGAGGAATGATGGGTCATCCATCAGGTCCTGGATGGTGTCGCCGAATCTTCTTCAGGGATGGTGGGAGGCATTTGGTGAGCCTGAGAGAGGTAGGTATTGCAGTGAAAGTGAGAGGAAATGTTAGAATGTGCTGTTATCCAAGGGAAAAGAGAAAGGGACAGAGCAGTGGAAGCCAGGGATCTGGAGGTTGGAGAAAAGGCGGGGAGGGAGGGAGCAGGTCGTGCAGCCTGTTTCCAGGCCTCTAGCAGCTTGGATTATAAAACTGCTGCATTTTTTCCTTTGGGAAGGGTGGAGCGGGATGGGGTGAGAAGGCGCTGAGGTCAGAGTAGTTCTCAGTTAAGAAAAGGGGACAGTCGTGGAGGAGATAAGGAGATCAGGTGTTCACAGCGACACTGAGGTAGGCCACTGAGGTAGGCGAGACTGAGGTCTGGGACAACAGGGCCCCATAAGGGGCCTCGTGGCAGTGGATGGTCGGCATCCCTGTAAAGGGGGCCAGGAGCAGGGAGTCTGAAGGGCAGAGTGGCCACTAGGATGGTGAGAATATCTCGTCCTAAAAGGGGCACGGGGCATGCTATCATCAAGGAGGCAGGGAAGGGGTCTGGTGGCCAGCGGGCAGGTGGATTTGCCATCAATACCCATGACCGAGATCTTGGAAGGATAAAGGGGCCCTAAAAAGGAGGGCAGGACAGAGAAGGTAGCCCCCATGTCGACCAGGAAGGTGACCTGTTGCCTTCAGTGCAGCCCTGGGCTCGGCGATGGTGGTGGGGGCCGTCGGGGCTGGGCATCTTCAGTCTTCAGCCAGTCCCAGCATGGCCAGCGGTGGGTCATGACCTGGAAGGGTGGCCCCTCCACACTGGGGTGCAGAGGGCCTGCCACCTTTCCAGGGGAAGTCACTTTTCAAGTGGCAGCTTTGACCACACGCTGGGCAGGGCTTGGTTGGAGCCTGGGGCTGGGGGCACTGCATTGTCCAGTGGCCTTCATCTCTGCATTTGAAGCATTCTCCAGTGGCGTTCCTTTTGTTGCACCCCACTGCGCACAGCCCCCTTAGGGCCATGCGTGGCTGCCGTTGACCTCAGGGCCAAAACCAAGGCGTGTCTGCAGATCTACCTTCTGTGAAAGGCAGGCCTGCCATTCTGACTGTGCCTGCTCCTCACGGGCATTAAGAACCTTCAAGGCCATTTTTCACTTGATCTTGGACCGGGGTATGAGGGAAGAGGCTGTTTTGGAGCTAACGTTCTCAGGATTTGGGCTTTCAGGGATAGGGGAGAAGGAAGCTGCTGGTTAAGAGGGTCTGCAGAGAGCCCAGCTGCAACCTCTCGCAAAGGGAACTGGCCGGCCACCTGTGAATTAAAGTGTTGGCAGTCATGAGGGAGGAGATTCGGTGGAGCGCACAGAGGAAGGCGGCAATTAGAATTTACAGAGGGTACTGCATGGGGTACAGGTTACTAGGCAGGCCCGTAAGGGGTGGGGAGAGAGCGGGAGAGGTGGCCTGGGTGGGCGTGGGAGAGTTACCGGAATTCTTTGATGAACGCAGTGGGGTTGGCAGAGAAAGACACCAGCTGCTTCTCAATTGTAGTTAAAAGTCACAACCTCCCAGGGGCGGGGCAAAGGGGAGGAGAGATAGAAGGAAGGTGGAGCCTACAGACGTGTGTGTGTGTGTGTGTGTGTGTGTGTGTGTGTGTGTGTGTGTGTGTGTGTGTATGTGTGTGTGTAGCCTGAGGACGAGGGCGCAGTGCACACAGCGGTAGCGTGCAGGAGCGTGGGGTTGTTGTCCTCCTTGTCCAGGCCTTTTGAGTTTTTGGCTTCTGTGGGGGCGGATGGAAGAAGGGAGGCGGGGCCAGGAGGCTGCAGAGAAGGCGAGGCTGGAGGAGGGTCTGGCAGGGAGGAGGGGAGAGTGTGGATGGACAGGGGCACAGAAGCTGGTGGGAGAACAGGCGGCTTTTGCCAGGGGATGTTCCGGGTGGTCTCCAGTGTAGGGGGGGGGGGTGGGGTGGGAGGACGCTGAGACGATGGCAGTGCCGTCGCCACCACACACACACAGCACATGAACCCACACCCCCACGCACCACAGACACCTCGGGCTCGGAGGCACGCAAGGCCGCTGGGCAGTGCAGGGACAGCCCAGAGGGAGGAGGAAGGACCAGGCGAGGAGAGACCGCAGAAGGAACTGTGGGGGGAAGAGATGGGGACACAGACTGGGTGGAGAGAGGGACTGAGAGAGAGAGACTTGGGCACATTTCCCAGTTCGCTGGCAGAAATTCCTGAGATCGGTGCGGATGGTAAAGTCAAGGTCCCATTTTCAGACTGAGGCCATGCCACATTACAGAAATAGGACGCAGTTCCGGGGCAGGCATAGTGTTTAGCCAGATCGGTGAGCCGGCACCCTAGAGGTGTGCTCAGTCAGGTTTGGAATTTGGATTCCCCCTGTGCTTGATCCCGTGGCCTGTAGAGGGGCCAAAGGCTGGTGTCCCAGCAGTTTAACCCACGCTACGGAAGGACGATTGGGCCAGGAAATGTAGGCACGTCTCCCCTACTTCCCTGGTCCGGAGGAGCCTTCCTGGAAGGGTCCGGAAAGAGGCAATCTCTGACTCTGCCGCGTTTTATGGACAGAGATGCTGGCGGGCAGGTGGCCACCTGGGACCGGCACAGGGGTGGAATGGGACTCAGCGCTGATGTTGCCAAACTGGGAAAAGTTGCTGAGCTGAAGAGATGAGGTCCTGATGGGTCCAGAGCTACAAGGAGGAAGAGGCAGGCACCCCAAGCTGCAGAGGGACGGCCAAATGAGGTGCTCACGTCACCCAGGTTTCAAGGCACCAAATGTTAGGTTAGGTGGCTCAGGAGGCAGCATAAGAAATAAAGATTCGAGTGAATCAGAAAAGAAAAGAGAAGGAAAGGTTTATTTCTGCATCCCCAGGAGACCCACGTACTCCAAAGACAGGGCACGTGGATTCACGCCAACAGGGAGGGGGGGCGCTTTTTTATACTGCGGTTGGGTGAGGGGCGGGGACATGAGCTGAGGTATCTAGCTGAGGAAGTTTCAGCTGCAGGGGGTCAGCAAGGTATTCAGGAAGGAGTCAGTATCTGTGTGGGGGCCATCAGGGAGAAGCCAGTATCTGTCTGGCACGCTGACATGTGAGAAATTCCCGGGGAAGCCCATTGTCTCATCACATGTCTTCATGTATCTGATCCTGGGCTCTCTCTGACCTAACACTTCCATTTACAATTTTTTTCTTAATATTGACTTTTTTATTTTTAAGGTAAGTTCAGTGTAGGTGCATCTTAGTTAAATAATTTTACATAAAAAATTATCTTAAAGACCATAGACATGGATTGACGAGAGAGGGGAAGAGCAATGTCAATAGTGTCGAAAACGATCTATTGAGGACTTGAAATGCCATGGCAGAAAATTTTTTCTGTTTAAAAAACTGCAACAGCGTTACTCTCCATGTTTTCATCCACATGCACTTGTGAATCTTTGTGCTCAGTGATGAATTTTGTTAAGTCTCATAATAGGAGTAGCCTGATGGATGAAAGTAGTAGCTTGTGCATATTTCTGAAGGTCACGAAACATAAACCTGATGTAAAATCTCTGTCATCTATGATGCAGCAGCAAAAGTCCCACTGAAAATATCAAACGAAGTAATAAAGTTTTCTGTCGGACTATCAGTGCACATGTATACATTAAAAAATAAATATATTTTTCATCATCATATACTGTGTTTTTGTCACTCAAATGAATTTTATGATTTCGTCAAGGTTCTTCACATATGTACACCTTAAGAGATATCAAGTAGGTGTAACATGTTCTCAAAAAATTAGGGTTGGCACACAGAAGAATTTTGAGTCAGAGATTTTGCTGGTTTTGGCACCCACTCACAAAAAGGAGCCCACCCTTGGTATAGGTTATTCTGGTGCTCTGTCCCCCTAGCTCACCAGTTATTTATAATACATTTGACCTCCTATCCATAGAGGATCATTCACTTTCTCCCCTCTCAACAGGCCTTGGGGTTCTCAGAATATTTGGGTCCCTGAGCCAATTTCCACCCCCTCCCCCCATCCCCCACACACAAGCCTTTAAGATCATGCATAAATGTGTGCCCTGTCCTGGAATAGCAGGTTCTTCACTCTTAAAAGCTAGTGTAAAATTCACAGTAGGTTTTTGGTATTTTTTTTTAATTAAAAAAACTCCCAGCCCGGCCAGTGTTGCTCAGTTGATTCAATGTCGTCTCACCTACCAGGAGGTCCATGTTGAATTACTGCTCAGGGCACATGTCAGGGTAGTAGGGGAGCATGTTTCTTTCCCTTCCTCTTTCTGAAATCAATAAAAATAATAAAGAATCAAAAGTCTTTTGAAAAACAAACCACAACAAAAAACCCTTCCTAACTGTTGGACAGCTATCAAGGAGTTTCTGGAGATAAAGAAGAATGTGTGAGCAGTAACTGACCAATTCTTTCCTCCTCAGGACTTTATTTCAGGAAACATACTGGTGGGGCCACTGCTCCATTCACTATCCTGCCTCAGCCTCTGTGAATCCCACTGTGGCTCATGTGTGTGCTCCTCCGCTCCCTCCAGCTCAGCCCAGCACCAAACCTACCTACTTCCTTCTGTGTCCAACACAGATCCTTCGATGCGTGATTCAAAGTGAATGTTCTGGTTCCTCTACTCCTGCAAAGAGAGGAGAGTCATTACTACATCACATTAAGTCAGTGAGAGTTAAATGCCTGAGTGAGTGAAAGAAATTCTGAGTGAACAAGATTGACCTCAATGACCACAGATAACTGCTGGTGGCTTAGCAATATGAGATGCAGAATGGTGCCAACCACACACAGGACAACAGCACAGCGTCCCCCAGTAAAGCAGTGGGGCTGGGAAACAGGCCAGCATGTTTTGTGGCAGAAGAAAGCAAGGGAAAGGCAGAATTCATATTTACGTGTCTGTTTCTAGGAGGGCTTTTTCTGGAGAAAGCAGCCGCCTTGGCTAAGGGATACATTTAGACCTCTCAATGCCACATACAAGCAAAACATGGCACATATGCTACATGACAAGGATTGTCTAATGAGGATGAGATTTTCTATAAGAATAAAGGGTAAATGGAGACAATTTGGAGTTCTTATCTGAAATGGTTAGGTGGGGTTCTAGGCAGAGTGCAAGGGCCTCCAGTTCCTATGTGGTTATTTGGTTTGCGGATGCTGTTCTCTTGGTGCCTGCCCAAGTGACCTCCCAAAGTTCCTTACTGAGAATGAAAGCAAGTGTTTTTCTCTGTGTTGTCCAGTGAGCCAGCAAATACATAGTGTGTTTAAGGCACATCTTGGGAATGGGGATCAGTGAGTGTGGGGAATCCAGGAGGTGAGGAACAACAAATGGGATCATCCTGGAGACTCATTTTCTGTCCCCTTTCAGTAGCTCACCAGATCGCTAGCTCAGCAGGTACCAGCAAGTAATGGAAAAATAGTCCCCTTTTCCAATGAGATAATTTCTGTCATCCAACAGCTTTCATGGTGGTGGTAGAGATGTTCCTGCCTCACCTTTCCTATAAGCGTGATGCATTCCATGCAGGCTCCCTCTCCACAGGACCTGTAGCCATGGGACACATGGTCCTACTAAGTCTGGCCTAATCCCCTTCTATGGAAGCTTCGGGATTGAGTAAATTCTGTTACATTCTTTTAAATTTTTGAAAAGATTTTCTTTAAATGTGAGAGAGAACAGAAAGAAGGAGAGAGGAACATCAATATGAGACCAAAACATCCCTTGCATGCCCTCTCTCGGGAATGGAGCCTGCAACCCAGGCGTGTGCCCTGACCATGAATCTAACTGACAACTTTGGGGTGTACAGGAGAACATACAAGCCTCAGAGCCACTCTGGCCAGGGCTATGTTATTCTGATTGGAAGTGTCCCCCCAAAACAACCAAACACTATATTGACACATGTGTCCTCTTTACATGCTGGCTTCAAGGAATTTTATACCCACAATAATCTATAGGTTCTTAGCATGGCTGATATACACAGGAAGACTTGGAGCCTGGAGTCAAGTTCACAACCATTACAAGGGCATCATTTGTTAACATATGAACAAGCTCAAAGGGTCTCAAGTCTGTCTCACTGAACCCCTGTATCACAGTGTATTGGGAGTTAATTTCTCCACATATGAACCTGTCTATATTTTAATTTGGATTTGCGTGTATATACATAAACTTGGAAAGGCACACAAAGACTGGTGATGTTAGGTGTTTTTGCTGAAGAAATTGGTTGGCTGTTGGACAGAAGTGGAAGAGTGACTTCTGTACTCTTTGCATTTTTCTTATTTAAAAATTGTGGTAAAATGCCCATACTATAATAGTGACCATCTTAACCCTTTCAAAAACTATATTTTTATTGATTTCAGAGAGGAATGGAGAGGGAGAGATAGAAACATCAATGAAGTGAGAATCAGTGATTGGCTGCCTCCTGCACACCCCCTAGTGGGGATTGAGCCCACAACCCAGGCATGTGTCCTGACTGAACATTGAACTGTAACCTTCTGATTCATAGATTGACTTTCAACTACTGAGCCACACTGACCCAGCCCATCTTAAAAATCTTTTAGTGTACACGTCTGTGACATTAGGTACATTCACAGTGTTGTGCAATGATCACCACCATCCATCCCCAGAATATTTTCATCTTACAAAACTGAAACTCTACCGATGCCTGCTCTCCAGCCCCTGGCAACCACCACTCTCCTTTCTAGTCCTGTGAATTCGACCACTCTGACACCTTATACAAATGGGATCTTACGGTATTTGCCTTTTTGTCGTTGACTTTCTTCACATAGCATAGTGTCCTCCAAGTTCATATTGTAACAAGTGGGAGCACTGAATAATATTCCAGTGTATATAGCATATTTTGTTTATCCTGTCCTCCCTTGTTACCTTTGCTTCTACCTTTTTGCTATTGTGAAGAATGTTGCTATGAATATACTTTTTTTTAATTTGAGAGAGAGGGGAAAGGAGAAGGAGAGAGAGAGAAACATAGATGTGAGAGGAGAACATGGGTCGCATGCCCACTACCGGGGATCAAGCTTGCAACCCAGGTATATCCTCTGACCAGAAATCAAACCAACCACCTTCAGGTGCATGGTAGGACACCCAAGTCACAGAGCTACACCAGCCTGGGCTCCGTTGTTATTCTGATGGTTATTTCCCCCCAAAAAACAACAAAACAGTATATTGACACATTTGTCTTCTTTACATGCTGGGTTCAAGGAATTTTGTGCCCACAAACATCTATAGGTAGTTAGTGGGGCTAATATTATACAGAGGAAGACTTGGAGCTTGGACTCAAGTCCCCAACCATTACAAGGGCATCATTGGTTAATATTTGAGCTCAGAGAGTCTGAAGTCCGTCTCACTGAACCCCTGTATCACAGTGTATTAGGCCTCAGTTCCTCCTCATATGCACCTGTCTACATGTATGTATGGATTTGCTTGTATAGGCATTGATTCTGGAAAGATACACAAAGACTGGTGATGTTAGGTGTTTTGGGTGAAGGAATTGGATGGATGTTAAGACAGAAGTGGAAGGGTGACTTCTGTACTTTTTATGTTTTTACTAGCGGCCCAATGCATGAAAATTGTGGTAAAATGCACATACCCTAAAATTTACCATCTTAACCTTTTAAAAATATATTTTTATTGATTTCAGAGAGGAGTGGAGAGGAAGAGAGAGAGAGAGAGGAGAGGAAACATCAGTGAGAAAGAATCCTGATCGGCTGCCTCCTGCACACCTCCTACTTGGGATTGAACCTAGGTATGTGCCCTGACTGGTAACAAAAGGTATTTGCTACAAAGCTGGAGCACATTCTGGGGAAATAGCCTAGAGACTTCAGAAACAAAAGTATCTAACATAGATTCTTTAGTTGCTTGTGTTGCTATGTAGCAAAATCTTTCATTTCTGCAAATTTAGCAGGGTATGAAATGTAAATATATAAAACTGTATGGGGTTTTTCCAGGCTAATATGCAAACTGTCTCCTCCGGAGTTCGACTGGGAGACCGTAAGTTCGATGGCTCAGTATGATGTGCGCTACAACCAGGGGGCAGCATGGAAGGAAGGAAGGTCCCACCTGGCAGCCAGGGGAGGGAGGCCCTCCCCACCCACCCTGCCCCCCTGCAACTCTCCCCCCCTTCTTCCCTTCTCCCCCTTCCCCCCAGCATCTGCTAGGCAGCCTACCCATGCACGACTTTCATGTACTGGGCCTCTAGTATAAATAAATAAATAGTATGTCTCCAAATTAATATTAAAAGGCAAATACTCATAACAGCAACAGGGAGGCATCAGTCTGGACAGCATGCACATTTCCCTCTAGAGCAGTGATTCTCTACCTTCCTAATGCCGAAACCCTTTAGTACAGTTCCTCATGTTGTGGTGACCCCCAACCATAAAATTATTTTCGTTGCTACTTCCTAACTGTAATTTTGCTAAGGTTATGAATCATAATGTAAATATCTGATATGCAGGATGTATTTTCATTGCATAGTGATTAATCACAAAACAAGATGTAATTACATATGTGTTTTCCGTGGTCTTAGGTGACCCCTGTGAAAGGGTCCTTCAACCCCCAGTTTGAGAACCGCTGCTTTAGTGCATCAGTGAAGCTCATTCAGTTCTAGGCTCCTGGGAGGTGCAGCTCAGGTGACCACGCTGCTCCAGGCCTGTGGTACCTGTTGCTTGTCAACCATGGGTTCCAGCAGTCACCTAGAAAATTGGAGGATAGGACTTAGGGCTTCAAGACGGTCCAGAGTGAGGCCCCAGCAATTCCCTAGGGCCTCATTCCTGCCCGCACCAGGCGGCCAGCTTCAACTTGAATGGACACTGGGACAGGACACCCAGGCAGCGCTGGCCCCGCCCCCGCCCACCTGCCAGTCCACCCAGGCAGCGCTGGCCCCGCCCCCTCCCACCTGCCAGTCCACCCAGGCAGCGCTGGCCCCGCCCCCTCCCACGTGAGGACCCATCTAGGGTTCCGCTCTCCTGGTGGCACTTCCGCTCCCCTGGCGGCGCTTCCCCTGCAGGACCAGGTGGCTGAGGTGGGGGCCTAGATGATTCGGGGCGGGGGGGGCGGCGGGGGCATCAGTAACCCCAGGTAGCAACCGCCAGCTCCTCCCCCACCTCTCCCGACCCGACCCCCAGCGCCTGGGGCCATAAGGGGCTCCCTGGCTCAGACCCAATGCTGTGTGGTGTACCTTGACCACGAAGGAGAAGAGGACAACGAAGCCGGGAAGCAGAGGAAGCCCTGGATTCCGAGGACGCCAAGGAAGAGGACGGCGCAGCCAGTGGCTGCAGGGAAAGCGGCTTCAGGAGGCACAGCGCCTACAGCTACCCACCCAGTCCATGGCTGCGGGCTCCTGCCCGCCTCCTCTGCCCTCACCCGAGCTCTCCCAAACCTGAACCCCAACCTCCACTCCCCTGACTGAGGGGAAATGACAGGGCACATCGAGTGACACTCACACACAACAGAAACACACACAGCACAACAGAACAGCACACCTACATCTACTCTCTCTTACTGGCTTCCTTTACTCAGATGATTACTTTAAGACTAGAGGCCTCATGCACGAAATGTGTGCACTGGAGTGGGGTCTCTCAGCCCAGCTCTCGGGGGAAGCCCAACTGATGGCTCCCTGTAGGAAGCGGGCCTAAGCCAGCACTCAGACATCCTTAGCACTGCTTTGGATGCAGATGAGGCTGCAGCCACCACCATTGCACTCACCAGCCATGAGCCCAGCTTCTGGCTGAGAGGCACTCCCCCTGTGCCAGCAACTGACCACCAGGGGCCAGTTCCTGTGTTTAGCGTCTACCCTCTGGTGGTCAGTGTGCATCATAGTGACCAGTCATTTCGTCATTCAGTCGTTTTGCATATTAGCCTTTTATTATGCAGGATTAGTCCATCTTGTTTTGCATATCAATAATTCATTTTTATTGCTGAATAGTATTCCATTAATAATGGATATATCAGTATATTTCAACACTGATGGCTATTTGAGTTGTTCCAATTTTTGACTTACAAATAAAGCTATTATGAATATTTATGTACAAGTCTGTTTATGGAAATATACTTCTATTTCTCTTGGTAAATACCTGAAAGTGGAATGGCTGGGTCATACAGTAGGTGTCTGTTTAACCTTAAAAAAAACTATTTTCCAAGTAACTCCTTTGTCACTAATATAATTCTGTATGTTTCCATTTATAGTATCTTACCTAACCATTTGGCCTGCTGCCTCTGCCAATTTAAAAATCATATTGAGGTCTTGCCAAGACAGTGAAACTGCATTGTGAGACTGAATGTGTGACCAACACACCTTGTGATGAGTCTGAAATGCCCGATGATAGACTTTTTTTTTTATTTTATGTTTTCACTAGAGGCCCTGTGCACAAAATTGTGCACGGGCAGGGAGTCCCTCAGCTTGGCGTGCACCCTCTCCAATCCAGGACATCCCTCTTGCAATCCGGGACCACTGGCTCCTAACTGATCAAGTGCCTGCCTGCCCGATTGCTCCTACCCATTCTACCTGCCGTCCCGATCGCCCCTAACTGCCCTTCCCTGCTGGCCTGATTACTCCTAACTGCCTTTGCCTCATTCCCTGCCACCCTGGCTTTTTCTGGAAGATGTCCGGTCTGATTAGCATATTACCCTTTTATTAGTATAATTTCTTTATTTGTAATCAATGACGATACATTTTAAGCAAATAAAGTAACTGTATTATTTCTATTCATTTATTCAGAGTTCAACTCTAAATTATTAAGAACTACTCCTTGCTAAGAGTCTGATGAAGGGAAGGGTATTTCTATTAATGGGCACATCCTGTGTGTTGTGCTCTCTGCCGGGTGCTTTGCTTCCAAAAGAGAAATTAATTGTTCATTAGTGTGTCACAGTTTGTAAACTCTTTTGTATGCATTAGGTTTCAATTGCCCTTTGCAGAGTAGACAGATGAAGATACATTTTTATTTTGTTTGTTTTTGCAAGTTTATGAAAAGAGTACAAATGATGCTGTTTTATGTAAGTTTTATTTGGAACCTGACAGTTTTTGGATCCATCACCAGAAGCTGCTACCCAGCCCTTCTATGGCATGGGAGGGCTCTTTCTTTTTAGACTGTCCAACTCTGAACTTGTGCTGAAGCACAAGGTTTTCTATCCACCAAACAGTCGTGTGCTTTTAAGTATTTTTCTATACATTAGGTTTATTGGCAGCTACTTGATAACTTCCCAAATGTGTTTTCATGCCCAGATAGCTTAAATACAGGTTTCCATCGTGACCTGGGGCACATCAGAAATAATACTGCTGTGCTACTTACATGAAGTCAGTTTAGCTTCTTTTTCAAAACAATGTTTTGACCAATTATATTACTCCCTTCTGCCCCAACAGTGGGCAGAATAGGCATTTTAATCTGCTTTTAAGGTGAGTAAAAACAAGATCAGAAAGGGCTAAGAGCTGTCACCTAGAGCCCAGGTCTCCAGCTCCCAGTTTTGGACTTTCCACAGACCATCCATGCTCCTCTTTCCCCGAACATTACCCCCTTTTCTGACCCTTATCATCACCAGCAACACTTTCAATTCTTCTGGAAAATAAACCCAGCTGCTCAATGGTACACTTGACCTTCACACAGTCAGAATCTTTAGATGGTTCCCTAAGTAAAGCTGAAAATATAAGAAATTACATGAAATGATAGCAAAGTAGGCAACTGACAAAAGTTGTTTCTCCCGTTCTGTATTTTAGGACCCCAAAAATTATTTCATAGATCTATTGAACACTAGAGGTTAAGTGCATGAAATTTGCACATGAGGGATCCCCTCAGCCCAGCCTGCACCCTCTCCAATCCGGGACCACTTGGAGGATGTCTGACTCACAATATGGGACCACTGGCTCCTAACTCCTCATCTGCCTGCCTGCCTGCCTGCCTGATCAGCCCTAACTGCCCCCCCTGCTGGCCAAGTCACCCACAACTGCCCCTCCTGCCAGCCTAGTTGCCCCCAACTGCTCTTCCCCTGCCAGCCTGGTTGCCCCTAACTGCCGCTGTGCTGGCCTGGTCACCACTTACTGCCCCCCTCCACCCCCCCATTCCGGCCTGGTTGCCCACAACTGCCGCCCCCCCACCACCGTGGGTCTGGTTGCCCCATGCACCATGCTGCTTGGTTGTTTGGTCACCCCTCACTAACTCCCTGTGGGCCTGGTCACCGCATGCAGCCTGCTGCTCGATCATTTGGTTGCCCCTCACTAATCCCCCTGCCAGCCTAGTTGCCTCACACAGCCTGTTTGGTCGCCTGTTCAGTTGCGATGGTTGCTTAGGCTTTTATATATATAGGAGATTCTACAGTGGTACACAACCTGGCAAGTCTCTTAACGTACATCCCGAGTACCTGCCTAAATCTTAAGCACAGAGTGAGGGTAGACATATTGTTTTTTCTGTTTAGAGCCGTCTGTTATGGGGCTGGCATATGTGAAGGCAGGGCCCAAGTGAGGAATAGGTGAGTTAGTGCAGAAGGGTGGGTCCAGAAGAGGACGTGTTAGCCGTGGGTGTTAATCGTGGTCATCTGTGATGGTAGCAAGAACACAAGCATCCTGAAGAGTGGAGAGAGGAAGGCTCAGGCCCCCTCTGCATCTGAAGCAGGACAGGATGAGTGCGTGAATGTGAGTTCACAGTAGATCTGCAGAGTGTCTAACTGAGTGGGTCTTCCAGCCCTGGCTTTCCTCCAGTAACTGGCTGTTGGCCCTTGGGGCCCAATGGTATAGTCCTAAATATAGTCACCATATGTCATGCTAGGGAATGTTCTACATAACCACTTTAAAAAAAGAGACAGTTTCTCCTTTTGTTGTGTCAACAATCATAGATGTAAGTTGGGGTTTATTTTTCTCCTCTCCAAATGGCACTCAAATATTTGCTGAGTCCCTATATATTGGACTGGGATGTAGGCTCTGGACTGACAAATAGGTGTCCCGTGAGTCTTTCAATATCAGATGTGATTTCTTCTTTTTTGACAGATGAAGAACTCCTATTAGAAGGAACTGTCATCAAAGCATTACAAGGCCGACAGAACACCAGCACTGAGCTGACCATTGAGCCAGAGAGGGCATCCTCTATCAAAAATAGCTACACTTCCTCATTTCTTATGAGTGAGCTGCTAGACTCTAATAAATTCCTGAATGAATCTCCAGAGTGAACCCCATCCTCAGGCATATTAATAAAGCACTAGTGGCTCAGTGCATGAAATTCGTGTGTGTGTGTGTGGGGGGGGGGGAGGGGTTGTCCCTCAGCCTGGCATGCATCCTCTCCAATCTGGGACACCTCGGGGGATGTCGGACATACCTCTCACAATCCGGGACCGCTGGCTCCTAACCACTCACCTGCCTGCCTGCCTGATTGCCTCTAACCGCTTCTGCCTGCCCGCCTGATCGCACCCTAACCGCTCCCCTGCCAGCCCAATTGATGTCTAACTGCTGCCCTGACAGCCTGATCGCCCCCAGCTGCCCTCCCCTGCCAGCCCAATCGCCCCCAGCTGCCCTCTGCTATAGCGACCCGCCTCCTCCACTGGGATCCGCCTACTTTACTTGAGGTGGCGGAGATGCCCATACTGGCCTCTTCCGCACCATGTGGAGCAATGGGACCCCTAGGCCTCACCGCATGGAGCGGCCACTGGGCACCGCCTGCGTGGTGCATGTGGCCATCTTGTGGTGGCCATTTTGTGATGATGTCGCATGCAAGGTCGTGAGGACCACCTAGGCCAGGGGTGGGCAACCCCTGACACGGATGCCATGTTTGGCTGAACCATATGTTTGGCAGCAAGAAACGCAAGAAGGGGGAGTGGAAGTCTCAGGAGGAGGAATTGTTCCTAAAAACGTAAGTAATTGGGAACACTTAGAGTTCATATCTAAAATGAGGAAATAATGAATAGTTATAATGAGTTATAATAATGAGTAACTTTTGCTGGCACGTGAGACCCTCTGTTATAAGCTTCCATTTACAATTTTTTTTCTTAATATCGACTTTTTTACTTTTCAGATAAATTCAGTGTGGGTACATCTTAGATAAATAAATAACTTTACATAACAAGTTATCGTAAAGACCATAGACATGGATTGACAAGAGAGGGGGAGAGCAATTTCTATGCCTCTGCCTTAACTCTCTCTTCCTTCCTAGATCCGACTAGTGTTTTGGTTTCATCCACATACACTTGTGAATCTTTCTTCTCAGTGATGAATTTTGTTAAGTCTCATAATAGGAGTAGCCTGACGGATGAAAGTAGTAGCTCGTGCATATCTCTGAAGGTCACAAAATATAAACCTGATGTAATTTCTCTGTCATCAGTGATGCAGCAGCAAAAGTCCCACTGATAATATCAAATGGAGTCATAAAGTTTTCTGTTGGACTAGCAGTGTACATGTATACATTAAAAAATAAATGTATTTTTCATCATCATATACTGTGTTTTTGTCGCTCAAATGAATTTTATTATTTCTTCAAATTTCTTTTTTTTTAAATATATTGATTTTTTACAGGGAGGAAGGGAGAGGGATAGAGAGTTAGAAACATCGATGAGTGAGAAACCTTGATCAGCTGCCTCCTGCACACCCCCCACTGGGGATGTGCCTGCAACGGAGGCACATGCCCTTGACCAGAATCGAACCCGGGACCCTTCGGTCCACAGGCCATCGCTCTAGCCACTGAGCCAAATCGGTCAGGTCTCTTCAAGTTTCTTCACATATGTACACCTTAAGAGATATCAAGGAGGCCTAACATGTTCTCAAAAAATTAGGGTTGGCACGCAGAAGAATTTTGAGTCAGAGATTTTGCTGGTTTGGGCATGCACTCACAAAAAGGCTGCCCACCCTTGACCTAGGCTTTTATTAGTATAGTTAATAAAGCATGTATTTGAAATGTATCAATTCATAGCTAACTCTAGCCTTGAGGTAAGGAATTATAGTGTAAATAGTCAAGTATTTATATGCAAATAACAAGGGCCATAGGCAAGACAAACAGGGCTGAAGCTGGAATCCCTGGGGAAGACATTACTTCCTCAAGCAGCAGTGTGGTCCAACCAGGTGAAGAGGTCTTCTCTCCCTTGTTTCCCCAAGACACTCAGTCCCTGAGAACTGGCAGACACCTCCTCCCCCAGGGGTATAGGCTACTCAGGTGCTCTGTCCCCCTGGCTCACCAGTTATTTATAACATATTTAACCTATCTGTACGGGATCATTCACTTTCGCCCCTCTCAACAGATCTTGGGGTTGTCAGAATATTTGGGTCCCTGAGCCTATTTGCCCCCCAAGCTTTTAAGATCATACACAAATGTGTGCCCTGTCCTGGTGTAGCAGGATCTTCACCCTTAAAAGCTAGTGTAAAATTCTCAGTAGGTTTTGGTATTTTTTTAAAATTAAACTCCCAGCCCAGCTGGTGTGGCTCAGTTGATTCAATGTTGTATCGTTTACCAGGAGTCCATGGTTGGATTACTGGTCAGGGCACATGTCAGGGTAGTAGGGGAGCATGTTTCTTTCCCTTCTTCTCTCTGAAATCAATAAAAATAATAAAGAATCAAAAGTCTTTTGAAAAACAAACCACAACAGAAACCCCTCTAACCTGTTGGATAGCTACCAGGGAATTGCTGAAGATATAGGGTAAAGAAAAATGTGTGAGCAGTAACCATCCAACTTCCTTCTGTATCCAACACAGATCCTTGGCTGCATGACACCTAGTGATAATGGTTCCTCCACTCTTGCAAAGAGAGGAGAGTCATTACGAAATCACATTAAGTCATGAGATTTAAATGCCTGTGTAAGTAAAAGAAATTCTGAGTGAACAAGATTTAATAATTGACCTAAATGACCACAGATAAATGCTGCTGGCTTAACAATATGAGATGCAGAATGGTACCAACCACACACAGGACAATAGCACAGCGTCCACCAGTAGAGCAGTGGGAATGGGAAACAGCCCAGCATGTTTTGTGGCAGGAGAAAGCAGGAGAAATGCAGATTTCATATTTATGTGTCTTTTTCTAGGAGGGCTTATGCTGGAGAAAGTGGCCGCCTTGGCTAAGGGATACATTTAGACCTCTCAACGCCACATATAAGCAAAACATGGCACAGAAGCTATACAACAAGGATTGTCTAATGAGGATGAGATTTTCAATATGAATAAAGGGTAAATGAATAGGGACAATTTGGAATTCTTATCTGAAGTGGTTAGGTGGGGTTCTAGGCAGAGTGCAAGGGCCTCCAGTTCCTACGTGGTTAATTAGTTTGCTGATGTTGTTCTCTTGATGCCTGCCTAAGTTACCTCCCAAAGTTCCTTACTGAGAATGAAAGCAAGTGTTTTTCTCTGGGTTGACCAGTGAGCCAGAAAATACATATTGTGTTTAAGGCACAGCCTGGGAATGGGGATCAGTGAGGTGTGGGGAATCCAGGAGGTGAGGAGAAACAAATGGGATCGTCCTGGAGACTCATTTCCCATCCCCTTTCAGTAGCTCACCAGATCGCTAGCTCAGCAGGTACCAGCACGTAATGGAAAAAGAGCCCCCTGTTCTGATGAGATAATTTTTTTTCATCCAACAGCTTTCATGGTGGTGGTATAGATGTCCCTGCCTCACCTTCCCTATAAGTGTGATGCATTCCATGCAGGCTCCCTCTCCACAGGACCTGTAGCCATGCGACACATGGTCCAACTAAGTCTGGCCTAATCCCCTTCTATGGAAACATAGGGATTGAGTAAATTCTGCTTTGTTCTTTTAAATTGCTTAAAAGATATGTGAAAAATGTGAGAGAGATAAGGGAAAGAAGAGGGAGAAAGAAACATCAACATGAGAGCAATACATTGATTGCATGGCCCCAGCCTCGTATTGAGCCTGCAACCCAGGCGTTTGCCCTGACCAGGAATCCAACATACAACTTTTTGAGTACAGGAGAACATACAAGCCCCAGAGCCACTCTGGCCAGGGCTCTGTTATTTTGATTGGAAGTCCCTCTTCCCCCAAATAACCAACACTATATTGACACATGTGTCCTCTTTACATGCTGGGTTCAAGGAATTTTATGCCCACAAAAATCTATAGGATGTTAGCGTGGCTGATATTATACGGAGCAAGACTTAGAGCATGGAGTCAAGTCCCCAACCATTATAAGGGCATCATTCGTTAATATAAGAGCTCAAAGGGTCTCAAGTCTGTCTCACTGAACCCCTGTATCACAGTGTATTAGGCGTTAATTCCTCCTCATATGAACCTGTCTATATCTTCTTATGGATTTGCGTGTATATACATAGACTCTGGAAAGACACACAAAGACTGGTGATGTTAGGTGTTTTGGGTGAAGAAATTGGATGGCTGTTGGACAGAAGTGGAAGAGTGACTTCTGTACTCTTTGCATTTTTCTTATTTAAAAATTGTGGTAAAATGCCCATACTATAATAGTGACCATCTTAACCCTTTTAAAAACTGTATTTTTTGTTGATTTCAGAGAGGAATGGAGAGGGAGAGATAGAAACATCAGTGAAGAGAGAATCAGTGATCAGCTGCCTCCTGTACACACCCTAGTGGGGATTGAGCCCACAACCCACGCATGTGCCTTCACTGGGCATTGAACTGAGACCTCCTGATTCATAGACTTTCAACCACTGAACCACACTGACCCGGCCCATCTTAACAATCTTTTAGTGTACACGTCTGTGACATTGAGTACATTCACAGTGTTGTGCAATGATCACCACCATCCATCTCCAGAACATTTTCATCTTGCAAAACGGAAACTCTACCCATGCCTGCTCTCCAGCCCCTGGCAACCACCACTCTCCTTTCTAGTCCTGTGAATTCGACCACTCTGACACCTTATACAAATGGGATCATATAGTATTTGCCTTGTTGTCTTTGACTTTCTTCACATAGCATAGTTTCCTCCAAGTTCATATTGTAGCAAGTGGGGACACTGAATAATATTCCAGTGTATATACCATATTTTGTTTATTCTGTCCTCCCTTGTTACCTTTGCTTCTACCTTTTTGCTATTGTGAAGAATGTTGCTATGAATATGGGGGTACCAATATCTCTTCAAGATCCTTGTATCTTTACATTTTTAAAGCATATGAATGTGCTGCTTATTTGAAAAAAAAAACAAACCCCACAATAAATTAAAAATCCCGAGTAAAATACAAATCAATAGGAATGAAAGTTGTATTTTTTTCTCCCCCATCCTCGTCAGAAGCCCCTAGGCAGCCCTTGAGCCTCCCAAGGATCATTTTACTTGGGGGTCAGGGTGGAGCCTGGAAGTACAAAAAGGGTCTGTCTCCCCCCCCCCCCCACCCTTGTAGGGTAACAGCTGGGGACCCTAAGGGTCCTGCACTGAGGGTCCAGTGCTGCATTGTCCTTGCCTGCCTGCTGCCCACCCCCCTGCCAGACCATTGGCCTGGACACATTCCTGTGCGCTGCCTGCTGCACTGCCAGTGACTTAAGGCCCAGGAAACCTGGGAATGCCTGGCCTTGCCCTGGAGTCCTGCAGCTGCTGGTTTTCTCATTTAGAAACTCCTTTGCTTCCTCTGCTCCAAACAGCCCCAGCGTTGGAGGGAAAGAGGTTTAGAACAGAAACCAAGGCTTCCCACAATTGGTTCTGACAGTTTTATCTCCCCCATAAGTCAAGGCAGATAGATATTCCCCCTTTACCCAGTGGTCTTGTTATAACATCTATCACAATGTATCAGGTCACCTTCTAAAAACCTTTCAATGCATATCACTGCAGACTTTATCCAAGTGTCTATGCGCCTTTCATAATCTGGCTGCTGGCTTCCTATTGTACCTGGTCCGCTCCACTCTGCACCTCACCCCATTGAACATTTCAGTTCTCCAGCTATGAGAAGCGCCTTCGGCTCCTCTACTGCCCCGGGCACTCCCCCACCGAGCACCTTTGCACTTGGCTGGGCACTACGCCTGTCCTGCTCTCCGTGGCTGGTGCCTCTCAGATGTCATCTTCTTGGAGACCCTTCCCTCCCACACGTCCAGTAAGCCCTCCAGTCACTCCAGTCACCACCCGCCCGCCTCACCTCACTCTGCCTGTCATGACTTTCACCTAATTTATAACCCAGGGTTACCTTGTCGGTGTGTATCACCCGACTTCTGTACGGCTCTGCTCTGCAGCGGGGCTGGGGCTGGGGTGGGAGTAGGCGGGTGGTGGGAGCGCTGAGGGGACCCGCGCTGGGATGACCCCGCGCGGACCAGCGCTTGACGGCACGGCCAAAGGATTACATCTTTAGCGGTCATTTCTCAGAGTCAGGAAGTGGAAACATTTCTAAAAATTCAGCAGTTAGTGCTAACTCCCTAGCACTCCATAGTCTGTTTTGGGAAGAATGAATCTGCAGGCGAAGAATCCCGGAGTGGGCGGGGCCAAGGAGAGGTCAGGTGCCGAGCTGGCCCCGCCCCTCGCACAGCCTGGCGCAGGCGCAGTGCCGCTGGCGACTCAAGGGTCTGCGCGGAACCCTTCAAGGTGGAAGGCGGGAGTCCGTGCCCTTTGCGAATCCGACCGCCAGTAAGAAAACCATGGCGGTTTGGGAGCTGAGCCCAGGGTGGAGGGAGGATGGAGACACGGCTTCCGGGCGACGGGGCGCCCCGGAGTCCAGCCTCGGCACCTCAGCCGCCTCAGGTCCTCTGAGCGGGGCCCTTGCTCGCAGGCACTGATTTTCGAGAGAGAACTTTCCACAGCAGCTCAGGTGGCCTCCTCGTTCTTCTCGAATGTTAGGATTTCAGACAAAACTGGTTCATGAAATGACCCCATGGCAGGTGCCTTGGGGAAGAGGCGGGAAGGGGCGGTTTTGTTTTCCCGGCTGACATTTCACTTAAAGGTCCGGGGACCACCCACAGCGTCCTCGGGTGCTCCCAGCCTGGCCTCCCCGCTGCAGGGCCGCCCGGCTCCCGTGCCTTCATGGAGGGTCATGCTCTTCAGCCAGGGATGCCCACGGAGCCCAAGGCCTGAGACCAGAGCAGCTTTCCCCGAAATCTCCAGTGAAGGGGCCCAGGTGCACACTCCTAGCTCCACCGCAGGAAGCACTGAACTCAGGGTAACAGGCTGCCATTTGCAGGGCTTACAGAACGCCTGCGGATGCCTCCCTACACCCTTCTGCTGGATCCCATTTTATTACTATGATAATGATGATTATTATTTAGATAAAGAAACCTAAACTCAGGAGGGGGAAGGGACTTACGTAAGGTTCCTGACAATTCCGGTGGAAGCTCGAGGTCAAACCCAAATTTAATGATGTTAAAGCCCCATGTCATTTTATGCTGCCCCTTAATTTAAGAAATGTTCCCAGGAAGAATCTTGCTTGCATTTACTATTATGTGGTTTTAAGATATGTATGCTTGACAAAATTTCTCATGAGTTATAACCCAAAGGATGCTTTATCATCACTCCCAAACTGCCTATTCAGAACTCCCTTCAGTTCCCAGAAAAAATGTTTAAACATTCTTTATTTTTATTTTTTTAAAATATATTTTATTGATTTTTTACAGAGAGGAAGGGAGAGAAATAGAGAGTTAGAAACATCGATGAGAGAGAAACATCGATCAGCTGCCTCCTGTACATCCCCCACTGGGGATGTGCCCGCAACCCAGGGACATGCCCTTGACCGGAATCGAACCTGGGACCTTTCAGTCCGCAGGCCAACGCTCTATCCACTGAGCCAAACCGGTTTTGGCTGTTTAAACATTCTTTAATGCATTGTAGAAACATTATTCCATTTAAGTGCTGTCCAATTTTACTTTCACAGAGCCCCAGAAGTATAGTTAATTACCAGGTATGTGCCTCAATTCAACCATCATTCTTTTTTCATGGACCATTTTATTATTATTAGCCATGACTTTTTAAAAAAATCTTTATTGTTGAAAGTATATCCTCCTTTCCCCCCCATTGACCCCTTTCAGTCCTCCCCCGCCCCCCCACCTCAGGCCTTTACCACACTATTGTCTCTGTCCATGGGTTATGCATATACCCATGCAAGTTCTTTGGTTGATGTCTTCACACCTACCCAATCTCTCATGGACCATTTTGAATCCTCTGAATGAATGAGTGAGGCTTAGATTTCCCAAACTTTTCATGTTATAATTATGCCTTCATAAGCTTCTCTGATTGACTTCATGATCTGGCTTTTTATTGACCTCGCTGCCTATTCTTACCCATGTTCCTTTCCTCATTGACTTCACTTCTACTGAATCTGAGAACTCTCCTCAGATGTGAATCAGGTAGACCACCTTCACTTGTGTCCCCTGCTCACCACCTTCTTCAATCCTGTCACTGAAAAGATGATCAGCAGACATTAATTTGCAGACGCCAATCTACCTCTTTCAAGCCTGTAGCCATTTCACACAGCTATTCAGATGTTACAGGTACTCGAAAGATCAGGAAACAGTTACTTGGTATCCGTTGTAATACATTTCTTCCCCTCTCAATTGGACATTAAGACCTATTCATTGCATAAGCTTTAGGTTTTGAGATTTTCACAACATAAAGCCCATCACTGACAGAGTAATGAAGGAAATGTTCCACATGTTAATATATAGTTGAGAAAAGAGAGTATTGTAGATTTATTTTTTTAAATTCAGGGCCTTAATTATTAGTGATTATTTGTACCTTTATGTTTTTGGCAAGTACACATGATTAAACTCTTTATAAATTCAGAAAATGAATAATGTCTTAAAATCAAGGAAAGCCCTAAGGCATCAGAGAGATTGTTTTTTTTTCAGTATCATGAAGGAAAATGGTTGCCAGCAAGCAGTGTGGCCAGGTTATCCAAGGAGACAACTGTCTCTGCTCCCCAGGGACCAGCTTCGGAAGCTTCCTTGTTGTCCAGAGCTGCTTCACTGATTCACTGTACTGGCTAGCTTTCCCTGCAGCAGTCAGCATTTAAAAATTTGTCTTCAGCCCTGCTTGTCAGCAGTCAGCTTCAGTTGGAAAAAGTAATTTCATTTTCATATTTGCTAATTTTATTCATTCACTCAATCAACAGACCATCAATCTCCTATCATATGCCAAGAACTGTGTTTGGTTCTGGAGATGAAAAAATAAGATAATGGTTCCTTCTAGCACTTGAAGAGCTTACAAACTAGTGATAGAGGAAGATGTACCAATAACTCAATAAAAATAATGCTTTGACTTTATTTGTATTATTGGAATTTTATAAATCCATTCATATACACAAAGTGCTCACATAACCATGCTGGTATGTTCTGCAACTTTTAAGTGAAATGATGTAAAACAAAAACAATTTTACCATATAGATTAATTAATAAGATAAGAGTTAAGTTCCTGTGGACATTAGGACACAACAAAATGATGTTGAATTTGAGGACCTGCGGTACATTAAAAATTGAAATACACCTTTAAGGAAAGTCTAGGGATATGAGAAATCCACATGAATGTGTAAGTTATTTAGAGAGTTAACACTGAAGATTTGCATTCTGAAAACAGCTTTGAATCTTAGATGCAGATGACCTTTGTTTTAGTTGCTTATAAAATTTATGCAGAGGTATCTTCTAACAGGGGTTAGTAACTTGGGGAGGGGAGTGCTGCAAATTAAGATCCTACCTTGGTGGCAGGTCCATTTTTTCTGTTCTTCATGCTATAGTCTGAAACAGGAGCTACAGGATGGGATGACTAAAACAATTTATTTCCTCTGGGTACCCATAACCCTATATTGGCATAGGCATGGCTTTCTAAGTTGTTCCATCATCATTTTCACCACCAGGGTTCAGTGCAACTTTTCAGTTAGCCAGGGCCCCTAGACATGGTGTCGAAAAGTACTGTGGCTTAAAATATAATACTTATAGTTTACTATGAACTTATTGCTTAAAATGTATCCTATTTAATATTCACAATCACTATGAAATTCATAAATTTCAGGTGTATTAAAAATAAGTCTCTGTGTCAGATTTGTGGTATTCTTTTTTTTAGATGAAATCTTTATTGTTCAGATTATTACAGTTGTTCCTCTTTTTTCCCCCCATAGCTCTCCTCCACCCAGTTCCCACCCCACCCTCTGCCCCTTCCTGTACCCCCACACCCCTTTCTCCCCAAGATTTGTCAGTCCACTCTCTTTCTATGCCCTTGGTTCTATTATATTCACCAGTTTACGCTGTTCATCAGATTTTTTATTCACTTGATTTTTAGATTCACTTATTGATAGATATGTATTTGCTGTTCATAATTTTTATCTTTTCCTTTTTCTTCTTCTTCCTCTTCCTAAAGAATACCTTTCAGTATTTCATATAATACTGGTTTAGTGGTGATGAACTCCTTTAGCTTTTTCTTATCTGTGAAGCTCTTTATCTGACCTTCAATTCTGAATGTTAGCTTTGCTGGATAAAGTAATCTTGGTTGTATGTTCTTGGCATTCATCACTTTGAATATTTCTTGCCACTCCCTTACGGCCTGCATAGTTTCTGTTGAGAAATCAGCTGACAGTCGTATGGGTATCCCCCTTGTAGGTGACTGGCTGTTTTTCTCTTGCTGCTTTGAAGATTCTCTCTTTGTCTTTTGCTCTTGGTATTTTAATTATGATGTGTCTTGGTGTGTCCTTGTTGGATTCCTTTTATTTGGGGTTCTCTGTGCATCCTGGACTTGTAAGTCTATTTCTTTCACCAGGTAGGGGAAGTTTTCTGTCATTATTTCTTCAAATAGGTTTTCAATATCTTGCTCTCTCTCATCTTCTGGCACCCCTATAATTCGGATGTTGGTACGCTTGAAGCTGTCCCAGAGGCTCCTTACACTATCTTCGTATTTTTGGATTCTTTTTGCTTTTCTGGCTGGGTATTTTTAAAAAAATATATTTTATTGATTTTTTTACAGAGAGGAAGGGAGAGAGATAGAGAGTCAGAAACATCGATGAGAGAGAAACATCGATCAGCTGCCTCCTGCACACCCCCCACTGGGGATGTGTCCGCAACCCAGGTACATGCCCTCAACCAGAATTGAACCTGGGACCTTTCAGTCCGCAGGCTGACGTTCTATCCACTGAGCCAAACTAGTTTTGGCTGGTTCGGTATTTTTTCCTTCTTTGTATTTCAAATCTTTGACTTGATTCTTGGGATCCTCTTGTCTGCTGTTGGATCTTTGTATATTATTCTTTATTTCAGTCAGTGTATGCTTAATTTCTAGTTGGTCTTTTTTCATATCCTCTTACTAAATTTATCGGCGGTTTCTAGAAAATTCTTGACAAACCTTAATACTATGGTTTTGAACTCTATATCCAGTCGTTGGCTTTCCTCCATTTCTGTCATTTGTGACCTGTTTCTTTGTCTCCACATTTTGGCTGCTTCCCTGTGTTGATAGAGTGGCTTTGTGTGCTAGGTGTCCTATAGGGACCAGTGGCTCAGCCTCCCCAATTACCTGAGGTGGACACTGTTGGTGCAGCCCTTTGTGAGCTTTGTGCACAGTCTTGTTGTAGTTATGCCTTGATTGTTGTAGGTATCACTGGGAGGAATTGACCTCCAGACCAATTGGCTGTGAGAATCAGCTGTGTCTGCAGTGGGAGAACTTCTGTGCTGAAGACACCCTTCTGGGGCAAGACTTGCTTCAGTGGGGCTTTGGTGCTCATTGAGTCTGCCCCCTGAGTGTGTCCCTTATGGATCTGAGGAGTTGTAATCTGGATGGTCTCACTCTGACCACTGGGTACACTGGCTCTTGGATCTAAGGTAGTTCTAATTTAGCCTCTGCCTGAGGCTACCCGACAGGAGCTATGAAGATATCTGCAGATTCCCCTTCCTTGTTTGGGGTTTGGAGGTGCCCAGATGAGTCCCAGCTGTGAAGCAATGCAAGCTGCTGTGGGGCCTTGGGCCTTCTCTTGGAAGTTCTGGGTCTGTCTGTCCCAGCTACAGTTGTTAGGTAATGTTCAGATTGCAAAGGGCCAGGGCATTCATATGCAAAAGCCTCTGCAGCAGCTTGGGTGGGGTGGGGTCTCAGGGAAACAACAGGGTGGAGCAAGCAGCTATGGCTGATCCTCAGCCCTGGGCTAAGGCCCTTCCCCCCCCCCCCCCCTCTGTGTCCCGGTAATTGCTGCAGGCACCCCTGAGAGAAAGCTGCCCTCGAGTTCTGAGTTCTGCCTGCTGCCAGACAGTCCAGGTTCTCCCTGTATGAGTCTAGGTCCCCAGAGACTCACCTGGAACTGGAGTTCAGAGCAGTAGGGGGCTTGTGACTCCCTCCTGCCAGCCCTTGCCGTGTGTGCCTCTGTACCTCTGCACTTTACCTCCGTACCTCCTCTGAGTCTCAGTGTGCTTTTCTCTTTTTTTCAAGTTGTAGTATTTCCACTCAGCCAGCTTTCCTGTGGTTCTGGATGATGTCCTTTTGTCTTTTAGTTGTTTTTTGAATTTGTTGTGGAAGGCAGCAATTTCCAGTGTTTACCTATGCCAGCATCTTGGTTTCTCCAGATTTGTGATATTCTTATGTCTATGTCTTTTGTCCTCTGGTTCATCTTGGCATCAGACATAGGACAGTTCAACATGAGGCCCTTGACCTAAACAGCTCCCAGTGCTAAGTAAGAACTGGCAATTTACTACATTGTTTTCAGTGATTGTTCAAAAGGAATCATCGAGGTAAACTTTGTGGATTTTCTTTGGCTAACTCCGTGGTTGGCAAACTGCAGCTCACGAGCCACATGCGGCTCTTTGGCCCCTTGAGTGTGGCTCTTCCACAAAATACCACGTGTGGGTGTGCATTTACAGTGCGATTGAAACTTTGTGGCCCATGCGCAAAAGTCGGTTTTGGGCCTGGGCGAGTCTATTTTGAAGAAGTACTGTTGATATTTGGCTCTGTTGACTAATTAGTTTGCTGACCAATGAACTAACTAGACTCCTTTCAACATTGAAATTCTAGACTTTAGAGACAAGAATAGACCTGGGTTGTGGGGAGGAGATGTGAGAGGCCTGTAAGTGGAAGTATCTGAGTATTGGACTGCCAGCTAGAATTCATAATAATTTCATAGACTTGGGTGATGGTGTCCATAATTTTCTCCAGTATTTGTATGGCACTTATAAAAACAATTGTTTATATCTAGTAATGCATCTGCAAGTCTTCTTTGATTTTGAAGCCGCAGAACACCTCAACTGATAGCTGGGATTGTTGGAATTTAGTTTTTATTTCTAATAACAAAACATTTTGAAGTCTACATTGAGACTCTGGGAAGGACCTTTACTTCAAAATCCTTACAGCTTCAGGATCTTTCTGACCTTGAAGAAAGGGAAAAGGAAGGTATTGTGGTTGCATCACTTCAGAAGCAAAGCTGAAGTTCTGTGCTTTACAGGTGGTGTCATCCTGAGTGCAGGAATCTCGGAGTTGGCATGGCCGAGGAGCGTTTGGGTAAGCTGGAGGAGGGTCTGTTTCTGGAATGTGTTTGGGTAGTAGGGACCTCTCTTTTTTTCTTTGATTTAAAACTCATCTTTTCGGATACATCATCAAGTTCTCCCCTTGTTAAACCACTAACCCTCTGAGCAGAATTTTTCTGCCTTTCAACACTGGTTTTTTGCTTGCTTGTTTTTGTTTTTTAATTTTAAGCAATACCTGAAAGAACCATTAACTTTAAAATTTTAGAGATGACTTCTTGCTAGGATGCTTGGAGGAGGGAAATTTTCGTTAAGGTTTTGCTTCAAATACTGATCTCGTGTAGCCTTCCATTAAAATTACCTTCCAAAGATTTAAATAAACTCTCATGAAAATATTCAATCCTTTGCCTCTTATAGATGGGCTTGAGGAGAAAGAGTGAAATGTAAGTAGGATATTCTGATCAGTACTGAGTTTTTTCCCTAAAATCTATAGCACTTTGGCTTAGGGTTTTAAGTCAGAGGCAGGGCTGTTTGTGGATGGAGTGGATTAACTGCTGCCCTGGCCTGCTTGGGTTGCATAAGTTCCTCCCCCCGCCCTCCCCCATCCCCTGCAATACCCTCGAGATCTCTTGGCATCAAAGGGTCAGGAGGGGGACACCTTTGAGGCCTCCCCTGCCTTCCTCTCCAAGCTGGAAAGGGAGACAAGGAGGGAGGCCCTGATGAGATATATGCCACAGTACAGAGCCGCCTGGGTTACCTATAGTACCCCCCACACCCCCATCCTATCCCAACCTCACTGCATGCCCTATAGTGGTCCCTTCATGGGCTCAGTCTCTTCTAGGCTCCTTGGAGACATAGCTCCCTTGACTGACCATGCTAAACCCATTGTTAGTTTTGGTCACATAGCCAGAGATAAGAAAAGTCTGAAGTTGATCCAGAGGGACCTCAGCAATTCCGATGGGCCTTCTACCTGCACAAATTTCTGCAGGCCTGCACCTCCTGCCTGGCCCCAGCACCTCCCACTCAGCTCTCCCTTTTTCCTTGCCTGCACTCCCATTGGAGGGGCCAGCAGGGGCAGACCACTCATGCAGCCCCCAGCTCCAGCTCTGTCTGTGCCCCACATGGTAGATGCCCATGTGCTGGACCCACGGGGAGAGGTGCTCTGCTCCAGGCACCTAGGCAACAGCCGGGGCAAGTGGGCTGTTGCCCAGGCTGAGGTGGTGCCCAAGATGGGGCTAAGCTTGCCCAAGGGTAGTAGCCAGAGGAAGCCCCCCACCCTCACCCCCATCCCCAGCCCCAATCAGGTAAATGTGTATATGTGGGTATGCTTTGGAAGTGAAAACTTTCTAGGGGTGGTTTAACATATTCCAAAAGCACATAAGGAAATGTGATAGGTGGATTTGAGTCCTGATGTACTGTCAGGGGAAGTTATTCTGATACTAGTAGCCCATCCTGCGATATCGTGTGCAGTAGTCCACCTGCTGCTGCTGCGGGCGCTGGGGGGAACCGAGGTGCACCACAGGGAGCTGCGAAGCTTCCACAAGAGGCTGAATCGAGCCACCCGCACTCACAGGAGCCGGGAGGGACTCGCGCCAATTCTGTGGGAGGCCAGAGGGAGCCTTGCTGCTTCCACGGGATGCGGGCCCACAGTCTCCTCTCCAGGCTTGTGCTCCATTGCAGAGGCTGCCAGCGAGCCCTGTCCTTGTCTGTGTCCGCTCTGGCTCCAGGGGGCCGGCCCAAGTCCAGCAGGACGGCTTGCCAGCCCTCCTGTCTCTGTCTCCATATTAGCTCAGGCCTCACCTGTGCGCACAACCTCCTGGTGTATGGTCATGACATGTTATGGTGTCCTGGCCTAATTTGCATATTTCCTCTTTCTCTCTCTCTGTCTCTCTCTGTCTCTCTCTCTCTCTCTCTCTCTCTCTATATATATATATATATATATATATATCCCATGTAATAAAAATCTACTATGCAAATTGTCTCCTTGACCAGAAGTTCAACCAGGGGGTGGGGCCGGCTAGCTACCTGCCATAACCTACTTTTAGTTAAAAAGTTTTAATTTCAAACCATTCTTTGTGGTTACTTAAGTCAGCATGGCTTAGTTTGTTGAACTTTGTCCCATGCATCAGGAGGTGAGGGCAAATGCCCGGTTTCAAATTCAAATCTCGTAGGAGGGCTGGCCGTAGGCATCTAGTCTCTCTCTCTCTCTCTCTCTCTCTCTCTCTCTCTCTCTCTCTCTCTCTCTGTCTCTGTGAAATCCAGAACTAAAAAAAATAATCAAGCATTTTTATTAAACACACAACAAAAATCCCTTCCTAACTGTTGGCCAGCTATCAAGGAGTTGCTGGAGATAACGAAGAATGTGTGAGCAGTAACTGCCTACGACTTCCCTCCTCAGGACTTTATTTCTGGAAACGTACTGGTGGGGCCACTGCTCCATTCACTTGTCCTGCCTCAGCCTCTGTGGACCCCACTGCGGGTCATGTGTGTGTTCCTCCGCTCCCTCCAGCTCAGCCCAGCACCAAACCTACCTACTTACTTCTGTGTCCAACACAGATCCTTTGACGCATGATTCCAAGTGAATGTACTGGTTCCTCTACTCCTGCAAAGAGAGGAGAGTCATTACTACATCACATTAAGTCAGTGAGAGTTAAATGCCTGAGTGAGTGAAAGAAATTCTGAGTGAATAAGATTTAATAATAGACCTAAATGACCACAGATAACTGCTGGTGGCTTAGCAATCTGAGATGCAGAATGGTGCCAACCACACAGAGGACAATAGCACAGCGTCCCCTAGTGGAGCAGTGGGACTGGGAAACAGGACAGCATGTTTTGTGGCAGGAGAAACAAGGGAAATGCAGAATTCATATTTATCTGTTTTCTAGGAGGGCTTTTTCTGGAGAAAGCAGCCGCCTTGGCTAAGGGATACATTTAGACCTCTCAATGCCACATACAAGCAAAACATGGCACAGACGCTACATGACAAGGATTGTCTAATGAGGATGAGATTTTCTATAAGAATAAAGGGTAAATGGGGACAATTTGGAATTCTTATCTGAAATGGGTAGGTGGGATTCTAGGCAGAGTGCAAGGGTCTCCAATTCCTATGTGGTTAATTAGTTTGCGGATGCTGTTCTCTTGGTGCCTGCCCAAGTTGCCTCCCAAAGTTCCTTACTGAGAATGAAAGCAAGTGTTTTTCTCTGTGTTGACCAGTGAGCCAGCAAATACATAGTGTGCTTAAGGCACAGCCTGGGAATGGGGATCAGTGAGGTGTGGGGAATCCAGGAGGTGAGGAACAACAAATGGGATCGTCCTGGAGACTCATTTCCTGACCCCTTTCAGTGGCTCACCAGATCGCTAGCTCAGCAGGTACCAGCACATAATGGAAAAAGAACCCCCTTTGCCAATGAGATAATTTCTTTCATCCAACAGCTTTCATGGTGGTGGTATAGATGTCCCTGCCTCACCTTGCCTATAAGCATGATGCGTTCCATGCAGTCTCCCTCTCCACAGGACCTGTAGCCATGGGACACATGGTCCAAGTAAGTCTGGCCTAATCCTCTTCTATGGAAGCACCGTGAGGTGGCTGAGGTGGGGACCTAGATGATGCACGGCGGAGGGGACAGCAGTCACAGGAGGTAGCTGCTGCCAGCTCCTCCCCTACATTCCCCCCATCCAGGCACTGAGCTCCTGGGGCCATTAGGCAGTGATGGCGAACCTGTTGAGCTCTGTGTGTCAGCATTTTGAAAAACCCTAAATAACTCTGGTGCCATGTCACATATAGAAATTTTTTGATATTTGCAGCCATAGTAAAACAAAGATTTATATTTTTGATATTTATTTGATATATTTAAATGCCATTTAACAAAGAAAAATCAACCAAAAAAATGAGTTCTTGTGTCATAGGTGCGCCTCACTGCCATAAGGGGCTCCGTGGCTCAGATCCAAATAGTGTGTGTTGTACGTTGACCACAGATGGAGAAGAGGGGTAGATGGTGAGGAAGAGGAGGGGAGGACGAGGAAGAGGCCGACTCAGCCAGTGACTGCAGGGAAAGCAGCTTCAGGAGGCACAGCGCCTACAGATACCCACCCAGCCCATGGCTGAGGGCTCTTGCCCACCTCCTCTGCCCTCACCCGAGCTCTCCCAAACCCGAACCCCAACCTCCACTCCCCCGACTGAGGAGAAATGCCAGGGCACATCGAGTGACACTCACACACAATAGAAACAAACACAACACAACACAACAGCACACCTACATCTACCAGAGGACAGAGCGAATTGTTCATGGAGGTTGCCTTGTTTCAGTTTGCAGGCCACATACTGGCTCGCTCTTTCTCTGCCCCCAGCCCTCCCATTTTCCTCTTTAATGCTGTTCTCTTGGTGCCTGCCCAAATTACCTCCCAAAGTTCCTTACTGAGAATGAAAACAAGTGTTTTTCTCTGTGTTGACCAGTGAGCCGGCAAATACAGTGTGTTTAAGGCACAGCCTGGGAATGAATCAGGTGAATTATCACATTTGTTTTGGCTTTGCTTGCAGTGTCTCCATGAGGCAGGACCAAAACTTTGGCACATGGATCCATTGCATTCATTTTTTCTCCCCTTGTGTTGGTTTGGTATTTTGGGATGAAAGAAGCCTCTTGTTTTGCAAACCTCTCTGTGTTTCTAATGTGGTTTCCTTTAGGTTTATATTATATATCTGTTCTTTAAAAGGGACTTAAGGATTTAGAGAGGTTGTCTCCCTCCCTGTTCCCTCTTTTTCTCTCTCCCTCTCCCTCACTCTCTCCCTCTCCCTCTCTCCTCTTTCTTACACACACACACACACACACACACACACACACACACACTCCCCTTTGCACGCCTAGCTGTGTGGTTTTAAAATTATGTTGAGGAAATGGATCAGTTTGGGTTATGTCAACCTAAGAAATATTCAAACCTGTAAGAACTTTTGTGAGTTTATTTGAGCCAAACTGACAATTGCTGGTAAGCAGAATCTCAAAGGATTGAGAAAATGCTCCAGAGAATGGCAGTTTCGCACCTTATTTGATACATTACAATCCAAATAAGACTTACATGTATTAAATCCATTGGTGATAGAATAAAAAGTAAAATGATAGACACATACTTCTTTTTTAAAAATATATTTTATTAATTTTTTATATATATTTTTAATTGATTTTTTACAGAGAGGAAGGGAGAGAGATAGAGAGTTAGAAACATCGATGCGAGAGAAACATCGATCAACTGCCTCCTGCACATCTCCCACTGGGGATGTGCCCGCAACCCAGGTACATGCCCCTGACCGGAATCGAACCCGGGACCCTTCAGTCCGCAGGCCGACGCTCTATCCACTGAGCCAAACCTGTTAGAGCGGCACATATTTCTTTTACATAGGTGGGTACAAGATAGTTAATAGTCAGCAACTAGTTCAATAACAGTGAGGGCATTTGTGGTCTCCCTTCTAATGTGGTATCTGTGCTTTGAGGGGTCTAGAAAAAGGAAATTATTTTGAGATTCCAAAGGAATATTATGGTAGATGCAAAAAGACAACATACAGGCTTAGTAAGGTGAAAATTGAACTTATTCAGGTAAGATTCTAGCCTAGAACGTGACTACTGCTTCTAGTTTTAAATTCAGCCCTAGCCAGTTTGGCTCTGGGATAGAGCGCTGACTTGTGGACTGAAGGGTCCAGGTTTCATTCTCGGTCAGGGCACCTGTCCATATTGTAGGCAACTAATCAATGGTTCTCTCTCATCCTTGATGTTCCTCTCTCCCTCTCCACCTTCTCTGTCTGAAATCAATAAAAATATATATTTTTTAAACAGTTTTAATTTCAGATCATCCTTTGTGGTTATTTTAAGTCTCTGAGTTAGTAAGGCTGCCACACAGGCACGGGAAGAAGACCACGGCCCCAGCACCGCTCGGTATACAATGTTTCATTTTAGCTTGCCATTGTACACTCAATCTTTAACTTAAGGATCAATATAAGTCTTTGTAAATTTAGTTGGCATTACTAAATGATTTTCTTAATGATTTTTATCCAATTAGAGTCTTAATCGGAAATAACTTTGTTCCCTCAACCCCAGGCAAGTCCTTGCTGGCTTTATGCTTAAAATTCCAAAAAATATAGGAGAGGACGGAGAGTTGTTGCCTGGCTTACCAGAACTCATTGGAAAATGCAACCAGACTTTGTCAAAAATAAAATAAGGTGGCAGAGAACCATGGGCTCTTTGAATGAACCGGAATTACAGCAAATTTCAAGAGCTTGCTTTCAATGGCATTTGTGGCTATGAGTTGGTTTATTACTTTCACATCAGTGGTTCTTTAATAAATAGTATAAGAGTAAACAAATAACAAAAATAATGTTTTCTTATTCATTTATTTCCCAGAAAAACAAGCCACTTGATCTTTGAATTTGTTAGCTGTTTTCAGTTGATTTTTTTAAGTCTCTGCCTTAAATGGTTTTGTTAGTGTAAGCATGTCAAACTTTCAGCCAGCAGGCCGCACATGCCTCATTCCCGCCAGCCACGAGTTTGACATGCTTGCTCTAGGGGAGTGTTCTTTCTTGCTGTTTTATGGCTAGCCAGCATTCCCATGGGCATAGACATCATTAATTAGTCAGAACAATAATACTTATACTATGATGTAGATTTTCCCAGCCAACAAGGAAGGATTTTGGAATTTTCAGTTATCTGGAGCTTGATTTGAGTTTCTGATTTTTCTTTCATCATTTTTTCCTTGTAGATGGAGTCCTAGAACATAATTTCATTTTTTAATTAACTGACCTTATCTGGGGCTCTTCAAGTTCTTCGTCTCTGGTGGATTATGGATCAACTGCCTGGGGTGGTTGGAAATACACAGATTTTATCCTGACAGCCCCAAGCTGTGAATTAATTGTGGGGTCTGGCTGAGAAATGTTCCTTTATAAAGGTAATAAATAGCCTGGCTGCATCAACCTATGAACGATCAGATCATGGTTTGATTTCCCGTCAGGGCAGATGCCCAGGTTGCAGGCTCAAACCCCAGTGTGGGGTGTGCAGGAGGCACCCAGTCAATGATTATCTCTTGTCATTGATGTGTCTATCTCTCTCTCCCTCTCCCTACTTTTTGAAATCAACAAAAAATATATTTTTAAAAGGTGATAATTCTTTTATTCTCTAAAGATTAAGGAAAGTTATTTATGTATATGCTATTTTCAGTTAGCTTTATATTAATCAAGAGACCTGAGAAGATTTCTCAACCCACTCATCACTGAAGTTCAAAACCATTCCTGAAGGGTAGTTGGAGTCTGTATTAGTTTGATAGGTCTAGCGTAACCAAGAACCACAAACTTAGCTTAAGTCCAAAATTGAAATGTTACGGTTCAATATCTATGTCACCCCAACCCAAATTCATATCTTGAAACCCAATGACCAATGCAAGAGTATTATTTCATTTGGCAAGTAATTAGGGTTAGAGGAGATCATAACGGTGAAGCCCTCATGAATGAGAATAGTGTCCTTGTAAGGGTCATGAAGAGCTTGCTTCCTCTCTGTCTACTCTCCATGTGAGGATGCCGTGTGATATCAGTTGTGTACTGTAGGCAACCGATATATTTCTCTCTCATATTGATGTTTCTCTCTTTCTCCCCCTCTCCCTACCCCCTTGTCTCTCTTTAAAATCAATAAACATATCTTTGGGTGTGAATTTTTAAAAAAATCAAACATGGATATTGAGAATTTCAAGAAAATGGCAACATTTTTGAACTGTAAAGTTTGTCCCACTCCACACCACTCTAACTGGTGTATTTTGTAGGTCAGCTATTTTTCCAGGAAGCAGTATGGCCATGGGAGGAAGACTGTCAGATTTCAGCTTTGAAGAGGAGCTCAGATTGCCAGACTGGACTAGCTCTTCTGAATTTTCTGAGAATAAAGTATGGTAGCAACCATCTCAGGTAGAAACTGTAGCTTAACTCTAACCCTGCTGTTTGGCTTAACAATAGAAAAGTTATTTTGATTTTCTGAATTATAGAAATCATCCCATTCGATTGAATGCCTTATTGATTGTAATGTGAATATCCCATTGATTGTGATCTTACTGGTTTTAGGAAGCACATTCTTCTAGTCCCCAAAACCAGGACAGCACATTTACTCTAAATTGCCTCGATGGCTCTAGATAATGTGTTCCTGGTGACTCAGTGGTCCCAAGAGCCCGGGCTCTAGATAATGTGTTTCTGACAAGGCAGTGATCCTGAGATCCAAAACTATAATTAACATGCTTAATTCTGCTTCTGCAAACTGCTTTATTGCCAACCAGGTTCCTCATCCCAAACCCTGGGATGTAGTCAATACCTTTGTGATTTTTGCCTCTATAAATCTGGTATTGCGGCCATCTTATCAATTTGAGATTTGGGAGAGTGAAATGCCCCCTCAGAGCTCCGGATTGCAATAAACGTGACTCTTTAATTCGACTTCTTGAGGAGTCCTTCTGTGATTCGTGGGGTACATTATAACAAGATGCCAGGCCCTGTGGCTTTCTTGGAGAGCTCTTCAATACTCCCCTCCTCCCACCTTCTTTTACACCCCCTCCCCACATCCCACCATGCCTGGGCTCTGGGGCCACCCACGTGTGCAGTCCAAATCCTGCCTCACTGTGAGTGGAGAGGGGAGACCCAGAGGGAGATAGTTATCTTTTCTGCAGGTGAAAGGAACCATTTAGTCGCTGGTGATTTTGGGGAAAAGGCTCCCTCTTCTGTAGGCACTTCAGCCCAAGAATAATAAAGGTTGCCTAAATAAAGGTTAGAACTTGAGGTGGGGGAGGGGTGCTTGGTTGCTAAGGGGCACATGCAGGACAGGCTGCCAATTGTGACATGGCTGCCAATTGTGACATGGCTGCAGATTATTGGGCTCCTGCTCAGCGCAGGGACTTGGTCCCACTTCTCTGGGTTGCGTGTACGTGCCCCAGTATTTTGGATCGCTCCTTGTGCTCCAGTCTCCTGGATCGCGTATTGTGCTCCATTATTTTGGATTACCTCTTGTGCCCCAGTCTTCTGGGTCACTCTCCTTGCCCCATTCGCCTTGGTGGCTCACTGTGCCCCGGACCTCTGCCTGTCATGTCCGGGCTGCACATGTGGGCCCCACGGTTCCTGTTCCTATGGCAGCTGTTGTGGCTGCAGGTCCAGGCAGCTCCGATTCCGGAGGTGGCCATGGACTCTCTCCTGCTGACCCCCATGCCCCTGGGGCCCACCAAGCCCTGGTCTTGGGATCAGCAAAATCCTGCACACCTTGACCTTTCTTCTGTCAACCATGAAGTCTCAGCTGTACTTGCAGAGGCCCCTGAGAAAACGGAACCTTCTCCAAACCCTCAGGAGGCTTTAGTTCAGCTTCCACCCCAACAAGAAGCTGCAACTCAGCCTGCAGTGTCCTCTGAGCCGTTGAAATTTTTGTTGGACCACCACGGAGATCAAGATAAACAGCAACCCTATCGTGAATATGTTCGCTCTTCAAAGAGATCAATTCTCCCTTCTGTGCCTCTTGAAGAGATAAAAAATTCTCACATCCATCAGGCTCAGCAGCCAACCTTTCCACCCGTGGACCTGGGACTCACCATCACTCCTGAACACACTTCGGGGGCTGCGGCTACAGCCCTGCAGCAGAATGCAGCTCCACCAAAGCCCTCTGAGGTGACATTTCAACAGGAAGCGGGGGTTCAGGGTCAGTGGCCAACCATCCCACCCGTGGACCTTGGACTCACCATCCCTCCTGAACACACTTCGGGGGCTGCGGTTATAGTTCTGCAGCAGAATGCAGCTCCTTCAAAGCCTTCTGAGGTGACATTTCAACAGGAAGCGGGGGTTCAGGGTCAGTGGCCAACCATCCCACCCGTGGACCTTGGACTCACCATCACTCCTGAACACACTTCGGGGGCTGCGGCTACAGCCCTGCAGCAGACTGCAGCACCTTCAAAGCCCTCTGAAGTGACATTTCCACTGGAAGTGCTGGTTCAGGCTCAGTGGCCAAACATTCCACCCGTGGACCTGGGACTCACCATCACTCCTGAACACACTTCGGGGGCTGCGGCTACAGCCCTGAAGCCGAATGCAGCTCCTCCAAAGTCCTCTGAGGTGACATTTCCACAGGAAGCACCGGTTCAGGCTCCTCAGCCAACCTTTCCAGCTATGGACCTGGAGATCACCATCACTCCAGAACCGACTTTGGAGGCTGATGTTACAGCCCTGCAGCAGACTACAGCTCCTGCAAAGCACCCCGAGGTGACACTTCAACATCCAGAACTTGCTCAGGTTACGCAGCCAACTTTTCCTGAGGTCACAGCCACAGGTCTACTGTTCAACCTAGAAGTCACCATAACTCCGCCTCCAGAGACATCAGAGACAGTTCCTCCAATGACTGAACAGAGTGCCACCATGAACATCTGTGAGCTCTGTACCTGCAGTAATGGGACACTGTCGTGTATTGGTTTTGACTCAAAGCAGAGGCTCGACAGAGTGCCAGTACCAGAGCCCAGCACCTATAATGGCACCTTCACCATCTTGTAAGTATTGCCTTTCCTCATTTGCTCTCTGCATCCTGGCTGACATGGCAGCCTTTTCCTTGAGGTCTTCCTGGGCCTTCCTCATCTCCCCCAAACCATGTTGAATGACTTTGTTTTTATCTTTGTTTGATAGCTCTTCCTTATCTTTATTCTTCTTAATACTTTGTTCCCCCTTAACCAGTCTTTTGCTTGTAATTGCCCATATTATTTTTCCAAATTTTTAGCCCTAGCACTTCATTCCTTAACCTCTACTGTCCTCCCACTTATGCTTCATTCTCTTTATAGCCACATGGCCCTCTCCCAGACTCATTGGTGGTGATACAACAAAGTGGTTAGGAGTAGAGATTCTACAACCAGAGTGACTGGCTTTGAACCCAGTACGCCTTTATTAGTGTTGAGACTCAATTTCCTCACCTGTAAAATGAAGATTATATAGTTACCTTTACATAGGATTGTTGTGAGTTTTAGGAGAGTTAATGTGTGTGTGTGTGTGTGTATACATATATATAATTTATAAAATTTCCTAACATATGTCTGTGTTCGCTATTATTATTTGATCCCTCAGTCATATCTAGAACTTATCTTTGTCCCCTGGCTTTCTATATAAATGACCCATTTTGTTCCCAGCCCAGGTTTAAGTACTGTGTGAGCCACAGAAGTATGACTTTGTCTATGGAACATGACAGTGGTAGGGGGGAAGAAAGGGAATATACATAAAAAAGGAGGTGATATATAATTAAGCTCTGAAAGAAATACAGGCCAGAGGTGCTATAATACAGCAGAATCTTTAGTTATTGGTGTAAGGAAGTCAGGGAAAGCTGCATGGATAACCCAGAAGTTTAGCTGGGACTTAAGGGAGGCTATGGTTTGGTAAAATAGTGAGTACAGTAGGGCAAAGGCATGGCTACAGGAATGATCATGACTTAATAGACCAGTCTGGTTATAAAGAATTGATTTAGGAAGTAGTGATAAATATGATGATGAAAACTCTTGACTATCAGATCTAGGGGTTTCCAAGTTACACTGAAAAAAGGAGTTCTAGTGAAAGTTTTCAAGTGAGAAAGACAGATGAGTAAAAAAAAAGGGGGGGCGGGGTGGGGATTATTTCAGATTCCATAGGTAGAGTGATCTAGAAAGGAAATCTTGACTCAGGGAGACCAAGTAAAATACTCTAGGAGTTCAGTGAGAAGACTCTGAATCAGAATGTTGTGATAGAAGAAGAAAGAAAATCCTCAGAACACTATAAAGGAAGAACTGACAAGCTTTAGTAATTGACTGGAGTGAGGATGGGATGTACAGTCAAGAGAAAGATCAAATATGACCCTGGAAAATTTCTGTCCTGGATGATGAGGAGAATGATGGTGGTATGACAGGTGGGCATACAGCAGTTGTGAAAGAGAGCCAGGTTTAGGAGGTGAGCTCAGTTTGGGCTTCTTTCATTGGTGAGCATAAAGCAACAAGAAGGCTTCTGCTTGAGAGGAGATGTCCACTAGGCAGAGGGGCAGACAGATAACTGACTTTTTCTGACCTTCCTGAAAAATATGTAAACTGAATAGGTAAGTTATTGCTGAGAGATGAGGACAAAGCTAAAGATTCAAAGTCATCCACAGAATTAGTGTTTGAAACTGAACCTCAGGAATTTAACAGCTTCTTTTAAACACTTGTAATTCATGGACACATTCTCACTGTTTGTGGGTTTTAAAAAAAAATACATTATTATTGATTTCAGAGAGGAGGGGAGAGGGAGAGAGAGAATGATGAGGTCAATGATGAGAATCAATGATGAGATGAATGATGAGAATCATTGATCTGCTGCTTACTTCACGCCCCCTACTGGGGATGTAGCCACAACCCAGGCATGTGCCTTTGACCAGAATTGAACCTGGGACCCCTGAGTCCACAAGCTGATGCTCTATCCACTGAGCAAAACCAACTGGAGCTCACATTATATCTTTATTAATTGTGCAAACTGGAAAGCTGTCAGATGTGTAGATTAGAAAGCTTGTGTTTCCTCCATTTAAATATCAAGGTTGCAATGATTGTTTTACTTATTCTGTTCATTTGTTTCTTACTTATTCAATGATATTAACTGTTTCTTTGCAGAAACTTGCAAGGAAACGCCATTTCTTACATTGGTAAAGATACGTGGAAGTCATACCATTTGGTTGAGAAACTGTGAGTATATTCTCTCCATACGTAAATATAAAAAAACTAACTGCATTGTAAGAACTTCTTGGTCCAGAATTTTGAGGTCAGTAGCTCTGAGAAAAGGTATTTCCTACTCTGTATCCCAAATCAAGTCTATTGATTGCAATTCTGTTCATTTTAAAAAATTAAATTTGGTAGGCCCTCTTTATAATCACAGTCAATTGAAACTTATTTTTTATTATGATAAGCAACACATGATTATTTTTTTTAATATATGAAAATTAGATAGCAGAAAACCCTGCTTGTGTCCTCATCCCCACCCGAAGGTAACTGCTTCTCTATGTTTCCTATATTTCCTTACATATCCTTTTCAATGCATTTGCCTACATACATATTTACAGATAGCAAAATAGGTATGTTATGTGATTTTCATATCTTTCTTTACATAATTGATAACATCCTACGTCTTGATTCTTTCTCCTCATAATATATCTTACACATGTTTCCTTCTTGTTAGAGAGAGGGTTACCCAATTCATTTAAACTGTTTCAGAATATTTCATAGTTTCATAATCCCCCTATTGATGGCTATTTAGATTATGTCCAGTTTTCTTGTTACATGTATTTGATGCAACATACATTCTTGTCCATGCATCTTTGGGACCATGGGCTGGTATTTATGTAGAATAGATATTTAGAAATGGAATTGTTGGGATGAAACTATATTGATACAGCATTTAATTTTCCTTAAAGAAATTATGCCAATTTATACACCACTAAGTGAGCAACTACAGTATTTATTGTCTTCTATCCTTCCATCACTAGATAGTCTCCATTTTTTGGCTGATCTAATGGGTGAATAAAGGCGGTCCCACCTAAGTTTGAATTTTTCTGATTACTTGTGAATTCAGATACTTTTATTTATTTATTGAACATCTGTTTCTTAAAAATAATATTTTATTGATCCCAGAAAGGAAGAGGGAGAGAGAGAGAGATAGAAACATCCATGATGAGAGAGAATCCATTGATTGGCTGCCTTCTGCACACTCCACACCGGGGATTGAGCCCGCAATCTGGGCATATACCTCTACTTGGGAATCAACCGTGACCCCTTGCTTCATAGGTTGACATTCAAACATTGTGCCCTGCTGGCCAGGCAGGTTTGGAGATTTCTAAGTCAGCTTGAGATTTATACCTTGGAAAGAAGAGGTTCCTAACTTAGAGTCAGTGGACCACCCACACTGGACCATTTCTTACCATTTTTCCTCCCAAATATCTCTTGGTTATCTGCAGAAGCCTATATTCTTGAGGACTATATTTTTAAAAGATGTATAAGTTAAAATATATATGAAAATAAAGGAAAGCTATTATTAAAATGCGTATTAAAAACATTTTTTATTTTCCTATGATTATTTATTTTTCAATCCTCCCCTGAGGATATTTCCCCTTTGATTTCTGGAGAGAGTGTAAGAGAGAGGTAAAGACAGAGAGAAATATCAGTGTGAGAGAGACACATTGATTGGTTGCTTCCTGCAGGAGCCCCTAACAGGCCTGGGCTGGGGAAGAGCCTGCAACCCAAGTATGTGCCCTTGACCAGAATTGAACCCGGGACCTTTGGTCAATAGGCAGACATTCTATCCACTGAGCCAAACCAGCTAGGACTAAAATTTTTAAAAAAATAGATTATTGAAAGGCCAGCCACCATGGCTCAGTGATTGAGTCTCAGCCTATGCACATCGAAGTCCCTGTGGGATTCCCATTGAGGATACATGCCCAGTTGCAGGCTCAACCCCCAGTGGGCTGTGCAGGAGGAAGCTGATCAATCATTCTCTCTCATCATTGATGTTTCTCTCTCTCTTTCTACCTCTTCCTTCCTCTGTAAAATTAACGAAAGTATATTTTTAAATTAAAGCAATAAAAATATTATTGATACTACTTCTCTTTTTTACGTTTTTCTTTAATCCTTGTCCTAAGATATTTTTTCCATTAATATTTTTCAAAGAGAGTGGAAAGAGGGAGAGAGAGAAAGAGAGAGAGAGATAGAAAGACATGAGAAAGAGATATCGATTGACTGCCTCCTGCTGGTTTGGGGCTAGGGATTGAACCTACCACCAAGGTATGTGCCCTTGACTGGGAATTGAACCCATGACCTTTTGGTTTGTTGGCCAGTACTCTAACCACTAAGCAAAACCAGCCATGGCAAATCTGCTCCTCTTATAAGTAACACAAGCTATAGTGGTTGATCTGATAACTATTATAACTTCAATGTAGTCATGAGAATAAATGTTATTTTGAGATATCTGCAACAAATATATTATCTGAAAACATCTGTGAATTTATTGGAGACCTAATGAAGTACTATACTGTTAATCTAGTATGGTTTGTTGCCTACATTCACAATGTAGGGCAATGCTAATTTTTGGTAGATGTTTGTGAAAATAGAGATGTAATTTTATTTCCCATTCAGGTTTGGCCCCCTGAATTCAATCCATACAATGCTATTCACCGACTCTGGCCTGAAGTGGTAATCAGCAAATGAAAATTATATGCACACTTTGGCATGTGTTCAAGAAAGTGTAGTTTTCTAGGGAAAGGGTCCATAGTTTTATGAAATTCTCACAGGGCTCTTGTCTCCAAAGATTAATAGTCACAAATGTAGAGGAAAAGAAAGACAGTTCCTTGCCTATAAAGCTGTGCTTATTCTCATGAGTAATAGTAAATGGATGATTTGTTTTACACAAAAGTAGTAGACTGAAAATGATGTTTGTCATTTTCTGAAATCATGGAAAAGGTATTTATGGAACGTCTGCTGTGTGCCAGGAACTGTTTTATGTGCCAGAATTACATGCTCAAGAACAAAGTAGACAAATTACTCCATTTTTCAAGGGGTTTACAAGTATATAATATGAAAATGAATACCTATATATATAAAAGCCTAATATACATATTGTCCCCATGGGAATTCAACTGGGAGGCCGATGGCTTGCTAAGATGTGCGCTGACCATCAGGGAGTGGTGCGAAACAAATGAAGGAAGGCCCTGGCCAGCAGCCAGCAACCAGGGAAGGGAGGCCCTGGCCAGGCAGCCGGAAGGTCCCAATTAGCCCTGATCACCAGCCAGGTATATGGACCCTACCCTATTCATGAATTTTGTGCACTAGGCCTATATTGTGTATATATATACACACATATATACGTATTAACTAGGTACATATCATTTCAAATATTGGTAAGTTCTTTGGAAAGAAAGAAAGCTGAGTAAAGAAAGTGAATCCATTTTAGAATGCTATATTGTTTGCAAAAGAGGACGGGAGAAGAAAGGTTTGAAAAAAAACACACAGATTATCTTCCTTCAATTAAATAAGAATTAGGGTATTTCGCGGGCACCATTACCCGGGTTTCCCCATATATATTTCTGTGCAGGAAATAATTGTAGTTATTTTGCATTTTGATCCAGATATAACCTTTTCATTTTTCAGAAATCTCAGTGCAAATAATTTGAGAGAATTACGTAAAGATTCATTTGAAGGCCTGGCTTCCCTCCAGTATTTGTAAGTTAATTGTATTTACTTATGAGTTTTTAGTTATATTATCTATAAAATAAATAAGGGGTTCAAATGAAGAAATTTCTACAATTTCTTCCAGCAATAAAATTCTACAATTCCATAAGTCTGTGTAGCTCATCTCTAGCATTTAATATCTCCTATGCATTTTCAGTTTCAGTTTTGCCCTCTAGACAAAATATTGATAGGAAAAACTCTTCAGTTATGGAGTAAAAGTGGTGATGAGGTCTGAGTAATGATACGCACCATTATGAGCCTTGTTATATAAGGTTTATATACCATCTGCTTATATTTATATTTAGTTTAGGGCCCAAGAATCAAATTGAGCCTATGATTGCTCATTACATTTTTTAAATTTAAATTCTTTATTTTTTAAAGTATTACATAAGTATCCTTTCCCCCCCATTTACCTCTCCCTGGCCACCTCCTTCCTCCTCCAGATTGTTTGGATCTTAACAGCACATAAGTTAAGAAGGATTTTCACACTTTTAAAGGACTTTGAAAGAAAAGAAACAAAGAAGAATATGCAAGACAGACTATTTGTGGCCTGCAAAGCCTAAAATATTTACTGTCTGACCTTTACATAAAAGGTTTTAAAATGTTGATTTAGTAAAATGAGAGGAATTTAGCTTAACCTCAAATTGCCTCCTATAGGACAAGGAACTATAAAGCATTTACATTAATTTGAATGCCATTAACCCAAAATTTTTTAATAATTGATTCTAAATTAGATTAACATTTACAATTAAATGTTTTAGCAGATGACTTATGTAAAAAATGTTATTAAGAACATATTATATTATGAAGAGAGCAGACTGGTGTTGAGGATTTCAATGCAAGAATTGTTATACCAATACTAAATGTAAATGTTTAAAATGATGGTTAAGTGGTATTAGAAATGTCTCCACTAAGTAAATATATCAGAAATGCCCCTAACTTCACTAATTAAAAAATAAAAATCTCTTCAGCCTCCTTGTCAAGGAAGAAATGCTTTTCTAGTATCCTATTTACTTAGAAATAGGGAGATGTTGGTTACTATAAAAACTCAACTATGATTCTTTGTCCATGGCACCCAGAGGTGTGTATGTCATTAATCCTTATTAGGCTAATGAATGATGCTATTTAGCAACTGGGTTCTTTCTGCAAATATGGAAGGCTTCAGGCAAGTAGGTATAAAGAGCCTCACATGACACTAAAAATAGTCATTTGTATTATTAAACCTTTCAAACTTCAGAGGGACATCCACTTTTATATTGGTCTTCTTGCTATCTCGCTTTCAAACCTTCCATACAGTTTGGAGGAAATAAAATGAAGTAAACAACTGCTCAATAGGTTATGTCATTCATTACTTCTACTGTGAAATACTTTGTAAGCTACCTATTTGATGCTAGCATAAAATATTCCCATCCATTAAAAAATGCCTATCAATAAGCAATCTAAAACAGAACATGCCAAGCACTGTACCTAGAACTATAGGCACAAGATAGCTATGTCAGGGTTCCTACCCTTCTGATAATTGATGCTCTCATAGGGAAAATAAACATATCAACTCAAACCATAGAGCACAAGTACTAAATGGAAGACTATGTGCTGCAGTGGCACACAAGAGGGAGCCATGAAATAATAAAACTACATTTCTTTTAAAAATCATTTTTCTCTCTACTTCCCAGCTATTTGTTTATTTGATAAATATTTCAGTTTGCACCTGTTTGCATGTCAGTAGACAATGCTGATGAGCAAGACCCAGTCCATACTTTAAGGAGTTTGTACTCAGAGGAGATAGGATGCAAAAATAACTCTATTAAAATTTGGTAAGAAATGAATATATAAATTGGTTTTGGTGACAGCAGAGGGAAAAAAGACTTTATGTTGGATCAGCAAAGATGTCAGTAGAGCAATGCTGTTTGAACACGACCTTGAAGGGCTTTTGGGGATCAATGGACAGACATCTTGAGTAGAATAAGCTTGCAAAAGGAGCTTGGGAAAATATACCTTGAGTAGCTGTAGAGTACACGTAGGCGGAGGAGGAGATTAGAGCCAGATCTTCTGGAGTTTTGAATACCAAGTACCAAGTTATCACACCATTGCTCGAGGAGAAGCTTTAGCCTACAACAGAGTCACTTGGAGGGCTTGTTAAAACCCAAGCTGTACCCTCAGTTACTAATTCAGTCGCTCCACAGTCGGACTGAGAATTTCCATCTTTAATAAGTTCCCAAGTGATGCTGACTTGGTATTTGAGAACCACTTCTGGAGTGTTAATCTGGTGGCTGTGTGCAGGATGGTTTAGCAAAGGCGAGATTATAGATGGAAACACCAGTCAGAAGACAGTTAGAAAAGTGAGGAGAAAAGTGAGAAAAGTGAGGGACTAAAGTGGAATCAATGGAAATAAGACAGTGAATTATAGACAAGGGATGGTGTTTTCAAATAAAAATCCAGCACCATGTTGTGTTGTGTTGTCCGACCACTGTACAACTGAAGCCATTAAATACATGGATATTAAAACAATGTATAATAAGAAATGAATTGCTATTAGTATAATAGAAAGTATCATTAGTTCAACGTTCTGTATTAGTTCAAAGTTCTGTATTATTTAGAGCAGTCACTTACTTTTAAGTTATGTGAAAAGGCATCTTTTATTTCTTCTGGTATTGAATTTGTCTAAAACACAGAAGTAAACCAGGGAGGTGTGTAGATGTGAGTCTATTTTTTTTTAATGTTAGACATTTATAAATGTACACGAAGATATAAACTTTAGCTCATAGTCTAAATTTGATGAGACCACAAAGGGTCTTCTAATCAATTCTTCTGCTCTCAGGAATAAATACCTTCAAAATGTATCCAGATCTATAGTTGTATGTTGTATTTGTGAAGATCCTGATGGTGAGACTTTTGAGTGAGGGCAGTATAATGGGTTCTAGATGGTTCAAATCACAATTCTTAAGGTTTTCAGTTTAGACTAAACCTGTGTATTCAATATTATTGTAAGCTCTACCAGTTATTCCTACTAATTAGATACTAATAAGTAATTAAACACTATTTTTCTTTTACTTTTTCTAGGGACTTGTCCTGTAATAAGATAGAATTTATTGAAAAGAATGCATTTGATTCATTACCTCTTTTACAATATATGTAAGTTATAAATATAACCTCATTGTGTTTAGGAATTTCATGAAACGTAATTGTAAACCTTTTTGTTATTTATTTTGAAGTAAGATTAAAATTTTATTACTAGAAAACTACTAAAGTTATGTAGAAAATCCCATTTGTCTCTAGCATAGATTAGTGTGAGAATTCTGTCACATTCCGAATGAACCATTCTATCTGCACAGCAAAAGAAACCATCAACAAAACAACAAGAAAGCCCACTGCATGGGAGACCATATTTGCCAATGATTTTTCCAATAAGGGTATAATCTCCAAAATTTACAGAGAACTCGTACACCTTAACAAAAGGAAGATAAATAATCCAACAAAAATGGGCAACAGGTCTAAATAGGCACTTTGTGAAAGAGGACATACAGAACACCCAGAGACATATGAAAACATGTTCAAAGTCACTAATCATCAGAGAGATGCAACTCAAAACAATAATGAGATAACATTTCAGACCAATCAGAATGGCTATCATCAACAAATCAACAAATGATAAGTACTGGTGAGACTGTGGAGAAAAAGGAAGCCTCCTCCCCTGCTGGTGGGAATGCAGACTGGTGTAGCCACTGTGGAAGACAGTATGGACTTTACTCAAAAAGTTAAAAACAGTATGAACCATACTATAGCAGTGGTTCTCAACCAGGGTGATTTTGCACCAGGTGACACTTGGCAATAGCCAAAGAGAGTTGTAGTTGTCAGAACTGTAGATTTGCTAATGGCATCTAGTGGCAGAGGCCAGAATTATTGTTCAAGGCAAAGGACAGTTCCCCATGATAAAGAATTATCTAGCCCCAAATGTCAATAGTGTTGAGGTTGTGTAGCTTTATTTCAGAGAAATATAGATCAGTTTAATAGAAGCATTTTTTTTATCTAATGCACCACATGTATAAACATGAAAGCATAAACCATAAGCAAATATCTCCCATAGAAAGAATTTTGGTATATAGAGGGAGTATTGAGGTTGTTTTATCATATATAAATTAGAATCTCTGCTAAAGGATAAGTGATCTGAAAGAATTTTTTTCTCTTCTTTTGCTCTTGTCTTTTTTTAATAGAAATCTTGGTTGCAATTTAATCACCAAAGTGAACTTTGGAACATTTCAGACCTGGCATGGAATGCAGCTGTTACACAAGTTGTAAGTGAAATAGAAGATGAACACATGTAAAAGCTATGTGTAAAAACTTCATACAGTGATTGGTTGGCTGGGTATAAGCTCAGTTTTTTTTTTCTTCTTTAAATGAGGAAACTAAGGTACAAAGTGTCCAAGAGACTTGTTTAACTGACATATGCCATGCTCTGCTTTCCCAGAACTGACTTTTGGCATGGGCTTCTTTGTTTTCAAGAATTGAGGGGGGAGGGTGATAATACTGAATTGAGGGGAAAATTTATTTCAGCACTGGGAATAAAAGTTTGTGTCAATTAAGAAATTTATTTATTTGATTGATATGTAATCAAAATATTATTTATTTTTTAAACAAACATCCATTAAATTCCTAGTAAATGTCAGGCACTAATAGTCAAGAAATTGACAAGTAAATAGGTGATTACATACATTGTAAGGAAGCCTGTGATGCAAGAATACACATGGGAGTATGTGATAGGAGCATGGCTTTCACCAGTTCCTCTTACATCTATCCCATTTGTGGCTCCAAAAGCAAGGAATTAGGTCTATTTTTCTATTCATCTGGATGGTTTACACTGGATTTTTAAAAAGTTCTGGAGATGATAGAAAAGCACCTTGAATTATGAGGACATTGGAAATGGTATTTCCTTGCCCTGGCCGGCTTTGCTCACTGGATAGAGCACCGCCCTGGGGACTGAAGGGTCCCAGTTTAAATACTGGCCAATGGCACATGCCTGGGTTGCAGGCTTGATCTCCAGTAGGCGGTGTGCAGGAGGCAGCATATCAATGATTCTCTCATCATTGATGTTTCTATCTCTCTCTCTCTCCCTTCCTCTCTGAAATGAATAAAGAAATATTGAAAAAAAGAAAAAAGAAATGGATTTTCTGTAGAGCAGGAGCTTCCTCTCAGCATAGTTAATAATGGGGTTTTCAATCTGAAAGGTTCTTCAGTATATTTTTCTTTGCTATCCACTTCTTTCTTCTTCTTTTTTATTTTTTACTTTCTCTTCTGCACTTTATCATTCAGAGACTTGGGTAGTTCCCCAATTAAGAATCCTTTGTAGCCCTGGCCTGTGTTATACAGTGGTTGGAGCATTGGCCCATACAACAAGGGATTCTGGGTTCAATACCTGGTCAAGGGCACATAGCTGAGTTGTAGGTTCTATTTCTGGCCCTCATTGGGTCATGTGGTGGAGGCAACCAACCCATGTGTCTCTCTCACATCGATGTGTTGTTGTTGTTTTTTTGTCTCTCTCTCTCACTCTCTCTAAAAAAAGAAGTGGAAAAAATATCTTCAGGTGAGATTAACAACAACAAAAGAGAATGCTTTACAGATTCTAAGGGTGATCTCTGGGAATAGACGAAAAATGATTTTTTTAACCTTCACGTTTTGAACCAACAAAATGAATATAAACTTTCATAGCAGTTATTAAAAATGCAGACAATTTTAATTCTATTGCATTTTCCAGAATTCTACATGAAAATCCTCTGATGACTGTTCAAGATCCATATCTTTTTAATTTGCCAGCATTGAAATATTTGTAAGTATTGCAACAATTTCATGGCTCATGAGATGATTTCTGTTCTTACTTTTGTCAAAGAAGAACAATTTTGCATTTTGACAAAAAAACTCATAATTTAAATTTTAACTGGGTTATTCTCAAAAATGATTTATTGGCACAGAAAAGTGATAAAAAATGTACAAGGGCAAGACAGCCAGCAGAGAAAGGGAGCAGTGTTGAAAAACACATTCGGACATGGAACATGTAGATGCATGGAGAAATACCATGGATCTCAAAAAGAAAAAAGGAATAAGTTATACATTCTGTGCTTTTTTAAAAAAGTGATCAAATAGTGGTTGGAACAGAGAATGAGAAGTAGGATGATGGTAACACAAAAACAAAATAACACATTGTACTGTTCACCAAAGTCATTAGTTTGATGATGAAAATACATTAATTTGATGATGCAATACATTTAAATTTCTTCAAGAAGAGCTCTCTAAAATGATTATGTATGGAAAATAAACTAAAGCACCTTGAATTATGGAGCTGGCTTGACAGAGAAGCCAGAATTTAGGTCAACAGATGTTGTTAAGTGTCTTTTTCAAGAATAAAATTTTTGTCTTTGGGTTCATATCATGCATGTTTGGTCCTTCTCCTTCAGAGACATGGGAAGAACACAAGTGACATTGACAACACTTGATAACATTCTCATGACAGCTCCTGAATTAGAAAAACTGTAAGTTGATTTTTCTTTTTGTTTTTTAAATATATTTTATTGATTTTTTACAGAGAGGAAGGGAGAGAGAGATAGAGAGTTAGAAACATCGATGAGAGAGAAACATCGATCAGCTGCCTCCTGCACATCCCTTACCGGGGATGTGCCCTCAACTCAGGTACATGCCCTTGACCGGAATCGAACCTGGGACCTTTCAGTCTGCAGGCTCCATCCACTGAGCCAAACGGGTTTCGGCAAGTTGATTTTTCTTCTATTTATTTTCACTTGGTTCTTATGGTTTGCTTTTTTATTTTCTTAAGTCGGGTTTATTTAAGTATAATTTGTATTTAATATAATTCTCTCTTTTAAAGCGTACAGTTTCGTGAGTTCTGATAAATGTGCAGTCTTGATAAATGTAGCACCATCACATTAGAGATCCAGAACACTTTTATCATCCCCACAGGGCCCCTCATATTTCTCCTTTTTTTTAAAATGTATTTCTTTATTGATTTCAGCGGGGAAGGGAGAAGGAGAGAGAGATAGAAACATCAATGATGAGAGAGAATCATTGATTGGCTGCCTCCTGCACACCCCTTACTGAGGAATGAGCCCGCAACCCTGACATGTGCCCTTGGCCGGAATCGAACCTGGGATCCTTCAGTCCACAGGCTGATGCTCTATCCACTGAGCCAAGCTGGCTAGGGTCCCCTCATATTAATCTGCAGTCAGTTCCTCCTCCCACCTGCAGCCCCTGTCAAGTACAGGTCTGATTTTTTATTGTTATAGTCCTGCCTTTTACAGAGTGTCTTATAAATGAAATCATGTAGAGCAAGTGTGTCAAACTCAAAAGCTAACACGATCCAAATAAATGAGGCATGTGGCCGTGGGCTGTGAGTTTGACATGCTGTATGTAGTGTAGCTTTTTGTGTGTGGCTTCTTTCATGTAGCATGATCCTTTTGAGATCCATCTTAGTTGTTGCATCTATCAGTAGTACATTTCTTTTTTTATCGCTGCATAGTATTCCAATTGTGTGTATATACTAGTTTGTTTCTGTAGTAATCGGGTAATGGATATTTGAGCTGTTTCTAGTTTTTTGGCTATTATGAATAGAGATGCTAAAAATACTCACATGCAGGTCTTTGTGTGAACATACGTTTTCATTGCTTTGGAGTAAGATACCTAAGGGGGGGGCTGCTGCATTATATGCTGAGTGCATATCTAACTAGTAAAGAAACTGCCTAACTGTGTTCTAACGTGGTTGTTCCATCTCGCCTTCCCACCAGCAGTAGATGAGAGTTGCAATTGCTCCACAGTTTCACCTGACCTTTATATTTCTGTTTGATTTTTTAAATTAGCCTTTCTAGTAGGAATGCATTTGTATTGCAGTGTGATTCTAACTTGCATTTTCTAATAGCTGATGTGTGGAATGTCTATGTGAAAAATACATTTTTCAATGGAGTGTCTGTTCAAATCCATTTTAATTTGATATTTATCTTATTATTAAGTGTTAAGAGTGTTTTATATCAAGTCCTTTCTGTAAGATATGTGTTTACTAAATATCTTTTCCAAGGTTGTGCCTTCTATTAAACTTATCACTGAAGACCAGAAGTTTTTAAAAAATATATATTTTTATTTAGAGAGGGAGAGGCAGAGGGAGGGGGGAGAGAAAGAAGAGAGAGAGAGAGAGAGAGAGAGAGAGAGAGAGAGAGAGAGAAACCTCAATGATGAGAGAATCATTGATCAGCTGCTTCCTGCATGTAACCTAGTGGGGATTGAGCCTGCATCCAGGCCTGTGCCCTGACCCGGAATCCAACTGTGACCTCTTGGTTCGTACGTCAATTCTCAGTCTCTAAACTACACCGGCAGGCTGGAGTGTTTTTTTGTGTTTTTTTTTTGTCTTTTTTTAATACTAACCAGGAGATATTTTTCCTATCGATTTTTAGTGAGGGTGGAAGGGAGGAAGAGAGCGGGATAAAAGGGAGAGAGAGAGAGAGAGAGAGAGAGAGAGAGAGAGATCAATGTGAGGGAGACATATCAATTGGTTGATTGGTTGCCTCCTGCACACCACAAAGCCATCATTAAATCAAACTGTCTATAACCTCAAAAAGCTGTATCATGTCCCTTTTATAATTCTTCCTTCCCACTCCTCCTTGCCCTCCCCAATTCCTGTGCAAACACTGATCTGCTTTGTGTTACTATAGGTTAGTTTGCATTTTCTAGAATTTTATATAAATGAAATCGTATAGTATCTACTCTTTTCTAACTGGCCTCCTTTCTTCAGCTGATTATTTTAAGACTAGAGGCTCAGTGCATGAAAATCGTGCAATGGGGGCAGGGGGGCGGGGGAGTATCTCTCAGCCCAGATCTTGGTGGATGCCCAGTGACAGCTCCCTATAGGTAGTGGGCCTAAGCTAGCACTTGAACATCCTTAGCATTGCTGTGGAGGCAGGAGTGGCTCCCGCCACCACCACCACCACCACCACCGCTGTGTTCACCAGCCATGAGCCCAGCTTCTGGCTGAGAGGCATTCTCTCTGTGGGAGTGCACTGATCACCAAGGGGCAGCTCCTGTATTGAGCATCTACCCCCTGGTGGTCAGTGCACATCATAGCAACTGGTCGTTCTGCAGTTTGGTCGATTTGCATATTAGTCTTTTATTATATAGGTTTAGTCTATGTTGTTTTGCCTATCAATAATTCATGTCCTTTTATTGCTGAATAGTATTCCATTAAAAATGGATATATCCGTATTTTTCAACATTGATGGCTATTTGACTTGTTCCAATTTTTGACTATTACCAATAAAGCTATTGTGAATATTTATGTACAAGTCTGTTTATGGAAATATACTTCAATTTCTCTTGATAAGTGCCTGAAAGTGGAATGGCTATGTCATACAGTAGGTGCATGTTTAAGTTTTAAAAAACAACTGTTTTCCAAGTAACTCCTTTGTCACTAATATAATTCTGTATGTTTCCACTTATAGTATCTTACCTAACCATTTGGCCTGCTGCCTCTGCCAATTTAAAAATCATATTGAGGCTGTTGCAAAGACAGTCAAACTGAATTGTGAGATCGAATGTGTGACCGACACACCTTGTGGTGAGTCTCAATTGCCTGATGATAAACTTTTTAATTTTTATTTTGTTTTCATTTTTTATTTGTAATCAATGACGATACATTTTTAGGCAAATAAAGTAACTGTATTATTCTTATTCAATTGCTCAGAGTTCAACTCTAAAATTTTAAGAACTTCTCTTTGCTAAAAGTCAGATGAAGGGAAGGGTATTACCATTAATGGCTACATCGTGTGTGTTGTGCTCTCTGCTGGGTGCTTTGCTTCCAAATGAGAACTTGTTCATTAGAGTGTCACAGTTTGTAAACTCTTTTGTATGCATTAGGTTTCAATTGCCCTTTGCAGTGTAGACAGATGAAGATACATTTTAATTTGTTTGTTTTGCAAGTTTATGAAAAGAGTACAAATGATGCTGTTTTATGTAAGTTTTATTTGGAACCTGAGAGTTTTTGGATCCATCACCAGAAGCTGCTACCCAGCCCTTCTATGGCATGGGAGGGCTCTTTCTTTAAAGACTATGCACCTCTGAACTTGCTCTGAAGCACAAGGTGTTCTATCCACCAAACAGTCGTGTGCTTTTAAGTATTTTTCCACACGTTAGGTTTATTGGCAGCTACTTGATAACTTCCCAAATGTGTTTTCATGCCCAGAGAGCTTAAATACAAGTTTCTATCAGTGATCTGTGCTACTGATATAGAGTCAGTGTTGCTTATTTTGAAAACAATGTTTTGACCAATGATATTACTCCCTTCTGCCCCAACAGTGGGCAGAACAGGCATTTTCATCTCCTTTTAAGGTGAGTGAAAACAAGACCAGAAAGGGCTGACAGCTGTCACCTCGTGCCCAGGTCTCCAGCTCCCAGTTTGGGGCTCTCCACAAGCCCATGCTCTTTCCCAGGACGTTACCTCCTTCTCTCACCCTTATCACAACCAGCAATACTTTTAATTCTTCTGAAAATTCTTGTGTACCAGCTGCACAATGGTGCACTTGACCTTCACACAGTCAGAATCTTTGGATGGTTCCCCAAGTACAGCTGAAAATATAAGAAATGACATGAAATGATCACAAAGTAGGCATCTGACAAAAGTTATTTTTCCCTTATGTATTTTAGAACCCCAAATATTATTCCATAGATTTATTGAACATTCCACAGTGGTACACAACCTGGCAAGTCTCTTAATGTACATCCTAGATGCCTGCCTATATCTTAAGCACAGAGTGAGGGTAGACTTTTTTTTTCTGTATAGAGCCGTCTGTTATGGGGCTGGCATATGTGAAGGCAGGGCCCAAGTGAGGAATCGGTGGGTTAGTGGAGAAGGGTGTGTCCAGATGAGGACGTGTTAGCCGTGGGTGTTAATCGTGGTCATCTGTGATGGTAGCAAGAACACAAGCATTCTGAAGAGCGGAGAGAGGAAGGCTCAGGCCCCCTCTGCATCTGAAGCAGGACAGGATGGGTGCGTGAATGTGAGGAGCTCACAGTAGATCTGCAGAGCGTCTAACTGAGTGGGTCTTCCAGCCCTGGCTTTCCTCCAGTAACCGGCAGTTGGCCCTTGGGGACCAATGGAATAATCCTAAATATAGTCACCATATGTCATGCTATGGAATGTTCTAAGTAATTAACCACTTTAAAAAAAGAGACAGTTTCTCCTTTTGTTTTGTGGACAATCATAGATGTAAGTTGGGGTTTATATTTCTCTTCTCCAAACGGCACTCAGATACTTGCTGATTCCCTATATATTGGACTTGGATGTATGGCTGTGGGCTGACAAATAACTATCCCGTGAGTCTTTCAATATCAAATTCGATTTCTTCTTTTTTGACAGATGAAGAACTCATAATAAAAGGACCGCTAATGAACACATTACAGGCCCGGCAGGACTCCAGCACTGAGCTGACCATTGAGCCAGAGAGGGCATCCTCAGTCAAAAAAGGCGACACTTCCGCATCCATTATGAGTGAGCAGCTAGACTTTAATGATAAAAGTGATGTTAATAGTGCACTAAATTACCAATTGCCTTATTTCTTGGAGGGAAATCTAGAAGATATAGAATCAACTTTATTACCATTCATTAAACTGCCTCTTTCAAATGTATATGATGCAGATATGTCCCTGAATCATTTGAAAAACAACAGATGAAATCCTTCTCTTAAACCTGAACTTAACCATTCAAGTTTCAAAAATTAACCGAGGAAACTCTTTTCTGGAATAGGCCTTCTGATGAGACTGCTCACTGAGCAGCAGGAAGTAAAGATATCCAACGCAGAGTGGAATGAGAAACAATGGAAAGATGAGAGGATGCAAACCCTCGGGAAGCAGGAAGAGAGGGTGTCTAATGAGGTAAGGACAGGTCCTGAAACACCTGACCTGGACTTGTAGTCAGTTTAGGACAGTGATGGAGAACCTATGACACACCTGTCACAGGTGACACACAAACTCATTTTTCTGGTTGATTTTTCTTTGTTAAATGGCATTTAAATATATAAAATACATATCAAAAATATAAATCTTTGTTTTTCTATGGTTGCAAATATCAAAAAATTTCTATATGTGATATGGCACCAGAGTTAAGTTAGGGTTTTTCAAAATGCTGACTCGCCGAGCTCAAAAGGTTCGCCATCACTGATTTAGGACATGCCATGAAAGTACTCAGGTAGGAAGACCAGGAGCACCTCCTCTCAGTCCTGTCTTGATCATGTGACTTTGGCTTAGACAGTGATCTTCCACTTTGCTCATTTAGAGATCTGTGCCACTGTTCCTAGGGTACATGAGAAGAGGACCTAAATTCTAAAATAAACAAATTGTACAAGAACATGCTAATGATCAGATTACATAACACATCAGATGTGGTATGTTCTTTAAAAACCTATAAGATTTGGTATATTGCTTAAGAACCATGTGGAAAGGTGGGGTTTTAGAGTAGTAGTTAAGAATAGCTAGCAATTCATTAGAATAGGCTAGAGAATAGTTAGTTTTTATGCTTTCTGTATCTTTGTGGGTTTTTTTTAATGTTGTTGTTGGTGTTCTTGTTCTTCTTATTCTCCTCCCCCTCATTCTCCTCCTCCTCCTCATCCTCCACCTCCTCTTCTTCCCCTCCCTTTCCACCGACCCCTCTTCCTCTCCCTCGTCTTCCTCTTCCTCCTCCTCCTTCTAGCTCAGGCAAGAAGTGCCAAGATATAAGAAGGAAATCATCATTGCATCACCTGTGATTGCAGTAACAACGTTTTATTTTGTAGTTTTCTGTCTCCTTGTGGTAAGACAACAGTTAATTCAGATTTCCAATATATAGTCCATCTTTGAGGAGGTTCAGAACCCACAACCTGAAAATCAAAGCCACTGTCCTGTCTACTCCTACTTGATGTTCTTCTTTAGTCATGAGCACTGAGATATGCTTTATTCTTTTTTTTATTACAAATTATATTCTTGGGATGTCTAAAGGAAGCCCACTCCTTGAAATCTCTGAAAATGAAATCAAGATAACAAGCCATTAGACCATTTTAAAAATATATATTTTTATTTTATTTTTTTAAAATATATTTTATTGATTTTTTACAGAGAGGAAGGGAGAGAGATAGAGAGTTAGAAACATCAATGAGAGAGAAACATCGATCAGCTGCCTCCTGCACATCTCCTACTGGGGATGTGCCCGCAACCCAGGTACATGCCCTTGACCGGAATCCAACCTGGGACCTTTCGGTCCGCAGGCCGACGCTCTATCCACTGAGCCAAACCGGTTTCGGCAAAAATATATATTTTTATTGATTTCAGAGAGGATGGGAGAGGAAGAGAGAGATAGAAACATCAATGATGGGCTGCCTCCTGCAAGGCCCTTATTTTGAGCAAGCCCGCAACACAGGCATGTGCCCTTTACTGGAATTGAACCTGGGACCTTTCAGTCCACAGGCTAATGGTCTATCAACTGAGCCATACCAGCCACTAGACTATTTTGAAACTTAAGTTTTATAGGCCTGATTTGATATGATAGCAAAATTTCTTCAACTCAAAATGTACGAGGTTGAGTTGATGTACTCACCTATTACTCTCTTCCTGATTTCTTACTTTGTTGGATAAAATGAGGAGAGATATAGAATCTCCAACCTCATGGAGCTATGTCACCCTAGCAGATGGGACATGGCATAATGATAAAAGTGTGATCTTGTCAATTCTTAAGGTATACTTAGCAGCTTTCTTCTCCAGTGTGTAAGGCATGGTGTTCGTAGGTTCAGTTAAAACACTGCAACCTAAATCCTGCATCAGGCTTCTCTAAAGCATGTCATGTTAGAGTCACCTGTTCCTAGAGCTTGTCTGTGTCCCTTTTGTTCAATTACATAATGGTGTACTTTTCCCTATAGGCAGATTGCTGACATTAAAAGAACGATTTTGTAAGCTGATGATCTTGACTCTACCCCATAAATCCAACATATTTTCTTTACCCTTTCAACAGTCATGACAGCCCTCCATTCCAGCCAAAGGCACCCCACACCATAACCTAGCCACACCAGCCCCATTCCCACTTTTTAAAATGCCTTTGCCCATCTAAAATTCCCTTATTGTGCTCTCCCTGGGGAAGTCTGGTGAATATCTCAAAAGCCAGCTCAGGTTCATCTTTCTTCATGAAGCTTTCCCAGAGTCTTCCAGCCATGCTGTTCCTAGTTTTTTTGTGAGCTGTGTCACTATTTTTCTTTGAGGTAATAGTAAGGCAGTTCCATCCCCTGAGAACTTAAAAATATGGTAAACAATTTTTAAAAATGTGCCTCCCCAAGAGAGAAATACCTGGGTGAACACATCATGGAGCAGAGCAGAGATGTGTAAAGACCAAGTGGCTTCAGACCTATATGTTCCTAAGACTTTTGAAATGTCACATTTTAATATTCTAATCTGTGGAAGAAAATGAAAAATGGGAATAGAAAAGCCACCTAATTATTTGAGAGGGAAAATAATAGCAGATTTATATTCTCATCTTAAACAAACATATTTACAAAATGTAAAAAAAAATAGAACCTGTATAAATACTAGAAGTAAACAGAAGCAATATATTTATAATCTGGTGGTGGGAAACAGCTTTTTGAGCCTGATACCACAGGCAGAAACTTTGATAGATTTGACCACCTTGTCTGTGACACCATTAGCAAACTTAGCACTGGTTGATGCCAAGCACAGGATGAAGATGTTTCCATATACATGAGTGATTCAATCCCCACAATCCTGTGAGGAAAATAGTACCACCTTCTCCCATAGATGGAGATGGACTTAAGCTCCCAGTGGCAAAGGCAAAAGCAGGACCCTGTTCTGCCTGACTGCGAAGTCCGTGCTTCCTACTCCACTGTTCTGTGTCCTTAAAGACAAAAACACTGGGGCCATAGCCGCTGTTTCTCAGTAGTTAGAGCATCAGTGCAAGCACCGAAGGGTCCCAGGTTGATTCCAGGACAAGGGCGGGTACCTGGGTAGCAGGGCACCTGCCATGCAGGAAGCAACCAGTTGATGTGCCTCTGTCACATTCCTATTTCTCTCTCTTCTTTCCCTCCTGCCCCCTCCCTCCCACACTCTCTGAAAAACAATGGAAAAAATATTCTTAGGTGAGGATTAACAACAACAAAAAAGAGCACTGGGGAATATTTGAAACATTGAAATTCAGTGAAAGCCACTAAGGATTAAGTTACTTAATGTAAAAAGAGTTCCATAAATCAACAGGAAGAAGACAATCTAGGGTGGAAGAGGGCAAGGGCTGTGAAGAGTATGCTGTGTGTAGACATCTGTCACCCTATCTGTCCATCTTCTCTTGGTTTATAGGGTGTGGATTTTATTAGCGAGGTCTTTGTCACCTCACAGTATGAAAGTAGTCTGATATTTTCTTCTAGTCCTTTTTGTAATATTTGTTTTTTTTTCTCAAATTAAAAAAAACTATCATTGGTTTTATTTGCTTTTCTTGTGGTTGACTGTTACTCCCCTACATGAAGATCCGATTGTCTTAAAATGTTTTATTGAAGATCTCATTCTTTCTTTACTGACCTGAAATCTGTGGACTCTATTCTGTTGACCCAGTTATCTTTTTTTGTACCAGTAGCAGTATCACTATACATATATTTTGATTGATTTCAGAGAGGAGGGGAGAGGGAGAGAAAGATAGAAACATCAATGATGAGAGAATCATTGATCAGCTGCCTCTTGCACATCCCCTGCCAGGGATGGAGTCTGCCACCCGGGTATGTGCCCTTGACCAGATTGGAACCCAGGAATCTTCAGTTTTCAGGCCAACGCTCTATCCTCTGAGCAAAACTGGCTAGAGGATATAATTGTCACTATATAATTCCAGTTCCTTTTTAAACTCCTTTTTGGAAGCTAAACTCCTCCTTTTTGATCTTTTTCATACATTTCATTGCATATTTTCTCTACCAAATGTCAGTTGGTCGGTTTATGTTTAAAAATCATCTTGGAACTTGAATAGGATTACATTGCACTTGTAGGTTAATTTAAGGAGAATTGGCATCTTTACTACCTTGGAGGAACATAGTACTTCACTTGTGTATTCATTCTAAAGTCTTTTAGAAGAGTTTTAATGGGTCTTAACATTTTTTGTTAAGTTTGTTTCTTTATAGATTTTATTGATACTGTAAATGGTCTTTCATTTTTTTATGGGATTTTAAATTTTTTTAAATACTCAAATCTTCATTGTTCAGATTATTACAGTTGTTTCTCTTTTCTCCCCCTATAGCTCCCCTCCACCCAGTTCCAACCCTGTCCTTTGCCCCCCACCCCCACTGACCTCATCCATAGGTGCATGATTTTTGTCCTGTTTCTTCTCACATCCCCTCCATTTCCCTCCACAAGAACAGTTAGTCCACGCCCTTTCTATGCCCCTGATTCTATTATAATCACCAGTTCATTCTGTTCATCAGATTATTTATTTACTTGATTTTTAGATTCACTTGTTGATAGATGTGTATTTGTTGTTCATAATTTGTATCTTTACCTTTTTCTTTTTCTTCCTCTTCTTAAAGGATACCTTTCAGCATTTCATATAATACTGGTTTGGGGGTGATGAACTCCTTTAGCTTTTCCTTATCTGTGAAGCTCTTTATCTGACCTTCAATTTTGAATGATAGCTTTGCTGGATAAAGTAATCTTGGTTGTAGATTCTTGGCATTCATCACTTTGAATATTTCTTGCCACTCTCTTCTGGCCTGCATAGTTTCTGTTGAGATATCAGCTGAAAGTCATATGGGTACTCCCTTGTAGGTAACTGACATTTTTTCTCTTGCTGCTTTTAAGATTTTCTCTTTGTCTTTTGCTCTTGGTATTTTAATTATGATGTGTCTTGATGTGGTCCCCTTTGGATTCCATTTGTTTGAGGTTCTCTGCACTTCCTGGACTTGGAAGTCTATTCCTTTCACCAGATAGGGGACGTTTTCTGTCATCATTTCTTCAAATAGGTTTTCAATATCTTGCTCTCTCTCTTCTTCTGGCACCCTTATAATTCCGATGTTGGTATGCTTGAAGGGGTCCCAGAGGCTCCTTACACTATCTTCATAATTTTGGATTTCTTTTAGTTTTGCTTTTCTGATTGGGTGTTTTTTGCTTCTTCGTATTTCAAATCATTGGCTTGATTCTTGCGATCCTCTAGTCTGCTGTTGGAACTCTGCATAATATCCTTTATTTCAGTGAGTGTATGCTTAATTTCTAGTTGGTCCTTTTTCATACCCTCGATGTTCTCACTAGATTTCTTAAGGATCTCACTACATTTATTGGTGGTCTCTTCTGTCTTACTAAATTTGTCGACGGTTTCTAGAAAGTTCTTGAAAAACCTTAAAAGTGTGATTTTGAACTCTAAATCCAATAGTTTGCTTTCCTCCATTTCTGTCATGTTTCTTTGTCTCCACATTTTGGCTGCTTCCCTGTGTGGATAGAGTGGCCTTCTGTGCTAGATGTCCTATAGGGCCAAGTGGCTTAGTCTCCCCAATTACCTGAGGTGGATATTCTTGGTGCACCCCCTTGTGGGCTTTGTGCACAGTCTTGTTGTAGTTAAGCCTCGATTGTTGTAGTTATCACTGGGAGGAATTGACTTCCAGACCAATTGGCTGTGAGAATCAGCTGTGTCTGCAGTGGGAGAACTTCTGTGCTGAAGACACCCTTCTGGGGCAAGACTTGCTTCCTTGGGGCTTTGGTGATCACTGAGTCTGCCCCCTGAGTGTGACCCTTATGGATCTGAGGAGTTGTAATCTGGATGGTCCCACTCTGACCACTGGGTACACTGGCTCTTGGATCTAAGGAGGTGCTAATTTAGCCTCTGCCTGAGGCTACCCAGCAGGAGCTACAAAGAGATCTGCAGATTCCCCTTCTTTTTGGGGGGGGTTTGGAGGTGCCCAGATGAGGCCCAGCTGTGAAGCAATGCAAGCTGCTGTGGGGCCTTGGGCCTTCTCTTGCAAGTGCTGGGTCTGTCTGGCCCAGCTGCAAATTGTTGGGTAATTTTCAGATTGCAAAGGGCCAGGATATTCATATGCAAATCCTCTGCCTCATCCTGGGTGCGGCTGGATATCAGGGAATCAACAGGGCAGAGCAAGCAGCTATGGCTGATCCTCAGCCCTGCCCTAAGAAGCCCCGAATCTCAGTGTCCCAGTAATTGCTGCAAGGAACTCTGAGGGAAAGCCGCCCTCAACTTCCGAGTTTTGTCCGCTGCCAGACAGTCCAGTTTCTCCTGGTATGAGTCCTGGGTCCCCAGAGACTTCCCCGAACTGCAGTTCAGAGCAGTTGGGAGCTGGAGACTCTCTCCCGATTCAAAAAGAAAGCCACGTCCTCAGGTACCAGCACCTTTCCGTGCGCTAGACCCTCCGTACCTCTGCACTTTACTTTCGCAGCTCCTCTGACTCTCAGTGTGCTTTTCTCTCTCCTTCTAGTTGTAGAATTTCCACTCAGCCAGCCTTCCTGTAGTTCTGGATGATGTCTGTTTTGTCTTTTCATTGTATTTTTGAAGTTGTTGTGGGAGGCAGCAATTTCCGGTGTTTACCTATGCCGCCATCTTGGTTTCTCCCCTATTTCATTTTTTATTAATTATTTGTGGTATGTAGGAAAGCTATTGAAATTTGCATGTCTTGATTTAGCCTTCTTACTGAGTTGTCATATTACTGCCAAAAAAATTTTAATCTATGCTTTTGGGCTTTTTAGGTTGTGCATCATCTCATGTGCAAATAGGTTTTGTCTCTTTCTTCCCAGTACTTCATTTTTCCTATTACATTGATTAGGACCTCCTCGACAATGATAAATAGTAACAGAAAACAGAGCTGCTGTGTAGGTTTCGGGTAGATACTTTCATTTTCTTTGCTACTTCTAAGAGTTTTTATTGGGAATTATGTGCTGAATGTTATCTGAAACAGCCAAGAAAATGCATTGCCAGCTGCATGCAAGGTCCTAAGATAGGACTATGGAAGAGTAAAAGGACTAGGCAGAGTCTGTCCTCAAAAAGTTACCATCTCACTTAAAAGAGAAGGAATAAAGTTTTAGAAAGAGTGGTCATTGTATGAATAATCACGATGCTGTTTTCTTCCAAAATAGATTTTTCGGAGGAAGTTACAAAAAAGACGAAGCTCAAGGTAAATATGGGTCTGGAGATTTTTAAAGTAGAATTTTATAAGGAAAGGACCTTCCTCTTTCTGTAAGCGGCCAGAGGTGACCTCTGAAAATGGTTTATTATTCACTTGAGTCAGAAAACCTCACAAAATCATGGAAGTCAAGAGATTTAAACCTTTGTGTTCACTTTAAGGACACTCGTGAAAGTACACGGGTCATCAAGGGTATGCATATCTGAAAACCACCAAGCATCTCAAGGATGTCACTTTATAGGAGCAATGTGTGCATTACAGTGGTAGAGTTGGTAGGCGTGCTCAGGCCAGAGAGAGAGAGGCTGGGTCAGGATTGGGTGCAGGTTGGTGACCCCAAAGAGTGCTGAATTTTTGCTGCTGTTAACATAAAAAAAACATTGTAAAGAATTTTTGTGAGTTTATTTGAGCCAAACTGTCGACATGCTGGGAATCAGAACCTCTAGGAATTGAGATAATGCTCCAAAGAATGGCAGGTTACATCTGTATTAATGCATTGCAATCAAAGGAAAGGGATGTAGGTGGATTACATGAAATCCACTGGTGATAGATTAAAGAGGTGGGATAAAGCAAAGCAGGAAAACCTCTGGGATAGGATAAAAAGTGAAATGGTGGACATGTGCTGCTTTTACATAGATGGACACAGGATAGTTCCACATCATTAACAGTTGACAATTAACTTGACAACATAACAATGAGGAAATGTCCTGGTGATATTTGTTGCACCCTGAAGGTCCAGAAAAAAGAGGAATTTACAAATTACCCAGACATTTCACAGATATGTTATCTTAGAGGTAAAAAGACAAATGGGCTCAGTAAAGATCTAAGTTGATCTTTGTCAGGGAAAATACTGGCCTAGGACATGACAACCCACTATAACCTGTTTGCAGTTAAATATTGAATTTTCAGACCATCTTTTGTGGTTACTTTAGGTCTCTGAGTCTGCAAGACTGCCTTGCAGGCCTCCCCTGAGCTTTTCAGGTTGGCATGTGGCCCCTTTTGTCCACACTGCACATGCTTAAAAATGCAGTAAGCAACACTGAAAATCCTGCCTATACCCCATGCCAAGCCACATTCACAGGTCTCCCAGAGACATTGCAGGGCCATTTTAAACTGTCACAGAGAATTGGAAGCCCAGCACGCAAGGAATCATTTTCAAGGTCCCAGGTCTGTGGTGATTTTGCTCAGGAATATGGACCCAGGTATCCAAATAGTCCGAATAAGACCAGAACTATATGTGCGAGAGTCATGGAGAATGGCACGAATCACTAACTGTTGGTATGTATTTTCCTCCAAGCAGCTTTTTCTCCAAGTTCAAGACATCAAAGGCATCATCAGATATTGACATCGAGGTAAATTTGAGGAGGACAAAGTACTGTGGCGGGACAAAGCAGGGCAAATGTAGAGTTCATGTCTCACGATCTGTTTTCTAGGAACGTGGGTTTTGGAGAAAGCGGCTTCTTTGGCTAAAAAATATTTATGGAAGAAAGAAAAACACACCAAAGTCAGAGGAGCAGGAGGTCTTCCTAAAAAAGTAAATAATTGGGAACACTCAGAATTCTTATGCAAAATGAGGAAATAATGAATAGTTTAATTGTTCCTTTCAAGAGTCAAAACCTTGACCTTCTTCTTTTTCTTCTTACCCTAGGAAGCGGAGTACATCCTCCCCTTCTTTAACAAACATTGACTCAGAGTCAGCTGAGGACACAGGAGGGGAAAGTTCTACCTAAAATATCAAAATGAACGCCAACTTAAGGATGATTGATTATGGCTTATTAATAAAGCATCCCGGTGTGTGAAATTCGTGCATGGGGGGTGGTCGTGTCCCTCCGCCCGGCATGCACCCTCTCCAATCTGGGACACCTCAAGGGATGTCGGACATCCCTCTCTCCATCCGGTACCAGTGGCTCATAACCACTCGCCTGCCTGCCTGCCTGATTGCCTCTAAGTGCTTCCGCCTGCCAGCCTGATTGCTCCCTAACCGCTCCCCTGCCAGCCCAATTGATGCCTAACTACTGCCCTGCTGGCCTGATCTCCCCCAGCTGCCCTCCCCCACTGGTCTCATTCCCCCCAGCTGCCCTCCCCTGCCAGCCTGTTTGACCCCAGCTGCCCTCCCCTGTGGGCCCAATCGCCCTCAGCTGCCATCCTCTACTGAGACCCGTCTCTTCCACTGGGACCCGCCTCCTTCACATGAGGTGGAGGAGATGCCGATACTGGCCTCCTCTGTGCCGTGTGGAGGCATGGGAGTCCTAGACCTCACCACGTAGAGCGGCACTGGGCACGTGGCAATCTTTTGGTGGCTATCTTGTGATGGCCATCTTGTGATGACATCGCTTGCAAGGACGTGAGGACCACCTAGGCCAGGGGTGGGCAACCCCTGGCACGCATGCCAAACATGGCACGCCACTAAGTTCTGCTGGTATGCAAAACCCTCTCATAATCTTCCATTTACAATTTCTTTCTTAATATCGACTTTTTTATTTTTCAGATAAATTCAGTGTAGGTGCATCTTAGATAAATAAACAATTTAACATAGTTATCTTTAAGACCATAGACATGGATTGACGAGAGAGGGGAAGAGCAATTTCTATGCCTCTGCCTTAACTCTCCCTGCCTTCCTATATCCCACCAGTGTTTTGGTTTCAACCATATACGATTGTGACTCTTTGTTCTCACTGATGAATTTTGTTAAGTCTCCTAATAGGAATAGTCTGACGGATGAAAGTAGTAGCTCGTGCATATCTCTGAAGGTCACAAAATATAAACCTGATGTAAAATCTCTGTCATCAGTGATACAGCAGCAAAAGTCCCACGGATAATATCAGAGTCATAAAGTTTTCAGTCAGACTATCAGTGTACATGTATACATTGAAAAATAAATGTAGCCCGGACTGGTTTGGCTCTGTGGATAGAGCGTCAGCCTGCGGACTGAAAGGTCCAGGGTTCGATTCCGGTCAAGGGCATGTACCTTAGTTGCTGGCACATCTATCTCCAGTTGGGGGTGTGCAGGAAGAGGCTGATCGATGTTTCTCTCTCATGGATGTTTCTAACTCTCTATCCCTCTCCCTTCCTCTCTGTAAAAAATCAATAAAATATTAAAAAAATATATATGTGAAAAACACCGGAGTTTGCTGACTCGAACAACTACTTCAAAAATACAAATAAAAGACAGAATGGACATCATCCAGAACCACAGGAAGGCTGGCTGAGTGGAAATTCTACAACTAGAAGGAAAGAAAAAAGCACACCGAGGCTCAGAGGAGGCCCAGTGCGGAAGTAAAATACTAAAGTGCGTAGTGCATGGGGAGCAGGCTGGCGGCTGAGGGCGCGTTTGTCGTTTTCAATCAGGAGGGAGTCTCAGGCTCTGAGCTCCAGTTCCGGGCGGGTCTCTAGGGACACAGACTCACACAGGAGAAGTGCAACTGTCTAGCATCGGTCAGAACCCGAGGGCAGCTTTCTCTCCTTGGGGCTTGCAGTGATTCTCAGGACACTGAGAAGCAGAGCCTCTGAGGGCAAGACTGAGAGCAGCCATAACTGCTAGTCCCACCCTATTGATCCCATGGGACCAAGCCCTGCTGGGAGGCTTTTGCTGGATAGCCACAGGCAAAGGCGAGATTAGCACCTCCCTAGAGATTCAGGAGCCAGGAAGCCCAGAGGTCAGAGTGGGACCATCCAGTTGGCAGCTCCATGGGACCATAAAAGACACACTCAGGGGGCAGACTCCGTGAGCACCAAAGCCCCATTGAAGCAAGTCTTGCCCCAGAGGGGAGTCTCTAGCACAGAAGTTCTCCCACTGCAGACACAGCTGATTCTCACAGCCAATTGGGCTGGAGGTCAATTCCTCGCAGTGATAACTACAACAATCAAGGCTTAATTACAACAAGACTGTGCACAAAGCCCACAAAGGGGTGCACCTAGAGTGTCTACCTCAGGTAATTAGGACACTTAGCACAGAAAGGCACTCTATCAACACAACGAAGCACAAAACATGCAGAGACAAAGAAACAGAACTCAAATGACAAATGGAGGAAGGCAAACTGCTGGGTATAGAGTTCAAAACCACACTTTTAAGGACTTTAACACTTGGAGTGGGGGAAACGAGTTAAGTCGGCTCGCGTGAATTGCGCGTACTCCGCGGGAGCCGTCTTAACTCGGTTCATAGATTTGCGGTGGAGTGCGGGAAACGTGTAAACTCGGGCCGATTGTAACTGCGTATTACCAAATATTTGTTTGTTTGCCGTTCACAAAGATACCTACCTGCGTATGCGAACCGTTTCATATCCATTGGGGTAATAGGTATCATAAAAATCCCTGATTTTGCTCGGGAAACCTAAATAATTGCCCGCGCCATCTTATATTTTGGCGGGAAATTCACCCCACACCAGAGTGTTAAAGAACTGTCTAGAAGCCGCCGATAAATTTAGTAAGGCCCTCGAAAAGACTGGTGAGACCGCCGATAAATGTAGTGAGGCCTTCGAGAAATCTAGTGAGACCCTTGATGTTGTGATAAAGAACCAACTAGGAATTAAGCATACACTGACTGAAATAAAGAATATTATACAGACTCCCAACAGCAGTCCAGAGGATAGCAAGAATAAAGTCCAAGATTTGAAATACGAAGAAGCAAAAAACACCCAATCAGAAAAGCAAAATGAAAAAAGAATCCAAAAATATGAAGATAGTGTAAGGAGCCTCTGGGACCCCTTCAAGAGTACCAACATCGGAATTATAAGGGTGCCAGAAGAAGAGAGAAAGCAAGATATTGAAAACCTATTTGAAGAAATAATGACAGAAAACTTCCCCTACCTGGTGAAAGAAATAGACTTCCAAGCCCAGGAAGCACAGAGAACCCCAAACAAAAGGAATCCAAAGGGGACCACACCAAGACACATCATGATTAAAATGCCAAGAGAAAATCTTAAAAGCAGCAAGAGAATAAAAGTCAGTTACCTACAAGAGAGTACCCATATGACTTCCAGTTGATTTCTCAACAGAAACTATGCAGGCCAGAAGAGAGTGGCAAGAAATATTCAAAGTGATGAATGCCAAGAATCTACCACCGAGATTACTTTATCCAGCAAAGCTATCATTCAGAAGTGAAGGTCAGATAAAGAGCTTTGAAAACCAGTTTTAAGTGCAAGAGAGAAAATAAACCCTTGCTGCTGAATAGAGAAGCCGTATAGCCTCAGAGGCCAACCCCAAAACACGGCCACCCAGAGTCTGAGCCACAAACTGACTCTTAGGTGAACACAAATAAGGCAATCTGGATCACAAATATGTCCTGCTTCAAAATCAGGACTGTGATTTACAACACGGAGGAACAGTGTATCGCAGGGAAATTCAACATTCTCCTGAATACCTGGCAGGACTAAGGCAAGCCAGGCTGAAGAGTAGAAGAACCGAAAGACCTTCACTACTGCAAATTTCTTCTTTTTTCGCCTTTTAACTAAGAAACCAATTTTTTTCTTTTTCTTATTTTTCCATCACCTGATTTTACCCTTTTAATTACTACGTTTTTATTTTTAACCAGTATTATTACTGCTATCATTTTACCATTTTTTAAAGTGCCATTTTATTTTGTCTTTATTTTATTTTGGGAGTAGTGTTCTCCATTCTATTTTCATCATTCCTTTAGCATCAATTTTCCCTACCTCAATTTTACCTCTATGCTAAAACCCTCTTCCTCACTTTTCCCCTTTTGGTGTCCTGTTTCTCTTACCCTATTCCTGCTTTAGATTTTCCCTATTCCGTCTTTTTACCCCCTGTCTATTTTCACCCTACTTATATATCCTATTTCCAATCCACTGCTCTAAACCCTTATACACCTATCCCTTATCCTTCTTCACTATCCAAATACTATTTCTCTTATCTTTCTATTGTTTTCTTGCTGTTTGCTTGATTGTTGAGTATATTGATTTTTTGTTTGTTTGTTTTGTTTTGTGCTTTTCTTTGCTTTTTTAGGACTGGTTGTGAGGTTGTTTTGCTTTTTCTTTTTATTTTTTTCTGCTGGTTTTCCCCCTCCCTCCCCTCCCCCACCCCCCCGGGTATTTTTGTGCTTCTGTTTTCCCTTGACCTCTCTTGATATCATTGGTTGTTTGTAGTTTGCATTCATCTCCAGGGATCTGTTGCTGGAATTTGTTGGGATTAGTGGCAGTTCTATCAGAGTTTTCTCCTCATACAAATAATCTCTTCCCCTCTTCTACTTCATTCTCTTTTCGCTCTCCCCCCCCGCTCTTTTTTTCCCAATTTCATTTTTGCACTCCTTTTTTGTGATTTTTTTTGTTTTTCTTTTCTTTTTTCTCTTTTATCTTTTTCTCTTCTTTCTTCCTTATCCCCTAATCCTCTTACTTCGGGTGGTCACCTTTATTTGGGCTTGTTGATATTGTGAATATATTTGTGTTCAGTGCCTGGTACGTTGTGCCTTGTTGTGTTGTATTTTGTGCCTTTAAATCAACGCAGCAGATCCAAGCAACAGCAGCCTCCTGGTCACCACACCCTCTGTCTGAGGAACAGCAGCTGTACGTGAAGCCTCCCCCCACTAGTCAGAAGAGCCACCACACCTGTGAACAGCACCCACCAAAGGAGCTGCTACCAACTGAGAAGCAGCTTCTATCGCAACCACAGCCCAAGGAGCCAATGCCACCCAGGGAGCAACCACTGAAAGACTCAACATCTAGATATGTCAGTGAGATCAAACATGGGAAGGCAAAGAAACCCACAAAGGAAAGAAAAGGAGAACTTGCCAGAAAAGCAGCTAAGTGAGACAGAGGCAGGCAACCTGACAGAAAAAGAATTCAGAATAAGTGTGCTAGCATGCATAAACCGGATGGAGGAAAAAATCAACAACATATGCAAGAAGCAAGAAGAAACAGATGAAAAAATCAATAACTTATGCAAGACCCAAGAAGAAATGAAGAGTGATATAGCTGCAATAAAAAACACCATTGAAAGCATCAACAGTAGACTAGGAGAAGCAGAGGACCGAATCAGTGAATTAGAAGACAAGGAAGCAAAACACACCCAAACTGAACTGCAATTGGAGAAAAAAATCAAAAGACAGGAGGAGACCTAAGGGAGCTTTGGGACAACATGAAACGAAACAACATACAAATAATAGGGGTGCCAGAACAACAGAAAGAGGAACAAGGATTAGAAAACCTACTCAAAGAAATAATATCAGAAAACTTCCCTGAGGTGGGGGAGAAAATAGTCACAAAAGCACAGAGTCCCAAACAAGGTGAACCCGAAAAGACACACACCAAGACACATCATAATTACCATGGCAAATGTTCAGGATAAAGAGAGAATCTTACAGGCTGCAAGAGAGAGACGGAAAGATACATACAAGGGATCTCCCATTCGATTATCAAAAGATATCTCAACAGAAACACATCAGGCCAGAAAAGAATGGACGGAAATTTACAAAGTGATGCAAAGCAAAGGACTGAATCCAAGAATACTCTATCCAGCAAGGCTAGCATTCAGAATTGAAGGGGAAATAAGAAGCTTCATAGACAAAAAAAAAAAAGGCTAAGGGAGTTTATCACCACCAAGCCAGCAATGCAAGAAATGCTAAAGGGACTGGTGTAAAAAGAAGAAATGAAAAGCTCAGAAAGAAAACAGCCACACAAAAAAAGAAATGGCTACAAACAAGTACTTTTCAATAATAACTTTAAACATAAACGGACTAAATGCTCCAACCTAAAGACATTGAGTGGCTGAATGGATAAAAAAACATGACCCATATATTTGCTGTTTATAAGAGACCCACCTCATTAGAAGGGACTCAAACAGACTGAAACTGAAGGGATGGAAAATATCTTTCAGGCAAATGGAAAGGAAAAGAAAGCTGGGGTAGCAATACTTATATCAGACAAAATAGACCTCAAAGTGAAGGCCATAACAAGAGATAAGGAAGGCCACTTCTTAATACTAAAGGGATCAATACGAGAAGATATAACCATTGTAAACAAATATGCACCTAATGCAGGAGCACCCAAATACATAAAAAAACTCCTGAAAGATATCAAAGGAGAGATCGACAAGAATACAATCATAGTAGGGGACTTTAATACACCACTGACATCACGGGATATCCTCTAGACAAACAATCAGCAAAGAAACAGCAATCCTAAATGTCTCACTAGATCAGATGGACTTAATAGACATTTTCAGAACACTTTACCCCAAAGCCACAAAATATATGTTCTACTCAAGTGCTCATGCGACAGATTCAAAAATGTTCCACATATTGGGTCACAAGCAAAGTCTTCCCAAATTCAAGAAGATTGAAATCATAAAAAGCATCTTCTCAGATGACGATGGCATAATATTAGAAAGAAACTACAATAAAAACAACCCAAAATACTGAAACACTTGGAAGCTTGCGGTGGGCTGTTTCTGTTTCCCGCGACCCGCACGGGAAAACGACAGGTTCTTGAGCGGAGGAGCTGGGGATTAAGAAATTAAAGAAAGACCAAGATGCAGAAATAGATCTTAAGCTGGGGCCAGGTGGGCGCCATCCTCTCTGATGGAGAGGCAGCAAAAGCGGCTGAGCCACACAGCAGGTTTATTTTAAAGGCCTATATTTACATATCTAGTTCCCCGCCTGCCTGATTAACATGCCCAGCCTTATTGGGGAAGCATGTTCCCAGGGCGTGGCTGCCTATACTCTGAGTTCAGCTGATAATAATAAGAAAATGCCTAGGTGCCTCCCAGGCGGCCCTCTACATCTCCCCCGTTTTTGTTTTTTAAGCTACTATAATAAAAGTAAAATTTTAAACATTAATAGTAGGGCTCTAGAATTAAAACAATTGTAAACAATGCAAATGCAAAAACGAAACTACATCCATGTTATCATTTTCAAAATTTGAACGTTAAGAACAAAACTGCTTATTAAATATTAACAAAACAATGCCAATGCAAAACAACAATATGAGAAATCAGAACTATGGACATATTAACATTTTTTCTACTAAATGAAAAGAAAAGTCTCTTTTGCTGCTGGTGTATATTTACTCAGAGTCCTTGGACTTGGCCGTGCAAGACTTTTCAGAAGACTGGCATCTAACAGATGCTAGCATGAGCAGGAACATGGTTGAAGAAGTAGCTTCAACTTCTTGCTTTTCCACAATCTGTTGCGCTTCAGTCACTAACTTCTTCAGATGACTCCATATTGGTACAATAGTCCCTTGCGTCTTTCAGTTTTCTTCTTCTTCCTCTTTGCTATCATTAGGGCAGTACTTATTCCTTGAGTGAATGGACACAGGAGCTTGTCTGAGTCCATTGTGGTGATGGATGTAACACTCTGGCACCCTAATTGGCTGCATTACTCCTTCTTCCTTGCTCTTGGTCCTGGGTAACCTGCAGCAATGGACAGGTACTGGCTGCTATCATGACAAGGCGTCCTCACCATCTCCATCTTTGAACTGTCTCTCCTGTCTTTGTGGCTGGAGCAATCTGATCAGTTGGGATCTGTTGTTGCAGGAATCCACATGGACTGGGAGCTGTTCTTCTGAAATATACAAACATATTCTCGACCAAAGGTTAAGGGGAAAACCTTACTTGGGGTCTTTTCTCTAAAATGATCTTCTCCTGGCTTTCCCTGACATCATATGTTTTTTCTGGGTGTCTCGCTGTTAGCATTAAATGAAAAATTTTATCTAAATGTAATTTAGTTATAGGATATTTTTCTTTACATGGTATTTTTCCACTATCCCCCCTTTTTTATTTAATTATAAGGAGAATTTTGGAAAATTTACAATGCAGTCTAGATAACTTTAAATTCCAACTTTTTGCAGAAAAATATGACTGCTTTAGGTTCATAGCATGTTAAGCAATTTTATCACAAAATGAAAATTTTGGTTAATACCTTTTGAATAATTACTTATTTCAAATTAGCCCAATTTAATTTGAAAACTTTGACAACTATTTTACTGTGAAATTTAACATTTTAACAATAATGTTAATTTACACTGTAAATATTAATTGAAAGGATCACTTTACGTCCTTGAGGAGGCTTAAGCATTCCTCTTAGGCTAGATTTAAATTTAGAGTCTGTTAACTAAGCCTTCTGTTTTTCTGGGTACCATTTTCAGCTGGACCAAGTCTCTTCTGTTAATTGGTTCCTGATCTGGGCTGGGCATGGGAAGCAAGAAGCAGCCATGGGGACAGGAGACCTCCCTCAGAAGGGGCGAGTGTTCAAGCCCCTACACCATTGGGGGGGGGGTGAGGATCTGTGTCCCACCTCTGTTGAACCCCAAGTTTTCTCCTACTGGCCCCCCCGACTGTGCCTGTCTTAGGTCGCCCCACCCTGTGGGGTCTTACCCATCATTGACTACCAGCCGTACTCTCTGGGCCAAGTAGGGTGATGTGAGATTCAGTTCTGTCTCCTTGGTAGTCTATGTCCCTCTGGCCTCCATGCCCAGCAACTGCCTTTGGATCGCCTCGCCTGCTGGTGGGCCCCGGCATTGATCATAGGGAACCCACGTTTCTTCTCCAGAGAGGGCCCAGCTTACGCCATTGGGCAAGAGACAGATCCATGGTACCAGCTTTTCATGATCTCAGTATGAACGAATAGCTCAGATAACCGCTGTAGACAATTGGAATCCTCTTGGCAAAAAAAAAAAAAAAAAAAGGTCAAGAGAGGTCAACACAGAATGCTTAAGCGCCTTCACAGGAGGGAATAAATCCTTTCATGTAGAATTAATTTGTAAGTTTGTTTGGGATAAATGCACAATATACCGTTGTAAAGCATCAAAATTATTAATGAAACTTGTAGAATAATACCATGTAAGAATATTCTTTGCTCTAGGTCATGACAACTTAATTTTAAACTCAAGGTTTGGAATGTGGAACCTAGTTTTCAAAAAAAAAAAATTTACAGAAGCAGATACAGTATGCTATCTAAATTACAGTTTGGGGTGAACACATTATCTAGAGTCCTTGGTAACCTAGGTTAAACTTAGGCATGTTATCTAAATTACAGTTTTGGGTCTCCAGAACACTGAGCCGACACATTAACTGGAGCCCTCTGACCTTGGGATAGTCGTGCTGTCCCTCCCAGGTAAAGGAAAAATGTGCCTTTTACTAGGATTCAATTGCTTACAAGGATAGTAATTTAAGTAAGTATTTTTTTTTTTTAAAAGGCAAAGCAAGTAAATTCAGTGTTTAGTATACTTCTGATTCACAAGGGGCAAATGCTGACCCACCTCCAGCCTAATTTTAAAATGCAGTAGCAAGGAGCTTTTGTCATTTCAAATTACATCTTAAAATTCCACTGCTGTATTTTAAGAAATATTAAACAAAATAACTTGTTTTGCCCTTTCTCAGAGGCAAAAACATAAAATAAGTATTTATTAATTTTTATTTGATAAAGTTTTCCATGTGATTTCAAATATATTAAATTTGGTTAAATTAAAAAAAATCCTTTAAAAAGAGAGAATAGAGAGAACCAAGATGGCGGCGTAGGGAGCGGACCTGTGTGTGCTGCTCTCTCACAGCATCATTGAAACTATCAACTATGAAGTAAACAACCACCACTCAGAACCATGGGGAAGTTGGCCCAGTGGAAGATCTACAACTGGAAGAAAAGAAAGAAGCGCAGTGAGACTGAGTGGGAGCTACGGAGGCACCAAAACCAGAGGTACGCAGTCACACGCCAGGCGGGCTACAAATGGATTCCCGGTTTTTTTTTCAATTGGAAGCGGTTACAAACCCTCAAATCCTCTGGGCTTGCTCGGGGCGGGTCTCTGAGGCCCCAGATCCCACAGGGAGAGGCGGCCACGGCCTTGCAGTGGTCGGAGAGCGAGGGAAGCTCTGACACGCGGCTGCTCGCCAGCACTGAGGGACAAGAAGTCCTGGTGTCCCGGGGAGGCGAGGGGCGCGGAGACGCCGCCTGCCATCGCTATTTCCTCCATGCTGGCGACTCCCTGTGACCCCGCCCTACCCTCAGGGCTGTGCCAGAGGCACAAGAGGGAATGACTGTGCTTTTACAAACTCTCAAATCCACTGCGCTGGTTCGGGCGAGTCTCTGAGGCCCCAGGCCCCAAGGCGAGAGACAGCACGGCCTTCCAGTGGTCAGAGAGCGAGGGAGGCTCTGGCGCGCGGCTGCTCGCAGGCACTGGGGGACGCAAAGTCCTGGTGTCCTGGATAGGCAAGAGGCCGCTGAGTCTCCGCCCTGGAGACTCCCTGTGACCCCGCCCTACGCAATTTACATTCCCATCTGGGCTGTGCCAGACTCACAAGTAGAAATGCCTTTGCTTCTGCAAACTTTCAAATCCTCTGAGCTGGTTCAGGCAGGATCATGAGGCACCAGACCCTACTGGGAGAGGCAGCACGGCCTTGCAGCCATCAGAAAGCGAGGGAGACTCTGTCGCACAGCTGCTCGCCGGCACTGGGGGACACAAAGCCCTGGCAGAGATTCAAGGGGCCGAGGAGACTCAGCCAGTGCTATTTGCTCCGCCATGGCGACTCCCTGAGACTCAACCCTAATCAATTTACATCCCCATCCAAGCTGTGCCAGGTGCACAAAAAGACCCACCTGCGCTTTTGCAGCCTATCCCAACAAATTGCAGACTTCAACTGCTCGCAGACATGGGAGACACACTCAAGAAGCAGACCCAGGAGAACCAGGATGGCGGCATAAGGAAGAGACCTGTGCGTGCTACCTCACACAACAACATCGAAACGACCAAATATCAGACAAACACCTATCATACAGAACCATGGGAAAGTTGGCCCAGTGGAAGCTCTACAACTGGAAGGAGAGAAAGAACATTGAGACTGAGTAGGATGTGACACCAAGTACAGAGCCCAACCCAACAAACTGCAGATCTCAACTCCTCGCATAGAAAAAAGCGCATTGAGACTGAGTAGGATGTGCAGAGGCACCAAGTACAGAGCCCATCCCAGCAGGCTGCAGATTTCAGCTCCTTGCATCTGGGAGGGACGCAATCGGGGGGCAGAGTCGGGTCCGGGGCCGGCCAGGGCTGGGCCTGACTGGGCCGGCACTGTGGAACTGCTGTACCAGCAGGCACACAAACATGCCCACTGGTCCCAGTCTCTTGTGGGGCGCTGGGGGACAGCAGACAGGCAGTCTGTGCACTTGGTGGAGGGCAGGAGTGCTGGATGTTCAACCACCAGGAACGCCTGGAGACTTTGTCTGGTGGGGAGCCGCCGGCAGGGGACAGAGGGCCAAACTTCCTGTTTCCCCGGTAAGGCTGGGATGGCCCCGGTGAGGTCGGGATGGCCCCGGTGAGGTTGAAACGGCCCCGGTGTGGTAGGGACGACCCCGGTGAGGTTGAAACGGCCCCCGTGAGGTAGGGACGACCTCGGTGAGGTTGAAACGGCCCCCGTGAGGTAGGGACGACCCCGGTGAGGTTGAAACGGCCCCCGTGAGGTAGGGATGACCCTGGTCAGGTCGAAACGGCCCCCGTGAGGTAGGGACGCCCCTGGTCAGGTCGAAACGGCCCCGGTGTGGTAGGGACAACCCCGGTCAGGTTGAAACGGCCCCCGTGAGGTAGGGACGACCCTGGTGAGGTTGAAACGGCCCCCGTGAGGTAGGGACAACCCCGGTGAGGTCGAAACGGCCCCCGTGAGGTAGGGACGACCCCGGTGAGGTTGAAACTGCCCTCGTGAGGTAGGGACGACCCGGTCAGGTCGAAACGGCCCCGGTGTGATAGGGACAACCCCGGTCAGGTTGAAACGGACCCGGTGTGGTGGGGACAATCCCGGTGAGGTTGAAACTGCCCTGGTGAGGTCGGGACAGCCCCGGTGACGTTGAAACGCCCCCGTGAGGTAGGGACGACCCCGGTCTGGTAGGGACAACCCCAGTCAGGTCGAAACGGCCCCGGTGTGGTAGGGACAACCCCGGTCAGGTTGAAACGGCCCGGTGTGGTAGGGACGACCCCGGTGAGGTTGAAACGGCCCCCGTGAGGTAGGGACGGCCCCGGTGAGGTTGAAACTGCCCTGGTGAGGCTCAGACGGCCCTGGTGAGGTTGAGACTACTCTAGTGAGGTTGGGACAAATAAAGGGGACCAGTATGGACTGATGAACAGGGGTAGATACAGAAGCAGAGCAACATTGAACAGAATGTTAAACTACAGTGAGAAGCCTGGGGAGGGTTGGGGGGGGATTAAGAGACCAACTGAAGGACTTATATGCATGCATATAAGATTAACCAATGGACACAAGACACAGGGCCGGGGGTGGGGCGGGGGGTAGGGGCCGGGGAAATGTCAAGAGGGGGAAAAAAGGAGACATATGTAATAATCTTTGTAATACTTTAAGAAATAAAAATTATTAAAATATTTAAAAAAAATAAAAATAAAAAATAAAAAGAGAGAATAAACTTTTGAAAACATTTCAGGGTCCGTGAAATTTCATAAAGTCATTCCTTGGTTATAGTTTTGAAATCCAACTTGAAAGACCATCAAATATATATGATTTTAAAATTATATACTTCTTATAACTACTAGGAGATATCAATTAAATTTAAATTGGTTTTAAAATTTCGGTTGAGATCACAGAAATTGGATTACTGTTATCAGTCCCTTTTAAATACTTTGACATAATCTATTTAACTTTTGTTTACCGAGGGAACATAAAACTTTTAATTGTCCTTAGTTTAAGGAAAGTAGGGTTTTCTAGATTTAAGAAATTAGAAAAATAACTTAGCCTTGTAAAGGAATACGAGCTTTATTGTAGGCCATTATAAAGCCAACTGCTTAAAACATTGGTCTATCATATCACTTAAATTATATTAAGACCGTGATTGCTAAATTTATTAAGCATTAAAAATATCTTCTTAAAAATAGTATTAAATAAATCCGAGAGGCAAGCATACTTTATGCCTCATTCGCATTTTTGTAGTAAAATTCCGCCTTAAAGCTCCACCTCTGAAATCCCATCCTGCCTCAGTGAGAAGACATACCTTTTTGGCTAAATCTGAGGGAGGGGCCTTTGCTGTTTCAAGATGGCCGCCCCCAGGGGAGCGGCAGGCCATGTGGCTGACATGGCGGCTGCCAAGTCACGAAGACCAAAATGGTGGCTGTCTACACTGTTCTTTGATAGAGCAAACCAACATCCCTAAAAGATAGATGACCAACATTATATTGTAGACAAACAGAAATCTCATTAGCTGTTTATACCTTTCATAATTATCTTAAGGAATATCAATCAAATTTAAACTGGTTTTTGTATTAAAAAATTTTCAGTTGAGATCATAAAATTAATCCTATTTTTTAAATCAGACCAAGAAGTAACATATTTTGAATTTCTAATTATTTAAGAGAAAACACATTTTATTTTTTCAAAAACAAGTTATACTTTAGATATTTAATTAATTTCTCCAGATTCAATTTGTACTTTAAACTTTCAGAGCTTACAAGTCAAATATTAGCAGTTCTTTGATTAACTACACTCTTATATTTTTAAGAATAAATATTAAAATCGAATAATTAAATTTAAACCACGTTTTTTTTTCTGCCCAGGGAAACTGAGAAGCAAACTTGCAGGTATTAAAAAATGACTACTGGTGGAAAGTTGATTTCAAAGGAGCCGCTTTGGCCTCTTCACCTTTTCTGGGAAGGTTGACTAGCAAAAGGTGTAGCCATTGAAATGCAAATTAACATTCCTAAAGATGGCTGCTAAATTTCAAAATGGTCACAATTTTCCTGCTGGGAAAGTCAAGAAGGGAATCCATGGCTATTCACATGTAAACTTGACTATCAACTTCCTGGTGGTACTTGCCTCAGGGTGGGAAATTTCAAAAGAGCTGCTTTAAATCGCCTTGGGAAACCACCCTGTATTTCTTTCTCGGGTTCATCTCCGCCATTTTTAAGGCCAAAACAGTCTCGGGTTTTTATTCTGTACACAGCAAAAGGTCAATTCAGCTTAAAACTATGTGCACTCGTTTTTAAACTGGCCTTTTCTCTTTACATGTGCACAGAAATCCCGGATACATTTATGAATTTGTAAAAGCTTTAAGTCATTAGCTGGAAAAAAGGATAAAGATGGTGAAGATGAGGTGAAGAAGTGGCTTTCTTGGGGAGTGGCGTCCATATTGGATGGCCACGTGGGCTTCCCCCACCTCCTTGTTTCTTAGGGGGAAGATTCAGTAATGGTCTGGCATTTACTCTTTTTATTTTATTTATTTTTCAATTTTTATTTATTTTTATTTTTCAAGGAAAGAAAAGATTTTTTAAGATAAAGAATCATTGGAGGCAGAGGAGGTGTAGATGGTATTCTTAGAGACTCCCACCCTTCCCCTCCAGGCTGTAAGGCGGTGGCAGCACCCCACTTAGACATTTTTATACTCTCCTGTGCTGAATCAAGGCCATCGCCAATTAAAATAGGACTTTTCTCTGGACTTTTTGCTGAGTATTGGTCACACAACTGCTTTCTAACCTTTTCCCAGGTTTCATCAACAAAGCTTAAGCAAGAAATCAAGAATATGACTACAACTAACAGAGCATAGTTTAAAGCATACTTATAAGTATTTGAGAGTAGAGATCTCTTTCCCGAGACTCTGAATTACCAATATTTTACACCCGGTTGATTCAATTGACATAATACACTCCTTACCTTCAATCTGTCGTGTGCACACTTCTAGGAGCGACCCCCTCGATTTCTTCTCTTGCCTCCTTACTCAATCCCTGTTCGGTACGCCAAATGTGATGGGCTGTTTCTGTTTCCCACGACCCGCACGGGAAAACAACAGGTTCTTGAGCGGAGGAGCTGGGGATTAAGAAATTAAAGAAAGACCAAGATGCAGAAATAGATCTTAAGCTGGGGCCAGGTGGGCGCCATCCTCTCTGATGGAGAGGCAGCAAAAGCGGCTGAGCCACACAGCAGGTTTATTTTAAAGGCCTAGATATACATATCTAGTTCTGCCCCTGCATGATTAACATGTCCAGCCTTATTGGGGAAGCATGTTCCCAGGGCGTGGCTGCCTATACTCTGAGTTCAGCTGATAATAATAAGAAAATGCCTAGGTGCCTCCCAGCCGGCCCTCTACAGGAAGCTGAATAGCATGTTATTAAATATTGATTGGGTTACCAATGAGATCAAAGAAGAAATTAAAAACATCCTGGACACTAATGACAATGAAAACACAACAATCCAAAACCTATGGGACACAATGAAAGCAGTCCTGAGAAGGAAGTTTATAGCTCTACAGGCCTATCTCAAAAAACAAGAAAAAATGGTAAGTAAATCATCTGACTCTACAACTCAAAGAATTAGAAAGAGAGCAACAAGAAAAGCCCAGAGTGAACAGAAGGAAGGAGATAATAAAGATTAGAGCAGAAATAAATGACATAGAGACCAAAGAGACAATACAGAAAATCAATGAAACCAAGAGCTGGTTCTCTGAAAGGATAAACAAGATTGACAAACTTCTAGCCAGGCTCACCAAGAAGCAAAGAGAGAGGACCCAAATAAACAAAATCAGAAATGATAGAAACGAAATAACAACAGACCCCACAGAAATACAAAGGATTGTTAAAAAATACTATGGACAGCTTTACTCTAACAAACTACACAACCTACAGGAAATGGAAAAATTCCTAGAAAAATACAACATTCCAGCACTCAATCAGGAAGAATCTAAAAATCTCAATAGGCCAATAACTATGGAAGAAATTGAAGCAGTCATCAAAAAGCTTCCAGCAAACAAAAGCCCACGACCAGACAGCTTCACAGGGGAGTTTGACCAAACATTCAAGGAAGAACTAAAACCAATCCTCCTCAGACTACTACAAAAAATCCAAGAGGAAGGAACACTTCCAAGCTGATTCTATGAAGCCAGCATCACCCTAATACCAAAATCAGGGAAAGACAACACAATGAAAGAGAATTACAGGCCAATATCTCTCATGAACATAGATGCCAAAATCCTCAACAAAATCTTAGCAAATTGGATCCAGCAGTACATCAGACAGATCATACACCATGAAAAAGTAGGATTTATTCCAGGGATGCAAGGATGGTACAATATCCGAAAATCAATAAACGTGATACATCACATAAACAAATTGAAAGAAAAAAACTACACGGTCCTATCAATTGATGCAGAAAAAGCATCTGACAAAATCCAACACCCATTTTTGATAAAAACTCTCAGCAAGGTGGGAGTAGAAGGATCATTCCTCGACATAATAAAAGCCATATATGACAGGCCCACAGCCAACATCATACTCAATGGACAAAAACTAACACCATTTCCCCTAAGAACAGGAACAAGACAGGGATGCCCATGCTCACCACTCCTGTTCAACATAGTCTTGGAAGTATTATTAGCCATTGCAATTAGACAAGAAGAAGAAATAAAAGGCATCCAAATTGGAAAAAAGGAAGCAAAACTGTCCTTATTTGTAGATGACATGATATTATTCATAGAAAACCCTAAAGCCTCCATCAAAAAACTTTTAGACTTAATAAAAGAATTCGGCAATGTAGCAGGATACAAAATTAACGAAAAGAAATCTACGGCATTTCTATACACCAATAGTGAACTTTCAGAAAGAGAGATTATAAAAACAATCCCATTTACCATTGCACCAAAAAAATTAAGCTACCTAGGAATAAATTTAACTAAAGAGGTAAAAGACCTCTACTCAGAAAACTACAAGACGTTGAAAAAAGAGATAGAGGAAGACATAAAGAAATGGAAGAACATACCATGTTCTTGGATTGGTAGAATCAACATCATTAAAATGTTCATACTGGCCCAAAGCAATCTATAAATTCAACGCACTTCCCATTAAAATACCAAAGGCCTAATTCAAAGATCTAGAACGCACTCTCCAAAAATTCATCTAGAATAAAAAAAGACCCCAAATAGCTGCAGCGATCCTGAGAAAGAACAAAGTAGGTGGGATCTCAATGCCAGATATCAAGCTGTATTACAAAGCCACTGTTCTCAAAACTGCCTGGTACTGGCACAAGAACAGACATATAGATCGATGGAATAGAATAGAGAGTCCAGAAATTAGCCCGAACCAATATGCTCAATTAATATTTGACAAAGGAGGCAAGAACATACAATGGAGCCAAGATAGTCTCTTCAATAAATGGTGTTGGGAAAATTGGACAGATATATGCAAGAAAATGAAACTAGACCACCAAATTACACCATACACAAGAATAAAGTCAAAATAGATAAAGGACTTAAATGTATGACAGGAAACCATAAAAATTCTAGAAGAATCCAAAGGCAACAAAATCTCAGACATATGCAGAAGCAATTTCTTCACTGATACAACTCCTAGGGCAGTTGAAACTAAAGAGAAAATGAACAAATGGGACTACATCAAAATAAAAAGCTTCTGCATAGCAAAAGAAACCATCAACAAAACAATGAGAAAACCCACTTCCTGGGAAATCATATTTGCCAATATCATATTTGATAAGGGCCCAATCTCCAAAATTTATAGGGAACTCATACAACTTAACAAAAAGAAGATAAACAATCCAATCAAAAAATGGGCAAAACCTAAATAGACACCTTTCAAAAGAGGATATTCAGAAAGCCAAGAGACATATGAAAATATGCTCAAAGTCACTAATAATCCGAGAGATACAAATCAAAACAACAATGAGGTACCATCTCACACTAGTCAGACTGGCTATCATCAACAAATCAACAAACGACAAGTGCTGGAGGGGATGTGGAGAAAAAGGAACACTCATGCACTGCTGATGGGAATGCAGTCTGGTGCAGCCACTATGGAAGACACTATGGAGTTTCCTCAAAAAACTAAGAATGGAACTCCCATTTGACCCAGTGATCCCACTTCTAGGAATATATCCCAAGAAACCAGAAACACCAATCAGAAAGGTTCTATGCACCCCTATGTTCATAGCAGCACAATTCACCATAGCTAAGATCTGGAAACAGCCTAAGTGCCCATCAGTAGATGAATGGATTAGAGAACTGTGGTACATCTACATGATGGAATACTATGCTGCTGTAAAAAAGGAAGGCCTCTTACCATTTGCAACAGCATGGATGGAACTGGAGAGCATTATGCTAAGTGAAATATGCCAGTCAATGAAGGAAAAATACCACATGATCTCACTCATTCATGGATAATAGAGACCATTACAAACGTTTGAACAATAATAGATACAGAGGCAGAGCTGCCTCAAACTGATTGTCAAACTGCAGCAGGAAGGCCAGGGAGGGTTGGGGGGCAGGAGGGAGGGGGGTAAGAGATCAACCGAAGGACTTGTATGCATGCATATAAGTATAACCAATGGGTAGAAGATACTGGGGGGGGGGGCAGGGGATTGTCAAGGGCAGGGGAAAAAAAGGGACACCTATGTGATACCCTTTGTAATACTTTAAGAAATAAAATAATTAAAAAAAGAGCTTTACAGATAAGAAAAAGCTAAAGGAGTTCATCACCACCAAACCAGTATTATATGAAATGCTGAAAGGTATCCTTTAAGAGGAAGAAGAAAAAGGTAAAGATACAACTTATGAACAACAAATACACATCTATCAACAAGTGAATCTAAAAATCAAGTGAATAAATAATCTGATGAACAGTATGAACTGGTGATTATAATAGAAGCAGGGATATAGAAATGGAATGGACTGACTATTCTTGGGGTGGGGGGGAAGGGTTGTGGGGGGTGCGGCCGGAGATTGGACAATAATCGTGCACCTATGGATGAGGACAGTGGGTGGGGAGTGAGGGCGGAGGGTGGTGTGGGAACTGGGTGGAGGGGAGTTATGGTGGGAAAAAAAGAGTAACTAATGTAATAATCTGAACAATAAAGATTTAATGAAAAAAAATAAATGTTTTTTTCATCATCATATACTGTGTTTTTGTCGCTCAATTGAATTTTATTATTTCTTCAAGGTTCTTCACATACGTACACCTTAAGAGATATCAAGTAGGTGTAACATGTTCTAAAAAAATTAGGGTTGGCAGTCAGAAGAATTTTGAGGCAGAGATTTTGCTGGTTTTGGCATGAACTCACACAAAGGCTGCCTACCCCTGACCTAGGCTTTTATTAGTATAGTTACTAAAGCATGCATTTGAATGTATCAATTCATAGCTAACTCTAGCCTTAAGGTAAGGAATTATAGTGTAAATCGTCAAGTATTTATATACAAATAAGAAGGGCCATAGGCAAGAAAAGCTGGGCTGAAGCTGGAATCCCTGAGGAAGCCAATACTTCCTCAAGCAGCAGTGTGGTCCAACCTGGTGAAGAGGTCTTCTCTTCCTTGTTTCCCCAAGACACTCAGTCCCTGAGAACTGGAAGACACCTCCTCCCCCAGGGGTATAGGTTATTCTGATGCTCTATCCCCTTGGCTCACCAGTTATAACACTAGTGGCCCAGTGCATGAAATTCATGCACATTAAAAGAGGATTAATGAGAAGAAATATTTTAATATTGCTATTTGCTGTTTCTCTGTAATAGAAGTGCCAGAGATGAAAGAAATTAGTAAAATGTATAAAAAATTTCCCTCCTGTACGAGTCTGGGGCATGCTGAGGGACCTAGAGTCAAGTCCCTGCCCACCACCCTGATGCACTTCGAAAATGCAGGAGACCCAGACCCAGCCGGCCACATCCCCACTGGGTGAGACCTAGACCTGGCTGGCCACACCCCTGAGAAGCCCCTCCAGGTGGGGGTACAGCCTCAAGCCTCCCAGCCTGGTGCCGGGGTGGGGGATGCGGCCTGAGGTTCCCCATCAAACCCCACCAGGCAGGGGGCACCGCCTGAGGTTCTCATCAAGCCTCGCCGGGTGGGGGGCATGGCCTGAGGTCCCCCAGCCCAGTGTTGGGGTGGGGGGCGCAGTCTGAGGTCTCCCGGCTTGGCACCAGGGCAGGGGGCCCAGTCTGAAGTCTTCTAGCCTGGAGCCAGGGCGGGCAGCATGGCCTGAAGTTCCCCATCAAGCCCTGTGGGCCATGGGCATGGCCTGATGTTCCCCGGCACAGTGCTGGCGCGGGGGGTGCAACCTGAGGTCTCCTGGCCCAGAGTCAGAGCAGGGGATGTGGCCTGAGGTCCTCCGCCAAGCCCAGCCTCCCCACTCCTCCCTCTCCGCCCCCCCCCGCCCCCAGCATCATACCAGTGCTGAATGGGGATGCACCCAGGCAACTTGATGTTAGTGCTGGGGGCAGAAGTGCCCGCCCCGGCCCTGCCCACAGACTACTTGTGACTGGGACACCGTAATGGACAAATTAGAATATTACCTCTTTATTATATAGATTAGAGGCCTGTTGCACAAAGATATTTGTGCAATAGGCCTTCCCTTTCCTTGGCTGCTGGCACCAGTTTTCCTCTGGCACCCAGGACCAAGGCCTTTGCTCTGGCTGGGCTCAGGTCAGAGCCCCACCCCAGCTATCAGGCCTTGCGGCTCTGCTGATCCTGGGGCGGGGAGGCCTTGCAGCTCCACTGATCCTGGGGCTGGGAGGCCTTGCGGATATGCTTGGCGCCGTGCCCAGGAGGCCTGGCTGCTCGGCTGGCTTCGGGGCAATTTGACTTGGGGGCTTGGAGCCTATGTATGCAAATTAACCACCATCTTTGTTGGGAGTTAATTTGCATATCGCCCTGATTAACCAATGGGAAGCGTAGCAAAGGTACCATCAATTACCCTTTTTGTCTTTTATTAGATAGGATATTTGACCACCTATCCATAGAGGTGTGAACAGGAATGTGGTGGATTAATTATATTTTCTAAAACCAGCACTTGTTAACTCTCCTTAAGATGCAGCTAAAGGGATGGTGAACAGCTAGATGCCAGCAGCAGGGTGACCTGGGAGAACAGGCAGGAGGAGGAAGATGTGGGCCAGTGTTGCACATTCATCCCTGACAACACAGCACACAGACCATCACTAAGGCCCTAAGGCAGTGGTTCTCAGCCTTCTGGCCCTTTACATACAGTTCCTTATGTTGTGACCCTAACCTAAAATTATTTTCGTTGCTACTTCATAACTGTAATGTTGCTAGTTATGAAGCGTAATGTAAATATCTGATATGCAGGATGGTCTTAGGCGACCCCTGTGAAAGGGTCGTTCAACCGCCAAAGGGGTGGCGACCCACAGGTTGAGAACCACTGCCCTAAGGCATTGGCAGCTTTACCTGATGAGTGAGCTGGAACCTGGGATTGAGGGTCCTTTCTCTGATGCACTAGAGTAGCAGTTGTCAACCTGTGGCTCGTGACACATTTGGGGATCAAACAACCCTTTCACAGGGGTTACCTAAGACCATCAGTAATCACATATAATTAAAGAGTGTCCCAAAAAGTAAATTTGATAGAAAACACAGGTTTATGATAAAAAATTGTAAATTTTTTATTGAGTCATAAAGTATACAGTGTAGGGTTATGTATGAAATAGCATATCGGGTAAATGGCCTCCATGGCTTTGCTGCCACATACGCCTGCGAAACAATTCCATTACTGCATGAGTCATTTCCGGGTGGTGTAATTTCCCGTTTTGGTGATCAGAATTGGCCACCCAGATCATGGGATTTAACGACGTTGGACTTTTTTCTTTGGGGTTTTTTGAATTCTAAGGTTTATTCCAACAAGGCCATGACCACCCACGTCTTCATGGAGGAAATTGAGCACTGTATCAACGAAATTCAGCCACATTTATGTAAAACGGTCATGGAAAACTTCAACACAAGAGTGCGTATGTGCCCTGACCGATTTGGCTCAGTGGACAGAGCTTCAGCCTGTGGTCTCAAGGGTCGCAGGTTTCATTCTGGTCAAGGGCATGTACCTTGGTGGCGGGCATATCCCCAGTGGGGAGTGTGCAGGAGGCAGCTGATAGATGTTTCTCTCTCATCCATGTTTCTAACTCTTTATCCCTCTCCCTTCCTCTCTGTAAAAAAATCAATAAAGTATATTAAAAAAATAAAAAAAGAGTGCGTATGTGCCAGTGAAGCCATTGAGGCCATTTAACCCATATACTATTCCATACATAACCCTATATGGTATACTTTATGAATCAATAAGAAATTTACAATTTTGAATTATAAACCTGTGTTTTCTATCAAAATTACTTCTTCTTGTGACTTTGGGACAACTTTTACATATTGTTTTATGATTAATCACTATGCTTTAATTATGTTCAATTTGTAACAATGAATATACATCCTGCATATCAGATATTTACATTACAATTCGGAACAGTAGCAACATTACAGTTATGAAGTAGCAACGAAAATAATTTTATGGTTCGGGGTCATTACAACATGAGGAACTGTATTTAAAGGGCCAGAAGGTTGAGAACCACTGCACTAGAGCAATGGTGTCCACATTCACCCCTTTGATTAGGAGCTACAGTGATGAGATCTCACACCATCCCATGTGTTGGGGGTCTCATCCAAGGGTTAATTGAAACCGCATTGACAAAACAGCAAATTAGTCTTCTCTTAGACCAGTGATATCGAACCTTTTGAGCTCAGCGTGTCAGCATTTTGAATCTCTACCCCTCTCCCTTCCTCTCTGTAAAAAATCAATAAAATATATATTAAAAAAATATCAATTAGGGGGCTATAAAAGTAACCCCTAAAGCAGGGTGTAGAACTTTTTTTCTGCCAAGGGCCATTTATATTATCATTCATAGGCCATACAAAATTATCACCTTAAAAATTAGCCTGCTCTATTTGGTAAAACATTGTTAACTCACTCCTAATGCACTGGTAGGGTCTGACTAAATGATTTCCAGGGCCTCCTGACAGCCCACCGGCTGGATGTACCACACCCCTGCCCTAAAGGATTACAATATCAAAACTGCAATGAATCTAACAGACATTACAAAGAAAGAACCAATTTGGGACAAATTATATATAAGAGCAAATGAAATAATTTGAGATAAATAATTTTTCTTGGTGCAAATTTATTTTCAAATTAGTTATTGCTTTAACCACATAGTAAAAAAATACAATTATTGTGGGCATGAAGAAAATATATTTAGGTGGTAAAGAGTCAGGACTGTCCACCATTATTACTGATTTCACTTCTGTGAAAACAGGAAGATTATACTTTCTCACTCCCTTGAAGTTATATATGCCCATGTGACCACAATGAAAGAGAATAAATGCCAGCACACAACTTACCACTGGTTCTAGACACCAGTAAGTCACAAAGTCAAGACAGAATCTGGAAGGTAGTTTTCTTTCTTTTTGTAAATGTTAAGACTTCACTTCTGTGCCTTTGTGAAGGACTTCCTTCATCTCCATTCTGTGCTTTCAAAAGGAACAAGTAGATTTCCAGGTACATAAACAGCAATATGAATGCTATGCCCTCTTCATGTAAAGTTACACTAAGATATTCCTAATTGTCTACAAACATGTAAAACTGCTAACAAAGTTAAGATCAGCTCCTAAAGGTACATAAGGAAAACAGGTAAATAAAACAATGAGCATAGGATATGGACAGGCAATTTATTGGAAAAAATACAGGAAAAAAATCAGAAAAATCACCATTTCTAGTAAGGTTTTCTAAATAAGCTATTAACAAACCCTTTCTGAAAATATTTGTGGGACTTCAACAAAGATATATCACTTAATTCCTCATAACTAAAAAACAAGTTAACATTATAATACAAAATTAGGCCTCAATCTACCAAACAGCTTCAGTGACATTTACAACTAAATTTCTCTTCAGAGAAAGAAAGCAACATTTTTCCCAGGGTATTTTCTATTTGTTAAAATGGGCATTAACATTTGACAAGTTAATGATCACACAATGATTACGTAAAAACCTCGGACATTAGTTAATGTGTGCTGTCTTATCAACACTAATAAAACACCTATTGAAATTAAAGTGTCACATCATTTTACAAAACCTTTACCTCGTGACTGAGCAATCTCAATAGAACACCCACTTCTGCCAGGAAAACTGCCTTCTAAGTGTAATGCATTTTTTTATTTATTTAAAAAATGTGTCAGCAAACTAGGAAGAAAACCCACCTAATTCCTAAATCCAGAAATGTTTATTATATATACTTTTAAAAGTCTCCAACAATACAAATGTCAATTCTAAATTTAAGGCAAGATTGAAGGAGGTTTCAAATTTTATCATGTATTTAATAATCTAATAGAAACCTTTTAGACTTTCATAATTTATACTATCTTTTATTACCACACTAGAGGCCCGGTGCACAAAAATTTGTGACTTGGGGGGGGGTCCCCAAGCCCCGCTTGTGCCCTCTCACTGTCTGGGACCCCTCGGGAGATAACGACCTGCTGGCTTAGGCCTGCTCCCTGGTGGCAGAGGGCAGGCCCAATCCCTAAGTGCAGCCCGTGGTCAGGCTCAGAGCCGGGCCGATTGGGGAGTTGGGGTGCCACCCCGTCATGCACAGAGCAGGGCGGATCGGGTGGTTGCAATGCCACCCTCAGTCACTTTCAGGGTAGACTGATTGGGGGGTTAGGGCACCGCCCCGTTACACTCAAGGCAGGGTCGATGGGGAGGTTGCGGCGCTACCCCCTGTCACGCACATAGCAGGGCCGGTCAGGGGGTTGGGGCGCTGCCCTCTGTCACTCACAGAGCAGGGCCAATCAGGGGGTTGGGGCACTGCTCCCTGTCACTCACAGAGCAAGGCCGATCAGGGGGTTGGGGCGCTGCCCCCTGTCACTCACAGAGCAGGGCCCATCAGGGGGGTTGGAGCGCTGCCCCCTGTCACTCACAGAGCAGGGCCCATCAGGGGGTTGAGGAGCTCTCCCCTGTCACTCACAGAGTAGGGCCGATAGGGGAGCTGGGACACTGCCTCCTGTCACACACAGAGCAGGGAAGATCAGGGGGCTGGGGTGCTGCACCCTGTCACACTCAGGGCAGGGCCAATGGGGAGGTTATGGCTCTACCCTGTCACACACAGAGCAAGGCCGATCAGGGGGTTGGTGCGCCGCACCCTGTCAAACACAGAGCCGCAGGGCAATCAGGGGATTGGGGAGCTCCCCCCTGTCAGGCACAGAGCAGGGCCCATGGGGGGGCAGTATTGGGGCGCCGCACACTGTCACACACAGAGCAGGGCCAATCAGGGTGTTGGTGCGCTGCACCCTGTCAAACACAGAGCCGCAGGGCAATCGGGGGATTGGGGAGCTCCCCCCCATTAGGCACAGAGCAGGGCTGATCAGGGGGATTGGGTGCTGCCCCCTGTCACGCTGATCCTGGTGCCGGGAGGCATATTACCCTTTTACTATATAGAATAGAGGCCTGGTGCATGGGTGGGGGCCGGCTGGTTTGCCCTGAAGGGTGTCCTGGATCAGGGTGGGGGTCCCCACTGGGGTGCCTGGCCAGGCTGGCTGAGGGGCTGAGGGCTGTTTTCCCGCTGGCAGTTGACTAAAAGCTCCCAACCGCTCCTTGTTTTCTTTCTTTTTTTTTATTCTGGGCCAGCTTTAGCTCTGAGGCCTCGCTGCTGAAAACATGGATACAATGTTGCGGTCCGGGGCTGACTGAAAGCCGGTTTTGTTTAGCTTCTTATTTGCAACATAGTAATAGTTGCTTAGAGTTGCAGTTGAGAGGCCGGCAAGTGAGGCGGGGAACGTTGGAGTCTGCAGTCCCTGGAAGAAGCAAGCCTCCCTGCTCGCTTCAGTGCCTGGCTGCCGGCCGCCATCTTGGCTGACAGTTAATTTGCATAAGGATACGCTGATTAGCCAATGGGAAGGGTAGTGGTCGTACACCAATTACTATGTTTCTCTTTTATTAGTGTAGATTACCAATGCAAATAAAAAAGGAATGTTAAGTCCATACTTTGGCACAATTGCCAAGTTCCACTTAAGTTGATCACAGGCTACCTTGTTTTCAGGGCTAAATATTATGTCAAATTAAAGTAACAATGTTTTTCTGTTCATATAGTGCTTCCCATTGCAATCTGTAGACTTTTTAAACCCAAATATTCAATTACCTACAACAATTTAGGGAAAGGGAGGGAAAAACCCAAAGACATACGGCAATGTAACACAGACATGTGTTTTGCAACAATGAGAAAATATGTAATATAATCCCAAATACAGAGAAAATGGAAAATATAATTTCATTCCAATGGTAGATCCTGTTCAGATTAAACCTCTGCTACACTCAAAGACTTAAATGCTCTCATGCCAATTTTCTTTTATGTACAAATAACATAGCATCTATCTCTAGTTGTAAGGAGTATATTAAATAACAGTTAAAAGTAATTAACACAATAACCAGTACACAGAAAACATTCAATACATGTTTCCTTTAAAAACTAAAAAGCATCACCCCAGAAACAAATTCTAAGACCCCAATAAATAAGACAGTATTAAATTCCCATATTTGCTAGACAAAAAACAATGCACTAATTATTGCCAATAGCAAGATCCAAGAGAAACGTAAGATGTGATTTGTGTTAATTTAAAAATGGTTTTCAAGCTGCCATTTTTTAAAAAAAATATATGCTTTAGTTAATTTCATAGAGGAAGGGAGAGAGCGACTCAAACATCAATGACGAGAGAGAATCATTTATCCAGTGCCTCTTGCATTCCCCCCTGTCTCCCCACCCGCCAAACTGAGGATCAAGACCACAACCCGGGCATGAGCCCTGACCGGGAATCGAACTGTGACCTCCTGGTTCATAGGTCAATGCCCAACCACTGAGCAACTCCGGCCAGGCTCAAGTTATCATGTTTTGACTATTAGTCCCACTGGAGGGAAAATAAAAAAGAATTTTTAAACATAAGAAAAAATAAAACAACAAAATAGATCTTTATGTACTTATATAGAAAGCTAATCATTAAATATTAAGTCAATGCCATTTTCCACAAGATTAAAAATGTCTACATGGAACAGAAAAAATTAAAGACCTAACAGACGAAATATAAGTAAAAACCAATTTGAAAATGTAGACAATGCTAAGGGTATACGTAAGAAGCCACAGCCAGACAGGTAGGAGGGGGCTAGTCCCACATCCATGTGTGGTGGTTAAAAATCCAGAGAGCTATTTCACATGCAGAGGTCCCCCTTTCGGAGCAACCCCTCACCAGGCCACCCAGCCCAGGGTTCTAGTATTAGGAAAAGAAGTCACCGTAACTTCTGGCTGTGAAAACCAGCAAAGATTGTGATTGAGTGAGAAAATAGGCTGCTGTAGTCCCAAATGTTCCTCTTAAAGGGCCCACACACATATTCACTGAGAGACTCACTCACTCTGAACTCCAGCACTGGGGCAGCAGTTCAAGGCACCAGGGAGAGATGTGCAGGAAGTGAACTGTCTGGCTTCAGGACAAGAGCTGTAGGGGTAGCTTTCTCCCAGACAGAGTACTGGGGAGAGCCATTGTTCCTTTGTTGAGCCCTTGCCCAACTTAGCCTGCACACACTGATGGGTGCCATATCTGTTTGAGTCTCCATCAACCTGGCTGACAACATTTGCCTCATCCTGATGAGTCCCTGAGACCCCAACATTCCCAAATTTGGGGCCCACTCAAGTAAATTCCAATGGCTTTTCTATACAAATGGCCTATCTTGGCTCGTGCTCGTCTTTCCTAACATCTCTCAAAGGTATACAACCCCAAACAGCAGTCTCTTATCCTATCTAATAATGAGGGAATATGCTAATTGACCCTCACACTGTCACAAAGATGGCAGCACCCATAGTCAAGGAGGAAATATGGTAATTCAATGCCCCACCCTCAAAGATGGCAGCACCCACAGCCACAAGATGACCAGCACTGGAGGGCCGTTGTGGGTGATCAGGCCAGTAAGGGAGGGTTGCTGGGGGTGACCAGGCTTGCAGGGAAGGGCAGTTGGGGGTGACCAGGCTGGCAGGGGAGGGCAGTTGGGGGCGATCGGGCCAGCAGGGGAGTGGTTAGGTGGTGATCAGGCTGGCAGGCAGGCGACGGGTTGGGAGCCAGCAGTCCCGGATTGTGAGAGGGATGTCCGACTGCAGGTAGTCAGACATCCCACGAGGGGTCCCACATTGGAGAGGGTGCAGGCTGGGCTGAGGGACACCCCCCTCCACAGTGCATGAATTTCATGCACTGGGCCTCTAGTCCTCTTAATAAACAGCTCCAAGCCCAGCATTAGAGGCAGTCAACCTCAGTTCACAGCTTAGCATCCTCCAGGGACCTCCATGCCAATCATAAGTGGGAAACATCCTCAGGTCACTCTTTAGCTCAAACCAAGTGGTTGTGGGCAGGTGCAGGCAGCAGCTGACCTTGGCCTGCCCCAGAACCCTTTCCAAAAGGTCCAGAACCGATACACCTGGTGGCCAGTTTCAGACCACACCAGTGCACTGCACAAACAATTCTACCAACCACACACTAAAAGGGTTGTCTCAGCCAGCACTAGAGCCCCATTAAGCTCCTTAACTGCCAATAATCACAACCAATCACCGGAGGTTCAATCCCTCCCATTAAGGTGCCAACCTCAATCAAAGCGGGCACACATAACTCATATGGAAGAAACACATGGAGGATCCTAATCAGGTGACCATGAAGACTGTGCTGCTGGACCTCATTGGACACCTAACACATAAGGCCACTTTACCAAGACTGAGAGATGTAGCTGCTCTGCCTAATACATAGAAACAATCACAGGAAGGCAATCAGAACAAGGAGTCAAAGAAACATGTCCCGAATGAAAGAACCTAAGAAAACTCTAGGAAAAGAACTAAATAAAACTGAAGCAAGCAATCTTCCAGATAGAGAGATCAAAACACTGGTTATAAGAATGATCAGCGAATTTAGGGAAAGAAGAGAGGAACTTAGAACTTCAACAAAGAGATAAAACACATAAAAAAGAAGAGAGAAAACATAAAAAGGAACCCTCATAAATGAAGATTACAAAAAAGGAAATGAATACATTAGATGGAATCAATAGTAGATTAGATGAAGCAGAGGATCAAATTAGCAATTTGGAATACAAGGTAGCGAAAAACAGCCACTTGCAATAGCAAAAAGAAAAAAAAGAAAGGAAACACACACAAGAAGAATAAAAAAATTAGGATGGTCTGAGGAAACTTGGACAATGTCAAGCATAACAACATTCTTATCACAGAGGTATCAGAGAAGAGAGAGAGCAACAGACTGATAAATATTCGAAGAAATGATGACAGAAAACTTCCCTAAACTGGTGAAGAAAATAGACATACAAGTCCAAGAAGTACAAAGAGTCCTTAACAATATGAGCCCAAAGAGGCCAACACCAAGACACATACATTAAATGCCAAATATTAAAGACAAAGAGAATCTTAAAACCAGCAAGACAAAGGCAGGTAGTTACTTACAAGGGAGATCCCATAAGACTTTCAGCTAAGTTTTCAACAAAAATTTTGCAGGCCAGAAAGGACTGGTAAGAAATATTCAAAGTGATGAAAAGAAAGGACCTACAATCAAGATTACTCTAACCATAAGGCTATCATTTAGAATCAAAGATAAAGAGCTTCCCACACAAGACGAAGTTGAAGGACTTCAACAATAAGCCAGTATTATAAGAAATGTTAAACAGACTTCATTAAGAAGGAAATAAATATTTATAATAAATGGCAATAACTATACATATCTATCAACAATTACTTTAAATGTAAATGTATTAAATGCTCCCATCAAAAGACATGGGGTGGCTGACTGGCTGACCAAACAAGACCATTGCATATGTTGCCTACAAGTAAATCACTTCAGATCAAAAGACACACACAGATTGAAATGTAAAAGGAGGGGCCAACCGGTGTGGCTCAGTAGTTGAGCATGGACCCATGAACCAAATGTTCATGGTTTGATTCTTGGTAAGGGCACATGACTGGGTTGAAGGCTCGATCCCCACCCAGTCGGGTGCATGCAGGAGGCAGTCAATAGGAGATTCTCTCTCATCATTAATGTTTCTATCTCTTTCTCCCTTTTCCTTCCTCTCTCTGAAATCAATTTAAAAAATATGTTAGAAAAAAAAGAAAGAAAAGTACAGGAATGGAAAAAGGTATTTCATGAAATGAAAACAAGCAAAACTGAAGTAGCAATACTTATACCAGGCAAAACAAACTTTAAAACAAAGACTATAACAAGAGACAAGAAAGGACACAGCATTTCCTTTTCTGGGTATTTGATCTGAATTAATCCCAAAACGAATTTGAAAACACATATGCACACATATTTTCACTGCTACATTATTTATAATTGGCAAGATAAGGAAGCTACATGAATGTCCATCAACAGATGCATGAATAAAGAAAAACTACATAACCCGCCTAACCGGTTTGGCTCAATGGATAGAGTGTTGGCCTGCGGACTCAATGGTCCCAGGTTCAATTCCAGTCAAGGGCATGTACCTTGGTTGTGGGCACATACCCAATAGGGAGTGTGCAGGAGGCAGCTGATCGATGTTTCTCTCTCGTGGATGTTTCTAACTCTCTATCCCTCTCCCTTCCTCTCTGTAAAGAAAACAATAAAATATGTTAAAAAAAGGAAAGAAAGAAAAAAAAAGAAATGTTTAAAAAAAAGAAGAACTACATAGAACATTGCTTAGCCATAAAAAATAACAAAATTTTCCCTTCAGCAACAACAGGAATGATGTATCTCGGGGCATTGTGCTAAGTGAAATAAGTCAGAGAAAGACAATACATCACATCCAACACTATGTGCATTCTTTGCATGTGCTTATGTTAGGTAGTAGGCCCTGTTTAATTATGCGAATTTCATTCTTCACTTACAACTCAAGTTCCATTGTCCACAAATTCACATAAAACTTTTTTGTTATAACAGCTAATATTTACCTAATGCCTATTGTTCTAATAACTTTATTAATGTATTATCTCATTTTAACATCCCTCCCTGAAAAATATCTTTGATAAAATGTATCCCATTGAAAAGGGGGTGGGGGATTGAAGCTTAGGAATGTTTGGTAACTTGGTCAAAATTACAGAGCCACCCATGGCAGGGCTAGTACCTAAACCCAGAACTGTACTGTTAACAAAATGACTTCCTTTCCACTATACAATGAGGCATCTCTAGGGTAGAAGACAAACGTTTTTCTATATACAATATTATTTAACTCTTTTGTGTGTGAATGTTTTTATTTTCTATTTTCCAAAACCATTTACTGCCTCCATGCATTTTCCACCTTCTCTATCCCTGCCCCCTACATCACCACACTGCTGTCTATGCCCATGAGTTCTCTCTCTCTCTTTCCATTTTGCTCAATCCTCCACCCACCCCCACACCTCCACTCCAATGGTAAATGCCTGGTGTTCCTTTGGATAATTTCAATCATTATGATCAACGACTCACATTTCTACGTCAAGGCAATTCCTAAAAATAGTATTTGATCCACGGAAAATAAAATGTCATGGGACCCAGGGCCAGAATTATGAAGCTTGACACAAAGAAATTGATGCTCTGGAAGTTTAAATGACGTTTCCAGGGAACCACACTGACCAGTCAATACAGCTGGGACAGATAACCAGATATTCTGATTCCTACCCCAGGCCTCATGTTACACACACACACACTCTCATACACACACATATACACACGCACACGCACACACACACCAGGCACAGGAGAAGACTGTAGCTGAGATGTACCTAACTAGAATCAACTCTTGAGAACATATTAATAGATTAAGAAATGCTGAAAAAAGTAAAGAAAAAAAACAACAACAGTATTAGTTGGGTAGGACTGGTCAGAGTAAGCGTCTTGAGGTGGAAGAACTAATGGAAGGTAACAGGGTGGCATTCAAACTAGAGGAAGAAAAGGCAGAGAGAACTCAGAGTCAGAAAGATTTGCAGGACACTCGATCCACTAACATTCACTGTGACCCCCTGAGAAAAGCAACTCACACCTTTTAAAATCAGAAACAGCTGTGAACTTAGACAATGGCGTTGGGCTGAAACTAGCCCGTATTTCTCACCAGAACTGAGGAGCTCCTGGACCAAGGAAATATCGCCTGTGGTCAACGCTTTCATAAACGTTTCATTCTTGTCTTCAGTGGGTCACGGTTCTTTTAATTTCTAAAAAAAGCAGACCTTTAAAAAAAAACAATTATACACGTTTTCATTTCCACCGTAACCGGTAAATCGTTTTGGAAGAGGGAGGAGGGGGGACGGGACGGTGGTGGTGGGCGATACCCGAAGTTTGCAAAGAATTCGTGTCTCAAATGACCTCGAAAGGGGCCCGGGTAATGGCGAGTCCGAGCCCACGGGACGAGCTACCACGTGGACAACCTAGCGAGGCGCTGGCGATGGAAAGCACAGTAAGGAAACCAGACCAACACGCTGCGGGTTTCTCTCCAACCCCAGCGCCTGTACTCCCACTGGAGAAACGAAGGAGGAAGGGCAAACAGGGGAGGAAGGAAGAGGGTTCCCGAGGAGGCCAGGGCTTCCAGGGCCTGGGAGGCAGACCTCGGCGCGGAGAAGAAACAGCCTCCCCTGCTACCTGAGAGGCCCGGTCGAGATACCCAATCTCCCAGCCGTCATCCTCGCTCTCGCTACTCTCGCCTCCACCAGCCACCGCCAGGCCACGGAACACTCTGCAGGCCTTGTCCTCCGCCATGGCCGCTGGCCCCTCCCTTCCGCCCGGCCCGTGTGCGACCCTCCCCCTCCACTGGCTCGCGCCTGCGCCTGCGCCTGCGCAGTGCTGGTTTACCCGGGAAGGCGGGACCTGCGTGCTCCAGCCAGGGCCTGGGGCTCCTGGGCGCAGGTGCGCAGGCGCGTGTCCTCGCGCAGTGGCCCTCATCCCTCTGGGCGGCCCGTGGCTATGAGATGGGACCTGCATGTCTCATGGAGCAGGTGGGGCTGGCAGCGTTTGAAGAAGTCCTTGGGCTTTCAGGGTTGCCCCACTTGTCGCTGGGGCGGAATTGGGATTTGTACGCCAAGGTATGCCTATGCTTTCTCCCCTTCAGCCGCCCCCGTCTCCCACCCGCCTCCAAACCCACCTCCGGACATGCTACCCTTGGAGAGGGGAGCATATTATCCCTAAGGAGCACCATCCATGCAGGCAAGAAGCCGCGAGACACATGGGCGCTGGCGAACGAGCCAGGAGAATCCTTCCCTTTAAATGTCATGGGGTTTGCCCTAACCGGTTGCCTCAGTGAATAGAGCGTCGGCCTGGGGACTGAAGGGTCCCGGGTTCAGTTCTGGTCAGGGGCATGTACCTGGGTTGCAGGCACATCTCCAGTATGGGATGTGCAAGAGGCAGCTGATCGATGTTTCTATCTTGTTGATGTTTCTAACTCTTTATCCCTATCCCTTTCTCTCTGTAAAAAATCAATAAAATATATTTAAAAAAATAAAAATAAACTTCATGCGATCGGATGTCGTTGTAGATTCAGAAATATAAGAGCATCAAAACGCTTCCCAGCCCTACCTGGTTTGGCTCAGTGGATGGAGTGTCAGCCTGCGGACTGAAGGGTCAAAGTTCGATTCCAGCCAAGGACACATGCCCGGCTTGCGGGCTCAATCCCCAGCAGGGGGCATGCAGGAGGCAGCCTATCAATGATTCTCATCATTGATGTTTCTATCTCTCTCTCTCTCTCCCTTTCCATTCCTCTCTGAAATCAATAAAAATATAGTTAAAACAAAAAAACCCCCCACGCTTTCCCACCTAGAGAGTGTAAACCCACTCAAGGAAAAATTCAGTCAAGGAAGGAAGGGGAGAGAGTGGACCAAGAGCTGGGAAGAAGAAATTATTTAAATGTTCAGAGAGCAAGTCAATAATACAAACAGCTCCAGGTGAAGGCAGCCCAGACCCACGTTTCCGCGGCTGACCTCCATGAGAAATGCCACAGAAATGTAGATCCACCGAGGAATAGCACGGACTATCACCCGAGGCTGATTGAAAAGGAAGGTAACCATGTGCTATTCTTTGAAAGTTTTGCAATGATTTTTTTTTCCTTAAGGAATCTTTGATGTAAGAGTTTGGAGTTATTTACTTCAGAGATTTTCAGAGATAACTGTTTTTAGGTAGTTTGGTACTTTGGGGGTCATGCCTCTCTTTCTAATGCACCCATTCAATAAGCGTTATGGATAACTGAACACAGCTAGCTTTGGGGAGACAACATCACAGACAAAACAAGCTGTCTCTTGGAGCTCACAAGTGTTTTTGTTTGTTAATCCTCATCTGAGGACATGTTTTTATTGATTTGAGAGAGAGAAACACACATTGATGTAAGAGAAACATTGATCTGTTGCTTGCTTCGATTTTATTTAATTCTTTTTCTGCAATCTTGTCCTGGGGTTTGTGTGTGTGTGTGTTTGTTTTGTTTTGTTTCTCATTTGAGACATACTGTTCCTTTATCTCCTAATTTTGGCTGCCTGTGGATGTTTCTATGTATTGGGTAGAGTTGCTGGTTGAGTGGCCTAATGTAGTAAGTGTCCTGTAGGGCCCAGTGGCCCACTCAGACTTCTCAGTCACCTAAACGAGGTGCTTCAGGGGTTCACCCTGTGAGACTTTGCGCACCCTCCAGCTGTAGCTGAGCCTTGATTTCTGTTGCCACATCACTGGGAGGGACTTACCCTCAGGTCAGTTGGCTTGAGGACTGCCCAAGATGGCAGCAGAGGAGCTGCTGTGCAGGGGCCAACTCCACTTCAGAGGGGTTCCACTGCCCACTGAGTTCACCCCTTAAGTGTGTCATTGTGGGGGTGCTTGGGTGGTGCTCTGGTGTGATCTGAAGCCGTCTACGGGATGCCCTGGCTCTGGGACCTTTCAGTAGGTGCAGACCGGGATCATTTGCCACGAGTGCCCTGTTCCGCAGGAGCTACAGAGAGATCTACAGATGGCTGTTACCTGTGCTGGGTTTGGAGATACCTGGGAAATGCCAAGCTGCAAACCAAGACCAGCTGCTATTGGTGCTGGGCCTGGGGCCACTTAGCAAGAGGTATGGAGCATGCTGAGGACAGATGTTACTTGTTGGGGGTTTGTGAACCTTTGAGAAATTCTAGGAAAGTTTGCTGCATGAGCCAAGACAGACCATTTGTATGGAGGAGCCACTGGAAAGTTCGGTGGGTCCAAAAGTTGGTTGGGGCAGGGTCTCAGGGAATCTCCAGAGTGGAGCAAACAGTGTTAGCTAGATGAATGGAGTCTCAGACAAGGCACCTTCTCTGTGGGGTGAAGGCTCAGCAAAGGAACAATGGTCTCTGCCAGCACTTCTGTCTTGCAGAAAGCTGCCCCGCCAACCCTTCCCCTAAAGCCTTTAGAGCTGTTACTTCACACACACTGGAGCTCAGAACAAGTGAGTTCAAGTAACACTGGGCATGGGCCGTTTAAGAGGAAAACCTGGGACTCCTGAAGCCCTCCATTTCAATCAGTCACAGTTCCTGCTGGTTTTCAAAACCAGAAATTATGGGCACTTCTCTTCATAGCACTGGAACCCTGGCTGGGGGGCCTGGTGTGGGACTGGGACTCCTTGCTCCTCAGCTCCTCAGGAGGAATCTCCAATGATGAAATATCCCTCCCGATTTTTTCCTGCCACACATGGATGTGGGACCAGCAACTTTTGCTTCTGTGCCCCTCCTGCTAGTCTTTATGTGCCTTCTTCTGCGTATCCTTAGTTTTAGGACTTCTGTTCGTCTCTATTTCAGGTGCTTCTGATGTGGTTGTAGGAGACTGTGAGCACTGCATTTACCTATTCTGCCAACTTCACCAGAACCTGAAATGTTTTTAAACTAACAAAGACATGTTCTGCTGTGCTTGTGTGTGTGTGTATTTAAAGACACTAAAACTCTTCTGTTTGTTTTTTGTTATTGTTTTATTATCCTTGCCCAAGAATATGCTGTTTTTTATTGATCTTAGAGAGAAAGGAAGGGAGATAGAAACATTGATCATTTGCCACACACACACACACACACACACACACACACACACACATGCAGGCACCCTGAGCATGGATCACACCCTCAGCCTAGGTAGGTACTCTCACTTGCAATTGAACAAACAAGCTTCTGGTGTAGAGGACGATACTTTAACCAAATGAGCCATCCAGCCAGTACAAGAAGCTTGTATTTTGTTTTGTTTTGAGCATCTGGCTAAGTAGTGGTGCCATTTTCTAAAAGGGGAAAGACTAGAGGATAAACTTGAAGATAAAAGGAGCATCTCAAAATTAACATATTCAAAACAAAATACTGAAGTGTAGCTGTCAAGTGGTTAGTTGGATATTCAAATATGCATCTCAGGAGAAAGGCTGGAGTTAAGAGATAGAAATATGTGACTTATTCATTTAATTGAATATGTAATTGATTTTTCAAACTTGGGATTTACTCAGAAAAAAATATTTGTAAGTACAGATGCTCTAGACTAAATGTTTCTAATCTCCCCCCCCGCCCCCCCCCCCGCCAAAAAAAATTTTATATGCTGAAACCTAATCCCCAAAATGATGGTTTGTGGAGGAGGAAACTTTGGAAGCTGGGTAGGTCATGGGGAAGGGCATAACCCTCATGAATGGGATTAGTGCCCTCATGACAGAAACTCCAGAGAGCTCCCTTCTCCTCCCACCATGTAAGGACACAACAAGAAGATGCTGTATGAATCAGGAAGCAAACTCTCACCAGACACCAAATCTGCCAGCACCTTGATCTTGGGCTTCCCAGCCTCCAGAACTGTGAGAAATAAATTTTTGTTACTCGCTGAAACTGGTTTGGCTCAGTGGATAGAGCGTCGCCCTGTAGACTGAAAGGTCCCAGGTCAAGGGCATGAACCTTTGTTGCGGGCACATCCCCAGTAGGGGATGTGCAGGAGGCAGCTGATTGGTGTTTCTCTCTCATCGATGTTTCTTACTCTCTATCTCTCTCCCTTTCTCTCTATAAAAAATCAATAAAATGCATTTTAAAAAATTTTGTTACTTATAAAACACCCAGTGTGTTTATTCTCTTATAGCAGCCCAAGCAGACTATGGTAATAGATAAGATTATTCTAAAATATATGTGGAAAGGCAAAGAACCTAGATAGCTAAAAGAATTTTGAGAAAGAAGAATCAATTAGGAGAAATTCCTCTACTTGATCTAAAAACCTACTGTGTAACTGTAGTAATCAGACTGGATTGTGTTAGAGAAGGGATAGATACATAGATTAATGGAACAGAATAGAGAGCCTAGAAGTAAGACCAAATGATTTTGACAAAGATGAAAGAGCAATTCATTGAAGGAAGGATAACCGTCAACAAATGATGCTAGACCAACTCAAGATTCATAGATTTAAAAAAGAATCTATCTAACCTTCCATTCTTTTCAAAAATTAACTCAAAATGTATCATAGGTGTACACAATGTTCCCAGCAGCATTATTTCTATTAGCCAAAAAGCAGAAACAACCCAAAAGTCCATCAGCTGATGAATGGATAAACAAAAGGTGGCATATCCATACCATTTATATTAGTTTCCTAGGACTACCATAAGAAATTACTACAAGCCGGATGGCTTTTAACCATAGAAATATATTCTCTCACCATTCTGGAGTCTGAAATCACAATGTCCTAGTAAACAGCACCATGTACCCTCTGAAAATTCTACAGGAGGATACTTTCTTTCCTTTTGGTGGTATCTGACAACCCTTGGCATTTCTTACCTCATATATACATCATTTTAATCTCTGCCTCTCTTTTTAGGGCTCACCCTAATTCAGTATGACTTCATCTAAATTTGATTACATCTGCAAAACCCCTGTTTCCAAACAAGGTTACATTCACAGGTTCTGAGTGAACAAATGATTTGTGGGGATACTGGTCAACCCCAGTATATCATATATGTCTACATTGTAGTATAATGTCAAAATCTACATTGTAATATATATATATATATATATATATATATATATATATATATATGTATATGTATACACACACACTCCATGTTTTCAAAATCTACATTGTAATTATATATATATATTCATTCCATGACTCTTTATGCTAAATAATGTGTAGTATTAATTTTAGAGGGTAATTTCAGGAGATGCCAGGGCTCATTAAAAGGCTAATGTCATTGTGAATTGGAGAAATGGCAGGAAAAATGGAGAGGAGAGCATGCATTCAAAATTTCTCATGAATTAGCATCAGTAGAATTTGGTGACTGTATATGAAGGATAAGGTGGGAGGAGTCAAAGCTAATGTGACAAGAACACAAGAAAACATTTTGAAGAAACAGAGATAAGCTTTGTTCTGCACAGAGACAGTCTGAAATGCTGAGGAACATCCATGTTCAGATAAGATGTGGAGCTCCCAGAGGGACCTGGGCTATTAGTTCAGCTTTAGAAAATATCTTCCTAAGACGTAATAATGGACATATTAAAGCAATGATATTGCCAAGGGGAGAAGGGATAGGATGAGATCAGAAGGCTGGGAACATATCCTTAGGGAATGACTATTCTTTTAGAAATCCAGCAAAGGAAAGGAAGCAACAAAGGAGCCTGAGAAATAGTGATTAAAGAAGCAGGAGACCTGGAAGACATCAACGTCTCAAAAATCTTGCACTGAATTGTAACCTAGGATGATGATAATAGCAATAATAATGATAGTAGCCGAAACCAGTTTGGCTCAGTGGATACAGCGTCGGCCTGCGGACTGAGGGGTCCCGGGTTCGATTCCGGTCAAGGGCATGTACCTGGGTTGCGGGCACATCCCCGGAAGGAGATGTGCAGGAGGCAGCTGATCGATGTTTCTCTCTCATCGATGTTTCTGACTCTCTATCTCTCTCCCTTCCTCTCTGTAAAAAATCAATAAAATATATTTAAAAAATAAAAAAGAAATAATAATGATAGTAATTTCATTTTATAGTACGTCCCACATTACAGTCACTGTCCTAGGCGCTTAACCTATATTAAGTCCTTCAATACACAACCCCTTGAGCTCAATACTGTCTCAATTTTACAGAAGAGGAAATGGAGACACAGAAAGGTACAGTCACCTACCCAAGATCACCTACCTAATGGGGCTGGAATTCAAAGGCAGGAAACAGCACTGTAGTCCATGCTCTAAGTCATTACTATCTAACACGTAGCACTTCCCTAATCACTTTATAGTCATTAATTCACAAAATCTTCACTGGAACTTATTGAGGTAAGTGTTAAAATTATTATTTTCATTTTACAGATGAGGACACTGAAGTACGGAAAAGTTATGTAAACCACCCACGATAATACAAGTACTAAGTGGGATGGTCACTGTAGGCTTTCTGGCTCCAGAGTGGGGCTCAAGTGTAACTCAGAAAGTGGGATGCCCACAAAAGCACTCTCTCTCCTAGAGGGATAGCTGTTTCTCTCACACCAAAACACTGCCTCTGAAGCACTCCTTTACAAAGCAGATGCCATCATCAGACTAGTAAACCAGACTCAGAATAAACCTGGATGCATTTACAGGTTTATCGTAAGTATCATTCCTGGTCAGATAAGAAATCAGTAATTTGGATTTGTCTGAAGAGATTTGGGAATTCCCCCAGGGAGATTCCTGGAGTAGGTCAGAAAGCCACCTACCTACTTAGTGAATGACTACAGTGTTCTGCTTGGTTCACTGATGAGAGGAGACTGCTAAAACAAAGAGGGCAAGAAACCAGGCGGATCTGATAAATATTTCTGAAATTTAGGCAGCCACTAGTCCTGGGTGTTTGTGTGTATGTGTGAGTGTGTGTGGGTTTTTTTTAAATCTTTTAAGCTTTGACTCACAATTCATTGTACTATTACACATGATAATACTGGGAACTTGTTTTAAATTTAATGTTACCACATTTTTGTAATTCTTGTTTATTTTCTATCATAGTATATGTGGTAGTACTTTTAATAATTTGAAAAAAATTCTGTTGAGATTCTTAATACTTAATTTTGTCTGGGTGCCAGTTGGGCTAACTCGCTCTTTTAAAGATGATTTTGGAGACATAAAAATAGTAAGTAGATATTTTTTCAATAATCAAAATTCATGTGCACCTGGTAGTTGTTAGGTTAGGTGGCTCAGGAGGCGGCATAGGAAATAAAGAGAGTTGATCAGAAAAGGAAGGAATGAGAGGTTTTATTCTGCGTCCCTGGGCGACCCATGAACCCCAAAGACAGGGCATGTGGATCCGCACCAATAGGGAGGGGGGCACTTTTTTTATACAGCTGTTCAGTGAGGGTGGGGGAGCATGAGTTGTGAGTGTTCCCGCCTCGGGGGTTGACATGGTTTCCAGGTGTCATCATCTGTCTGGTAGCTGATCTGTTAGGAATTCCAGGGCGGGACCAGTATCTGCGTCACTATTGACCTGGTGAACTGTCCTGTTACAGATTCTAGGAAGGGCTCAGTATTTATGTTACCATCTGCCTGGTGGAGGCATGCATCAGCTCCTGGACCCCCTTTCGACCTAACATCCCGGTGTTTTGGTGATAGGGGGCGCAGGTTCGTTCTGACTACTCCCAGCTGACCAGGGACGAAGGGCGGGGGGGAGGTTAAAGGCCAGGGTCAGGCAGAAGCAGGTTGGAGGGTAGCCGAGTGTAGGGATGGAGCAGAAGCTGATTACCAGTCACCCGTGACATCTCCGCAGTGCAGGAGCGGATGCACTTAAGCAGGCAGGGGGCTAGGAGAAAAAAGACACAGATGAGAATTAGGGGTCCTATCATGGGTAGGATTCAGATAGCTAAGGGGCTTTGGAACCAGTCGAAAGGAGAGTTGTTCTGGGAGTGTCTTGCACATAGTTCTTCACTCAGCTTAGTCAGGATCTGCACTTTTTGTTCCACTACTCCAGACTCGTTGATGTAGTAGCAGCATTCTTCCTGAAGGAATATGCAGGTCCCTCCTGTTTCTGCTGTCAAGAGATCTAAGGTACGCCAGTTCTGTAGGGCTACCTGGGGTATTGATGTTACTTGTTATTGTAGGGAGGCTAAAAAGGTGGTTGTAGACTCCAGGGCTAACTGGAGCATGTCAGTGAATTCCTGAGCAGACTGGGAATTCCTGAGCAGACTGCATAAATTCCTGAGCAGCTGGGCCTCCCTCCCCCACAAGGGCTACGGAGGCAGCGATACCTACCCCTAACATGACAGGGAGGAAGGCGGCCCAGCAGGCCCAGGAGCAGGATGAAGGGAACAGCCAGGTGAGCTCCAACTCTCCATACAAGGTTAGTTGGGGAACTACTGTGACCACGAAGCAAGGCCCGGGGTCAGAGGAGTTTATGCAGTTGCTTAAGGTGCCATTGCACCAAAAGAAGGTACCCGGGCTGGCCTTGGTGAGACTGGCTGTGGTGTAGTTTTGGGTACAGTTCCAAGTTTCTCGTCCCCCAGTTACCGGATTACTGGTTTGGTAGCATATCCGTGGGGGAAGCATGGGTTCTGAAGTTTTGGGTTCCAAAAGGGAATGACATCCAAGGGAGGCTGACATTCACCTTGCCCCTGGGCTCCTGGAGGAGTTATGAGTGGGACGGCAGCCAGCAAAAGCCTTTGGAGAGAGTCGCATAGAAAGCAGCGGGAGACATTGGGCAGGGTGTGGGTCTCATTGAGGAATAGTAGAGTATGTTGAATAAGTCGGAGTCAAGAGGATAGGACTTCTACCCGGGGGAGTCAGGCAGCTTCCCTTTAAGGATGCTGTTGGAAACCTGGATTTGAGCCTCCTGGTCCAAGACATATTCCCAGGAGATATAAATGGTCCCTGAAGGGGTAGAGCTCCAATCATTCCAGTATAGCATTCCCATAACACCCGTAACCCATCGCTGGTCACAGAGATCCCTGACCCTGATGTTGAAGGTCCCATCCTTCCAGAAAAAGGGCCTAGTCCAGACCTCGTCTTAGGCATCATGAGTGACCCAGCCTCTCCAGTGGCAACGCCCATAGGTGTCGACATCTTGATTTCAAGTCTCTGGGTCCTGCTGGTCATAAGCAAAACAGACATAGGATTGCCCCCGGTTGGACACTGACTGGAGGTCGACAGCCATCAGGATCTCCATCTGGCATCTGACCAGAGGGCAGTCCTGAGATCCTACCTGCCGGGTGACTTGTTTGTCATCCTGATAGTAGGTTTCACAGACCTTGAACCTCCATACATAAGCGGGTGGGGTGGGTGTAGGCTGCTCAGGGCCGGGAGGAGAAGGAGGAGGGGGAGGGCGACTAAGGCGGACCTTTGTGGAGCCCAGCACCTCACATTCTAAAAGTCATGCTGCTCCGGGGTCCTCTTGAGCCTGGAGAGGTGGTGCCACGACGGATCACCAAGCAGTTTGGCCATGGTGAGGGTTGTTAGGATTACAGTGTGAGGTCCTGTCCACCTAGGCTCCAAGGCTTTTGGATGTAGATTCTTAAAGAGGGCCAAGTCACCAGGGTGAAGGGCTAGTCCTAGAGATCCTTGGTCGGTTGGTTCTGGCTTGGGCAGAAACCTCTCTGTGTGTTCTCAGAGCAGCTGCCTGAGTAGGGACAAATATGGAAGATAAGGACCCAAGGGAGGAGGATCAATAGGGAGATAGTTGTTGAGCAAGAAGGATCTCCCATATAGAAGCTCAAAAGGACTTAAGAAGGTGGGGCTCCTTGGTGTAGCCCGGATTCTGGTCAGAGCCATGGGCAGGAGGTCTGGCCAGGAGCTGCAAATTTCTAGAGAGAGTTTAGTTAGATGGTCTTTAAGGAGTCCATTAATTCTCTCAATCTTACCTGATGATTGTGGTCGGTAGGGTATGTGTAGTTTCCAGAAGATGCCAAGAGAAGTGCTAAGCTGCTGGACCACCCTTGATATCAAAGCTGGGCCGTTGTCTGATTGGATGCAGGTGGGGAGGCCAAACCTTGGGATTATGTGTGTTATTAGGGTCTCACCACCACTTCAGCAGATTCCTTGCTGGTGGGAACGGCCTCCACCCACTCTGTCATGGTGTCTACCATGGTAAGCAGATACCTGGTCTTTTTGTGGGGAGGCATATGGGTGAAGTCTACCTGCCAGTCCTGCCCTGGAAGGTGTCCCCTCATTTGATGGGTGGGAAAGTTGGGGCGCAACCCTCCCTGGGGTGAGACAGCCGCACACGTGGGGCAGGAGGAGCAGGTACTTGTGATCACCTCCCGCTGTTTGGGCAAGGTGAAGAGGGGTTCGAGGAACCTCCAAAGTGCCAGTGGTCCAATATGCAAAGACCAGTTGATTTGTTGGGCAATGGCCCCTGTCTGGGCCTGAGGAAGGGCGATTTTGTTGTTTATAAAGATCCGTCCCTCAGGACCAGAGAGCCTCCACCTGCAGGAATTTGTTTTTTTCTTCTGTGTATTGAGGCGTAATGGATGGAAGGGAAAGGAACAGGACCGGGGCTGCGGACCCTTCACCCTGAGTTAAGCCTGTGGCTACCGCGTCTGCTTGGGCATTTCCCTGCGAGGAGTAACCAGCAAGGAGTCTGTCTGATGGCCTCAGCAGTGCATGATGGCTACCTGGGAGGGAAGCTGTAAGGCATCAAGTAAGCGTGTTGTGAGTCTAGCATTGATAATAGGTGAGCCTTTATTAGAGAGGAAGCCCCTTTCCTTCCAGATAACCACATGGCAATGGGCTATCAGAAAGGAATACTTGGAGTCTGTATATATGTTTACTCTCTTCCCTTTGGCCAGGTGTGGGAGCGGGTCAGTGCGATGAGCTCGGCCTTTTGAGAGGTGGTACCCTCTGGGAGTCGGGCCGCCTCCAGGGTCCACTCGGGTATCACTACCGCATAGAAGGCTTTCCGACCTCCCTGTTGGTCCAGGCAGGAGCTTCCATCCACAAACAGAGTTAAGTCAGGATTGGAGAGAGGAGAATCTGAGAGTCCTGCCCAAGGCTGAGTGAGAGCCTCGATGACCTTGGGGCAAGAATGCATTGCCGCAGGTAGGGTGGAGGCAGCAGGAAGGAGAGTGGCTGGCTTTAGAGCTGGGGACTGGGTCAGGGACATGTCAGGATTTTCGAGGAACAGAAGTTGGTGTTCCTGCATGTGAGAGGGGAGAGGAGAGATACGTATCAGTAGGACAGAAGATCCTATAGTCCAGGGGTCCTCAAACTATGGCCCACGGGCCACATGCAAATACAAATATTGTATTTATTCCCGTTTTGTTATTTTACTTCAAAATAAGATATGTGCAGTGTGCATAGGAATTTGTTCATAGTTTTTTTTAAACTATAGTCCGGCCCTCCAACAGTCTGAGGGACAGTGAACTGGCCCCCGGTTTTAAAAGTTTGAGGACCTTTGCTCTTGATGATATACAAACTTCTCAAATCATTCTGAAGAGTCTATGTCAACCTCCAAAATCCTCTATGGATGTTAAAGCTCAACCTTTAATACATCATGAGGCAGCAAACTCAATTCCAGATTGTTGTGAAGTTCAGCACCAACTCTTGCCTATTGGTGTTAAAGGTGTGGACCTGGGTAATTTGATAATGAAAGGGCAGAGCAGGACTGACTCCATTTTGTACTGCATCCTCCATCTTGTGAAACTATGTCCCCGACATGACCTCTTTCTGAAAAAATCCACAGAATGTGTCAGTTACTCAGCCCACCCTTAAATCAGCCAATGGGAATGCAAGGGGAATAACCTAAAGCCAAAGGTATGCTAACCACATCCTGTCTTTGTGTAACTGGACCCTAGCCCTCACCCAACCAATCGGAATCAGCCAACTCAGTGGTCCGAGCATCACCCCACCACCTGACCCCAAGCCCTATAAACTTGCTGTACTTCTGGGACTGGGGGCTCTTTTGCATCCTGCCGCTGCGTTGGTAGAGGCGGAGAGACCGAGCTCGAGCTTGAATAAAGGCTCTTTGGTTTTGCATCGGACCCGGCTCCCTGGTGGTCTTTGGGGATCTTGAAATCTGGGCATAATATTTGGAGGCTCGTCGGGGATCCCCAAGACCCACGAGGGACCCCGACCTGGAGAGCCTGACTGACTGTGATAGGTGTCTGTGTGTTTGTGTGTTTCTGTCCTTCTGGTGTGAGCTCATCTCTTTGTGTGTTTCTGTCCCTCTGGTGTGAGCTCATCTCTGGTATTGTGGTTGTGCCCGACGTGTTCTAAGTGGACGCACTGGAGGACCACAGGCAGGAGGACTCAGAAGACGTTCCGATCCTCCTTTCTGGAGGGACATGGATCCGCCGGTCGGCGTGAGGCCATCGTCTAGCTTTCGGTTTTGCTTCCACAGAGTTGGAAGACTGTTCTTTGGTACCCTTTGTTTGTCTGTGTTTGTGTCTCTCTATTTTATTCTGTGGACTTACTGGACGAACATTATGGGACAGACTCAGACTACTCCTTTAAGTATTATGATTGATCATCTCAAAGAGATTAGGGGAAGAGCCAACGACCTCAGTGTGGAGGTACGGAAGGGTCAGTGGCCCACTTTCAATGTCAGATGGCCGCAGAGGGACCTTTCGACCTCCCTACCATCCGTCGGGTCAGAGACGTCGTCTCCCAGCCCAAGAAGGGTCATCCTGATCAACTCCCTTACATTATTACTTGGCAGGACCTTGTGGAGGAACCACCCTCTTTGCTTAAGCCCTTCCGGGCTCCACATCCTCCAGAGCCGAGACCTATTCTTGCTTTGCAGGGGACAGAGATGGAGGAGGAGAAGAAGGTCACTCAGCCATCAGCTCCCCTTTACCCTGTCTTGCAGGGGGAACTGAAGAAGAACTAATTTTTCCTCCCCCATATCAGTCCCCTACAGTGCTGGAGGGATCCAGCCAGCCCCCATCTGGGGAAGCAGACGCTGCTCCGAAAGCAGAGCGCTGAAGAGTTCCAGTGGGAAGCCCACCCTATACCAGACAAAGGGCTCAGAGAGAGCAGTCTTCCTCCGTCACCGACTCCACTATTAAGACCCTACCCCTGTGAGCCACCAGTCCCCCGATGAGGGGGGCCATCAGCCCCATCATTACTCGCCTTTTGACACTAGTGACCTCTATAATTGGAAAGCTCAGAATCCTAAGTTCTCTGAAAAGCTGGCAGGGCTCATTGATTTACTAGACTCTGTTCTTTTCACCAATCAGCCTACCTGGGACGACTGTCAGCAGCTTTTGCAGGTCCTATTCACCACCGAGGAGAGGGAGAGGATCCTCAGTGACCCGAAAGCTAGTCCTGGGTGTGGACGGGAATCCTACCACCAACCAGGCTCAGATAGATACCTCCTTTCCTCCAACTAGGACTGAATGGAATTTCAACGCGGCAGAAGGTAAGGAGAGGCTCCGGGTCTACCGCAGACTCTAATGGGGGGGGGGGGGGGGTGGTCTTCGGATGGCTGCTAGGAAGCTGACTAATTTGGCTAAGGTAGGAAATATTCAGCAGGAAAAGGATGAATCTCCAGCGGCCTTCCTAGAGCAGGTCATGGAGGCGTTCCGTACCTATAACCCCATGGACCCAGAGGCTCCTGAAAATAAGGCGGCTGTTATCATGGCCTTTGTAAACCAATCTGCTGCAGACATTAGGAGAAAACTGCAGAAGATAGACTAGGGGAGAAAAGTCTTCAGGACTTGCTGGTAACAGCCTAAAAGGTGTACAACAACAAGGAGGCTCCTGAAGATAAACAGGTTCACGCTGTGGTGGCTGCCAGCAGTAAGCAAACCCGAGACCTGGCCAGGATACTGCTGGCTACCACCGCGGACTTTCCTGAGGAACAGGACCGTCACCTCCGACAGCTTGCAAGTGACCGGAAAAGAGGTAAGGAGACTGCCAGGGAAGGGAGGCGGAGGCTGCAGAAGGATCAGTGTGCTTACTGCAAGGAGATAGGGCATTGGGCCTGAGAATGTCCAAAGAAGGCCGGCGGGAAGTGAAGCAAGACTGATCGAGTGAAAATCTTAGAGCTGCATGAACTGAGCAATTAGGGGAGTCGGGGTTTGGACCCCCTCCCCGAGCCCAGGGTAACTCTTATCGTGGAGGGGACCCCTATTGACTTCCTCGTCGACACAGGAGCGCAATATCTGGTCCTCCGCACTCCTCGGGAAGCTAGCAAACTAGAAGTCCTGGGTACAAGGGGCAACAGGTATGAGCCAATATTCATGGACTACCCGAAGAACGGTAGATCTAGGAACCGGCCGGGTATCCCACTCTTTTATGGTGATACCAGAATGCCCCTACCCACTATTAGGATGGGACTTACTGACCAAGATTGGAGCTCAGATAATTTTCAGTCAAGGGGGGCCTCAGGTCACCGATGGCAAAGGCCACCCCATCCAGGTCCTGACTCTGAGACTGGAGGATGAGTACCGCCTCCACCAGAAAGTGTCCCCAATAGAGAACAACATGGACAGATGGCTACAAGAATTCCCCACAGCTTGGGCAGAGAAGGGGCGGGGTAGGACTAGCCGTTCACAGGACCCCAATCCTAGTAGAGCTAAAACCAGGAGAAGGCCCAGTAAGAATCAAGCAGTATCCTATGTCTCAGGAGGCCTGGAAGGGAATCCAGCCTCACATCCGGAGACTGCAAAGCCTAGGGGTACTAGTTCCCTGCCAGTCTGCCAGGAATACCCCCCTCCTGCCAGTCAGGAAGCCTCGCATGAATGACTACCGACCAGAACAGGACCTCCGGGAAGTAAGTAAAAGAGTCATGGATATACACCGAACAGTTCCCAACCCATATACTCTCTTGAGCTCCTTGGCACCCTCTAGATCAGGGGTGGGCAAACTTTTTGACTCGAGGGCCACAATGGGTTCTTAAACAGGACCGGAGGGCCGGACCAGAAGCATGGATGGAGTGTATGTGTGAACTAATATAAATTAAAGTAAACATCATTACATAAAAGGGTATGGTCTTTTTTTTTTTTTAGGTTTATTCATTTCAAATGGGCCGGATCCCGCCCGTAGGCCATAGTTTGCCCACGGCTGCTCTAGAGTCTGGTATACCATATTAGATTTAAAGGATGCCTTCTTCAGCCTGCTGCTGGCACCCCGAAGCCAACCCTTATTTGCCCTCGAATGGCACGACCCGGAGGAGGGCTACAGTGGACAATTAACCTGGACACGGTTGCCTCAGAGGTTCAAGAATTCGCCCACCATCTTTAACGAGGTGCTACACGAGGACCTGGGTAAGTACAGGAGGGAGCACCCCAGCCTCTCCCTCCTTCAGTTCGTAGATGACATCCTGATTAATGCCGACATGGCCGAGGACTGTGAGCGGGGTACCCAGGATCTGCTGGCCACCTTGGGGGCGTTAGGGTACTGGGCATCTGCGAAGTAGGCTCAGATATGCAGAGAGAGGGTAAGTTACCTGGGATACATCCTAGAGGGCGGACAGTGGTGGTTATCAGATGCCAGAAAAGAAACTGTCCTGAAAATCCCTACTCCCACCTCATGAAGGGAAGTAAGGGAATTCCTAGGATCGGCCGGCTACTGCCGCCTCTGGATACTGAGTTTTGCTGAGATCGCCAGGCCCCTATATGAAGCTACCAAAGAGGGGAGGTTGTTTGAATGGACTGAGAAAGAAGAGGCTGCCTTAACCAGTTAAAGAAAGCCCTCCTAGCTGCTCCAGCCCTGGGCCTGCCAGACATTACAAAGCCCTTTCACCTCTTTGTAGATGAACACAGAGGAATAGCGAAGGGGGTTTTAACTCAAGCCTTGGGCCCCTGGACCCGCCCAGTAGCTTACCTGTCTAAGAAGCTAGATCCAGTAGCTGCCGGCTGGCCGCCGTGCCTAAGAATTATTGCAGCAACAGCGCTTTTAGTCAAGGACACCGACAAACTGACCCTGGGGCAGGAAATCTGGATCACAACCCCGCATGCCATTGAGGGATTCCTGAAACAGCTTTCTGATAGATGGATGAGCAACGCACTTATGACCCATTATCAGAGCCTTCTGCTCAACCCCCCTAGAGTGCGGTTCCACCCCAGTGCGGCCCTTAACCCTGCCACTTTGCTGCCCGACCCTGACCTAGATGCCCCACTACATGACTGTGGGGGAATCCTAGAGCAAGTACATGGATTCCTGAAGGACTTGATCGACCGGCCTCTCCCAGATGCTGAGGCCACTTGGTTCACGGATGGGAGCAGCTTTATACAGGACAGGCACAGGTGTGCGGGGGCAGCGGTGGTCACTGAAACGGACACTGTATGGGCAGAAGCTCTACCCTCCAGAACGTCAGCCCAGCGAGCAGAGCTCATCGCCCTCACTAAGGCGCTGACACTGGGAGTTGGAAAACGGCTCAACATCTACACAGATAGCCGTTATGCGTTTGCCACAGCTCATTTTCATGGGGCAATCTATCAGGAGAGGGGGTTACTGACGGCAGAGGGACGGACTATAAAAAATAAGCAGGAGATACTCAACCTGCTTACAGCCTTATGGCTTCCTGCCAAGTTAGCCATAATCCACTGCCAAGGGCACCAGAAGACTGATGACCCGGTAGCAAGAAGTAACCAAAAGGCTGACCAGGCAGCCAAGGCAGTGGCCCTTACTTTGGTCCCCACCATGGCCCTATAACTACCGGACCCAGGGGACCCAGTTATACCAGACCAACCCAGATACTCCCAGGAGGAGTTGCAGTGGATCAGGAAACTTCCCCTAGCCCAGGAGATAGAGGGATGGTGGTATACACTGGACAAGGAGCTCATACTGCTAGACCAGCTCGGAGTCCCAGTGTTAGAAAGCATGCACCAGTCCACCCACCTGGGGGCCCGGAAATTAAAGAACTTAATCCAGCATGCCGCAATCAAGATTCACCAGCAAAACTCCAAAATAAATCAAGTTGTATCCACCTGTAAGACCTGCCAACTCACAAACGTGAGGGCCAGGTGGAGTCAAAAAGGAACCAGGCTCAGAGGAACCAAGCTGGGAGCTCAATGGGAGATCAACTTCACCAAATTCAAGCCAGGGAAGTATGGTTATAAATATCTTTTAGTATTTACAGACACATTTTCTGGATGGGTAGAGGCATACCCAACCAAGCATGAAACAGCTCAGACGATAGCCAAGAAACTGCTAGAAGACATCCTACCCAGGTATGGATTTCCTGCTATGATAGGATCAGACAACGGGCCAGCTTTTATTTCACAGGTAACACAGGCAGTAGCCAAGGCTATAAGGGCAGATTGGAAATTGCATTGTGCCTATAGACCCCAAAGTTCAGGGCAGGTAGAAAGGATGAATAGAATCCTAAAAGAGGCCCTTACTAAATTAACCATGGAGACTGGCGGGGACTGGGTGGCTCTCCTACCATATGCCCTTTACCAAGTGAGGAACTCCCCTTACACCCTGGGCTTTACTCCCTATGAAATCTTGTTTGGCAGGCCACGCCCTATCATTCCTAACCTTAAAGCTGAGCTTCTCCCTGAATTTGAAAATCAAGAAATATCTTTTCTCTTTTTTTTCATTTTTTTTATTGCTTAAAGTATTACAAACAGTATTACATATGTCTCCTTTTTTTTCCCCCCGCCCTTGACAATCCCCTGGCCTCCCCTACCCTCCAGTGTCTTATGTCCATTGGTTATGCTTATATGCATGCCTACAAGTCATTCGGTTGATCTCTCCCCCCACCCCCCTGTCCCCTGCCGCCCTCGCGTCCTGCCCCTCAACCCTCCCTGGCCTTTTTGCTGTAGTTTGACAGTCTATTTGAGGCAGCTCTGCCCCTGTATCTATTTTTGTTCATAAGTTTATAATAGTCTTTATTATCCAGAAATGAGTGAGATCATGTGGTATTTTTCCTTCATTGACTGGCATATTTCACTTAGCATAATGCTCTCCAGTTCCATCCATGCTGTTGCAAATGGTAAGAGTTCCTTCTTTTTTACAGCAGCATAGTATTCCATCGTGTAGATGTACCACAGTTTTCTAATCCATTCATCTACTGATGGGCACTTAGGCTGTTTCCAGATCTTAGCTATGGTGAATTGTGCTGCTATGAACATAGGGGTGCATAGAACCTTTCTGATTGGTTTTTCTGGTTTCTTGGGATATATTCCTAGAAGTGGGATCACTGGGTCAAATGGGAGTTCCATTCTTAGTTTTTTGAGGAAACTCCATAGTGTCTTCCATAGTGGTTGCACCAGTCTGCATTCCCACCAGCAGTGCATGAGTGTTCCTTTTTCTCCACATCCCCTCCAGCACTTGTCGTTTGTTGATTTGTTGATGATAGCCAGTCTGACAGGTGTGAGATGGTAACTCATTGTTGTTTTGATTTGCATCTCTCGGATGATTAGTGACTTTGAGCATGTTTTCATATGTCTCTTGGCTTTCTGAATGTCCTCTTTTGAAAGGTGTCTATTTAGGTCCTTTGCCCATTTTTAGATTGGATTATCTTCCTTTCCTTGAGTTGTATGAGTTCCCTATAAATGTTGGAGATTAAACCCTTATTAGTGATAACATTGGCAAATATGTTCTCCCATGTAGTGGGCTTTCTTGTTGTTTTGTTGATGGTTTCTTTTGCTGTGCAGAAGCTTTTTATTTTGATGTAGTCCCATTTGTTTATTTTCTCTTTAGTTTCCAATGCCCTAGGATCTGTATCGGTGAAGAACTTGCTTCGACATATGTCTGAGATTTTTTTGCCTTTGGATTCTTCTAGTATTTTTATGGTGTCCTGTCGTATATTTAAGTCCTTTATCCATTTTGAGTTTATTTTTGTGTATGGTGTAAGTTGGTGGTCTAGTTTCATTTTCTTGCATGTATCTGTCCAATTTTCCCAACACCATTTATTGAAGAGACTATCTTGACTCCATTGTATGTTCTTGCCTCCTTTGTCAAATATTAATTGAGCATATTGGTTCGGGCCGATTTCTGGGCTCTCTATTCTATTCCATTGATCTATATTTCTGTTCTTGTGCCAGTACCAGGCAGTTTTGAGAACAGTGGCTTTGTAACACAGCTTGATATCTGGTATTGAGATCCCACCTACTTTGTTCTTTCTCAGGATCACTGCAGCTATTCGGGGTCTTTTTTTATTCCAGATGAATTTTTGGAGAGTGCATTCTAGGTCTGTGAAATATGCCATTGGTATTTTAATGGGAAGTGCGTTGAATTTATAGATTGCTTTGGGTAGTATGGACATTTTAATGATGTTGATTCTACCAATCCAAGAGCATGGTATGTTCTCCCATCTGTTTATGTCTTCCTCTATCTCTTTTTTCAATGTCCTTTAGTTTTCTGAGTAGAGGTCTTTTACCTCTTTAGTTAAGTTTATTCCTATGTAGCTTAATTTTTTTTGGTGCGACGGTAAATGGAATTGTTTATTAAGTCTCTCTTTCTGCAAGTTCACTATTGGTGTATAGAAATGCCATAGATTTCTTGGCATTAATTTTGTATCCTGCTACATTGCTGAATTCTTTTATTACGTCTAAAAGTTTTTTGATGGAGTCTTTAGGGTTTTCTATGTATAATATCATGTCATCTGCAAAAAAGGACAGTTTTACTTCTTCTTTTCCAATTTGGATGCCTTTTATTTCTTCTTCTTGTCTAATTGCAATGGCTAATACTTCCAGTACTATGTCGAACGGGAGTGGTGAGAGTGGGCATCCCTGTCTTGTTCCTGTTCTTAGGGGAAATGGTGTTAGTTTATGTCCATTGAGTATGATGTTGGCTGTGGGTTTGTCATATATGGCTTTTATTATGTTGAGGTATGATCCTTCTATTCCCACCTTGCTGAGAGTTTTTATCAAAAATGGGTGTTGAATTTTGTCAAATGCTTTTTCCCCATCAATTGATATGACTATGTGGTTTTTTCTTTCAATTTGTTTATGTGATGTATCACGTTTGTTGATTTTCGGATATTGTACCATCCTTGCATCCCTGGGATAAATCCTACTTGGTCATGGTGTATGATCTGTCTGATGTACTGCTGGGTCCGATTTGCTAAGATTTTGTTGAGGATTTTGGCATCTATTTTCATGAGGGATATTGGCCTGTAATTCTCTTTCATTGTGTTGTCTTTACCTGGTGTTGGTATTAGGGCGATGCTGACTTCATAAAATGAGCTTGGGAGCGTTACATCCTCTTGTATTTTTTTGTAGTAGTCTGAGAAGGATAGGTTTTAGTTCTTCCTTGAATGTTTGGTAATACTCCCCTGTGAAGCCATCTGGTCCTGGGCTTTTGTTTGCTGGAAGCTTTTTGATGACTGCTTCAATTTCTTCCATAGTTATTGGCCTATTGAGATATTTAGATTCTTCCTGATTAGGTTTTGGAATGTTGTATTTTTCTAGGAATATGTCCATTTCCTCCAGGTTGTGTAGTTTGTTGGAGTAGAGTTGTCCATAGTATTTTTTAACTATCATTTGTATTTCTGTGGGGTCTGTTGTTATTTCGTTTTTATCATTTCTGATTTTGTTTATTTGGGTCCTCTCTCTTTGCTTCTTGGTGAGCCTAGCTAGAGGTTCATCAATCTTGTTTATCCTTTCAAAGAACCAGCTCTTGGTTTCATTGATTTTCTGTATTGATTTTTTTTGGTCTCTATGTCATTTATTTCTGCTCTAATCTTTATTATCTCCTTCCTTCTGCTCATTCTGGGGTTTTCTTGTTGCTCTCTTTCTAATTCTTTGAGATGTAGATTTACATGATTTACTACCATTTTGTCCTGTTTGTTAAGATAGGCCTGTAGCCGAAACCGGTTTGGCTCAGTGGATAGAGCGTCAGCCTGCGGACTGAAGGGTCCCAGGTTCGATTCTGGTCAAGGGCATGTACCTTGGTTGTGGGCACATCCCTGGTAGGGAGTGTGCAGGAAGCAGCTGATCGATGTTTGTCTCTGATCGATGTTTCTAACTTTCTATCTCTCTCCCTTCCTCTCTGTAAAAAATCAATAAAATATTTTTTAAAAAAAGATAGGCCTGTAGAGCTATAAACTTCCCTCTCAGGACTGCTTTCATTGTGTCCCAAAAGGTTTTGCATTGTTGTGTTTTCATTGTCATTAGTTTCCAGGATGTTTTTAATTTCTTCTTTGATCTCATTGGTAACCCAGTCAATATTTAATAACATGCTATTCAGCTTCCAAGTGTTTGAGTATTTTGAGTTGTTTTTATTGTAGTTTCTTTCTAATATTATGCCATCGTCATCTGAGAAGATGCTTTTTATGATTTCAATCTTCTTGAATTTGGGGAGACTTTACTTATGACCCAATATGTGGTCTATTTTTGAATCTGTCCCATGAGCACTTGAGTAGAATGTATATTCCGCGGCTTTGGGATAAAGTGTTCTGAAGATGTCTATTAAGTCCATCTGATCTAGTGAGTCATTTAGGATTGCTGTTTCTTTGCTGATTGTTTGTCTAGAGGATTTCCCCAGTGGTGTCAGTGGTGTATTAAAGTCCCCTACTATGATTCTATTGTTGTCGATCTCTCCCTTGATATCTTCCAGGCGTTTTTTTTTATGTATTTGGGTGCTCCTTCATTGGGTGCATATATGTTTATCAGGTTTATATCCTCTTGTTGTATTGATCCCTTTAGTATTATGAAGTGGCCTTCCTTATCTCTTGTTATGGCCTTCACTTTGAGGTCTATTTTGTCCAATATAAGTATTGCTACCCCAGCTTTTTTTTTTATTACCATTTGCCTGAAATATATTTTTCCATCCCTTCACTTTCAGTCTGTTTGAGTCCCTTCTTCTGCGGCGGGTCTCTTGTAGACGGCAAATATATGGGTCATGGATTTTTATCCATCCAGCCACTCGATGTCTTTTGATTGGAGCATTTAGTCCATTTACGTTTAAAGTTATTATTGAAAGGTACTTGTTTGTAGCCATTTCTATTTTTTTGTGGCTGTTTTCTTACTGAGCTTTTGATTCCTTCTTTTTACAACAGTCCCTTTAGCATTTCTTGCATTGCTGGCTTGGTGGTGATAAACTCCCTTAGCCTTTTTTTTGTCTGTGAAGCTTCTTATTTCCCCTTCAATTTTGAATGATAGTCTCGCTGGATAGAGTATTCTTGGATTCAGTCCTTTGCTTTGCATTACTTTGTAAATTTCTGTCCATTCTTTTCTGGCCTGATGTGTTTCTGTTGAGAAATCATTTGATAATCTGATGGGGGATCCTTTGTAGGTAATTCTCTGTTTCTCTCTTGCAGCCTTTAGGATTCTCTCTTTGTCTTGTACATTTACCATCGTTATTATGACGTGTCTTGGTGTGGATCTTTTGACCTTCATCTTGCTTGGGACTCTCTGTACTTGTGTAACTTTTTCTTCCCCATATCTAGGAAGTTTTCTGTCATTATTTCTTCAAATAGATTTTCTAAACCTTGCTGCTCTTCTTGTCCTTCTTGCAGCCCTATTATGCGTATGTTACTTCGTTTCATGTTGTCCCAAAGCTCTCTTAGGCTCTCCTCCTGCTTTTAATTTTTTTCTCCAGTTGCTGTTCAGATTGAGCTTGTTTCTCTGCCTTGTCTTCTAACTCACTAATTCGGTCTTCTGCTTCTTCTAGTCTGCTGTTGAAACATTCCATGGTGTTTTTGATTGTAGCTATATCACTTTTCATTTCTTCCTGATTCTTGCATAGGTTGTTGATTTTCTCATCCATCTGGTGAATGAATTGTATAACCATTATTCTGAATTCTTTTTCGGTCATGTTACATGCTTCAACTTCATTAATTTCCTTTCTTGGCGACTCCTCATTGTCTTTCCTCTGGGTGTTGTGTCGTCTCTTCATTCTGATTATCTTCCAATGGTTCAAACGTTGAGTTGCGTGGGCCTGGGCCATGTGCAGTGGGAGCCTCCCACCACCCTAGTGTCACTGAAGAGCTCTGACACTAAGATGTGTTGTTGTTGTGGGTTGGTGGGAACCAGGCTCGCTCAGAGTCAGTGTTGCCAGCTTTCAGTGTGGCCTCGTGCGTGCCCTTAGAATCAGGGACCCTGCCTGCACCATGCTGAAACAGAGACCACCCTGGAGTGTGTTGAAAATCAGCGCCCCCTAGCGTGCGGCACGAGTCAGAGTTCCCCAAGAATCCAGTATCAGGTCTGTGTTGCTTAGCGCGACCTTGCCTTGAAAATCAGGGTCCCTGTGTGTCCTTGCACCAGGAATTGGAGCCACTGGCTCTTAATATGAATGCACAGGGAATCAGGGATCTCAGGCGCAGGTGATATCAAACACAGTCAAGTCACTGGTGCTTGGTGCTGCCTCCTGCCCAGAGAATTGGGGTCCCTGAGCCTGTGCCTCGCAGGATAAATTCCCGGTGTTCATAGGATTGCTCCCAGCCCAGGGCTCCACAGCCAGCAGTGCGCTTAGTATCAGTTCCTGGTGTTCGCGAGTTTGCTCCCAGCCAAAGACTCCTGAACCGGGCCCTAAGCGGGACCAGTTCCAAGGTGCTCGTGCACTTCCAGGCTAAAGTTCCTGTGGCAGCACTGAGACCCCAGCAAAGGGTGGGTCTATCAGTTACTATGCCGCTGCCTGCAAGCCTGCGGGAAGGGGGGATAGGCTCTGTTACTCACGGATCTGCTGCGGGGATTTCTGAACTTTTGGTGTCCGCAGGTCTGATGCTGTGGTCACAGGTCTCTGTCCCCAGTGGCTGCAGGGTCCTGGTATGCGTCTGAGATCAGACTGGGTGGTGCTGAGGCCAGGATTGTAGTGTCAAGCAGCTGTTTCCCAAACTACCTTTTCTCTTAAGAGAACTCCAGAGGGCGCACGAGGACATTTGGCCGCGCCTTGGTGCCATCTACGAGGCTGGCCGGACCCCGACGCCTCATCAGTACAGACTGGGAGACTGGGTGTTCATTAAGAGACACCGCCAGGAGACCCTCGAGCCGCGTTGGATGGGTACCTACGTCGTAGTGCTGACTACACCCACTGCACTCAAGGTAGACGACGTCGCTACCTGGATCCATCACACACACATCCACCCAGCTGATCCCTCTGCAGTCCGGAAGGACCTCATCACACAATGGAGCCTCAATCACAATCAGCACAACCCGCTCAAGCTCAAGCTACAGCGTATTCGACCCGCCTGATGTCGGTAACTCTGTTGACTCTCTTCGCTGTCACCTACACTGCCAGGAGTCCCCACGCCCCTTGCAATCTTACCTGGCAGATCATAGACACCAGCTCAGGAACTATACTTAATCAGACTTCCCAGATCCATCCCAAGGACACATGGTTCCTGGAGCTCCGGGTAGACCTCCGGAGCCTCTTTCCTGGTAGACTGCCCAGGGAATACGAACCATTCATCTGCAAGCAAAACCTTTATTTTTATGTTTACCCCTGCCACTTGTGGACCCAAAAACGGGGTCGCGCTCGCAACCCATGTGGGGACGCGGCAGACTACTTTTGCACCTCCTGGTCGTGTGTCTCGACTGGACACATCTGGCGGACTCCCCCGAAAACCGGTGATCTAATCACCATAAGGCTGCCGGTTGCCCCAACTTGCAGCCGAGAGAGTCTCTGTAACCCCGTAAGTATATCCTTCACAGAACAGGGAAAGAAAGCAACAGGATGGGAAGCTGGAAAAACCTGGGGAATTAGACTATATGACAAAGTAAGGCTTGCAGCCCAAGACCGGGGAACACTATTCACCCTCTGGGTGCAGGTAGCCCAGCAGGTCCCAGCAGGGGTGGGGCCTAAACGGGTATTAGCACCTCGAACTACCCCCACCCGGGCATCCCTGCCCAAGAGCACCCGGGCCCTGACCTCACAGCCCTCTGCCTTCCCCGCCCCCATCCGCACCTCAACATCTGACACAGACCCCCTATGGAGCATGATCTTAAGAGCATATCATGTTTTGAACACTTCGCGACCCAACCTGACCTAGTCCTATTGACTCTGTCTAGATGTCCGGCCACCATATTACGAAGGTATCGCTATTAGGGGCAATTATACAACGGCCTCCAATTCCTGCTCCTGCAGGTGGCAGCAGGCCACTGAAAGACTAACCCTCCAGTCAGTAATAGGGCAAGGTACTTGCATAGGCCGAGTGCCCCCTGAACAATCACATCTTTGTAATAAGACTCTATCAGTCCCTAGTGGGACAGCTTACCTGCTCCCCCCCCAAAAAAAAATGCATGGTGGGCCTGTTCCAGCGGCCTCGCTCCCCGCGTCCACTCCCAAATCCTCAACTCCTCAAGAGAAGACTTTTGCATACTCGTCCAGCTAATCCCCAAGCTAGTATACCATTCGGGGGAGGAAATGCTTAACAGGATAGGTTCTGCTAACCCCCCAAGTAGAAGAGAACCTGTTACAGCCCTAAGTCTGGCCACGCTCTTAGGGCTGGGACTAGCAGGGGCAGGAACCGGGATATCCTCGCTAGTCGTACAAGACAAGAACTATAGAGCCCTAAGAGCAGCCATTGACCTAGACATAGAAAAAATTGAGAAATCCATTACCAATCTACAAGAATCCCTTACTTCCTTATCTGAAGTAGTACTCCAGAACAGAAGAGGATTGGACTTACTGTTCATGCAGCAAGGAGGCCTATGTGCAGCCCTAGGGGAGGAGTGTTGCTTTTATGTTGACCATTTGGGAGTTGTTAAAGAATCCATGGCCCTCATGAGAGAGGGACTGCAGAAATGAAAGTTAGAGAAGGAGCAGTCTCAGTCTTGGAATGAATCTTTATTTAACTGGTCCCCGTGGTTAACCACTCTTATTTCCGCCTTCGCTGGACCCCTTGTAATCCTACTAATGCTGTTGACCTTCGGCCCTTGCATTATCAACAGACTAGTCCAATTTGTCAAAGAGCACATAGGGGCGGTTCAGTTGATAGTTCTGCACGCCCAGTACAGGCCTCCAGTAGCGGGCAGCGAGGTAGAAATGCGGTCCGTCCCATGATTGGACCTGTTAGTTTCAGACAAGGGGGGAATGAAAAGGCAGAGCAGGACTGACCCCATTTTGTACTGCATCCTCCATCTTGTGAAACTATGTCCCCGACATGACCTCTTTCTGAAAAAACCCACAGAATGTGTCAGTTACCCAGCCCACCCTTAAATCAGCCAATGGGAATGCAAGGGGAATAACCTAAAGCCAAAGGTATGCTAACCACATCCTGTCTTTGTGTAACTGGACCCTAGCCCTCACCCAAACAAGCAGAATCAGTCAACTCAGTGGTAAGAGCATCACCCCACCACCTGACCACAAGCCCTATAAACGTGCTGTACTTCTGGGACTGGGGGCTCTTTTGCATCCTGCCGCTGCGTAGGTAGAGGCTGAGAGACCAAGCTTGAGCTTGAATGAAAGCTCTTTGCATTTGCATCAGACTCGGCTCCCTGGTGGTCTTTGGGGATCTTGAAATCTATGCAAAACAATAACTTCAGAACCCCCTAAGAAGGTTGCAACATCTGCTACAAGCAAGGTCTCAGCTCATCATGCAAAGGCTACCAACGAAGAAAAACCTACATCCCAGCAGGAGTCCCCAACTCTGTCTGCTTCAGAGGCTGCTGCTACAGCCTTGTGGCAGACTGCATCTCCTCCAAAGCACTCTGAGGTGACGTTTCCACAGCAAGAGCCTATTCAGGCTGAGGGGCCAACCATTTCACCTGTGGACCTGGGACTAACGATCACTCCTGAACTCACTTTGGGGGCTTCTGCTACAGCCCTGCAGCAGACTGCAGCTCCTCCACTAAAACCTGTTATGACAGTTCCACCACCGGAGACTGTTCAGGCGCTTCAGCCAACCTTTCCACCTGTGGACCTGGAGCTCACCATCACTCCAGAGTCTACCCTGGTGACTGGTACTACACCCCTGCAACAGACTGCAGCTCCTGAAAAGCACCCTGAGGTGACACTTCCACCGCCGGAGACTGTTCAGGTTCAGCCAACCTTTCCAACTGTAGACCTGGAGCTCACCATCACTCCAGAGTCTACCCTGGTGACTGGTACTACACCCCTGCAACAGACTGCAGCTCCTGCAAAGCACCCTGAGGTGACACTTCAACATCCAGAACTTGTTCAGGTTCAGCCCTTCTTCTTCTGAAGTCACAGCCTCAGGTCTATTATTTGACCTAGAAGTTACAATAACTCAGCCACAAGAGTCATCAGAGACAGTTCCTCCAATGACTGAACAGAGTGCCACCATGAACATCTGTGAGATCTGTTCCTGCGATAATTTGACACTGTCATGTATTGGTTTTCGCTCAAAGCAAAGGCTCAAGAGAGTGCCAGTACCAGAGCCCAGCACCTATAATGGCACCTTCACCATCTTGTAAGAATTGCCTTTCCTCATTTGCTCTCTGCATCCTGGCTGGCATGGCAGCCCTTTCCTTGAGGTCTTCCTGGGCCTTCCTCATCTCCCCCAAACCATGTTGAATGACTTCGTTTTTATCTTTGTTTGACAACTATTCCTCATCTGTATTCTCCTTAATACTATTGTTCCCCCTTAACCATCTTTTGCCTGCAAATTGCCCATGTTATTTTTCCAAATTTTTAGCCCTAGCATTTCATTCCTTAACCTCTACTGTCCTCCCACTTTTGCTCTTTACAGCAACATGACCCTCTCCCAGTCTTATTGGTGGTGATACAACAGAGTGGTTAGGAGTAGAGATTCTACTGCCAGAGTTACTGGGTTTGAACCTAGTATGCTATTTATTAGTGTTGAGACTCAATTTCCATACCTGTAAAATGAAGATTAGTTACCATTACATAGATTTGTTGTTTTAGAAGATTATATATATGTATATGTATATGTATATATACATATATATGTATATGTATATATGTATATATATATCCTAATAAAAGAGAAACATGGTAATTAGCCGTACCTCTGCTATCCTTCCCATTGGCTAATCAGTGAGATATGCAAATTAACTGGCGACCAAGGTGGAGGCCAGCAGCCAGGGAGCTGATGCGAACAGGGAGGCTTGCTTGCTTCAGTGACGGAGGAAGCCAAGTTTCCCCGCCTGCCTTGCCGGCCTCTGAGCTGCAACTCTAAGAAACATTGTAACAAATATAGAAGCTAAACCAAACCCCAGAAACCTGCTTTAGTCAGCCAGGCTTCAGCCATCAGGACTGCAACATTGTTTCAAATACAGAAGGTAAACAAAGGCCAGAAACCTGCTTTCAGCAGCTGAGGCCTCAGGGCTGGAGCTGAGCCTCAGAGCTAAAGCTGGCCCAGAATTTTCAAAAAAAGAAAAAAAGGAGTGGTTGGGAGCTTCAGTCACCCGCCAGCCTGAAAACAGCCCTCAGCCCCTCACCCAGAGTGGCCAGGCACCCCAGTGGGGACCCCCACCCAGAAGGGGGTGTGACCAGATGCAAACAGCCATCATCCCCTCACCCAGGTTGGATAGGCACCCCAGCGGGGACCCCCACCCAGATCCAGGACCCCTTCAGGGCAAACCAGCCACCCCCCACCTGAACACCACGCCTCTATCCTATATAGTAAAAGGGTAATATGCCTCCCAGCACTGGGATCAGCGGAGCCATGAGACCTCCGGGCACCGGGATCAGCGTGACAGGGGACAGCAACCAAACCTCCTGATCACCCTGTGGCTCTATGTGTGACAGGAGGCGGGGCCACAACCTACCTATCCACCCTGCTCTGTTCGTGACAGGGGAAGGTGCACCAACCCCCTTATCAGCCCTGCTCTGTACCTGATAGGGGGGAGCTCCCCATCCCCCTGATCGCCCTGCGGCTCTGTGTGTGACAGGGTGCGGCGCCCCAACCCCCTGATCGGCCCTGCTCTGTGTATGATAGGGTGCGGCACCCCAACCCCTCCCCGCTCCACGGGCCCTGCTGTGTGTGTGACAGGGTAGAGCCATAACCTCCCCATTGGCCCTGCCCTGAGTGTGACAGTGGCGGCGCCCCAACCCCCTGATCGGCCCTGCTCAGTGGGTGATAGAGGGCAGCGCCCCAACCCCCTGATTTGCCCTGCTCTGTGTGTGACAGGGGGTGGTGCCCCAACTCCCCTATTGGCCCTACTCTGTGAGTGACAGGGGGGAGCTCCTCAATCCCCTGATCGGCCCTGCTCTGTGTGTGAGAGGTATGGAGCCCCAACCCCCCTGATGGGCCCTGCTCTGTTCATGACGGGGCAGCGCCCCAACCCCCTGATCGGCTTCACTCTGTGCGTGACAGGGTACGGAGCCCCAACCCCCCTGATGGGCCCTGCTCTGTGCATGACAGGGGGCAGTGCCCCAACCCCCTGATCGGCTCTGCTCTGCGTGTGACAGGGTGCAGCGCCCCAACCCCCCCCCCCCCCACGGGCTCTGCTCTGTGTGTGATGAGGTAGAGTCATAACCTCCCCATCGGCCCTGCCCTGAGTGTGACAGTGGTGGTGCCCCAACCCCCTGATCCGCACTGCTCTGTGTGTGACAGGGGGTGGTGCCCCAACTCCCCTATTGGCCCAACTCTGTGCGTGACAGAAGGGAGCTCCTCAACCCCCTGATCGGCCCTGCTCTGTGTGTGACAGGGTATGGAGCTCCAACCCCCCTGATGGGCCCTGCTCTGTGCATGACAGGGGGCGGCGCCCCAACTCCCCAATCGGCCCTGCTCTGAGCCCAACCAGAGGCTGCACCTAGGGATTGAACCTGCCCTCTGCCACCCAGGAGCAGGCCTAAGCCAGCAGGTCATTATCTCCCGAGGGTTCCCAGACTGCGGGAGAGCACAGAACGAGCTGACGGACCCCCCTCCACCCCGAGTGCACAAATTTTTGTGCACCGGGCCTCTAGTATTTATATAAAAATGATGGGTGGTGTCCATCACATACAGACAAACATCGATGGAGCAGAACGAAGTCAGTCCTACAGGGGTTGTCCTAGCAAAGGCTGTGCCCTCCCCCAAGCTGTTTCCTGGAGCTGTTTCCTAAGGATGGAGTTTGAGGCAGGAACCCACCCTGGGAGCATGGAGGCAGATGTTTCTGAAGTGTGCAGCATCAGCATGGGGTGAACCTGAGTGGGGCGACTGAAAGGCTTAGAAAAGACAGACAAGAGAATGAAAGCCGGGTCTCGGTGGGACACTGCTTCTCTGAGAGACAGCGACCACTCCCACAGCCATTCCTTTATTTTATAGCAGATGCTAGGAGGCAAAGTAAGGGTGTGACCAGAATGTTTACAAACATTCTTCTGGGTTTCAATCCTACTCAACTTCATGCACCTGAACTCTATCAAGCCCACATCACTGAGGCATATGGGGCCACATGTTCGGACCATAAGTTCAAGCTTACAACTATAGCTGTTGGCTATAATTGTGCTGGGAGGGCCCCGCCCTCCAAGCTGGGACTTGCATGTGGCAGTAAGAGGACTGTGCCCTCTCATCAGTCCTAAGCTTGAACCTGTCCAAAACACTGTGGCGGCTCCCCAGAATAAAGTTTTAATTCTGTTTCTTTGTTACTAATGTTGGGGCCCTACCCCATAACAAACAAAGGAAAATTTCCCCATCGAATTTCTGAATAGTATTACTCCTTCGGGAATGCCGTGTCATAAATTAAAATTGAAAGTGGATGCAATCATCATACTATTGACTAATCTCAATAGTAACTGGGGTCTTTGTAACGGTACCAGATTTATTATCAAAAGATTACAACCTAACATTATCAAAGCTGAAGTATTAACAGGATCTGCAGAGGGAGAGGCTGTTCTGATTCCAAGAATAAATTTGTCCCCATCTGACACTGGCCTCCCATTTAAATTGATTTGATGACTTTTTCCCGTGATGCCAGCATTTGTGATGACTATTAATAAATCACAACGACAAACTCTATACAGAGTTGGCATGTTCCTACCTGAACCTTCTTTTGCACATGGTCAGTTATAGGTAGCTTTCTCTCGAGTTTGTAGAGCATGTTATGTTACAGTTAAAGTTCTAAGTACTTCATCACAAGGGAAATTAGTCATGCACTCTGAAAGTGTTTTCTCTCTTAATGTGGTGTACAGAGAGATATTAGAATAAGTTTAATCACTATCAGTCATTGTTTATATCACTGTTGTTTTCATATCATGTTTTTGTCATTTTTATATCATGCCTCCGTTGTTATATCCTTTTGTTACTGTTTATTTATTAATAAATTTCTATATTATATTCGTATACATGTAACTAATTTCCTTTCATCTCTCACACTTCTATTATAGAGAAAGGGCAAATAGCAATATCAAAGTATCTCTGCTAATTAATTCCCTTTTTAAAAAAACATATTGTATTCATTTTTTACAGAGAGGAAGGGAGAGGGTTAGATAGGTAGAAACATCCATGAGAGAGAAACATCAATCAGCTGCCTCCTGCACACTCCTCACTGGGGATGTACCTGCAACCAAGGTACCAGCCCTTGACCGGAATCCAACCCGGGACCCTTGAGTCCGCAGGCAGATGCTCTATCCACTGAGCCAAACCGGTTAGGGCAATTAATTCCCTTTTAATGTGCACGAATTTCATGCACTGGTCTACTAGTATATATATAGTACTTATACAAGTTCCTAACATATGTCTGTGTTGGCTATTATTATTTGCTTCCTCAGTCATATCTAGAACTTATCTTGTTATGCCCAGATTTCAGGATCCCCAAGAAACCACACCAAGGAGCCAGCCAGTTCCGATGCAAAAGCATAAGAGTCTTTATTCGAGCTAGCTCGGCTCCCCCACCTCACCAACACAGCAGCAGGAAGCTCTTTTGAGAGCCAAATTTTTTAAACTTAAACTATATAGGTAGGTATATTGTTATTAACTTAATTAGGGTAGGTACATTGTTATTAACTTAATAAAGGCTTCAGAAGAGCCACACTCAAGGGGCCAAAGAGCTGCATGTGGCTTGCGAGCAGCAGTTTGCCGACCACTGACCTAGGGCAAAGGCATGGCTACAGGAATGATCAGGATTTAATAGACCAGTCTGGTTATAAAGAATTGGTTTAGGAAGCAGTGAAAAATATGATTATGAGAAACCTTGACTATGAGCCCTAGAGGTTTGGAAGTTATACTGAGATAAGGAGACCCACTGGAAGTTTTCAAATGAAAGAGACACATGAGTAAAATAAGAGGATTATTTTAGATTCCATAAGTAGAGCAATCTAGAGAAGAAATTTGGACTTAGGGAGACCAAGTAGAATACTCTAGGAGTCCAGTGAGAAGGCGCTCAATCAGAGTGGTTGTGATAGGAGTAGAAAGAAAATCCTCAGAACACTATAAATGAAGAAGTGATGAGCTTTAGTAACTGACTGGAGTGAGGGATGGGATGTACAGGAAAAAGAAAGATCAAGTATGACCCAGGAAAATTTTGTCCTGGATGATGATGAGAATGAAGGTGGTATGACAGGTGGACATACAGCAATTGGGAAAGAGAGCCAGTTTGAGGAGGTGAGCTCAGTTTTGGCATCTTTCATTGGTGAGCATAAAGCAACAAGAAGGCTTCTGCTTGAGTGGAGATGTCCACTAGGCAGAGGGGCAGACATAACTTTTTCTGACCTTCCTGAAAAGTATGTAAACTGAATAGGTATGTTGTTGATGAGGGAAGAGGACAAAGCTAAAGATTCAGAGTCATCACAGAATTCGTGTTTGAAACTGAACCTCAGGAATTTAACAGCTTCTTTTAAACACTTGTAATTCATGGACACATTCTCACTATTTGTGGATTTTTTAAAAAAATACATTTTTATTGATTTCAGAGAGGAAGGGAGAGGGAGAGAGAGAATGATGAGATCAATGACAAGAATCATTGATCTGCTGCTTACTGCACTCCCCCTTACTGGGGATGGAGCCACAACCCAGGCATGTGCCTTTGACCAGAATTGAACCTGGGACCCTTCAGTCTGCAGGCAGAAGCTCTATCCAATGAGCCAAACCAACTGGAGCTCACGTAATATCTTTATTAATTGTGCAAACTGGGAAGCAGATAGTTGTGGAAATTAGAAAGCTTGTGTTTTCTGCATTTGAATATCAAGGTTACCATCATTGTTTTACTTATTCTGTTCATTTCTTACCTATTCAATGATATTAACTGTGTTTCTTCACAGAAACTTGCAATTAAACCCTATTTCTTTTTCTTTCTTTTTTTTACAATTTATTTTTTTAAATCAATTGGTTATGCTTGTCTTTTTTCTTTTAATATATTTTATTGATTTTTTAGAGAGAGGAAGGAAGAGGGATAGAGAGTTAGAAACATCGATGAGAGAGAAACATCGATCAGCTGCCTCCAGCACACTCCCTACTGCGGATGTGCCTGCAACCAAGGTACATGCCCTTGACCAGAATCGAACCTGGGACCTTTGAGTCCACAGGCCGATGCTCTATCCACTGAGCCAAACCGGTTAGGCGGAAACGCTATTTCTTACATTGGTAAAGATACATGGAAGTCATATCATTTGGTTGAGAAACTGTGAGTATATTCTTTCCAAAAATGAATTTGAAAACTAACTGCATTGTAAGATCCTTCTTGGTCCAGAATTTTGAGGTCAATAGCTCTGACAAAAGGTATTCCCTCTTTGTATCCCAAATCAATGTCTATTGATTGCAGTTTTGTTTATTTGAAAAATTAAGTTTGGTAGGCCCTCTTTATAGTCAGTCAGTTTAAATTTATTTTCCATTATAACAAGTAATACATGATTATTTTTCAATATATAAAAATGAAATAGCATGTATAGTGAAAACCCTGCTTGTGCCCTCATCCCCACCCTAACGTAACTGCTACTCTGTTTACTATATATCTTTACAGACCTTTTCCACACATTTGCTGACATACATATTTACAGATAGCAAAATAGGTATGTTATGTGATTTTCATATTTTTTTTTACATAAATGGTAACATGCTACTACTTGATTCTTTCACCTCATAACATATCTTACACGTGTTTCCTTCTTGATACAGAGAGGGTTACCCAATTCATTTAAATTATTCCATAATATTCCATAGTTTAATAATCCCCCTATTAATGGCTGTTTAAATTATGTCCAGTTTTCTTGTTACATGTATTTGATGCAACATACATTCTTTTTTTAAATTAATTTTTCCATATTATATATTCATTTCAGAGAGGAAGGGAGAAGAGAGAGAGAAACATCAATGATGAGAGAGAATCATTGATTGGCTGCCTCCTGCACACCCCCTACTGGGGATTGAGCCAGCAACCCAGGCATGTGCCCCGAATGAAATCAAACCTGGGACCTTTCAGTCTGCAGTCTGATGCTCTATCCACTGAGCCAAACCAGCTAGGGCACAACATACATTCTTGTACATGCATCTTTGGGATCATGGGCAGGTATTTATGTAGAATAGATACTTAGAAATGGAATTGTTGGGGTGAAACTATATTGATACAACATTTAATTGCCCTTAAAGAAATTATGCCAAATTACACTCCAATCAGTGGGCAACTGCAGTATTTGTTTTCTTCTATCCTTCCACCACTAGATAGTCTCCATTTTTTTGGCTGATCTAATGGGTGAATAAAGGCGGTCCCACCTAAGTTTGAGTTTATCTCATTACTTGTGAATTCAGATACCTTTATATATTTATTGAACATTTATTTATCTAAAATATTTTTAACTGACTTCAGAAAGGAAGACGGAGAGAGATAAATAGAATGCTGAGAATCGGCTGCCTCCTGCACACCCCACACTAGGGATTGAACCTGCAACCTGGACATGTACCTCTACTGATATCAAACCGTGAACTCCTGCTTTACAGGTTGATACTCAAGCACTGAGCCATGATGGCCAGGCAGGTTTCAAGATTTCTAAGTCAGCTTGAGATTTATACCTTGTAAGGGAGAGGTTTCTAACCTCAATGGACCCCCCGGGGAACCATTTCTTATCATTTTCCCTCCCAAATTTCTCTTTGGTGATTTGCAGAAGCTTCTTTTCTTTTTAAAAATATATATATTTCTTTATGGATTTCATAGAGGAAGGGAGAGGGCGAGAGAGAAACATCAATGATGTGGGAGAATCACTGATCGGCTGCCTCCTGCACGCCCCTACTGAGGATCGAGCCCACAACCTGGGCAAGTACCCTTGGCCGGAATCGAACATGAACCCTTCAGTCCACAGGCCGACGCTCTATCCACTGAGTCAAACCAGCCAGGGCAGAAGCTTATTTTCTTGAGTACTATGTTTTTAAAAGATTTATATGTTAAAATATATATGAAAATAAAAGAAATCTATTATAAAATGAAGATTTCAAAATATTTTATTTTTCTATTATTATTCCTTTTTAATCCTCACCCGAGGATATTTTCCCACTGATCTTTAGTGAGAGTGTAAGAGAGAGGTAAAGACAGAAATATCGATGTGAGAGAGACACATCGATTGGTTGCTTCCTGCATGAGTCCCGACCAGGGCTTGGGCAGAAGAGCCTGCAACCAGTACGTGCCCTTGACCGGATTGACCCCGGGGCCCTTTGGTCTATAGGTGGACACTCTATCCACTGAGCCAAACCAGCTAGTGCCAAAATAATTTGTAAAAAATATATGTATATATAAACACACATATATATGTATTATGTAATTTCAAGTATTGGTAAGTTCTTTGGAGAGAAAGAAAGGAGGAAGGGAAAGTGAATCAATTCTAGAATGGTCCATTTTTTTTGCACAAAGAGGACGTGAGAAGAAAGGTTTAAATAAAAAAATTAGATTATTTTCCTTCAATTAAATAAAAATTAGGGTATTTCGATGGCACCATTACTCAGGTTTCCCCATATATATTTCTGTACAGTAAATAGTTGTAGTTATTTTGCATTTTGATCCAGAAATAACCTTTTCATTTTTCAGAAATATCAGTGGAAATAATTTGAGAGAATTACATAAAAATTCATTTGAGGGGCTGCTTTCCCTCCAGTATTTGTAAGTTAATTGTATTTACTTATGAGTTTTTTAGTTATAATATCTATAAAATAAATAAGGGGTTCAAATGAAATAATCTCTACAATTTCTCCCAGCAATAAAATTCTACAATTTCCTAAGTCTGCATAGCTCATTCCTAGCATTTAATATCTCCTATACATTTTCAGTTTTACAATCCTCTACACCAGTGGTTCTCAACTTTCCTAATGCCGGAACCCTTTAATGCAGTTCCTCATGTTGTGGTGACCCCCAACAATAAAATTATTTTCGTTGCTACTTCATAACTGTAATTTTGCTACTGTTATGAATCGTAATGTAAATATCTGATATGCAGGATGTATTTTCATTGTTCCAAATAGAACATAATTAAAGCATAATGATTAATCACAAAAACAATATGTAATTATATATGTGTTTTTCGATGGTCTCAGGCGACCCCTGTGAAAGGGTCATTCGACCCCCAAGGGGGTTGTGACCACAGGTTGAGAACCACTGTCCTACATGAAAATCAAATTGTCTTAAAATGTTTTATTGAATATCTCATTCATTCCTCACTGATCTGAGATCTACATTTCTGTGGACTCTATGCTGTGACCCAGTTATCTTTTTTTGTACCAGTAGCAGTATCACTGTATATATATATATATATATATATATATATATATATATATATATATATATATTGATTACAGAGAAAGGGGGAATGGGAGAGAAAGATAGAAACATCAATGATGAGAAAATCATTGATCAGCTGCCTCTTGCATGCCCCCTGCTAGGAATGGAGCCTGCAACTTGGGTATGAGTCCTTGACCAGAAGGGAACCCAGGAACCTTCAGTTTACAGGCCAACACTCTATCCACTGAGCCAAACTGGCTAGGTCCTGTGTCACTATATAATTCCAGTTCCTTTTTAGACTCCTTTTTGGCAGTTAAACTCCTCCTTTTTTTTTTTTTTTTTTTTATCTTTTTCAGACATTTCATTGCATATTTTCTCTACCAAATGTCAGTTAGACAGTTTTTGTTTAAAAATTATCTTGAAATTTGAATAGGATTACATTGCATTTGTAGATTAATTTAAAGAGAATTAAGATCTTTACGACCTTCTAGGAAGATGGTATCTCACTTTGTGTATTCTTTCTAAAGTCCTTCAGAATAGTTTTAATGGGTCTTACACATTTTTTGTCAAGCTTATTCCTTTTATATAATTGTATTGACATTGAAAATGGACTCTTTTTTCATTTTTTAATTAGTTATTTGTGGTATTGAGATTTGCATGTCTTTATTTAGCCATCTTACTGAATTGTTATAGTACTGCCAATAAAATTTTAATTTATGTTCTTGGGCTTTTGAGGTTGTGCACCATCTCATGTGCAAATACGTTTTGTCCCTTTCTTCGCAGTACTTCATTTTTCCTATTACATTGATTAGGACCTCCTCTGTTGGGGGCCAGATGTAAGCTGGCAAGGTCCTTGCACCTGAAGGGGCTAGCAAGGCTGGGACCTACAGTTTTCCCACACTTGTTTGGATGGCGATTATTAGTAGAATAAGAGCAACCTTTGTAGAATGAGAACAGCCTTTCATGGCTTACCAACAAGTCTGTAACTATTTACTGAGATATGCTGTACTGAGAACTTGTCCTTCTGCTGTGTCCCTCCCTTAGAGATTAAGAGGAACAAAGAATACATTCCTCTTGACAGACCTCCTATTCAGTTTGTTGTGTATAAATAAGAGTGTGTGACTAATAAACTTCGCTTCAGTTCCTCAAGAACTGGAGTCCTCCAGATGCCACTTTCCTGTCTTTCTTTCTTTTCTCATTTCCAACCTCCCTACCTCAGCACGGCTCAACCTGTCAGGCTGGCCCCGACACTCCTCGACAATGATTAATAGCAACAGTAATAACAGGCATTCTACTATTGTTCTTGACCTAAAACAAAGCTGCTGTGTAGGTTTCTGGTAGATACTTTTATTTTATTTTCTACTTCTAAGAGTTGTTTGTTTGTTTTTCTACTTCTAAGAGTTTTATCGGGAATTATCTGCTGAATGTGATCTGAAGCAGCCAATAAAATGCATTGCCATCTGCATGCAAGGTCCTAAGTTAGGACTATGGGAGAGTCAAAGGACTAGACAGAGTTTCTGTCCTCAAAAAAGTTAACATCTCACTTAAAAGAAAAGGAATAAAGTTTTAGAGAGAGTGGTCATTGTATGAATAATCATGATATTTTCTTCGAAAATAGATTTTCCGGAGGAAAGTACAGAAAAGGGGAAGCTCAAGATGAATATGGGTCTGGTGATTTTTAAAGTAGAATTTTATAAGCAGAGGAACTTCCCCTTTCTGTAAGCGGCCAGAGGTGACCTCTGAAAATGGTTCATTATTCACTTGTGTCAGAAAAACCCACAAATTCATGAAAGTCAAGAGATTTAAACCTATGTGTTCACTTTAAGGACACTCGTGAAAGTACACGGGTCATCAAGGGTACGCATATCTGAAAACCACCAAGCATCTGAAGGATGTCACTTTATAGGAGCAATGTGTGCCATTGTGGCATTACAGTGGTAGAGTTGGTAGGCGTGCTCAGGCCACAGAGAGAGGCTGGGTCAGGATTGGGTGCAGGTTGGTGACCCCGAAGAGTGCTGAATTTTTGCTGCTGTTAATGTAAAAAAGCCATTGTAAAGAATTTTTATGAGTTTATTTGAGTCAAACTGTTAACATATGCTGGGAAGGAGAACCTCTAGGAAATGAGGTAATGCTCCAAAGAATGGCGGGTTACATCTGTATTTATAAATTTCAATCAAAGGAAAGGGATGTAGGTGGATTCCATGAAATCCACTGGTGATAGATTAAGGAGGTGGGATAAAGCAAAGCAGGGAAACCTCTGGGATAGGATAAAAAGTGAAATGATGGACATGTGCTGCTTTTACATAGATGGATACAGGATAGTTCCACATCATTAACAGTTGATGCTTAACTTCATAACATAACAATGAGGGAATGTCCTGGTGCTATTTGTTGCACCCTGAAGGGTCCAGAAAAAAAGAGGAATTTACAAGTTACCCAGACATTTCACAGATATGTTATCTTAGAGGCAAAAAGATAAATGGGCTCAGTAAAGATCTAAGTTGATCTTTGTCAGGGAAAATACAGGCCTGACAACCCACTATAACCTGTTTGCAGTTAAATATGTAATTTTCAGACCATCTTTTGTGGTTACTTTAGGTTTCTGAGTCTGCAAGACTGCCATGCAGGCCTCCCTGAGCTTTTCAGGTTGGCATGTGGCCCCTTTTGTTCACACTGCACATGCTTAAAAATGCAGTAAGCAACACTGAAAATCCTGCCTATACCCCATGCCAAGCCACATACATAGGTCTCCCAGAGACATTGCAGGGCAATTTTAAACTGCACAGAGAACTGGAAGCCCAGTACGCAAGGAATCATTTTCAAGGTCCCAGGTCTGTGGTGATTTTGCTCAGGAATACGGACCCAGGTACCCAATTAGTCCAAATAAGACCAGAACTCTATGTGCGAGAGTCATAGAGAATGGCATGAATCACTAACTCTTGGTAGGCATTTTCCTCCAAGCAGCTTGTTCTCCAATTTCAAGTCATCATCAGACATTGACATAGAGGTAAATTTGAGGAGGACAAAGTACTGTGGCAGGACAAAGCAGGGCAAAGGTACAGTTCATGTCCCCCCATCTGTTTTCTAGGAATGTGGATTTTGGAGAAGGCGGTCCTTTTGGCTCAAAAATCTGTATGGCGGCAAGAAACACAAGCAGAAGTCACAGGAGCAGGAGTTGTTCCTAAAAACATAAATAATTGAGTACACTTAGAATTCTCATCTAAAATGAGGAAATAATGAATAGTTTAATTGTTCCTTTCAAGTGTCAAAGCCTTGACCTTCTTCTTTTCTTCTTACCCTAGGAAGTGGAGTAAATCCTCCCCTTCATTAACACACATTAATGACTCAGAGTCTACTGCAGAGACAGGAGGGGGAAAGTACTTCCTAAAATCCCAGAAATGAACCCCACCTTAAGGATTATTAAGAAAGCACTAGTGGCTCAGTGCATGAAATTCCTGCAGGGGAGGAGGGTGTGCCTCAGCCCGGCATGCACCCTTTCCAATCTGGAACACCTCAGGGGATGTTGGACATGCCTCTCACAATCCAGGACCCCTGGCTCCTAACTGCTCGCCTTCCTGCCTGCCTGATTGCCTCTAACTGCCTCTGCCTGCCAGCCTGGTTGCTCCCTAACAGCTCCCCCGCCAACCCAATTGATGCCTAACTGCTGCCCTGCCAAACCAATCACACCTAGATGCCCTCCCCCGCCAGCTTGATCGCCCCCAGCTGCCCTCCTCTACCGCGACCCGCCTCCTCCACTGGGACCCACCTCCTTCACATGAGTTGGCAGAGATGCTGATACTGGCTTCCTCCGCACCATGCGGAGCCATGGGACCCCTAGGCCTCACCATGTGGAGTGGCCACTGTGCACCGCCTCTGCTGTGCACTTGGCGATCTTGTGGTGGCCATCTTGTGATGATGTTGCGTGCAAGGACGTGAGGACCACTTAGGCCAGGAGTGGACGACCCCTGGCATTTGTGGTGGAGTTGGTTGGCGTGCTCAGGCCAAAGAGAGGGGCTGGGTGCAGGATTGGGTGCAGGTTGGTGACCCCGAAGAGTGCTGAATTTTTGCTGCTGTTAATGTAAAAAGCCATTGTAAAGAATTTTTATGAGTTTATTTGAGCCAAACTGTTAACATATGCTGGGAAGGAGAACCTCTAGGAATTGAGGTAATGCTCCAAAGAATGGCGGCTTACATCTGTATTTATACATTTCAATCAAAGGAAAGGGATGTAGGTGGATTCCATGAAATCCATTGGTGATAGATTAAGGAGGTGGGATAAAGCAAAGCAGGGAAACCTCTGGGATAGGATAAAAAGTGAAATGATGGACATGTGCTGCTTTTACATAGATGGATACAGGATAGTTCCACATCATTAACAGTTGATGATTAACTTCATAACATAACAATGAGGCAATGTCCTGGTGCTATTTGTTGCACCCTGAAGGGTCCAGAAAAAAAGAGGAATTTACAAGTTACCCAGACATTTCACAGATATGTTATCTTAGAGGCAAAAAGATAAATGGGCTCAGTAAAGATCTAAGTTGATCTTTGTCAGGGAAAATACAGGCCTAGGACATGACAACCCACTATAACCTGTTTGCAGTTAAATATGTAATTTTCAGACCATCTTTTGTGGTTACTTTAGGTCTCTGAGTCTGCAAGACTGCCATGCAGGCCTCCCCTGAGCTTTTCAGGTTGGCATGTGACCCCTTTTGTCCACACTGCACATGCTTAAAAATGCAGTAAGCAACACTGAAAATCTTACCTATACCCCATGCCAAGCCACGTACATAGGTCTCCCAGAGACATTGCAGGGCCATTTTAAACTGTCACAGAGAACTGGAAGCCCAGCATGCAAGGAATCATTTTCAAGGTCCCAGGTCTGTGGTGATTTTGCTCAGGAATACGGACCCAGGTACCCAATTAGTCCAAATAAGACCAGAACTCTATGTGCGAGAGTCATAGAGAATGGCATGAATCACTAACTCTTGGTAGGTATTTTCCTCCAAGCAGCTTGTTCTCCAATTTCAAGTCATCATCAGACATTGACATAGAGGTAAATTTGAGGTGGACAAAGTACTGTGGCGGGACAAAGCAGGGCAAAGGTACAGTTCATGTCCCCCCATCTGTTTTCTAGGAATGTGGATTTTGGAGAAGGCGGCCCTTTTGGCTCAAAAATCTGTATGGCGGCAAGAAACACAAGCAGAAGTCACAGGAGCAGGAGTTGTTCCTAAAAACATAAATAATTGAGTACACTTAGAATTCTCATCTAAAATGAGGAAATAATGAATAGTTTAATTGTTCCTTTCAAGTGTCAAAGCCTTGACCTTCTTCTTTTTCTTCTTACCCTAGGAAGTGGAGTAAATCCTCCCCTTCATTAACACACATTAATGACTCAGAGTCTACTGCAGAGACAGGAGGGGGAAAGTACTTCCTAAAATCTCAGAAATGAACCCCACCTTAAGGATTATTAAGAAAGCACTAGTGGCTCAGTGCATGAAATTCGTGCAGGGGAGGAGGGTGTGCCTCAGCCCGGCATGCACCCTTTCCAATCTGGAACACCTCAGGGGATGTTGGACATGCCTCTCACAATCCAGGACCCCTGGCTCCTAACTGCTCGCCTTCCTGCCTGCCTGATTGCCTCTAACTGCCTCTGCCTGCCAGCCTGATTGCTCCCTAACAGCTCCCCCGCCAACCCAATTGATGCCTAACTGCTGCCCTGCCAAACCAATCACACCTAGATGCCCTCCCCCGCCAGCTTGATCGCCCCCAGCTGCCCTCCTCTACTGCGACCCGCCTCCTCCACTGGGACCCACCTCCTTCACATGAGTTGGCAAAGATGCTGATACTGGCTTCCTCCGCACCATGCGGAGCCATGGGACCCCTAGGCCTCACCATGTGGAGTGGCCACTGCGCACCGCCTCTGCTGTGCACTTGGCGATCTTGTGGTGGCCACCTTGTGATGATGTCGCGTGCAAGGACGTGAGGACCACCTAGGCCACGAGTGGACAACCCCTGGCATGCATGCCAGACATGGCACGCCAGTAACTTTTGCTGGCACGCTAAACCCTCTCTTATAATCGTCCATTTACAATTTTTTTCTTAATATCAACTTTTTTATTTTTCAGATAAATTCAGTGTAGGTGCATCTTAGATAAATAATTTTACATAACAATTATTTTAAAGACCATAGACGTGGATTGAGGAGAGAGGCTAAGAGCAATTTCTATGCCTCTGCCTTAACTCTTCCTGTCTTCCTCTCTCCCACCAGTGTTTTGTTTTCAACCATATATGCTTGTGAATCTTTGTTCTCACTGATGAATTTTCTTAATTCTCGTAATAGGAGTAGCCTGAGAGATGAAAGTAATAGCTTGTGCATGTCTCTGAAGGTCACAAAATAAAAACCTGATGTAATTTCTCTGTCACCAGTGATGCAGCAACAAAAGTTCCCCTGATAATATCAAACAGACTCATAAAGTTTTCTGTCAGACTTCAGTGTACATGTATACATTAAAAAATAAATGTATTTTTCATCATCATAGAGTTTGTTTTTGTCGCTCAAATGAATTTTATTATTTCTTCAAATTTCTTTTTAAAAAATATATATTTTATTGATTTTTTTACAGAGAGGAAGGGAGAGGTATAGAGAGTTAGAAACATCGTTGAGTGAGAAACCTTGGTCAGCTGCCTCCTGCACACCCCCTACTGGGGATGTGCCCGCAACTAAGGTACATGCCCTTGACCGGAATTGGTCCACAGGCCGACGCACTGTCCACTGAGCCAAACCGGTCAGGGCTCTTCAAGGTTCTTCACATACGTACACCTTAAGAGATATCAAGTAGGTGTAACATGTTCTCAAAAAATTAGGGTTGGCACACAGAAGAATTTTGAGTCAGAGATTTTGCTGGTTTTGGCATGCACTCACAAAAAGGCTGTCCACCCCTGACCTAGGCTTTTATTGGTATAGTTAATAAAGCATGTATTTGAAATGTATCAATTCATAGCTAACTCTAGCCTTGAGGTAAGGAATTATAGTGTAAATAGTCAACTGTTTATATACAAATAAGAAGGGCCATAGGCAAATAAAGCAGGGCTGAAGCTGGAATTCCTTGGGAAGCCAATACTTCCTTAAGCAGCAGTGTGGTACACCCTGGTGAAGAGGTCTTCTCTCCCTTGTTTCCCCAATACACTGAGTCCCTGAGAACTAGAAGACACCTCCTCCCCCAGGGGTATAGGCTATCCAGGTGCTCTGTGCCCCTGGCTCACCAGTTATTTATAACTTACTTGACCTTTTATCCAGTGATGGCGAACCTATGACACACGTGTTAGAGGTGACAGGGGAACTCATTTTTTTGGTTGATTTTTCTTTGTTAAATGGCATTTAAATATATAAATAAATATCAAAAATATAAATCTTTGTTTTACTATGGTTGCAAATATCAAAAAATTTCTATATGTGACACGGCACCAGAGTTAAGTCAGCTCAGTGCTGAAACGCCGAGCTCAAAAGGTTAGCTATCACTGTGACCTATCCATAGAGCAGTGATTCTCAACCTTCTGGCCCTTTAAATACAGTTCCACATGTTGTGACCCAACCATAAAATTATTTTTGTTCCTACTTCATAATTGTAATGTTGCTACTGTTATGAATCGTCATGTAAATATCTGATATGCAGGATGGTCTTAGGCGAACCCTGTGAAAGGGTCGTTCGACCGCCAAAGGGGTGGCGAACCTTAGGTGGAGAATTGCTGCCATAGAGGATCATTCACTTTCGCCCCTCTCAACAGGCCTTGGGGTTGTCAGAATATTTGGGTCCCTGAGCCTACTCACTCCCCAAGCTTTTAAGATCATGCACAAATATGTGCCCTGTCCTGGTGTAGCAGGATCTTCACCCTTAAAAGCTAGTGTAAAATTCACAGTAGGTTTTGGTATTTTTTTTTTAATTAAACTCCCAGCCCGGCCATTGTGGCTCAGTTTATTCAATATTGTCTCATTTACCAGGAGTCCATTGTTTGATTACTGGTCAGGGCACATGTCAGGGTGGTAGTGGAGCGTCTCTCTTTCCCTTCCTCTCTCTGAAATCAATAAAAACAATAAAGAATCAAAAGTCTTTGAAAAACAAACAACAGAAACCCCTCAAAACTGTTGGATAGCTGCCAGGGAGTTGCTGGAGATATAGGCTAAAGAAAAATGTGTGAGCAGTAACTGTCCAACTTCCTGCTGTATCCAACACAGATCCTTGGCTGCATGACACCAAGTGATAATGGTCCTCCACTCTTGCAAAGAGAGGAGAGTCATTGCTAAACCACATTAAGTCATGATATTTAAATGCCTGTGTAAGTAAAAGAAATTCTGAGTGAACAAGATTTAATAATTGACCTAAATGACCACAGATAAATGCTGGTGGCTTAGCAATATGAGATGAAGAATGGTACCAACCACACACAGGACAATAGCACAGTGCCCCCCAGTGAAGCAGAGGGACTGGGAAACAGCCCAGCATATTTTGTGGCAGGAGAAAGGAGGGAAACACAAAATTCATATTTATGTGTGTGTTTCTAGGAGGGCTTTTCCTGGAGAAAGCGGCCACCTTGGCTAAGGGATACATTTAGACCTCTCAATGTTACATATAAGCAAAACATGGCACAGAAGCTACACAACAAGGATTGTCTAATGAGAATGAGATTTTCAATAAGAATCAATGGGGACAATTTGGAATTCTTATCTGAAATGGTTAGGTGGGGTTCTAGGCAGAATGCAAGGGCCTCCAGTTTCTATGTGGTTAATTAGTTTGCTGATGCTGTTCTCTTGGTGCCTGCCCAAGTTACCTCCCAAAGTTCCTTACTGAGAATGAAAACAAGTGTTTTTCTCTGGGTTGACCAGTGAGCCAGCAAATACATAGTGTGTTTAAGGCACAGCCTGGGAACGGGGATCAGTGAGGTGTGGGGAATCCAGGAGGTGAGGAGAAACAAATGGGATCGTCCTGGAGACTCATTTCCTGTCCCCTTTCAGTGGCTCACCAGATCGCTAGCTCAGCAGGTACCAGCAAGTAATGGAAAAACAGTCCCCTTTTCTAATGAGATAATTTCTTTCATCCAACAGCTTTCATGGTGGTGGTATAGATGTCCCTGCCTCACCTTCCCTATAAGCGTGATGCATTCCATGCAGGCTCCCTCTCCACAGGACCTGCAGCCAAACGACACATGGTCCAACTAAGTCTGGCTTAATCCCCTTCTATGGAAACTGAGGGATTGAGTAAATCCTGTTTTGCTATTTTAAATACTTAAAAGATATTTGAAAAATGTGAGAGAGAAGATAAAGAAGAGGGAGAAAGAAACATCAATATGAGAAAAAAACATTGATTGCATGTCCCCTGCCAGGGATTGAGCCTGCAACCCTAGCGTTTGCCATGACCAGGAGTCCAACATACAACCTTTTGAGTACGAGAGAACATACAAGCCTCAGAGTCACTCTGGCCAGGGCTCTGTTATTTTGATTGGAAGTCCCCCTCCCCCCGCCCCTAAATAACCAACACTATATTCACACATTTGTCCTCTTACATGCTGGGTTCAAGGACTTTTATGCCCACAAAACCTATAGGTTGTTAGCCTGGCTGATATAATACGGAGCACGACTCGGAGCATGGAGTCCCGTTGCAACCATTGTAAGGGCATCATTCGTTAATATACGAGCTCAAAGGGTCTCAAGTCTGTCTCACTGAACCCCTGTATCACTGTGTATTGGGCGTTGATTCCTCCTCATATGAACCTGTCTATATCTTAATATGGATTTGCGTGTATATACACAGAATCTGGAAAGATACTCAAAGACTGGTGATGTTCGGTGTTTTGGGTGAAGAAATTGGATGGCTGTTGGACAGAAGTGGAAGAGTGACTTCTGTACTCTTTGCATTTTTCTTATTTTAAAAATTTTGATAAAGTGCCCAAGCTATAAAATTGACAATCTTAACCCTTTTAAAAACTATATTTTTATTGATTTCAGAGCGCAATGGAGAGAGATAGAAACATCAATGAAGATTGAATCAGTGATCAGCTGCCTCCTGCACACACCCTAGTGAGGATTGAGCCCACAATCCAGGCATGTGCCCTGAATGGGCATTGAACTGTGACCTCCTGATTCATAGACTTTCAACCACTGACCACACTGACCGGGCCCATCATAACAGTCTTTTAGTGCACAGGTCTGTGACATTAAGTACATTCACAGTGTTGTGCAATGATCACCACCATCCATCTCCAGAATATTTTCATCTTGCAAAACTGAAACTCTACCCATGCCTGCTCTGCAACCCCTGGCAACCCCTACTCTACTTTCTATCCTGTGAATTTGACCACTCTGACACCTTATACAAATGGGATCATACGGTATTTGCCTTTCTGTCTTTGACTTTCTTCACATAGCATAGTGTCCTCCAAGTTCATATTGTAGGAAGTGGGGGCACTGAATAATATTCCAGTGTATATACCATATTTTGTTTATTCTGTCCTCCCTTGTTACCTTTGCTTCTACCTTTTTGCTATTGTGAAGAATGTTGCTATGAATAAGGGGGTACCAATATCTCTTCGAGATCCTTGTATCTTTACCTTTTTAAAGCATATGAATGTGCTGCTTATTTGAAAAAAAAAACACACAATAAATTAAAAATTGAAAGAGTAAAATACAAATCAATAGGAATGAAAGTTGTAGTTTTTTTCTCCCACTTCCTCTTCAGAATCCCCTAGGCAGCCCTTGAGCCTCCCAAGGATCATTTTACTTGGGGGTGAGGATGGAGTCTGGAAGGACAAAAAGGGTCTGTCTCCCCCACACCACACCCCTGTAGGGTAAAGCTGGGGACCCTCAGGGACCTGCAGGGAGGGTCAAGTGCAGCATTGTCCTTGCCTGCCTGCTGTCCACCCCCTGCCAGACCTTTGGCCTGGACACATGGAGGAGTTGGTGCCCTTTGAGGGAGCCGTTGACAGTTGGAGGTGGATGGAATGCGGGAGTTGGTGCCCTTTGCAGCAGCCGTTGACAGTTGATGGTGGAATGGAGGACTTGGTGGTGCCTTTTGAAAATCCCACTGACAGTAACAAAACCATGGCGGTTTGGGAGCTGAGCCCAGGGTGGAGGGAGGGATGGAGTCACGGCTTCCGGTCAACGGGGCCAGAATGTCAGCCCCGGAGTCCAGCCTCAGCACCTCAGCCGCCTCATGTCCTCTGAGCGGGCCCTTGCTCCAGGGACTGATATTTGAGAGAGAGAACTCTCCACCGCAGCACAGGTGGCCTCCTCGTGCTTGTCAAATGTTAGGATTCCAGACAAAACTGGTTCATGAAATGACCCCTCCGCAGGTGCCTTGGGGAAGAGGCCGGAAGGGGCAGTTTTGTTTTCCGGGTGGCATTTCCTTAAATGGCCGGGGACCACCCAAAGCGTCCTAAGGGTTCTCCCAGCCTGGCCTTCCTGGCTGCAGGGCCGCCTGGTTCCCGTGCCATCATGGAGGGTCCTGCTCTTCAGCCAGGGATGCCCACGGAGCCCAAGGCCTGAGACCAGAGCAGCTTTCCCCGAAATCTCCAGTGAAGGGGCCCAGGTGCACACTCCCAGCTCCACCGCAGGAAGCACTGAACTCAGGGTAACAGGCCAGCATTTTCAGGGCTTACAGAACGCCTGCGGATGCCTCCCTACACCCTTCCGCTGGGTCCGATTTTATTACTATGATAATGATGATTATTATTTAGATAAAGAAACCTAAACTCAGGAGGGGGAAGGGACTTACTTAAGGTTCCTGACAATACCGGTGGAAGCTCGAGGTCACACCCAAATTTAATGATGTTAAAGCCCCATGTCATTTTATGCTGCCCCTTAATTTAAGAAATGTTCACAGGAAGAATCTTGCTTGCATTTACTATGATGTGGTTTTAAGATATGTGTGCTTGACCAAATTTCTCATGAGTTATAACCCAAAGGATTCTTTATCATCACTCCCAAACTGCCTATTCAGAATTCCCTTCAGTTCCCAGAAAAATGTCTAAACATTCTTTAATGCATTGCCGAAACATTATTCCATTTAAGTGCTGTCCAATTTGACCTTCACAGAGCCCCAGAAGTATAGTAAATTACCAGGCATGTGCCTCAATTCAACCATCATTCTTTTTTCATGGACCATTTTATTTTTATTATTATTAGCCATGACTTTTAAAAAAAATCTTTTATTGTTGAAAGTATTACATATATCCTCCTTTTCCCCGTATTGATCCCTTCCAGTCCTCCCCGCACCCCACCCCAGGCCTTTACCACACTATTGTCTCTGTCCATGGGCTATGCATATACGCATGCAAGTTCTTTGGTTGATGTCTTTCCACCTACCCAATCTCTCATGGACCATTTTGATTCCTCTGAATGAATGAGTGAGGCTTAGATTTCCCAAACCTTTCATGTTATAATTATGTCTTCATAAGCTTCTCTGATTGACTTCATGATCTGGCTTTTTATTGACCTTGCTGCCTATTCTTACCCATGTTCCTTTCCTCATTGACTTCACCTCTACTGAATCTGAGAACTCTCCTCAGATATGACTCAGGTAGACCACCTTCACTTGTGTCCCCTGCTCACCACCTTCTTCAATCCTGTCACTGAAAAGATGATCAGCAGACATTAATTTGCAGACGCCAATCTACCTCTTTCAAGCCTGTATCCATTTCACACAGCCATTCAGATGTTACAGGTACTCGAAAGATCAGGAAACAGTTACTTGGTATCTGTTGTAATACATTTCTTCCCCTCTCAATTGGACATTAAGACCTATTCATTGCATAAGCTTTAGGTTTTGAGATTTTCACAGCATAAAGCCCACACTGACAGAGTAATGAAGGAAATGGTCCACATCCTAATACATAGTTGAGAAAAGAGGGCATTGTAGATTTCTTTTTTTAAATTCAGGCCCTTAATTATTAGTGATTATTTGTACCTTTATATATTGGCAAGTACACATGATTAAACTCTTTTATAAATTCAGAAAGTGAGTAATGTCTTACAATCAAGGGAAGCCCTAAGACATCAGAGAGATTGTTTTTTTCAGTATCATGAAGGAAAATGGTTGCCAGCAAGCAGTGTGGCCAGGTTATACAAGGTGACAACTGTCTCTACTCCCCAGGGACCAGCTTCGGAAGCTTCCTTGTTGTCCAGAGCTGCTTCACTGATTCACTGTACAGGCTGGCTTTCCCTGCAGCAGTCAGCATTTAAGAATTTGTCTTCAGCCCTGCTTGTCAGCAGTCAGCTTCAGTTGGAAAAAGTAATTTCATTTTCATATTTGCTCATTTCATTCATTCACTCAATCAAAAGACCATCAATCTCCTATCATATGCCAAGAACTGTGTTTGGTTCTGGGGATGAGAAAATAAGGTAATGGATCTTTCTAGCACTTGAAGAGCTTACAAACTAGTGATAAAGGAAGATGCACCAGTAACTTAATAAAAAATTATTTGACTTTATTTGTATTATTGGAATTTTATAAATCCATTCATATACACTAAGTGCTCACATAACATGCTAGTATGTTCTGCAACTTTTAAGTGAAATGATGTAAAACAAAATTAATTTTACTGTATAGATTAATAAGACAAGAGTTAAGTTCCTGTGGACATTATAACACAACAAAATAATGTTGAATTTGAGGACCTGCAGTCCTACATCATTAAAAATTGAAATACGCCTTTAAGAAAGGGCTAGTGATATGAGAAATCCACATGAATGTGTAAGTTATTTAGAGAGTTAACACTGAAGATTTGCATTCTGAAAGCAGGTTTGAACCTTAGATGCAGATGAACTTTGTTTTAGATCTTATAAAATTTATGCAGAGGTATCTTCTAATAGGGGTCAGTAACTTGGGGAGGGGAGTGCTGCAAATTAAGATCCTACCTTGGGGACGGGTCCATTTTTTCTGTTCAGATTATTGTCTGAAACAGGATCTACAAGATGGGATGACTATAACAATTTACTGCCTTTGGGTACCCATCCTATCTAATAATAGACAAACATGGTAATTAACCGTACTTCTGACACATTTGCCATTGGCTAATCAGGGAGATATGCAAATTAACTTCCAACCAAGATGGCGGCCGGCAGCCAGGCAGTTGAAGCGAACATGAGGCTTTCTTGATCCAGTCGAGGAGGAAGCCAAGGTTCCCCACCTGCTGCTGCTAGGCTCTGAGCTGCACTCTAAGAAAGAATGTTGCAGTTATAGAAGCTAAACAAACCCCAGATACCTGGGTTCAGCCAGCCAGGCCTCAAAGCTGGAGTTGCAACAGTGTTTCAATTATAGAAGCCAAAGAAACCAGATACCTGCTTTCAGCAGCCGAGGTCTCAGAGGTGGAGCCGAGCCTCAGAGCTAAAGCCGGCTCTCAGTTCCAGTGACAGCCATAGTAGGTAAATAAATCCCAGAATTAAAAAAAAAGAAAAAGAAAAAGAAAAAAAGGAGAGGTTTGGAGCTTCAGTCACCTGCCAGCCTGAAAACGGCCCTCAGCCTCTCACCCAGACTGGCCAGGCACCCCAGTGGTGACCCCCACCCTGAAAGGCGTGGGACCAGCTGCAAATAGCCATCATCCCCTCATCTAGGCTGGACAGGAACCCCAGTGGGGACCCCCAACCTGATCCGGGACACCCTTCAGGGCAAACCAGCCGGCCCACACTCATGCACCAGGCCTCTATCCTATATAGGAAAGGGTAATATACAAACTGACCCTAACAGCAGAATGACTGGGAATGACTGGTCACTATGACACACAGTGACCACCAGGGGGCAGACACTCAATGTAGGAGCTGCTCTCTGGTGGTCAAGGCGCTCTCACATGGGAGTAGCTCTGCTCAGCCACAAGCCAGGCTGATGGCTGCCAGTACAGCGGTGGTGGTGGGAGCCTCTCCTGCCTCCTCAGCAGCTCTAAGGATGTCCAACTGTAGCTTAGGTCTGCTCCCCGCTGGCAAGTGGACATCCCCCCAGAGCTGCCAGGCTGCCAGAGGTATGTCTGATTGCCATCTTAGGCCCAATCCCCTGGGGAGTGGGCCGAAGCCAGCAGGGGGTCATCCCCTGAGGGGCCCCAGACTGCTAGAGGGCACAGGCCGGGCTGAGGGACCACCCCCGCTTCCTCCTGAGTGCATAAATTTTTGTGCACCGGGCCTCTAGTAACCCTATAATTGGCATATGCATGGCTTTCTAAGTTGTTCCATCATCACTTTCACCACCAGAGTTCAGTGCAACTTTTCAATTAGCCAGGGGCCCTGGAAATGATGCAGAAAAGTACTGTGGCTTAATAATACTTACTTATTGTTAGGTCGGAGAGAGCCCAGGATTGGATATGTGCAGACATGTGGTGAGATAATGGACCCTCCCTGGAATTTCAAACCAATCAACGTGCCAGACACAGATACTGGGCTCTCCCTGGAATCCACACGACCCCCACACAGATACTGACTCCTTCCTGAATACCCTGCCCACCCCCTGTGGCAGAGACTTCCTCAGCTGAATACCTTGATGATCCCTGCAGCAGAGGCTTCCTCAGCTCAGGCCCCCCACCCTCACCAAACACCTGTATAAAACAGAAGCCCCTCCCTCCCTGGGGTTGTGAATTCACTGCCCCCCCCTTTTGGGCTGGTGGGTCTCGCCTCAGAACGAAGCATTAAACTCCCCTCCTTCTCTCCTCTTTAACCGTTTGGTTCTCTTTGTTCTCTATGCCACTTCCTGAGCCTCCTAACACTTATAGTTTAGTTTGAACTCATTGCTTAACATGTTGTCTCCTATTTAATATTCAAAATCACTATGAAATTGATATTGATAAATTTCTGGTGTGTTAAAAATAAGTCTCTGTGTCTGTTTTGTGATATTCTTAGGTCTATCTCTTCTGTCTTTTGGTTCACCTTGGCATCAGACATAGGGCAGTTCAACATGAGGCTCTTGCCATAAACAGCTCCCAGTGCTAAGAACTGGCAACTTACTACTTTGTTTTCAATGATTGGAAAAAAGAATCATCAAGGTAAACTTTGTGGATTTTCTTTGACTAACTCCGTGGTTGGCAAACTGCAGCTCGCCAGTCACATGCGGCACTTTGGCCCTTTGAGTGTGGCTCTTCCACAAAATACCACGTGTGGGTGCGCACATACAGTGTGATTGAAACTTTGTGGCCCAAGCGCAGAAGTCTGTTTTTGGCCTGGGCGAGTCTATTTTGAAGAAGCACTGTTGATATTTGGCTTTGTTGACTAATGCGTTTGCTGACCACTGGACTAACTAGACTCCTTTCAACATTGAAATTCTAGACTTTAGAGACAATAATAGACCTGGGTTGTGGGGAGGAGATGTGGGAGACCTGTAAGTGGAAGTATCTGAGTATGGGACCACCAGCTAGAATTAATAATTTCATAGACTTGGGTGATGGTGTCCATAATTTTCTCCAGTATTTGTATGGTACTTATAAAAACAGTTGTTTATATCTAGTAATTCATCTGCAAGTCTTACTTGATTTTGAAGCTGCAGAACACCTCAACTGATAGCTGGGATTGTTGGAATTTAGTTTTTATTTCTAAAAACTAAAGTCTACATTGAGATTCTGGCAAGGGGCTTTACTTCAAAATCCTTACAGCTTCAGGATCTTTCTGACCTTGAAGAAAGGGAAAATGAAGGTATTGTGGTTGCATCACTTCAGAAGCAAAGCCAAAGTTCTGTGCTTTACAGGTAGTGTCATCCTGAGTGCAGGAGTCTCGGAGTTGGCATGGCCGAGGAGCCTTTGGGTAAGCTGGAGGAGGGTCTGTTTCCTGTGTGTTGGGGTGGTGGGCACCTCTCTTTTTTTCTTTCATTTAAAACTCATCTTTCCGGATACATCATCAAGCCCTCCCCTTGTTAAACTACTAACTCTCTGAGCAAAATTTTTCTGCCTTACAACACAGGCTTTTTGCTTGTTTGTTTTTGTTTTTTCATTTTAGGCAATACCTGACAGAACCTTTAATTTTAAAACTTTAGACATGACTTCTTGCTAGGATACTTAGGAAGAGGGAAATTTTGGTTAAGATTTTGCTTCAGACTCTGATTTGGAAATTATTTCCCTGAGTCCACTAGTCACTAGTGTTAATAAATGGGTTCCTCCCTTTCTCTAGGAAGCGTGCTTGGTTTTTCTTTGCTCTTCTGTAACATATGTTCCTTGACCGGGAAGCTACCGCGTTTTGGCTTTGTTTAGCCTCCGGTGAGTGGACGGGGTTTGAGGCCCGGGGGTGCAGGACAGGCCTCCGGAAGGCGCCCGCTGCTGATTTTAGTAGAATTGAACCTGGGGGAACTCCAGGTGCTTCCGGACCTCAGCCCAGGACCTTGCCCGCATCTGGAGAAAGTGGATGGACCCCTCTGAACCTGTCGACAGAATCTTTAAGACAGTTATATCACTCTGAAGAGTCCATGAAAAGGACTGACAAGGAAAATCTTAAAACAGTTTGTCTCTACCAGGTCACAAGCCCACCTCCTTCTTTGCCCAGGCCTCTCGTCCCTCTGACAGACAGCAAGGATCCTTTGGCTCTGAGAGAAAACTCCATCCAGCCCTCCTCAGAACGAAACAACTACAGAGGAAATTCAACATCCATTCTCCCCTAAAAGAATTCAGAGCCAGGATCCTTGAGTTCTTGCAGGCTTTGCAGTCTACCCAGAGGGCAGTCCAGGAGCACCTCCCAGAAGTTCTGCCTTCCAACCTGGTGACTCTGTTTGGGAAAAGACCACCCAAGGACTGACTCCTACCTGGAGGGGACCACCTACCATCATCCTGACCACCCCCATGGCTCTCAAGGTTGCAGGACTGAATACCTGGATACCAGAAACACCCCCTGTGGATTAGTTGCTCCATAAGGCTAAAGGAAGCTTGTTGGAAAGGGGGTGGGAGAATAAGGAGGAAACTGGTCTTGCAAGGCATGTCAGCCATAAAAACTGAACAATGCACTGCCCTGAGGGTGGCGGGGGGGAGGTCATTATCACTGGCCCCAGGAAGATCATCTGATAAGACCTGGGAACCCCCAACACCTGGGGGCCTTCCTGTAGGCCCACAAGGGCTCAGAACCATATCTGCAAGACAAAGACCCCAGAAGGTTATAAAAAGCAAAGCCTCTGTATGTTACTTCGCTCTGATTTGGAAATTATTTCCCCGAGACCACTAGTCACTAGTGTTAATAAATGGGTTCCTCCCTTTCTCTAAAAAAAAAAAAAAAAAAAAAAAAAGATTTTGCTTCAACTACTGATCGTGTGTAGCCTTCCATTAAAATTATCTAGCAAAGATATAAATAAACTCTCATGAAAATATTCAATCCTTTGCCTCTTATAGAGGGGCTTGAGGAGAAAGAGTCAAATGTAAATAGGATATTCCGATTAGTACTGAGTTTTTTCCTAAAATCTACAGCACTTTGGCTCAGGGTTTTAAGTCAGAGGCAGGGCTGTTTGTGCATGGAGTGAATTAACTGCTGCCCTGGCCTGCTTGGGTTGCATAAGTTCCTCCCCCACCTCCCCCCCCCCCACCCCCCCCCCCCACCCCCCGCAATACCCTCGAGATCTTTTGGCATCAAAGGGGCAGGAGGGGGACACCTTTGGGGGCTCCCCTGCCTTCCTCTCCAAGCTGGAAAGGGACACAGGGACACGAAGGGAGGCCCTGATGAGATACATGCCACAGTACAGAGGTGCCTAGGCTACCTAAGGACCCCCCACACCCCATCCTGTCCCAACCCCACTGGGCTCCCCATAGCAGCCTCTTCATGGGCTCAGTCTCTTCCATGCTCCTTGGAGACAAAGCTCCTTTGATTGACTGTGCTCCACCCATTGTCAGTTCTGGTCACACAGTCAGAGGGAAGAAAAGGCTGAAGATGATGCAGAGGGGCCTCAGCAATTGCAATGGGCCTTCTCCCTGCACCCATTTCCACAGGCCTGCACCTCCTGCCTGGCCCCAGCACCTTCCCACTCAGCTCTCCCTTCTTCCTTGCCTGCACTCCCATCAGAGGGGACAGTAGGGCCAGACCACTCATGCAGCCTCCAGCTCCAGCTCTGTGCCCACACGGTAGGTGCCCATGTGCTGGACCCACGGGTAGGGGTGCTCTGCTCCAGGCACCTAGGCAACAGCCAGGGCAAGTGGGCTATTGCCCAGGCTGAGGTGGTGCCCAAGATGGGGCTGAGCTTGCCCAAGGCGGGTAGTAGCCAGAGGAAGCCCCCCACCCCCACCCCCATCCCCAGCCCCCATCAGGTAAATGTGTAGATGTGGATATGCTTTGGAAATAAAAACTTTCTAGGGGTGGTTGAACATAAGGACATGTGATAGGCGGATTCGAATCCTGATGTACTGTCAGGGGAAGTTATTCTGATACTAGTAGCCCATCCTGTGATACAGAGTGCCGTAGGCCACCTGCTGCTTCTGAGGAGCCTGGGGGAACCAAAGTGCACCACCTGGAGCTGCACTGCTTCCGGGGGCGGCTGAAACAAGCCTCTGGCGCTCACAGGAGCCAAGAGGGACCCGCGCCGATATTGCGGGAGGCCAGAGGGAGCCGCGCTGCTTCCAGGGCATGAGGGCCCACCATCTCCTCTCCAGGCTTGTGCTCTGTCGCGGAGGCTGGGAGCCAGCCCTGCTGTCCTTGTCTGTGTCCACTCTGGCTCCAGGGGGCCGGCCCAAGTCCAGCACGGTGGCTCGCCAGCCCCCCTGTCTCTGTTTCCCTCTCCACTCCAGGCCTCACCTGGGCTCACAACCTCCTCGTGTACGGTCATGACTCATTATGGTGTCCTGGCCTAATTTGTATATATATATAGTTTCTCAAGATATGTTATGGTAAATGCAAAAGACAATAGACAGTCTCAGTTATGGTAAAGATTGACTTTTGTCAGGAAAGATTCTAGCCCAGGTGATGACTACCTTCCATAAACTACTTTTACTTAAAAGTTTTAATTTCAAACCATCCTTTGTGGTTACTTCAGATCAGTGTGGCTTAGTTGGTTGAACTTTGTCCTATGCATCAGGAGGTGAGGGCAAATGCCCAGTTTCAAATTCAATTCCAGTAGGAGGGCAGGCGGTAGGCAGCTAATCTCCCCCCCGCCCCTTTGGAAAAGGGGACTGAAATCCACAAATAAAATAAATAATCAAGCATCTTTATAAAAAACAAAACAAAATCCCTTCCCAACTGTTGGATAGCTACCAGGGAGTTGCTGGAGATAACGAAGAATGTGTGAGCGGTAACTGACCAAGGCTTTCCTCCTCAGGACTTTATTTCAGGAAACGTACTGGTGGACGACTTCTCCATTCACTTGTTCTGCCTCAGCCTCTGTGGACCCCACTGCAGGTCATGTGTGTGCTCCTCCGCTCACTCCAGCTCAGCCCAGCCCCAAACCTACCTACTTAATGCTGTGTCCAACACAGATCCTTCGACGCGTGATTCCAAGTGAATGTCCTGGTTCCTCCACTCCTGCAAAGAGAGGAGAGTCATTACTAAATCACATTAAGTCAGTGAGACTTAAATGCGTGCATGAGTAACAGAAATTCTGAGTGAATAAGATTTAATAATAGACCTAAATGACCACAGATAAATGCTGGTGGCTTAGCAATATGAGATGAAGAATGGTACCAACCACACACAGGACAATAGCACAGCCTGCCCCGCCCCCCTCCGCCTCCCCCCCCCGTGGAGCAGTGGGACTGGGAAACAGCCCAGCATATTTTGTGGCAGGAGAAAGGAGGGAAACACAAAATTCATATTTATGTGTGTGTTTCTAGGAGGGCTTTTGCTGGAGAAAGTGGCCGCTTTGGATAAGGGATCCGTTTAGACCTCGCAATGCCACATAGAAGCCAAACATGGCACAGAAGCTACACAACAAGGATTGTCTAATGAGAATGAGATTTTCAATAAGAATCAATGGGGACAATTTGGAATTCTTATCTGAAATGGTTAGGTAGGGTTGTAGGCAGAGTGCAAGGGCCTCCAGTTCCTACGTGGTTAATTAGTTTGCTGATGCTGTTCTCTTGGTGCCTGCCCAAGTTACCTCCCAAAGTTCCTTACTGAGAATGAAAACAAGTGTTTTTCTCTGGGTTGACCAGTGAGCCAGCAAATACATAGTGTGTTTAAGGCACAGCCTGGGAACGGGGATCAGTGAGGTGTGGGGAATCCAGGAGGTGAGGAGAAACAAATGGGATCGTCCTGGAGACTCATTTCCTGACCCCTTTCAGTGGCTCACCAGATCGCTAGCTCAGCAGGTACCAGCAAGTAATGGAAAAACAGTCCCCTTTTCTAAGGAGATAATTTCTTTCATCCAACAGCTTTCATGGTGGTGGTATAGATGTCCCTGCCTCGCCTTCCCTATAAGCGTGATGCATTCCATGCAGGCTCCCTCTGCACAGGACCTGCAGCCATGGGACACATGGTCCAACTAACTCTGGCCTAATTCCCTTCTATGGAAGCACCGCGAGGTGGCTGGGGTGGGGACCTAGAGGATGTGGGGCTGCGGGGGCAGCAGTAACCCCAGGTAGCAGCCGCCAGCTCCTCCCCCTCCCTCACTAGACCCCCAGCGCCAGGGGCCATAAGGGGATCCTTGGCTCAGACCCAAGTGGTGTGTGGTGTACATTGACCGCTGATGGAGAAGAGGAGGACGAGGAAGGCGATGCAGAGGAGGTCCTGGATTCTGAGGACGCTGAGGAAGAGGAGGGGGGAGAGGACGAGGAAGAGGAGAATGCAGCAGTGACTGTATGGAAAGCAGCTTCAGGAGGCACAGCACCTACAGGTACCCACCCAGCCCATGGCTGCGGGCTCCTGCCCACCTCCTCTGCCCTCACCCGCGCTCTCCCTAACCCTAACCCTGACCTCCACTCCCCCCCGACTGAGGGGAAATGTCAGGGCACATCGAGTGACACTCACACACAACAAAAACAAACACAACACAACACAACAGCACACCTACATTTACCAGCGGACAGGGGCCCGTTGTTCATGGAGGCTGCATTCCTGCAGTTTGCAGGCCACATACTGGCTCGCTCTTTCTCTGCCCCCAACACGCCCATTTTCCTCTTCAAAATTTGCCCCAGTGCAGTGTCTCCATGAGGCAGGACCAAAACTTTGGTACATGGATCCATGGGCATTCACTTTTTCTCCCCTTGTGTTGGTTTGGTATTTTGGGGATGAAAGAGGCCTCTGGTTTTGCAGACCTCTCTGCGTTTCCAATGTGGTTTCTTTTAGGTTATTATCTATCTGTTCTTTATAAGGGACTTGAGTATTTAGATTGTCTCCCTCCCTGCTGTCTCTGTCTCTGTCTCTGTCTCCCTCTCCCTCTCTCTCTCCCCCTCCCTCTCCTCTTTGCACCCCTAGCTGTGTGGTTTTAAAATTATGTTGAGGAAATAGATCAGTTTGGGTTATGTCAACCTAAGAAATATTCAAACTTGTAGAGAATTTTCTGAGTTTATTTGAGCCAAACTGACAATTGCTGGGAAGCAAAATCTCAAAGGATTGAGAAAATGTTCCAGAGAATGGCAGTTTTGCACCTGATTTGATACATTACAATCCAAATAAGACTTACATGGATTAAATCCACTGGTGATAGAATAAAAAGTAAAATGATAGACACGTATTTCCTTCACATAGTTGGGTACAAGATAGTTAATAGTCAGCAATTAGTTCAATAACAGTGAGGGTATGTGTGGTCTCCCCTCTGGTGTGGCACCTGTGCTTTGAGGGGTCTAGAAAAAGGAAATTACTTTGAGATTCCAAGGGAATGTTATGGTAGATGCAAAAAGACAACACACAGGCTTAGTTAAGGTGAAAATTGAACTTTGTCAGGTAAGACTCTAGCCTAGGACATGACTACTGCCTTTAGTTTTAAATTCAACCCTAGCCAGTTTGGCTCTGGGATAGAGCCACTGGCTTGTGGACTGAAGGGTCTGAGTTTGATTACCGGTCAGGGCACATGCCCACATTGTAGGCAACTAATCAATGATTCTCTCTCATCCTGATGTTCCTCCCCGCCCCCTCTCCAGCATCCCTGTCTGAAATCAATAAAAATATGTATTTTTAAAAAGTTTTAATTTCAGACCATCCTTTGTGTTTATTTTAAGTCTCTGAGTTTGTAAGGCTGCCACACAGGCCTCCCCTGAACTGCTCAGGTTTAGCATGTGGCCCCTTTTGCACACAGTTGTTGGGGGAGCCTTATCTGGTTGTGTTTTTATCCTTAAGTGCTAGTGAGCTTCTGTTATAGTTGCTGGTGAATGGCTGCTTAAAAAGCAAAGCAGAAATAAAAAGCAAAGCAGAAATCCAAGCAAACCCAAAACAAATGTGATAATTCACCTAATCCAGTCATTTTGGTAAAATCCAGAATTAAAGCAAGAAGTGATAGGAAGTATGTGTCTTACTAATTAGATCCCTTTGCTTTGCCTGAGAAACAGATTCATGTCACCGGTTGCAGGAGAAGTACAATTGATCATGAAGATGTAATTACTGAAGATGAACTTTTGGACCAACTTCGAAGTCACACAGCAAAAGTACAGGGGGATTTATTAGAAAATGACTTTTTCTTTTTATCCCATTTCAAAGGATAAAAGTCCTTCCTGGATCTGCAATGAATTTATCCATGGCGACTCCTCTCCAGTTTTCTCATCAGGAAGCTTCTCTAGCCTGATGCTGAGATGCATTACTTTTTTGACCACACAGTTGTTGCTTTGTATTAAATATGTAGTTGTTATCAGAGAAATGGGTGTGGCAGAGGAAATGGCAGATCTGCTAATGTTGTTATCACTCAGAGTTGGGTTCTAACAGACTTTCTGATCTAGAGGGTAGACATGAAATATATGATTTGGTGGGAAGAGTGGACAGGTGTGTGCGTGTGTGTGTGTGTGTGTGTGTGTGTGTGTCTTTGGATGTGTGAGTGATGCAGACAGATGGATACAAAGGAGGACATGAGAAGAAATGTTTGAATGAAAACAGAGCAGAGATTACCATCCTTAAATAGAAATTAGGGTATTTTCATGGCACATTTTCCCAGGTTTCCCATATGTATATTTCTGTGCAGTAAAGAGTTGCAGTTATTTTGCATTTGATTCAGAAATAACCTTTACAACCCAGCCTGCATGGCTCAGTGGTTGAGCATTGACCCGTGAACCAGGAGATCACCAGTTGATTTCTGGTCAGAGCACATGCCCAGGTGGAGGGCTAAATCTCCATTGTGGATGGGCATTCAGGAGGTAGGTGATCAATGATTCTCTCTCATCATTGATGTTTCTCTCTCTCTCTCTTTCTCCCTTCCTCTCTGAGATCAATAAAAATATATTTAAAAACAGAACGAAATAACAAACTTTTCATAATTCTTAGCCAAAAATATTTGAAAAAATTACACAAGGATTTATTTGGTGGCCTGCTATTCCTCAAGTATTTGTAAGATAATTATAAGTTATATATATTTATGAGTTTATAATCCTATCTAATAGAGGGAATATGCTCAGTGACTGTCACACCATCACAAATATGGCAGTGCCCACAGCCAACAAGGAGGTAATATGCTAATTGACTGCCTTGCCCTCAAATATGGCAGCGCCCACAGTCACAAGATGGCGGTGCCCAGTCCCTGCAGCGCGCCTGCCTCTGGATTCTCTCAGTCCCCTCAGTCCCCCAGCCACCCATGGCCACCTGAGGCTCAGGTAACCAGGGCTGGCTGAGGCTTGCGCTGCCAGCAGTGGCAGCAGCAGAGGTGTGATGGGGTGTCGCCTTCCCCTGATTGCTGGGTCGCCTCCCACCCCTGAGGGTTCCTGAACTGTGAGAGGGAGCAGGCCGGGCTGAGAGAACCCCCCTCCAGTGCATGAATTTTCATGCAATGGGCCTCTAATTATAAAATAAAGAAGGAGTTTAAATCACATAATCGCTACAATTTCTCCCAGCAATAAAATTCTGCAATTCTGTAAGTTGTATAGGGCTCCAGCCCATCTCGAACATTTAATATCTGTGATGCATTTTCCATTTTATAATCATATAGACAAGATATAGACAGGAAAAACTTTTTAATTGTAGAGGAAAAGTGGTAATGAGGTCTGAATTATTAATAAGTGTTCATATACCATCTGCTTATATTTACATGTAGGGCCCATGGATCAAATCTGGTCTATGGTGTGTATTTTTACAACCTATAATGATCTTAACACTTTTGAAGGGCTGTAAGAGAAGAGAGAACTTCAGCTTAACCTCAAATTGTCTTCTATAGGACAATAAAATATAGAACACTTGCACTAATTTAAATACCATTAACTCAGAATTTTTTGATAATATACCAGTAATGTAAATTAGATGAACATTTATACATTAAATGTTTAACTAATCAGATGAGTTATGTGAAAGTATTATTAAGAACATATGAGGTTACCGAAAGAGCAGACTGGAGTTACGGATTTCAATGTAGGAATTGTTATAGCAATCCTATCTAATAAAAGAGAAACATGGTAATTAGCCATACCTCCGCTACCCTTCCCATTGGCTAATCAGGGCGATATGCAAATTATCTGCCAGCCAAGATGGCGGCTGGCAGCCAGGTACTGAAGTGAACAGGAGGCTTGCTTGCTCCAGTGATGGAGGAAGCCAATGTTCCTGCCTGCTGCTGCCGGCCTCTGAGCTTGCAGTTTGAAACATTGTCACAAATATAAAAGCTAAACAAAACCACAGAAAACTGCTTTCAGCCGTCAGAGCTGGAGTGAGCAGGACCGCAACATTGTTTTAATTATAGAACCCAAACAAACCAGATACCTGCTTTCAGCAGCAGAGGCCTTAGAGCTGGAGCCAAGCCTCAGAGCTAAAGCTGGCCCAGAATTTAAAAAAAGAAAAAAAGGAGAGGTTGGGAGCTTCAGTCACCCGCCAGCCAGAAAACAGCCCTCAGCCCCTCACCCAGTCTGGCCAGGCACCCCAGTGGGGACCCCTACCCTGAAGGGGGTGTGACCAGATGCAAACAGCCATCATCCCCTCACCCAGGCTGGCCAGGCACCCAAGCAGGACCCCCACCCTGATCCGGGACACCCTTCAGGACAAACCAGCTGGCCCCCACCCATGCACCAGGCCTCTATCCTATATAGTAAAAGGCTAATATGACTCTTAGCACCGGGATCAGTGGAACCTCAAGGCCTCCCGGCACCAGGATCAGTGTGACAGGGGGCAGAGCCACAACCTCCCTATCCGCCCTGCTGTGTTCGTGACAGGGGAAGGTGCCCCAACCCCCTGATTGGCCCTGCTTCCCAAACTCCTGATTGCCCTGCAGCTCTATGTGTGACAGGGTGTGGCGTCCCAATCCCCTGATCGGCCCTGCTCTGTGTGTGACAGGGTGTGGCTCCCCAACCCCCCCTTCCCACAGGCCCTGCTGTGTGTGTGATGGGGTAGAGCCATAACCTCCCCATTGGCTCTGCACTGAGTGTGACAGTGGCGGTGCCCCATCCCCCTGATCGGCCCTGCTCTGTGGGTGATAGAGGGCGGTGCCCCCACCCCCTGATCCTCCCTGCTCTGTGTGTGACAGGGGGTGGTGCCCCAACTCCCCTATTGGCCCTACTCTGTGAGTGATGGGGGGAGCTCCTCAATCCCCTGATCCACCCTGCTCTGTGTGTGACAGGGTACGGAGCCCCAACCCCCCTGATGGGCCCTGCTCTGTGAGTGACAGGGGGCAGTGCCCCAACCCCCTGATCGGCCCTGCTCTGTCCGTGACAGGGGTTGGTGCCACAACCTCCCCATCGACCCTGCCTTGAGTGTGACAGGGGGCGGTGCCCCAATCCCCCAATCAACCCTACCCTGAGCGTGACTGAGGGTGGCATCGCAACCTCCAGATCCGCCCTGCTCTGTGCATGATGGGGCGGTGCCCCAACTCCCCAATTGTCCCTGCTCTTAGCCTGACCAGGGGCTGCACCTAGGGTTTGGGCCTGCCCTCTGCCACCCAGGAGCAGGCCTAAGCCAGCAGGTCGTTATCTCCCGAGGGGTCCCAGACTGTGAGAGGGCACAGGCCGGGTTGAGGGACCTCCCTCCCCCGCGAGTGCACAAATTTTTGTGCACCGGGCCTCTAGTTCATATAAAAGGCTAATATGCAAATAGACCGAATGGAGGAACTATCAGAAAAACCAAACAACTGGTCGCTATGACGTGCGCTGACCACCAGGGGACCTGTGGTGAACATGGCAGTGTTTGCCGAGGTGGGATGGTGGAGCAGGGGAGTGGGAGGGCGCCAGACCAAGGCAGGTGCCAGTTGCGGTGTTTACTGAGTATTATTAAATCTCACACCCAGAAGTTCCACATGGTACTTGCACCTGCTGCCAGCACCTGCCCCATTTGTACCCCCTGGTGGCCCCAGCCACAGTTGCTCTGTGCTGTCAGCAGGGCCAGTGCTGTCATTGCATGGGAGTGATGGCAGCGGGAGCGGGGTTTCCGGTAGATGGGGCTGGGCCCTGCGGCGGGACAGGACAGGTGAGGGCACAGAGGATGGGCCATGACCCAGCCCTGTTACTACCAAAGCCTTGCAGCCCACAGTTCCTTTCAAGGTGCACAAATTTGTGCATCAGGTGCCTAGAATTAAAAATAAATGTTTGAAATGATGGTTAAGCCCTAGCTGGTTAGGCTCAGTGGGTAGAGCATTGGTCTTCGGACTGAAGGGTCCCAGCTTTGATTTTGGTCAAGGGCACATGCCCAGGTTACAGGTTTGATCCCCAGTAGGGGGCATGGAGGAAGCAGCCAATCAATGATTGTCTCTCATCACTGATTAATACCAGCCTCACATCACACTAAAAATAGCCCTTTGAATTATCAAACCTTTCAAGGGACAACCACTTTTGTATTGATCTTCTTGGGTACCTCTGCCATCTGGGTTCTAAGCCTTACAAACAGTTTGGAGGAAGACAGATGAGATAACTAACTGCTCAATAGATTAGGTCATTCATTGCTTCTATAACATACACTGTAAGGTAATTATTTCATGCTAGCATAAGCATTCCCATTCATTAAAAAATGCCAATCAAGCCCTGTTCGGTTTGACTCAGTGGATAGAGTGTCAGCCTGCAGACTGAAGGGTCCTGGGTTCAATTTCAGTCTAGGGCACATGCCTGGGTTGTGGGCTCGATACCCAGTAGGGGGCATGCAGGAGACAGCCGGTCAATGATTTCCTGTCACCATTAATGTTTCTATCTCTCTCTCCCTCTCCCGTCCTCTATGCAATCAATAAAATATATTTTAAAACTAGGACTGACACTGTTCCTACTGAAGTCATGACTTTTATAAAAATGTATTTTTTCTACAACTGATTACATATGTAAAAATGTATTTTACATAGAAAAAACGAATATTACAAAGAAAAAATGTGTTTTTCTACAACTGATTACATATTTTTTAAAATTACATAGTAATTTATGTATAGTTCTTACGTGCATGTTACCAGCAATACTTCCCAGTGTATCTCCAATCTCCTCTCCCAAGCTTACCTATAGTAAAAGGCTATCTTTGGGGTTCTGCAGTTTAAAGAAGAAAATTCAACTGCAGTCACCACCGTTACCTGAGTGTTATGAGACAGTCGGGTTACATTGCCTTTACAAAGAATGGAATGATGTGTAAGTTAACTGCATGCAGCTCAGCCAGAAGTGAACCGGAGGAGGGGAGGTAAAGGATTAAAGAAGACAGACAAGAGAATACAGCTAGGACCAGGTGGATCACTGCCTGGATGAGGAAACAGTGACACAGCCTGTAAGCCCAAGCTTCATTTGATAGTCAGATCACACAAAGCAAGACAAGGGGTGTGGTCAACATGTTTACAATGTTCTTTCCAGTTTCAAATCTATTTGGTTACTCAAGCCTTGTTTTGGCAGCACTTGCTGCACCTCCCACAGCCAATTAGCTACCTAGGAACAAGGGAGGACTATAAGGTTAGGCTCAATTGTGCTAGGAGAGCTCTGCCCTCCAAGCTGGGACTTGAATGTGGCTCTGCCAAAGGTCATTCTGAAACTTGACCCTATAGCCACGCCCTACATATAAGAAAGACCAACAGAGGCCATAGCTGGTTTGGCTCAGTGGATAGAGTATCTGCCTGCGGACTGAAAGGTCCCAGGTTTGATTCCAGTCGAAGGCACATGCCCAGGTTGCAGGCGCAATCCCCAGTCAAGGGCACATGCCCAGGTTGGAGACTCAATCCCAAGTAGGGGGCTTCCAGGAGGCAGCTGACCAATGATTCTCTCTCATTGATGTTTCTCTCTCTCTCTCTCTCTCTCTCTCTCTCTCTCCCTCTCTGAAATCAATGAAAATATATTGAAAAGGGGGATGGGGTGGGGCACATTTGTGATACCTGAAATAATAAAAAAAGGGACAAGAAAAAAAAAGAAAAGAAATAAATAAAAATATATTGAAAAGGCAAGCAAGCAAGCAAGCAGAGGTCACAGTCACAAATAAATTAGAGGTTGACACATGGCTCTTTGTGTATTTTACTTTCCTTTTGAAAAATTCTCTTTGGTGATATGTACCCTGTGTTTTCCATTAACACTAATATTATAATCCTATCTCTCTTATAGATTTGGCATATAAAAGCATATTGGGGCTAAATCTATAGAGTGCTGGGAAGGTGAGGGAGAATTGGAATATAATATTAACTAAGGAAACACAAAACTTAAGATAATATAAGGCTATTGCTGGCGGGGTTGCTCAGTTGGTTAGAGTGTTGTCCCAGTGTGCTAAGGTTGTAGATTCAATCCCTGTTCAGGGCACATATAAGAATTAACCAGCCAAACCGGTTTGGCTCAGTGAATATAGTGTCCGCCTTCTGACTGAAAGGTCCCAGGTTCGATTCTGGTCAAGGGCATGTACCTTGGTTGCGGGCACATCCCCAGTGGGAGGTGTGCAGGAGGCAGCTGGTTGGTGTTTCTCTCTCATCGAAGTTTCTAACTCTCTATCCCTCTCCCTTTCTCTCTGTAAAAAATCAATAAAATGTATTTTTTAAAAAAAGAAGAATTAACCAATGAATGCATAAATAAGTGGAGCAAAACTTTTCTCAATTTTTCTCTCTCTCTTCGTGACATTCTCTCAAAATTCAATTTTTAAAAATAGGTAAAGAAAAAGGTCTTCAGAATTCAATATAATTCTTGTTGGGCCCTATTCTTTGTGTGTTGGTTATTGTTTTATATTATTAGGGACAAAGAGAAGGTATTCACTGAACTATTTCATTTTATTTTGGTCAATTTATGAAGTCTTTTGTGGTTTTCATTTAAGATAAAAGATTTCTTATAACATTTTCATAAAAATCATTAGGATAATACTGTAAATTTGGAGTGAAATGGGCAAGGTTGTTACCTGGTCAGTATTGGTTGTTTATTTTCATAAATCATGACTCCATTAACTAAATATTATCTTCCTAAATACTAGCAACTTTAGATCTAAATTACCTAAATGATTGACTCAATGTTGCTAAGGGCCCTTAGAATACCTTGGCTTAATTTATACCAGCTGGATTCAGTGTGAGGGCAAAAACCCTCCCTGAAGGCGGGACCAGTCAAAGACTGGATGCCACCCAGACTGACTCTCCCTGTCAGTGTTAAAGGGATGGATCTCATTATGTCAAAGGCCCACCCAGATGTGACCTGGCTTCCTGTAACTCCAGTATATAATAAAGCAGCTTTCGGAGCTGGTGCTCTCTCTCTGTGTGCACTGCTCCTCCAGAAGGCAGGCACCACACCCAGCCCAAGCTTTTAATCTATTTTATGTCTGTCTTTCATTATTTCTTTAATCCCCAAAGCGCCTCCTAGTTTGCATGAACCGCTTCAAGTCTCCTTCTCCTTGCAGTGCAGGCGGCGCAGGAAGAAGACCACGGCCCCAGCACCGCTCGGTATACAATGTTTTATTTTAGTTTGCCATTGTACACTCAATCTTTAACTTAAAGATGAATATAAGTTTTTGTAAATGTACCTGGCATTGCTAAATTATTTTCTTAATTATTTTTATCTAATTAGAGTCTTAATATGAAATAACTTTGTCCCCTCAACCCCAGGCAAGTCATTGCTGGCTTTATGCTTAAAATTCCCAAAAATATAGGAGAGGTCAGAGAGTTGTTGGCTGGCTTACCAGAACTCATTGGAAAATGCAACCAGACTTTGTTAAAAATAAAATAGGGTGGCAGAGAATCATGCACTCTTGGAGTGGACTGGAATTAAAGCAAATTTCAAGAGCTTGCTTTCAATGGCATTTGTGGCTATGAGTTGGTTTATTACTTTAACATCAGTGGTTCTTTAGTAAATATTAGAAAAGTAAACAAACAACAAAAATTATGTTTTCTTATTCATTTATTTCCCAGAAAAACAAGCCACTTGATCTTTGAGTTTGTGAGCTGTTTTCAGTTGATTTTTTTTAAGTCTCTGCCTTAAATGATTTTGTTAGTGCAACATGTCAAACTTGCAGCCGGCAGGCCACACATGCCTCATTCCCGCCAGCCACGAGTTTGACACGCGTGCTCTAGGGGAGTGTTCTTTTTTGCTGTTTTATGGCTAGCCAGCATTTCCACGGACACAGACAGCAGTAATTAGTCAGAACAATAATACTTATACTATGATGTGGATTTTCCCAGCCAACAAGAAAGGATTTGGAATTTTCAGTTATCTGGAGCTTGAGCTTGAGTTTCTCATTTTTCTACTCATCATTTTTTCTTTGTAGATAGAATCCTAGAAAATAATTTCATTTTTTAATTAACTGACCTTATCTGGGGCTCTTCAAGTTCTTCATCTCTGGTGGTTTACGGATCAACTCCCTGGCGTGGTTGGAAATACCCAGATTTTATCCTGACAGCTTCACACTGTGAATTAATTGTAGGGTCTGACTGAGAGATGTCCCTTTATAAAGGTAATAAGTAGCCTGGCTGCATCAACCTATGAATGATCAGATCATGGTTTTATTTCCCATCAGGGCACATGCCCAAGTTGTAGGCTCGATCCCCAGTGTGGGGTGTGCAGGAGGCAGCCAGTCAATGATTCTCTCTCATCATTGATGTGTCTATCTCTCTTCCCCTCTCCCTTCCTTTTGGAAATCAACAAAAATATTTTTTAAAAAGGTAATAATTCTTTCAATTCTCTAAAGATTAAGGAAAGTTATTTATGTATATGCTATTTTCAGTTAGCTTTATATTAATCCAGAGACCTGAGAAGATTTCTCAACCCACTCATCACTGAAGTTCAAAACCATTCCTGAAGTGTAGTTGGAGTCTGTATTAGTTTTATAGGTCCAGTGTAACCAAGAACCACAAACTTAGCTTAAACAACATAATATTATTCTCTCACAGTTTGGGTGTATAGAAGTCCAAAATTGAAATGTTACGGTCCAATATTTATGTCCCTCCCAACCCAAATTCATATGTTGAAACCCAATGACCAATGCAATGGTATGATTTCATTTGGCAAGTAATTAGGGTTAGATGAGACCATAAGGTGAAGCCCTCATGAGTGGGAATAGTGCCCTTGTAAGGGTCATGAAGAGCTTGCTTCCTCTCTGTCTACTCTCCATGTGAGGATGCCATGTGTTATCAGCCGTGTACTGTAGGCAACTGATATATTTCTCTCTCATATGGATGTTTCTCTCTTTCTCCCCTCTCCCTACCCCCTTGTCTCTCTTTAAAATCAATAAACATATCTTTGGGTGAGAATTAAAAAAAAAAATCAAACATGGATATTGAGAATTTCAAGGAAATGGCAACATTTTTAAACTGTAAAGTGTGTGTCCCACTCCACACCACTCTAAGTGGTGTATTTTTTAAGTCAGCTACTTTTCCAGGGAGCAGTATGGCCATGGGAGGAAGACTCAGATTTCAGCTTTGTAGAGGAGCTCAGATTGCCAGACTGGACTAGCTCTTCTGAATTTCCTGAGAATGAAGTATGGTAGCAACCATCTCAGGTAGAAACTGTAGTTTAACTCTAACCCTGCTTTTTGGCTTAACAATAGAAAAGTTATTTTGTTTTTCTGAATTATATAAATCATCCCATTAGTGTACTGGGCTGCATATCCGTGCGCGCTGTGCTGTCTGTTTCTGGAACAGACAGATAGAAAGGTACTGACATCAGGTCAGGCCTTGAGATATGGTCTCATGGTCCTTCCTCAATATACTGTGCTCTCTGTCCCCGGAAAACATAGATAGGAAGGTGATAATGCTATACTGTGTCGGGAACAAATTGCGTAAACAAGGCTTTGTAACTTTGTAGTTTTTGCAAATAAATATGCTGTAACTTTTGCAGTCTGGACCACAGTCAGCCTTTTGCTTCGGCGGGGTGCTGGAACTGTAGTCAGCTGGCCAGCTTAATAAAGGCGCCTAAATTTAACTTCTGAGTCCTTGGTCTATCTCGCTGAGTCAAGCCATACAATTAGATTGAATGCCTTATTGATTGTAATGTGAATATCCCATTGATTGTGATCTTACTGGTTTTAGGAAGCATATTTTTCTGGTCCCCAAAAACCAGGACAGCGTAATTACTCTAAATTGCCTCCATGGCTCTAGATAATGTGTTCCTGGTAACTCAGTGGTCCCAAGACCCGAGGGCTCTAGATCATGTGTTCCTGTCAGTGCATTGATCCGGAGACCCAAAACTATAATTAACATGCTTAATTCTGCTTCTGCAAACTGCTTTATTGCCAACCAGGTTCCTCATCCCAAACCCGGGGATGTAGTCAATACCTTTGTGATTTTTGCCTCTATAAATCTGGTATTGCGGCCATCTTATCAATTTGAGATTTGGGAGAGTGAAATGCCCCCTCAGAGCCCCGGATTGCAATAAATGTGACTCTTTAATTCGACTGCTTGAGGCATCCTTCTGTGATTCGTGGGGTACATTATAACAAGATGCCAGGCCCTGTGGCTTTCTTGGAAAGCTCTTCAACACTCCTCCCTCCCCACCTTCTTTTACACCCCCTCCACACATCCCACCATGCCTGGGCTCTGGGGCCACCCAAGTGTGCAGTCCAAATCCTGCCTCACTGTGAGTGGAGAGGGCAGACCCAGAGGGAGATAGTTCTCTTTTCTGCAGGTGAAAAAACCACTTGGTCCCTGATGATTCTGCGGAAAAAAGCTCCCTCTTCTGTAGGCACTTCAACCCAAGAATAATCAAGATTGCCTACATAACGGTTAGAACTTGAGGTGGGGGAGGGGTGCTTGGTTGCTAAGGGCACATGCAGGACAGGCTGCCAATTGTGACATGGCTGCCAATTGTGACATGGCTGCCAATTATTGGGCTCCTGCTCAGCGCAAGCACTTGCATCCACTTCTCTGGGTTGCGTGTACGTGCCCCAGTATTTTGGATCGCTCCTTGTGCTCCAGTCTCCTGGATCGCGTATTGTGCTCCATTATTTTGGATTACCTCTTGTGCCCCAGTCTTCTGGGTCACTCTCCTTGCCCCATTCGCCTTGGTGGCTCACTGTGCCCCGGACCTCTGCCTGTCATGTCCGGGCTGCACATGTGGGCCCCACGGTTCCTGTTCCTATGGCAGCTGTTGTGGCTGCAGGTCCAGGCAGCTCCGATTCCGGAGGTGGCCATGGACTCTCTCCTGCTGACCCCCATGCCCCTGGGGCCCACCAAGCCCTGGTCTTGGGATCAGCAAAATCCTGCACACGTTGAAATTTCTTCTGTCAACCATGAAGTCTCAGCTGTACTTGCAGAGGCCCCTGAGAAAAGGGAACCTTCTCCAAACCCTCAGGAGGCTTTAGTTCAGCTTCCACCCCAACAAGAAGCTGCAACTCAGCCTGCAGTGTCCTCTGAGCCGTTGAAATTTTTGTTGGACCACCACGGAGATCAAGATAAACAGCAACCCTATCGTGAATATGTTCGCTCTTCAAAGAGATCAATTCTCCCTTCTGTGCCTCTTGAAGAGATAAAAAATTCTCACATCCATCAGGCTCAGCAGCCAACCTTTCCACCCGTGGACCTGGGACTCACCATCACTCCTGAACACACTTCGGGGGCTGCGGCTACAGCCCTGCAGCAGACTGCAGCTCCACCAAAGCCCTCTGAGGTGACATTTCAACAGGAAGCGGGGGTTCAGGGTCAGTGGCCAACCATCCCACCCGTGGACCTTGGACTCACCATCCCTCCTGAACACACTTCGGGGGCTGCGGTTACAGTTCTGCAGCAGAATGCAGCTCCTTCAAAGCCGTCTGAGGTGACATTTCAACAGGAAGCGGGGGTTCAGGGTCAGTGGCCAACCATCCCACCCATGGACCTTGGACTCACCATCCCTCCTGAACACACTTCGGGGGCTGCGGCTACAGCCCTGCAGCAGAATGCAGCACCTTCAAAGCCCTCTGAAGTGACATTTCCACTGGAAGTGCTGGTTCAGGCTCAGTGGCCAAACATTCCACCCGTGGACCTGGGACTCACCATCACTCCTGAACACACTTCGGGGGCTGCGGCTACAGCCCTGAAGCCGAATGCAGCTCCTCCAAAGTCCTCTGAGGTGACATTTCCACAGGAAGCACCGGTTCAGGCTCCTCAGCCAACCTTTCCACCTTTGGACCTGGTGATCACCATCACTCCAGAACCGACTTTGGAGGCTGATGTTACAGCCCTGCAGCAGACTACAGCTCCTGCAAAGCACCCCGAGGTGACACTTCAACATCCAGAACTTGCTCAGGTTACGCAGCCAACTTTTCCTGAGGTCACAGCCACAGGTCTACTGTTCAACCTAGAAGTCACCATAACTCCGCCTCCAGAGACATCAGAGACAGTTCCTCCAATGACTGGACAGAGTGCCACCATGAACATCTGTGAGCTCTGTTCCTGCAGTAATGGGACACTGTCGTGTATTGGTTTTGACTCAAAGCAGAGGCTCGACAGAGTGCCAGTACCAGAGCCCAGCACCTATAATGGCACCTTCACCATCTTGTAAGTATTGCCTTTCCTCATTTGCTCTCTGCATCCTGGCTGACATGGCAGCCTTTTCCTTGAGGTCTTCCTGGGCCTTCCTCATCTCCCCCAAACCATGTTGAATGACTTTGTTTTTATCTTTGTTTGATAGCTCTTTCTTATCTTTATTCTTCTTAATACTTTGTTCCCCCTTAACCAGTCTTTTGCTTGTAATTGCCCATATTATTTTTCCAAATTTTTAGCCCCAGCCCTTCATTCCTTAACCTCTACTGTCCTCCCACTTATGCTTCATTCTCTTTTTAGCCACATGGCCCTCTCCCAGACTCATTGGTGGTGATACAGCAAAGTGGTTTGGAGTAGAGATTCTACAACCAGAGTGACTGGGTTTGAACCCAGTACACCTTTATTAGTGTTGAGACTCAATTTTCTCACCTGTGAACTGAAGATTATATAGTTACCTTTACATAGGATTGTTGTGAGTTTTAGGAGAGTTAATGTGTGTGTGTGTGTGTGTGTGTGTGTGTGTGTGTGTGTGTTTGTATACATATATATAATTTATAAAATTTCCTAACATATGTCTGTGTTTGCTATTATTATTTGATCCATCAGTCTTATCTAGAACTTATCTTTGCCGCCTGGCTTTCTATATAAATGACCCATTTTGTTCCCAGCCCAGGTTTAAGTACTGTGTGAGCCACAGAAGTATGACTTTGTCTATGGAACATGACAGTGGTAGGGGGGAAGAAAGGGAATATACATAAAAAAGGAGGTGATATATAATTAAGCTCTGAAAGAAATACAGGCCAGAGGTGCTATAATACAGCAGAATCTTTAGATATTGGTGTATGGAAGTCAGGGAAAGCTGCATGGATAACCCAGAAGTTTAGCTGGGACTTAAGGGAGGCTATGGTTTGGTAAAATAGTGAGTACAGTAGGGCAAAGGCATGGCTACAGGAATGGTCATGACTTAATAGACCAGTCTGGTTATAAAGAATTGATTTAGGAAGTAGTGATAAATATGATGATGAAAACTCTTGACTATCAGATCTAGGGGTTTCGAAGTTACACTGAAAAAAGGAGTTCTAGTGAAAGTTTTCAAGTGAGGAAGACAGATCAGTAAAAAAAAGGGGGGGCGGGGCGGATTATTTCAGATTCCATTGGTAGAGTGATCTAGAAAGGAAATCTTGAGTCAGGGAGACCAAGTTGAATACTCTAGGAGTTCAGTGAGAAGACTCTGAATCAGAATGTTGTGATAGAAGAAGAAAGAAAATCCTCGGAACACTATAAAGGAAGAACTGACAAGCTTTAGTAATTGACTGGAGTGAGGATGGGATGTACAGTCAAGAGAAAGATCAAATATGACCCTGGAAAATTTCTGTCCTGGATGATGAGGAGAATGATGGTGGTATGACAGGTGGGCATACAGCAGTTGTGAAAGAGAGCCAGGTTTAGGAGGTGAGCTCAGTTTGGGCTTCTTTCATTGGTGAGCATAAAGCAACAAGAAGGCTTCTGCTTGAGAGGAGATGTCCACTAGGCAGAGGGGCAGACAGATAACTGACTTTTTCTGACCTTCCTGAAAAATATGTAAACTGAATAGGTAAGTTATTGCTGAGGGATGAGGACAAAGCTAAAGATTCAAAGTCATCCACTGAGTTAGTGTTTGAAACTGAACCTCAGGAATTTAACAGCTTCTTTTAAACACTTGTAATTCATGGACACATTCTCACTGTTGTGGGTTTTTAAAAAAAATACATTAATATTGATTTCAGAGAGGAGGGGAGAGGGAGAGAGAGAATGATGAGGTCAATGATGAGAATCAATGATGAGATGAATGATGAGAATCATTGATCTGCTGCTTACTTCACGCCCCCTACTGGGGATGGCGCCACAACCCAGGCATGTGCCTTTGACCAGAATTGAACCTGGGACCCCTGAGTCCACAAGCTGATGCTCTATCCACTGAGCAAAACCAACTGGAGCTCACATTATATCTTTATTAATTGTGCAAACTGGAAAGCTGTCAGATGTGTAGATTAGAAAGCTTGTGTTTCCTGCATTTAAATATCAAGGTTGCAATGATTGTTTTACTTATTCTGATCATTTGTTTCTTACTTATTCAATGATATTAACTGTTTCTTTGCAGAAACTTGCAAGGAAACGCCATTTCTTACATTGGTAAAGATACGTGGAAGTCATACCATTTGGTTGAGAAACTGTGAGTATATTCTCTCCATACGTAAATTAAAAAAAACTAACTGCATTGTAAGAACTTCTTGGTCCAGAATTTTGAGGTCAGTAGCTCTGAGAAAAGGTATTTCCTACTCTGTATCCCAAATCCAGTCTATTGATTGCAATTCTGTTCATTTTAAAAAATTAAATTTGGTAGGCCCTCTTTATAATCACAGTCAATTGAAACTTATTTTCTATTATGATAAGCAACACATGATTATTTTTTTTAATATATGAAAATTAGAGAGCAGATATACTGAAAACCCTGCTTGTGTCCTCATCCCCACCCGAAGGTAACTGATTCTCTATGTTTCCTATATTTCCTTACATATCCTTTTCAATGCATTTGCCTACATACATATTTACAGATAGCAAAATAGGTATGTTATGTGATTTTCATATCTTTCTTTACATAATTGATAACATCCTACGTCTTGATTCTTTCTCCTCATAATATATCTTACACATGTTTCCTTCTTGTTAGAGAGAGGGTTACCCAATTCATTTAAACTGTTTCAGAATATTTCATAGTTTAATAATCCCCCTATTGATGGCTATTTAGATTATGTCCAGTTTTCTTGTTACATGTATTTGATGCAACATACATTCTTGTTCATGCATCTTTGGGACCATGGGCTGGTATTTATGTAGAATAGATATTTAGAAATGGAATTGTTGGGATGAAACTATATTGATACAGCATTTAATTTTCCTTAAAGAAATTATGCCAATTTATACACCAGTAAGTGGGCAACTACAGTATTTATTGTCTTCTATCCTTCCATCACTAGATAGTCTCCATTTTTTGGCTGATCTAATGGGTGAATAAAGGCGGTCCCACCTAAGTTTGAATTTTTCTGATTACTTGTGAATTCAGATACTTTTATTTATTTATTGAACATCTGTTTCTTAAAAATAATTTTTTATTGATCCCAGAAAGGAAGAGGGAGAGAGAGAGAGATAGAAACATCCATGATGAGAGAGAATCCATTGATTGGCTGCCTTCTGCACACTCCACACCGGGGATTGAGCCCGCAATCTGGGCATATACCTCTACTTGGGAATCAACCGTGACCCCTTGCTTCATAGGTTGACATTCAAACATTGTGCCATGCTGGCCAGGCAGGTTTGGAGATTTCTAAGTCAGCTTGAGATTTATACCTTGGAAAGAAGAGGTTCCTAACTTAGAGTCAGTGGACCCCCCACTGCACCATTTCTTACCATTTTTCCTCCCAAATATCTCTTGGTTATCTACAGAAGCCTATATTCTTGAGGACTATATTTTTAAAAGATGTATAAGTTAAAATATATATGAAAATAAAGGAAAGCTATTATTAAAATGCGTATTCAAAAACATTTTTTATTTTCCTATGATTATTTATTTTTTAATCCTCCCCTGAGGATATTTTCCCTTTGATTTCTGGAGAGAGTGTAAGAGAGAGGTAAAGACAGAGAGAAATATCAATGTGAGAGAGACACATTGATTGGTTGCTTCCTGCAGGAGCCCCTAACAGGCCTGGGCTGGGGAAGAGCCTGCAACCCAAGTATGTGCCCTTGACCAGAATTGAACCCGGGACCTTTGGTCCATAGGCAGACATTCTATCCACTGAGCCAAACCAGCTAGGACTAAAATATTTTTAAAAAATAGATTATTGAAAGGCCAGCCACCATGGCTCAGTGGTTGAGTGTCAGCCTATGCACATCGAAGTCCCTGTGGGATTCCCATTGAGGACACATGCCCAGTTGCAGGCTCAACCCCCAGTGGGCTGTGCAGGAAGAAGCTGATCAATCATTCTCTCTCATCATTGATGTTTCTCTCTCTCTTTCTACCTCTTCCTTCCTCTGTAAAATTAACAAAAGTATATTTTTAAATTAAAGCAATAAAAATATTATTGATACTACTTCTCTTTTTTACGTTTTTCTTTAATCCTTGTCCTAAGATATTTTTTCCATTAATATTTTTCAAAGAGAGTGGAAAGAGGGAAAGAGAGAAAGAGAGAGAGAGAGAGAGAGAGATAGAAAGACATGAGAAAGAGATATAGATTGACTGCCTCCTGCTGGTTTGGGGCTAGGGATTGAACCTACCACCAAGGTATGTGCCCTTGACTGGGAATTGAACCCATGACCTTTTGGTTTGTTGGCCAGCACTCTAACCACCAAGCAAAACCCGCCATGGCAAATCTGCTCCTCTTATAAGTAACACAATCTATAGTGCTTGATCTGATAACTATTATAACTTCAATGTAGTGATGAGAATAAATGTTATTTTGAGATATCTGCAACAAGTATATTATATGAAAACATCTGTGAATTTATTGGAGACCTAATGAAGTACTATACTGTTAATCTAGTATGGTTTGTTGCCTACATTCACAATGTAGGGCAATGCTAATTTTTGGTAGATGTTCATGAAAATAGAGATGTAATTTTATTTCCCATTCAGGTTTGGCCCCCTGAATTCAATCCATACAATGCTATTCACCGACTCTGGCCTGAAGTGGTAATCAGCAAATGAAAATTATATGCACACTTTGGCATGTATTCAAGAAAGTGTAGTTTTCTAGGGAAAGGGTCCATAGTTTTATGAAATTCTCACAGGGCTCTTGTCTCCAAAGATTAATAGTCACAAATGTAGAGGAAAAGAAAGACAGTTCCTTGCCTGTAAAGCTGTGCTTATTCTCATGAGTAATAGTAAATGGATGATTTGTTTTACACAAAAGTAGTAGACTGAAAATGACGTTTGTCATTTTCTGAAATCATGGAAAAGGTATTTATGGAACGTCTGCTGTGTGCCAGGAACTGTTTTATGTGCCAGAATTACATGCTCAAGAACAAAGTAGGCAAATTACTCCATTTTTCAAGGGGTTTACAAGTATATAATATGAAAATGAATACCTATATATATAAAAGCCTAATATACATATTGTCCCCATGGGATTTCAACTGGGAGGCCGATGGCTTGCTAAGATGTGCGCTGACAATCAGGGAGTGGTGCGAAACAAATGAAGGAAGGCCCTGGCCAGCAGCCAGCAACCAGGGGAGGGAGGCCCTGGCCAGGCAGCAGGAAGGTCCCAATTAGCCCTGATCACCAGCCAGGTATATGGACCCTACCCTATTCATGAATTTTGTGCACTAGGCCTATATTGTGTATATATATACACACATATATACGTATTAACTAGGTACATATCATTTCAAATATTGGTAAGTTCTTTGGAAAGAAAGAAAGCTGAGTAAAGAAAGTGAATCCATTTTAGAATGCTATATTGTTTGCAAAAGAGGACGGGAGAAGAAAGGTTTGAAAAAAAACACACAGATTATCTTCCTTCAATTAAATAAGAATTAGGGTATTTCGCGGGCACCATTACCCGGGTTTCCCCATATATATTTCTGTGCAGGAAATAATTGTAGTTATTTTGCATTTTGATCCAGATATAACCTTTTCATTTTTCAGAAATCTCAGTGCAAATAATTTGAGAGAATTACGTAAAGATTCATTTGAAGGCCTGGCTTCCCTCCAGTATTTGTAAGTTAATTGTATTTACTTATGAGATTTTAGTTATATTATCTATAAAATAAATAAGGGGTTCAAATGAAAAAATTTCTACAATTTCTTCCAGCAATAAAATTCTACAATTCCATAAGTCTGTGTAGCTCATCTCTAGCATTTAATATCTCCTATGCATTTTCAGTTTCAGTTTTGCCCTCTAGACAAAATATTGATAGGAAAAACTCTTCAGTTATGGAGTAAAAGTGGTGATGAGGTCTGAGTAATGATACACACCATTATGAGCCTTGTTATATAAGGTTTATATACCATCTGCTTATATTTATATTTAGTTTAGGGACTAAGAATCAAATTGAGCCTATGATTGCTCATTACGTTTTTTAAATTTAAATTCTTTATTTTTTAAAGTATTACATAAGTATCCTTTTCCCCCCATTTACCTCTCCCTGGCCACCTCCTTCCTCCCCCAGATTGTTTTGATCTTACAGCACATAAGTTAAGAAGGATTTTCACACTTTTAAAGGACTTTGAAAGAAAAGAAACAAAGAAGAATATGCAAGACAGACTATTTGTGGCCTGCAAAGCCCAAAATATTTACTTTCTGACCTTTACATAAAAGGTTTTAAAATGTTGATTTAGTCAAATGAGAGGAATTTAGCTTAACCTCAAATTGCCTCCTATAGGACAAGAAACTATAAAGCATTTACATTAATTTGAATGCCATTAACCCAAAATTTTTTAATAATTGATTCTAAATTAGATTAACATTTACAATTAAATGTTTTAGCAGATGACTTATGTAAAAAATATTATTAAGAACATATTATATTATGAAGAGAGCAGACTGGTGTTGAGGATTTCAATGCAAGAATTGGTATACCAATACTAAAAATAAATGTATAAAATGATGGTTAAGTGGTATTAGAAATGTCTCCACTAAGTAAATATATCAGAAATTCCCCTGACTTGACTTCACTAATTACAAAATAAAAATCTCTTCAGCCTCCTTGTCAAGGAAGAAATGCTTGCCTAGTATCCTATTTACTTAGAAATAGGGAGATGTTGGTTACTATAAAAACTCAACTATGATTCTTTGTCCATGGCACCCAGAGGTGTGTATGTCATTAATCCTTATTAGGCTAATGAATGATGCTATTTAGCAACTGGGTTCTTTCTGCAAATATGGAAGGCTTCAGGCAAGTAGGTATAAAGAGCCTCACATGACACTAAAAATAGTCATTTGTATTATAAAACCTTTCAAACTTCAGAGGGACATCCACTTTTATATTGGTCTTCTTGCTATCTCGCTTTCAAACCTTCCATACAGTTTGGAGGAAATAAAATGAAGTAAATAACTGCTCAATAGCTTATGTCATTCATTACTTCTACTGTGAAATACTTTGTAAGGTACCTATTTGATGCTAGCATAAAATATCCCCACCCATTAAAAAATGCCTATCAATAAGCAATCTAAAACAGAACATGCCAAGCACTGTACCTAGAACTATAGGCACAAGATAGCTATGTCAGGGTTCCTACCCTTCTGATAATTGATGCTCTCATAGGGAAAATAAACATATCAACTCAAACCACAGAGCACAAGTACTAAAAGGAAGACTATGTGCTGCAGTGGCACACAAGAGGGAGCCATGAAATAATAAAACTACATTTCTTTTAAAAATCATTTTTCTCTCTACTTCCCAGCTATTTGTTTATTTGATAAATATTTCAGTTTGCACCTGTTTGCATGTCAGTAGACAATGCTGATGAGCAAGACCCAGTCCATACTTTAAGGAGTTTGTACTCAGAGGAGATAGGATGCAAAAATAACTCTATTAAAATTTGGTAAGAAATGAATATATAAATTGGTTTTGGTGACAGCAGAGGAAAAAAAGACTTTATGTTGGATCAGCAAAGATGTCAGTAGAGCAATGCTGTTTGAACACGACCTTGAAGGGCTTTTGGGGATCAATGGACAGACATCTTGAGTAGAATAAGCTTGCAAAAGGAGCTTGGGAAAATATACCTTGAGTAGCTGTAGAGTACACGTAGGCGGAGGAGGAGATTAGAGCCAGATCTTCTGGAGTTTTGAATACCAAGTACCAAGTTATCACACCATTGCTCGAGGAGAAGCTTTAGCCTACAACAGAGTCACTTGGAGGGCTTGTTAAAACCCAAGCTGTACCCTCAGTTACTAATTCAGTCGCTCCACAGTCGGACTGAGAATTTCCATCTTTAATAAGTTCCCAAGTGATGCTGACTTGGTATTTGAGAACCCCTTCTGGAGTGTTAATCTGGTGGCTGTGTGCAGGATGGTTTAGCAAAGGCGAGATTATAGATGGAAACACCAGTCAGAAGACAGTTAGAAAAGTGAGGAGAAAAGTGAGAAAAGTGAGGGACTAAAGTGGAATCAATGGAAATAAGACAGTGAATTATAGACAAGGGATGGTGTTTTCAAATAAAAATCCAGCACCATGTTGTGTTGTGTTGTCCGACCACTGTACAACTGAAGCCATTAAATACATGGATATTAAAACAATGTATAATAAGAAATGAATTGCTATTAGTATAATAGAAAGTATCATTAGTTCAACGTTCTGTATTAGTTCAAAGTTCTGTATTATTTAGAGCAGTCACTTACTTTTAAGTTATGTGAAAAGGCATCTTTTATTTCTTCTGGTATTGAATTTGTCTAAAACACAGAAGTAAACCAGGGAGGTGTGTAGATGTGAGACTATTTTTTTTTAATGTTAGACATTTATAAATGTACACGAAGATATAAACTTTAGCTCATAGTCTAAATTTGATGAGACCACAAAGGGTCTTCTAATCAATTCTTCTGCTCTCAGGAATAAATACCTTCAAAATGTATCCAGATCTATAGTTGTATGTTGTATTTGTGAAGATCCTGATGGTGAGACTTTTGAGTGAGGGCAGTATAATGGGTTCTAGATGGTTCAAATCACAATTCTTAAGGTTTTCAGTTTAGACTAAACCTGTGTATTCAATACTATTGTAAGCTCTACCAGTTATTCCTACTAATTAGATACTAATAAGTAATTAAACACTATTTTTCTTTTACTTTTTCTAGGGACTTGTCCTGTAATAAGATAGAATTTATTGAAAAGAATGCATTTGATTCATTACCTCTTTTACAATATATGTAAGTTATAAATATAACCTCATTGTGTTTAGGAATTTCATAAAACATAATTGTAAACCTTTTTGTTATTTATTTTGAAGTAAGATTAAAATTTTATTACTAGAAAACTACTAAATTTATGTAGAAAATCCCATTTGTCTCTAGCATAGATTAGTGTGAGAATTCTGTCACATTCTATCTGCACAGCAAAAGAAACCATCAACAAAACAACAAGAAAGCCCAGTGCATGGGAGAACATATTTGCCAATGATTTTTCCAATAAGGGTATAATCTCCAAAATTTACAGAGAACTCATACACCTTAACAAAAGGAAGATAAATAATCCAACAAAAATGGGCAACAGGTCTAAATAGGCACTTTGTGAAAGAGGACATACAGAATGCCCAGAGACATATGAAAACATGTTCAAAGTCACTAATCATCAGAGAGATGCAACTCAAAACAATAATGAGATAACATTTCAGACCAATCAGAATGGCTATCATCAACAAATCAACAAATGATAAGTACTGGTGAGACTGTGGAGAAAAAGGAAGCCTCCTCCCCTGCTGGTGGGAATGCAGACTGGTGTAGCCACTGTGGAAGACAGTATGGACTTTCCTCAAAAAGTTAAAAACAGTATGAACCATACTATAGCAGTGGTTCTCAACCAGGGTGATTTTGCACCAGGTGACACTTGGCAATAGCCAAAGAGAGTTGTAGTTGTCAGAACTGTAGATTTGCTAATGGCATCTAGTGGCAGAGGCCAGAGTTATTGTTCAAGGCAAAGGACAGTTCCCCATGATAAAGAATTATCTAGCCCCAAATGTCAATAGTGTTGAGGTTGTGTAGCTTTATTTCAGAGAAATATAGATCAGTTTAATAGAAGCATTTTTTTTATCTAATGCACCACATGTATAAACATGAAAGCATAAACCATAAGCAAATATCTCCCATAGTAAGAATTTTGGTATATAGAGGGAGTATTGAGGTTGTTTTATCATATATAAATTAGAATCTCTGCTAAAGGATAAGTGATCTGAAAGAATTTTTTTCTCTTCTTTTGCTCTTGTCTTTTTTTAATAGAAATCTTGGTTGCAATTTAATCACCAAAGTGAACTTTGGAACATTTCAGACCTGGCATGGAATGCAGCTGTTACACAAGTTGTAAGTGAAATAGAAGATGAACACATGTAAAAAGCTATGTGTAAAAACTTCATACAGTGATTGGTTGGCTGGGTATAAGCTCAGTTTTTTTTTCTTCTTTAAATGAGGAAACTAAGGTACAAAGTGTCCAAGAGACTTGTTTAACTGACATATGCCATGCTCTGCTTTCCCAGGACTGACTTTTGGCATGGGCTTCTTTGTTTTCAAGAATTGAGGGGGGAGGGTGGTAATACTGAATTGAGAGGAAAATTTATTTCAGCACTGGGAATAAAAGTTTGTGTCAATTAAGAAATTTATTTATTTGATTGATATGTAATCAAAATATTATTTAGTTTTTAAACAAGCATCCATTAAATTCCTAGTAAATGTCAGGCACTAATAGTCAAGAAATTGACAAGTAAATAGGTGATTACATACATTGTAAGGAAGCCTGTGATGCAAGAATACACATAGGAGTATGTGATAGGAGCATGGCTTTCACCAGTTCCTCTTACATCTATCCCATTTGTGGCTCCAAAAGCAAGGAATTAGGTCTGTTTTTCTATTTAACTTGATGGTTTACACTGGATTTTAAAAAATTTCTGGAGATGATAGAAAAGCACCTTGAATTATGAGGACATTGGAAATGGTATTTCCTTGCCCTGTCCAGCTTTGCTCAGTGGATAGAGCACCGGCCTGGGGACTGAAGGGTCCCAGTTTAAATACTGGCCAATGGGACATGCCTGGGTTGCAGGCTTGATCTCCAGTAGGCGGTGTGCAGGAGGCAGCATATCAATGATTCTCTCATCATTGATGTTTCTATCTCTCTCTCTCTCCCTTCCTCTCTGAAATGAATAAAGAAATATTGAAAAAAAGAAAAAAGAAATGGATTTTCTGTAGAGCAGGAGCTTCCTCTCAGCATAGTTAATAATGGGGTTTTCAATCTGAAAGGTTCTTCAGTATATTTTTCTTTGCTATCCACTTCTTTCTTCTTCTTTTTTATTTTTTACTTTCTCTTCTGCACTTTATCATTCAGAAACTTGGGTAGTTCCCCAATTAAGAATCCTTTGTAGCCCTGGCCTGTGTTATACAGTGGTTGGAGCATTGGCCCATACAACAAGGGATTCTGGGTTCAATACCTGGTCAAGGGCACATAGCTGAGTTGTAGGTTCTATTTCTGGCCCTCATTGGGTCATGTGGTGGAGACAACCAACCCATGTGTCTCTCTCACATCGATGTGCTGTTGTTGTTTTTTTGTCTCTCTCTCTCACTCTCTCTAAAAAAAGAAGTGGAAAAAATATCTTCAGGTGAGATTAACAACAACAAAAGAGAATGCTTTACAGATTCTAAGGGTGATCTCTGGAAATAGACGAAAAATGATTTTTTTAACCTTCACGTTTTGAACCAACAAAATGAATATAAACTTTCATAGCAGTTATTAAAAATGCAGACAATTTTAATTCTATTGCATTTTCCAGAATTCTACATGAAAATCCTCTGATGACTGTTCAAGATCCATATCTTTTTAATTTGCCAGCATTGAAATATTTGTAAGTATTGCAACAATTTCATGGCTCATGAGATGATTTCTGTTCTTTCTTTTGTCAAAGAAGAACAATTTTGCATTTTGACAAAAAAACTCATAATTTAAATTTTAACGGGGTTATTCTCAAAAATGATTTATTGGCACAGAAAAGTGATAAAAAATGTACAAGGGCAAGACAGCCAGCAGAGAAAGGGAGCAGTGTTGAAAAACACATTTGGACATGAAACATGTAGATGCATGGAGAAATACCATGGATCTCAAGAAGAAAAAAGGAATATACATTCTGTGCTTTTTTAAAAAAGTGATCAAATAGTGGTTGGAACAGAGAATGAGAAGTAGGATGATGGTAACACAAAAACAAAATAACACATTGTACTGTTCACCAAAGTCATTAATTTGATGATGAAAATACATTAATCTGAGGATGCAATACATTTAAATTTCTTCAAGAAGAGCTCTCTAAAATGATTATGTATGGAAAATAAACTAAAGCACCTTGAATTATGGAGCTGGCTTGACAGAGAAGCCAGAATTTAGGTCAACAGATATTGTTAAGTGTCTTTTTAAAGAATAAAATTTTTGTCTTTGGGTTCATATCATGCATGTTTGGTCCTTCTCCTTCAGAGACATGGGAAGAACACAAGTGACATTGACAACACTTGATAACATTCTCATGACAGCTCCTGAATTAGAAAAACTGTAAGTTGATTTTTCTTTTTGTTTTTTAAATATATTTTATTGATTTTTTACAGAGAGGAAGGGAGAGAGAGATAGAGAGTTAGAAACATCGATGAGAGAGAAACATCGATCAGCTGCCTCCTGCACATCCCCTACCGGGGATGTGCCCTCAGCTCAGGTACATACCCTTGACCGGAATCGAACCTGGGACCTTTCAGTCCGCAGGCTCCATCCACTGAGCCAAACGGGTTTCGGCAAGTTGATTTTTCTTCTATTTATTTTCACTTGGTTCTTATGGTTTGCTTTTTTATTTTCTTAAGTCGGGTTTATTTAAGTATAATTTGTATTTAATATAATTCTCTCTTTGAAAGCGTACAGTTTAGTGAGTTCTGATAAATGTGTAGTCTTGATAAATGTAGCACCATCACATTAGAGATCCAGAACACTTTTATCATCCCCACAGGGCCCCTCATATTTCTTCTTTTTTTAAAAATGTATTTCTTTATTGATTTCAGAGAGGAAGGGAGAAGGAGAGAGAGATAGAAACATCAATGATGAGAGAGAATCATTGATTGGCTGCCTCCTGCACACCCCTTACTGGGGAATGAGCCCGCAACCCTGACATGTGCCCTTGGCTGGAATCGAACCTGGGATCCTTCAGTCCACAGGCTGATGCTCTATCCACTGAGCCAAGCTGGCTAGGGTCCCCTCATATTTCTCTGCAGTCAGTTCCTCCTCCCACCTCCAGCCCCTGTCAAGTACAGGTCTGATTTTTTTATTGTTATAGTCCTGCCTTTTACAGAGTGTCTAATAAATGAAATCGTGTAGAGCAAGTGTGTCAAACTCAAATAATCCAAATAAATGAGGCATGTGGCCGTGGGCTGTGAGTTTGACATGCTGTATGTAGTGTAGCTTTTTGTGTGTGGCTTCTTTCATGTAGCATGATCCTTTTGAGATCCATCTTAGTTGTTGCATCTATCAGCAGTACATTTCTTTTTTTATCCCTGCGTAGTATTCCAATTGTGTGTATATACTAGTTTGTTTCTGTAGTAATCGGGTAATGGATATTTGAGCTGTTTCTAGTTTTTTGGCTATTATGAATAGAGATGCAAAAAATACTCACATGCAGGTCTTTGTGTGAACATACGTTTTCATTGCTTTGGAGTAAGATACCTAAGGGTGGGGTTGCTGCATTATATGCTGAGTGCATATCTAACTAGTAAAGAAACTGCCTAACTGTGTTCTAACGTGGTTGTTCCATCTCGCCTTCCCGCCAGCAGTAGATGAGAGTTGCAATTGCTCCACAGTTTCACCTGATCTTTATATTTCTGTTTGATTTTTTAAATTAGCCTTTCTAGTAGGAATGCATTTGTATTGCAGTGTGATTCTAACTTGCATTTTCTAATAGCTGATGTGTGGAATGTCTATGTGAAAATACATTTTTCAATGGAGTGTCTGTTCAAATCCATTTTAATTTGATATTTATCTTATCATTAAGTGTTAAGAGTGTTTTATATCAAGTCCTTTCTGTAAGATATGTGTTTACTAAATATCTTTTCCAAGGTTGTGCCTTCTACTAAACTTATCACTGAAGACCAGAAGTTTTTAAAAATATATATTTTTATTTATTTTAGAGAGGGAGAGGCAGAGGGAGGGGGGAGAGAGAGAGAGAGAGAGAGAGAGAGAGAGAGAGAGAGAGAGAAACCTCAATGATGAGAGAATCATTGATCAGCTGCTTCCTGCATGTAACCTAGTGGGGATTGAGCCTGCATCCAGGCCTGTGCCCTGACCCGGAATCCAACTGTGACCTCTTGGTTCATACGTCAATTCTCAGTCTCTAAACTACACCGGCAGGCTGGAGTGTTTTTTTGTGTTTTTTTTTTTTTTTTGTCTTTTTTTAATACTAACCAGGAGCTGTTTTTCCTATCGATTTTTACTGAGGGTGGAAGGGAGGAAGAGAGTGGGATAAAAGGGAGAGAGAGAGAGAGAGAGAGAGAGAGAGATCAATGTGAGGGAGACATATCAATTGGTTGATTGGTTGCCTCCTGCACACCACAAAGCCATCATTAAATCAAACTGTCTATAACCTCAAAAAGCTGTATCATGTCCCTTTTATAATTCTTCCTTCCCATTCCTCCTTGCCCTCCCCAATTCCTGTGCAAACACTGATCTGCTTTGTGTTACTATAGGTTAGTTTGCATTTTCTAGAATTTTATATAAATGAAATCGTATAGTATCTACTCTTTTCTAACTGGCCTCCTTTGTTCAGCTGATTATTTTAAGACTAGAGGCTCAGTGCATGAAAATCGTGCAATGGGGGCAGGGGGGCGGGGGAGTATCTCTCAGCCCAGATCTTGGTGGATGCCCAGTGACAGCTCCCTATAGGTAGTGGGCCTAAGCTAGCACTTGAACATCCTTAGCATTGCTGTGGAGGCGGGAGTGGCTCCTGCCACCACCACCACCACCACCGCTGTGTTCACCAGCCATGAGCCCAGCTTCTGGCTGAGAGGCATTCTCACTGTGGGAGTGCACTGATCACCAAGGGGCAGCTCCGGTATTGAGCATCTACCCCCTGGTGGTCAGTGCACATCATAGCAACTGGTCAATCTGTAGTTTGGTCGATTTGCATATTAGTCTTTTATTATATAGGTTTAGTCTATGTTGTTTTGCCTATCAATAATTCATGTCCTTTTATTGCTGAATAGTATTCCATTAAAAATGGATATATCAGTATTTTTCAACATTGATGGCTATTTGACTTGTTCCAATTTTTGACTATTACCAATAAAGCTATTGTGAATATTTATGTACAAGTCTGTTTATGGAAATATACTTCAATTTCTCTTGATAAGTGCCTGAAAATGGAATGGCTATGTCATACAGTAGGTGCATGTTTAAGTTTTAAAAAACAACTGTTTTCCAAGTAACTCCTCTGTCACTAATATAATTCTGTATGTTTCCATTTATAGTATCTTACCTAACCATTTGGCCTGCTGCCTCTGCCAATTTAAAAATCATATTGAGGCTGTTGCAAAGACAGTCAAACTGAATTGTGAGATCGAATGTGTGACCGACACACCTTGTGGTGAGTCTCAATTGCCTGATGATAAACTTTTTAATTTTTATTTTGTTTTCATTTTTTATTTGTAATCAATGACGATACATTTTTAGGCAAATAAAGTAACTGTATTATTCTTATTCAATTACTCAGAGTTCAACTCTAAAATTTTAAGAACTTCTCTTTGCTAAAAGTCAGATGAAGGGAAGGGTATTACCATTAATGGCTACATCGTGTGTGTTGTGCTCTCTGCTGGGTGCTTTGCTTCCAAAAGAGAAATTTTTCATTAGTGTGTCACAGTTTGTAAACTCTTTTGTATGCATTAGGTTTCAATTGCCCTTTGCAGTGTAGACAGATGAAGATACATTTTTATTTTGTTTGTTTTTGCAAGTTTATGAAAAGAGTACAAATGATGCTGTTTTATGTAAGTTTTATTTGGAACCTGAGAGTTTTTGGATCCATCACCAGAAGCTGCTACCCAGCCCTTCTATGGCATGGGAGGGCTCTTTCTTTATAGACTGTGCACCTCTGAACTTGCTCTGAAGCACAAGGTGTTCTATCCACCAAACAGTCGTGTGCTTTTAAGTATTTTTCTACACGTTAGGTTTATTGGCAGCTACTTGATAACTTCCCAAATGTGTTTTCATGCCCAGATAGCTTAAATACAAGTTTCTATCAGTGATCTGTGCTACTGATATAGAGTCAGTGTTGCTTATTTTGAAAACAATGTTTTGACCAATGATAGTACTCCCTTCTGCCCCAACAGTGGGCAGAACAGGCATTTTCATCTCCTTTTAAGGTGAGTGATAACAAGACCGGAAAGGGCTGACAGCTGTCACCGCATGCCCAGGTCTCCAGCTCCCAGTTTGGGGCTCTCCACAAGCCCATGCTCTTTCCCAGGACGTTACCTCCTTCTCTCACCCTTATCACCACCAGCAACACTTTTAATTCTTCTGAAAATTCTTGTGTACCAGCTGCACAATGGTGCACTTGACCTTCACACAGTCAGAATCTTTGGATGGTTCCCCAAGTACAGCTGAAAATATAAGAAATGACATGAAATGATAGCAAAGTAGGCATCTGACAAAAGTTATTTTTCCCTTATGTATTTCAGAACCCCAAATATTATTCCATAGATTTATTGAACATTCCACAGTGGTACACAACCTGGCAAGTCTCTTAATGTACATCCTAGATGCCTGCCTATATCTTAAGCACAGAGTGAGGGTAGAGTTTTTTTCTTCTGTTTAGAGCCGTCTGTTATGGGGCTGGCATATGTGGAAGCAGGGCCCAAGTGAGGAATGGGTGGGTTAGTGGAGAAGGGTGTGTCCAGATGAGGACGTGTTAGCAGTGGGTGTTAATCGTGGTCATCTGTGATGGTAGCAAGAACACAAGCATTCTGAAGAGCGGAGAGAGGAAGGCTCAGGCCCCCTCTGCATCTGAAGCAGGACAGGATGGGTGCGTGAATGTGAGGAGTTCACAGTAGATCTGCAGAGCATCTAACTGAGTGGGTCTTCCAGCCCTGGCTTTCCTCCAGTAACCGGCAGTTGGCCCTTGGGGACCAATGGAATAATCCTAAATATAGTCACCATATGTCATGCTATGGAATGTTCTAAGTAATTAACCACTTGAAAAAAAGAGACAGTTTCTCCTTTTGTTTTGTCGACAATCATAGATGTAAGTTGGGGTTTATATTTCTCTTCTCCAAACGGCACTCAGATACTTGCTGATTCCCTATATATTGGACTTGGATGTATGGCTGTGGACTGACAAATAACTATCCCGTGAGTCCTTCAATATCAAATTCGATTTCTTCTTTTTTGACAGATGAAGAACTCATAATAAAAGGACCGCTAATGAACACATTACAGGCCCGGCAGGACTCCAGCACTGAGCTGACCATTGAGCCAGAGAGGGCATCCTCAGTCAAAAAAGGCGACACTTCCGCATCCATTATGAGTGAGCAGCTAGACTTTAATGATAAAAGTGATGTTAATAGTGCACTAAATTACCAATTGCCTTATTTCTTGGAGGGAAATCTAGAAGATATAGAATCAACTTTATTACCATTCATTAAACTGCCTCTTTCAAATGTACATGATGCAGATATGTCCCTGAATCATTTGAAAAACAACAGATGAAATCCTTCTCTTAAACCTGAACTTAACCATTCAAGTTTCAAAAATTAACCGAGGAAACTCTTTTCTGGAATAGGCCTTCTGATGAGACTGCTCACTGAGCAGCAGGAAGTAAAGATATCCAACCCAGAGTGGAATGAGGAACAATGGAAAGATGAGAGGATGCAAACCCTCGGGAAGCAGGAAGAGAGGGTGTCTAATGAGGTAAGGACAGGTCCTGAAACACCTGACCTGGACTTGTAGTCAGTTTAGGACAGTGATGGAGAACCTATGACACACCTGTCACAGGTGACACACAAACTCATTTTTTTGGTTCATTTTTCTTTGTTAAATGGCATTTAAATATATAAAATACATATCAAAAATATAAATCTTTGTTTTTCTATGGTTGCAAATATCAAAAAATTTCTATATGTGATACGGCACCAGAGTTAAGTTAGGGTTTTTCAAAATGCTGACTCGCCCAGCTCAAAAGGTTCGCCATCACTGATTTAGGACATGCCATGAAAGTACCCAGGTAGGAAGACCAGGAGCACCTCCTCTCAGTCGTGTCTTGATCATGTGACTTTGGCTTAGACAGTGATCTTCCACTTTGCTCATTTAGAGATTTGTGCCACTGTTCCTAGGGTAGATGAGAAGAGGACCTAAATTCCAAGATAAACAAATTGTACAAGAAAATGCTAATGATCAGATTACATAACACATCAGATGTGGTATGTTCTTTAAAAACCTATAAGATTTGGTATATTGCTTAAGAACCATGTGGAAAGGTGGGGTTTTAGAGTAGTAGTTAAGAATAGCTAGCAATTCATTAGAATAGGCTAGAGAATAGTTAGTTTTTATGCTTTCCGTATCTTTGTGGGGTTTTTTTAATGTTGTTGTTGGTGTTCTTATTCTTGTTCTTCTTATTCTCCTCCCCCTCATTCTCCTCCTCCTCCTCACCCTCCACCTCCTCTTCTTCCCCTCCCTTTCCACCGTCCCCTCTTCCTCTCCCTCATCTTCCTCTTCCTCCTCCTTCTTCTAGCTCAGGCAAGAAGTGCCAAGATATAAGAAGGAAATCATCATTGCATCACCTGTGATTGCAGTAACAACGTTTTATTTTGTAGTTTTCTGTCTCCTTGTGGTAAGACAAGAGTTAATTCAGATTTCCAATATATAGTCCATCTTTGAGGAGGTTCAGAACCCACAACCTGAAAATCAAAGCCACAGTCCTGTCTACTCCTACTTGATGCTCTTCTTTAGTCATGAGCACTGAGATATGCTTTATTCTATTTTTTTTATTACAAATTATATTCTTGGGATGTCTAAAGGAAGCCCACTCCTTGAAATCTCTGAAATGAAATCAAGATAACAAGCCATTAGACCATTTTAAAAATATATATTTTTATTTTATTTTTTTAAAAATATATTTTATTGATTTTTTACAGAGAGGAAGGGAGAGAGATAGAGAGTTAGAAACATCGATGAGAGAGAAACATCGATCAGCTGCCTCCTGCACATCTCCTACTGGGGATGTGCCCGCAACCCAGGTACATGCCCTTGACCGGAATCCAACCTGGGACCTTTCGGTCCGCAGGCCGACGCTCTATCCACTGAGCCAAACCAGTTTCGGCAAAAATATATATTTTTATTGATTTCAGAGAGGATGGGAGAGGGAGAGAGATATAGAAACATCAATGATGGGCTGCCTCCTGCAAGGCCCTTATTGTGAGCAAGCCCACAACACAGGCATGTGCCCTTTACTGGAATTGAACCTGGGACCTTTCAGTCCACAGGCCAATGGTCTATCAACTGAGCCATACCAGCCACTAGACTATTTTGAAACTTAAGTTTTATAGGCCTTATTTGATATGATAGCAAAATTTCTTCAACTCAAAATGTACGAGGTTGAGTTGATGTACTCACCTATTAGTCTCTTCCTGATTTCTTACTTTGTTGGATAAAATGAGGAGAGATATAGAATCTCCAACCTCATGGAGCTATGTCACCCTAGCAGATGGGACATGGCATAATGATAAAAGTGTGATCTTGTCAATTCTTAAGGTATACTTAGCAGCTTTCTTCTCCAGTGTGTAAGGCATGGTGTTCGTAGGTTCAGTTAAAACACTGCAACCTAAATCCTGCATCAGGCTTCTCTAAAGCATGTCATGTTAGAGTCACCTGTTCCTAGAGCTTGTCTGTGTCCCTTTTGTTCAATTACATAATGGTGTACTTTTCCCTATAGGCAGATTGCTGACATTAAAAGAACGATTTTGTAAGCTGATGATCTTGACTCTACCCCATAAATCCAACATATTTTCTTTACCCTTTCAACAGTCATGACAGCCCTCCATTCCAGCCAAAGGCACCCCACACCATAACCTAGCCACACCAGCCCCATTCCCACTTTTTAAAATGCCTTTGCCCATCTAAAATTCCCTTATTGTGCTCTCCCTGGGGAAGTCTGGTGAATATCTCAAAAGCCAGCTCAGGTTCATCTTTCTTCATGAAGCTTTCCCAGAGTCTTCCAGCCATGCTGTTCCTAGTTTTTTTGTGAGCTGTGTCACTATTTTTCTTTGAGGTAATAGTAAGGCAGTTCCATCCCCTGAGAACTTAAAAATATGGTAAACAATTTTTAAAAATGTGCCTCCCCAAGAGAGAAATACCTGGGTGAACACATCATGGAGCAGAGCAGAGATGTGTAAAGACCAAGTGGCTTCAGACCTATATGTTCCTAAGACTTTTGAAATCTCACATTTTAATATTCTAATCTGTGGAAGAAAATGAAAAATGGGAATAGAAAAGCCACCTAATTATTTGAGAAGGAAAATAATAGCAGATTTATATTCTCATCTTAAACAAACATATTTACAAAATGTAAAAAAATATAGAACCTGTATAAGTACTAGAAGAAAACAGAAGCAATATATTTATAATCTGGTGGTGGGAAACAGCTTTTTGAGCCTGATACCACAGGCAGAAACTTTGATAGATTTGACCACCTTGTCTGTGACACCATTAGCAAACTTAGCACTGGTTGATGCCAAGCACAGGATGAAGATGTTTCCATATACATGAGCGATTCAATCCCCACAATCCTGTGAGGAAGATAGTACCACCTTCTCCCATAGATGGAGATGGACTTAAGCTCCCAGTGGCAAAGGCAAAAGCAGGACCCTGTTCTGCCTGACTGCGAAGTCCGTGCTTCCTACTCCACTGTTCTGTGTCCTTAAAGACAAAAACACTGGGGCCATAGCCGCTGTTTCTCAGTAGTTAGAGCATCAGTGCAAGCACCGAAGGGTCCCAGGTTGATTCCAGGACAAGGGCAGGTACCTGGGTAGCAGGGCACCTGCCATGCAGGAAGCAACCAGTTGATGTGCCTCTGTCACATTCCTATTTCTCTCTCTTCTTTCCCTCCTGCCCCCTCCCTCCCACACTCTCTGAAAAACAATGGAAAAAATATCCTTAGGTGAGGATTAACAACAACAAAAAAGAACACTGGGGAATATTTGAAACATTGAAATTCAGTGAAAGCCACTAAGGATTAAGTTATTTAATGTAAAAAGAGTTCCATAAATCAACAGGAAGAAGACAATCTAGGGTGGAAGAGGGCAAGGGCTGTGATGAGTAGGCTGTGTGTAGACATCTGTCACCATATCTGTCCATCTTCTCTTGGTTTATAGGGTGTGGATTTTATTAGCGAGGTCTTTGTCACCTCACAGTATGAAAGTAGTCTGATATTTTCTTCTAGTCCTTTTTGTAATATTTGGTTTTTTTTCTCAAATTAAAAAAAACTATCATTGGTTTTATTTGCTTTTCTTGTGGTTGACTGTTACTCCCCTACATGAAGATCCAATTGTCTTAAAATGTTTTATTGAAGATCTCATTCTTTCTTCACTGATCTGAAATTTACCTTTCTGTGGACTGTATTCTGTTGACCCAGTTATATTTGTTTTGTACCAGTAGAACTATCAGTAGCAGTATCAATATATATATAATGATATAGACATATACATATATCAGTATATATATATATTTATATATCTATATCTATCTATCTATCTATCTATCTATCTATCTATCTATCTATCTATGTATATTGCTTTCAGGGAGGAGGGGAGAGGGAAAGAAAGATAGAAACATCAATGATGAGAGAAAAATTGATCATCTGCCTCTTGCACATCCCCTGCTAGGGATCAAGACTGCAACCCGGGACTGTGCCCTTGACCAGAATGGAACCCAGGATGCTTCAGTCTGCAGGCCAATGTTCTATCCACTGAGCCAAACTGGCTACGGCCTGTGTCACTATATAATTCCAGTTCCATTTTAAACTCCTTTTTGGAAGTTAAACGCCTCCTTTTCTTATCTTTTTCATACATTTCATTGCATATTTTCTCTACCAAATGTCAGTTGGTCAGTTTATGTTTAAAAATTATCTTGGAATTTGAATAGGATTACAGTGCATTTGTAGGTTAATTTAAGGAGAATTGGCATCTTTACTACCTTCTAGGAACATGGTACCTCACTTTGTGTATTCTTTCTAAAGTCCTTCAGAAGAGTTTTAATGGGTCTCGCACATTTTTTGTTAAGTTTATTCCATTATACATTTTATTGATATTGTAAATGGACTCTTTCATTTTTTTATTAGTTATTTGTGGTATGTAGGAAAGCTGTTGAGATTTGCATGTCTTGATTTAGCCATCTTACTGACTACAATTTTAATCTATGCTCTTGGGCTTTTTAGGTTGTGCATTATCTCACGTGCAAATATGTTTTGTCTCTTTCCTTCCAGTACTTCATTTTTCCTATTAAATTAATTAGGACCTCCTCAACAATGATGAATAGTATCAGTAATAACAGGCATCCTACTCTGGTTCTTGACCTAAAACAAACCTGCTGTGTAGGTTTCTGGTAGGCACTTTCATTTTCTTTGCTACTTCTAAGAGTTTTTATCGGGAATTATCTGCTGAATGTGATCTGAAACAACCAATAAAATGCATTGCCAGCTGCATGCAAGGTCCTAAGTTAGGACTATGGGAGAGACAAAGGTCTAGACAGAGTTTCTGTCCTCAGAAAATTAATCATCTCACTTAAAAGAGAAGGAATAAAGCTTTAGAGGTCATTGTGCTGAATAATCATGACGTTTTCTTCCAAAATAGATTTTTCGGAGGAAGCTAAAGAAAAAGGGAAGCTCAAGGTAAATATGGGTCTGGTGATTTTTAAAGTAGAATTTTTTAAGGAGAGGAACTTCCTCTTTCTGTAAGCGGCCAGGGGTGATCTCGGAAAATGGCCCATTATTCACTTGAGTCAGAAAACCCCACAAAATCACGAAAGTCAAGAGATTTAAACCTTTGTGTTTACTTTAAGGACACTGGTGAAAACTACACAGGTCATCAAGGGTATGCATATCTGAAAACCACCAAGCATCTGAAGGATGTCACCTTATAGGAGCAATGTGTGCCATTCTGTCATTATAGTGGTGGAGTTGGTAGGCGTGCTCCAATGGAGGGGCTGGGTGCAGGATTGGGTGCAGGTTGGTGACCCCAAAGAGTGCTGAATTTTTGCTGCTGTTAACGTAAAAAAACATTGTAAAGAATTTTTGTGAGTTTATTTGAGCCAAACTGTCAACATATGCTGGGAAGTAGAACCTCTAGGAATTGAGGTAATGCTCCAAAGAATGGTGGGTTACATCTGTATTTATACATTGCAATCAAAGGAAAGGGATGTAGGTGGATTCCATGAACTCCATTGGTGATAGATTAAGGAGGTGGGATAAAGCAAAGCAGGGAAACCTCTGGGATAGGATAAAAAGTGAAATGATGGACATGTGCTGCTTTTACATAGATGGATACAGGACAGTTCAACATAATTAACAGTTGACGATTAACTTGATAACATAACAATGAGGGAATGTCTTGGTGCTATTTGTTGCACCCTGAAGGGTCCAGAAAAAAGAGGAATTTACAAGTTACCCAGACATTTCACAGATATGTTATCTTAGAGGCAAGAAGAGAAATGGGCTCAGTAAAGATCTAAGTTGATCTTTGTCAGGGAAAATACTGGCCTAGGACATGACAACCCACTATAACCTGTTTGCAGTTAAATATTGAATTTTCAGACCATCCTTTGTGGTTACTTTAGGTCTCTGAGTCTGCAAGACTGCCATGCAGACCTCCCCTGAGCTTGTCTGGTTAGGTGTGATCCCTTTTGTCCACACTGCACATGCTTAAAAATGCAGTAACACACTGAAAATCCTGCCTATATCCTATGCGAAGCTACATACATAGGTCCCCCAGAGACATTGCAGGGCCATTTTAAACTGTCACAGAGAATTGGAAGCCCAGCATGCAAGGAATCATTTTCCAGGTCCCAGGTGTGTGGTGATTTTGCTCAGGAATATAGACCCAAGTACCCAATTAGTCCGAATAAGACCAGAACTGTATGTGTGAGAGACATGGAGAATGGCATGAATCACTAACTGTTGGTATGTATTTTCCTCCAAGCAGCTTTTTCTCCAGATTCACATCTTCGTCTGACATTGATATAGAGGTAAATTTGAGGAGGACAAAGTACTGTGTCAAGACAAAGCAGGGGAAACGTAGAGTTCATGTCTCCCCATCTGTTTTCTAGCAACATGGATTTTGGAGCAGGCGGTCGTTTAAGCTGAAGCATGTATTTGGCAAGAAGACAAACAAGAAGGGGGAGCAGAAGGCACAGGAGCAGGAACCGTTCTTGAAAACGTAAATAATTGGGAACACTTAGAATTCTTATCTGAAACGAGGAAATAATGAATAGTTTAATTGTATCTTTCAAGAGTCAAAGCCTTGACCTTTGTCTTCTTCTTACTCCAGGGAGTGGAGTAAATTTGCTGATTCCTTAAGGATGGACATGTCCGAGTCTGCTTCTGACACAGGTGGAGAAACTAGCGCCTGATACCTTCACAGAGCAAGGCCATCTTCTGCCTAATTAAACATGTTTTGCAAATGTGTCAGTTCATAGCTACCTCTAGCCTTGATGTAAGGAATGAAAGTGTAAATAGTCAAGTATATATGCAAATAAGAAGGGCCATAGGCAAGAAAAGCAGGGCTGAAGCTGGAATCCCTGGGGAAGCCAATACTTCCTCAAGCAGCAGTGTGGTCCAAGGAGGTGAAGAGGTCTTCTCTCCCTTATTTCCCCAATACACTCAGTCCCTGAGAACTGGCAGACACCTCCTCTCCCAGGGGTATAGGGCAGTGGTGGGCAACCACTGGCTCGCGTGCCAAACAGAGCACGCCAGTAACTTTTGCTGGCACGTGAAACCCTCTCTTATAATCTTCCTGTTAGGTTAGGTGGCTCAGGAGGCGGCGTAAGAAATAAAGAGTCGAGTGAATCAGAAAAGAAAAGGTTTATATCTGCATCCCCGGGAGACCCACGTACTCCAAAGACAGGGCACATGGATTCACACAACCGCGGGGGGGGGGGGGGGCGCTTTTTTTATACTGTGGTTGGGTGAGGGGCGGGGACCTGAGCTGAGGTATTTAGCTGAGGAAGTTTCAGCTGCAGAGGGTCAGCAAGGTATTCAGGAAGGAGTCAGTATCTGTGTGGGGGCCGTCAGGGAGAAGCCAGTATCTGTGTCTGGCATGCTGATCTGTGAGAAATTCCAGGGGAAGTCCATTGTGTCATCACATGACTGCATGTATCTGATCCTGGGCTCTCTCTGACCTAACATCCTGGCCTTTTGGTGATAGGGGATGCCGACTCATTCTGGCTACTTCCAGTTGACCAGGGACACGGGGGTGTGGGGGTTGTTTAAAGGCCAGGGTCAGGTAGAGGCAGGTCAGAGGGGAGCCGAGTGTAGGGATGAAGCAGGAGCTGGTTCACAGTCACCCGTGACATCTCCGAAATCCGGGAGCAGATGAACTTGAGGAGGCAGAGGGCTAGGAGAAAAAAGACACAGATGAGAATCAGGGGCCCTACCCTGGGTAGGACCCAGGTAGCTAAGGGGCTTTGGAACCAGCTGAAAGGAGAGTTGTCCTGGAAGTGTCCTGCATGTAGTTCTTCACTCAGCTTAGTCAGGGTCTTTACGTTTTACTCCACTACTCCAGTCTCGTTGATGTAGCAGCAGCATTCTTCTTGAAGGAATATGCAGGTTCCTCCTCTTTCTGCACTCAGAAGGTCTAAGGCGCTCTGGTTCTGTAGGGCTACTTGGACTACTGATGTTATGTGTCGCAGTAGGGATGCTAAAGAAGCAGTAGTGGACTCCAGGGTTAACTGGAGCTTGTCATTAAAGTCCTGAGCCATGACCAGACTAATCCTGAGGACTCTCTCGCCCCCCCTCCCCGGCAAGGCCTATGGAGGTAGCTATACTCCAGTGACAGGGAGGAAGGCGGCCTAGGGGGCCCGGGGGCTGGATGGAGGGAGCAGCCAGGCGAGCTCCGACTCTCCATACAAGGTTAGTTGGGGAACTACCATGACCACGAAGCAAGGACTGGGGTCAGAGGAGTTTATGCAGTTGCTTAAGATGCCGTTGTACCAAAAGAAGGTACCCAGGCTGGCCTTGGGGAAACTGGATGGGATATAGTTCTGGGTGCAGTTCCAAGTGACTCGCCCTCCGATTACTGGATTACTGGTCTGGTAGCATATCCTTGGGGGCAGGGTGGGCTCTGGAGTTTCAGGTTCCCAAAGGGGAATGCCAGCCACAGGAGGCTGACATTTACCTTTCCCTTGGGTTCTTGGAGAAGTCGTGAGTGGGATGGCAGCCAGCAAAGACCTTCGGAGAGAGGTGCATAGAAAGCAGTGCGAGACATTGGGCAGGGTGTGGGTCTCATTGAGGAATAGTAGGGTGTGTTGAATAAGTCGGAGCCAAGAAGACAGGACTTCTACTTGGGGGGAGTCAGGCAGCTTCCCTTTAAGGGACTGTTCGGCCTGTAGGATGCTGTTGGAGACCTGGACTTGGGCCTCTTGGGCCAGGTCATATTCCCAGGAGATGTAAATGGTCCCTGAAGGGGTTGAGCTCCAACTACTTAAGTATAGCTTTCCCACAACACCTGTAACCCATTGCTGGTCTCAGGGATCTCGGATTATGATGTGGAAGGCCCCCTTCTCCCCGATAAAGGAGCCACCCCTGTAGGCATCATTGACAACACAGTCTCTCCAGCGGCAACCCCCATAGGTGTCAACATCTTGATTACACCTGTCTGGGTCCTCTTGGTCATAAGCAAAACAGGCATAGGGTCAGCCACCATTGTATATTGACCGGATGTCACCCTGATCCCTGTCTGGCATCTGACCAGGGGGCAATCCTGAGATCCTACCTGCTGGGTGACTTGTTTGCCATTCTGGTGGTAAGTTTCATGGACCTTGAACCTCCACACATAAGCAGGTAGGGGTTGGTGTAGGTTGCTCAGGGCCAGGAGGAGAAGGAGGAGGGGGTGGGTGGCTGAGGCGGACTTTAGTGGGTCCCAACACCTCACATTTACAGAAGTCACGCTGCACCGGAGTCCTCTTGAGCCTGGAGAGGTGGTGCCACGATGGGTCACCGAGCAGCTTGGCTGCGGTGGGTGTTGTAAGGATCACGATGTGAGGTCCCGTCCACCTAGGCTCCAAGGCTTGTGGATGTAGGTTCCCAGGGGAGGGGGATCAGTAAGGAGACGGTGGTTGAGCAAGAAGGGTCTCCCATATAGGAGCTCAAAAGGACTTAAGAAGGCGGGGCTCCTTGGTGTAGCAGAGTTTGGTCAGGGCCATGGGCAGGAGGTCTGGCCAGGAGCTGTGAATTTCTAGAGAGAGTTTAGTTAGATGGTCCAATTCATTGGAGTTGAATGGCTATGATGAGGGTTCGAGCCAGTGACAGACAAATCCAGCAGGATGTAGAAGAGGAGGGATTGATGTTGGAGAGTACATGGAAAGTTGTGTGATTGAGGGTGGGCATAGGAGTAGGTCCAGGGTTCATAAATAGAGAGTGACACTAGAGGATTTCCCATCCCAGACAGTAGAATTGATGACTCCCTCATCATACCATGTCCGTTTCACCTGAAAATATAAAAAACCTGAGCAAAATTGGAGGGTCCCTTGCCAGGTAAGAGCCTGTGAGGAATGATGGGTCATCCATCAGGTCCTGGATGGTGTCGCCGAATCTTCTTCAGGGATGGTGGGAGGCATTTGGTGAGCCTGAGAGAGGTAGGTATTGCAGTGAAAGTGAGAGGAAATGTTAGAATGTGCTATTATCCAAGGGAAAAGAGAAAGGGACAGAGCAGTGGAAGCCAGGGATCTGGAGGTTGGAGAAAAGGCGGGGAGGGAGGGAGCAGGTCGTGCAGCCTGTTTCCAGGCCTCTAGCAGCTTGGATTATAAAACTGCTGCATTTTTTCCTTTGGGAAGGGTGGAGCGGGATGGGGCGAGAAGGCGCTGAGGTCAGAGTAGTTCTCAGTTAAGAAAAGGGGACAGTCGTGGAGGAGATAAGGAGATCAGGTGTTCACAGCGAGACTGAGGTAGGCCACTGAGGTAGGCGAGACTGAGGTCTGGGACAACAGGGCCCCATAAGGGGCCTCGTGGCAGTGGATGGTCGGCATCCCTGTAAAGGGGGACAGGAGCAGGGAGTCTGAAGGGCACAGTGGCCACTAGGATGGTGAGAATATCTCGTCCTAAAAGGGGCACGGGGCATGCTATCATCAAGGAGGCAGGGAAGGGGTCCGGTGGCCAGCGGGCAGGTGGATTTGCCATCAATACCCATGACCGAGATCTTGGAAGGATAAAGGGGCCCTAAAAAGGAGGGCAGGACAGAGAAGGTAGCCCCCATGTCGACCAGGAAGGTGACCTGTTGCCTTCAGTGCAGCCCTGGGCTCGGCGATGGTGGTGGGGGCCGTCGGGGCTGGGCATCTTCAGTCTTCAGCCAGTCCCAGCATGGCCAGCGGTGGGTCATGACCTGGAAGGGTGGCCCCTCCACACTGGGGTGCAGAGGGCCTGCCACCTTTCCAGGGGAAGTCACTTTTCAAGTGGCAGCTTTGACCACACGCTGGGCAGGGCTTGGTTGGAGCCTGGGGCTGGGGGCACTGCATTGTCCAGTGGCCTTCATCTCTGCATTTGAAGCATTCTCCGGTGGCGTTCCTTTTGTTGCACCCCACTGCGCACAGCCCCCTTAGGGCCATGCGTGGCTGCCATTGACCTCAGGGCCAAAACCAAGGCGTGTCTGCAGATCTACCTTCTGTGAAAGGCAGGCCTGCCATTCTGACTGTGCCTGCTCCTCAGGGGCATTAAGAACCTTCAAGGCCATTTTTCACTTGATCTCGGACCGGGGTATGAGGGAAGAGGCTGTTTTGGAGCTAACGTTCTCAGGATTTGGGCTTTCAGGGATAGAGGAGAAGGAAGCTGCTGGTTAAGAGGGTCTGAAGAGAGCCCAGCTGCAACCTCTCGCAAAGGGAACTGGCCGGCCACCTGTGAATTAAAGTGTTGGCAGTCATGAGGGAGGAGATTCGGTGGAGCGCACAGAGGAAGGCGGGCAATTAGAATTTACAGAGGGTACTGCATGGGGTACAGGTTACTAGGCAGGCCCGTAAGGGGAGGGGAGAGAGCGGGAGAGGTGGCCTGGGTGGGCGTGGGAGAGTTACCGGAATTCTTTGATGAACGCAGTGGGGTTGGCAGAGAAAGACACCAGCTGCTTCTCAATTGTAGTTAAAAGTCACAACCTCCCAGGGGCGGGGCAAAGGGGAGGAGAGATAGAAGGAAGGTGGAGCCTACAGACGTGTGTGTGTGTGTGTGTGTGTGTGTGTGTGTGTGTGTGTGTGTGTGTAGCCTGAGGACGAGGGCGCAGTGCACACAGCGGTAGCGTGCAGGAGCGTGGGGTTGTTGTCCAGGCCTTTTGAGTTTTTGGCTTCTGTGGGGGCGGATGGAAGAAGGGAGGCGGGGCCAGGAGGCTGCAGAGAAGGCGAGGCTGGAGGAGGGTCTGGCAGGGAGGAGGGGAGAGTGTGGATGGACAGGGGCACAGAAGCTGGTGGGAGAACAGGCGGCTTTTGCCAGGGGATGTTCTGGGTGGTCTCCAGTGTAGGGGGGGGGGGTGGGGTGGGAGGACGCTGAGACGATGGCAGTGCCGTCGCCACCACACACACACAGCACATGAACCCACACCCCCACGCACCACAGACACCTCGGGCTCGGAGGCACGCAAGGCCGCTGGGCAGTGCAGGGACAGCCCAGAGGGAGGAGGAAGGACCAGGCGAGGAGAGACCGCAGAAGGAACTGTGGGGGGAAGAGATGGGGACACAGACTGGGTGGAGAGAGGGACTGAGAGAGAGAGACTTGGGCACATTTCCCAGTTCGCTGGCAGAAATTCCTGAGATCGGTGCGGATGGTAAAGTCAAGGTCCCATTTTCAGACTGAGGCCATGCCACATTACAGAAATAGGACGCAGTTCCGGGGCAGGCATAGTGTTTAGCCAGATCGGTGAGCCGGCACCCTAGAGGTGTGCTCAGTCAGGTTTGGAATTTGGATTCCCCCTGTGCTTGATCCCGTGGCCTGTAGAGGGGCCAAAGGCTGGTGTCCCAGCAGTTTAACCCACGCTACGGAAGGACGATTGGGCCTGGAAATGTAGGGACGTCTCCACTACTTCCCTGGTCCGGAGGAGCCTTCCTGGAAGGGTCCGGAAAGAGGCAATCTCTGACTCTGCCGCGTTTTATGGACAGAGATGCTGGCGGGCAGGTGGCCACCTGGGACCGGCACAGGGGTGGAATGGGACTCAGCGCTGATGTTGCCAAACTGGGAAAAGTTGCTGAGCTGAAGAGATGAGGTCCTGATGGGTCCAGAGCTACAAGGAGGAAGAGGCAGGCACCCCAAGCTGCAGAGGGACGGCCAAATGAGGTGCTCACGTCACCCAGGTTTCAAGGCACCAAATGTTAGGTTAGGTGGCTCAGGAGGCAGCATAAGAAATAAAGATTCGAGTGAATCAGAAAAGAAAAGAGAAGGAAAGGTTTATTTCTGCATCCCCGGGAGACCCACGTACTCCAAAGACAGGGCACGTGGATTCACGCCAACAGGGAGGGGGGGCGCTTTTTTATACTGCGGTTGGGTGAGGGGCGGGGACATGAGCTGAGGTATCTAGCTGAGGAAGTTTCAGCTGCAGGGGGTCAGCAAGGTATTCAGGAAGGAGTCAGTATCTGTGTGGGGGCCATCAGGGAGAAGCCAGTATCTGTCTGGCACGCTGACATGTGAGAAATTCCCAGGGAAGCCCATTGTCTCATCACATGTCTTCATGTATCTGATCCTGGGCTCTCTCTGACCTAACACTTCCATTTACAATTTTTTTCTTAATATCGACTTTTTTTATTTTTCAGGTAAGTTCAGTGTAGGTGCATCTTAGTTAAATAATTTTACATAAAAAGTTATCTTAAAGACCATAGACATGGATTGACGAGAGAGGGGAAGAGCAATGTCAATAGTGTCGAAAACGATCTATTGAGGACTTGAAATGCCATTGCAGAAAATTTTTTCTGTTTAAAAAACTGCAACAGCGTTACTCTCCATGTTTTCATCCACATGCACTTGTGAATCTTTGTGCTCAGTGATGAATTTTGTTAAGTCTCATAATAGGAGTAGCCTGATGGATGAAAGTAGTAGCTTGTGCATATTTCTGAAGGTCACGAAACATAAACCTGATGTAAAATCTCTGTCATCTATGATGCAGCAGCAAAAGTGCCACTGAAAATATCAAACGAAGTAATAAAGTTTTCTGTCGGACTATCAGTGCACATGTATACATTAAAAAATAAATATATTTTTCATCATCATATACTGTGTTTTTGTCGCTCAAATGAATTTTATGATTTCTTCAAGGTTCTTCACATATGTACACCTTAAGAGATATCAAGTAGGTGTAACATGTTCTCAAAAAATTAGGGTTGGCACGCAGAAGAATTTTGAATCAGAGATTTTGCTGGTTTTGGCACCCACTCACAAAAAGGAGCCCACCCTTGGTATAGGTTATTCTGGTGCTCTGTCCCCCTAGCTCACCAGTTATTTATAATACATTTGACCTCCTATCCATAGAGGATCATTCACTTTCTCCCCTCTCAACAGGCCTTGGGGTTCTCAGAATATTTGGGTCCCTGAGCCAATTTCCACCCCCTCCCCCCATCCCCCACACACAAGCCTTTAAGATCATGCATAAATGTGTGCCCTGTCCTGGAATAGCAGGTTCTTCACTCTGAAAAGCTAGTGTAAAATTCACAGTAGGTTTTTGGTATTTTTTTTTTTAATTAAAAAAATTCCCAGCCCGGCCAGTGTTGCTCAGTTGATTCAATGTCGTCTCACCTACCAGGAGGTCCATGTTGAATTACTGCTCAGGGCACATGTCAGGGTAGTAGGGGAGCATGTTTCTTTCCCTTCCTCTTTCTGAAATCAATAAAAATAATAAAGAATCAAAAGTCTTTTGAAAAACAAACCACAACAAAAAACCCTTCCTAACTGTTGGACAGCTATCAAGGAGTTTCTGGAGATAAAGAAGAATGTGTGAGCAGTAACTGACCAATTCTTTCCTCCTCAGGACTTTATTTCAGGAAACATACTTTTGGGGCGACTTCTCCATTCACTTGTCCTGCCTCAGCCTCTGTGGACCCCACTGCGGGTCATGTGTGTGCTCCTCCGCTCCCTCCAGCTCAGCCCAGCACCAAACCTACCTACTTCCTTCTGTGTCCAACACAGATCCTTCGACGCGTGATTCCAAGTGAATGTCCTGGTTCCTCTACTCCTGCAAAGAGAGGAGAGTCATTACTACATCACATTAAGTCGGTGAGAGTTAAATGCCTGAGTGAGTGAAAGAAATTCTGAGTGAAAAAGATTGACCTCAATGACCACAGATAACTGCTGGTGGCTTAGCAATCTGAGATGCAGAATGGTGCCAACCACACACAGGACAACAGCACAGCGTCCCCCAGTAAAGCAGTGGGGCTGGGAAACAGGCCAGCATGTTTTGTGGCAGAAGAAAGCAAGGGAAAGGCAGAATTCATATTTATGTGTCTGTTTCTAGGAGGGCTTTTTCTGGAGAAAGCAGCCGCCTTGGCTAAGGGATACGTTTAGACCTCTCAATGCCACATACAAGCAAAACATGGCACAGATGCTACATGACAAGGATTGTCTAATGAGGATGAGATTTTCTATAAGAATAAAGGGTAAATGGGGACAATTTGGAGTTCTTATCTGAAATGGTTAGCTGGGGTTCTAGGCAGAGTGCAAGGGCCTCCAGTTCCTATGTGGTTATTTGGTTTGCGGATGCTGTTCTCTTGGTGCCTGCCCAAGTGACCTCCCAAAGTTCCTTACTGAGAATGAAAGCAAGTGTTTTTCTCTGTGTTGTCCAGTGAGCCAGCAAATACATAGTGTGTTTAAGGCACAGCTTGGGAATGGGGATCAGTGAGTGTGGGGAATCCAGGTGGTGAGGAACAACAAATGGGATCGTCCTGGAGACTCATTTTCTGTCCCCTTTCAGTAGCTCACCAGATTGCTAGCTCAGCAGGTACCAGCAAGTAATGGAAAAATAGTCCCCTTTTCCAATGAGATAATTTCTTTCATCCAACAGCTTTCATGGTGGTGGTATAGATGTTCCTGCCTCACCTTTCCTATAAGCGTGATGCATTCCATGCAGGCTCCCTCTCCACAGGACCTGTAGCCATGGGACACATGGTCCTACTAAGTCTGGCCTAATCCCCTTCTATGGAAGCTTGGGGATTAAGTAAATTCTGTTACATTCTTTTAAATTTTTGAAAAGATTTTCTTTAAATGTGAGAGAGAACAGAAAGAAGGAGAGAGGAACATCAATATGAGACCAAAACATCCCTTGCATGCCCTCTCTCGGGAATGGAGCCTCCAACCCAGGCGTGTGCCCTGACCATGAATCTAACTGACAACTTTGGGGTGTACAGGAGAAAATACAAGCCTCAGAGCCACTCTGGCCAGGGCTATGTTATTCTGATTGGAAGTGTCCCCCCAAAACAACCAAACACTATATTGACACATGTGTCCTCTTTACATGCTGGCTTCAAGGAATTTTATACCCACAATAATCTATAGGTTGTTAGCATGGCTGATATACACAGGAAGACTTGGAGCCTGGAGTCAAGTTCGCAACCATTACAAGGGCATCATTTGTTAACATATGAACAAGCTCAAAGGGTCTCAAGTCTGTCTCACTGAACCCCTGTATCACAGTGTATTGGGCGTTAATTTCTCCACATATGAACCTGTCTATATTTTAATATGGATTTGCGTGTATATACATAAACTTGGAAAGACACACAAAGACTAGTGATGTTAGGTGTTTTTGCTGAAGAAATTGGTTGGCTGTTGGACAGAAGTGGAAGAGTGACTTCCGTACTCTTTGCATTTTTCTTATTTAAAAATTGTGGTAAAATGCCCATACTATAATAGTGACCATCTTAACCCTTTCAAAAACTATATTTTTATTGATTTCAGAGAGGAATGGAGAGGGAGAGATAGAAACATCAATGAAGTGAGAATCAGTGATTGGCTGCCTCCTGCACACCCCCTAGTGGGGATTGAGCCCACAACCCAGGCATGTGTCCTGACTGAACATTGAACTGTAACCTTCTGATTCATAGATTGACTTTCAGCTACTGAGCCACACTGACCCAGCCCATCTTAACAATCTTTTAGTGTACACGTCTGTGACATTAGGTACATTCACAGTGTTGTGCAATGATCACCACCATCCATCCCCAGAACATTTTCATCTTACAAAACTGAAACTCTACCGATGCCTGCTCTCCAGCCCCTGGCAACCACCACTCTCCTTTCTAGTCCTGTGAATTCGACCACTCTGACACCTTATACAAATGGGATCTTACGGTATTTGCCTTTTTGTCGTTGACTTTCTTCACATAGCATAGTGTCCTCCAAGTTCATATTGTAACAAGTGGGAGCACTGAATAATATTCCAGTGTATATAGCATATTTTGTTTATCCTGTCCTCCCTTGTTACCTTTGCTTCTACCTTTTTGCTATTGTGAAGAATGTTGCTATGAATATACTTTTTTTTAATTTGAGAGAGAGGGGAAAGGAGAAGGAGAGAGAGAGAAACATAGATGTGAGAGGAGAACATGGGTCGCATGCCCACTACCGGGGATCAAGCTTGCAACCCAGGTATATCCTCTGACCAGAAATCAAACCAACCACCTTCAGGTGCATGGTAGGACACCCAAGTCACAGAGCTACACCAGCCTGGGCTCCGTTGTTATTCTGATGGTTATTTCCCCCAAAAAAACAACAAAACAGTATATTGACACATTTGTCTTCTTTACATGCTGGGTTCAAGGAATTTTTTGCCCACAAACATCTATCGGTAGTTAGTGGGGCTAATATTATACAGAGGAAGACTTGGAGCTTGGACTCAAGTCCCCAACCATTACAAGGGCATCATTGGTTAATATTTGAGCTCAGAGAGTCTGAAGTCCGTCTCACTGAACCCCTGTATCACAGTGTATTAGGCCTCAGTTCCTCCTCATATGCACCTGTCTACATGTATGTATGGATTTGCTTGTATAGGCATTGATTCTGGAAAGATACACAAAGACTGGTGATGTTAGGTGTTTTGGGTGAAGGAATTGGATGGATGTTAAGACAGAAGTGGAAGGGTGACTTCTGTACTTTTTATGTTTTTACTAGAGGCCCAATGCATGAAAATTGTAGTAAAATGCACATACCCTAAAATTTACCATCTTAACCTTTTAAAAATATATTTTTATTGATTTCAGAGAGGAGTGGAGAGGAAGAGAGAGAGAGAGAGAGGAGAGGAAACATCAGTGAGAAAGAATCCTGATCGGCTGCCTCCTGCACACCTCCTACTTGGGATTGAACCTAGGTATGTGCCCTGACTGGTAACAAAAGGTATTTGCTACAAAGCTGGAGCACATTCTGGGGAAATAGCCTAGAGACTTCAGAAACAAAAGTATCTAACATAGATTCTTTAGTTGCTTGTGTTGCTATGTAGCAAAATCTTTCATTTCTGCAAATTTAGCAGGGTATGGAATGTAAATATATAAAACTGTATGGGGTTTTTCCAGGCTAATATGCAAACTGTCTCCTCCGGAGTTCGACTGGGAGACCGTAAGTTCGATGGCTCAGTATGATGTGCGCTACAACCAGGGGGCAGCATGGAAGGAAGGAAGGTCCCACCTGGCAGCCAGGGGAGGGAGGCCCTCCCCACCCACCCCGCCCCTCCCCACCCACCCCGCCCCCCCTGCAACTCTCCCCCCCTTCTTCCCTTCTCCCCCTTCCCCCCAGCATCTGCTAGGCAGCCTACCCATGCACGACTTTCATGTACTGGGCCTCTAGTATAAATAAATAAATAGTATTTCTCCAAATTAATATTAAAAGGCAAATACTCATAACAGCAACAGGGAGGCATCAGTCTGGACAGCATGCACATCTCCCTCTAGAGCAGTGATTCTCTACCTTCCTAATGCCGAAACCCTTTAATACAGTTCCTCATGTTGTGGTGACCCCCAATCATAAAATTATTTTCGTTGCTACTTCCTAACTGTAATTTTGCTAAGGTTATGAATCATAATGTAAATATCTGATATGCAGGATGTATTTTCATTGCATAGTGATTAATCACAAAAGAAGATGTAATTACATATGTGTTTTCTGATGGTCTTAGGTGACCCCTGTGAAAGGGTCCTTCAACCCCCAGTTTGAGAACCACTGCTTTAGTGCATCAGTGAGGCTCATTCAGTTCTAGGCTCCTGGGAGGTGCAGCTCAGGTGACCACGCTGCTCCAGGCCTGTGGTACCTGTTGCTTGTCAACCATTGGTTCCAGCAGTTACCTAGAAAATTGGAGGATAGGACTTAGGGCTTCAAGACGGTCCAGAGTGAGGCCCCAGCAATTCCCTAGGGCCTCATTCCTGCCCGCACCAGGCGGCCAGCTTCAACTTGAATGGACACTGGGACAGGACACCCAGGCAGCCCTGGCCCCGCCCCCGCCCACTTGCCAGTCCACCCAGGCAGCGCTGGCCCCGCCCCCGCCCACTTGCCAGTCCACCCAGGCAGCGCTGGCCCCGCCCCCTCCCACCTGCCAGTCCACCCAGGCAGCGCTGGCCCCGCCCCCACCCACGTGAGGACCCATCTAGGGTTCCGCTCTCCTGGTGGCACTTCCGCTCCCCTGGCGGCGCTTCCCCGGCAGGACCAGGTGGCTGAGGTGGGGGCCTAGATGATTTGGGGCGGGGGAGCGGCGGGGGCAGCAGTAACCCCAGGTAGCAGCCGCCAGCTCCTCCCCCACCTCTCCCGACCCGACCCGACCCCCAGCGCCTGGGGCCATAAGGGGCTCCCTGGCTCAGACCCAATGCTGTGTGGTGTACGTTGACCACAAAGGAGAAGAGGACGACGAAGCCGGGAAGCAGAGGAGGCCCTGGATTCCGAGGACCCCAAGGAAGAGGACGGCGCAGCCAGTGGCTGCAGGGAAAGCGGCTTCAGGAGGCACAGCGCCTACAGGTACCCACCCAGTCCATGGCTGCGGGCTCCTGCCCGCCTCCTCTGCCCTCACCCGAGCTCTCCCAAACCCGAACCCCAACCTCCACTCCCCTGACTGAGGGGAAATGACAGGGCACATCGAGTGACACTCACACACAACAGAAACACACACAGCACAACAGAACAGCACACCTACATCTACTCTCTCTTACTGGCTTCCTTTACTCAGATGATTACTTTAAGACTAGAGGCCTCATGCAGGAAATGTGTGCACTGGAGTGGGGTCTCTCAGCCCAGCTCTCGGGGGAAGCCCAACTGATGGCTCCCTGTAGGAAGCGGGCCTTAGCCAGCACTCAGACATCCTTAGCACTGCTTTGGATGCAGATGAGGCTGCAGCCACCACCATTGCACTCACCAGCCGTGAGCCCAGCTTCTGGCTGAGAGGCGCTCCCCCTGTGCCAGCGAACTGACCACCAGGGGCCAGTTCCTGTGTTTAGCGTCTACCCTCTGGTGGTCAGTGTGCATCATAGTGACCAGTCATTTCGTCATTCAGTTGTTTTGCATATTAGCCTTTTATTATGCAGGATTAGTCCATGTTGTTTTGCATATCAATAATTCATTTTTATTGCTGAATAGTATTCCATTAATAATGGATATATCAGTATATTTCAACACTGATGGCTATTTGAGTTGTTCCAATTTTTGACTTACAAAAAAAGCTATTATGAATATTTATGTACAAGTCTGTTTATGGAAATATACTTCTATTTCTCTTGGTAAATACCTGAAAGTGAAATGGCTGGGTCATACAGTAGGTGTCTGTTTAACCTTAAAAAAAAACTATTTTCCAAGTAACTCCTTTGTCACTAATATAATTCTGTATGTTTCCATTTATAGTATCTTACCTAACCATTTGGCCTGCTGCCTCTGCCAATTTAAAAATAATATTGAGGTCTTGCCAAGACAGTGAAACTGCATTGTGAGACTGAATGTGTGACTAACACACCTTGTGATGAGTCTGAAATGCCCGATGATAGACTTTTTATTTTTATTTTATGTTTTCACTAGAGGCGCTGTGCACAAAATTGTGCACGGGCAGGGAGTCCCTCAGCTTGGCGTGCACCCTCTCCAATCCAGGACATCCCTCTTGCAGTCCGGGACCACTGGCTCCTAACTGATCAAGGGCCTGCCTGCCCGATTGCTCCTACCCATTCTACCTGCCGTCCTGATCGCCCCTAACTGCCCTTCCCTGCTGGCCTGATTACTCCTAACTGCCTTTGCCACATTCCCTGCCACCCTGGCTTTTTCTGGAAGATGTCCGGTCTGATTAGCATATTACCCTTTTATTAGTATAATTTCTTTATTTGTAATCAATGACGATACATTTTAAGCAAATAAAGTAACCGTATTATTTTTATTCATTTATTCAGAGTTCAACTCTAAAATATTAAGAACTACTCCTTGCTAAGAGTCTGATGAAGGGAAGGGTATTTCTATTAATGGCTACGTCCTGTGTGTTGTGCTCTCTGCCGGGTGCTTTGCTTCCAAAAGAGAAATTGTTCATTAGTGTGTCACAGTTTGTAAACTCTTTTGTATGCATTAGGTTTCAATTGCCCTTTGCAGTGTAGACAGACGAAGATACATTTTTATTTTGTTTGTTTCTGCAAGTTTATGAAAAGAGTACAAATGATGCTGTTTTATGTAAGTTTTATTTGGAACCTGACAGTTTTTGGATCCATCACCAGAAGCTGCTACCCAGCCCTTCTATGGCATGGGAGGGCTCTTTCTTTTTAGACTGTGCAACTCTGAACTTGCTCTGAAGCACAAGGTGTTCTATCCACCAAACAGTCGTGTGCTTTTAAGTATTTTTCCACACGTTAGGTTTATTGGCAGCTACTTGATAACTTCCCAAATGTGTTTTCATGCCCAGATAGCTTAAATACAAGTTTCTATCAGTGATCTGTGCTACTGATATAGAGTCAGTGTTGCTTACTTTTCAAAACAATGTTTTGACCAATGATATTACTCCCTTCTTCCCCAACAGTGGGCAGAATAGGCATATTAATCTCCTTTTAAGGTGAGTAAAAACAAGATCAGAAAGGGCTAAGAGCTGTCACCTAGAGCCCAGGTCTCCAGCTCCCAGTTTTGGACTTTCCACAAGACCATCCATGCTCCTCTTTCCCCGAATGTTACCCCCTTCTCCGACCCTTATCATCACCAGCAACACTTTCAATTCTTCTGGAAAATAAACCCAGCTGCTCAATGGTACACTTGACCTTCACACAGTCAGAATCTTTAGATGGTTCCCTAAGTAAAGCTGAAAATATAAGAAATTACATGAAATGATAGCAAAGTAGGCAACTGACAAAAGTTGTTTCTCCCTTTCTGTATTTTAGGACCCCAAAAATTATTTCATAGATTTATTGAACACTAGAGGTTCAGTGCATGAAATTTGCACATGAGGGATCCCCTCAGCCCAGCCTGCACCCTCTCCAATCCGGGACCACTTGGAGGATGTCTGACTCACAATATGGGACCACTGGCTCCTAACTGCTCATCTGCCTGCCTGCCTGCCTGATCAGCCCTAACTGTCCCCCCTGCTGGCCAAGTCACCCACAACTGCCCCTCCTGCCAGCCTAGTTGCCCCCAACTGCTCTTCCCCTGTCGCTGGTCGAGCCTAACTGCCCCTGGCCTGGTCACCACTTACTGCCCCCCGCCCCCCGCCCCCCCCCCTTGTGCCGGCCTGGTCGCCCACAACTGGCCCCCCCACCCCCCACCGTGGGTCTGGTTGCCCCATGCACCATGCTGCTTGGTTGTTTGGTCAGCCCTCACTAACTCCCTGTGGGCCTGGTCACCACATGCAGCCTGCTTCTCAATCATTTGGTTGCCCCTCACTAATCCCCCTGCCACCCTAGTTGCCTCATACAGCCTGTTTGGTCGCCTGTTCAGTTGCGATGGTTGCTTAGGCTTTTATATATATAGAAGATTCTACAGTGGTACACAACCTGGCAAGTCTCTTAACGTACATCCCGAGTACCTGCCTAAATCTTAAGCACAGAGTGAGGGTAGACATATTGTTTTTTCTGTATAGAGCCATCTGTTATGGGGCTGGCATATGTGAAGGCAGGGCCCAAGTGAGGAATAGGTGAGTTAGTGCAGAAGGGTGGGTCCAGAAGAGGACGTGTTAGCCGTGGGTGTTAATCGTGGTCATCTGTGATGGTAGCAAGAACACAAGCATCCTGAAGAGTGGAGAGAGGAAGGCTCAGGCCCCCTCTGCATCTGAAGCAGGACAGGATGGGTGCGTGAATGTGAGTTCACAGTAGATCTGCAGAGTGTCTAACTGAGTGGGTCTTCCAGCCCTGGCTTTCCTCCAGTAACTGGCTGTTGGCCCTTGGGGCCCAATGGTATAGTCCTAAATATAGTCACCATATGTCATGCTAGGGAATGTTCTAAGTAACCACTTTAAAAAAAGAGACAGTTTCTCCTTTTGTTGTGTCAACAATCATAGATGTAAGTTGGGGTTTATTTTTCTCCTCTCCAAATGGCACTCAAATATTTGCTGAGTCCCTATATATTGGACTGGGATGTAGGCTCTGGACTGACAAATAGCTGTCCCGTGAGTCTTTCAATATCAGATGTGATTTCTTCTTTTTTGACAGATGAAGAACTCCTATTAGAAGGAACTGTCATAAAAGCCTTGCAAGGCCGACAGAACACCAGCACTGAGTTGACCATTGAGCCAGAGAGGGCATCCTCTATCAAAAGTAGCGACACTTCCTCATTTCGTATGAGTGAGCTGCTAGACTCTAATAAATTCCTGAATGAATCTCCAGAGTGAACCCCATCCTCAGGCATATTAATAAAGCACTAGTGGCTCAGTGCATGAAATTCGTGTGTGTGTGTGGGGGGGGATGCGGGGGGTTGTCCCTCAGCCTGGCATGCATCCTCTCCAATCTGGGACACCTCGGGGGATGTCGGACATACCTCTCACAATCCGGGACCGCTGGCTCCTAACCACTCACCTGCCTGCCTGCCTGATTGCCTCTAACCGCTTCTGCCTGCCCGCCTGATAGCACCCGAACTGCTCCCCTGCCAGCCCAATTGATGTCTAACTGCTGCCCTGACAGCCTGAGCGCCCCCAGCTGCCCCCCCCGCCCCCCCACCGGCCCAATTGCCCCCAGCTGCCCTCTGCTATAGCGACCCGCCTCCTCCACTGGGATCCGCCTACTTTACTTGAGGTGGCGGAGATGCCCATACTGGCCTCTTCCGCACCATGTGGAGCAATGGGACCCCTAGGCCTCACCACATGGAGCGGCCACTGGGCACCGCCTGCGTGGTGCATGTGGCCATCTTGTGGCGGCCATCTTGTGATGATGTCGCATGCAAGGACGTGAGGACCACCTAGGCCAGGGGTGGGCAACCCCTGACACGGATGCCATGTTTGGCTGAACCATATGTTTGGCAGCAAGAAACGCAAGAAGGGGGAGTGGAAGTCTCAGGAGGAGGAATTGTTCCTAAAAACGTAAGTAACTGGGAACACTTAGAGTTCTTATCTAAAATGAGGAAATAATGAATAGTTATAATGAGTTATAATAATGAGTAACTTTTGCTGGCACGTGAGACCCTTTGTTATAAGCTCCCATTTACAATTTTTTTCTTAATATCGACTTTTTTATTTTACAGATAAATTCAGTGTGGGTACATCTTAGATAAATAAATAACTTTACATAACAAGTTATCGTAAAGACCATAGACATGGATTGACGAGAGAGGGGAAGAGCAATTTCTATGCCTCTGCCTTAACTCTGCCTTCCTAGATCCGACTAGTGTTTTGGTTTCATCCACATACACTTGTGAATCTTTCTTCTCAGTGATGAATTTTGTTAAGTCTCATAATAGGAGTAGCCTGACGGATGAAAGTAGTAGCTCGTGCATATCTCTGAAGGTCACAAAATATAAACCTGATGTAATTTCTCTGTCATCAGTGATGCAGCAGCAAAAGTCCCACTGATAATATCAAACGGAGTCATAAAGTTTTCTGTTGGACTAGCAGTGTACATGTATACATTAAAAAATAAATGTATTTTTCATCATCATATACTGTGTTTTTGTCGCTCAAATGAATTTTATTATTTCTTCAAATTTCTTTTTTTTTAAATATATTGATTTTTTACAGGGAGGAAGGGAGAGGGATAGAGAGTTAGAAACATCGATGAGTGAGAAACCTTGATCAGCTGCCTCCTGCACACCCCCCACTGGGGATGTGCCTGCAACCGAGGCACATGCCCTTGACCGGAATCGAACCCAGGACCCTTTGGTCCACAGGCCATCGTTCTAGCCACTGAGCCAAATCGGTCAGGTCTCTTCAAGTTTCTTCACATATGTACACCTTAAGAGATATCAAGTAGGCCTAACATGTTTTCAAAAAATTAGGGTTGGCACGCAGAAGAATTTTGAGTCAGAGATTTTGTTGGTTTTGGCATGCACTCACAAAAAGGCTGCCCACCCCTGACCTAGGCTTTTATTGGTATAGTTTATAAAGCATGTATTTGAAATGTATCAATTCATAGCTAACTCTAGCCTTGAGGTAAGGAATTATAGTGTAAATAGTCAAGTATTTATATGCAAATAACAAGGGCCATAGGCAAGACAAACAGGGCTGAAGCTGGAATCCCTGGGGAAGCCAATACTTCCTCAAGCAGCAGTGTGGTCCAACCAGGTGAAGAGGTCTTCTCTCCCTTGTTTCCCCAAGACACTCAGTCCCTGAGAACTGGCAGACACCTCCTCTCCCAGGGGTATAGGCTATTCAGGTGCTCTGTCCCCCTGGCTCACCAGTTATTTATAACATATTTAACCTATCTGTACCGGATCATTCACTTTCGCCCCTCTCAACAGATCTTGGGGTTGTCAGAATATTTGGGTCCCTGAGCCTATTTGCCCCCCCAAGCTTTTAAGATCATACACAAATGTGTGCCCTGTCCTGGTGTAGCAGGATCTTCACCCTTAAAAGCTAGTGTAAAATTCTCAGTAGGTTTTGGTATTTTTTTTAAATTAAACTCCCAGCCCAGCTGGTGTGGCTCAGTTGATTCAATGTTGTATCGTTTACCAGGAGTCTATGGTTGGATTACTGGTCAGGGCACATGTCAGGGTAGTAGGGGAGCATCTCTCTTTCCCTTCTTCTCTCTGAAATCAATAAAAATAATAAAGAATCAAAAGTCTTTTGTAAAACAAACCACAACAGAAACCCCTCTAACCTGTTGGATAGCTACCAGGGAATTGCTGAAGATACAGGGTAAAGAAAAATGTGTTAGCAGTAACTATCCAACTTCCTTCTGTATCCAACACAGATCCTTGGCTGCATGACACCAAGTGATAATGGTTCCTCCACTCTTGCAAAGAGAGGAGAGTCATTACAAAATCACATTAAGTCATGAGATTAAATGCCTGTGTAAGTAAAAGAAATTCTGAGTGAACAAGATTTAATAATTGACCTAAATGACCACAGATAAATGCTGCTGGCTTAACAATATGAGATGCAGAATGGTACCAACCACACACAGGACAATAGCACAGCGTCCCCCAGTGGAGCAGTGGGAATGGGAAACAGCCCAGCATGTTTTGTGGCAGGAGAAAGCAGGAGAAATGCAGATTTCATATTTATGTGTCTTTTTCTAGGAGGGCTTATGCTGGAGAAAGTGGCCGCCTTGGCTAAGGGATACATTTAGACCTCTCAACGCCACATATAAGCAAAACATGGCACAGAAGCTATACAACAAGGATTGTCTAATGAGGATGAGATTTTCAATATGAATAAAGGTTAAATCAATAGGGACAATTTGAAATTCTTATCTGAAGTGGTTAGGTGGGGTTCTAGGCAGAGTGTAAGGGCCTCCAGTTCCTATGTGGTTAATTAGTTTGCTGATGTTGTTCTCTTGATGCCTGCCTAAGTTACCTCCCAAAGTTCCTTACTGAGAATGAAAGCAAGTGTTTTTCTCTGGGTTGACCAGTGAGCCAGCAAATACATAGTGTACTTAAGGCACAGCCTGGGAATGGGGATCAGTGCGGTGTGGGGAATCCAGGAGGTGAGGAGAAACAAATGGGACCGTCCTAGAGACTCATTTCTTGTCCCCTTTCAGTAGCTCACCAGATCGCTAGCTCAGCAGGTACCAGCACGTAATGGAAAAAGGGCCCCCTGTTCTGATGAGATAATTTTTTTTCATCCAACAGCTTTCATGGTGGTGGTATAGATGTCCCTGCCTCACCTTCCCTATAAGCGTGATGCATTCCATGCAGGCTCCCTCTCCACAGAACCTGTAGCCATGGGACACATGGTCCAACTAAGTCTGGCCTAATCCCATTCTATGGAAACACAGGGATTGAGTAAATTCTGTTTTGTTCTTTTAAATTGCTTAAAAGATATGTGAAAAATATGAGAGAGAAGAGAAAGAAGAGGGAGAAAGAAACATCAACATGAGAGCAAAACATTGATTGCATGGCCCCAGCCACGTATTGAGCCTGCAACCCAGGCGTTTGCCCTGACCAGGAATCCAACATACAATCTTTAGAGTACAGGAGAACATACAAGACTCAGAGCCACTCTGGCCAGGGATCTGTTATTTTGATTGGAAGTCCCTCCTCCCCCAAATAACCCACACTATATTGACACATGTGTCCTCTTTACATGCTGGGTTCGAGGAATTTTATACCCACAAAAATCTATAGGATGTTAGCGTGGCTGATATTACACGGAGCAAGACTTAGAGCATGGAGTCAAGTCCCCAATCATTATAAGGGCATCATTCATTAATATAAGAGCTCAAAGGGTCTCAAGTCTGTCTCACTGAACCCCTGTATCACAGTGTATTGGGCGTTAATTCCTCCTCATATGAACCTGTCTATATCTCCTTATGGATTTGCGTGTATATACATAGACTCCAGAAAGACACACAAAGACTGGTGATGTTAGGTGTTTTGGGTGAAGAAGTTGGATGGCTGTTGGATAGAAGTGGAAGAGTGACTTCTGTACTCTTTGCATTTTTCTTATTTAAAAATTTTGGTAAAATGCCCATACTATAATATTTACCATCTTAACCCTTTTAATAACTATATTTTATGTTGATTTCAGAGAGGAATAGAGAGGGAGAGATAGAAACATCAGTGAAGAGAGAATCAGTGATCAGCTGCCTCCTGCACACACCCTAGTGGGGATTGAGCCCACAACCCACACATGTGCCTTCACTGGGCATTGAACTGAGACCTCCTGATTCATAGACTTTCAACCACTGAGCCACACTGACCCGGCCCATCTTAAAAATCTTTTAGTGTACACGTCTGTGACATTAAGTACATTCACAGTGTTGTGCAATGATCACCACCATCCATCTCCAGAACATTTTCACCTTGCAAAACGGAAACTCTACCCATGCCTGCTCTCCAGCCCCTGGCAACCACCACTCTCCTTTCTAGTCCTGTGAATTCGACCACTCTGACACCTTATACAAATGGAATCATATGGTATTTGCCTTGTTGTCTTTGACTTTCTTCACATAGCATAGTTTCCTCCAAGTTCATATTGTAGCAAGTGGGGGCACTGAATAATATTCCAGTGTATATACCATATTTTGTTTATTCTGTCCTCCCTTGTTACCTTTGCTTCTACCTTTTTGCTATTGTGAAGAATGTTGCTATGAATATGGGGGTACCAATATCTCTTCGAGATCCTTTTAACTTTACCTTTTTAAAGCATATGAATGTGCTGCTTATTTGAAAAACCCCCACAATAAATTAAAACTTGAAAGTAAAATACAAATCAATACGAATGAAAGTTGTACTTTTTTCTCCCACATCCTCTTCAGAATCCCCTGGGCAGCCCTTGAGCCTCCAAAGGATCATTTTACTTGGGGGTGAGGATGGAGTCCGGAAGGACAAAAAGCATCTGGCTCCCCCATACCACACCCTTGTATGGTAACAGCTGGGGACCCTCAGGGGCCTCCAGGGAGGGTCAAGTGCAGCAATGTCCTTGCCTGCCTGCCCCCCACCCCCTGCCAGACCATTGGCCTGGACACATGCAGGAGTTGGTGCCCTTTGTGGGAGCTTTTCACAGTTGGAGGTGGAATGCGGGAGTTGGTGCGTTTTGCAGCAGCCGTTGACAGTTGGAGGTGGAATGGAGGAGTGGTGCCTTTTGCGAATCCCACCGACAGAAACAAAACCATGGCGGTTTGGGACTGAGCCCAGGGTGGAGGGAGTATGGAGACACGGCTTCCGGGCGACGGGGCGCCCCGGAGTCCAGCCTCAGCACCTCAGCCGCCTCAGGTCCTCTGAGCCGGGCCCTTGCACAGGTGGCCTCCTCGTTCTTCTCGAATGTTAGGATTTCAGACAAAACTGGTTCATGAAATGACCCCTCGGCAGGTGCCTTGGGGAAGAGGCGGGAAGGGGCGGTTTTGTTTTCCCGGCTGACATTTCACTTAAATGTCCGGGGACCACCCACAGCGTCCTCGGGTGCTCCCAGCCTGGCCACCCCGCTGCAGGGCCGCCCGGTTCCCGTGCCTTCATGGAGGGTCCTGCTCTTCAGCCAGGGATGCCCACGGAGCCCAAGGCCTGAGACCAGAGCAGCTTTCCCCGAAATCTCCAGTGAAGGGGCCCAGGTGCACACTCCCAGCTCCACCGCAGGAAGCACTGAGCTCAGGGTAACAGGCTGCCATTTGCAGGGCTTACAGAACGCCTGCGGATGCCTCGCTACACCCTTCCGCTGGGTCCGATTTTATTGTGATTATTCTTGTTATTAGATAAAGAAACGTAAACTCAGGAGGGTGAAGGGACTTACTTAAGGTTCATGACAATACCGGTGGAAGCTCGAGGTCACACCCAAATTTAATAATGATAAAGCCCCTGTCATTTTATGCTGCCGCTTAATTTAAGAAATGTTCACTGGAAGAATCTTGCTTGCATTTACTATTACATGGTTTTAAGATATGTGTGCTTGACAAAATTTCTCATGCGTTATAACCTAAGGGATGCTTTATCATCACTCCCAAACTGCCTATTCAGAACTCCCTTCAGTTCCCAGAAAAATGTTGAAACATTCTTTAATGCATTGTAGAAACATTATTCCATTTAAGTGCTGTCCAATTTTACTTTCACAGAGCCCCAGAAGTATAGTAAATTACCAGGTATGTGCCTCAATTCAACCATCATTCTTTTTTCATGGACCATTTCATTATTATTAGCCATGACTTTTTAAAAAAATCTTTATTGTTGAAAGTATTACATATATCCTCCTTTTCCCCCCATTGATCCCATCCAGTCCTTCCCTGCCGCCACACCAGGACTTTACCACACTATTAAGTACATTCACAGTGTTGTGCAATGATCACCACCATCCATCTCCAGAACATTTTCATCTTGCGAAACTGAAACTCTACCCATGCCTGCTCTGCAACTCCTGGCAACCACCACTCTCCTTTCTAATCCTGTGAATTTGACCACTCTGACACCTTATACAAATGGGATCATACGGTATTTGCCATTTTGTCTTTGACTTTCTTCACATAGCATAGTGTCCTCCAAGTTCATATTGTAGCAAGTGGGAGCACTGAATAATATTCCAGTGTATATACCATATTTTGTTTATTCTGTCCTCCCTTGTTACCTTTGCTTCTACCTTTTTGCTATTGTGAAGAATGTTGCAATGAATATGGGGGTACCAATATCTCTTCAAGATCCTTGTATCTTTACATTTTTAAAGCATTTGAATGTGCTGCTTATTTGAAAAAAAAAAAAAACCCACAATAAATTAAAAGTCCAGAGTAAAATACAAATCAATAGGAATGAAAGTTGTATTTTTTTCTCCCACATCCTCTTCAGAAGCCCCTAGGCAGCCCTTGAGCCTCCCAAGGATCATTTTACTTGGGGGTCAGGGTGGAGCCTGGAAGTACAAAAAGGGTCTGTCTCCCCCCCTCCCCCACCCTTGTAGGGTAACAGCTGGGGACCCTAAGGGGCCTGCACTGAGGGTCCAGTGCTGCATTGTCCTTGCCTGCCTGCTGCCCACCCCCCTGCCAGACCATTGGCCTGGACACATTCCTGTGCGCTGCCTGCTGCACTGCCAGTGACTCAAGGCCCAGGAAACCTGGGAATGCCTGGCCTTGCCCTGGAGTCCTGCAGCTGCTGGTTTTCTCATTTAGAAACTCCTTTGCTTCCTCTGCTCCAAACAGCCCCAGCGTTGGAGGGAAAGAGGTTTAGAACAGAAACCAAGGCTTCCCACAATTGGTTCTGACAGTTTTATCTCCCCCATAAGTCAAGGCAGATAGATATTCCCCCTTTACCCAGTGGTCTTGTTATAACATCTATCACAATGTATCAGGTCACCTTCTAAAAACCTTTCAATGCATATCACTGCAGACTTTATCCAAGTGTCTATGCGCCTTTCATAATCTGGCTGCTGGCTTCCTATTGTACCTGGTCCGCTCCACTCTGCACCTCACCCCATTGAACATTTCAGTTCTCCAGCTACGAGAAGCGCCTTCGGCTCCTCTACTGCCCCGGGCACTCCCCCACCGAGCACCTTTGCACTTGGCTGGGCACTACTCCTGTCCTGCTCTCCGTGGCTGGTGCCTCTCAGATGTCATCTTCTTGGAGACTCTTCCCTCCCACACGTCCAGTAAGCCCTCCAGTCACTCCAGTCCCCACCCGCCCGCCTCACCTCACTCTGCCTGTCATGACTTTCACCTAATTTATAACCCAGGGTTACCTTGTCGGTGTGTATCACCCGACTTCTGTACAGCTCTGCTCTGCAGCGGGGGTGGGGCTGGGGTGGGAGTAGGCGGGTGGTGGGAGCGCTGAGGGGACCCGTGCCGGGATGACCCCGCGCGGACCAGCGCTTGACGGCACGGCCAAAGGATTACATCTTTAGCGGTCATTTCTCAGAGTCAGGAAGTGGAAACATTTCTAAAAATTCAGCAGTTAGTGCTAACTCCCTAGCACTCCATAGTCTGTTTTGGGAAGAATGAATCTGCAGGCGAAGAATCCCGGAGTGGGCGGGGCCAAGGAGAGGTCAGGTGCAGAGCTGGCCCCGCCCCTCGCACAGCCTGGCGCAGGCGCAGTGCCGCTGGCGACTCAAGGGTCTGCGCGGAACCCTTCAAGGTGGAAGGCGGGAGTCCGTGCCCTTTGGGAATCCGACCGCCAGTAAGAAAACCATGGCGGTTTGGGAGCTGAGCCCAGGGTGGAGGGAGGATGGAGACACGGCTTCCGGGCGACGGGGCGCCCCGGAGTCCAGCCTCGGCACCTCAGCCGCCTCAGGTCCTCTGAGCGGGGCCCTTGCTCGCAGGCACTGATTTTCGAGAGAGAACTTTCCACAGCAGCTCAGGTGGCCTCCTCGTGCTTCTCGAATGTTAGGATTTCAGACAAAACTGGTTCATGTAATGACCCCTCGGCAGGTGCCTTGGGGAAGAGGCGGGAAGGGACGGTTTTGTTTTCCCGGCTGACATTTCACTTAAATATCCGGGGACCACCCACAGCGTCCTCGGGTGCTCCCAGCCTGGCCTCCCTGCTGCAGGGCCGCCCGGCTCCCGTGCCTTCATGGAGGGTCCTGCTCTTCAGCCAGGGATGCCCACGGAGCCCAAGGCCTGAGACCAGAGCAGCTTTCCCCGAAATCTCCAGTGAAGGGGCCCAGGTGCACACTCCCAGCTCCACCGCAGGAAGCACTGAACTCAGGGTAACAGGCTGCCATTTGCAGGGCTTACAGAACGCCTGCGGATGCCTCGCTACACCCTTCCGCTGGGTCCGGTTTTATTGTGATTACTCTTGTTATTAGATAAAGAAACGTAAACTCAGGAGGGTGAAGGGACTTACTTAAGGTTCATGACAATACCGGTGGAAGCTCGAGGTCACACCCAAATTTAATGATGTTAAAGCCCCATGTCATTTTATGCTGCCCCTTAATTTAAGAAATGTTCACAGGAAGAATCTTGCTTGCATTTACTATTATGTGGTTTTAAGATATGTATGCTTGACAAAATTTCTCATGCGTTACAACCCAAAGGATACTTTATCATCACTCCCAAACTGCCTATTCAGAACTCCCTTCAGTTCCCAGAAAAAATGTTTAAACATTCTTTATTTTTATTTTTTTAAAATATATTTTATTGATTTTTTACAGAGAGGAAGGGAGAGAAATAGAGAGTTAGAAACATCGATGAGAGAGAAACATCGATCAGCTGCCTCCTGTACATCCCCCACTGGGGATGTGCCCGCAACCCAGGGACATGCCCTTGACCGGAATGGAACCTGGGACCTTTCAGTCCGCAGGCCAACGCTCTATCCACTGAGCCAAACCGGTTTTGGCTGTTTAAACATTCTTTAATGCATTGTAGAAACATTATTCCATTTAAGTGCTGTCCAATTTTACTTTCACAGAGCCCCAGAAGTATAGTTAATTACCAGGTATGTGCCTTAATTCAACCATCATTCTTTTTTCATGGACCATTTCATTATTATTAGCCATGACTTTTTAAAAAAATCTTTATTGTTGAAAGTATATCCTCCTTTTCCCCCCATTGACCCCTTTCAGTCCTCCCCCGCCCCCACCTCAGGCCTTTACCACACTATTGTCTCTGTCCATGGGTTATGCATATACGCATGCAAGTTCTTTGGTTGATGTCTTCCCACCTACCCAATTTCTCATGGACCATTTTCATTCCTCTGAATGAATGAGTGAGGCTTAGATTTCCCAAACTTTTCATGTTATAATTATGTCTTCATAAGCTTCTCTGATTGACTTCATGATCTGGCTTTTTATTGACCTTGCTGCCTATTCTTACCCATGTTCCTTTCCTCATTGACTTCACCTCTACTGAATCTGAGAACTCTCCTCAGATATGACTCAGGTAGACCACCTTCACTTGTGTCCCCTGCTCACCACCTTCTTCAATCCTGTCACTGAGAAGATGATCAGCAGACATTAATTTGCAGACGCCAATCTACCTCTTTCAAGCCTGTAGCCATTTCACACAGCCATTCAGATGTTACAGGTACTCGAAAGATCAGGAAACAGTTACTTGGTATCCGTTGTAATACATTTCTTCCCCTCTCAATTGGACATTAAGACCTATTCATTGCATAAGCTTTAGGTTTTGAGATTTTCACAACATAAAGCCCATCACTGATAGAGTAATGAAGGAAATGTTCCACATGTTAATATATAGTTGAGAAAAGAGAGCATTGTAGATTTATTTTTTTTAATTCAGGGCCTTAATTATTAGTGATTATTTGTACCTTTATATTTTTGGCAAGTACACATGATTAAACTCTTTATAAATTCAGAAAATGAATAATGTCTTAAAATCAAGGAAAGCCCTAAGGCATCAGAGAGATTGTTTTTTTTTCAGTATCATGAAGGAAAATGGTTGCCAGCAAGCAGTGTGGCCAGGTTATCCAAGGAGACAACTGTCTCTGCTCCCCAGGGACCAGCTTCGGAAGCTTCCTTGCTGTCCAGAGCTGCTTCACTGATTCACTGTACAGGCTGGCTTTCCCTGCAGCAGTCAGCATTTAAAAATTTGTCTTCAGCCCTGCTTGTCAGCAGTCAGCTTCAGTTGGATAAAGTAATTTCATTTTCATATTTGCTCATTTCATTCATTCACTCAATCAACAGACTATCAATCTCCTATCATATGCCAAGAACTGTGTTAGGTTCTGGAGATGAAAAAATAAGATAATGGTTCCTTCTAGCACTTGAAGAGCTTACAAACTAGTGATAGAGGAAGATGTACCAATAACTCAATAAAAATAATGCTTTGACTTTATTTGTATTATTGGAATTTTATAAATCCATTCATATACACAAAGTGCTCACATAACCATGCTGGTATGTTCTGCAACTTTTAAGTGAAATGATGTAAAACAAAAACAATTTTACCATATAGATTAATTAATAAGATAAGAGTTAAGTTCCTGTGGACATTAGGACACAACAAAATGATGTTGAATTTGAGGACCTGCGGTACATTAAAAATTGAAATACACCTTTAAGGAAAGTCTAGGGATATGAGAAATCCACATGAATGTGTAAGTTATTTAGAGAGTTAACACTGAAGATTTGCATTCTGAAAACAGCTTTGAATCTTAGATGCAGATGACCTTTGTTTTAGTTGCTTATAAAATTTATGCAGAGGTATCTTCTAACAGGGGTTAGTAACTTGGGGAGGGGAGTGCTGCAAATTAAGATCCTATTGGTGGGAGGTCCATTTTTTCTGTTCTTCATGCTATAGTCTGAAACAGGAGCTACAGGATGGGATGACTAAAACAATTTACTGCCTCTGGGTACCCATAACCCTATATTGGCATAGGCATGGCTTTCTAAGTTGTTCCATCATCATTTTCACCACCAGGGTTCAGTGCAACTTTTCAGTTAGCCAGGGCCCCTAGAAATGGTGCCGAAAAGTACTGTGGCTTAAAATATAATACTTATAGTTTACTATGAACTTATTGCTTAAAATGTATCCTATTTAATATTCACAATCACTATGAAATTCATAAATTTCAGGTGTATTAAAAATAGGTCTCTGTGTCAGATTTGTGGTATTCTTTTGTTTAGATGAAATCTTTATTGTTCAGATTATTACAGTTGTTCCTCTTTTTTCCCCCCATAGCTCTCCTCCACCCAGTTCCCACCCCACCCTCTTCCCCTTCCTGTACCCCCACACCCCTTTCTCCCCAAGATTTGTCAGTCCACTCTCTTTCTATGCCCTTGGTTCTATTATATGCACCAGTTTACGCTGTTCATCAGATTTTTTATTCACTTGATTTTTAGATTCACTTATTGATAGATATGTATTTGCTGTTCATAATTTTTATCTTTTCCTTTTTCTTCTTCTTCCTCTTCTTAAAGAATACCTTTCAGTATTTCATATAATACTGGTTTGGTGGTGATGAACTCCTTTAGCTTTATCTTATCTGTGAAGCTCTTTATCTGACCTTCAATTCTGAATGTTAGCTTTGCTGGATAAAGTAATCTTGGTTGTATGTTCTTGGCATTCATCACTTTGAATATTTCTTGCCACTCCCTTCTGGCCTGCATAGCTTCTGTTGAGAAATCAGCTGACAGTCGTATGGCTATCCCCCTTGTAGGTGACTGGCTGTTTTTCTCTTTCTGCTTTTAAGATTCTCTCTTTGTCTTTTGCCCTTGGCATTTTAATTATGATGTGTCTTGGTGTGTCCTTGTTGGATTCCTTTTATTTGGGGTTCTCTGTGCATCCTGGACTTGTAAGTCTATTTCTTTCACCAGGTAGGGGAAGTTTTCTGTCATTATTTCTTCAAATAGGTTTTCAATATCTTGCTCTCTCTCATCTTCTGGCACCCCTATAATTCGGATGTTGGTACGCTTGAAGCTGTCCCAGAGGCTCCTTACACTATCTTCGTATTTTTGGATTCTTTTTGCTTTTCTGGCTGGGTATTTTTTAAAAAATATATTTTATTGATTTTTTTACAGAGAGGAAGGGAGAGAGATAGAGAGTCAGAAACATCGATGAGAGAGAAACATCGATCAGCTGCCTCCTGCACACCCCCCACCGGGGATGTGTCCGCAACCCAGGTACATGCCCTCAACCAGAATTGAACCTGGGACCTTTCAGTCCGCAGGCTGACGTTCTATCCACTGAGCCAAACTAGTTTTGGCTGGTTCGGTATTTTTTCCTTCTTTGTATTTCAAATCTTTGACTTGATTCTTGGGATCCTCTTGTCTGCTGTTGGATCTTTGTATATTATTCTTTATTTCAGTCAGTGTATGCTTAATTTCTAGTTGGTCTTTTTTCATATCCTCTTACTAAATTTATCGGCGGTTTCTAGAAAATTCTTGACAAACCTTAATACTATGGTTTTGAACTCTATATCCAGTCATTGGCTTTCCTCCATTTCTGTCATTTGTGACCTGTTTCTTTGTCTCCACATTTTGGCTGCTTCCCTGTGTTGATAGAGTGGCTTTGTGTGCTAGGTGTCCTATAGGGACCAGTGGCTCAGCCTCCCCAATTACCTGAGGTGGACACTGTTGGTGCTGCCCCTTTGTGAGCTTTGTGCACAGTCTTGTTGTAGTTATGCCTTGATTGTTGTAGGTATCACTGGGAGGAATTGACCTCCAGACCAATTGGCTGTGAGAATCAGCTGTGTCTGCAGTGGGAGAACTTCTGTGCTGAAGACACCCTTCTGGGGCAAGACTTGCTTCAGTGGGGCTTTGGTGCTCATTGAGTCTGCCCCCTGAGTGTGTCCCTTATGGATCTGAGGAGTTGTAATCTGGATGGTCTCACTCTGACCACTGGGTACACTGGCTCTTGGATCTAAGGTAGTTCTAATTTAGCCTCTGCCTGAGGCTACCCGACAGGAGCTATGAAGATATCTGCAGATTCCCCTTCCTTGTTTGGGGTTTGGAGGTGCCCAGATGAGTCCCTGCTGTGAAGCAATGCAAGCTGCTGTGGGGCCTTGGGCCTTCTCTTGGAAGTTCTGGGTCTGTCTGTCCCAGCTACAGTTGTTAGGTAATGTTCAGATTGCAAAGGGCCAGGGCATTCATATGCAAAAGCCTCTGCAGCAGCTTGGGTGGGGTGGGGTCTCAGGGAAACAACAGGGTGGAGCAAGCAGCTATGGCTGATCCTCAGCCCTGCGCTAAGGCCCGCCCCCCCCTCTCTGTGTCCCGGTAATTGCTGCAGGCACCCCTGAGAGAAAGCTGCCCTCGAGTTCTGAGTTCTGCCTGCTGCCAGACAGTCCAGGTTCTCCCTGTATGAGTCTAAGTCCCCAGAGACTCACCTGGAACTGGAGTTCAGAGCAGTAGGGGGCTTGTGACTCCCTCCTTGCCGTGTGTGCCTCTGTACCTCTGCACTTTACCTCCGTACCTCCTCTGAGTCTCAGTGTGCTTTTCTCTTTTTTTCAAGTTGTAGTATTTCCACTCAGCCAGCTTTCCTGTGGTTCTAGATGATGTCCTTTTGTCTTTTAGTTGTTTTTTGAATTTGTTGTGGGAGGCAGCAATTTCCAGTGTTTACCTATGCCAGCATCTTGGTTTCTCCAGATTTGTGATATTCTTATGTCTATGTCTTTTGTCCTATGGTTCATCTTGGCATCAGACATAGGACAGTTCAACATGAGGCCCTTGACCTAAACAGCTCCCAGTGCTAACTAAGAACTGGCAATTTACTACATTGTTTTCAGTGATTGTTCAAAAGGAATCATCGAGGTAAACTTTGTGGATTTTCTTTGGCTAACTCCGTGGTTGGCAAACTGCAGCTCACGAGCCACATGCGGCTCTTTTGCCCCTTGAGTGTGGCTCTTCCACAAAATACCACGTGTGGGTGTGCATTTACAGTGTGATTGAAACTTTGTGGCCCATGCGCAAAAGTCGATTTTGGGCCTGGGCGAGTCTATTTTGAAGAAGTACTGTTGATATTTGGTTCTGTTGACTAATTAGTTTGCTGACCAATGAACTAACTAGACTCCTTTCAACATTGAAATTCTAGACTTTAGAGACAAGAATAGACCTGGGTTGTGGGGAGGAGATGTGAGAGGCCTGTAAGTGGAAGTATCTGAGTATTGGACTGCCAGCTAGAATTAATAATAATATCATAGACTTGGGTGATGGTGTCCATAATTTTCTCCAGTATTTGTATGGCACTTATAAAAACAATTGTTTATATCTAGTAATGCATCTGCAAGTCTTCTTTGATTTTGAAGCCGCAGAACACCTCAACTGATAGCTGGGATTGTTGGAATTTAGTTTTTATTTCTAATAAGAAAACATTTTGAAGTCTACATTGAGACTCTGGGAAGGACCTTTACTTCAAAATCCTTACAGCTTCAGGATCTTTCTGACCTTGAAGAAAGGGAAAAGGAAGGTATTGTGGTTGCATCACTTCAGAAGCAAAGCTGAAGTTCTGTGCTTTACAGGTGGTGTCATTCTGAGTGCAGGAATCTCGGAGTTGGCATGGCCGAGGAGCGTTTGGGTAAGCTGGAGGAGGGTCTGTTTCTGGAATGTGTTTGGGTAGTAGGGACCTCTCTTTTTTTCTTTGATTTAAAACTCATCTTTTCGGATACATCATCAAGTTCTCCCCTTGTTAAACCACTAACCCTCTGAGCAGAATTTTTCTGCCTTTCAACACTGGTTTTTTGCTTGCTTGTTTTTGTTTTTTAATTTTAAGCAATACCTGAAAGAACCATTAACTTTAAAATTTTAGAGATGACTTCTTGCTAGGATGCTTGGAGGAGGGAAATTTTCGTTAAGGTTTTGCTTCAAATACTGATCTCGTGTAGCCTTCCATTAAAATTACCTTCCAAAGATTTAAATAAACTCTCATGAAAATATTCAATCCTTTGCCTCTTATAGATGGGCTTGAGGAGAAAGAGTGAAATGTAAATAGGATATTCTGATCAGTACTGAGTTTTTTCCCTAAAATCTATAGCACTTTGGCTTAGGGTTTTAAGTCAGAGGCAGGGCTGTTTGTGGATGGAGTGGATTAACTGCTGCCCTGGCCTGCTTGGGTTGCATAAGTTCCTCCCCCCGCCCTCCCCCATCCCCTGCAATACCCTCGAGATCTCTTGGCATCAAAGGGTCAGGAGGGGGACACCTTTGAGGCCTCCCCTGCCTTCCTCTCCAAGCTGGAAAGGGAGACAAGGAGGGAGGCCCTGATGAGATATATGCCACAGTACAGAGCCGCCTGGGTTACCTATAGTACCCCCCACACCCCCATCCTATCCCAACCTCACTGCATGCCCTATAGTGGTCCCTTCATGGGCTCAGTCTCTTCTAGGCTCCTTGGAGACATAGCTCCCTTGACTGACCATGCTAAACCCATTGTTAGTTCTGGTCACATAGGGAGAGATAAAAAAAGTCTGAAGTTGATCCAGAGGGACCTCAGCAATTTCGATGGGCCTTCTACCTGCACAAATTTCTGCAGGCCTGCACCTCCTGCCTGGCCCCAGCACCTCCCCACTCAGCTCTCCCTTTTTCCTTGCCTGCACTCCCATTGGAGGGGCCAGCAGGGGCAGACCACTCATGCAGCCCCCAGCTCCAGCTCTGTCTGTGCCCCACATGGTAGATGCCCATGTGATGGACCCACGGGGAGAGGTGCTCTGCTCCAGGCACCTAGGCAACAGCCGGGCAAGTGGGCTTTTGCCCAGGCTGAGGTGGTGCCCAAGATGGGGCTAAGCTTGCCCAAGGGTAGTAGCCAGAGGAAGCCCACCACCCTCACCCCATCCCCAGCCCCAATCAGGTAAATGTGTAGATGTGGGTATGCTTTGGAAGTGAAAACTTTCTAGGGGTGGTTTAACATATTCCAAAAGCACATAAGGAAATGTGATAGGTGGATTTGAGTCCTGATGTACTGTCAGCGGAAGTTATTCTGATACTAGTAGCCCATCCTGCGATATCGTGTGCAGTAGTCCACCTGCTGCTGCTGCGGGCGCCGGGGGGAACCGAGGTGCACCACAGGGAGCTGCGAAGCTTCCACAAGAGGCTGAATCGAGCCACCAGCGCTCACAGGAGCCGGGAGGGACTCACGCCAATTCTGCGGGAGGCCAGAGGGAGCCTTGCTGCTTCCACGGGATGCGGGCCCACAGTCTCCTCTCCAGGCTTGTGCTCCATTGCAGAGGCTGCCAGCGAGCCCTGTCCTTGTCTGTGTCCGCTCTGGCTCCAGGGGGCCGGCCCAAGTCCAGCACGACGGCTTGCCAGCCCTCCTGTCTCTGTCTCCATATTAGCTCAGGCCTCACCTGTGCGCACAACCTCCTGGTGTATGGTCATGACATGTTATGGTGTCCTGGCCTAATTTGCATATTTCCTCTCTCTCTCTCTCTCTCTCTCTCTCTATATATATATATATATATATATATATATATATATATATATATCCCATGTAATAAAAATCTACTATGCAAATTGTCTCCTTGACCAGAAGTTCAACCAGGGGGTGGGGCCTGCTGGCTACCTGCCATAACCTACTTTTAGTTAAAAAGTTTTAATTTCAAACCATTCTTTGTGGTTACTTCAAGTCAGCATGGCTTAGTTTGTTGAACTTTGTCCCATGCATCAGGAGGTGAGGGCAAATGCCCGGTTTCAAATTCAATTCTAGTACGAGGGCTGGCCGTAGGCATCTAGTCTCTCTCTCTCTCTCTCTCTCTCTGTCTCTCTCTCTCTCTCTGTCTCTGTGAAATCCAGAACTAAAAAAAATAATCAAGCATTTTTATTAAACACACAACAAAAATCCCTTCCTAACTGTTGGCCAGCTATCAAGGAGTTGCTGGAGATAACGAAGAATGTGTGAGCAGTAACTGCCTACGACTTCCCTCCTCAGGACTGTATTTCTGGAAACGTACTGGTGGGGCCACTGCTCCATTCACTTGTCCTGCCTCAGCCTCTGTGGACCCCACTGCGGGTCATGTGTGTGTTCCTCCGCTCCCTCCAGCTCAGCCCAGCACCAAACCTACCTACTTACTTCTGTGTCCAACACAGATCCTTTGACGCATGATTCCAAGTGAATGTACTGGTTCCTCTACTCCTGCAAAGAGAGGAGAGTCATTACTACATCACATTAAGTCAGTGAGAGTTAAATGCCTGAGTGAGTGAAAGAAATTCTGAGTGAATAAGATTTAATAATAGACCTAAATGACCACAGATAACTGCTGGTGGCTTAGCAATCTGAGATGCAGAATGGTGCCAACCACACAGAGGACAATAGCACAGCGTCCCCTAGTGGAGCAGTGGGACTGGGAAACAGGCCAGCATGTTTTGTGGCAGGAGAAACAAGGGAAACGCAGAATTCATATTTATCTGTTTTCTAGGAGGGCTTTTTCTGGAGAAAGCAGCCGCCTTGGCTAAGGGATACATTTAGACCTCTCAATGCCACATACAAGCAAAACATGGCACAGACGCTACATGACAAGGATTGTCTAATGAGGATGAGATTTTCTATAAGAATAAAGGGTAAATGGGGACAATTTGGAATTCTTATCTGAAATGGTTAGGTGGGATTCTAGGCAGAGTGCAAGGGCCTCCAATTCCTATGTGGTTAATTAGTTTTCGGATGCTGTTCTCTTGGTGCCTGCCCAAGTTGCCTCCCAAAGTTCCTTACTGAGAATGAAAGCAAGTGTTTTTCTCTGTGTTGACCAGTGAGCCAGCAAATACATAGTGTGCTTAAGGCACAGCCTGGGAATGGGGATCAGTGAGGTGTGGGGAATCCAGGAGGTGAGGAACAACAAATGGGATCGTCCTGGAGACTCATTTCCTGACCCCTTTCAGTGGCTCACCAGATCGCTAGCTCAGCAGGTACCAGCACATAATGGAAAAAGAACCCCCTTTTCCAATGAGATAATTTCTTTCATCCAACAGCTTTCATGGTGGTGGTATAGATGTCCCTGCCTCACCTTGCCTATAAGCATGATGCATTCCATGCAGGCTCCCTCTCCACAGGACCTGTAGCCATGGGACACATGGTCCAACTAAGTCTGGCCTAATCCTCTTCTATGGAAGCACCGGGAGGTGGCTGAGGTGGGGACCTAGATGATGCACGGCGGAGGGGACAGCAGTCACAGGAGGTAGCTGCTGCCAGCTCCTCCCCTACATTCCCCCCAACCAGGCACTGAGCTCCTGGGGCCATTAGGCAGTGATGGCGAACCTGTTGAGCTCTGTGTGTCAGCATTTTGAAAAACCCTAAATAACTCTGGTGCCATGTCACATATAGAAATTTTTTGATATTTGCAACCATAGTAAAACAAAGATTTATATTTTTGATATTTATTTGATATATTTAAATGCCATTTAACAAAGAAAAATCAACCAAAAAAATGAGTTCTTGTGTCATAGGTGCGCCTCACTGCCATAAGGGGCTCCGTGGCTCAGATCCAAATAGTGTGTGTTGTACGTTGACCACAGATGGAGAAGAGGGGAAGATGGTGAGGAAGAGGAGGGGAGGACGAGGAAGAGGCCAACTCAGCCAGTGACTGCAGGGAAAGCAGCTTCAGGAGGCACAGCGCCTACAGGTACCCACCCAGCCCATGGCTGAGGGCTCTTGCCCACCTCCTCTGCCCTCACCCGAGCTCTCCCAAACCCGAACCCCAACCTCCACTCCCCCGACTGAGGAGAAATGTCAGGGCACATCGAGTGACACTCACACACAATAGAAACAAACACAACACAACACAACAGCACACCTACATCTACCAGAGGACAGAGCGAATTGTTCATGGAGGTTGCCTTGTTTCAGTTTGCAGGCCACATACTGGCTCGCTCTTTCTCTGCCCCCAGCCCTCCCATTTTCCTCTTTAATGCTGTTCTCTTGGTGCCTGCCCAAGTTACCTCCCAAAGTTCCTTACTGAGAATGAAAACAAGTGTTTTTCTCTGTGTTGACCAGTGAGCCGGCAAATACATAGTGTGTTTAAGGCACAGCCTGGGAATGAATCAGGTGAATTATCACATTTGTTTTGGCTTTGCTTGCAGTGTCTCCATGAGGCAGGACCAAAACTTTGGCACATGGATCCATTGCATTCATTTTTTCTCCCCTTGTGTTGGTTTGGTATTTTGGGATGAAAGAAGCCTCTTGTTTTGCAAACCTCTCTGTGTTTCTAATGTGGTTTCCTTTAGGTTTATATTATATATCTGTTCTTTAAAAGGGACTTAAGGATTTAGAGAGGTTGTCTCCCTCCCTGTTCCCTCTTTTTCTCTCTCCCTCTCCCTCACTCTCTCCCTCTCCCTCTCTCCTCTTTCTTACACACACACACACACACACACACACACACACACTCCCCTTTGCACGCCTAGCTGTGTGGTTTTAAAATTATGTTGAGGAAATGGATCAGTTTGGGTTATGTCAACCTAAGAAATATTCAAACCTGTAAGAACTTTTGTGAGTTTATTTGAGCCAAACTGACAATTGCTGGGAAGCAGAATCTCAAAGGATTGAGAAAATGCTCCAGAGAATGGCAGTTTCGCACCTTATTTGATACATTACAATCCAAATAAGACTTACATGTATTAAATCCATTGGTGATAGAATAAAAAGTAAAATGATAGACACATACTTCTTTTTTAAAAATATATTTTATTAATTTTTTTATATTTTTTTAATTGATTTTTTACAGAGAGGAAGGGAGAGAGATAGAGAGTTAGAAACATCGATGCGAGAGAAACATCGATCAACTGCCTCCTGCACATCTCCCACTGGGGATGTGCCCGCAACCCAGGTACATGCCCCTGACCGGAATCGAACCCGGGACCCTTCAGTCCGCAGGCCGACGCTCTATCCACTGAGCCAAACCTGTTAGAGCGGCACATATTTCTTTTACATAGGTGGGTACAAGATAGTTAATAGTCAGCAACTAGTTCAATAACAGTGAGGGCATTTGTGGTCTCCCTTCTAATGTGGTATCTGTGCTTTGAGGGGTCTAGAAAAAGGAAATTATTTTGAGATTCCAAAGGAATGTTATGGTAGATGCAAAAAGACAACATACAGGCTTAGTAAGGTGAAAATTGAACTTAGTCAGGTAAGATTCTAGCCTAGAACGTGACTACTGCTTTTAGTTTTAAATTCAGCCCTAGCCAGTTTGGCTCTGGGATAGAGCGCTGACTTGTGGACTGAAGGGTCCGGGTTTCATTCTCGGTCAGGGCACCTGTCCATATTGTAGGCAACTAATCAATGGTTCTCTCTCATCCTTGATGTTCCTCTCTCCCTCTCCTCCTTCTCTGTCTGAAATCAATAAAAATATATATTTTTTAAACAGTTTTAATTTCAGATCATCCTTTGTGGTTATTTTAAGTCTCTGAGTTAGTAAGGCTGCCACACAGGCACGGGAAGAAGACCACGGCCCCAGCACCGCTCGGTATACAATGTTTCATTTTAGCTTGCCATTGTACACTCAATCTTTAACTTAAGGATCAATATAAGTCTTTGTAAATTTAGTTGGCATTACTAAATTATTTTCTTAATGATTTTTATCCAATTAGAGTCTTAATCAGAAATAACTTTGTTCCCTCAACCCCAGGCAAGTCCTTGCTGGCTTTATGCTTAAAATTCCAAAAAATATAGGAGAGGTCAGAGAGTTGTTGGCTGGCTTACCAGAACTCATTGGAAAATGCAACCAGACTTTGTCAAAAATAAAATAAGGTGGCAGAGAACCATGGGCTCTTTGAATGAACCGGAATTACAGCAAATTTCAAGAGCTTGCTTTCAGTGGCATTTGTGGCTATGAGTTGGTTTATTACTTTCACATCAGTGGTTCTTTAATAAATAGTATAAGAGTAAACAAATAACAAAAATTATGTTTTCTCATTCATTTATTTCCCAGAAAAACAAGCCACTTGATCTTTGAATTTGTTAGCTGTTTTCAGTTGATTTTTTAAAGTCTCTGCCTTAAATGGTTTTGTTAGTGTAAGCATGTCAAACTTGCAGCCGGCAGGCCGCACATGCCTCATTCCCGCCAGCCACGAGTTTGACATGCTTGCTCTAGGGGAGTGTTCTTTCTTGCTGTTTTATGGCTAGCCAGCATTCCCATGGGCATAGACATCATTAATTAGTCAGAACAATAATACTTATACTATGATGTAGATTTTGCCAGCCAACAAGAAAGGATTTTGGAATTTTCAGTTATTTGGAGCTTGATTTGAGTTTCTGATTTTTCTTTCATCATTTTTTCCTTGTAGATGGAGTCCTAGAACATAATTTCATTTTTTGATTAACTGACCTTATCTGGGGCTCTTCAAGTTCTTCGTCTCTGGTGGATTATGGATCAACTGCCTGGGGTGGTTGGAAATACACAGATTTTATCCTGACAGCCCCAAGCTGTGAATTAATTGTGGGGTCTGGCTGAGAAATGTTCCTTTATAAAGGTAATAAATAGCCTGGCTGCATCAACCTATGAACGATCAGATCATGGTTTGATTTCCCGTCAGGGCAGATGCCCAGGTTGCAGGCTCAAACCCCAGTGTGTGGTGTGCAGGAGGCACCCAGTCAATGATTTTCTCTCGTCATTGATGTGTCTATCTCTCTCTCCCTCTCCCTAATTTTTGAAATTAACAAAAAATATATTTTTAAAAGGTGATAATTCTTTTATTCTCTAAAGATTAAGGAAAGTTATTTATGTATATGCTATTTTCAGTTAGCTTTATATTAATCAAGAGACCTGAGACGATTTCTCAACCCACTAATCACTGAAGTTCAAAACCATTCCTGAAGGGTAGTTGGAGTCTGTATTAGTTTGATAGGTCTAGCGTAACCAAGAACCACAAACTTAGCTTAAGTCCAAAATTGAAATGTTACGGTTCAATATCTATGTCACCCCAACCCAAATTCATATGTTGAAACCCAATGACCAATGCAAGAGTATTATTTCATTTGGCAAGTAATTAGGGTTAGAGGAGATCATAACGGTGAAGCCCTCATGAATGAGAATAGTGTCCTTGTAAGGGTCATGAAGAGCTTGCTTCCTCTCTGTCTACTCTCCATGTGAGGATGCCGTGTGATATCAGTTGTGTACTGTAGGCAACCGATATATTTCTCTCTCATATTGATGTTTCTCTCTTTCTCCCCCTCTCCCTACCCCCTTGTCTCTCTTTAAAATCAATAAACATATCTTTGGGTGCGAATTTTAAAAAAAAATCAAACATGGATATTGAGAATTTCAAGAAAATGGCAACATTTTTGAACTGTAAAGTGTGTCCCACTCCACACCACTGTAACTGGTGTATTTTGTAGGTCAGCTATTTTTCCAGGAAGCAGTATGGCCATGGGAGGAAGACTGTCAGATTTCAGCTTTGAAGAGGAGCTCAGATTGCCAGACTGGACTAGCTCTTCTGAATTTCCTGAGAATAAAGTATGGTAGCAACCATCTCAGGTAGAAACTGTAGCTTAACTCTAACCCTGCTGTTTGGCTTAACAATAGAAAAGTTATTTTGATTTTCTGAATTATAGAAATCATCCCATTCGATTGAATGCCTTATTGATTGTAATGTGAATATCCCATTGATTGTGATCTTACTGGTTTTAGGAAGCACATTCTTCTAGTCCCCAAAACCAGGACAGCACATTTACTCTAAATTGCCTCGATGGCTCTAGATAATGTGTTCCTGGTGACTCAGTGGTCCCAAGAGCCAGGGCTCTAGATAATGTGTTTCTGTTAAGGCACTGATCCTGAGATCCAAAACTATAATTAACATGCTTAATTCTGCTTCTGCAAACTGCTTTATTGCCAACCAGGTTCCTCAACCCAAACCCTGGGATGTAGTCAATACCTTTGTGATTTTTGCCTCTATAAATCTGGTATTGCGGACATCTTATCAATTTGAGATTTGGGAGAGTGAAATGCCCCCTCAGAGCCCCGGATTGCAATAAATGTGACTCTTTAATTCGACTTCTTGAGGCGTCCTTCTGTGATTCGTGGGGTACATTATAACAAGATGCCAGGCCCTGTGGCTTTCTTGGAGAGCTCTTCAATACTCCCCTCCTCCCACCTTCTTTTACACCCCCTCCCCACATCCCACCATGCCTGGGCTCTGGGGCCACCCACGTGTGCAGTCCAAATCCTGCCTCACTGTGAGTGGAGAGGGGAGACCCAGAGGGAGATAGTTCTCTTTTCTGCAGGTGAAAGAACCACTTGGTCCCTGATGATTCTGTGGAAAAAAGCCTAAATAAAGGTTAGAACTTGAGGTGGGGGAGGGCTGCTTGGTTGCTAAGGGGCACATGCAGGACAGGCTGCCAATTGTGACATGGCTGCCAATTGTGACATGGCTGCAGATTATTGGGCTCCTGCTCAGCGCAGGGACTTGGTCCCACTTCTCTGGGTTGCGTGTACGTGCCCCAGTATTTTGGATCGCTCCTTGTGCTCCAGTCTCCTGGATCGCGTATTGTGCTCCATTATTTTGGATTACCTCTTGTGCCCCAGTCTTCTGGGTCACTCTCCTTGCCCCATTCGCCTTGGTGGCTCACTGTGCCCCGGACCTCTGCCTGTCATGTCCGGGCTGCACATGTGGGCCCCACGGTTCCTGTTCCTATGGCAGCTGTTGTGGCTGCAGGTCCAGGCAGCTCCGATTCCGGAGGTGGCCATGGACTCTCTCCTGCTGACCCCCATGCCCCTGGGGCCCACCAAGCCCTGGTCTTGGGATCAGCAAAATCCTGCACACCTTGACCTTTCTTCTGTCAACCATGAAGTCTCAGCTGTACTTGCAGAGGCCCCTGAGAAAACGGAACCTTCTCCAAACCCTCAGGAGGCTTTAGTTCAGCTTCCACCCCAACAAGAAGCTGCAACTCAGCCTGCAGTGTCCTCTGAGCCGTTGAAATTTTTGTTGGACCACCACGGAGATCAAGATAAACAGCAACCCTATCGTGAATATGTTCGCTCTTCAAAGAGATCAATTCTCCCTTCTGTGCCTCTTGAAGAGATAAAAAATTCTCACATCCATCAGGCTCAGCAGCCAACCTTTCCACCCGTGGACCTGGGACTCACCATCACTCCTGAACACACTTCGGGGGCTGCGGCTACAGCCCTGCAGCAGAATGCAGCTCCACCAAAGCCCTCTGAGGTGACATTTCAACAGGAAGCGGGGGTTCAGGGTCAGTGGCCAACCATCCCACCCGTGGACCTTGGACTCACCATCCCTCCTGAACACACTTCGGGGGCTGCGGTTATAGTTCTGCAGCAGAATGCAGCTCCTTCAAAGCCTTCTGAGGTGACATTTCAACAGGAAGCGGGGGTTCAGGGTCAGTGGCCAACCATCCCACCCGTGGAACTTGGACTCACCATCACTCCTGAACACACTTCGGGGGCTGCGGCTACAGCCCTGCAGCAGACTGCAGCACCTTCAAAGCCCTCTGAAGTGACATTTCCACTGGAAGTGCTGGTTCAGGCTCAGTGGCCAAACATTCCACCCGTGGACCTGGGACTCACCATCACTCCTGAACACACTTCGGGGGCTGCGGCTACAGCCCTGAAGCCGAATGCAGCTCCTCCAAAGTCCTCTGAGGTGACATTTCCACAGGAAGCACCGGTTCAGGCTCCTCAGCCAACCTTTCCAGCTATGGACCTGGAGATCACCATCACTCCAGAACCGACTTTGGAGGCTGATGTTACAGCCCTGCAGCAGACTACAGCTCCTGCAAAGCACCCCGAGGTGACACTTCAACATCCAGAACTTGCTCAGGTTACGCAGCCAACTTTTCCTGAGGTCACAGCCACAGGTCTACTGTTCAACCTAGAAGTCACCATAACTCCGCCTCCAGAGACATCAGAGACAGTTCCTCCAATGACTGAACAGAGTGCCACCATGAACATCTGTGAGCTCTGTACCTGCAGTAATGGGACACTGTCGTGTATTGGTTTTGACTCAAAGCAGAGGCTCGACAGAGTGCCAGTACCAGAGCCCAGCACCTATAATGGCACCTTCACCATCTTGTAAGTATTGCCTTTCCTCATTTGCTCTCTGCATCCTGGCTGACATGGCAGCCTTTTCCTTGAGGTCTTCCTGGGCCTTCCTCATCTCCCCCAAACCATGTTGAATGACTTTGTTTTTATCTTTGTTTGATAGCTCTTCCTTATCTTTATTCTTCTTAATACTTTGTTCCCCCTTAACCAGTCTTTTGCTTGTAATTGCCCATATTATTTTTCCAAATTTTTAGCCCTAGCACTTCATTCCTTAACCTCTACTCTCCTCCCACTTATGCTTCATTCTCTTTATAGCCACATGGCCCTCTCCCAGACTCATTGGTGGTGATACAACAAAGTGGTTAGGAGTAGAGATTCTACAACCAGAGTGACTGGCTTTGAACCCACTACGCCTTTATTAGTGTTGAGACTCAATTTCCTCACCTGTAAAATGAAGATTATATAGTTACCTTTACATAGGATTGTTGTGAGTTTTAGGAGAGTTAATGTGTGTGTGTGTGTGTGTGTGTGTGTGTGTATACATATATATAATTTATAAAATTTCCTAACATATGTCTGTGTTCGCTATTATTATTTGATCCCTCAGTCATATCTAGAACTTATCTTTGTCCCCTGGCTTTCTATATAAATGACCCATTTTGTTCCCAGCCCAGGTTTAAGTACTGTGTGAGCCACAGAAGTATGACTTTGTCTATGGAACATGACAGTGGTAGGGGGGAAGAAAGGGAATATACATAAAAAAGGAGGTGATATATAATTAAGCTCTGAAAGAAATACAGGCCAGAGGTGCTATAATACAGCAGAATCTTTAGTTATTGGTGTAAGGAAGTCAGGGAAAGCTGCATGGATAACCCAGAAGTTTAGCTGGGACTTAAGGGAGGCTATGGTTTGGTAAAATAGTGAGTACAGTAGGGCAAAGGCATGGCTACAGGAATGATCATGACTTAATAGACCAGTCTGGTTATAAAGAATTGATTTAGGAAGTAGTGATAAATATGATGAAAACTCTTGACTATCAGATCAAGGGGTTTCGAAGTTACACTGAAAAAAGGAGTTCTAGTGAAAGTTTTCAAGTGAGGAAGACAGATGAGTAAAAAAAAAGGGGGGGGGGGCGGGGTGGGGATTATTTCAGATTCCATAGGTAGAGTGATCTAGAAAGGAAATCTTGACTCAGGGAGACCAAGTAAAATACTCTAGGAGTTCAGTGAGAAGACTCTGAATCAGAATGTTGTGATAGAAGAAGAAAGAAAATCCTCGGAACACTATAAAGGAAGAACTGACAAGCTTTAGTAATTGACTGGAGTGAGGATGGGATGTACAGTCAAGAGAAAGATCAAATATGACCCTGGAAAATTTCTGTCCTGGATGATGAGGAGAATGATGGTGGTATGACAGGTGGGCATACAGCAGTTGTGAAAGAGAGCCAGGTTTAGGAGGTGAGCTCAGTTTGGGCTTCTTTCATTGGTGAGCAAAAAGCAACAAGAAGGCTTCTGCTTGAGAGGAGATGTCCACTAGGCAGAGGGGCAGACAGATAACTGACTTTTTCTGACCTTCCTGAAAAATATGTAAACTGAATAGGTAAGTTATTGCTGAGGGATGAGGACAAAGCTAAAGATTCAAAGTCATCCACTGAGTTAGTGTTTGAAACTGAACCTCAGGAATTTAACAGCTTGTTTTAAACACTTGTAATTCATGGACACATGAATTCTCACTGTTTGTGGGTTTTTTAAAAAAATACATTATTATTGATTTCAGAGAGGAGGGGAGAGGGAGAGAGAGAATGATGAGGTCAATGATGAGAATCAATGATGAGATGAATGATGAGAATCATTGATCTGCTGCTTACTTCACGCCCCCTACTGGGGATGGAGCCACAACCCAGGCATGTGCCTTTGACCAGAATTGAACCTGGGACCCCTGAGTCCACAAGCTGATGCTCTATCCACTGAGCAAAACCAACTGGAGCTCACATTATATCTTTATTAATTGTGCAAACTGGAAAGCTGACAGATGTGGAGATTAGAAAGCTTGTGTTTCCTGCATTTAAATATCAAGGTTGCAATGATTGTTTTACTTATTCTGTTCATTTGTTTCTTACTTATCCAATGATATTAACTGTTTCTTTGCAGAAACTTGCAAGGAAACGCCATTTCTTACATTGGTAAAGATACGTGGAAGTCATACCATTTGGTTGAGAAACTGTGAGTATATTCTCTCCATACGTAAATTTAAAAAAACTAACTGCATTGTAAGAACTTCTTGGTCCAGAATTTTGAGGTCAGTAGCTCTGAGAAAAGGTATTTCCTACTCTGTATCCCAAATCAAGTCTATTGATTGCAATTCTGTTCATTTTAAAAAATTAAATTTGGTAGGCCCTCTTTATAATCACAGTCAATTGAAACTTATTTTCTTTTATGATAAGCAACACATGATTATTTTTTTTAATATATGAAAATTAGATAGCAGAAAACCCTGCTTGTGTCCTCATCCCCACCCGAAGGTAACTGCTTCTCTATGTTTCCTATATTTCCTTACATATCCTTTTCAATGCATTTGCCTACATACATATTTACAGATAGCAAAATAGGTATGTTATGTGATTTTCATATCTTTCTTTACATAATTGATAACATCCTACGTCTTGATTCTTTCTCCTCATAATATATCTTACACATGTTTCCTTCTTGTTAGAGAGAGGGTTACCCAATTCATTTAAACTGTTTCAGAATATTTCATAGTTTAATAATCCCCCTATTGATGGCTATTTAGATTATGTCCAGTTTTCTTGTTACATGTATTTGATGCAACATACATTCTTGTCCATGCATCTTTGGGACCATGGGCTGGTATTTATGTAGAATAGATATTTAGAAATGGAATTGTTGGGATGAAACTATATTGATACAGCATTTAATTTTCCTTAAAGAAATTATGCCAATTTATACACCACTAAGTGAGCAACTACAGTATTTATTGTCTTCTATCCTTCCATCACTAGATAGTCTCCATTTTTTGGCTGATCTAATGGGTGAATAAAGGCGGTCCCACCTAAGTTTGAATTTTTCTGATTACTTGTGAATTCAGATACTTTTATTTATTTATTGAACATCTGTTTCTTAAAAATAATATTTTATTGATCCCAGAAAGGAAGAGGGAGAGAGAGAGAGATAGAAACATCCATGATGAGAGAGAATCCATTGATTGGCTGCCTTCTGCACACTCCACACCGGGGATTGAGCCCGCAATCTGGGCATATACCTCTACTTGGGAATCAACCGTGACCCCTTGCTTCATAGGTTGACATTCAAACATTGTGCCCTGCTGGCCAGGCAGGTTTGGAGATTTCTAAGTCAGCTTGAGATTTATACCTTGGAAAGAAGAGGTTCCTAACTTAGAGTCAGTGGACCACCCAAACTGCACCATTTCTTACCATTTTTCCTCCCAAATATCTCTTGGTTATCTGCAGAAGCCTATATTCTTGAGGACTATATTTTTAAAAGATGTATAAGTTAAAATATATATGAAAATAAAGGAAAGCTATTATTAAAATGCGTATTAAAAACATTTTTTTATTTTCCTATGATTATTTATTTTTTAATCCTCCCCTGAGGATATTTCCCCTTTGATTTCTGGAGAGAGTGTAAGAGAGAGGTGAAGACAGAGAGAAATATCAGTGTGAGAGAGACACATTGATTGGTTGCTTCCTGCAGGAGCCCCTAACAGGCCTGGGCTGGGGAAGAGCCTGCAACCCAAGTATGTGCCCTTGACCAGAATTGAACCCGGGACCTTTGGTCAATAGGCAGACATTCTATCCACTGAGCCAAACCAGCTAGGACTAAAATTTTTAAAAAAATAGATTATTGAAAGGCCAGCCACGATGGCTCAGTGGTTGAGTGTCAGCCTATGCACATCGAAGTCCCTGTGGGATTCCCATTGAGGATACATGCCCAGTTGCAGGCTCAACCCCCAGTGGGCTGTGCAGGAGGAAGCTGATCAATCATTCTCTCTCATCATTGATGTTTCTCTCTCTCTTTCTACCTCTTCCTTCCTCTGTAAAATTAACGAAAGTATATTTTTAAATTAAAGCAATAAAAATATTATTGATACTACTTCTCTTTTTTACGTTTTTCTTTAATCCTTGTCCTAAGATATTTTTTCCATTAATATTTTTCAAAGAGAGTGGAAAGAGGGAAAGAGAGAAAGAGAGAGAGAGATAGAAAGACATGAGAAAGAGATATCGATTGACTGCCTCCTGCTGGTTTGGGGCTAGGGATTGAACCTACCACCAAGGTATGTACCCTTGACTGGGAATTGAACCCATGACCTTTTGGTTTGTTGGCCAGCACTCTAACCACTAAGCAAAACCAGCCATGGCAAATCTGCTCCTCTTATAAGTAACACAAGCTATAGTGGTTGATCTGATAACTATTATAACTTCAATGTAGTCATGAGAATAAATGTTATTTTGAGATATCTGCAACAAATATATTATATGAAAACATCTGTGAATTTATTGGAGACCTAATGAAGTACTATACTGTTAATCTAGTATGGTTTGTTGCCTACATTCACAATGTAGGGCAATGCTAATTTTTGGTAGATGTTTGTGAAAATAGAGATGTAATTTTATTTCCCATTCAGGTTTGGCCCCCTGAATTCAATCCATACAATGCTATTCACCGACTCTGGCCTGAAGTGGTAATCAGCAAATGAAAATTATATGCACACTTTGGCATGTATTCAAGAAAGTGTAGTTTTCTAGGGAAAGGGTCCATAGTTTTATGAAATTCTCACAGGGCTCTTGTCTCCAAAGATTAATAGTCCCAAATGTAGAGGAAAAGAAAGACAGTTCCTTGCCTATAAAGCTGTGCTTATTCTCATGAGTAATAGTAAATGGATGATTTGTTTTACACAAAAGTAGTAGACTGAAAATGATGTTTGTCATTTTCTGAAATCATGGAAAAGGTATTTATGGAACGTCTGCTGTGTGCCAGGAACTGTTTTATGTGCCAGAATTACATGCTCAAGAACAAAGTAGACAAATTACTCCATTTTTCAAGGGGTTTACAAGTATATAATATGAAAATGAATACCTATATATATAAAAGCCTAATATGCATATTGTCCCCATGGGAATTCTACTGGGAGGCCGATGGCTTGCTAAGATGTGCGCTGACCATCAGGGAGTGGTGCGAAACAAATGAAGGAAGGCCCTGGCCAGCAGCCAGCAACCAGGGGAGGGAGGCCCTGGCCAGGCAGCAGGAAGGTCCCAATTAGCCCTGATCACCAGCCAGGTATATGGACCCTACCCTATTCATGAATTTTGTGCACTAGGCCTATATTGTGTATATATATACACACATATATACGTATTAACTAGGTACATATCATTTCAAATATTGGTAAGTTCTTTGGAAAGAAAGAAAGCTGAGTAAAGAAAGTGAATCCATTTTAGAATGCTATATTGTTTGCAAAAGAGGACGGGAGAAGAAAGGTTTGAAAAAACACACACAGATTATCTTCCTTCAATTAAATAAGAATTAGGGTATTTCGCGGCACCATTACCCGGGTTTCCCCATATATATTTCTGTGCAGGAAATAATTGTAGTTATTTTGCATTTTGATCCAGATATAACCTTTTCATTTTTCAGAAATCTCAGTGCAAATAATTTGAGAGAATTACGTAAAGATTCATTTGAAGGCCTGGCTTCCCTCCAGTATTTGTAAGTTAATTGTATTTACTTATGAGATTTTAGTTATATTATCTATAAAATAAATAAGGGGTTCAAATGAAAAAATTTCTACAATTTCTTCCCCCAATAAAATTCTACAATTCCATAAGTCTGTGTAGCTCATCTCTAGCATTTAATATCTCCTATGCATTTTCAGTTTCAGTTTTGCCCTCTAGACAAAATATTGATAGGAAAAACTCTTCAGTTATGGAGTAAAAGTGGTGATGAGGTCTGAGTAATGATACACATTATTATGAGCCTTGTTATATAAGGTTTATATACCATCTGCTTATATTTATATTTAGTTTAGGGCCCAAGAATCAAATAGGGCCTATGATTGCTCATTACATTTTTTTAATTTAAATTCTTAATTTTTAAAGTATTACATAACTATCCTTTCCCCCCCATTTACCTCTCCCTGGCCACCTCCTTCCTCCTCCAGATTGTTTGGATCTTAACAGCACATAAGTTAAGAAGGATTTTCACACTTTTAAAGGACTTTGAAAGAAAAGAAACAAAGAAGAATATGCAAGACAGACTATTTGTGGCCTGCAAAGCCTAAAATATTTACTGTCTGACCTTTACATAAAAGGTTTTAAAATGTTGATTTAGTAAAATGAGAGGAATTTAGCTTAACCTCGAATTGCCTCCTATAGGACAAGGAACTATAAAGCATTTACATTAATTTGAATGCCATTAACCCAAAATTTTTTAATAATTGATTCTAAATTAGATTAACATTTACAATTAAATGTTTTAGCAGATGACTTATGTAAAAAATGTTATTAAGAACATATTATATTATGAAGAGAGCAGACTGGTGTTGAGGATTTCAATGCAAGAATTGTTATACCAATACTAAATGTAAATGTTTAAAATGATGGTTAAGTGGTATTAGAAATGTCTCCACTAAGTAAATATATCAGAAATGCCCCTAACTTCACTAATTAAAAAATAAAAATCTCTTCAGCCTCCTTGTCAAGGAAGAAATGCTTTTCTAGTATCCTATTTACTTAGAAATAGGGAGATGTTGGTTACTATAAAAACTCAACTATGATTCTTTGTCCATGGCACCCAGAGGTGTGTATGTCATTAATCCTTATTAGGCTAATGAATGATGCTATTTAGCAACTGGGTTCTTTCTGCAAATATGGAAGGCTTCAGGCAAGTAGGTATAAAGAGCCTCACATGACACTAAAAATAGTCATTTGTATTATCAAACCTTTCAAACTTCAGAGGGACATCCACTTTTATATTGGTCTTCTTGCTATCTCGCTTTCAAACCTTCCATACAGTTTGGAGGAAATAAAATGAAGTAAACAACTGCTCAATAGGTTATGTCATTCATTACTTCTACTGTGAAATACTTTGTAAGCTACCTATTTGATGCTAGCATAAAATATTCCCATCCATTAAAAAATGCCTATCAATAAGCAATCTAAAACAGAACATGCCAAGCACTGTACCTAGAACTATAGGCACAAGATAGCTATGTCAGGGTTCCTACCCTTCTGATAATTGATGCTCTCATAGGGAAAATAAACATATCAACTCAAACCATAGAGCACAAGTACTAAATGGAAGACTATGTGCTGCAGTGGCACACAAGAGGGAGCCATGAAATAATAAAACTACATTTCTTTTAAAAATCATTTTTCTCTCTACTTCCCAGCTATTTATTTATTTGATAAATATTTCAGTTTGCACCTGTTTGCATGTCAGTAGACAATGCTGATGAGCAAGACCCAGTCCATACTTTAAGGAGTTTATACTCAGAGGAGATAGGATGCAAAAATAACTCTATTAAAATTTGGTAAGAAATGAATATATAAATTGGTTTGGGTGACAGCAGCGGGAAAAAAAGACTTTATGTTGGATCAGCAAAGATGTCAGTAGAGCAATGCTGTTTGAACACGAACTTGAAGGGCTTTTGGGGATCAATGGACAGACATCTTGAGTAGAATAAGCTTGCAAAAGGAGCTTGGGAAAATATACCTTGAGTAGCTGTAGAGTACACGTAGGCGGAGGAGGAGATTAGAGCCAGATCTTCTGGAGTTTTGAATACCAAGTACCAAGTTATCACACCATTGCTCGAGGAGAAGCTTTAGCCTACAACAGAGTCACTTGGAGGGCTTGTTAAAACCCAAGCTGTACCCTCAGTTACTAATTCAGTCGCTCCACAGTCGGACTGAGAATTTCCATCTTTAATAAGTTCCCAAGTGATGCTGACTTGGTATTTGAGAACCACTTCTGGAGTGTTAATCTGGTGGCTGTGTGCAGGATGGTTTAGCAAAGGGGAGATTATAGATGGAAACACCAGTCAGAAGACAGTTAGAAAAGTGAGGAGAAAAGTGAGAAAAGTGAGGGACTAAAGTGGAATCAATGGAAATAAGACAGTGAATTATAGACAAGGGATGGTGTTTTCAAATAAAAATCCAGCACCATGTTGTGTTGTGTTGTCCGACCACTGTACAACTGAAGCCATTAAATACATGGATATTAAAACAATGTATAATAAGAAATGAATTGCTATTAGTATAATAGAAAGTATCATTAGTTCAACGTTCTGTATTAGTTCAAAGTTCTGTATTATTTAGAGCAGTCACTTCCTTTTAAGTTATGTGAAAAGGCATCTTTTATTTCTTCTGGTATTGAATTTGTCTAAAACACAGAAGTAAACCAGGGAGGTGTGTAGATGTGAGTCTATTTTTTTTTAATGTTAGACATTTATAAATGTACACGAAGATATAAACTTTAGCTCATAGTCTAAATTTGATGAGACCACAAAGGGTCTTCTAATCAATTCTTCTGCTCTCAGGAATAAATACCTTCAAAATGTATCCAGATCTATAGTTGTATGTTGTATTTGTGAAGATCCTGATGGTGAGACTTTTGAGTGAGGGCAGTATAATGGGTTCTAGATGGTTCAAATCACAATTCTTAAGGTTTTCAGTTTAGACTAAACCTGTGTATTCAATATTATTGTAAGCTCTACCAGTTATTCCTACTAATTAGATACTAATAAGTAATTAAACACTATTTTTCTTTTACTTTTTCTAGGGACTTGTCCTGTAATAAGATAGAATTTATTGAAAAGAATGCATTTGATTCATTACCTCTTTTACAATATATGTAAGTTATAAATATAACCTCATTGTGTTTAGGAATTTCATGAAACGTAATTGTAAACCTTTTTGTTATTTATTTTGAAGTAAGATTAAAATTTTATTACTAGAAAACTACTAAAGTTATGTAGAAAATCCCATTTGTCTCTAGCATAGATTAGTGTGAGAATTCTGTCACATTCCGAATGAACCATTCTATCTGCACAGCAAAAGAAACCATCAACAAAACAACAAGAAAGCCCAGTGCATGGGAGAACATATTTGCCAATGATTTTTCCAATAAGGGTATAATCTCCAAAATTTACAGAGAACTCATACACCTTAACAAAAGGAAGATAAATAATCCAACAAAAATGGGCAACAGGTCTAAATAGGCACTTTGTGAAAGAGGACATACAGAACACCCAGAGACATATGAAAACATGTTCAAAGTCACTAATCATCAGAGAGATGCAACTCAAAACAATAATGAGTTAACATTTCAGACCAATCAGAATGGCTATCATCAACAAATCAACAAATGATAAGTACTGGTGAGACTGTGGAGAAAAAGGAAGCCTCCTCCCCTGCTGGTGGGAATGCAGACTGGTGTAGCCACTGTGGAAGACAGTATGGACTTTCCTCAAAAAGTTAAAAACAGTATGAACCATACTATAGCAGTGGTTCTCAACCAGGGTGATTTTGTACCAGGTGACACTTGGCAATCGCCAAAGAGAGTTGTAGTTGTCAGAACTGTAGATTTGCTAATGGCATCTAGTGGCAGAGGCCAGAATTATTGTTCAAGGCAAAGGACAGTTCCCCATGATAAAGAATTATCTAGCCCCAAATGTCAATAGTGTTGAGGTTGTGTAGCTTTATTTCAGAGAAATATAGATCAGTTTAATAGAAGCATTTTTTTTATCTAATGCGCCACATGTAAAAACATGAAAGCATAAACCATAAGCAAATATCTCCCATAGTAAGAATTTTGGTATATAGAGGGAGTATTGAGGTTGTTTTATCATATATAAATTAGAATCTCTGCTAAAGGATAAGTGATCTGAAAGAATGTTTTTCTCTTCTTTTGCTCTTGTCTTTTTTTAATAGAAATCTTGGTTGCAATTTAATCACCAAAGTGAACTTTGGAACATTTCAGACCTGGCATGGAATGCAGCTGTTACACAAGTTGTAAGTGAAATAGAAGATGAACACATGTAAAAAGCTATGTGTAAAAACTTCATACAGTGATTGTTTGGCTGGGTATAAGCTCAGTTTTTTTTTCTTCTTTAAATGAGGAAACTAAGGTACAAAGTGTCCAAGAGACTTGTTTAACTGACATATGCCATGCTCTGCTTTCCCAGGACTGACTTTTGGCATGGGCTTCTTTGTTTTCAAGAATTGAGGGGGGAGGGTGGTAATACTGAATTGAGAGGAAAATTTATTTCAGCACTGGGAATAAAAGTTTGTGTCAATTAAGAAATTTATTTATTTGATTGATATGTAATCAAAATATTATTTATTTTTTAAACAAGCATCCATTAAATTCCTAGTAAATGTCAGGCACTAATAGTCAAGAAATTGACAAGTAAATAGGTGATTACATACACTATAAGAAAGCCTGTGATGCAAGAATACACATGGGAGTATGTGATAGGAGCATGGCTTTCACCAGTTCCTCTTACATCTATCCCATTTGTGGCTCCAAAAGCAAGGAATTTGGTCTATTTTTCTATTTAACTTGATGGTTTACACTGGATTTTAAAAAATTTCTGGAGATGATAGAAAAGCACCTTGAATTATGAGGACATTGGAAATGGTATTTCCTTGCCCTGGCCGGCTTTGCTCAGTGGATAGAGCACTGGCCTGGGGACTGAAGGGTCCCAGTTTAAATACTGGCCAATGGGACATGCCTGGGTTGCAGGCTTGATCTCCAGTAGGCGGTGTGCAGGAGGCAGCATATCAATGATTCTCTCATCATTGATGTTTCTATCTCTCTCTCTCTCCCTTCCTCTCTGAAATGAATAAAGAAATATTGAAAAAAAGAAAAAAGAAATGGATTTTCTGTAGAGCAGGAGCTTCCTCTCAGCATAGTTAATAATGGAGTTTTCAATCTGAAAGGTTCTTCAGTATATTTTTCTTTGCTATCCACTTCTTTCTTCTTCTTTTTTATTTTTTACTTTCTCTTCTGCACTTTATCATTCAGAGACTTGGGTAGTTCCCCAATTAAGAATCCTTTGTAGCCCTGGCCTGTGTTATACAGTGGTTGGAGCATTGGTCCATACAACAAGGGATTCTGGGTTCAATACCTGGCCAAGGGCACATAGCTGAGTTGTAGGTTCTATTTCTGGCCGTCATTGGGTCATGTGGTGGAGGCAACCAACCCATGTGTCTCTCTCACATCGATGTGTTGTTGTTGTTTTTTTGTCTCTCTCTCTCACTCTCTCTAAAAAAAGAAGTGGAAAAAATATCTTCAGGTGAGATTAACAATAACAAAAGAGAATGCTTTACAGATTCTAAGGGTGATCTCTGGGAATAGACGAAAAAAGATTTTTTTAACCTTCACGTTTTGAACCAACAAAATGAATATAAACTTTCATAGCAGTTATTAAAAATGCAGACAATTTTAATTCTATTGCATTTTCCAGAATTCTACATGAAAATCCTCTGATGACTGTTCAAGATCCATATCTTTTTAATTTGCCAGCATTGAAATATTTGTAAGTATTGCAACAATTTCATGGCTCATGAGATGATTTCTGTTCTTACTTTTGTCAAAGAAGAACAATTTTGCATTTTGACAAAAAAACTCATAATTTAAATTTTAACGGGGTTATTCTCAAAAATGATTTATTGGCACAGAAAAGTGATAAAAAATGTACAAGGGCAAGACAGCCAGCAGAGAAAGGGAGCAGTGTTGAAAAACACATTCGGACATGAAACATGTAGATGCATGGAGAACTACCATGGATCTCAAAAAGTAAAAAGGAATAAGTTATACATTCTGTGCTTTTTTAAAAAAGTGATCAAATAGTGGTTGGAACAGAGAATGAGAAGTAGGATGATGGTAACACAAAAACAAAATAACACATTGTACTGTTCACCAAAGTCATTAGTTTGATGATGAAAATACATTAATTTGATGATGCAATACATTTAAATTTCTTCAAGAAGAGCTCTCTAAAATGATTATGTATGGAAAATAAACTAAAGCACCTTGAATTATGGAGCTGGCTTGACAGAGAAGCCAGAATTTAGGTCAACAGATGTTGTTAAGTGTCTTTTTAAAGAATAAAATTTTTGTCTTTGGGTTCATATCATGCATGTTTGGTCCTTCTCCTTCAGAGACATGGGACGAACACAAGTGACATTGACAACACTTGATAACATTCTCATGACAGCTCCTGAATTAGAAAAACTGTAAGTTGATTTTTCTTTTTGTTTTTTAAATATATTTTATTGATTTTTTACAGAGAGAAAGGGAGAGAGAGATAGAGAGTTAGAAACATCGATGAGAGAGAAACATCGATCAGCTGCCTCCTGCACATCCCCTACCGGGGATTTGCCCTCAACTCAGGTACATGCCCTTGACCGGAATCGAACCTGGGACCTTTCAGTCCGCAGGCTCCATCCACTGAGCCAAAGGGGTTTCGGTAAGTTGATTTTTCTTATATTTATTTTCACTTGGTTCTTATGATTTGCTTTTTTATTTTCTTAAGTCGGGTTTATTTAAGTATAATTTGTATTTAATATAATTCTCTCTTTTAAAGCGTACAGTTTAGTGAGTTCTGATAAATGTGTAGCCTTGATAAATGTAGCACCATCACATTAGAGATCCAGAACACTTTTATCATCCCCACAGGGCCCCTCATATTTCTTCTTTTTTTTAAAATGTATTTCTTTATTGATTTCAGAGAGGAAGGGAGAAGGAGAGAGAGATATAAACATCAATGATGAGAGAGAATCATTGATTGGCTGCCTCCTGCACACCCCTTACTGGGGAATGAGCCCGCAACCCCGACATGTGCCCTTGGCCGGAATCGAACCTGGGATCCTTCAGTCCACAGGCTGATGCTCTATCCACTGAGCCAAGCTGGCTAGGGTCCCCTCATATTTCTCTGCAGTCAGTTCCTCCTCCCACCTCCAGCCCCTGTCAAGTACAGGTCTGATTTTTTATTGTTATAGTCCTGCCTTTTACAGAGTGTCTTATAAATGAAATCATGTATAGCAAGTGTGTCAAACTCAAAAGCTAACACGATCCAAATAAATGAGGCATGTGGCCGTGGGCTGTGAGTTTGACATGCTGTATGTAGTGTAGCTTTTTGTGTGTGGCTTCTTTCATGTAGCATGATCCTTTTGAGATCCATCTTAGTTGTTGCATCTATCAGTAGTACATTTCTTTTTTTATTGCTGCATAGTATTCCAATTGTGTGTATATACTAGTTTGTTTCTGTAGTAATCGGGTAATGGATATTTGAGCTGTTTCTAGTTTTTTGGCTATTATGAATAGAGATGCAAAAAATACTCACATGCAGGTCTTTGTGTGAACATACGTGTTCATTGCTTTGGAGTAAGATACCTAAGGGTGGGGTTGCTGCATTATATGCTGAGTGCATATCTAACTAGTAAAGAAACTGCCTAACTGTGTTCTAACGTGGTTGTTCCATCTCGCCTTCCCACCAGCAGTAGATGAGAGTTGCAATTGCTCCACAGTTTCACCTGACCTTTATATTTCTGTTTGATTTTTTAAATTAGCCTTTCTAGTAGGAATGCATTTGTATTGCAGTGTGATTCTAACTTGCATTTTCTAATAGCTGATGTGTGGAATGTCTATGTGAAAATACATTTTTCAATGGAGTGTCTGTTCAAATCCATTTTAATTTGATATTTATCTTATTATTAAGTGTTAAGAGTGTTTTATATCAAGTCCTTTCTGTAAGATATGTGTTTACTAAATATCTTTTCCAAGGTTGTGCCTTCTATTAAACTTATCACTGAAGACCAGAAGTTTTTTAAAAATATATATTTTTATTTATTTTAGAGAGGGAGAGGCAGAGGGAGGGGAGAGAGAGAGAGAGAGAGAGAGAGAGAGAGAGAGAGAGAGAGAGAGAGTCCTCAATGATGAGAGAATCATTGATCAGCTGCTTCCTGCATGTAACCTAGTGGGGATTGAGCCTGCATCCAGGCCTGTGCCCTGACCTGGAATCCAACTGTGACCTCTTGGTTCGTACGTCAATTCTCAGTCTCTAAACTACACCGGCAGGCTGGAGTGTTTTTTTTTGTCTTTTTTTAATACTAACCAGGAGATATTTTTCCTATCGATTTTTAGTGAGGGTGGAAGGGAGGAAGAGAATGGGATAAAAGGGAGAGAGAGAGAGAGAGAGAGAGAGCGAGAGAGAGAGAGAGATCAATGTGAGGGAGATATATCAATTGGTTGATTGGTTGCCTCCTGCACACCACAAAGCCATCATTAAATCAAACTGTCTATAACCTCAAAAAGCTGTATCATGTCCCTTTTATAATTCTTCCTTCCCACTCCTCCTTGCCCTCCCCAATTCCTGTGCAAACACTGATCTGCTTTGTGTTACTATAGGTTAGTTTGCATTTTCTAGAATTTTATATAAATGAAATCGTATAGTATCAACTCTTTTCTAACTGGCCTCCTTTATTCAGCTGATTATTTTAAGACTAGAGGCTCAGTGCATGAAAATCGTGCAATGGGGGCAGGGGGGCGGGGGAGTATCTCTCAGCCCAGATCCTGGTGGATGCCCAGTGACAGCTCCCTATAGGTAGTGGGCCTAAGCTAGCACTTGAACATCCTTAGCATTGCTGTGGAGGCAGGAGTGGCTCCCGCCACCACCACCACCACCACCGCTGTGTTCACCAGCCATGAGCCCAGCTTCTGGCTGAGAGGCATTCTCTCTGTGGGAGTGCACTGATCACCAAGGGGCAGCTCCTGTATTGAGCATCTACCCCCTGGTGGTCAGTGCACATCATAGCAACTGGTCGTTCTGCAGTTTGGTCGATTTGCATATTAGTCTTTTATTATATAGGTTTAGTCTATGTTGTTTTGCCTATCGATAATTCATGTCCTTTTATTGCTGAATACTATTCCATTAAAAATGGATATATCAGTATTTTTCAACATTGATGGCTATTTGACTTGTTCCAATTTTTGACTATTACCAATAAAGCTATTGTGAATATTTATGTACAAGTCTGTTTATGGAAATATACTTCAATTTCTCTTGATAAGTGCCTGAAAGTGGAATGGCTATGTCATACAGTAGGTGCATGTTTAAGTTTTAAAAAACAACTGTTTTCCAAGTAACTCCTTTGTCACTAATATAATTCTGTATGTTTCCATTTATAGTATCTTACCTAACCATTTGGCCTGCTGCCTCTGCCAATTTAAAAATCATATTGAGACTGTTGCAAAGACAGTCAAACTGAATTGTGAGATCGAATGTGTGACCGACACACCTTGTGGTGAGTCTCAATTGCCTGATGATAAACTTTTTAATTTTTATTTTGTTTTCATTTTTTATTTGTAATCAATGACGATACATTTTTAGGCAAATAAAGTAACTGTATTATTCTTATTCAATTACTCAGAGTTCAACTCTAAAATTTTAAGAACTTCTCTTTGCTAAAAGTCAGATGAAGGGAAGGGTATTACCATTAATGGCTACATCGTGTGTGTTGTGCTCTCTGCTGGGTGCTTTGCTTCCAAATGAGAACTTGTTCATTAGAGTGTCACAGTTTGTAAACTCTTTTGTATGCATTAGGTTTCAATTGCCCTTTGCAGTGTAGACAGATGAAGATACATTTTTATTTTGTTTGTTTACAAGTTTATGAAAAGAGTACAAATGATGCTGTTTTATGTAAGTTTTATTTGGAACCTGAGAGTTTTTGGATCCATCACCAGAAGCTGCTACCCAGCCCTTCTATGGCATGGGAGGGCTCTTTCTTTATAGACTGTGCAACTCTGAACTTGCTCTGAAGCACAAGGTGTTCTATCCACCAAACAGTCGTGTGCTTTTAAGTATTTTCTACACGTTAGGTTTATTGGCAGCTACTTGATAACTTCCCAAATGTGTTTTCATGCCCAGAGAGCTTAAATACAAGTTTCTATCAGTGATCTGTGCTACTGATATAGAGTCAGTGTTGCTTATTTTGAAAACAATGTTTTGACCAATGATATTACTCCCTTCTGCCCCAACAGTGGGCAGAACAGGCATTTTCATCTCCTTTTAAGGTGAGTGAAAACAAGACCAGAAAGGGCTGACAGCTGTCACCTCGTGCCCAGGTCTCCAGCTCCCAGTTTGGGGCTCTCCACAAGCCCATGCTCTTTCCCAGGACGTTACCTCCTTCTCTCACCCTTATCACAACCAGCAATACTTTTAATTCTTCTGAAAATTCTTGTGTACCAGCTGCACAATGGTGCACTTGACCTTCACACAGTCAGAATCTTTGGATGGTTCCCCAAGTACAGCTGAAAATATAAGAAATGACATGAAATGATCACAAAGTAGGCATCTGACAAAAGTTATTTTTCCCTTATGTATTTTAGAACCCCAAATATTATTCCATAGATTTATTGAACATTCCACAGTGGTACACAACCTGGCAAGTCTCTTAATGTACATCCTAGATGCCTGCCTATACCTTAAGCACAGAGTGAGGGTAGACTTTTTTTTTCTGTATAGAGCCGTCTGTTATGGGGCTGGCATATGTGGAAGCAGGGCCCAAGTGAGGAATCGGTGGGTTAGTGGAGAAGGGTGTGTACAGATGAGGACGTGTTAGCCGTGGGTGTTAATCGTGGTCATCTGTGATGGTAGCAAGAACACAAGCATTCTGAAGAGCGGAGAGAGGAAGGCTCAGGCCCCCTCTGCATCTGAAGCAGGACAGGATGGGTGCGTAAATGTGAGGAGTTCACAGTAGATCTGCAGAGCGTCTAACTGAGTGAGTCTTCCAGCCCTGGCTTTCCTCCAGTAACCGGCAGTTGGCCCTTGGGGACCAATGGAATAATCCTAAATATAGTCACCATATGTCATGCTATGGAATGTTCTAAGTAATTAACCACTTGAAAAAAAGAGACAGTTTCTCCTTTTGTTTTGTCGACAATCATAGATGTAAGTTGGGGTTTATATTTCTCTTCTCCAAACGGCACTCAGATACTTGCTGATTCCCTATATATTGGACTTGGATGTATGGCTGTGGACTGACAAATAACTATCCCGTGAGTCTTTCAATATCAAATTCGATTTCTTCTTTTTTGACAGATGAAGAACTCATAATAAAAGGACCGCTAATGAACACATTACTGGCCCGGCAGGACTCCAGCACTGAGCTGACCATTGAGCCAGAGAGGGCATCCTCAGTCAAAAAAGGCGACACTTCCGCATCCATTATGAGTGAGCAGCTAGACTTTAATGATAAAAGTGATGTTAATAGTGCACTAAATTACCAATTGCCTTATTTCTTGGAGGGAAATCTAGAAGATATAGAATCAACTTTATTACCATTCATTAAACTGCCTCTTTCAAATGTATATGATGCAGATATGTCCCTGAATCATTTGAAAAACAACAGATGAAATCCTTCTCTTAAACCTGAACTTAACCATTCAAGTTTCAAAAATTAACCGAGGAAACTCTTTTCTGGAATAGGCCTTCTGATGAGACTGCTCACTGAGCAGCAGGAAGTAAAGATATCCAACGCAGAGTGGAATGAGGAACAATGGAAAGATGAGAGGATGCAAACCCTCGGGAAGCAGGAAGAGAGGGTGTCTAAAGAGGTAAGGACAGGTCCTGAAACAACTGACCTGGACTTGTAGTCAGTTTAGGACAGTGATGGAGAACCTATGACACACCTGTCACAGGTGACACACAAACTCATTTTTCTGGTTGATTTTTCTTTGTTAAATGGCATTTAAATATATAAAATACATATCAAAAATATAAATCTTTGTTTTTCTATGGTTGCAAATATCAAAAAATTTCTATATGTGATACGGCACCAGAGTTAAGTTAGGGTTTTTCAAAATGCTGACTCGCCGAGCTCAAAAGGTTCGCCATCACTGATTTAGGACATGCCATGAAAGTACCCAGGTAGGAAGACCAGGAGCACCTCCTCTCAGTCGTGTCTTGATCATGTGACTTTGGCTTAGACAGTGATCTTCCACTTTGCTCATTTAGAGATCTGTGCCACTGTTCCTAGGGTACATGAGAAGAGGACCTAAATTCTAAAATAAACAAATTGTACAAGAAAATGCTAATGATCAGATTACATAACATATCAGATGTGGTATGTTCTTTAAAAACCTATAAGATTTGGTATATTGCTTAAGAACCATGTGGAAAGGTGGGGTTTTAGAGTAGTAGTTAAGAATAGCTAGCAATTCATTAGAATAGGCTAGAGAATAGTTAGTTTTTATGCTTTCTGTATCTTTGTGGGTTTTTTTTAATGTTGTTGTTGGTGTTCTTGTTCTTGTTCTTCTTATTCTCCTCCCCCTCATTCTCCTCCTCCTCCTCACCCTCCACCTCCTCTTCTTCCCCTCCCTTTCCACCGTCCCCTCTTCCTCTCCCTCCTCTTCCTCTTCCTCCTCCTTCTTCTAGCTCAGGCAAGAAGTGCCAAGATATAAGAAGGAAATCATCATTGCATCACCTGTGATTGCAGTAACAACGTTTTATTTTGTAGTTTTCTGTCTCCTTGTGGTAAGACAACAGTTAATTCAGATTTCCAATATATAGTCCATCTTTGAGGAGGTTCAGAACCCACAACCTGAAAATCAAAGCCACTGTCCTGTCTACTCCTACTTGATGTTCTTCTTTAGTCATGAGCACTGAGATATGCTTTATTCTTTTTTTTTATTACAAATTATATTCTTGGGATGTCTAAAGGAAGCCCACTCCTTGAAATCTCTGAAAATGAAATCAAGATAACAAGCCATTAGACCATTTTAAAAATATATATTTTTATTTTATTTTTTTAAAATATATTTTATTGATTTTTTACAGAGAGGAAGGGAGAGAGATAGAGAGTTAGAAACATCGATGAGAGAGAAACATCGATCAGCTGCCTCCTGCACATCTCCTACTGGGGATGTGCCCGCAACCCAGGTACATGCCCTTGACCAGAATCCAACCTGGGACCTTTCGGTCCGCAGGCCGACGCTCTATCCACTGAGCCAAACCGGTTTCGGCAAAAATATATATTTTTATTGATTTCAGAGAGGATGGGAGAGGGAGAGAGAGATAGAAACATCAATGATGGGCTGCCTCCTGCAAGGCCCTTATTGTGAGCAAGCCCGCAACACAGGCATGTGCCCTTTACTGGAATTGAACCTGGGACCTTTCAGTCCACAGGCCAATGGTCTATCAACTGAGCCATACCAGCCACTAGACTATTTTGAAACTTAAGTTTTATAGGCCTGATTTGATATGATAGCAAAATTTCTTCAACTCAAAATGTACGAGGTTGAGTTGATGTACTCACCTATTACTCTCTTCCTGATTTCTTACTTTGTTGGATAAAATGAGGAGAGATATAGAATCTCCAACCTCATGGAGCTATGTCACCCTAGCAGATGGGACATGGCATAATGATAAAAGTGTGATCTTGTCAATTCTTAAGGTATACTTAGCAGCTTTCTTCTCCAGTGTGTAAGGCATGGTGTTCGTAGGTTCAGTTAAAACACTGCAACCTAAATCCTGCATCAGGCTTCTCTAAAGCATGTCATGTTAGAGTCACCTGTTCCTAGAGCTTGTCTGTGTCCCTTTTGTTCAATTACATAATGGTGTACTTTTCCCTATAGGCAGATTGCTGACATTAAAAGAACGATTTTGTAAGCTGATGATCTTGACTCTACCCCATAAATCCAACATATTTTCTTTACCCTTTCAACAGTCATGACAGCCCTCCATTCCAGCCAAAGGCACCCCACACCATAACCTAGCCACACCAGCCCCATTCCCACTTTTTAAAATGCCTTTGCCAATCTAAAATTCCCTTATTGTGCTCTCCCTGGGGAAGTCTGGTGAATATCTCAAAAGCCAGCTCAGGTTCATCTTTCTTCATGAAGCTTTCCCAGAGTCTTCCAGCCATGCTGTTCCTAGTTTTTTTGTGAGCTGTGTCACTATTTTTCTTTGAGGTAATAGTAAGGCAGTTCCATCCCCTGAGAACTTAAAAATATGGTAAACAATTTTTAAAAATGTGCCTCCCCAAGAGAGAAATACCTGGGTGAACACATCATGGAGCAGAGCAGAGATGTGTAAAGACCAAGTGGCTTCAGACCTATATGTTCCTAAGACTTTTGAAATGTCACATTTTAATATTCTAATCTGTGGAAGAAAATGAAAAATGGGAATAGAAAAGCCACCTAATTATTTGAGAGGGAAAATAATAGCAGATTTATATTCTCATCTTAAACAAACATATTTACAAAATGTAAAAAAAAATAGAACCTGTATAAGTACTAGAAGAAAACAGAAGCAATATATTTATAATCTGGTGGTGGGAAACAGCTTTTTGAGCCTGATACCACAGGCAGAAACTTTGATAGATTTGACCACCTTGTCTGTGACACCATTAGCAAACTTAGCACTGGTTGATGCCAAGCACAGGATGAAGATGTTTCCATATACATGAGTGATTCAATCCCCACAATCCTGTGAGGAAGATAGTACCACCTTCTCCCATAGATGGAGATGGACTTAAGCTCCCAGTGGCAAAGGCAAAAGCAGGACCCTGTTCTGCCTGACTGCGAAGTCCGTGCTTCCTACTCCACTGTTCTGTGTCCTTAAAGACAAAAACACTGGGGCCATAGCCGCTGTTTCTCAGTAGTTAGAGCATCGGTGCAAGCACCGAAGGGTCCCAGGTTGATTCCAGGACAAGGGCGGGTACCTGGGTAGCAGGGCACCTGCCATGCAGGAAGCAACCAGTTGATGTGCCTCTGTCACATTCCTATTTCTCTCTCTTCTTTCCCTCCTGCCCCCTCCCTCCCACACTCTCTGAAAAACAATGGAAAAAATATTCTTAGGTGAGGATTAACAACAACAAAAAAGAGCACTGGGGAATATTTGAAACATTGAAATTCAGTGAAAGCCACTAAGGATTAAGTTATTTAATGTAAAAAGAGTTCCATAAATCAACAGGAAGAAGACAATCTAGGGTGGAAGAGGGCAAGGGCTGTGAAGAGTATGCTGTGTGTAGACATCTGTCACCCTATCTGTCCGTCTTCTCTTGGTTTATAGGGTGTGGATTTTATTAGCGAGGTCTTTGTCACCTCACAGTATGAAAGTAGTCTGATATTTTCTTCTAGTCCTTTTTGTAATATTTGTTTTTTTTTCTCAAATTAAAAAAAACTATCATTGGTTTTATTTGCTTTTCTTGTGGTTGACTGTTACTCCCCTACATGAAGATCCGATTGTCTTAAAATGTTTTATTGAAGATCTCATTCTTTCTTTACTGACCTGAAATCTGTGGACTCTATTCTGTTGACCCAGTTATCTTTTTTTGTACCAGTAGCAGTATCACTATACATATATTTTGATTGATTTCAGAGAGGAGGGGAGAGGGAGAGAAAGATAGAAACATCAATGATGAGAGAATCATTGATCAGCTGCCTCTTGCACATCCCCTGCCAGGGATGGAGTCTGCCACCCGGGTATGTGCCCTTGACCAGATTGGAACCCAGGAATCTTCAGTTTTCAGGCCAACGCTCTATCCTCTGAGCAAAACTGGCTAGAGGATATAATTGTCACTATATAATTCCAGTTCCTTTTTAAACTCCTTTTTGGAAGCTAAACTCCTCCTTTTTGATCTTTTTCATACATTTCATTGCATATTTTCTCTACCAAATGTCAGTTGGTCGGTTTATGTTTAAAAATCATCTTGGAACTTGAATAGGATTACATTGCACTTGTAGGTTAATTTAAGGAGAATTGGCATCTTTACTACCTTGGAGGAACATAGTACTTCACTTGTGTATTCATTCTAAAGTCTTTTAGAAGAGTTTTAATGGGTCTTAACATTTTTTGTTAAGTTTGTTTCTTTATAGATTTTATTGATACTGTAAATGGTCTTTCATTTTTTTATGGGATTTTAAATTTTTTTAAATACTCAAATCTTCATTGTTCAGATTATTACAGTTGTTTCTCTTTTCTCCCCCTATAGCTCCCCTCCACCCAGTTCCAACCCTGTCCTTTGCCCCCCACCCCCACTGACCTCATCCATAGGTGCATGATTTTTGTCCTGTTTCTTCTCACATCCCCTCCATTTCCCTCCACAAGAACAGTTAGTCCACGCCCTTTCTATGCCCCTGATTCTATTATAATCACCAGTTCATTCTGTTCATCAGATTATTTATTTACTAGATTTTTAGATTCACTTGTTGATAGATGTGTATTTGTTGTTCATAATTTGTATCTTTACCTTTTTCTTTTTCTTCCTCTTCTTAAAGGATACCTTTCAGCATTTCATATAATACTGGTTTGGGGGTGATGAACTCCTTTAGCTTTTCCTTATCTGTGAAGCTCTTTATCTGACCTTCAATTTTGAATGATAGCTTTGCTGGATAAAGTAATCTTGGTTGTAGATTCTTGGCATTCATCACTTTGAATATTTCTTGCCACTCTCTTCTGGCCTGCATAGTTTCTGTTGAGATATCAGCTGAAAGTCATATGGGTACTCCCTTGTAGGTAACTGACATTTTTTCTCTTGCTGCTTTTAAGATTTTCTCTTTGTCTTTTGCTCTTGGTATTTTAATTATGATGTGTCTTGATGTGGTCCACTTTGGATTCCATTTGTTTGAGGTTCTCTGCACTTCCTGGACTTGGAAGTCTATTCCTTTCACCAGATAGGGGACGTTTTCTGTCATCATTTCTTCAAATAGGTTTTCAATATCTTGCTCTCTCTCTTCTTCTGGCACCCTTATAATTCCGATGTTGGTATGCTTGAAGGGGTCCCAGAGGCTCCTTACACTATCTTCATAATTTTGGATTTCTTTTAGTTTTGCTTTTCTGATTGGGTGTTTTTTGCTTCTTCGTATTTCAAATCATTGGCTTGATTCTTGCGATCCTCTAGTCTGCTGTTGGAACTCTGCATAATATCCTTTATTTCAGTGAGTGTATGCTTAATTTCTAGTTGGTCCTTTTTCATACCCTCGATGTTCTCACTAGATTTCTTAAGGATCTCACTACATTTATTGGTGGTCTCTTCTGTCTTACTAAATTTGTCGACGGTTTCTAGAAAGTTCTTGAAAAACCTTAAAAGTGTGATTTTGAACTCTAAATCCAATAGTTTGCTTTCCTCCATTTCTGTCATGTTTCTTTGTCTCCACATTTTGGCTGCTTCCATGTGTGGATAGAGTGGCCTTCTGTGCTAGATGTCCTATAGGGCCCAGTGGCTTAGTCTCCCCAATTACCTGAGGTGGATATTCTTGGTGCACCCCCTTGTGGGCTTTGTGCACAGTCTTGTTGTAGTTAAGCCTCGATTGTTGTAGTTATCACTGGGAGGAATTGACTTCCAGACCAATTGGCTGTGAGAATCAGCTGTGTCTGCAGTGGGAGAACTTCTGTGCTGAAGACACCCTTCTGGGGCAAGACTTGCTTCCTTGGGGCTTTGGTGATCACTGAGTCTGCCCCCTGAGTGTGACCCTTATGGATCTGAGGAGTTGTAATCTGGATGGTCCCACTCTGACCACTGGGTACACTGGCTCTTGGATCTAAGGAGGTGCTAATTTAGCCTCTGCCTGAGGCTACCCAGCAGGAGCTACAAAGAGATCTGCAGATTCCCCTTCTTTTTGGGGGGGTTTGGAGGTGCCCAGATGAGGCCCAGCTGTGAAGCAATGCAAGCTGCTGTGGGGCCTTGGGCCTTCTCTTGCAAGTGCTGGGTCTGTCTGGCCCAGCTGCAAATTGTTGGGTAATTTTCAGATTGCAAAGGGCCAGGATATTCATATGCAAATCCTCTGCCTCATCCTGGGTGCGGCTGGATATCAGGGAATCAACAGGGCAGAGCAAGCAGCTATGGCTGATCCTCAGCCCTGCCCTAAGAAGCCCCGAATCTCAGTGTCCCAGTAATTGCTGCAAGCAACTCTGAGGGAAAGCCGCCCTCAACTTCCGAGTTTTGTCCGCTGCCAGACAGTCCAGTTTCTCCTGGTATGAGTCCTGGGTCCCCAGAAACTTCCCCGAACTGCAGTTCAGAGCAGTTGGGAGCTGGAGACTCTCTCCCGATTCAAAAAGAAAGCCACGTCCTCAGGTACCAGCACCTTTCCGTGCGCTAGAGCCTCCGTACCTCTGCACTTTACTTTCGCAGCTCCTCTGACTCTCAGTGTGCTTTTCTCTCTCCTTCTAGTTGTAGAATTTCCACTCAGCCAGCCTTCCTGTAGTTCTGGATGATGTCTGTTTTGTCTTTTCATTGTATTTTTGAAGTTGTTGTGGGAGGCAGCAATTTCTGGTGTTTACCTATGCCGCCATCTTGGTTTCTCCCCTATTTCATTTTTTATTAATTATTTGTGGTATGTAGGAAAGCTATTGAAATTTGCATGTCTTGATTTAGCCTTCTTACTGAGTTGTCATATTACTGCCAAAAAAATTTTAATCTATGCTTTTGGGCTTTTTAGGTTGTGCATCATCTCATGTGCAAATAGGTTTTGTCTCTTTCTTCCCAGTACTTCATTTTTCCTATTACATTGATTAGGACCTCCTCGACAATGATAAATAGTAACAGAAAACAGAGCTGCTGTGTAGGTTTCGGGTAGATACTTTCATTTTCTTTGCTACTTCTAAGAGTTTTTATTGGAAATTATGTGCTGAATGTTATCTGAAACAGCCAAGAAAATGCATTGCCAGCTGCATGCAAGGTCCTAAGATAGGACTATGGAAGAGTAAAAGGACTAGGCAGAGTCTGTCCTCAAAAAGTTACCATCTCACTTAAAAGAGAAGGAATAAAGTTTTAGAAAGAGTGGTCATTGTATGAATAATCACGATGCTGTTTTCTTCCAAAATAGATTTTTCGGAGGAAGTTACAAAAAAGACGAAGCTCAAGGTAAATATGGGTCTGGAGATTTTTAAAGTAGAATTTTATAAGGAAAGGACCTTCCTCTTTCTGTAAGCGGCCAGAGATGACCTCTGAAAATGGTTTATTATTCACTTGAGTCAGAAAACCTCACAAAATCATGGAAGTCAAGAGATTTAAACCTTTGTGTTCACTTTAAGGACACTCGTGAAAGTACACGGGTCATCAAGGGTATGCATATCTGAAAACCACCAAGCATCTCAAGGATGTCACTTTATAGGAGCAATGTGTGCAATTCTGTCATTACAGTGGTAGAGTTGGTAGACGTGCTCAGGCCAGAGAGAGAGAGGCTGGGTCAGGATTGGGTGCAGGTTGGTGACCCCAAAGAGTGCTGAATTTTTGCTGCTGTTAACATAAAAAAAACATTGTAAAGAATTTTTGTGAGTTTATTTGAGCCAAACTGTCGACATGCTGGGAATCAGAACCTCTAGGAATTGAGATAATGCTCCAAAGAATGGCAGGTTACATCTGTATTTATGCATTGCAATCAAAGGAAAGGGATGTAGGTGGATTACATGAAATCCACTGGTGATAGATTAAAGAGGTGGGATAAAGCAAAGCAGGAAAACCTCTGGGATAGGATAAAAAGTGAAATGGTGGACATGTGCTGCTTTTACATAGATGGACACAGGATAGTTCCACATCATTAACAGTTGACAATTAACTTGACAACATAACAATGAGGAAATGTCCTGGTGATATTTGTTGCACCCTGAAGGTCCAGAAAAAAGAGGAATTTACAAATTACCCAGACATTTCACAGATATGTTATCTTAGAGGTAAAAAGACAAATGGGCTCAGTAAAGATCTAAGTTGATCTTTGTCAGGGAAAATACTGGCCTAGGACATGACAACCCACTATAACCTGTTTGCAGTTAAATATTGAATTTTCAGACCATCTTTTGTGGTTACTTTAGGTCTCTGAGTCTGCAAGACTGCCATGCAGGCCTCCCCTGAGCTTTTCAGGTTGGCATGTGGCCCCTTTTGTCCACACTGCACATGCTTAAAAATGCAGTAAGCAACACTGAAAATCCTGCCTATACCCCATGCCAAGCCACATTCACAGGTCTCCCAGAGACATTGCAGGGCCATTTTAAACTGTCACAGAGAATTGGAAGCCCAGCACGCAAGGAATCATTTTCAAGGTCCCAGGTCTGTGGTGATTTTGCTCAGGAATATGGACCCAGGTATCCAAATAGTCCGAATAAGACCAGAACTATATGTGCGAGAGTCATGGAGAATGGCACGAATCACTAACTGTTGGTATGTATTTTCCTCCAAGCAGCTTTTTCTCCAAGTTCAAGACATCAAAGGCATCATCAGATATTGACATCGAGGTAAATTTGAGGAGGACAAAGTACTGTGGCGGGACAAAGCAGGGCAAATGTAGAGTTCATGTCTCACGATCTGTTTTCTAGGAACGTGGGTTTTGGAGAAAGCGGCTTCTTTGGCTAAAAAATATTTATGGAAGAAAGAAAAACACACCAAAGTCAGAGGAGCAGGAGGTCTTCCTAAAAAAGTAAATAATTGGGAACACTCAGAATTCTTATGTAAAATGAGGAAATAATGAATAGTTTAATTGTTCCTTTCAAGAGTCAAAACCTTGACCTTCTTCTTTTTCTTCTTACCCTAGGAAGCGGAGTACATCCTCCCCTTCTTTAACAAACATTGACTCAGAGTCAGCTGAGGACACAGGAGGGGAAAGTTCTACCTAAAATATCAAAATGAACGCCAACTTAAGGATGATTGATTATGGCTTATTAATAAAGCATCCCGGTGTGTGAAATTCGTGCATGGGGGGTGGTCGTGTCCCTCAGCCCGGCATTCACCCTCTCCAATCTGGGACACCTCAAGGGATGTCGGACATCCCTCTCTCCATCCGGTACCAGTGGCTCATAACCACTCGCCTGCCTGCCTGCCTGATTGCCTCTAAGTGCTTCCGCCTGCCACCCTGATTGCTCCCTAACCGCTCCCCTGCCAGCCCAATTGATGCCTAACTACTGCCCTGCTGGCCTGATCTCCCCCAGCTGCCCTCCCCCACTGGTCTCATTCCCCCCAGCTGCCCTCCCCTGCCAGCCTGTTTGACCCCAGCTGCCCTCCCCTGTGGGCCCAATCGCCCTCAGCTGCCATCCTCTACTGAGACCCGTCTCTTCCACTGGGACCCGCCTCCTTCACATGAGGTGGAGGAGATGCCGATACTGGCCTCCTCTGTGCCATGTGGAGGCATGGGAGTCCTAGACCTCACCACGTAGAGCGGCACTGGGCACGTGGCAATCTTTTGGTGGCTATCTTGTGATGGCCATCTTGTGATGACATCGCTTGCAAGGACGTGAGGACCACCTAGGCCAGGGGTGGGCAACCCCTGGCACGCATGCCAAACATGGCACGCCACTAAGTTCTGCTGGTATGCAAAACCCTCTCATAATCTTCCATTTACAATTTCTTTCTTAATATCGACTTTTTTATTTTTCAGATAAATTCAGTGTAGGTGCATCTTAGATAAATAAACAATTTAACATAGTTATCTTTAAGACCATAGACATGGATTGACGAGAGAGGGGAAGAGCAATTTCTATGCCTCTGCCTTAACTCTTCCTGCCTTCCTATATCCCACCAGTGTTTTGGTTTCAACCATATACGATTGTGACTCTTTGTTCTCACTGATGAATTTTGTTAAGTCTCCTAATAGGAATAGTCTGACGGATGAAAGTAGTAGCTCGTGCATATCTCTGAAGGTCACAAAATATAAACCTGATGTAAAATCTCTGTCATCAGTGATACAGCAGCAAAAGTCCCACGGATAATATCAGAGTCATAAAGTTTTCAGTCAGACTATCAGTGTACATGTATACATTGAAAAATAAATGTAGCCCGGACTGGTTTGGCTCTGTGGATAGAGCGTCAGCCTGTGGACTGAAAGGTCCAGGGTTCGATTCCGGTCAAGGGCATGTACCTTAGTTGCGGGCACATCTCCAGTTGGGGGTGTGCAGGAAGAGGCTGATCGATGTTTCTCTCTCATGGATGTTTCTAACTCTCTATCCCTCTCCCTTCCTCTCTGTAAAAAATCAATAAAATATTAAAAAAATATATATGTGAAAAACACCGGAGTTTGCTGACTCGAACAACTACTTCAAAAATACAAATAAAAGACAGAATGGACATCATCCAGAACCACAGGAAGGCTGGCTGAGTGGAAATTCTACAACTAGAAGAAAAGAAAAAAGCACACTGAGGCTCAGAGGAGGCCCAGTGCGGAAGTAAAATACTAAAGTGCGTAGTGCATGGGGAGCAGGCTGGCGGCTGAGGGCGCGTTTGTCGTTTTCAATCAGGAGGGAGTCTCAGGCTCTGAGCTCCAGTTCCGGGCGGGTCTCTAGGTACACAGACTCACACAGGAGAAGTGCAACTGTCTAGCATCGGTCAGAACCCGAGGGCAGCTTTCTCTCCTTGGGGCTTGCAGTGATTCTCAGGACACTGAGAAGCAGAGCCTCTGAGGGCAAGACTGAGAGCAGCCATAACTGCTAGTCCCACCCTATTGATCCCATGGGACCAAGCCCTGCTGGGAGGCTTTTGCTGGATAGCCACAGGCAAAGGCGAGATTAGCACCTCCCTAGAGATTCAGGAGCCAGGAAGCCCAGAGGTCAGAGTGGGACCATCCAGTTGGCAGCTCCATGGGACCATAAAAGACACACTCAGGGGGCAGACTCCGTGAGCACCAAAGCCCCATTGAAGCAAGTCTTGCCCCAGAGGGGAGTCTCTAGCACAGAAGTTCTCCCACTGCAGACACAGCTGATTCTCACAGCCAATTGGGCTGGAGGTCAATTCCTCGCAGTGATAACTACAACAATCAAGGCTTAATTACAACAAGACTATGCACAAAGCCCACAAAGGGGTGCACCTAGAGTGTCTACCTCAGGTAATTAGGACACTTAGCACAGAAAGGCACTCTATCAACACAACGAAGCACAAAACATGCAGAGACAAAGAAACAGGACTCAAATGACAGAAATGGAGGAAGGCAAACTGCTGGGTATAGAGTTCAAAACCACACTTTTAAGGACTTTAACACTTGGAGTGGGGGAAACGAGTTAAGTCGGCTCGCGTGAATTGCGCGTACTCCGCGGGAGCCGTCTTAACTCGGTTCATAGATTTGCGGTGGAGTGCGGGAAACGTGTAAACTCGGGCCGATTGTAACTGCGTATTACCAAATATTTGTTTGTTTGCCGTTCACAAAGATACCTACCTGCGTATGCGAACCGTTTCATATCCATTGGGGTAATAGGTATCATAAAAATCCCTGATTTTGCTCGGGAAACCTAAATAATTGCCCGTGCCATCTTATATTTTGGCGGGAAATTCACCCCACACCAGAGTGTTAAAGAACTGTCTAGAAGCCGCCGATAAATTTAGTAAGGCCCTCGAAAAGACTGGTGAGACCGCCGATAAATGTAGTGAGGCCTTCGAGAAATCTAGTGAGACCCTTGATGTTGTGATAAAGAACCAACTAGGAATTAAGCATACACTGACTGAAATAAAGAATATTATACAGACTCCCAACAGCAGTCCAGAGGATAGCAAGAATAAAGTCCAAGATTTGAAATACGAAGAAGCAAAAAACACCCAATCAGAAAAGCAAAATGAAAAAAGAATCCAAAAATATGAAGATAGTGTAAGGAGCCTCTGGGACCCCTTCAAGAGTACCAACATCGGAATTATAAGGGTGCCAGAAGAAGAGAGAAAGCAAGATATTGAAAACCTATTTGAAGAAATAATGACAGAAAACTTCCCCTACCTGGTGAAATAAATAGACTTCCAAGCCCAGGAAGCACAGAGAACCCCAAACAAAAGGAATCCAAAGGGGACCACACCAAGACACATCATGATTAAAATGCCAAGAGAAAATCTTAAAAGCAGCAAGAGAATAAAAGTCAGTTACCTACAAGAGAGTACCCATATGACTTCCAGTTGATTTCTCAACAGAAACTATGCAGGCCAGAAGAGAGTGGCAAGAAATATTCAAAGTGATGAATGCCAAGAATCTACCACCGAGATTACTTTATCCAGCAAAGCTATCATTCAGAAGTGAAGGTCAGATAAAGAGCTTTGAAAACCAGTTTTAAGTGCAAGAGAGAAAATAAACCCTTGCTGCTGAATAGAGAAGCCGTATAGCCTCAGAGGCCAACCCCAAAACACGGCCACCCAGAGTCTGAGCCACAAACTGACTCTTAGGTGAACACAAATAAGGCAATCTGGATCACAAATATGTCCTGCTTCAAAATCAGGACTGTGATTTACAACACGGAGGAACAGTGTATCGCAGGGAAATTCAACATTCTCCTGAATACCTGGCAGGACTAAGGCAAGCCAGGCTGAAGAGTAGAAGAACCGAAAGACCTTCACTACTGCAAATTTTTTCTTTTTTCGCCTTTTAACTAAGAAACCAATTTTTTTCTTTTTCTTATTTTTCCATCACCTGATTTTACCCTTTTAATTACTACGTTTTTATTTTTAACCAGTATTATTACTGCTATCATTTTACCATTTTTTAAAGTGCCATTTTATTTTGTCTTTATTTTATTTTGGGAGTAGTGTTCTCCATTCTATTTTCATCATTCCTTTAGCATCAATTTTCCCTACCTCAATTTTACCTCTATGCTAAAACCCTCTTCCTCACTTTTTCCCTTTTGGTGTCCTGTTTCTCTTACCCTATTCCTGCTTTAGATTTTCCCTATTCCGTCTTTTTACCCCCTGTCTATTTTCACCCTACTTATATATCCTATTTCCAATCCACTGCTCTAAACCCTTATACACCTATCCCTTATCCTTCTTCACTATCCAAATACTATTTCTCTTATCTTTCTATTGTTTTCTTGCTGTTTGCTTGATTGTTGAGTATATTGATTTTTTGTTTGTTTGTTTTGTTTTGTGCTTTTCTTTGCTTTTTTAGGACTGGTTGTGAGGTTGTTTTGCTTTTTCTTTTTATTTTTTTCTGCTGGTTTTCCCCCTCCCTCCCCTCCCCCACCCCCCCGGGTATTTTTGTGCTTCTATTTTCCCTTGACCTCTCTTGATATCATTGGTTGTTTGTAGTTTGCATTCATCTCCAGGGATCTGTTGCTGGAATTTGTTGGGATTAGTGGCAGTTCTATCAGAGTTTTCTCCTCATACAAATAATCTCTTCCCCTCTTCTACTTCATTCTCTTTTCGCTCTTTCCCCCCCCCCTCTTTTTTTCCCAATTTCATTTTTGCACTCCTTTTTTGTGATTTTTTTTGTTTTTCTTTTCTTTTTTCTCTTTTATTTTTTTCTCTTCTTTCTTCCTTATCCCCTAATCCTCTTACTTTGGGTGGTCACCTTTATTTGGGCTTGTTAATATTGTGAATATATTTGTGTTCAGTGCCTGGTACGTTGTGCCTTGTTGTGTTGTATTTTGTGCCTTTAAATCAACGCAGCAGATCCAAGCAACAGCAGCCTCCTGATCACCACACCCTCTGTCTGAGGAACAGCAGCTGTACGTGAAGCCTCCCCCCACTAGTCAGAAGAGCCACCACACCTGTGAACAGCACCCACCAAAGGAGCTGCTACCAACTGAGAAGCAGCTTCTATCGCAACCACAGCCCAAGGAGCCAATGCCACCCAGGGAGCAACCACTGAAAGACTCAACATCTAGATATGTCAGTGAGATCAAACATGGGAAGGCAAAGAAACCCACAAAGGAAAGAAAAGGAGAACTTGCCAGAAAAGCAGCTAAGTGAGACAGAGGCAGGCAACCTGACAGAAAAAGAATTCAGAATAAGTGTGCTAGCATGCATAAACCGGATGGAGGAAAAAATCAACAACATATGCAAGAAGCAAGAAGAAACAGATGAAAAAATCAATAACTTATGCAAGACCCAAGAAGAAATGAAGAGTGATATAGCTGCAATAAAAAACACCATTGAAAGCATCAACAGTAGACTAGGAGAAGCAGAGGACCGAATCAGTGAATTAGAAGACAAGGAAGCAAAACACACCCAAACTGAACTGCAATTGGAGAAAAAAATCAAAAGACAGGAGGAGACCTAAGGGAGCTTTGGGACAACATGAAACGAAACAACATACAAATAATAGGGGTGCCAGAACAACAGAAAGAGGAACAAGGATTAGAAAACCTACTCAAAGAAATAATATCAGAAAACTTCCCTGAGGTGGGGGAGAAAATAGTCACAAAAGCACAGAGTCCCAAACAAGGTGAACCCGAAAAGACACACACCAAGACACATCATAATTACCATGGCAAATGTTCAGGATAAAGAGAGAATCTTACAGGCTGCAAGAGAGAGACGGAAAGATACATACAAGGGATCTCCCATTCGATTATCAAAAGATATCTCAACAGAAACACATCAGGCCAGAAAAGAATGGACGGAAATTTACAAAGTGATGCAAAGCAAAGGACTGAATCCAAGAATACTCTATCCAGCAAGGCTAGCATTCAGAATTGAAGGGGAAATAAGAAGCTTCATAGACAAAAAAAAAAAAAAAAAAGGCTAAGGGAGTTTATCACCACCAAGCCAGCAATGAAAGAAATGCTAAAGGGACTGGTGTAAAAAGAAGAAATGAAAAGCTCAGAAAGAAAACAGCCACACAAAAAAAGAAATGGCTACAAACAAGTACTTTTCAATAATAACTTTAAACATAAACGGACTAAATGCTCCAACCTAAAGACACTGAGTGGCTGAATGGATAAAAAAACATGACCCATATATTTGCTGTCTATAAGAGACCCACCTCATTAGAAGGGACTCAAACAGACTGAAACTGAAGGGATGGAAAATATCTTTCAGGCAAATGGAAAGGAAAAGAAAGCTGGGGTAGCAATACTTATATCAGACAAAATAGACCTCAAAGTGAAGGCCATAACAAGAGATAAGGAAGGCCACTTCTTAATACTAAAGGGATCAATACGAGAAGATATAACCATTGTAAACAAATATGCACCTAATGCAGGAGCACCCAAATACATAAAAAAACTCCTGAAAGATATCAAAGGAGAGATCGACAAGAATACAATCATAGTAGGGGACTTTAATACACCACTGACATCACGGGATATCCTCTAGACAAACAATCAGCAAAGAAACAGCAATCCTAAATGTCTCACTAGATCAGATGGACTTAATAGACATTTTCAGAACACTTTACCCCAAAGCCACAAAATATATGTTCTACTCAAGTGCTCATGCGACAGATTCAAAAATGTTCCACATATTGGGTCACAAGCAAAGTCTTCCCAAATTCAAGAAGATTGAAATCATAAAAAGCATCTTCTCAGATGACGATGGCATAATATTAGAAAGAAACTACAATAAAAACAACCCAAAATACTGAAACACTTGGAAGCTTGCGGTGGGCACTTTCTGTTTCCCGCGACCCGCACGGGAAAACAACAGGTTCTTGAGCGGAGGAGCTGGGGATTAAGAAATTAAAGAAAGACCAAGATGCAGAAATAGATCTTAAGCTGGGGCCAGGTGGGCGCCATCCTCTCTGATGGAGAGGCAGCAAAAGCGGCTGAGCCACACAGGAGGTTTATTTTAAAGGCCTAGATTTACATATCTAGTTCCATCCCTGCCTGATTAACATGTCCAGCCTTATTGGGGAAGCATGTTCCCAGGGCGTGGCTGCCTATACTCTGAGTTCAGCTGATAATAATAAGAAAATGCCTAGGTGCCTCCCAGGCGGCCCTCTACATCTCCCCCGTTTTTGTTTTTTAAGCTACTATAATAAAAGTAAAATTTTAAACATTAATAGTAGGGCTCTAGAATTAAAACAATTGTAAACAATGCAAATGCAAAAACTAAACTACATACATGTTATCATTTTCAAAATTTGAACGTTAAGAACAAAACTGCTTATTAAATATTAACAAAACAATGCCAATGCAAAACAACAATATGAGAAATCAGAACTATGGACATATTAACATTTTTTCTACTAAATGAAAAGAAAAGTCTCTTTTGCTGCTGGTGTATATTTACTCAGAGTCCTTGGACTTGGCCGTGCAAGACTTTTCAGAAGACTGGCATCTAACAGATGCTAGCATGAGCAGGAACATGGTTGAAGAAGTAGCTTCAACTTCTTGCTTTTCCACAATCTGTTGCGCTTCAGTCACTAACTTCTTCAGATGACTCCATATTGGTACAATAGTCCCTTGCGTCTTTCAGTTTTCTTCTTCTTCCTCTTTGCTATCATTAGGGCAGTACTTATTCCTTGAGTGAATGGACACAGGAGCTTGTCTGAGTCCATTGTGGTGATGGATGTAACACTCTGGCACCCTAATTGGCTGCATTACTCCTTCTTCCTTGCTCTTGGTCCTGGGTAACCTGCAGCAATGGACAGGTACTGGCTGCTATCATGACAAGGCGTCCTCACCATCTCCATCTTTGAACTGTCTCTCCTGTCTATGTGGCTGGAGCAATCTGATCAGTTGGGATCTGTTGTTGCAGGAATCCACATGGACTGGGAGCTGTTCTTCTGAAATATACAAACATATTCTCGACCAAAGGTTAAGGGGAAAACCTTACTTGGGATCTTTTCTCTAAAATGATCTTCTCCTGGCTTTCCCTGACATCATATGTTTTTTCTGGGTGTCTCGCTGTTAGCATTAAATGAAAAATTTTATCTAAATGTAATTTAGTTATAGGATATTTTTCTTTACATGGTATTTTTCCACTATCCCCCCTTTTTTATTTAATTATAAGGAGAATTTTGGAAAATTTACAATGCAGTCTAGATAACTTTAAATTCCAACTTTTTGCAGAAAAATATGACTGCTTTAGGTTCATAGCATGTTAAGCAATTTTATCACAAAATGAAAATTTTGGTTAATACCTTTTGAATAATTACTTATTTCAAATTAGCCCAATTTAATTTGAAAACTTTGACAACTATTTTACTGTCAAATTTAACATTTTAACAATAATGTTAATTTACACTGTAAATATTAATTGAAAGGATCACTTTACGTCCTTGAGGAGGCTTAAGCATTCCTCTTAGGCTAGATTTAAATTTAGAGTCTGTTAACTAAGCCTTCTGTTTTTCTGGGTACCATTTTCAGCTGGACCAAGTCTCTTCTGTTAATTGGTTCCTGATCTGGGCTGGGCATGGGAAGCAAGAAGCAGCCATGGGGACAGGAGACCTCCCTCAGAAGGGGCGAGTGTTCAAGCCCCTACACCATTGGGGGGGGGGTGAGGATCTGTGTCCCACCTCTGTTGAACCCCAAGTTTTCTCCTACTGGCCCCCCCCGACTGTGCCTGTCTTAGGTCGCCCCACCCTGTGGGGTCTTACCCATCATTGACTACCAGCCGTACTCTCTGGGCCAAGTAGGGTGATGTGAGATTCAGTTCTGTCTCCTTGGTAGTCTATGTCCCTCTGGCCTCCATGCCCAGCAACTGCCTTTGGATCGCCTCGCCTGCTGGTGGGCCCCGGCATTGATCATAGGGAACCCACGTTTCTTCTCCAGAGAGGGCCCAGCTTATGCCATTGGGCAAGAGACAGATCCATGGTACCAGCTTTTCATGATCTCAGTATGAACGAATAGCTCAGATAACCGCTGTAGACAATTGGAATCCTCTTGGCCAAAAAAAAAAAAAAAAAAAGGTCAAGAGAGGTCAACACAGAATGCTTAAGCGCCTTCACAGGAGGGAATAAATCCTTTCATGTAGAATTAATTTGTAAGTTTGTTTGGGATAAATGCACAATATACCGTTGTAAAGCATCAAAATTATTAATGAAACTTGTAGAATAATACCATGTAAGAATATTCTTTGCTCTAGGTCATGACAACTTAATTTTAAACTCAAGGTTTGGAATGTGGAACCTAGTTTTCAAAAAAAAAAATTTACAGAAGCAGATACAGTATGCTATCTAAATTACAGTTTGGGGTGAACACATTATCTAGAGTCCTTGGTAACCTAGGTTAAACTTAGGCATGTTATCTAAATTACAGTTTTGGGTCTCCAGAACACTGAGCCGACACATTAACTGGAGCCCTCTGACCTTGGGATAGTCGTGCTGTCCCTCCCAGGTAAAGGAAAAATGTGCCTTTTACTAGGATTCAATTGCTTACAAGGATAGTAATTTAAGTAAGTATTTTTTTTTTTTAAAAGGCAAAGCAAGTAAATTCAGTGTTTAGTATACTTCTGATTCACAAGGGGCAAATGCTGACCCACCTCCAGCCTAATTTTAAAATGCAGTAGCAAGGAGCTTTTGTCATTTCAAATTACATCTTAAAATTCCACTGCTGTATTTTAAGAAATATTAAACAAAATAACTTGTTTTGCCCTTTCTCAGAGGCAAAAACATAAAATAAGTATTTATTAATTTTTATTTGATAAAGTTTTCCATGTGATTTCAAATATATTAAATTTGGTTAAATTAAAAAAAATCCTTTAAAAAGAGAGAATAGAGAGAACCAAGATGGCGGCGTAGGGAGCGGACCTGTGTGTGCTGCTCTCTCACAGCATCATTGAAACTATCAACTATGAAGTAAACAACCACCACTCAGAACCATGGGGAAGTTGGCCCAGTGGAAGATCTACAACTGGAAGAAAAGAAAGAAGCGCAGTGAGACTGAGTGGGAGCTACGGAGGCACCAAAACCAGAGGTACGCAGTCACACGCCAGGCGGGCTACAAATGGATTCCCGTTTTTTTTTCAATTGGAAGCGGTTACAAACCCTTGAATCCTCTGGGCTTGCTCGGGGCGGGTCTCTGAGGCCCCAGATCCCACAGGGAGAGGCGGCCACGGCCTTGCAGTGGTCGGAGAGCGAGGGAAGCTCTGACACGCGGCTGCTCGCCAGCACTGAGGGACAAGAAGTCCTGGTGTCCCGGGGAGGCGAGGGGCGCGGAGACGCCACCTGCCATCGCTATTTCCTCCACGCTGGCGACTCCCTGTGACCCCGCCCTACCCTCAGGGCTGTGCCAGAGGCACAAGAGGGAATGACTGTGCTTTTACAAACTCTCAAATCCACTGCGCTGGTTCGGGCGAGTCTCTGAGGCCCCAGGCCCCAGGCCCCAAGGCGAGAGACAGCACGGCCTTCCAGCGGTCAGAGAGCGAGGGTGGCTCTGGCGCGCGGCTGCTCGCAGGCACTGGGGGACGCAAAGTCCTGGTGTCCTGGATAGGCAAGAGGCCGCTGAGTCTCCGCCCTGGAGACTCCCTGTGACCCCGCCCTACGCAATTTACATTCCCATCTGGGCTGTGCCAGACTCACAAGTAGAAATGCCTTTGCTTCTGCAAACTTTCAAATCCTCTGAGCTGGTTCAGGCGGGATCATGAGGCACCAGACCCTACTGGGAGAGGCAGCACGGCCTTGCAGCAATCAGAAAGCGAGGGAGACTCTGTCGCACAGCTGCTCGCCGGCACTGGGGGACACAAAGCCCTGGCAGAGATTCAAGGGGCCGAGGAGACTCAGCCAGTGCTATTTGCTCCGCCATGGCGACTCCCTGAGACTCAACCCTAATCAATTTACATCCCCATCCAAGCTGTGCCAGGTGCACAAAAAGACCCACCTGCGCTTTTGCAGCCTATCCCAACAAATTGCAGACTTCAACTGCTCGCAGACATGGGAGACACACTCAAGAAGCAGACCCAGGAGAACCAGGATGGCGGCATAAGGAAGAGACCTGTGCGTGCTACCTCACACAACAACATCGAAACGACCAAATATCAGACAAACACCTATCATACAGAACCATGGGAAAGTTGGCCCAGTGGAAGCTCTACAACTGGAAGGAGAGAAAGAACATTGAGACTGAGTAGGATGTGACACCAAGTACAGAGCCCAACCCAACAAACTGCAGATCTCAACTCCTCGCATAGAAAAAAGCGCATTGAGACTGAGTAGGATGTGCAGAGGCACCAAGTACAGAGCCCATCCCAGCAGGCTGCAGATTTCAGCTCCTTGCATCTGGGAGGGACGCAATCGGGGGGCAGAGTCGGGTCCGGGGCCGGCCAGGGCTGGGCCTGACTGGGCCGGCACTGTGGAACTGCTGTACCAGCAGGCACACAAACATGCCCACTGGTCCCAGTCTCTTGTGGGGCGCTGGGGGACAGCAGACAGGCAGTCTGTGCACTTGGTGGAGGGCAGGAGTGCTGGATGTTCAACCACCAGGAACGCCTGGAGACTTTGTCTGGTGGGGAGCCGCCAGCAGGGGACAGAGGGCCAAACTTCCTGTTTCCCCGGTAAGGCTGGGATGGCCCCGGTGAGGTCGGGATGGCCCCGGTGAGGTTGAAACGGCCCCGGTGTGGTAGGGACGACCCCGGTGAGGTTGAAACGGCCCCCGTGAGGTAGGGACGACCTCGGTGAGGTTGAAACGGCCCCCGTGAGGTAGGGACGACCCCGGTGAGGTTGAAACGGCCCCCGTGAGGTAGGGATGACCCTGGTCAGGTCGAAACGGCCCCCGTGAGGTAGGGACGACCCTGGTCAGGTCGAAACGGCCCCGGTGTGGTAGGGACAACCCCGGTCAGGTTGAAACGGCCCCCGTGAGGTAGGGACGACCCTGGTGAGGTTGAAACGGCCCCCGTGAGGTAGGGACAACCCCGGTGAGGTCGAAACGGCCCCCGTGAGGTAGGGACGACCCCGGTGAGGTTGAAACTGCCCTCGTGAGGTAGGGACGACCCGGTCAGGTCGAAACGGCCCCGGTGTGATAGGGACAACCCCGGTCAGGTTGAAACGGACCCGGTGTGGTGGGGACAATCCCGGTGAGGTTGAAACTGCCCTGGTGAGGTCGGGACAGCCCCGGTGACGTTGAAACGCCCCCGTGAGGTAGGGACGACCCCGGTCTGGTAGGGACAACCCCAGTCAGGTCGAAACGGCCCCGGTGTGGTAGGGACAACCCCGGTCAGGTTGAAACGGCCCGGTGTGGTAGGGACGACCCCGGTGAGGTTGAAACGGCCCCCGTGAGGTAGGGACGGCCCCGGTGAGGTTGAAACTGCCCTGGTGAGGCTCAGACGGCCCTGGTGAGGTTGAGACTACTCTAGTGAGGTTGGGACAAATAAAGGGGACCAGTATGGACTGATGAACAGGGGTAGATACAGAAGCAGAGCAACATTGAACAGAATGTTAAACTACAGTGAGAAGCCTGGGGAGGGTTGGGGGGGGATTAAGAGACCAACTGAAGGACTTATATGCATGCATATAAGATTAACCAATGGACACAAGACACAGGGCCGGGGGTGGGGCGGGGGGGTAGGGGCCGGGGAAATGTCAAGAGGGGGAAAAAAGGAGACATATGTAATAATCTTTGTAATACTTTAAGAAATAAAAATTATTAAAATATTTAAAAAAAATAAAAATAAAAAATAAAAAGAGAGAATAAACTTTTGAAAACATTTCAGGGTCCGTGAAATTTCATAAAGTCATTCCTTGGTTATAGTTTTGAAATCCAACTTGAAAGACCATCAAATATATATGATTTTAAAATTATATACTTCTTATAACTACTAGGAGATATCAATTAAATTTAAATTGGTTTTAAAATTTCGGTTGAGATCACAGAAATTGGATTACTGTTATCAGTCCCTTTTAAATACTTTGACATAATCTATTTAACTTTTGTTTACCGAGGGAACATAAAACTTTTAATTGTCCTTAGTTTAAGGAAAGTAGGGTTTTCTAGATTTAAGAAATTAGAAAAATAACTTAGCCTTGTAAAGGAATACGAGCTTTATTGTAGGCCATTATAAAGCCAACTGCTTAAAACATTGGTCTATCATATCACTTAAATTATATTAAGACCGTGATTGCTAAATTTATTAAGCATTAAAAATATCTTCTTAAAAATAGTATTAAATAAATCCGAGAGGCAAGCATACTTTATGCCTCATTCGCATTTTTGTAGTAAAATTCCGCCTTAAAGCTCCACCTCTGAAATCCCATCCTGCCTCAGTGAGAAGACATACCTTTTTGGCTAAATCTGAGGGAGGGGCCTTTGCTGTTTCAAGATGGCCGCCCCCAGGGGAGCGGCAGGCCATGTGGCTGACATGGCGGCTGCCAAGTCACGAAGACCAAAATGGTGGCTGTCTACACTGTTCTTTGATAGAGCAAACCAACATCCCTAAAAGATAGATGACCAACATTATATTGTAGACAAACAGAAATCTCATTAGCTGTTTATACCTTTCATAATTATCTTAAGGAATATCAATCAAATTTAAACTGGTTTTTGTATTAAAAAATTTTCAGTTGAGATCATAAAATTAATCCTATTTTTTAAATCAGACCAAGAAGTAACATATTTTGAATTTCTAATTATTTAAGAGAAAACACATTTTATTTTTTCAAAAACAAGTTATACTTTAGATATTTAATTAATTTCTCCAGATTCAATTTGTACTTTAAACTTTCAGAGCTTACAAGTCAAATATTAGCAGTTCTTTGATTAACTACACTCTTATATTTTTAAGAATAAATATTAAAATCGAATAATTAAATTTAAACCACGTTTTTTTTTCTGCCCAGGGAAACTGAGAAGCAAACTTGCAGGTATTAAAAAATGACTACTGGTGGAAAGTTGATTTCAAAGGAGCCGCTTTGGCCTCTTCACCTTTTCTGGGAAGGTTGACTAGCAAAAGGTGTAGCCATTGAAATGCAAATTAACATTCCTAAAGATGGCTGCTAAATTTCAAAATGGTCACAATTTTCCTGCTGGGAAAGTCAAGAAGGGAATCCATGGCTATTCACATGTAAACTTGACTATCAACTTCCTGGTGGTACTTGCCTCAGGGTGGGAAATTTCAAAAGAGCTGCTTTAAATCGCCTTGGGAAACCACCCTGTATTTCTTTCTCGGGTTCATCTCCGCCATTTTTAAGGCCAAAACAGTCTCGGGTTTTTATTCTGTACACAGCAAAAGGTCAATTCAGCTTAAAACTATGCGCACTCGTTTTTAAACTGGCCTTTTCTCTTTACATGTGCACAGAAATCCCGGATACATTTATGAATTTGTAAAAGCTTTAAGTCATTAGCTGGAAAAAAGGATAAAGATGGTGAAGATGAGGTGAAGAAGTGGCTTTCTTGGGGAGTGGCGTCCATATTGGATGGCCACGTGGGCTTCCCCCACCTCCTTGTTTCTTAGGGGGAAGATTCAGTAATGGTCTGGCATTTACTCTTTTTATTTTCTTTATTTTTCAATTTTTATTTATTTTTATTTTTCAAGGAAAGAAAAGATTTTTTAAGATAAAGAATCATTGGAGGCAGAGGAGGTGTAGATGGTATTCTTAGAGACTCGCACCCTTCCCCTCCAGGCTGTAAGGCGGTGGCAGCACCCCATTTAGACATTTTTATACTCTCCTGTGCTGAATCAAGGCCATCGCCAATTAAAATAGGAATTTTCTCTGGACTTTTTGCTGAGTATTGGTCACACAACTGCTTTCTAACCTTTTCCCAGGTTTCATCAACAAAGCTTAAGCAAGAAATCAAGAATATGACTACAACTAACAGAGCATAGTTTAAAGCATACTTATAAGTATTTGAGAGTAGAGATCTCTTTCCCGAGACTCTGAATTACCCATATTTTACACCCGGTTGATTCAATTCACATAATACACTCCTTACCTTCAATCTGTCATGTGCACACTTCTAGGAGCGACCCCCTCGCTTTCTTCTCTTGCCTCCTTACTCAATCCCTGTTCGGTACGCCAAATGTGATGGGCTGTTTCTGTTTCCCGCGACCCGCATGGGAAAACGACAGGTTCTTGAGCGGAGGAGCTGGGGATTAAGAAATTAAAGAAGGACCAAGATGCAGAAATAGATCTTAAGCTGGGGCCAGGTGGGCGCCATCCTCTCTGATGGAGAGGCAGCAAAAGCGGCTGAGCCACACAGCAGGTTTATTTTAAAGGCCTAGATATACATATCTAGTTCTGCCCCTGCATGATTAACATGTCCAGCCTTATTGGGGAAGCATGTTCCCAGGGCGTGGCTGCCTATACTCTGAGTTCAGCTGATAATAATAAGAAAATGCCTAGGTGCCTCCCAGGCGGCCCTCTACAGGAAGCTGAATAGCATGTTATTAAATATTGATTGGGTTACCAATGAGATCAAAGAAGAAATTAAAAACATCCTGGACACTAATGACAATGAAAACACAACAATCCAAAACCTATGGGACACAATGAAAGCAGTCCTGAGAAGGAAGTTTATAGCTCTACAGGCCTATCTCAAAAAACAAGAAAAAATGGTAAGTAAATCATCTGACTCTACAACTCAAAGAATTAGAAAGAGAGCAACAAGAAAAGCCCAGAGTGAACAGAAGGAAGGAGATAATAAAGATTAGAGCAGAAATAAATGACATAGAGACCAAAGAGACAATACAGAAAATCAATGGAACCAAGAGCTGGTTCTCTGAAAGGATAAACAAGATTGACAAACTTCTAGCCAGGCTCACCAAGAAGCAAAGAGAGAGGACCCAAATAAACAAAATCAGAAATGATAGAAACGAAATAACAACAGACCCCACAGAAATACAAAGGATTGTTAAAAAATACTATGGACAGCTTTACTCTAACAAACTACACAACCTACAGGAAATGGAAAAATTCCTAGAAAAATACAACATTCCAGCACTCAATCAGGAAGAATCTAAAAATCTCAATAGGCCAATAACTATGGAAGAAATTGAAGCAGTCATCAAAAAGCTTCCAGCAAACAAAAGCCCACGACCAGACAGCTTCACAGGGGAGTTTGACCAAACATTCAAGGAAGAACTAAAACCAATCCTCCTCAGACGACTACAAAAAATCCAAGAGGAAGGAACACTTCCAAGCTGATTCTATGAAGCCAGCATCACCCTAATACCAAAATCAGGGAAAGACAACACAATGAAAGAGAATTACAGGCCAATATCCCTCATGAACATAGATGCCAAAATCCTCAACAAAATCTTAGCAAATTGGATCCAGCAGTACATCAGACAGATCATACACCATGAAAAAGTAGGATTTATTCCAGGGATGCAAGGATGGTACAATATCCGAAAATCAATAAACGTGATACATCACATAAACAAATTGAAAGAAAAAAACTACACGGTCCTATCAATTGATGCAGAAAAAGCATCTGACAAAATCCAACACCCATTTTTGATAAAAACTCTCAGCAAGGTGGGAGTAGAAGGATCATACCTCGACATAATAAAAGCCATATATGACAGGCCCACAGCCAACATCATACTCAATGGACAAAAACTAACACCATTTCCCCTAAGAACAGGAACAAGACAGGGATGCCCATGCTCACCACTCCTGTTCAACATAGTCTTGGAAGTATTATTAGCCATTGCAATTAGACAAGAAGAAGAAACAAAGGCATCCAAATTGGAAAAAAGGAAGCAAAACTGTCCTTATTTGTAGATGACATGATATTATTCATAGAAAACCCTAAAGCCTCCATCAAAAAACTTTTAGACTTAATAAAAGAATTCGGCAATGTAGCAGGATACAAAATTAACGAAAAGAAATCTACGGCATTTCTATACACCAATAGTGAACTTTCAGAAAGAGAGATTATAAAAACAATCCCATTTACCATCGCACCAAAAAAATTAAGCTACCTAGGAATAAATTTAACTAAAGAGGTAAAAGACCTCTACTCAGAAAACTACAAGACGTTGAAAAAAGAGATAGAGGAAGACATAAAGAAATGGAAGAACATACCATGTTCTTGGATTGGTAGAATCAACATCATTAAAATGTTCATACTGGCCCAAAGCAATCTATAAATTCAACGCACTTCCCATTAAAATACCAAAGACCTAATTCAAAGATCTAGAACGAACTCTCCAAAAATTCATCTAGAATAAAAAAAGACCCCAAATAGCTGCAGCGATCCTGAGAAAGAACAAAGTAGGTGGGATCTCAATGCCAGATATCAAGCTGTATTACAAAGCCACTGTTCTCAAAACTGCCTGGTACTGGCACAAGAACAGACATATAGATCGATGGAATAGAATAGAGAGTCCAGAAATTAGCCCGAACCAATATGCTCAATTAATATTTGACAAAGGAGGCAAGAACATACAATGGAGCCAAGATAGTCTCTTCAATAAATGGTGTTGGGAAAATTGGACAGATACATGCAAGAAAATGAAACTAGACCACCAAATTACACCATACACAAGAATAAAGTCAAAATAGATAAAGGACTTAAATGTATGACAGGAAACCATAAAAATTCTAGAAGAATCCAAAGGCAACAAAATCTCAGACATATGCAGAAGCAAGTTCTTCACCGATACAGATCCTAGGGCATTGGAAACTAAAGAGAAAATGAACAAATGGGACTACATCAAAATAAAAAGCTTCTGCATAGCAAAAGAAACCATCAACAAAACAATGAGAAAACCCACTTCCTGGGAAATCATATTTGCCAATATCATATTTGATAAGGGCCTAATCTCCAAAATTTATAGGGAACTCATACAACTTAACAAAAAGAAGATAAACAATCCAATCAAAAAATGGGCAAAGACCTAAATAGACACCTTTCAAAAGAGGACATTCAGAAAGCCAAGAGACATATGAAAATATGCTCAAAGTCACTAATAATCCGAGAGATACAAATCAAAACAACAATGAGGTACCATCTCACACCTGTCAGACTGGCTATCATCAACAAATCAACAAACGACAAGTGCTGGAGGGGATGTGGAGAAAAAGGAACACTCATGCACTGCTGATGGGAATGCAGTCTGGTGCAGCCACTATGGAAGACACTATGGAGTTTCCTCAAAAAACTAAGAATGGAACTCCCATTTGACCCAGTGATCCCACTTCTAGGAATATATCCCAAGAAACCAGAAACACCAATCAGAAAGGTTCTATGCACCCCTATGTTCATAGCAGCACAATTCACCATAGCTAAGATCTGGAAACAGCCTAAGTGCCCATCAGTAGATGAATGGATTAGAGAACTGTGGTACATCTACATGATGGAATACTATGCTGCTGTAAAAAAGGAAGGCCTCTTACCATTTGCAACAGCATGGATGGAACTGGAGAGCATTATGCTAAGTGAAATAAGCCAGTCAATGAAGAAAAAATACCACATAATCTCACTCATTCATGGATAATAGAGACCATTACAAACGTTTGAACAATAATAGATACAGAGGCAGAGCTGCCTCAAACTGATTGTCAAACTGCAGCAGGAAGGCCAGGGAGGGTTGGGGGGCAGGAGGGAGGGGGGTAAGAGATCAACCGAAGGACTTGTATGCATGCATATAAGTATAACCAATGGGTAGAACACACTGGGGGGGGGCAGGGGATTGTCAAGGGCAGGGGAAAAAAAGGGACACCTATGTGATACCCTTTGTAATACTTTAAGAAATAAAATAATTAAAAAAAGAGCTTTACAGATAAGAAAAAGCTAAAGGAGTTCATCACCACCAAACCAGTATTATATGAAATGCTGAAAGGTATCCTTTAAGAGGAAGAAGAAAAAGGTAAAGATACAACTTATGAACAACAAATACACATCTATCAACAAGTGAATCTAAAAATCAAGTGAATAAATAATCTGATGAACAGTATGAACTGGTGATTATAATAGAAGCAGGGATATAGAAATGGAATGGACTGACTATTCTTGGGGTGGGGGGGGAAGGGTTGTGGGGGGTGCGGCAAGAGATTGGACAATAATCGTGCACCTATGGATGAGGACAGTGGGTGGGGAGTGAGGGCGGAGGGTGGTGTGGGAACTGGGTGGAGGGGAGTTATGGTGGGAAAAAAGAGTAACTAATGTAATAATCTGAACAATAAAGATTTAATGAAAAAAAATAAATGTTTTTTTCATCATCATATACTGTGTTTTTGTCGCTCAATTGAATTTTATTATTTCTTCAAGGTTCTTCACATACGTACACCTTAAGAGATATCAAGTAGGTGTAACATGTTCTAAAAAAATTAGGGTTGGCAGTGAGAAGAATTTTGAGGCAGAGATTTTGCTGGTTTTGGCATGAACTCACACAAAGGCTGCCTACCCCTGACCTAGGCTTTTATTAGTATAGTTACTAAAGCATGCATTTGAATGTATCAATTCATAGCTAACTCTAGCCTTAAGGTAAGGAATTATAGTGTAAATAGTCAAGTATTTATATACAAATAAGAAGGGCCATAGGCAAGAAAAGCTGGGCTGAAGCTGGAATCCCTGAGGAAGCCAATACTTCCTCAAGCAGCAGTGTGGTCCAACCTGGTGAAGAGGTCTTCTCTTCCTTGTTTCCCCAAGACACTCAGTCCCTGAGAACTGGAAGACACCTCCTCCCCCAGGGGTATAGGTTATTCTGATGCTCTATCCCCTTGGCTCACCAGTTATAACACTAGTGGCCCAGTGCATGAAATTCATGCACATTAAAAGAGGATTAATGAGAAGAAATATTTTAATATTGCTATTTGCTGTTTCTCTGTAATAGAAGTGCCAGAGATGAAAGAAATTAGTAAAATGTATATAAAATTTCCCTCCTGTCCGAGTCTGGGGCATGCTGCGGGACCTAGAGTCAAGTCCCTGCCCACCACCCTGATGCACTTCGAAAATGCAGGAGACCCAGACCCAGCCGGCCACATCCCCACTGGGTGAGACCTAGACCTGGCTGGCCACACCCCTGAGAAGCCCCTCCAGGTGGGGGCACAGCCTCAAGCCTCCCAGCCTGGTGCCGGGGTGGGGGATGCGGCCTGAGGTTCCCCATCAAACCCCACCAGGCAGGGGGCACCGCCTGAGGTTCTTATCAAGCCTCGCCGGGTGGGGGGGCATGGCCTGAGGTCCCCCAGCCCAGTGTTGGGGTGGGGGGCGCAGTCTGAGGTCTCCTGGCTTGGCACCAGGGCAGGGGGCCCAGTCTGAAGTCTTCTAGCCTGGAGTCAGGGCGGGCAGCATGGCCTGAAGTTCCCCATCAAGCCCTGTGGGCCATGGGCATGGCCTGATGTTCCCCGGCACAGTGCTGGCGCGGGGGGTGCAACCTGAGGTCTCCTGGCCCAGAGTCAGAGCAGGGGATGTGGCCTGAGGTCCTCCGCCAAGCCCAGCCTCCCCACTCCTCCCTCTCCGCCCCCCCCGGCCCCCAGCATCATACCAGTGCTGAATGGGGACGCACCCAGGCAACTTGATGTTAGTGCTGGGGGCAGAAGTGCCCGCCCCGGCCCTGCCCACAGACTACTTGTGACTGGGACACCGTAATGGACAAATTAGAATATTACCTCTTTATTATATAGATTAGAGGCCTGTTGCACAAAGATATTTGTGCAATAGGCCTTCCCTTCCCTTGGCTGCTGGCACCAGTTTTCCTCTGGCACCCAGGACCAAGGCCTTTGCTCTGGCTGGGCTCAGGTCAGAGCCCCACCCCAGCTATCAGGCCTTGCGGCTCTGCTGATCCTGGGGCGGGGAGGCCTTGCAGCTCCACTGATCCTGGGGCTGGGAGGCCTTGCGGATATGCTTGGTGCCGTGGCCAGGAGGCCTGGCTGCTCGGCTGGCTTCGGGGCAATTTGACTTGGGGGCTTGGAGCCTATGTATGCAAATTAACCACCATCTTTGTTGGCAGTTAATTTGCATATCGCCCTGATTAACCAATGGGAAGCTTAGCAAAGGTACCATCAATTACCCTTTTTGTCTTTTATTAGATAGGATATTTGACCACCTATCCATAGAGGTGTGAACAGGAATGTGGTGGATTAATTATATTTTCTAAAACCAGCACTTGTTAACTCTCCTTAAGATGCAGCTAAAGGTATGGTGAACAGCTAGATGCCAGCAGCAGGGTGACCTGGGAGAACAGGCAGGAGGAGGAAGATGTGGGCCAGTGCTGCACATTCATCCCTGACAACACAGCACACAGACCATCACTAAGGCCCTAAGGCAGTGGTTCTCAGCCTTCTGGCCCTTTACATACAGTTCCTTATGTTGTGACCCTAACCTAAAATTATTTTCGTTGCTACTTCATAACTGTAATGTTGCTAGTTATGAAGCGTAATGTAAATATCTGATATGCAGGATGGTCTTAGGCGACCCCTGTGAAAGGGTCGTTCAACCGCCAAAGGGGTGGCGACCCACAGGTTGAGAACCACTGCCCTAAGGCATTGGCAGCTTTACCTGATGAGTGAGCTGGAACCTGGGATTGAGGGTCCTTTCTCTGATGCACTAGAGTAGCAGTTGTCAACCTGTGGCTCCTGACACATTTGGGGATCAAACAACCCTTTCACAGGGGTTACCTAAGACCATCAGTAAACACATATAATTAAAGAGTGTCCCAAAAAGTAAATTTGATAGAAAACACAGGTTTATGATAAAAAATTGTAAATTTTTTATTGAGTCATAAAGTATACAGTGTAGGGTTATGTATGAAATAGCATATCGGGTAAATGGCTTCCATGGCTTTGCTGCCACATACGCCCGCGAAACAATTCAATTACTGCATGAGTCATTTCCGGGTGGTGTAATTTCCCGTTTTGGTGATCAGAATTGGCCACCCAGATCATGGGATTTAACGACGTTGGACTTTTTTCTTTGGGGTTTTTTGAATTCTAAGGTTTACTCCAACAAGCCCATGACCACCCACGTCTTCATGGAGGAAATTGAGCACTGTATCAACGAAATTCAGCCACATTTATGTAAAACGGTCATGGAAAACTTCAACACAAGAGTGCGTATGTGCCCTGACCGATTTGGCTCAGTGGACAGAGCTTCAGCCTGTGGTCTCAAGGGTCGCAGGTTTCATTCTGGTCAAGGGCATGTACCTTGGTGGCGGGCATATCCCCAGTGGGGAGTGTGCAGGAGGCAGCTGATAGATGTTTCTCTCTCATCCATGTTTCTAACTCTTTATCCCTCTCCCTTCCTCTCTGTAAAAAAATCAATAAAGTATATTAAAAAAATAAAAAAAGAGTGCGTATGTGCCAGTGAAGCCATTGAGGCCATTTAACCCATATACTATTCCATACATAACCCTATATGGTATACTTTATGAATCAATAAGAAATTTACAATTTTGAATTATAAACCTGTGTTTTCTATCAAAATTACTTCTTCTTGTGACTTTGGGACAACTTTTACATACTGTTTTATGATTAATCACTATGCTTTAATTATGTTCAATTTGTAACAATGAATATACATCCTGCATATCAGATATTTACATTACAATTCGGAACAGTAGCAACATTACAGTTATGAAGTAGCAACAAAAATAATTTTATGGTTGGGGGTCATTACAACATGAGGAACTGTATTTAAAGGGCCAGAAGGTTGAGAACCACTGCACTAGAGCAATGGTGTCCACATTCACCCCTTTGATTAGGAGCTACAGTGATGAGATCTCACACCATCCCATGTGTTGGGGGTCTCATCCAAGGGTTAATTGAAACCGCATTGACAAAACAGCAAATTAGTCTTCTCTTAGACCAGTGATATCGAATCTTTTGAGCTCAGCGTGTCAGCATTTTGAATCTCTACCCCTCTCCCTTCCTCTCTGTAAAAAATCAATAAAATATATATTAAAAAAATATCAATTAGGGGGCTATAAAAGTAACCCCTAAAGCAGGGTGTAGAACTTTTTTTCTGCCAAGGGCCATTTATATTATCATTCATAGGCCATACAAAATTATCACCTTAAAAATTAGCCTGCTCTATTTGGTAAAACATTGTTAACTCACTCCTAATGCACTGGCAGGGTCTGACTAAATGATTTCCAGGGCCTCCTGACAGCCCACAGGCTGGATGTACCACACCCCTGCCCTAAAGGATTACAATATCAAAACTGCAATGAATCTAACAGACATTACAAAGAAAGAACCAATTTGGGACAAATTATATATAAGAGCAAATGAAATAATTTGAGATAAATAATTTTTCTTGGTGCAAATTTATTTTCAAATTAGTTATTGCTTTAACCACATAGTAAAAAAATACAATTATTGTGGGCATGAAGAAAATATATTTAGGTGGTAAAGAGTCAGGACTGTCCACCATTATTACTGATTTCACTTCTGTGAAAACAGGAAGATTATACTTTCTCACTCCCTTGAAGTTATATATGCCCATGTGACCACAATGAAAGAGAATAAATGCCAGCACACAACTTACCACTGGTTCTAGACACCAGTAAGTCAAAAAGTCAAGACAGAATCTGGAAGGTAGTTTTCTTTCGTTTTTTAAATGTTAAGACTTCACTTCTGTGCCTTTGCGAAGGACTTCCTTCATCTCCATTCTGTGCTTTCAAAAGGAACAAGTAGATTTCCAGGTACATAAACAGCAATATGAATGCTATGCCCTCTTCATGTAAAGTTACACTAAGATATTCCTAATTGTCTACAAACATGTAAAACTGCTAACAAAGTTAAGATTAGCTCCTAAAGGTACATAAGGAAAACAGGTAAATAAAACAATGAGCATAGGATATGGACAGGCAATTTATTGGAAAAAATACAGGAAAAAAATCAGAAAAATCACCATTTCTAGTAAGGTTTTCTAAATAAGCTATTAACAAACCCTTTCTGAAAATATTTGTGGGACTTCAACAAAGATATATCACTTAATTCCTCATAACTAAAAAACAAGTTAACATTATAATACAAAATTAGGCCTCAATCTACCAAACAGCTTCAGTGACATTTACAACTAAATTTCTCTTCAGAGAAAGAAAGCAACATTTTTCCCAGGGTATTTTCTATTTGTTAAAATGGGCATTAACATTTGACAAGTTAATGATCGCACAATGATTACGTAAAAACCTCGGACATTAGTTAATGTGTGCTGTCTTATCAACACTAATAAAACACCTATTGAAATTAAAGTGTCACATCATTTTACAAAACCTTTACCTCGTGACTGAGCAATCTCAATAGAACACCCTCTTCTGCCAGGAAAACTGCCTTCTAAGTGTAATGAATTTTTTTATTTATTTAAAAAATGTGTCAGCAAACTAGGAAGAAAACCCACCTAATTCCTAAATCCAGAAATGTTTATTATATATACTTTTAAAAGTCTCCAACAATACAAATGTCAATTCTAAATTTAAGGCAAGATTGAAGGAGGTTTCAAATTTTATCATGTATTTAATAATCTAATAGAAACCTTTTAGACTTTCATAATTTATACTATCTTTTATTACCACAATAGAGGCCCGGTGCACAAAAATTTGTGCACTGGGGGGGGGTCCCCAAGCCCCGCCTGTGCCCTCTCACTGTCTGGGACCCCTCGGGAGATAACGACCTGCTGGCTTAGGCCTGCTCCCTGGTGGCAGAGGGCAGGCCCAATCCCTAAGTGCAGCCCGTGGTCAGGCTCAGAGCCGGGCCGATTGGGGAGTTGGGGTGCCACCCCGTCATGCACAGAGCAGGGCGGATCGGGAGGTTGCAATGCCACCCTCAGTCACTTTCAGGTTAGACTGATTGGGGGGTTGGGGCACCGCCCCGTTACACTCAAGGCAGGGTCGATGGGGAGGTTGCGGCGCTACCCCCTGTCACGCACATAGCAGGGCCGGTCAGGGGGTTGGGGCGCTGCCCTCTGTCACTCACAGAGCAGGGCCAATCAGGGGGTTGGGGCACTGCTCCCTGTCACTCACAGAGCAAGGCCGATCATGGGGTTGGGGCGCTGCGCCCTGTCACTCACAGAGCAGGGCCCATCAGGGGGTTGAGGAGCTCCCCCCTGTCACTCACAGAGTAGGGCCAATAGGGGAGCTGGGACACTGCCTCCTGTCACACACAGAGCAGGGAAGATCAGGGGGCTGGGGTGCTGCACCCTGTCACACTCAGGGCAGGGCCAATGGGGAGGTTATGGCTCTACCCTGTCACACACAGAGCAAGGCCGATCAGGGGGTTGGTGCGCCGCACCCTGTCAAACACAGAGCCGCAGGGCAATCAGGGGGTTGGGGAGCTCCCCCCTGTCAGGCACAGAGCAGGGCCCATGGGGGGGCAGTATTGGGGCGCCGCACACTGTCACACACAGAGCAGGGCCAATCAGGGGGTTGGTGCGCTGCACCCTGTCAAACACAGAGCCGCAGGGCAATCGGGGGATTGGGGAGCTCCCCCCCATTAGGCACAGAGCAGGGCTGATCAGGGGGATTGGGTGCTGCCCCCTGTCACGCTGATCCTGGTGCCGGGAGGCATATTACCCTTTTACTATATAGAATAGAGGCCTGGTGCATGGGTGGGGGCCGGCTGGTTTGCCCTGAAGGGTGTCCTGGATCAGGGTGGGGGTCCCCACTGGGGTGCCTGGCCAGGCTGGCTGAGGGGCTGAGGGCTGTTTTCCCGCTGGCAGTTGACTAAAAGCTCCCAACCGCTCCTTGTTTTCTTTCTTTTTTTTTATTCTGGGCCAGCTTTAGCTCTGAGGCCTCGCTGCTGAAAACATGGATACAATGTTGCGGTCCGGGGCTGACTGAAAGCCGGTTTTGTTTAGCTTCTTATTTGCAACATAGTAATAGTTGCTTAGAGTTGCAGTTGAGAGGCCGGCAAGTGAGGCGGGGAACGTTGGAGTCTGCAGTCCCTGGAAGAAGCAAGCCTCCCTGCTCGCTTCAGTGCCTGGCTGCCGGCCGCCATCTTGGCTGACAGTTAATTTGCATAAGGATACGCTGATTAGCCAATGGGAAGGGTAGTGGTCGTACGCCAATTACTATGTTTCTCTTTTATTAGTGTAGATTACCAATGCAAATAAAAAAGGAATGTGAAGTCCATACTTTGGCACAATTGCCAAGTTCCACTTAAGTTGATCACAGGCTACCTTGTTTTCAGGGCTAAATATTATGTCAAATTAAAGTAACAATGTTTTTCTGTTCATATAGTGCTTCCCATTGCAATCTGTAGACTTTTTAAACCCAAATATTCAATCACCTACAACAATTTAGGGAAAGGGAGGGAAAAACCCAAAGACATACGGCAATGTAACACAGACATGTGTTTTGCAACAATGAGAAAATATGTAATATAATCCCAAATACAGAGAAAATGGAAAATATAATTTCATTCCAATGGGAGATCCTGTTCAGATTAAACCTCTGCTACACTCAAAGACTTAAATGCTCTCATGCCAATTTTCTTTTATGTACAAATAACATAGCATCTATCTCTAGTTGTAAGGAGTATATTAAATAACAGTTAAAAGTAATTAACACAATAACCAGTACACAGAAAACATTCAATACATGTTTCCTTTAAAAACTAAAAAGCATCACCCCAGAAACAAATTCTAAGACCCCAATAAATAAGACAGTATTAAATTCCCATATTTGCTAGACAAATAACAATGCACTAATTATTGCCAATAGCAAGATCCAAGAGAAACGTAAGATGTGATTTGTGTTAATTTAAAAATGGTTTTCAAGCTGCCATTTTTAAAAAAAATATATGCTTTAGTTAATTTCATAGAGGAAGGGAGAGAGCGACTCAAACATCAATGACGAGAGAGAATCATTTATCCAGTGCCTCTTGCATTCCCCCCTGTCTCCCCACCCGCCAAACTGAGGATCAAGACCACAACCCGGGCATGAGCCCTGACCGGGAATCGAACTGTGACCTCCTGGTTCATAGGTCAATGCCCAACCACTGAGCAACTCCGGCCAGGCTCAAGTTATCATGTTTTGACTATTAGTCCCACTGGAGGGAAAATAAAAAAGAATTTTTAAACATAAGAAAAAATAAAACAACAAAATAGATCTTTATGTACTTATATAGAAAGCTAATCATTAAATATTAAGTCAATGCCATTTTCCACAAGATTAAAAATGTCTACATGGAACAGAAAAAATTAAAGACCTAACAGACGAAATATAAGTAAAAACCAATTTGAAAATGTAGACAATGCTAAGGGTATACTTAAGAAGCCACAGGCAGATAGGTAGGAGGGGGCTAGTCCCACATCCATGTGTGGTGGTTAAAAATCCAGAGAGCTATTTCACATGCAGAGGTCCCCCTTTCGGAGCAACCCCTCACCAGGCCACCCAGCCCAGGGTTCTAGTATTAGGAAAAGAAGTCACCGTAACTTCTGGCTGTGAAAACCAGCAAAGATTGTGATTGAGTGAGAAAATAGGCTGCTGTAGTCCCAAATGTTCCTCTTAAAGGGCCCACACACATATTCACTGAGAGACTCACTCACACTGAACTCCAGCACTGGGGCAGCAGTTCAAGGTACCAGGGAGAGATGTGCAGGAAGTGAATTGTCTGGCTTCAGGACAAGAGCTGTAGGGGTAGCTTTCTCCCAGACAGAGTTCCTTTGTTGAGCCCTTGCCCAACTTAGCCTGCACACAATGATGGGTGCCATATCTGTTTGAGTCTCCATCAACCTGGCTGACAACATTTGCCTCATCCTGATGAGTCCCTGAGACCCCAACATTCCCAAATTTGGGGCCCACTCAAGTAAATTCCAATGGCTTTTCTATACAAATGGCCTATCTTGGCTCGTGCTCGTCTTTCCTAACATCTCTCAAAGGTATACAACCCCAAACAGCAGTCTCTTATCCTATCTAATAATGAGGGAATATGCTAATTGACCCTCACACTGTCACAAAGATGGCAGCACCCATAGTCAAGGAGGAAATATGGTAATTCAATGCCCCACCCTCAAAGATGGCAGCACCCACAGCCACAAGATGACCAGCACTGGAGGGCCGTTGTGGGTGATCAGGCCAGTAAGGGAGGGTTGCTGGGGGTGACCAGGCTTGCAGGGAAGGGCAGTTGGGGGTGACCAGGCTGGCAGGGGAGGGCAGTTGGGGGCGATCGGGCCAGCAGGGGAGTGGTTAGGTGGTGATCAGGCTGGCAGGCAGGCGATGGGTTGGGAGCCAGCAGTACCGGATTGTGAGAGGGATGTCCGACTGCAGGTAGTCAGACATCCCACGAGGGGTCCCAGATTGGAGAGGGTGCAGGCTGGGCTGAGGGACACCCCCCTCCACAGTGCATGAATTTCATGCACTGGGCCTCTAGTCCTCTTAATAAACAGCTCCAAGCCCAGCATTAGAGGCAGTCAACCTCAGTTCACAGCTTAGCATCCTCCAGGGACCTCCATGCCAATCATAAGTGGGAAACATCCTCAGGTCACTCTTTAGCTCAAACCAAGTGGTTGTGGGCAGGTGCAGGCAGCAGCTGACCTTGGCCTGCCCCAGAACCCTTTCCAAAAGGTCCAGAACCGATACACCTGGTGGCCAGTTTCAGACCACACCAGTGCACTGCAGAAACAATTCTACCAACCACACACTAAAAGGGTAGTCTCAGCCAGCACTAGAGCCCCATTAAGCTCCTTAACTGCCAATAATCACAATCAATCACCGGAGGTTCAATCCCTCCCATTAAGGTGCCAACCTCAATCAAAGCGGGCACACATAACTCATATGGAAGAAACACATGGAGGATCCTAATCAGGTGACCATGAAGACTGTGCTGCTGGACCTCATTGGACACCTAACACATAAGGCCACTTTACCAAGACTGAGAGATGTAGCTGCTCTGCCTAATACATAGAAACAATCACAGGAAGGCAATCAGAACAAGGAGTCAAAGAAACATGTCCCGAATGAAAGAACCTAAGAAAACTCTAGGAAAAGAACTAAATAAAACTGAAGCAAGCAATCTTCCAGATAGAGAGATCAAAACACTGGTTATAAGAATGATCAGCGAATTTAGGGAAAGAAGAGAGGAACTTAGAACTTCAACAAAGAGATAAAACACATAAAAAAGAAGAGAGAAAACATAAAAAGGAACCCTCATAAATGAAGATTACAAAAAAGGAAATGAATACATTAGATGGAATCAATAGTAGATTAGATGAAGCAGAGGATCAAATTAGCAATTTGGAATACAAGGTAGCGAAAAACAGCCACTTGCAATAGCAAAAAGAAAAAAAAGAAAGGAAACACACACAAGAAGAATAAAAAAATTAGGATGGTCTGAGGAAACTTGGACAATGTCAAGCATAACAACATTCTTATCACAGAGGTATCAGAGAAGAGAGAGAGCAACAGACTGATAAATATTCGAAGAAATGATGACAGAAAACTTCCCTAAACTGGTGAAGAAAATAGACATACAAGTCCAAGAAGTACAAAGAGTCCTTAACAATATGAGCCCAAAGAGGCCAACACCAAGACACATACATTAAATGCCAAATATTAAAGACAAAGAGAATCTTAAAACCAGCAAGACAAAGGCAGGTAGTTACTTACAAGGGAGATCCCATAAGACTTTCAGCTAAGTTTTCAACAACAATTTTGCAGGCCAGAAAGGACTGGTAAGAAATATTCAGAGTGATGAAAAGAAAGGACCTACAATCAAGATTACTCTAACCATAAGGCTATCATTTAGAATCAAAGATAAAGAGCTTCCCACACAAGACGAAGTTGAAGGACTTCAACAATAAGCCAGTATTATAAGAAATGTTAAACAGACTTCATTAAGAAGGAAATAAATATTTATAATAAATGGCAATAACTATACATATCTATCAACAATTACTTTAAATGTAAATGTATTAAATGCTCCCATCAAAAGACATGGGGTGGCTGACTGGCTGACCAAACAAGACCATTGCATATGTTGCCTACAAGTAAATCACTTCAGATCAAAAGACACACACAGATTGAAATGTAAAAGGAGGGGCCAACCAGTGTGGCTCAGTAGTTGAGCATGGACCCATGAACCAAATGTTCATTGTTTGATTCTTGGTAAGGGCACATGACTGGGTTGAAGGCTCGATCCCCACCCAGTCGGGTGCATGCAGGAGGCAGTCAATAGGAGATTCTCTCTCATCATTAATGTTTCTATCTCTTTCTCCCTTTTCCTTCCTCTCTCTGAAATCAATTTAAAAAATATGTTAGAAAAAAAAGAAAGAAAAGTACAGGAATGGAAAAAGGTATTTCATGAAATGAAAACAAGCAAAACTGAAGTAGCAATACTTATACCAGGCAAAACAAACTTTAAAACAAAGACTATAACAAGAGACAAGAAAGGACACAGCATTTCCTTTTCTGGGTATTTTATCTGAATTAATCCCAAAACGAATTTGAAAACACATATGCACACATATTTTCACTGCTACATTATTTATAATTGGCAAGATAAGGAAGCTACATGAATGTCCATCAACAGATGCATGAATAAAGAAAAACTACATAACCCGCCTAACCGGTTTGGCTCAATGGATAGAGTGTTGGCCTGCGGACTCAATGGTCCCAGGTTCAATTCCAGTCAAGGGCATGTACCTTGGTTGTGGGCACATACCCAATAGGGAGTGTGCAGGAGGCAGCTGATCGATGTTTCTCTCTCGTGGATGTTTCTAACTCTCTATCCCTCTCCCTTCCTCTCTGTAAAGAAAACAATAAAATACGTTAAAAAAAGGAAAGAAAGAAAAAAAAAGAAATGTTTAAAAAAAAGAAGAACTACATAGAACATTGCTTAGCCATAAAAAATAACAAAATTTTCCCTTCAGCAACAACAGGAATGATGTATCTCGGGGCATTGTGCTAAGTGAAATAAGTCAGAGAAAGACAATACATCACATCCAACACTATGTGCATTCTTTGCATGTGCTTATGTTAGGTAGTAGGCCCTGTTTAATTATGCGAATTTCATTCTTCACTTACAACTCAAGTTCCATTGTCCACAAATTCACATAAAACTTTTTTGTTATAACAGCTAATATTTACCTAATGCCTATTGTTCTAATAACTTTATTAATGTATTATCTCATTTTAACATCCCTCCCTGAAAAATATCTTTGATAAAATGTATCCCATTGAAAAGGGGGTGGGGGATTGAAGCTTAGGAATGTTTGGTAACTTGGTCAAAATTACAGAGCCACCCATGGCAGGGCTAGTACTCAAACCCAGAACTGTACTGTTAACAAAATGACTTCCTTTCCACTATACAATGAGGCATCTCTAGGGTAGAAGACAAACGTTTTTCTATATACAATATTATTTAACTCTTTTGTGTGTGAATGTTTTTATTTTCTATTTTCCAAAACCATTTACTGCCTCCATGCATTTTCCACCTTCTCTATCCCTGCCCCCTACATCACCACACTGCTGTCTATGCCCATGAGTTCTCTCTCTCTCTTTCCATTTTGCTCAATCCTCCACCCACCCCCACACCTCCACTCCAATGGTAAATGCCTGGTGTTCCTTTGGGTAATTTCAATCATTATGATCAACGACTCACATTTCTACGTCAAGGCAATTCCTAAAAATAGTATTTGATCCACGGAAAATAAAATGTCATGGGACCCAGGGCCAGAATTATGAAGCTTGACACAAAGAAATTGATGCTCTGGAAGTTTAAATGACGTTTCCAGGGAACCACACTGACCAGTCAATACAGCTGGGACAGATAACCAGATATTCTGATTCCTACCCCAGGCCTCATGTTACACACACACACACTCTCATACACACACATATACACACGCACACGCACACACACACCAGGCACAGGAGAAGACTGTAACTGAGATGTACCTAACTAGAATCAACTCTTGAGAACATATTAATAGATTAAGAAATGCTGAAAAAAGTAAAGAAAAAAAACAACAACAGTATTAGTTGGGTAGGACTGGTCAGAGTAAGCGTCTTGAGGTGGAAGAACTAATGGAAGGTAACAGGGTGGCATTCAAACTAGAGGAAGAAAAGGCAGAGAGAACTCAGAGTCAGAAAGATTTGCAGGACACTCGATCCACTAACATTCGCTGTGACCCCCTGAGAAAAGCAACTCACACCTTTTAAAATCAGAAACAGCTGTGAACTTAGACAATGGTGTTGGGCTGAAACTACCCCGTATTTCTCACCAGAACTGAGGAGCTCCTGGACCAAGGAAATATCGCCTGTGGTCAATGCTTTCTTAAACGTTTCATTCTTGTCTTCAGTGGGTCACGGTTCTTTTAATTTCTAAAAAAAGCAGACCTTTAAAAAAAAACAATTATACACGTTTTCATTTCCACCGTAACCGGTAAATCGTTTTGGAAGAGGGAGGAGGGGGGACGGGACGGTGGTGGTGGGCGACACCCGAAGTTTGCAAAGAATTCATGTCTCAAATGACCTCGAAAGGGGCCCGGGTAATGGCGGGTCCGAGCCCACGGGACGAGCTACCACATGGACAACCTAGCGAGGCGCCGGCGATGGAAAGCACAGTAAGGAAACCAGACCAACACGCTGCGGGTTTCTCTCCAACCCCAGCGCCTGTACTCCCACTGGAGAAACGAAGGAGGAAGGGCAAACAGGGGAGGAAGGAAGAGGGTTCCCGAGGAGGCCAGGGCTTCCAGGGCCTGGGAGGCAGACCTCGGCGCGGAGAAGAAACAGCCTCCCCTGCTACCTGAGAGGCCCGGTCGAGATACCCAATCTCCCAGCCGTCATCCTCGCTCTCGCTACTCTCGCCTCCACCAGCCACCGCCAGGCCACGGAACACGCTGGAGGCCTTGTCCTCCGCCCTGGCCGCTGGCCCCTCCCTTCCGCCCGGCCCGCGTGCGACCCTCCCCCTCCACTGGCTGGCGCCTGCGCCTGAGCCTGCGCAGTGCTGGTTTACCCGGGAAGGCGGGACCTGCGTGCTCCAGCCAGGGCCTGGGGCTCCTGGGCGCAGGTGCGCAGGCGCGTGTCCTCGCGCAGCCGCCCTCATCCCTCTGGGCGGCCCGTGGCTATGAGATGGGACCTGCATGTCTCATGGAGCAGGTGGGGCTGGCAGCGTTTGAAGAAGTCCTTGGGCTTTCAGGGTTGCCCCACTTGTCGCTGGGGCGGAATTGGGATTTGTACGCCAAGGTATGCCTATGCTTTCTCCCCTTCAGCCGCCCCCGTCTCCCACCCGCCTCCAAACCCACCTCCGGACATGCTACCCTTGGAGAGGGGAGCATATTATCCCTAAGGAGCACCATCCATGCAGGCAAGAAGCCGCGAGACACATGGGCGCTGGTGAACGAGCCAGGAGAATCCCTCCCTTTAAATGTCATGGGGTTTGCCCTAACCGGTTGCCTCAGTGAATAGAGCGTCGGCCTGGGGACTGAAGGGTCCCGGGTTCAGTTCCGGTCAGGGGCATGTACCTGGGTTGCAGGCACATCTCCAGTATGGGATGTGCAAGAGGCAGCTGATCGATGTTTCTATCTTGTCGATGTTTCTAACTCTTTATCCCTATCCCTTTCTCTCTGTAAAAAATCAATAAAATATATTTAAAAAAATAAAAATAAACTTCATGCGATCGGATGTCGTTGTAGATTCAGAAATATAAGAGCATCAAAACGCTTCCCAGCCCTACCTGGTTTGGCTCAGTGGATGGAGTGTCAGCCTTCGGACTGAAGGGTCAAAGTTCGATTCCAGCCAAGGACACATGCCCGGCTTGCGGGCTCAATCCCCAGCAGGGGGCATGCAGGAGGCAGCCTATCAATGATTCTCATCATTGATGTTTCTATCTCTCTCTCTCTCTCCCTTTCCATTCCTCTCTGAAATCAATAAAAATATAGTTAAAACAAAAAAACCCCCCACGCTTTCCCACCTAGAGAGTGTAAACCCACTCAAGGAAAAATTCAGTCAAGGAAGGAAGGGGAGAGAGTGGACCAAGAGCTGGGAAGAAGAAATTATTTAAATGTTCAGAGAGCAAGTCAATAATACAAACAGCTCCAGGTGAAGGCAGCCCAGACCCACGTTTCCGCGGCTGACCTCCATGAGAAATGCCACAGAAATGTAGATCCACCGAGGAATAGCACGGACTATCACCCGAGGCTGATTGAAAAGGAAGGTAACCATGTGCTATTCTTTGAAAGTTTTGCAATGATTTTTTTTTCCTTAAGGAATCTTTGATGTAAGAGTTTGGAGTTATTTACTTCAGAGATTTTCAGAGATAACTGTTTTTAGGTAGTTTGGTACTTTGGGGGTCATGCCTCTCTTTCTAATGCACCCATTCAATAAGCGTTATGGATAACTGAACACAGCTAGCTTTGGGGAGACAACATCACAGACAAAACAAGCTGTCTCTTGGAGCTCACAAGTGTTTTTGTTTGTTAATCCTCATCTGAGGACATGTTTTTATTGATTTGAGAGAGAGAAACACACATTGATGTAAGAGAAACATTGATCTGTTGCTTGCTTCGATTTTATTTAATTCTTTTTCTGCAATCTTGTCCTGGGGTTTGTGTGTGTGTGTGTTTGTTTTGTTTTGTTTCTCATTTGAGACATACTGTTCCTTTATCTCCTAATTTTGGCTGCCTGTGTATGTTTCTATGTATTGGGTAGAGTTGCTGGTTGAGTGGCCTAATGTAGTAAGTGTCCTGTAGGGCCCAGTGGCCCACTCAGACTTCTCAGTCACCTAAACGAGATGCTTCAGGGGTTCACCCTGTGAGACTTTGCGCACCCTCCAGCTGTAGCTGAGCCTTGATTTCTGTTGGCACATCACTGGGAGGGACTTACCCTCAGGTCAGTTGGCTTGAGGACTGCCCAAGATGGCAGCAGAGGAGCTGCTGTGCAGGGGCCAACTCCACTTCAGAGGGGTTCCACTGCCCACTGAGTTCACCCCTTAAGTGTGTCATTGTGGGGGTGCTTGGGTGGTGCTCTGGTGTGATCTGAAGCCGTCTACGGGATGCCCTGGCTCTGGGACCTTTCAGTAGGTGCAGACCGGGATCATTTGCCACGAGTACCCTGTTCCGCAGGAGCTACAGAGAGATCTACAGATGGCTGTTACCTGTGCTGGGTTTGGAGATGCCTGGGAAATGCCAAGCTGCAAACCAAGACCAGCTGCTATTGGTGCTGGGCCTGGGGCCACTTAGCAAGAGGTATGGAGCATGCTGAGGACAGATGTTACTTGTTGGGGGTTTGTGAACCTTTGAGAAATTCTAGGAAAGTTTGCTGCATGAGCCAAGACAGACCATTTGTATGGAGGAGCCACTGGAAAGTTCGGTGGGTCCAAAAGTTGGTTGGGGCAGGGTCTCAGGGAATCTCCAGAGTGGAGCAAACAGTGTTAGCTAGATGAATGGAGTCTCAGACAAGGCACCTTCTCTGTGGGGTGAAGGCTCAGCAAAGGAACAATGGTCTCTGCCAGCACTTCTGTCTTGCAGAAAGCTTTCCCGCCAACCCTTCCCCTAAAGCCTTTAGAGCTGTTACTCCACACACACTGGAGCTCAGAACAAGTGAGTTCAAGTAACACTGGGCATGGGCCATTTAAGAGGAAAACCTGGGACTCCTGAAGCCCTCCATTTCAATCAGTCACAGTTCCTGCTGGTTTTCAAAACCAGAAATTATGGGCACTTCTCTTCATGGCACTGGAACCCTGGCTGGGGGGCCTGGTGTGGGACTGGGACTCCTTGCTCCTCAGCTCCTCAGGAGGAATCTCCAATGATGAAATATCCCTCCCGATTTTTTCCTGCCACACATGGATGTGGGACCAGCAACTTTTGCTTCTGTGCCCCTCCTGCTAGTCTTTATGTGCCTTCTTCTGCGTATCCTTAGTTTTAGGACTTCTGTTCGTCTCTATTTCAGGTGCTTCTGATGTGGTTGTAGGAGACTGTGAGCACTGCATTTACCTATTCTGCCAACTTCACCAGAACCTGAAATGTTTTTAAACTAACAAAGACATGTTCTGCTGTGCTTGTGTGTGTGTGTATTTAAAGACACTAAAACTCTTCTGTTTGTTTTTTGTTATTGTTTTATTATCCTTGCCCAAGAATATGCTGTTTTTTATTGATCTTAGAGAGAAAGGAAGGGAGATAGAAACATTGATCATTTGCCACACATACACACACACACACACACACACACACACACACACACATGCAGGCACCCTGAGCATGGATCACACCCTCAGCCTAGGTAGGTACTCTCACTTGCAATTGAACAAACAAGCTTCTGGTGTAGAGGACGATACTTTAACCAAATGAGCCATCCAGCCAGTACAAGAAGCTTGTATTTTGTTTTGTTTTGAGCATCTGGCTAAGTAGTGGTGCCATTTTCTAAAAGGGGGAAGACTAGAGGATAAACTTGAAGATAAAAGGAGCATCTCAAAATTAACATATTCAAAACAAAATACTGAAGTGTAGCTGTCAAGTGGTTAGTTGGATATTCAAATATGCATCTCAGGAGAAAGGCTGGAGTTAAGAGATAGAAATATGTGACTTATTCATTTAATTGAATATGTAATTGATTTTTCAAACTTGGGATTTACTCAGAAAAAAATATTTGTAAGTACAGATGCTCTAGACTAAATGTTTCTAATCTCCCCCCCGCCCCCCCCGCCAAAAAAAATTTTATATGCTGAAACCTAATCCCCAAAATGATGGTTTGTGGAGGAGGAAACTTTGGAAGCTGGGTAGGTCATGGGGAAGGGCATAACCCTCATGAATGGGATTAGTGCCCTCATGACAGAAACTCCAGAGAGCTCCCTTCTCCTCCCACCATGTAAGGACACAACAAGAAGATGCTGTATGAATCAGGAAGCAAACTCTCACCAGACACCAAATCTGCCAGCACCTTGATCTTGGGCTTCCCAGCCTCCAGAACTGTGAGAAATAAATTTTTGTTACTCGCTGAAACTGGTTTGGCTCAGTAAATAGAGCGTCGCCCTGTAGACTGAAAGGTCCCAGGTCAAGGGCATGAACCTTTGTTGCGGGCACATCCCCAGTAGGGGATGTGCGGGAGGCAGCTGATTGGTGTTTCTCTCTCATCGATGTTTCTTACTCTCTATCTCTCTCCCTTTCTCTCTATAAAAAATCAATAAAATACATTTTAAAATATTTTGTTACTTATAAAACACCCAGTGTGTTTATTCTCTTATAGCAGCCAAAGCAGACTATGGTAATAGATAAGATTATTCTAAAATATATGTGGAAAGGCAAAGAACCTAGATAGCTAAAAGAATTTTGAGAAAGAAGAATCAGTTAGGAGAAATTCCTCTACTTGATCTAAAAACCTACTGTGTAACTGTAGTAATCAGACTGGATTGTGTTAGAGAAGGGATAGATACATAGATTAATGGAACAGAATAGAGAGCCTAGAAGTAAGACCAAATGATTTTGACAAAGATGAAAGAGCAATTCATTGAAGGAAGGATAATCGTCAACAAATGATGCTAGACCAACTCAATATTCATAGATTTAAAAAAGAATCTATCTAACCTTCCATTCTTTTCAAAAATTAACTCAAAATGTATCATAGGTGTACACAATGTTCCCAGCAGCATTATTTCTATTAGCCAAAAAGCAGAAACAACCCAAAAGTCCATCAGCTGATGAATGGATAAACAAAAGGTGGCATATCCATACCATTTATATTAGTTTCCTAGGACTACCATAAGAAATTACTACAAGCCGGATGGCTTTTAACCATAGAAATATATTCTCTCACCATTCTGGAGTCTGAGATCACAATGTCCTAGTAAACAGCACCATGTACCCTCTGAAAATTCTACAGGAGGATACTTTCTTTCCTTTTGGTGGTATCTGACAACCCTTGGCATTTCTTCCCTCATATATACATCATTTTAATCTCTGCCTCTCTTTTTAGGGCTCACCCTAATTCAGTATGACTTCATCTAAATTTGATTACATCTGCAAAACCCCTGTTTCCAAACAAGGTTACATTCACAGGTTCTGAGTGAACAAATGTTTTGTGGGGATACTGGTCAACCCCAGTATATCATATATGTCTACATTGTAGTATAATGTCAAAATCTACATTGTAATATATATATATATATATATATATATATATATATATATATATATATATATATGTATATGTATACACACACACTCCATGTTTTCAAAATCTACATTGTAATTATATATATATATTCATTCCATGACTCTTTATGCTAAATAATGTGTAGTATTAATTTTAGAGGGTAATTTCAGGAGATGCCAGGGCTCATTAAAAGGCTAATGTCATTGTGAATTGGAGAAATGGCAGGAAAAATGGAGAGGAGAGCATGCATTCAAAATTTCTCATGAATTAGCATCAGTAGAATTTGGTGACTGTATATGAAGGATAAGGTGGGAGGAGTCAAAGCTAATGTGACAAGAACACAAGAAAACATTTTGAAGAAACAGAGATAAGCTTTGTTCTGCACAGAGACAGTCTGAAATGCTGAGGAACATCCATGTTCAGATAAGATGTGGAGCTCCCAGAGGGACCTGGGCTATTAGTTCAGCTTTAGAAAATATCTTCCTAAGACGTAATAATGGACATATTAAAGCAATGATATTGCCAAGGGGAGAAGGGATAGGATGAGATCAGAAGGCTGGGAACATATCCTTAGGGAATGACTATTCTTTTAGAAATCCAGCAAAGGAAAGGAAGCAACAAAGGAGCCTGAGAAATAGTGATTAAAGAAGCAGGAGACCTGGAAGACATCAACGTCTCAAAAATCTTGCACTGAATTGTAACCTAGGATGATGATAATAGCAATAATAATGATAGTAGCCGAAACCAGTTTGGCTCAGTGGATACAGCGTCGGCCTGCGGACTGAGGGGTCCCGGGTTCGATTCCGGTCAAGGGCATGTACCTGGGTTGCGGGCACATCCCCGGGAGGAGATGTGCAGGAGGCAGCTGATCAATGTTTCTCTCTCATCGATGTTTCTGACTCTCTATCTCTCTCCCTTCCTCTCTGTAAAAAATCAATAAAATATATTTAAAAAATAAAAAATAAATAATAATGATAGTAATTTCATTTTATAGTACGTCCCACATTACAGTCACTGTCCTAGGCGCTTAACCTATATTAAGTCATTCAATACACAACCCCTTGAGCTCAATACTGTCTCAATTTTACAGAAGAGGAAATGGAGACACAGAAAGGTACAGTCACCTACCCAAGATCACCTACCTAATGGGGCTGGAATTCAAAGGCAGGAAACAGCACTGTAGTCCATGCTCTAAGTCATTACTATCTAACACGTAGCACTTCCCTAATCACTTTATAGTCATTAATTCACAAAATCTTCACTGGAACTTATTGAGGTAAGTGTTAAAATTATTATTTTCATTTTACAGATGAGGAAACTGAAGTACGGAAAAGTTATGTAAACCACCCAAGATAATACAAGTACTAAGTGGGATGGTCACTGTAGGCTTTCTGGCTCCAGAGTGGGGCTCAGGTGTAACTCAGAAAGTGGGATGCCCACAAAAGCACTCTCTCTCCTAGAGGGATAGCTGTTTCTCTCACACCAAAACACTGCCTCTGAAGCACTCCTTTACAAAGCAGATGCCATCATCAGACTAGTAAACCAGACTCAGAATAAACCTGGATGCATTTACAGGTTTATCGTAAGTATCATTCCTGGTCAGATAAGAAATCAGTAATTTGGATTTGTCTGAAGAGATTTGGGAATTCCCCCAGGGAGATTCCTGGAGTAGGTCAGAAAGCCACCTACCTACTTAGTGAATGACTACAGTGTTCTGCTTGGTTCACTGATGAGAGGAGACTGCTAAAACAAAGAGGGCAAGAAACCAGGCGGATCTGATAAATATTTCTGAAATTTAGGCAGCCACTAGTCCAGGGTGTTTGTGTGTATGTGTGAGTGTGTGTGGGTTTTTTTTTAAATCTTTTAAGCTTTGACTCACAATTCATTGTACTATTACACATGATAATACTGGGAACTTGTTTTAAATTTAATGTTACCACATTTTTGTAATTCTTGTTTATTTTCTATCATAGTATATGTGGTAGTACTTTTAATAATTTGAAAAAAATTCTGTTGAGATTCTTAATACTTAATTTTGTCTGGGAGCCAGTTGGGCTAACTCGCTCTTTTAAAGATGATTTTGGAGACATAAAAATAGTAAGTAGATATTTTTTCAATAATCAAAATTCATGTGCACCAGGTAGTTGTTAGGTTAGGTGGCTCAGGAGGCGGCATAGGAAATAAAGAGAGTTGATCAGAAAAGGAAGGAATGAGAGGTTTTATTCTGCGTCCCTGGGCGACCCATGAACCCCAAAGACAGGGCATGTGGATCCGCACCAATAGGGAGGGGGGCACTTTTTTTATACAGCTGTTCAGTGAGGGTGGGGGAGCATGAGTTGTGAGTGTTCCCGCCTCGGGGGTTGACATGGTTTCCAGGTGTCATCATCTGTCTGGTAGCTGATCTGTTAGGAATTCCAGGGCGGGACCAGTATCTGCGTCACTATTGACCTGGTGAACTGTCCTGTTACAGATTCTAGGAAGGGCTCAGTATTTATGTTACCATCTGCCTGGTGGAGGCATGCATCAGCTCCTGGACCCCCTTTCGACCTAACATCCCGGTGTTTTGGTGATAGGGGGCGCAGGTTCGTTCTGACTACTCCCAGCTGACCAGGGACGAAGGGCGGGGGGGGAGGTTAAAGGCCAGGGTCAGGCAGAAGCAGGTCGGAGGGTAGCCGAGTGTAGGGATGGAGCAGAAGCTGATTACCAGTCACCCGTGACATCTCCGCAGTGCAGGAGCGGATGCACTTAAGGAGGCAGGGGGCTAGGAGAAAAAAGACACAGATGAGAATTAGGGGTCCTATCATGGGTAGGATTCAGATAGCTAAGGGGCTTTGGAACCAGTCGAAAGGAGAGTTGTTCTGGGAGTGTCTTGCACATAGTTCTTCACTCAGCTTAGTCAGGATCTGCACTTTTTGTTCCACTACTCCAGACTCGTTGATGTAGTAGCAGCATTCTTCCTGAAGGAATATGCAGGTCCCTCCTGTTTCTGCTGTCAAGAGATCTAAGGTACGCCAGTTCTGTAGGGCTACCTGGGGTATTGATGTTACTTGTTATTGTAGGGAGGCTAAAAAGGTGGTTGTAGACTCCAGGGCTAACTGGAGCATGTCAGTGAATTCCTGAGCAGACTGGGAATTCCTGAGCAGACTGCATAAATTCCTGAGCAGCTGGGCCTCCCTCCCCCACAAGGGCTACCGAGGCAGCGATACCTACCCCTAACATGACAGGGAGGAAGGCGGCCCAGCAGGCCCAGGAGCAGGATGAAGGGAACAGCCAGGTGAGCTCCAACTCTCCATACAAGGTTAGTTGGGGAACTACTGTGACCACGAAGCAAGGCCCGGGGTCAGAGGAGTTTATGCAGTTGCTTAAGGTGCCATTGCACCTAAAGAAGGTACCCGGGCTGGCCTTGGTGAGACTGGCTGTGGTGTAGTTTTGGGTATAGTTCCAAGTTTCTCGTCCCCCAGTTACCGGATTACTGGTTTGGTAGCATATCCGTGGGGGAAGCATGGGTTCTGAAGTTTTGGGTTCCAAAAGGGAATGACATCCAAGGGAGGCTGACATTCACCTTGCCCCTGGGCTCCTGGAGGAGTTATGAGTGGGACAGCAGCCAGCAAAAGCCTTTGGAGAGAGTCGCATAGAAAGCAGCGGGAGACATTGGGCAGGGTGTTGGTCTCATTGAGGAATAGTAGAGTATGTTGAATAAGTCGGAGTCAAGAGGATAGGACTTCTACCCGGGGGAGTCAGGCAGCTTCCCTTTAAGGATGCTGTTGGAAACCTGGATTTGAGCCTCCTGGTCCAAGACATATTCCCAGGAGATATAAATGGTCCCTGAAGGGGTAGAGCTCCAATCATTCCAGTATAGCATTCCCATAACACCCGTAACCCATCGCTGGTCACAGAGATCCCTGACCCTGATGTTGAAGGTCCCATCCTTCCAGAAAAAGGGCCTAGTCCAGACCTCGTCTTAGGCATCATGAGTGACCCAGCCTCTCCAGTGGCAACGCCCATAGGTGTCGACATCTTGATTTCAAGTCTCTGGGTCCTGCTGGTCATAAGCAAAACAGACATAGGATTGCCCCCGGTTGGACACTGACTGGAGGTCGACAGCCATCAGGATCTCCATCTGGCATCTGACCAGAGGGCAGTCCTGAGATCCTACCTGCCGGGTGACTTGTTTGTCATCCTGATAGTAGGTTTCACAGACCTTGAACCTCCATACATAAGCGGGTGGGGTGGGTGTAGGCTGCTCAGGGCCGGGAGGAGAAGGAGGAGGGGGAGGGCGACTAAGGCGGACCTTTGTGGAGCCCAGCACCTCACATTCTAAAAGTCATGCTGCTCCGGGGTCCTCTTGAGCCTGGAGAGGTGGTGCCACGACGGATCACCAAGCAGTTTGGCCACGGTGAGGGTTGTTAGGATTACAGTGTGAGGTCCTATCCACCTAGGCTCCAAGGCTTTTGGATGTAGATTCTTAAAGAGGGCCAAGTCACCAGGGTGAAGGGCTAGTCCTATAGATCCTTGGTCGGTTGGTTCTGGCTTGGGCAGAAACCTCTCTGTGTGTTCTCAGAGCAGCTGCCTGAGTAGGGACAAATATGGAAGATAAGGACCCAAGGGAGGAGGATCAATAGGGAGATAGTTGTTGAGCAAGAAGGATCTCCCATATAGAAGCTCAAAAGGACTTAAGAAGGTGGGGCTCCTTGGTGTAGCCCGGATTCTGGTCAGAGCCATGGGCAGGAGGTCTGGCCAGGAGCTGCAAATTTCTAGAGAGAGTTTAGTTAGGTGGTCTTTAAGGAGTCCATTAATTCTCTCAATCTTACCTGATGATTGTGGTCAGTAGGGTATGTGTAGTTTCCAGAAGATGCCAAGAGAAGTGCTAAGCTGCTGGACCACCCTTGATATCAAAGCTGGGCCGTTGTCTGATTGGATGCAGGTGGGGAGGCCAAACCTTGGGATTATGTGTGTTATTAGGGTCTCACCACCACTTCAGCAGATTCCTTGCTGGTGGGAACGGCCTCCACCCACTCTGTCATGGTGTCTACCATGGTAAGCAGATACCTGGTCTTTTTGTGGGGAGGCATATGGGTGAAGTCTACCTGCCAGTCCTGCCCTGGAAGGTGTCCCCTCATTTGATGGGTGGGAAAGTTGGGGCGCAACCCTCCCTGGGGTGACACAGCCGCACACGTGGGGCAGGAGGAGCAGGTACTTGTGATCACCTCCCGCTGTTTGGGCAAGGTGAAGAGGGGTTCGAGGAACCTCCAAAGTGCCAGTGGTCCAATATGCAAAGACCAGTTGATTTGTTGGGCAATGGCCCCTGTCTGGGCCTGAGGAAGGGCGATTTTGTTGTTTATAAAGATCCGTCCCTCAGGACCAGAGAGCCTCCACCTGCAGGAATTTGTTTTTTTCTTCTGTGTATTGAGGCGTAATGGATGGAAGGGAAAAGAACAGGACCGGGGCTGCGGACCCTTCACCCTGAGTTAAGCCTGTGGCTACCGCGTCTGCTTGAGCATTTCCCTGCGAGGAGTAACCAGCAAGGAGTCTGTCTGATGGCCTCAGCAGTGCATGATGGCTACCTGGGAGGGAAGCTGTAAGGCATCAAGTAAGCGTGTTGTGAGTCTAGCATTGATAATAGGTGAGCCTTTATTAGAGAGGAAGCCCCTTTCCTTCCAGATAACCACATGGCAATGGGCTATCAGAAAGGAATACTTGGAGTCTGTATATATGTTTACTCTCTTCCCTTTGGCCAGGTGTGGGAGCGGGTCAGTGCGATGAGCTCGGCCTTTTGAGAGGTGGTACCCTCTGGGAGTCGGGCCGCCTCCAGGGTCCACTCGGGTATCACTACCGCATAGAAGGCTTTCCGACCTCCCTGTTGGTCCAGGCAGGAGCTTCCATCCACAAACAGAGTTAAGTCAGGATTGGAGAGAGGAGAATCTGAGAGTCCTGCCCAAGGCTGAGTGAGAGCCTCGATGACCTTGGGGCAAGAATGCATTGCCACAGGTAGGGTGGAGGCAGCAGGAAGGAGAGTGGCTGGCTTTAGAGCTGGGGACTGGGTCAGGGACATGTCAGGATTTTCGAGGAACAGAAGTTGGTGTTCCTGCATGTGAGAGGGGAGAGGAGAGATAAGTATCAGTGGGACAGAAGATCCTGTAGTCCAGGGGTCCTCAAACTATGGCCCACGGGCCACATGCAAATACAAATATTGTATTTATTCCCGTTTTGTTATTTTACTTCAAAATAAGATATGTGCAGTGTGCATAGGAATTTGTTCATAGTTTTTTTTAAACTATAGTCCGGCCCTCCAACAGTCTGAGGGACAGTGAACTGGCCCCCGGTTTTAAAAGTTTGAGGACCTTTGCTCTTGATGATATACAAACTTCTCAAATCATTCTGAAGAGTCTATGTCAACCTCCAAAATCCTCTATGGATGTTAAAGCTCAACCTTTAATACATCATGAGGCAGCAAACTCAATTCCAGATTGTTGTGAAGTTCAGCATCAACTCTTGCCTATTGGTGTTAAAGGTGTGGACCTGGGTAATTTGATAATGAAAGGGCAGAGCAGGACTGACTCCATTTTGTACTGCATCCTCCATCTTGTGAAACTATGTCCCCGACATGACCTCTTTCTGAAAAAATCCACAGAATGTGTCAGTTACTCAGCCCACCCTTAAATCAGCCAATGGGAATGCAAGGGGAATAACCTAAAGCCAAAGGTATGCTAACCACATCCTGTCTTTGTGTAACTGGACCCTAGCCCTCACCCAACCAATCGGAATCAGCCAATTCAGTGGTCCGAGCATCACCCCACCACCTGACCCCAAGCCCTATAAACTTGCTGTACTTCTGGGACTGGGGGCTCTTTTGCATCCTGCCGCTGCGTTGGTAGAGGCGGAGAGACCGAGCTCGAGCTTGAATAAAGGCTCTTTGGTTTTGCATCGGACCCGGCTCCCTGGTGGTCTTTGGGGATCTTGAAATCTGGGCATAATATTTGGAGGCTCGTCGGGGATCCCCAAGACCCACGAGGGACCCCGACCTGGAGAGCCTGACTGACTGTGATAGGTGTCTGTGTGTTTGTGTGTTTCTGTCCTTCTGGTGTGAGCTCATCTCTTTGTGTGTTTCTGTCCCTCTGGTGTAAGCTCATCTCTGGTATTCTGGTTGTGCCCGACGTGTTCTAAGTGGACGCACTGGAGGACCACAGGCAGGAGGACTCAGAAGACGTTCCGATCCTCCTTTCTGGAGGGACATGGATCTGCCGGTCGGCGTGAGGCCATCGTCTAGCTTTCGGTTTTGCTTCCACAGAGTTGGAAGACTGTTCTTTGGTACCCTTTGTTTGTCTGTGTTTGTGTCTCTCTATTTTATTCTGTGGACTTACTGGACGAACATTATGGGACAGACTCAGACTACTCCTTTAAGTATTATGATTGATCATCTCAAAGAGATTAGGGGAAGAGCCAACGACCTCAGTGTGGAGGTACGGAAGGGTCAGTGGCCCACTTTCAATGTCAGATGGCCGCAGAGGGACCTTTCGACCTCCCTACCATCCGTCGGGTCAGAGACGTCATCTCCCAGCCCAAGAAGGGTCATCCTGATCAACTCCCTTACATTATTACTTGGCAGGACCTTGTGGAGGACCCACCCTCTTTGCTTAAGCCCTTCCGGGCTCCACATCCTCCAGAGCCGAGACCTATTCTTGCTTTGCAGGGGACAGAGATGGAGGAGGAGAAGAAGGTCACTCAGCCATCAGCTCCCCTTTACCCTGTCTTGCAGGGGGAACTGAAGAAGAACTAATTTTTCCTCCCCCATATCAGTCCCCTACAGTGCTGGAGGGATCCAGCCAGCCCCCATCTGGGGAAGCAGACGCTGCTCCGAAAGCAGAGCGCTGAAGAGTTCCAGTGGGAAGCCCACCCTATACCAGACAAAGGGCTCAGAGAGAGCAGTCTTCCTCCGTCACCGACTCCACTATTAAGACCCTACCCCTGCGAGCCACCAGTCCCCCGATGAGGGGGGCCATCAGCCCCATCATTACTCGCCTTTTGACACTAGTGACCTCTATAATTGGAAAGCTCAGAATCCTAAGTTCTCTGAAAAGCTGGCAGGGCTCATTGATTTACTAGACTCTGTTCTTTTCACCAATCAGCCTACCTGGGACGACTGTCAGCAGCTTTTGCAGGTCCTATTCACCACCAAGGAGAGGGAGAGGATCCTCAGTGACCTGAAAGCTAGTCCTGGGTGTGGACGGGAATCCTACCACCAACCAGGCTCAGATAGATACCTCCTTTCCTCTAACTAGGACTGAATGGAATTTCAACGCGGCAGAAGGTAAGGAGAGGCTCCGGGTCTACCGCAGACTCTAATGGGGGGGGGGGGTGGTCTTCGGATGGCTGCTAGGAAGCTGACTAATTTGGCTAAGGTAGGAAATATTCAGCAGGAAAAGGATGAATCTCCAGCGGCCTTCCTAGAGCAGGTCATGGAGGCGTTCCGTACCTATAACCCCATGGACCCAGAGGCTCCTGAAAATAAGGCGGCTGTTATCATGGCCTTTGTAAACCAATCTGCTGCAGACATTAGGAGAAAACTGCAGAAGATAGACTAGGGGAGAAAAGTCTTCAGGACTTGCTGGTAACAGCCTAAAAGGTGTACAACAACAAGGAGGCTCCTGAAGATAAACAGGTTCACGCTGTGGTGGCTGCCAGCAGTAAGCAAACCCGAGACCTGGCCAGGATACTGCTGGCTACCACCGCGGACTTTCCTGAGGAACAGGACCGTCACCTCCGACAGCTTGCAAGTGACCGGAAAAGAGGTAAGGAGACTGCCAGGGAAGGGAGGCGGAGGCTGCAGAAGGATCAGTGTGCTTACTGCAAGGAGATAGGGCATTGGGCCTGAGAATGTCCAAAGAAGGCCAGCGGGAAGTGAAGCAAGACTGATCGAGTGAAAATCTTAGAGCTGCATGAACTGAGCAATTAGGGGAGTCGGGGTTTGGAACCCCTCCCCGAGCCCAGGGTAACTCTTATCGTGGAGGGGACCCCTATTGACTTCCTCGTCGACACAGGAGCGCAATATATGGTCCTCCGCACTCCTCGGGAAGCTAGCAAACTAGAAGTCCTGGGTACAAGGGGCAACAGGTATGAGCCAATATTCATGGACTACCCGAAGAACGGTAGATCTAGGAACCGGCCGGGTATCCCACTCTTTTATGGTGACACCAGAATGCCCCTACCCACTATTAGGATGGGACTTACTGACCAAGATTGGAGCTCAGATAATTTTCAGTCAAGGGGGGCCTCAGGTCACCGACGGCAAAGGCCACCCCATCCAGGTCCTGACTCTGAGACTGGAGGATGAGTACTGCCTCCACCAGAAAGTGTCCCCAATAGAGAACAACATGGACAGATGGCTACAAGAATTCCCCACAGCTTGGGCAGAGAAGGGGCGGGGTAGGACTAGCCGCTCACAGGACCCCAATCCTAGTAGAGCTAAAACCAGGAGAAGGCCCAGTAAGAATCAAGCAGTATCCTATGTCTCAGGAGGCCTGGAAGGGAATCCAGCCTCACATCCGGAGACTGCAAAGCCTAGGGGTACTAGTTCCCTGCCAGTCTGCCAGGAATACCCCCCTCCTGCCAGTCAGGAAGCCTCGCATGAATGACTACCGACCAGAACAGGACCTCCGGGAAGTAAGTAAAAGAGTCATGGATATACACCGAACAGTTCCCAACCCATATACTCTCTTGAGCTCCTTGGCACCCTCTAGAGCAGGGGTGGGCAAACTTTTTGACTCGAGGGCCACAATGGGTTCTTAAACAGGACCGGAGGGCCGGACCAGAAGCATTGATGGAGTGTATGTGTGAACTAATATAAATTAAAGTAAACATCATTACATAAAAGGGTATGGTCTTTTTTTTTTTTTTAGGTTTATTCATTTCAAATGGGCCGGATCCCGCCCGCAGGCCATAGTTTGCCCACGGCTGCTCTAGAGTCTGGTATACCGTATTAGATTTAAAGGATGCCTTCTTCAGTCTGCTGCTGGCACCCCGAAGCCAACCCTTATTTGCCCTCGAATGGCACGACCCGGAGGAGGGCTACAGTGGACAATTAACCTGGACACGGTTGCCTCAGAGGTTCAAGAATTCGCCCACCATCTTTAACGAGGTGCTACACGAGGACCTGGGTGAGTACAGGAGGGAGCACCCCAGCCTCTCCCTCCTTCAGTTCGTAGATGACATCCTGATTAATGCCGACATGGCCGAGGACTGTGAGCGGGGTACCCAGGATCTGCTGGCCACCTTGGGGGCGTTAGGGTACTGGGCATCTGGGAAGTAGGCTCAGATATGCAGAGAGAGGGTAAGTTACCTGGGATACATCCTCGAGGGCGGACAGTGGTGGTTATCAGATGCCAGAAAAGAAACTGTCCTGAAAATCCCTACTCCCACCTCCTGAAGGGAAGTAAGGGAATTCCTAGGATCGGCCGGCTACTGCCGCCTCTGGATACTGAGTTTTGCTGAGATCGCCAGGCCCCTATATGAAGCTACCAAAGAGGGGAGGTTGTTTGAATGGACTGAGAAAGAAGAGGCTGCCTTAACCAGTTAAAGAAAGCCCTCTTAGCTGCTCCAGCCCTGGGCCTGCCAGACATTACAAAGCCCTTTCACCTCTTTGTAGATGAACACAGAGGAATAGCGAAGGGGGTTTTAACTCAAGCCTTGGGCCCCTGGACCCGCCCAGTAGCTTACCTGTCTAAGAAGCTAGATCCAGTAGCTGCCGGCTGGCCGCCGTGCCTAAGAATTATTGCAGCAACAGCGCTTTTAGTCAAGGACACCGACAAACTGACCCTGGGGCAGGAAATCTGGATCACAACCCCGCATGTCATTGAGGGATTCCTGAAACAGCTTTCTGATAGATGGATGAGCAACGCACTTATGACCCATTATCAGAGCCTTCTGCTCAACCCCCCTAGAGTGCGGTTCCACCCCAGTGCGGCCCTTAACCCTGCCACTTTGCTGCCCGACCCTGACCTAGATGCCCCACTACATGACTGTGGGGGAATCCTAGAGCAAGTACATGGATTCCTGAAGGACTTGATCGACTGGCCTCTCCCAGATGCTGAGGCCACTTGGTTCACGGATGGGAGCAGCTTTATACAGGACAGGCACAGGTGTGCGGGGGCAGCGGTGGTCACTGAAACGGACACTGTATGGGCAGAAGCTCTACCCTCCAGAACGTCAGCCCAGCGAGCAGAGCTCATCGCCCTCACTAAGGCGCTGACACTGGGAGTTGGAAAACGGCTCAACATCTACACAGATAGCCGTTATGCGTTTGCCACAGCTCATTTTCATGGGGCAATCTATCAGGAGAGGGGGTTACTGATGGCAGAGGGACGGACTATAAAAAATAAGCAGGAGATACTCAACCTGCTTACAGCCTTATGGCTTCCTGCCAAGTTAGCCATAATCCACTGCCAAGGGCACCAGAAGACTGATGACCCGGTAGCAAGAAGTAACCAAAAGGCTGACCAGGCAGCCAAGGCAGTGGCCCTTACTTTGGTCCCCACCATGGCCCTACAACTACCCGACCCAGGGGACCCAGTTATACCAGACCAACCCAGATACTCCCAGGAGGAGTTGCAGTGGATCAGGAAACTTCCCCTAGCCCAGGAGATAAAGGGATGGTGGTATACACTGGACAAGGAGCTCATACTGCTAGACCAGCTCGGAGTCCCAGTGTCAGAAAGCATGCACCAGTCCACCCACCTGGGGGCCCGGAAATTAAAGAACTTAATCCAGCATGTCGCAATCAAGATTCACCAGCAAAACTCCAAAATAAATCAAGTTGTATCCACCTGTAAGACCTGCCAACTCACAAACATGAGGGCCAGGTCAAGTCAAAAAGGAACCAGGCTCAGAGGAACCAAGCTGGGAGCTCAATGGGAGATCAACTTCACCAAAGTCAAGCCAGGGAAGTATGGTTATAAATATCTTTTAGTATTTACAGACACCTTTTCTGGATGGGTAGAGGCATACCCAACCAAGCATGAAACAGCTCAGACGATAGCCAAGAAACTGCTAGAAGACATCCTACCCAGGTATGGATTTCCTGCTATGATAGGATCAGACAACGGGCCAGCTTTTATTTCACAGGTAACACAGGCAGTAGCCAAGGCTATAAGGGCAGATTGGAAATTGCATTGTGCCTATAGACCCCAAAGTTCAGGGCAGGTAGAAAGGATGAATAGAATCCTAAAAGAGGCCCTTACTAAATTAACCATGGAGACTGGCGGGGACTGGGTGGCTCTCCTACCATATGCCCTTTACCAAGTGAGGAACTCCCCTTACACCCTGGGCTTTACTCCCTATGAAATCTTGTTTGGCAGGCCACGCCCTATCATTCCTAACCTTAAAGCTGAGCTTCTCCCTGAATTTGAAAATCAAGAAATATCTTTTCTCTTTTTTTTCATTTTTTTTATTGCTTAAAGTATTACAAACAGTATTACATATGTCTCCTTTTTTTCCCCCCGCCCTTGACAATCCCCTGGCCTCCCCTACCCCCCAGTGTCTTATGTCCATTGGTTATGCTTATATGCATGCCTACAAGTCATTCGGTTGATCTCTCCCCCCACCCCCCTGTCCCCTGCCGCCCTCGCGTCCTGCCCCTCAACCCTCCCTGGCCTTTTTGCTGTAGTTTGACAGTCTATTTGAGGCAGCTCTTCCCCTGTATCTATTTTTGTTCATAAGTTTATAATAGTCTTTATTATCCAGAAATGAGTGAGATCATGTGGTATTTTTCCTTCATTGACTGGCATATTTCACTTAGCATAATGCTCTCCAGTTCCATCCATGCTGTTGCAAATGGTAAGAGTTCCTTCTTTTTTACAGCAGCATAGTATTCCATCGTGTAGATGTACCACAGTTTTCTAATCCATTCATCTACTGATGGGCACTTAGGCTGTTTCCAGATCTTAGCTATGGTGAATTGTGCTGCTATGAACATAGGGGTGCATAGAACCTTTCTGATTGGTTTTTCTGGTTTCTTGGGATATATTCCTAGAAGTGGGATCACTGGGTCAAATGGGAGTTCCATTCTTAGTTTTTTGAGGAAACTCCATAGTGTCTTCCATAGTGGCTGCACCTGTCTGCATTCCCACCAGCAGTGCATGAGTGTTCCTTTTTCTCCACATCCCCTCCAGCACTTGTCTTTTGTTGATTTGTTGATGATAGCCAGTCTGACAGGTGTGAGATGGTAACTCATTGTTGTTTTGATTTGCATCTCTCGGATGATTAGTGACTTTGAGCATGTTTTCATATGTCTCTTGGCTTTCTGAATGTCCTCTTTTGAAAGGTGTCTATTTAGGTCCTTTGCCCATTTTTAGATTGGATTATCTTCCTTTCCTTGAGTTGTATGAGTTCCCTATAAATGTTGGAGATTAAACCCTTATTAGTGATAACATTGGCAAATATGTTCTCCCATGTAGTGGGCTTTCTTGTTGTTTTGTTGATGGGTTTCTTTTGCTGTGCAGAAGCTTTTTATTTTGATGTAGTCCCATTTCTTTATTTTCTCTTTAGTTTCCAATGCCCTAGGATCTGTATCGGTGAAGAACTTGCTTCGACATATGTCTGAGATTTTGTTGCCTTTGGATTCTTCTAGTATTTTTATGGTTTCCTGTCGTATATTTAAGTCCTTTATCCATTCTGAGTTTATTTTTGTGTATGGTGTAAGTTGGTGGTCTAGTTTCATTTTCTTGCATGTATCTGTCCAATTTTCCCAACACCATTTATTGAAGAGACTATCTTGACTCCATTGTATGTTCTTGCCTCCTTTGTCAAATATTAATTGAGCGTATTGGTTCGGGCCGATTTCTGGGCTCTCTATTCTATTCCATTGATGTATATTTCTGTTCTTGTGCCAGTACCAGGCAGTTTTGAGAACAGTGGCTTTGTAACACAGCTTGATATCTGGTATTGAGATCCCACCTACTTTGTTCTTTCTCAGGATCACTGCAGCTATTCGGGGTCTTTTTTTATTCCAGATGAATTTTTGGAGAGTTCATTCTAGGTCTGTGAAATATGCCGTTGGTATTTTAATGGGAAGTGCGTTGAATTTATAGATTGCTTTGGGTAGTATGGATATTTTAATGATGTTGATTCTACCAATCCAAGAACATGGTATGTTCTCCCATCTGTTTATGTCTTCCTCTATCTCTTTTTTCAATGTCCTTTAGTTTTCTGAGTAGAGGTCTTTTACCTCTTTAGTTAAGTTTATTCCTATGTAGCTTAATTTTTTTGCTGCGACGGTAAATGGAATTGTTTATTAAGTCTCTCTTTCTGCAAGTTCACTATTGGTGTATAGAAATGCCATAGATTTCTTGGCATTAATTTTGTATCCTGCTACATTGCTGAATTCTTTTATTACGTCTAAAAGTTTTTTGATGGAGTCTTTAGGGTTTTCTATGTATAATATCATGTCATCTGCAAAAAAGGACAGTTTTACTTCTTCTTTTCCAATTTGGATGCCTTTTATTTCTTCTTCTTGTCTAATTGCAATGGCTAATACTTCCAGTACTATGTCGAACGGGAGTGGTGAGAGTGGGCATCCCTGTCTTGTTCCTGTTCTTAGGGGAAATGGTGTTAGTTTATGTCCATTGAGTATGATGTTGGCTGTGGGTTTGTCATATATGGCTTTTATTATGTTGAGGTATGATCCTTCTATTCCCACCTTGCTGAGAGTTTTTATCAAAAATGGGTGTTGAATTTTGTCAAATGCTTTTTCCCCATCAATTGATATGACTATGTGGTTTTTTCTTTCAATTTGTTTATGTGATGTATCACGTTTGTTGATTTTCGGATATTGTACCATCCTTGCATCCCTGGGATAAATCCTACTTGGTCATGGTGTATGATCTGTCTGATGTACTGCTGGGTCCGATTTGCTAAGATTTTGTTGAGGATTTTGGCATCTATTTTCATGAGGGATATTGGCCTGTAATTCTCTTTCATTGTGTTGTCTTTACCTGGTGTTGGTATTAGGGCGATGCTGACTTCATAAAATGAGCTTGGGAGCGTTACATCCTCTTGTATTTTTTTGTAGTAGTCTGAGAAGGATAGGTTTTAGTTCTTCCTTGAATGTTTGGTAATACTCCCCTGTGAAGCCATCTGGTCCTGGGCTTTTGTTTGCTGGAAGCTTTTTGATGACTGCTTCAATTTCTTCCATAGTTATTGGCCTATTGAGATATTTAGATTCTTCCTGATTAGGTTTTGGAATGTTGTATTTTTCTAGGAATATGTCCATTTCCTCCAGGTTGTGTAGTTTGTTGGAGTAGAGTTGTCCATAGTATTTTTTAGCTATCATTTGTATTTCTGTGGGGTCTGTTGTTATTTCGTTTCTATCATTTCTGATTTTGTTTATTTGGGTCCTCTCTTTTTGCTTCTTGGTGAGCCTAGCTAGAGGTTCATCAATCTTGTTTATCCTTTCAAAGAACCAGCTCTTGGTTTCATTGATTTTCTGTATTGTTTTTTTTTTGGTCTCTATGTCATTTATTTCTGCTCTAATCTTTATTATCTCCTTCCTTCTGCTCACTCTGGGGTTTTCTTGTTGCTCTCTTTCTAATTCTTTGAGATGTAGATTTAGATGATTTACTACCATTTTGTCTTGTTTGTTAAGATAGGCCTGTAGCCGAAACCAGTTTGGCTCAGTGGATAGAGCATCAGCCTGCGGACTGAAGGGTCCCAGGTTCGATTCCGGACAAGGGCATGTACCTTGGTTGTGGGCACATCCCCAGTAGGGAGTGTGCAGGAAGCAGCTGATCGATGTTTGTCTCTGATCGATGTTTCTAACTTTCTATCTCTCTCCCTTCCTCTCTGTAAAAAATCAATAAAATATTTTTTTAAAAAAGATAGGCCTGTAGAGCTATAAACTTCCCTCTCAGGACTGCTTTCATTGTGTCCCAAAAGGTTTTGCATTGTTGTGTTTTCATTGTCATTAGTTTCCAGGATGTTTTTAATTTCTTCTTTGATCTCATTGGTAACCCAGTCAATATTTAATAACATGCTATTCAGCTTCCAAGTGTTTGAGTATTTTGAGTTGTTTTTATTTTAGTTTATTTCTAATATTATGCCATCGTCATCTGAGAAGATGCTTTTTATGATTTCAATCTTCTTGAATTTGGGGAGACTTCACTTATGACCCAATTTGTGGTCTATTTTTGAATCTGTCCCATGAGCACTTGAGTAGAATGTATATTCCGCGGCTTTGGGGTAAAGTGTTCTGAAGATGTCTATTAAGTCCATCTGATCTAGTGAGTCATTTAGGATTGCTGTTTCTTTGCTGATTGTTTGTCTAGAGGATTTCCCCAGTGGTGTCAGTGGTGTATTAAAGTCCCCTACTATGATTCTATTGTTGTCGATCTCTCCCTTGATATCTTCCAGGCGTTTTTTTTTATGTATTTGGGTGCTCCTTCATTGGGTGCATATATGTTTATCAGGTTTATATCCTCTTGTTGTATTGATCCCTTTAGTATTATGAAGTGGCCTTCCTTATCTCTTGTTATGGCCTTCACTTTGAGGTCTATTTTGTCCGATATAAGTATTACTACCCCAGCTTTTTTTTTTTATTACCATTTGCCTGAAATATATTTTTCCATCCCTTCACTTTCAGTCTGTTTGAGTCCCTTCTTCTGAGGCGGGTCTCTTGTAGACAGCAAATATATGGGTCATGTTTTTTTAGCCATCCAGCCACTCGATGTCTTTTGATTGGAGCATTTAGTCCATTTACGTTTAAAGTTATTATTGAAAGGTACTTGTTTGTAGCCATTTCTATTTTTTTGTGGCTGTTTTCTTACTGAGCTTTTGATTCCTTCTTTTTACAACAGTCCCTTTAGCATTTCTTGCATTGCTGGCTTGGTGGTGATAAACTCCCTTAGCCTTTTTTTTGTCTGTGAAGCTTCTTATTTCCCCTTCACTTTTGAATGATAGTCTCGCTGGATAGAGTATTCTTGGATTCAGTCCTTTGCTTTGCATTACTTTGTAAATTTCTGTCCATTCTTTTCTGGCCTGATGTGTTTCTGTTGAGAAATCATTTGATAATCTGATGGGGGATCCTTTGTAGGTAATTCTCTGTTTCTCTCTTGCAGCCTTTAAGATTCTCTCTTTGTCTTGTACATTTACCATCGTTATTATGACGTGTCTTGGTGTGGATCTTTTGACCTTCATCTTGCTTGGGACTCTCTGTACTTGTGTAACTTTTTTCTTCCCCATATCTAGGAAGTTTTCTGTCATTATTTCTTCAAATAGATTTTCTAATCCTTGCTGCTCTTCTTGTCCTTCTTGCAGCCCTATTATGCGTATGTTACTTCGTTTCATGTTGTCCCAAAGCTCCCTTAGGCTCTCCTCCTGCTTTTAATTTTTTTCTCCAGTTGCTGTTCAGATTGAGCTTGTTTCTCTGCCTTGTCTTCTAACTCACTAATTCGGTCTTCTGCTTCTTCTAGTCTGCTGTTGAAACTTTCCATGGTGTTTTTGATTGTAGCTATATCACTTTTCATTTCTTCCTGATTCTTGCATAGGTTGTTGATTTTCTCATCCATCCGGTGAATGAATTGTGTAACCATTATTCTGAATTCTTTTTCTGTCATGTTACATGCTTCAACTTCATTAATTTCCTTTCTTGGCGACTCCTCATTGTCTTTCCTCTGGGTGTTGTGTCGTCTCTTCATTCTGATTATCTTCTGATGGTTCAAACGTTGAGTTGCGTGGGCCTGGGCCATGTGCAGTGGGAGCCTCCCACCACCCTAGTGTCACTGAAGAGCTCTGACACTAAGATGTGTTGTTGTTGTGGGTTGGTGGGAACCAGGCTCGCTCAGAGTCAGTGTTGCCAGCTTTCAGTGTGGCCTCGTGCGTGCCCTTAGAATCAGGGACCCTGCCTGCACCATGCTGAAACAGAGACCACCCTGGAGTGTGTTGAAAATCAGCGCCCCCTAGCGTGCGGCACGAGTCAGCGTTCCCCAAGAATCCAGTATCAGGTCTGTGTTGCTTCGCGGGACCTTGCCTCGATAATCAGGGTCCCTGTGTGTCCTTGCACCAGGAATTGGAGCCACTGGCTCTTAATATGAATGTACAGGGAATCAGGGATCTCAGGCGCAGGTGATAAGAAACACAGTCAAGTCACTGGTGCTTGGTGCTGCCTCCTGCCCAGAGAATTGGGGTCCCTGAGCCTGTGCCTCGCAGGATAAATTCCTGGTGTTCATAGGATTGCTCCCAGCCCAGAGCTCCACAGCCAGCAGTGCGCTTAGTATCAGTTCCTGGTGTTCGCGCGTTTGCTCCCAGCCAGACTCCTGAACCGGGCCCTAAGCGGGACCAGTTCCAAGGTGCTCGCGCACTTCCAGGCTAAATTTCCTGTGGCAGCACTGAGACCCCAGCAACGGGTGGGTCTATCAGTTACTATGCTGCTGTCTGCGAGCCTGCGGGAAGGGGGGATAGGCTCTGTTACTCACGGATCTGCCGCGGGGATTTCTAAACTTTTGGTGTCCGCAGGTCTGATGCTGTGGTCACAGGTCTCTGTCCCCAGTGGCTGCAGGGTCCTGATATGCGTCTGAGATCAGACTGGGTGGTGCTGAGGCCAGGATTGTAGTGTCAAGCAGCTGTTTCCCAAACTACCTTTTCTCTTAAGAGAACTCCAGAGGGCGCACGAGGACATTTGGCCGCACCTTGGTGCCATCTACGAGGCTGGCCGGACCCCGACGCCTCATCAGTACAGACCGGGAGACTGGGTGTTCATTAAGAGACACCGCCGGGAGACCCTCGAGCCGCGTTTGAAGGGTCCCTACGTCGTAGTGCTGACTACACCCACTGCTCTCAAGGTAGACGGCGTCGCGACCTGGATCCATCACACACGTCCACCCAGCTGATCCTTCTGCAGTCCAGAAGGACCTCATCACACAATGGAGCCTCAATCACAATCAGCACAACCCGCTCAAGCTCAAGCTACAGCGTATTCGACCCGCCTGATGTCGGTAACTCTGTTGACTCTCTTCGCTGTCACCTACACTGCCAGGAGTCCCCACGCCCTTTGCAATCTTACCTGGCAGATCATAGACAACAGCTCAGGAACTATACTTAATCAGACTTCCCAGATCCATCCCAATGACACATGGTTCCTGGAGCTCCGGGTAGACCTCCGGAGCCTCTTTCCTGGTAGACTGCCCAGGGAATACGAACCATTCATCTGCAAGCAAAACCTTTATTTTTATGTTTGCCCCTGCCTCTTGTGGACCCAAACACGGGGTCGCGCTCGCAACCCATGTGGGGACGCGGCAGACTACTTTTGCGCCTCCTGGTCGTGTGTCTCGACTGGACACATCTGGCGGACTCCCCCGAAAACCGGTGATCTAATCACCATAAGGCGGCCGGTTGCCCCAACTTGCGGCCGAGAGAGTCTCTGTAACCCTGTAAGTATATCCTTCACAGAACAGGGAAAGAAAGCAACGGGATGGGAAGCTGGAAAAACCTGGGGAATTAGACTATATGACAAAGTAAGGCTTGCAGCCCAAGACGGGGGAACACTATTCACCCTCTGGGTGCAGGTAGCCCAGCAGGTCCCAGCAGGGGTGGGGCCTAAACGGGTATTAGCACCTCGAACTACCCCCACCCGGGCATCCCTGCCCAAGAGCACCCGGGCCCTGACCTCACAGCCCTCTGCCTTCCCCGCCCCCATCCGCACCTCAACATCTGACACAGACCCCCTATGGAGCATGATCTTAAGAGCATATCATGTTTTGAACACTTCGCGACCCAACCTGACCTAGTCCTATTGACTCTGTCTAGATGTCCGGCCACCATATTACGAAGGTATCGCTATTAGGGGCAATTATACAACGGCCTCCAATTCCTGCTCCTGCAGGTGGCAGCAGGCCACTGAAAGACTAACCCTCCAGTCAGTAATAGGGCAAGGTACTTGCATAGGCCGAGTGCCCCCTGAACAATCACATCTTTGTAATAAGACTCTATCAGGCCCTAGTGGGACAGCTTACCTGCTCCCCACCCCCCCAAAATGCATGGTGGGCCTGTTCCAGCGGCCTCGCTCCCCGCGTCCACTCCCAAATCCTCAACTCCTCAAGAGAAGACTTTTGCATACTCGTCCAGCTAATCCCCAAGCTAGTATACCATTCAGGGGAGGAAATGCTTAACAGGATAGGTTCTGCTAACCCCCCAAGTAGAAGAGAACCTGTTACAGCCCTAACTCTGGCCACGCTCTTAGGGCTGGGACTAGCAGGGGCAGGAACCGGGATATCCTCACTAGTCATACAAGACAAGAACTATAGAGCCCTAAGAGCAGCCATTGACCTAGACATAGAAAAAATTGAGAAATCCATTACCAATCTACAAGAATCCCTTACTTCCTTATCTGAAGTAGTACTCCAGAACAGAAGAGGATTGGACTTACTGTTCATGCAGCAAGGAGGCCTATGTGCAGCCCTAGGGGAGGAGTGTTGCTTTTATGTTGACCATTTGGGAGTTGTTAAAGAATCCATGGCCCTCATAAGAGAGGGACTGCAGAAACGAAAATTAGAGAAGGAGCAGTCTCAGACTTGGAATGAATCTTTATTTAACTGGTCCCCGTGGTTAACCACTCTTATTTCCGCCTTCGCTGGACCCCTTGTAATCCTACTAATGCTGTTGACCTTCGGCCCTTGCATTATCAACAGACTAGTCCAATTTGTCAAAGAGCACATAGGGACGGTTCAGTTGATGGTTCTGCACGCCCAGTACAGGCCTCTAGTAGCGGGCGGCGAGGTAGAAATGCGGTCCGTCCCATGATTGGACCTGTTAGTTTCAGACAAGGGGGGAATGAAAAGGCAGAGCAGGACTGACCCCATTTTTTACTGCATCCTCCATCTTGTGAAACTATGTCCCCGACATGACCTCTTTCTGAAAAAACCCACAGAATGTGTCAGTTACCCAGCCCACCCTTAAATCAGCCAATGGGAATGCAAGGGGAATAACCTAAAGCCAAAGGTATGCTAACCACATCCTGTCTTTGTGTAACTGGACCCTAGCCCTCACCCTACCAAGCAGAATTAGTCAACTCAGTGGTAAGAGCATCACCCCACCACCCGACCACAAGCCCTATAAACTTGCTGTACTTCTGCGACTGGGGGCTCTTTTGCATCCTGCCGCTGCGTAGGTAGAGGTGGAGAGACCGAGCTTGAGCTTGAATGAAAGCTCTTTGCATTTGCATCAGACTCGGCTCCCTGGTGGTCTTTGGGGATCTTGAAATCTATGCAAAACAATAACTTCAGAACCCCCTAAGAAGGTTGCAACATCTGCTACAAGCAAGGTCTCAGCTCATCATGCAAAGGCTACCAACGAAGAAAAACCTACATCCCAGCAGGAGTCCCCAACTCTGTCTGCTTCAGAGGCTGCTGCTACAGCCTTGTGGCAGACTGCATCTCCTCCAAACCACTCTGAGGTGACGTTTCCACAGCAAGAGCCTATTCAGGCTGAGGGGTCAACCATAACACCTGTGGACCTGGGACTAACGATCACTCCTGAACTCACTTTGGGGGCTTCTGCTACAGCCCTGCAGCAGACTGCAGCTCCTCCACTAAAACCTGTTATGACAGTTCCACCACCGGAGACTGTTCAGGCGCTTCAGCCAACCTTTCCACCTGTGGACCTGGAGCTCACCATCACTCCAGAGTCTACCCTGGTGACTGGTACTACACCCCTACAACAGACTGCAGCTCCTGAAAAGCACACTGAGGTGACACTTCCACCGCCGGAGACTGTTCAGGTTCAGCCAACCTTTCCAACTGTGGACCTGGAGCTCACCATCACTCCAGAGACTACCCTGGTGACTGGTACTACAGCCCTGCAACAGACTGCAGCTCCTGCAAAGCACACTGAGGTGACACTTCAACATCCAGAACTTGTTCAGGTTCAGCAGCCGACTTTTTCTGAAGTCACAGCCTCAGGTCTATTATTTGACCTAGAAGTTACAATAACTTAGCCACAAGAGTCATCAGAGACAGTTCCTCCAATGACTGAACAGAGTGCCACCATGAACATCTGTGAGATCTGTTCCTGCGATAATTTGACACTGTCATGTATTGGTTTTGGCTCAAAGCAAAGGCTCAAGAGAGTGCCAGTACCAGAGCCCAGCACCTATAATGGCACCTTCACCATCTTGTAAGAATTGCCTTTCCTCATTTGCTCTCTGCATCCAGGCTGACATGGCAGCCCTTTCCTTGAGGTCTTCCTGGGCCTTCCTCATCTCCCCCAAACCATGTTGAATGACTTTGTTTTTATCTTTTTTTGACAACTATTCCTTATCTGTATTCTCCTTAATACTATTGTTCCCCCTTAACCGTCTTTTGCCTGCAAATTGCCCATATTATTTTTCCAAATTTTTAGCCCTAGCAATTCATTCCTTAACCTCTACTGTCCTCCCACTTTTGCTCGTTACAGCAACATGGCCCTCTCCCAGTCTTATTGTTGGTGATACCACAGAGTGGTTAGGAGTAGAGATTCTACAGACAGAGTTACTGGGTTTGAACCTAGTATGCTATTTATTAGTGTTGAGACTCAATTTCCATACCTGTAAAATGAAGATTTGTTACCATTACATAGATTTGTTGTTTTAGAAGATTATATATATGTATATATATATGTATCTACACTAATAAAAGAGAAAAATGGTAATTGGCGTAAGACCGCTACCCTTCCGATTGGCTAATCAGCGTATCCTTATGCAAATTAACTGTCAGCTAAGATGGCGGCCGGCAGCCAGGCAGCTGGAAGCGAACGTGAGGCTTGCTTGCTCCAGTGATTGCTGACTCCAAGTTCCCCGCCTGACTTGCCGGACTCTGAGCTGACAGTTTGAAACATTCTAACAAATATAGCCGGCTGGGATCTCAGAGCTGAAGTTATACATTGTTTCGATTATAGAACGGCAAACAAACCAGCAGCAGAAGCCTCAGAGCTAGAGCCAGAGCTAAAGCTGGCCCAGAAGAAAAAAAAAAAAGAAAAAAAGGAGTGGCTGGGAGCTTCAGTCACCCGCCAGCCTGAAAGCAGCCCTCAGCCCCTCACCCAGACTGGCCAGGCACCCCAGTGGGGACCCCCACCATGAAGGGTGTGTGACCAGCTGCAAACAGCCATCATCCCCTCATCCAGGCTGGCCAGGCACCCCAGTGGGGACCCCCACCCTGATCCAGGACACCCTTCAGGGCAAACCAGCCAGCCCCCAGGCCTCTATCCTATATAGTAAAAGGGTAATATGCCTCCCAGCACAGGGATCAGCGGAGCCACGAGGCCTCCTGGCACCAGATCAGCATGACAGGGGGCAGCGCCCAAACCCCCTGATCTCCCTGCAGCTCTGTGTGTGACAGTGTGTGGCGTCCCAACCCCCTGATCGGCCCTGCTCTGTGTGTGACAGGGGGTGGTGCCCCAACGCCCCCCCCGCCCTACGGGCCCTGCTCTGTGTGTGACGGGGTAGAGCCATAACCTCCCCATCGGCCCTGCCCTGAGTGTGACAGTGGTGGCGCCCCAACCCCCTGATTGGCCCTGCTCTGTGGGTGACAGGGGGCGGTGCCCTAACTCCCCTATCGGCCCTACTCGCCCTACTCTGTGCGTGACTGGGGGGAGCTCCCCAACCCCCTGATGGGCCCTGCTCTGTGTGTGACAGGGGGGAGCTCCCCAACCCCCTGATTGGCCCTGCTCTGCGAGTGACGGGGGCAGTGCCCCAACCCCCTGATGGGCCCTGCTCTGTGAGTTACAGGGGGCAGTGCCCCAACCCCCCAATCAGCCCTACCCTGAGAGTGACTGAGGGTGGCATCGCAACCTCCCAATCCGCCCGGCTCTGTGCATGACAGAGGGTGGCGCCCCAACTCCCCAATCAGCCCTGCTCTGAGCCCGACCAGGGGCTGCACCTAGGGATTGGGCTTGCCCTCTGCCACTCAGGAGCAGGCCTAAGCCAGCAGGTCGTTATCTCCCGAGGGGTCCCAGACTGCGAGAGGGCACAGGCCGGGCTGAGGGACCCCCTCTTCCCCCCCCGAGTGCACAAATTTTTGTGCACTGGGCCTCTAGTATATATATATATATATATATATATATGTGTGTGTGTGTGTGTGTGTATGTATATGTATATGTATATATGTATATATATATCCTAATAAAAGAGAAACATGGTAATTAGCCGTACCTCTGCTATCCTTCCCATTGGCTAATCAGTGAGATATGCAAATTAACTGCCAACCAAGGTGGAGGCCAGCAGCCAGGGAGCTGATGCGAACAGGGAGGCTTGCTTGCTTCAGTGACGGGGGAAGCCAAGGTTCCCTGCCTGCCTTGCCGGCCTCTGAGCTGCAACTCTAAGAAACATTGTAACAAATATAGAAGCTAAACCAAACCCCAGAAACCTGCTTTAGTCAGCCAGGCTTCAGCCATCAGGACTGCAACATTGTTTCAAATACAGAAGGTAAACAAAGGCCAGAAACCTGCTTTCAGCAGGTGAGGCCTCAGGGCTGGAGCTGAGCCTCAGAGCTAAAGCTGGCCCAGAATTTAAAAAAAAAGAAAAAAAGGAGCGGTTAGGAGCTTCAGTCACCCGCCAGCCTGAAAACAGCCCTCAGCCCCTCACCCAGAGTGGCCAGGCACCCCAGTGGGGACCCACACCCAGAAGGGGGTGTGACCAGATGCAAACAGCCATCATCCCCTCACCCAGGTTGGATAGGCACCCCAGCGGGGACCCCCACCCAGATCCAGGACCCCTTCAGGGCAAACCAGCCACCCCCCACCCGAACACCACGCCTCTATCCTATATAGTAAAAGGGTAATATGCCTCCCAGCACCGGGATCAGCGGAGCCATGAGACCTCCGGGCACCAGGATCAGCGTGACAGGGGACAGCAACCAAACCTCCTGATCACCCTGCAGCTCTGTGTGTGACAGGAGGTGGGGCCACAGCCTACCTATCCACCCTGCTCTGTTCGTGACAGGGGAAGGTGCACCAACCCCCTGATCAGCCCTGCTCTGTACCTGATAGGGGGGAGCTCCCCAACCCCCTGATCGCCCTGCGGCTCTGTGTGTGACAGGGTGCGGCGCCCCAACCCCCTGATCGGCCCTGCTCTGTGTATGATAGGGTGCGGCACCCCAACCCTCGCCCCCTCCATGGGCCCTGCTGTGTGTGTGACAGGGTAGAGCCATAACCTCCTCATCGGCCCTGCCCTGAGTGTGACAGTGGTGGCGCCCCAACCCCCTGATCAGCCCTGCTCTGTGGGTGACAGAGGGCAGCGCCCCAACCCCCTGATCTGCCCTGCTCTGTGTGTGACAGGGGGTGGTGCCCCAACTCCCCTATTGGCCCTACTCTGTGAGTGACAGGGGGAGCTCCTCAATCCCCTGATCGGCCCTGCTCTGTGTGTGAGAGGTATGGAGCCCCAACCCCCCTGATGGGCCCTGCTCTGTGCATGACGGGGCAGCGCCCCAACCCCCTGATCGGCTTCACTCTGTGCGTGACAGGGTACGGAGCCCCAACCCCCCTGATGGGCCCTGCCCTGTGCATGACAGGGGGCAGTGCCCCAACCCCCTGATCGGCCCTGCTCTGCGTGTGACAGGGTGCAGTGCCCCAACCCCCCACCCCGCACGGGCTCTGCTCTGTGTGTGATGAGGTAGAGTCATAACCTCCCCATCAGCCCTGCCCTGAGTGTGACAGTGGTGGTGCCCCAACCCCCTGATCGGCCCTGCTCTGTGTGTGCCAGGGGGTGGTGCCCCAACTCCCCTATTGGCCCTACTCTGTGCGTGACAGAAGGGAGCTCCTCAACCCCCTGATCGGCCCTGCTCTGTGTGTGACAGGGTATGGAGCCCCAACGCCCCTGATGGGCCCTGCTCTGTGCATGACAGGGGGCGGAGCCCCAACTCCCCAATCGGCCCTGCTCTGAGCCTGACCAGGGGCTGCACCTAGGGATTGGACCTTCCCTCTGCAACCCAGGAGCAGGCCTAAGCCAGCAGGTCATTATCTCCCAAGGGGCCCCAGACTGCGGGAGGGCACAGAACGAGCTGACGGACCCCCCTCCACCCCGAGTGCACAAATTTTTGTGCACCGGGCCTCTAGTATTTATATAAAAATGATGGGTGGTGTCCATCACATACAGACAAACATCGACGGAGCAGAACGAAGTCAGTCCTACAGGGGTTGTCTTGGCAAAGGCTGTGCCCTCCCCCAAGCTGTTTCCTGGAGCTGTTTCCTAAGGATGGAGTTTGAGGCAGGAACCCACCCTGGGAGCATGGAGGCAGATGTTTCTAAAGTGTGCAGCATCAGCATGGGGTGAACCTGAGTGGGGCAACTGAAAGGCTTAGAAAAGACAGACAAGAGAATGAAAGCTGGGTCTCAGTGGGACACTGCTTCTCTGAGAGACAGCGACCACTCCCACAGCCATTCCTTTATTTTATAGCAGATGCTAGGAGGCAAAGTAAGGTTGTGACCAGAATGTTTACAAACATTCTTCTGGGTTTCAATCCTACTCAACTTCATGCACCTGAACTCTATCAAGCCCACATCACTCAGGCACATGGGGCCACATGTTCGGACCATAAGTTCAAGCTTACAACTACAGCTGTTGGCTATAATTGTGCTGGGAGGGCCCTGCCCTTCAAGCTGGGACTTGCATGTGGCAGTAAGAGGACTGTGCCCTCTCATCAGTCCGAGGCTTGAACCTGTCCAAAACACTGTGGCGGCTCCCCACAATAAAGTTTCAATTCTGTTTCTTTGTTACTAATGTTGGGGCCCCACCCCATAACAAACAAAGGAAAATTTCCCCATCGAATTTCTGAATAGTATTACTCCTTCGGGAATGCCGTGTCATAAATTAAAAATGAAAGTGGATGCAATCATCATACTATTGACTAATCTCAATAGTAACTGGGGTCTTTGTAATGGTACCAGATTTATTATCAAAAGGTTACAACCTAACATTATCAAAGCTGAAGTATTAACAGGATCTGCAGAGGGAGAGGCTGTTCTGATTCCAAGAATAAATTTGTCCCCATCTGACACTGGCCTCCCATTTAAATTGATTTGACGACTTTTTCCCGTGATGCCAGCATTTGTGATGACTATTAATAAATCACAACGACAAACTCTATACAGAGTTGGCATGTTCCTACCTGAACCTTCTTTTGCACATGGTCAGTTATATGTAGCTTTCTCTTGAGTTTGACGAGCATGTAATGTTACAGTTAAAGTTCTAAGTACTTCATCACAAGGGAAATTAGTCATGCACTCTGAAAGTGTTTTCTCTCTTAATGTGGTGTACAGGGAGATATTAGAATAAGTTTAATCACTTTATCAGTCATTGTTTATATCACTGTTGTTTTCATATCATGTTTTTGTCATTTTTATATCATGCCTCTGTTATATCCTTTTGTTACTGTTTCTTTATTGATAAATTTCTATATTATATTCGTATACATGTTACTAATTTCATTTCATCTCTCACACTTCTATTATAGAGAAAGGGCAAATAGCAATATCAAAGTATCTCTGCTAATTAATTCCCTTTTTAAAAAAATATATTGTATTCATTTTTTACAGAGAAGAAGGGAGAGGGTTAGATAGGTAGAAACATCTATGAGAGAGAAACATCAATCAGCTGCCTCCTGCACACTCCTCACTGGGGATGTACCTGCAACCAAGGTACCAGCCCTTGACCGGAATCCAACCCGGGACCCTTGAGTCCACAGGCGGATGCTCTATCCACTGAGCCAAACCAGTTAGGGCAATTAATTCCCTTTAAATGTGCACGAATTTCATGCACTGGGCTACTAGTATATATATAGTACTTATACAAGTTCCTAACATATGTCTGTGTTGGCTATTATTATTTGCTTCCTCAGTCATATCTAGAACTTATCTTGTTATGCCCAGATTTCAGGATCCCCAAGAAACCACACCAAGGAGCCAGCCAGTTCCGATGCAAAAGCATAAGAGTCTTTATTCGAGCTAGCTCGGCTCCCCCACCTCACCAACACAGCAGCAGGAAGCTCTTTTGAGAGCCAAATTTTTTAAACTTAAACTATATAGGTAGGTATATTGTTATTAACTTATTTAGGGTAGGTACATTGTTATTAACTTAATAAAGGCTTCAGAAGAGCCACACTCAAGGGGCCAAAGAGCTGCATGTGGCTTGCGAGCAGCAGTTTGCCGTCCACTGACCTAGGGCAAAGGCTTGGCTACAGGAATGATCAGGATTTAATAGACCACTCTGGTTATAAAGAATTGGTTTAGGAAGCAGTGAAAAATATGATTATGAGAAACCTTGACTATGAGCTCTAGAGGTTTGGAAGTTATACTGAGAGAAAGGAGACCCACTGGAAGTTTTCAAATGAAAGAGACACATGAGTAAAATAAGAGGATTATTTTAGATTCCATAAGTAGAGCAATCTAGAGAAGAAATTTGGACTTAGGGAGACCAAGTAGAATACTCCAGGAGTCCAGTGAGAAGGCGCTCAATCAGAGTGGTTGTGATAGGAGTAGAAAGAAAATCCTCAGAACACTATAAATGAAGAACTGATGAGCTTTAGTAACTGACTGGAGTGAGGGATGGGATGTACAGGAAAAAGAAAGATCAAGTATGACCCAGGAAAATTTTGTCCTGGATGATGATGAGAATGAAGGTGGTATGACAGGTGGACATACAGCAATTGGGAAAGAGAGCCAGTTTGAGGAGGTGAGCTCAGTTTTGGCATCTTTCATTGGTGAGCATAAAGCAACAAGAAGGCTTCTGCTTGAGTGGAGATGTCCACTAGGCAGAGGGGCAGACATAACTTTTTCTGACCTTCCTGAAAAGTATGTAAACTGAATAGGTATGTTGTTGATGAGGGAAGAGGACAAAGCTAAAGATTCAGAGTCATCACAGAATTCGTGTTTGAAACTGAACCTCAGGAATTTAACAGCTTCTTTTAAACACTTGTAATTCATGCACACATTCTCACTATTTGTAGATTTTTTAAAAAAATACATTTTTATTGATTTCAGAGAGGAAGGGAGAGGGAGAGAGAGAATGATGAGATCAATGACAAGAATCATTGATCTGCTGCTTACTGCACTCCCCCTTACTGGGGATGGAGCCACAACCCAGGCATGTGCCTTTGACCAGAATTGAACCTGGGACCCTTCAGTCTGCAGGCGGAAGCTCTATCCAATGAGCCAAACCAACTGGAGCTCACGTAATATCTTTATTAATTGTGCAAACTGGGAAGCAGATAGTTGTGGAAATTAGAAAGCTTGTGTTTTCTGCATTTGAATATCAAGGTTACCATCATTGTTTTACTTATTCTGTTCATTTCTTACCTATTCAATGATATTAACTGTGTTTCTTCACAGAAACTTGCAATTAAACCCTATTTCTTTTTCTTTCTTTTTTTTTACAATTTATTTTTTTAAATCAATTGGTTATGCTTGTCTTTTTTCTTTTAATATATTTTATTGATTTTTTAGAGAGAGGAAGGAAGAGGGATAGAGAGTTAGAAACATCGATGAGAGAGAAACATCGATCAGCTGCCTCCAGCACACTCCCTACTGCGGATGTGCCTGCAACCAAGGTACATGCCCTTGACCAGAATCGAACCTGGGACCTTTGAGTCCACAGGCCGATGCTCTATCCACTGAGCCAAACCGGTTAGGCGGAAACGCTATTTCTTACATTGGTAAAGATACATGGAAGTCATACCATTTGGTTGAGAAACTGTGAGTATATTCTTTCCAAAAATGAATTTGAAAACTAACTGCATTGTAAGATCCTTCTTGGTCCAGAATTTTGAGGTCAATAGCTCTGACAAAAGGTATTCCCTCTTTGTATCCCAAATCAATGTCTATTGATTGCAGTTTTGTTTATTTGAAAAATTAAGTTTGGTAGGCCCTCTTTATAGTCAGTCAGTTTAAATTTATTTTCCATTATAACAAGTAATACATGATTATTTTTCAATATATAAAAATGAAATAGCATGTATAGTGAAAACCCTGCTTGTGCCCTCATCCCCACCCTAACGTAACTGCTACTCTGTTTACTATATATCTTTACAGACCTTTTCCACACATTTGCCGACATACATATTTACAGATAGCAAAATAGGTATGTTATGTGATTTTCATATTTTTTTTACATAAATGGTAACATGCTACTACTTGATTCTTTCACCTCATAACATATCTTACACGTGTTTCCTTCTTGATACAGAGAGGGTTACCCAATTCATTTAAATTATTCCATAATATTCCATAGTTTAATAATCCCCCTATTAATGGCTGTTTAAATTATGTCCAGTTTTCTTGTTACATGTATTTGATGCAACATACATTCTTTTTTTAAATTAATTTTTCCATATTATATATTCATTTCAGAGAGGAAGGGAGAAGAGAGAGAGAAACATCAATGATGAGAGAGAATCATTGATTGGCTGCCTCCTGCACACCCCCTACTGGGGATTGAGCCAGCAACCCAGGCATGTGCCCCGAATGAAATCAAACCTGGGACCTTTCAGTCTGCAGTCTGATGCTCTATCCACTGAGCCAAACCAGCTAAGGCACAACATACATTCTTGTACATGCATCTTTGGGATCATGGGCAGGTATTTATGTAGAATAGATACTTAGAAATGGAATTGTTGGGGTGAAACTATATTGATACAACATTTAATTGCCCTTAAAGAAATTATGCCAAATTACACTCCAATCAGTGGGCAACTGCAGTATTTGTTTTCTTCTATCCTTCCACCACTAGATAGTCTCCATTTTTTTGGCTGATCTAATGGGTGAATAAAGGCGGTCCCACCTAAGTTTGAGTTTATCTCATTACTTGTGAATTCAGATACCTTTATATATTTATTGAACATTTATTTATCTAAAATATTTTTAACTGACTTCAGAAAGGAAGACGGAGAGAGATAAATAGAATGCTGAGAATCGGCTGCCTCCTGCACACCCCACACTAGGGATTGAACCTGCAACCTGGACATGTACCTCTACTGATATCAAACCGTGAACTCCTGCTTTACAGGTTGATACTCAAGCACTGAGCCATGATGGCCAGGCAGGTTTCAAGATTTCTAAGTCAGCTTGAGATTTATACCTTGTAAGGGAGAGGTTTCTAACCTCAATGGACCCCCCGGGGCACCATTTCTTATCATTTTTCCTCCCAAATTTCTCTTTGGTGATTTGCAGAAGCTTCTTTTCTTTTTAAAAAAATATATATTTCTTTATGGATTTCATAGAGGAAGGGAGAGGGCGAGAGAGAAACATCAATGATGCGGGAGAATCACTGATCGGCTGCCTCTTGCACGCACCCTACTGAGGATTGAGCCTACAACCTGGGCAAGTACCCTTGGCCGGAATCGAACGTGAACCCTTCAGTCCACAGGCCAACGCTCTATCCACTGAGTCAAACCAGCCAGGGCAGAAGCTTGTTTTCTTGAGTACTATGTTTTTAAAAGATTTATATATTAAAATATATATGAAAATAAAAGAAATCCATTATAAAATGAAGATTTCAAAATATTTTATTTTTCTATTATTATTCCTTTTTAATCCTCACCCGAGGATATTTTCCCACTGATCTTTAGTGAGAGTGTAAGAGAGAGGTAAAGACAGAAATATCGATGTGAGAGAGACACATGGATTGGTTGCTTCCTGCATGAGTCCCGACCAGGGCTTGGGCAGAAGAGCCTGCAACCAGTATATGCCCTTGACCGGATTGACCCCGGGGCCCTTTGGTCTATTGCCGGACACTCTATCCACTGAGCCAAACCAGCTAGTGCCAAAATAATTTGTAAAAAATATATGTATATATAAACACACATATATATGTATTATGTAATTTCAAGTATTGGTAAGTTCTTTGGAGAGAAAGAAAGGAGGAAGGGAAAGTGAATCAATTCTAGAATGGTCCATTTTTTTTGCACAAAGAGGACGTGAGAAGAAAGGTTTAAATAAAAAAATTAGATTATTTTCCTTCAATTAAATAAAAATTAGGGTATTTCGATGGCACCATTACTCAGGTTTCCCCATATATATTTCTGTACAGTAGATGGTTGTAGTTGTTTTGCATTTTGATCCAGAAATAACCTTTTCATTTTTCAGAAATCTCAGTGAAAATAATTTGAGAGAATTACATAAAAATTCATTTGAGGGGCTGCTTTCCCTCCAGTATTTGTAAGTTAATTGTATTTACTTATGAGTTTTTTAGTTATAATATCTATAAAATAAATAAGGGGTTCAAATGAAATAATCTCTACAATTTCTCCCAGCAATAAAATTCTACAATTTCCTAAGTCTGCATAGCTCATCCCTAGCATTTAATATCTCCTATACATTTTCAGTTTTACAATCCTCTACACCAGTGGTTCTCAACTTTCCTAATGCCACAACCCTTTAATGCAGTTCCTCATGTTGTGGTGACCCCCAACAATAAAATTATTTTCGTTGCTACTTCATAACTGTAATTTTGCTACTGTTATGAATCATAATGTAAATATCTGATATGCAGGATGTATTTTCATTGTTACAAATTGAACATAATTAAAGCATAGTGATTAATCACAAAAACAATATGTAATTATATATGTGTTTTTCGATGGTCTCAGGCGACCCCTGTGAAAGGGTCATTCGACCCCCAAGGGGGTTGTGACCACAGGTTGAGAACCGCTGTCCTACATGAAAATCAAATTGTCTTAAAATGTTTTATTGAATATCTCATTCATTCCTCACTGATCTGAGATCTACCTTTCTGTGGACTCTATGCTGTGACCCAGTTATTTTTTTTTGTACCAGTAGCAGTATCACTGTGTATATATATATATATATATATATATATATATATATATATATATTGATTACAGAGAAAGGGGGAATGGGAGAGAAAGTTAGAAACATCAATGATGAGAAAATCATTGATCAGCTGCCTCTTGCATGCCCCCTGCTAGGGATGGATCCTGCAACTTGGGTATGAGTCCTTGACCAGAAGGGAACCCAGGAACCTTCAGTTTACAGGCCAACACTCTATCCACTGAGCCAAACTGGCTAGGTCCTGTGTCACTATATAATTCCAGTTCCTTTTTAGACTCCTTTTTGGCAGTTAAACTCCTCCTTTTTTTTTTTTTATCTTTTTCATACATTTCATTGCATATTTTCTCTACCAAATGTCAGTTAGACAGTTTTTGTTTAAAAATTATCTTGAAATTTGAATAGGATTACATTGCATTTGTAGATTAATTTAAAGAGAATTAAGATCTTTACGACCTTCTAGGAAGATGGTATCTCACTTTGTGTATTCTTTCTAAAGTCCTTCAGAATAGTTTTAATGGGTCTTACACATTTTTTGTCAAGCTTATTCCTTTTATATAATTTTATTGACATTGAAAATGGACTCTTTTTTCATTTTTTAATTAGTTATTTGTGGTATTGAGATTTGCATGTCTTTATTTAGCCATCTTACTGAATTGTCATAGTACTGCCAATAAAATTTTAATTTATGTTCTTGGGCTTTTGAGGTTGTGCACCATCTCATGTGCGAATACGTTTTGTCCCTTTCTTCGCAGTACTTCATTTTTCCTATTACACTGATTAGGACCTCCTCTGTTGGGGGCCAGATGTAAGCTGGCAAGGTCCTTGCACCTGAAGGGGCTAGCAAGGCTGGGACCTACAGTTTTCCTGCACTTGTTTGGATGGCGATTATTAGTAGAATAAGAGCAACCTTTGTAGAATGAGAACAGCCTTTCATGGCTTACCAACAAGTCTGTAACTATTTACTGAGATATGCTGTACTGAGAACTTGTCCTTCTGCTGTGTCCCTCCCTTAGAGATTAAGAGGAACAAAGAATACATTCCTCTTGACAGACCTCCTATTCAGTGTGTTGTGTATAAATAAGAGTGTGTGACTAATAAACTTCGCTTCAGTTCCTCAAGAACTGGAGTCCTCCAGATGCCACTTTCCTGTCTTTCTTTCTTTTCTCATTTCCAACCTCCCTACCTCAGCACGGCTCAACCTGTCAGGCTGGCGCTGACACTCCTCGACAATGATTAATAGCAACAGTAATAACAGGCATCCTACTCTTGTTCTTGACCTAAAACAAAGCTGCTGTGTAGGTTTCTGGTAGATACTTTTATTTTATTTTCTACTTCTAAGAGTTGTTTGTTTGTTTTTCTACTTCTAAGAGTTTTATCGGGAATTATCTGCTGAATGTGATCTGAAGCAGCCAACAAAATGCATTGCCATCTGCATGCAAGGTCCTAAGTTAGGACTATGGGAGAGTCAAAGGACTAGACAGAGTTTCTGTCCTCAAAAAAGTTAACATCTCACTTAAAAGAAAAGGAATAAAGTTTTAGAGAGAGTGGTCATTGTATGAATAATCATGATATTTTCTTCCAAAATAGATTTTCCGGAGGAAAATACAGAAAAGGGGAAGCTCAAGATGAATATGGGTCTGGTGATTTTTAAAGTAGAATTTTATAAGCAGAGGAACTTCCCCTTTCTGTAAGCGGCCAGAGGTGACCTCTGAAAATGGTTCATTATTCACTTGTGTCAGAAAAACCCACAAATTCATGAAAGTCAAGAGATTTAAACCTATGTGTTCACTTTAAGGACACTCGTGAAAGTACACGGGTCATCAAGGGTACGCATATCTGAAAACCACCAAGCATCTGAAGGATGTCACTTTATAGGAGCAATGTGTGCCATTGTGGCATTACAGTGGTAGAGTTGGTAGGCGTGCTCAGGCCAAAGAGAGGGGCTGGGTGCAGGATTGGGTGCAGGTTGGTGACCCCGAAGAGTGCTGAATTTTTGCTGCTGTTAACGTAAAAAAGCCATTGTAAAGAATTTTTATGAGTTTATTTGAGCCAAACTGTTAACATATGCTGGGAAGGAGAACCTCTAGGAATTGAGGTAATGCTCCAAAGAATGGCGGGTTACATCTGTATTTATACATTTCAATCAAAGGAAAGGGATGTAGGTGGATTCCATGAAATCCATTGGTGATAGATTAAGGAGGTGGGATAAAGCAAAGCAGGGAAACCTCTGGGATAGGATAAAAAGTGAAATGATGGACATGTGCTGCTTTTACATAGATGGATACAGGATAGTTCCACATCATTAACAGTTGATGCTTAACTTCATAACATAACAATGAGGGAATGTCCTGGTGCTATTTGTTGCACCCTGAAGGGTCCAGAAAAAAAGAGGAATTTACAAGTTACCCAGACATTTCACAGATATGTTATCTTAGAGGCAAAAAGATAAATGGGCTCAGTAAAGATCTAAGTTGATCTTTGTCAGGGAAAATACAGGCCTGATAACCCACTATAACCTGTTTGCAGTTAAATATGTAATTTTCAGACCATCTTTTGTGGTTACTTTAGGTCTCTGAGTCTGCAAGACTGCCATGCAGGCCTCCCCTGAGCTGTTCAGGTTGGCATGTGACCCCTTTTGTCCACACTGCACATGCTTAAAAATGCAGTAAGCAACACTGAAAATCTTACCTATACCCCATGCCAAGCCACGTACATAGGTCTCCCAGAGACATTGCAGGGCCATTTTAAACTGCACAGAGAATTGGAAGCCCAGCACGCAAGGAATCATTTTCAAGGTCCCAGGTCTGTGGTGATTTTGCTCAGGAATACGGACGGACCCAGGTACCCAATTAGTCCGAATAAGACCAGAACTCTATGTGCGAGAGTCATAGAGAATGGCATGAATCACTAACTCTTGGTAGGTATTTTCCTCCAAGCAGCTTGTTCTCCAATTTCAAGTCATCATCAGACATTGACATAGAGGTAAATTTGAGGAGGACAAAGTACTGTGGCAGGACAAAACAGGGCAAATGTACAGTTCATGTCCCCCCATCTGTTTTCTAGGAATGTGGATTTTGGAGAAGGCGGCCCTTTTGGCTCAAAAATCTGTATGGCGGCAAGAAACACAAGCAGAAGTCACAGGAGCAGGAGTTGTTCCTAAAAACATAAATAATTGAGTACACTTAGAATTCTCATCTAAAATGAGGAAATAATGAATAGTTTAATTGTTCCTTTCAAGTGTCAAAGCCTTGACCTTCTTCTTTTCTTCTTACCCTAGGAAGTGGAGTAAATCCTCCCCTTCATTAACACACATTAATGACTCAGAGTCTACTGCAGAGACAGGAGGGGGAAAGTACTTCCTAAAATCTCAGAAATGAACCCCACCTTAAGGATTATTAAGAAAGCACTAGTGGCTCAGTGCATGAAATTCGTGCAGGGGAGGGAGGTGTGCCTCAGCCCGGCATGCACCCTTTCCAATCTGGAACACCTCAGGGGATGTTGGACATGCCTCTCACAATCCAGGACCCCTGGCTCCTAACTGCTCGCCTTCCTGCCTGCCTGATTGCCTCTAACTGCCTCTGCCTGCCAGCCTGATTGCTCCCTAACAGCTCCCCCGCCAACCCAATTGATGCCTAACTGCTGCCCTGCCAAACCAATCACACCTAGATGCCCTCCCCCGCCAGTCTGATCGCCCCCAGCTGCCCTCCTCTACCTCGACCCGCCTCCTCCACTGGGACCCACCTCCTTCACATGAGTTGGCAGAGATGCTGATACTGGCTTCCTCCGCACCATGCGGAGCCATGGGACCCCTAGGCCTCACCATGTGGAGTGGCCACTGTGCACCGCCTCTGCTGTGCACTTGGCGATCTTGTGGTGGCCATCTTGTGATGATGTCGCGTGCAAGGACGTGAGGACCACCTAGGCCAGGAGTGGACGACCCCTGGCATTTGTGGTGGAGTTCGTTGGCGTGCTCAGGCCAAAGAGAGGGGCTGGGTGCAGGATTGGGTGCAGGTTGGTGACCCCCCGAAGAGTGCTGAATTTTTGCTGCTGTTAACGTAAAAAAGCCATTGTAAAGAATTTTTATGAGTTTATTTGAGCCAAACTGTTAACATATGCTGGGAAGGAGAACCTCTAGGAATTGAGGTAATGCTCCAAAGAATGGCGGGTTACATCTGTATTTATACATTTCAATCAAAGGAAAGGGATGTAGGTGGATTCCATGAAATCCATTGGTGATAGATTAAGGAGGTGGGATAAAGCAAAGCAGGGAAACCTCTGGGATAGGATAAAAAGTGAAATGATGGACATGTGCTGCTTTTACATAGATGGATACAGGATAGTTCCACATCATTAACAGTTGATGCTTAACTTCATAACATAACAATGAGGGAATGTCCTGGTGCTATTTGTTGCACCCTGAAGGGTCCAGAAAAAAAGAGGAATTTACAAGTTACCCAGACATTTCACAGATATGTTATCTTAGAGGCAAAAAGATAAATGGGCTCAGTAAAGATCTAAGTTGATCTTTGTCAGGGAAAATACAGGCCTGATAACCCACTATAACCTGTTTGCAGTTAAATATGTAATTTTCAGACCATCTTTTGTGGTTACTTTAGGTCTCTGAGTCTGCAAGACTGCCATGCAGGCCTCCCCTGAGCTGTTCAGGTTGGCATGTGACCCCTTTTGTCCACACTGCACATGCTTAAAAATGCAGTAAGCAACACTGAAAATCTTACCTATACCCCATGCCAAGCCACGTACATAGGTCTCCCAGAGACATTGCAGGGCCATTTTAAACTGCACAGAGAATTGGAAGCCCAGCACACAAGGAATCATTTTCAAGGTCCCAGGTCTGTGGTGATTTTGCTCAGGAATACGGACGGACCCAGGTACCCAATTAGTCCGAATAAGACCAGAACTCTATGTGCGAGAGTCATAGAGAATGGCATGAATCACTAACTCTTGGTAGGTATTTTCCTCCAAGCAGCTTGTTCTCCAATTTCAAGTCATCATCAGACATTGACATAGAGGTAAATTTGAGGAGGACAAAGTACTGTGGCAGGACAAAGCAGGGCAAATGTACAGTTCATGTCCCCCCATCTGTTTTCTAGGAATGTGGATTTTGGAGAAGGCGGCCCTTTTGGCTCAAAAATCTGTATGGCGGCAAGAAACACAAGCAGAAGTCACAGGAGCAGGAGTTGTTCCTAAAAACATAAATAATTGAGTACACTTAGAATTCTCATCTAAAATGAGGAAATAATGAATAGTTTAATTGTTCCTTTCAAGTGTCAAAGCCTTGACCTTCTTCTTTTCTTCTTACCCTAGGAAGTGGAGTAAATCCTCCCCTTCATTAACACACATTAATGACTCAGAGTCTACTGCAGAGACAGGAGGGGGAAAGTACTTCCTAAAATCTCAGAAATGAACCCCACCTTAAGGATTATTAAGAAAGCACTAGTGGCTCAGTGCATGAAATTCGTGCAGGGGAGGGGGGTGTGCCTCAGCCCGGCATGCACCCTTTCCAATCTGGAACACCTCAGGGGATGTTGGACATGCCTCTCACAATCCAGGACCCCTGGCTCCTAACTGCTCGCCTTCCTGCCTGCCTGATTGCCTCTAACTGCCTCTGCCTGCCAGCCTGATTGCTCCCTAACAGCTCCCCCGCCAACCCAATTGATGCCTAACTGCTGCCCTGCCAAACCAATCACACCTAGATGCCCTCCCCCGCCAGTCTGATCGCCCCCAGCTGCCCTCCTCTACCGCGACCCGCCTCCTCCACTGGGACCCACCTCCTTCACATGAGTTGGCAGAGATGCTGATACTGGCTTCCTCCGCACCATGCGGAGCCATGGGACCCCTAGGCCTCACCATGTGGAGTGGCCACTGCGCACCGCCTCTGCTGTGCACTTGGCGATCTTGTGGTGGCCATCTTGTGATGATGTCGCGTGCAAGGACGTGAGGACCACCTAGGCCACGAGTGGACAACCCCTGGCATGCATGCCAGACATGGCACGCCAGTAACTTTTGCTGGCACGCTAAACCCTCTCTTATAATCGTCCATTTACAATTTTTTTCTTAATATCAACTTTTTTATTTTTCAGATAAATTCAGTGTAGGTGCATCTTAGATAAATAATTTTACATAACAATTATTTTAAAGTCCATAGACGTGGATTGAGGAGAGAGGCTAAGAGCAATTTCTATGCCTCTGCCTTAACTCTTCCTGTCTTCCTCTCTCCCACCAGTGTTTTGTTTTCAACCATATATGCTTGTGAATCTTTGTTCTCACTGATGAATTTTCTTAATTCTCGTAATAGGAGTAGCCTGAGAGATGAAAGTAATAGCTTGTGTATGTCTCTGAAGGTCACAAAATAAAAACCTGATGTAATTTCTCTGTCACCAGTGATGCAGCAACAAAAGTTCCCCTGATAATATCAAACAGACTCATAAAGTTTTCTGTCAGACTTCAGTGTACATGTATACATTAAAAAATAAATGTATTTTTCATCATCATAGAGTTTGTTTTTGTCGCTCGAATGAATTTTATTATTTCTTCAAATTTCTTTTTAAAAAATATATATTTTATTGATTTTTTTACAGAGAGGAAGGGAGAGGTATAGAGAGTTAGAAACATCGTTGAGGGAGAAACCTTGGTCAGCTGCCTCCTGCACACCCCCTACTGGGGATGTGCCCGCAACTAAGGTACATGCCCTTGACCGGAATTGGTCCACAGGCCGACGCACTGTCCACTGAGCCAAACCGGTCAGGGCTCTTCAAGGTTCTTCACATACGTACACCTTAAGAGATATCAAGTAGGCATAACATGTTCTCAAAAAATTAGGTTTGGCACACAGAAGAATTTTGAGTCAGAGATTTTGCTGGTTTTGGCATGCACTCACAAAAAGGCTGTCCACCCCTGACCTAGGCTTTTATTGGTATAGTTAATAAAGCATGTATTTGAAATGTATCAATTCATAGCTAACTCTAGCCTTGAGGTAAGGAATTATAGTGTAAATAGTCAACTGTTTATATACAAATAAGAAGGGCCATAGGCAAATAAAGCAGGGCTGAAGCTGGAATTCCTTGGGAAGCCAATACTTCCTTAAGCAGCAGTGTGGTACACCCTGGTGAAGAGGTCTTCTCTCCCTTGTTTCCCCAATACACTGAGTCCCTGAGAACTAGCAGACACCTCCTCCCCCAGGGGTATAGGCTATTCAGGTGCTCTGTGCCCCTGGCTCACCAGTTATTTATAACTTACTTGACCTTTTATCCAGTGATGGCGAACCTATGACACACGTGTTAGAGGTGACAGGGGAACTCATTTTTTGGTTGATTTTTCTTTGTTAAATGGCATTTAAATATATAAATAAATATCAAAAATATAAATCTTTGTTTTACTATGGTTGCAAATATCAAAAAATTTCTATATGTGACACGGCACCAGAGTTAAGTCAGCTCAGTGCTGAAACGCCGAGCTCAAAAGGTTAGCTATCACTGTGACCTATCCATAGAGCAGTGATTCTCAACCTTCTGGCCCTTTAAATACAGTTCCACATGTTGTGACCCAACCATAAAATTAATTTTGTTCCTACTTCATAATTGTAATGTTGCTACTGTTATGAATCGTCATGTAAATATCTGATATGCAGGATGGTCTTAGGCGAACCCTGTGAAAGGGTCGTTCGACCGCCAAAGGGGTGGCGAACCATAGGTGGAGAATTGCTGCCATAGAGGATCATTCACTTTCGCCCCTCTCAACAGGCCTTGGGGTTGTCAGAATATTTGGGTCCCTGAGCCTACTCACTCCCCAAGCTTTTAAGATCATGCACAAATATGTGCCCTGTCCTGGTGTAGCAGGATCTTCACCCTTAAAAGCTAGTGTAAAATTCACAGTAGGTTTTGGTATTTTTTTTTTAATTAAACTCCCAGCCCGGCCATTGTGGCTCAGTTTATTCAATATTGTCTCATTTACCAGGAGTCCATTGTTTGATTACTGGTCAGGGCACATGTCAGGGTGGTAGTGGAGCGTCTCTCTTTCCCTTCCTCTCTCTGAAATCAATAAAAACAATAAAGAATCAAAAGTCTTTGAAAAACAAACAACAGAAACCCCTCAAAACTGTTGGATAGCTGCCAGGGAGTTGCTGGAGATATAGGCTAAAGAAAAATGTGTGAGCAGTAACTGTCCAACTTCCTGCTGTATCCAACACAGATCCTTGGCTGCATGACACCAAGTGATAATGGTCCTCCACTCTTGCAAAGAGAGGAGAGTCATTGCTAAACCACATTAAGTCATGATATTTAAATGCCTGTGTAAGTAAAAGAAATTCTGAGTGAACAAGATTTAATAATTGACCTAAATGACCACAGATAAATGCTGGTGGCTTAGCAATATGAGATGAAGAATGGTACCAACCACACACAGGACAATAGCACAGCGCCCCCCAGTGAAGCAGAGGGACTGGGAAACAGCCCAGCATATTTTGTGGCAGGAGAAACAAGGGAAACAGAGAATTCATATTTATGTGTGTGTTTCTAAAAGGCCTTTTGCTGGAGAAAGCGGCCGCCTTGGCTAAGGGATATGTTTAGATGTCTCAATGCCACATATAAGCAAAACATGGCACAGAAGCTACACAACAAGGATTGTCTAATGAGGATGAGATTTTCAATAAGAATCAATGGGGACAATTTGGAATTCTTATCTGAAATGGTTAGGTAGGGTTCTAGGCAGAGTGCAAGGGCCTCCAGTTCCTATGTGGTTAATTAGTTTGAAGATGCTGTTCTCTTGGTGCCTGCCCAAGTTACCTCCCAAAGTTCCTTACAGAGAATGAAAACAAGTGTTTTTCTCTGGGTTGACCAGTGAGCCAGCAAATACATAGTGTGTTTAAGGCACAGCCTGGGAACGGGGATCAGTGAGGTGTGGGGAATCCAGGAGGTGAGGAGAAACAAATGGTATCGTCCTGGAGACTCATTTCCTGACCCCTTCCAGTGGCTCACCAGATCGCTAGCTCCGCAGGTACCAGCAAGTAATGGAAAAACAGTCCCCTTTTCTAATGAGATAATTTCTTTCATCCAACAGCTTTCATGGTGGTGGTATAGATGTCCCTGCCTCACCTTCCCTATAAGCTTGATGCATTCCATGCAGGCTCCCTCTCCACAGGACCTGCAGCCAAACGACACATGGTCCAACTAAGTCTGGCTTAATCCCCTTCTATGGAAACAGAGGGATTGAGTAAATCCTGTTTTGCTATTTTAAATACTTAAAAGATATTTGAAAAATGTGAGAGAGAAGATAAAGAAGAGGGAGAAAGAAACATCAATATGAGAAAAAAACATTGATTGCATGTCCCCTGCCAGGGATTGAGCCTGCAACCCTAGCGTTTGCCATGACCAGGAGTCCAACATACAACCTTTTGAGTACGAGAGAACATACAAGCCTCAGAGCCACTCTGGCCAGGGCTCTGTTATTTTGATTGGAACCCCCCCCCCACCTCAAATAACCAATACTATATTCACACTTTTGTCCTCTTACATGCTGGGTTCAAGGACTTTTATGCCCACAAAACCTATAGGTTGTTAGCCTGGCTGATATAATACAGAGCACGACTCGGAGCATGGAGTCAAGTTGCAACCATTATAAGGGCATCATTCGTTAATATAGGAGCTCAAAGGGTCTCAAGTCTGTCTCACTGAACCCCTGTATCACTGTGTATTGGGCGTTGATTCCTCCTCATATGAACCTGTCTATATCTTAATATGGATTTGCGTGTATATACACAGAATCTGGAAAGATACACAAAGACTGGTGATGTTAGGTGTTTCGGGTGAAGAAATTGGATGGCTGTTGGACAGAAGTGGAAGAGTGACTTCTGTACTCTTTGCATTTTTCTTATTTTAAAAATTTTGATAAAGTGCCAAGCCATAAACTTGACCATCTTAACCCTTTTAAAAACTATATTTTTATTGATTTCAGAGAGCAATGGAGAGAGAGAGATAGAAACATCCATGAAGATTGAATCAGTGATCAGCTGCCTCCTGCACACACCCTAGTGAGGATTGAGCCCACAATCCAGGCATGTGCCCTGAATGGGCATTGAACTGTAACCTCCTGATTCATAGACTTTCAACCACTGACCACACTGACCGGGCCCATCATAAGTTTTTTAGTGCACAGGTCTGTGTCATTAAGTACATTCACAGTGTTGTGCAATGATCACCACCATCCATCTCCAGAATATTTTCATCTTGCAAAACTGAAACTCTACCCATGCCTGCTCTGCAACCCCTGGCAACCCCCACTCTACTTTCTATCCTGTGAATTTGACCACTCTGACACCTTATACAAATGGGATCATACGGTATTTGCCTTTCTGTCTTTGACTTTCTTCACATAGCATAGTGTCCTCCAAGTTCATATTGTAGCAAGTGGGGCACTGAATAATATTTCAGTGTATATACCATATTTTGTTTATTCTGTCCTCCCTTGTTACCTTTGCTTCTACCTTTTTGCTATTGTGAAGAATGTTGCTATGAATATGGGGGTACCAATATCTCTTTGAGATCCTTGTATCTTTATCTTTTTAAAGCATATGAATGTGCTGCTTATTTGAAAAAAACACACACATAAATTAAAAATTGAAAGAGTAAAATACAAATCAATAGGAATGAAAGTTGAATTTTTTTTCTCCCACTTCCTCTTCAGAATCCCCTAGGCAGCCCTTGAGCCTCCCAAGGATCATTTTACTTGGGGGTGAGGATGGATTCTGGAAGGACAAAAAGGGTCTGTCTCCCCCACACCACACCCCTGTAGGGTAAAGCTGGGGACCCTCAGGGACCTGCAGGGAGGGTCAAGTGCAGCATTGTCCTTGCCTGCTTGCTGTCCACCCCCTGCCAGACCATTGGCCTGGACACATGGAGGAGTTGGTGCCCTTTGAGGGAGCCGTTGACAGTTGGAGGTGAATGGAATGCGGGAGTTGGTGCCCTTTGCAGCAGCCGTTGACAGTTGATGGTGGAATGGAGTACTTGGTGGTGCCTTTTGAGAATCCCACTGACAGTAACAAAACCATGGCGGTTTGGGAGCTGAGCCCAGGGTGGAGGGAGGGATGGAGTCACGGCTTCCGGTCAACGGGGCCAGAATGTCAGCCCCGGAGTCCAGCCTCGGCACCTCAGCCGCCTCATGTCCTCTGAGCGGGCCCTTGCTCCAGGGACTGATATTTGAGAGAGAGAACTCTCCACCGCAGCTCAGGTGGCCTCCTCGTGCTTGTCAAATGTTAGGATTCCAGACAAAATTGGTTCATGAAATGAACCCTCCGCAGGTGCCTTGGGGAAGAGGCCGGAAAGGGTGGTTTTGTTTTCCGGGTGGCATTTCCTTAAATGGCCGGAGACCACCCAAAGCGTCCTAAGGGTGCTCCCAGCTGGCCTTCCTGGCTGCAGGGCCGCCCGGTTCCCGTGCCATCATGGAGGCTCATGCTCTTCAGCCAGGGATGCCCACGGAGCCCAAGGCCTGAGACCAGAGCAGCTTTCCCCGAAATCTCCAGTGAAGGGGCCCAGGTGCACACTCCCAGCTCCACCGCAGGAAGCACTGAACTCAGGGTAACAGGCTGCCATTTGCAGGGCTTACAGAACGCCTGCGGATGCCTCCCTACACCCTTCCGCTGGATCCCATTTTATTACTATGATAATGATGATTATTATTTAGATAAAGAAACGTAAACTCAGGAGGGGGAAGGGACTTACTTAAGGTTCCTGACAATACCGGTGGAAGCTGGAGGTCAAACCCAAATTTAATCATGTTAAAGCCCCATGTCATTTTATGCTGCCCCTTAATTTAAGATATGTTCACAGGAAGAATCTTGCTTGCATTTACTATGATGTGGTTTTAAGATATGTGTGCTTGACCAAATTTCTCATGAGTTATAACCCAAAGGATTCTTTATCATCACTCCCAAACTGCCTATTCAGAACTCCCTTCAGTTCCCAGAAAAATGTCTAAACATTCTTTAATGCATTGTCGAAACATTATTCCGTTTAAGTGCTGTCGAATTTGACCTTCACAGAGCCCCAGAAGTATAGTAAATTACCAGGCATGTGCCTCAAATCAACCATCATTCTTTTTTTCATGGACCATTATATTTTTATTATTATTAGCCATGACTTTTTAAAAAAATCTTTATTGTTGAAATTATTACATATATCCTCCTTTCCCCCTATTGATCCCTTCCAGTCCTTCCCCACTCCCCACCCCAGGCCTTTACCACACTATTGTCTCTGTCCATGGGCTATGCATATATGCATGCAAGTTCTTTGGTTGATGTCTTCCCAGTCACCCAATCTCTCATGGACCATTTTCATTCCTCTGAATGAATGAATGAGGCTTAGATTTCCCAGACTTTTCACGTTATAATTATGTCTTCATAAGCTTCTCTGATTGACTTCAACATTTGGCTTTTTACTGACCTTGCTGCCTATTCTTACCCATATTCCTTTCCTCACTGACTTCACCTCTACTGAATCTGAGAACTCTCCTCAGATGTGACTCAGGTAGACCACCTTCACTTGTGTACCCTGCTCACCACCTTCTTCAGTGCTGTCGCTGAAAAGATGATCGGCAGACATTAATTTTCAGACGCCGATCTACCTGGTTCAAGCCTGTAGCCATTTCACACAGCCACTCAGGTGTTACAGGTACTGGAAAGATCAGGAAACAATTCCTTGGTAACTATTATAATACATTTCTTCCCCTCTCAATTGGACATTAAGACCAATTCATTGCATAAGCTTTAGGTTTTGAGATTTTCATAGCATAAAGCCCACACTGACAGAGTATTGACGGAAATGTTCCACATGTGAATTGTTATGCCCAGAGTTCGGGGTCCCCAATAATCCACCACCAGGGAGCCTTTTCCGATGCAAAAGCAAAGGGTCTTTTATTCAAGCCTGGGACTTGGTCCCCCTCCTGCCTCCATTTCTGGATGCAAGAGAGAGCCCCGAGTTCCAAGAGAACAAAGAATTTATAGGGCTAGGGGTTGGGGGGTGGGGGCACACTTTGACCACTGATTTGGTTGATTCCGGTTGGTTGAGTGAAGGCTGGGGGCTAGTGACGCAAGGGCAGGGTGCAGCTAGGGTCTGGTTACACAAAGACAGGAGGTAGCTAGCATACTTTTGGCCTTGGGCTAGTTTCCTTGCGTTCCTATTGGCTGAGATAAGAGCTGGCTTGCCGAAACCGGTTTGGCTCAGTGGATAGAGCGTCGGCCTGCGGACTGAAAGGTCCCAGGTTCGTTTCCGGTCAAGGGCATGTACCTGGGTTGCGGGCACATCCCCAGTGGGAGATGTGCAGGAGGCAGCTGATCGATGTTTCTCTCTCATCGATGTTTCTAACTCTCTATCCCTCTCCCTTCCTCTCTGTAAAAAATCAATAAAATATTAAAAAAAAAAAAAAAGAGCTGGCTGAGCAACTGATACATTCTATGGCTTTTGCTTGAAGAAGAGTTAGGGATATGGTTATCAGCCCCGTTCTGTCCTTTCATTAATATATAGTTGAGAAAAGAGGGCATTGTAGTAGATTTTTGTAATTCAGGGCCTTATTAGTGAGTATGTGTACCTTTATATTTTGGCAGGTACACATGATTAAACTCTTATAAATTCAGAAAGTGAGTAATGTCTTACAATCAAGGAAAGCCCTAAGACATCAGAGAGATTGTTTTTTTCAGTATCATGAAGGAAAATGGTTGCCAGCAAGCAGTGTGGCCAGGTTACACTAGGTGACAACTGTCTCTACTCCCGAGGGACCAGCTTCGGAAGCTTCCTTATTGTCCAGAGCTGCTTCACTGATTCACTGTACAGGCTGGCGTTGCCTGCAGCAGTCAGCATTTAAAAATTTGTCTTCAGCACTGCTTCTTAGCAGGCAGCTTCAGTTGGAAAAAGTAATTTCATTTTCATATTTGCTCATTTCATTCATTCACCCAATCAACAGACCATCAATCTCCTATCATATGCCAAGAACTGTGTTTGGTTCTGGGGATGAGAAAATAAGGTAATGGTTCCTTCTAGCACTTGAAGAGCTTACAAACTAGTGATAGAGGAAGATGCACCAGTACCTTAATAAAAAATTATTTGACTTTATTTGTATTATTGGAATCTTATAAATCCGTTCATATACACTAAGTGCTTACATAACATGCTAGTATGTTCTGCAACTTTTAAGTGAAATGATGTAAAACAAAACCAATTTTACTGTATAGATTAATAAGACAAGAGTTAAGTTCCTGTGGACATTATAACACAACAAAATGATGTTGAATTTGAGGACCTGCAGTCCTACACCATTAAAAATTTAAATACACCTTTAAGAAAGGGCTAGTGATATGAGAAATCCACATTAATGTGTAAGTTATTTAGAGAGTTAACACTGAAGATTTGCATTCTGAAAGCAGCTTTGAACCTTAGATGCAGATGAACTTTTAGTTGCTTATAAAATTTATGCAGAAGTATCTTCTAATAGGGGTCAGTAACTTGGGAAGGGGAGTGCTGCAAATTAAGATCCTACCTTGGTGACGGGTCCATTTTTTTCTGTTCAGATTATAGCCTGAAACAGGAGCTACAGGTTGGGATGACTAAAATAATTTACTGCCTTTGGGTACCCATCCTACCTAATAATAGACAAACATGGTAATTGACTGTACCTTCACTAAGCCTCCCATTGGCTAATCAGTGTGATGTGCAAATTAACTGCCAACAAAGATGGAGGGGAATTTGCATACTGCAGGCAGGGCAGGACAGCACCATCCTGTCTGGCCTGCCATTATCTGGGCCTGCTATCTGTGACCCAGGACGGCGGGTGTCCCTGTGCGACCTGACCCGGGGCGGCCGGGTGGTGCAGCAGCGATTGGCCAGCCCGCCCGGCCTCCATCCAGGCATCCCTTGTGCGACCCTTCCCGGGGCGGCCGGGTGGGGATGCATCGATCGCCTGACCTGCCCAGGGAGTCCTGTGTGCAACCCAACCTGGGCCGGCGGCCCAACCCCCGGATCGGCCCTGCTGTGTGTGTGACCTGGGGAGGTGGGGCAGGCACTGAGGGATCTGGCCTGTCATCTGCCACCCAGGGAGTGGGCCTAAGCCAGCAGGTGGTTATCTCTCTGTGAGATGGGGGTGGGGGGCACAAGTGGGGCTGAGGGACATCCTCCCACCCCCACTCCCCTGCCAGTGCACACATTTTTGTGCACCTGGCCTCTAGTCCTATCTAATAATAGACAAACATGATAATTAACCATACCTCTGACACACTTACAATGGGCTAATCAGGGTGATATGCAAATTAACTGCCAACCAAGATGGCAGCTGGCAGCCAGGCAGTTGAAGTGAACATGAGGCTTTCCTGATCCAGTGAAGGAGGAAGCCAAGGTTCCCCGCCTGCTGCTGCTGGGCTCTAGGCTGCACTCTAAGAAACAATGCTGCAATTATAGAAGCTAAACAAACCCAAATACCTGCTTTCAGCCAGCTAGGCCTCAGAGCTGGAGTTGCAACAGTGTTTTACTTATAGAAGCCAAACAAACCAGATACCTTCTTTCAGCAGCTGAGGTCTTAGAGCTGGAGCCGAGCCTCAGAGCTAAAGCCAGCTCTCAGTTCCAGTGACAGCCATAGAAGGTAAATAAATCCCAGAATAAAAAAAGAAACGAAAAAAAGGAGAGGTTGGGAGTTTCAGTCACCCACCAGCCTGAAAATGGCCCTCAGCCCCTCACCCAGACTGGCCAGGCACCCCAGTGGGGACCACCACCCTGAAGGGGATGTGACAGGCTGCAAACAGCCATTATCCCTTCATCCAAGCTGGCCAGGCACCCCAGTGGGGACCCCCACCCTGATCTGGGACACCCTTCAGGGCAAACCAGCCGGACCCTCCCTGGAATCCACACGACCCCCACACAGATACTCCTTCCTGAATACCCTGCCCACATCCTGTGGCAGAGACTTCCTCAGCTGAATACCTTGATGATCCCTGCAGCAGAGACTTCCTCAACTCAGGCCCCCCACCCCTCATCAAACACCTGTATAAAAAAGAAGCCCCTCCCTCCATGGGGGCGCGAATTTACTGGCCCCACCTTTTGGGCTGGTGGGTCTCGCCCCAGAACGAAGCATTAAACTCCCCTCCTTCCCTCCTCTTTAATCGTTTGGTTCTTTTGTTCTCTATGCCGCTTCCTGAGCCACCTAACACTTATAGTTTACTTTGAAGTCATTGCTTAAAATGCTGTCTCCTATTTGATATTCACAATCACTATGAAATTGATATTGATAAATTTCTGGTGTGTTAAAAATAAGTCTCTGTGTCTGTTTTGTGATATTCTTAGGTCTATCTCTTCTGTCTTTTGGTTCACCTTGGCATCAGACATAGGGCAGTTCAACATGAGGCTCTTGCCATAAACAGCTCCCAGTGCTAAGAACTGGCAATTTACTACTTTGTTTTCAATGATTGGAAAAAAGAATCATCAAGGTAAACTTTGTGGATTTTCTTTGACTGACTCCGTGGTTGGCAAACTGCAGCTCTCCAGTCACATGCGGCACTTTGGCCCCTTGAGTGTGGTTCTTCCACAAAATACCACGTGTGGGTGTGCAAGTACAGTGCGATTGAAACTTTGTGGCCCACCCGCAGAAGTCTGTTTTTGGCCTGGGCGAGTCTATTTTGAAGAAGTACTGTTGATATTTGGCTCTGTCGACTAATGAGCTTGATGACCACTGGACTAACTAGACTCCTTTCAACATTGAAATTCTCGACTTTAGAGACAAGAATAGACCTGGGTTGTGGGGAGGAGATGTGGGAGACTTGTAAGTGGAAGTATCTGAGTATTGGACTGCCAGCTAGAATTAATAATAATTTCATAGACTTGGGTGATGGTGTCCATAATTTTCTCCAGTATTTCTATGGTACTTATAAAAACAATTGTTTATATCTAGTAATTCATCTGCAAGTCTTACTTGATTTTGAAGCTGCAGAACACCTCAACTGGTAGCTGGGATTGTTGGAATTTAGTTTTTATTCTAATAACAAAACATTTTGAAGTCTACATTGAGACTCTGGCAAGGGGCTTTACTTCAAATCCTTACAGCTTCAGGATCTTTCTGACCTTGAAGAAAGGGAAAATGAAGGTATTGTGGTTGCATCACTTCAGAAGCAAAGCTGAAGTTCTGTGCTTTACAGGTGGGTCATCCTGAGTGCAGGAGTCTCGGAGTTGGCATGGCCGAGGAGCCTTTGGGTAAGTTGGACAAGGGTCTGTTTCCAGTGTGTGTTGGGGTGGTGGGCACCTCTCTTTTTTTCTTTCATTTAAAACTCAACTTTCCGGATACATCATCAAGCCCTCCCCTTGTTAAACTACTAACTCTCTGAGCAGAATTTTTCTGCCTTACAACACAGGCTTTTTGCTTGTTTGTTTTTGTTTTTTCATTTTAGGCAATACCTGACAGAACCTTTACTTTAAAAATTTTAGAGATGACTTCTTGCTAGGATGCTTGGAGGAGGGAAATTTTGGTTAAGATTTTGCTTCCAATACTGATCGCATGTAGCCTTCCATTAAAATTATCTACCAAAGATTTAAATAAACTCTCATGAAAATATTCAATCCTTTGCCTCTTATAGAAGGGCTTTAGAAGAAAGAGTCAAATGTAAATAGGACATCTGATTAGTACTGAGTTTTTTTTTTCCTAAAATCTACAGCACTTTGGCTTAGGGTTTTAAGTCAGAGGCAGGGCTGTTTGTGGATGGAGTGGATTAACTGCTGCCCTGGCCTGCTTGGGTTGCATAAGTTCCTCCCCCGCACCCCCCCTCCCCCACCCCCCCCGCCCCGCAATACCCTCGGGATCTTTTGGCATCGAAGGGGCAGGAGGGGGACACCTTTGGGGGCTCCCCTGCTTTCCTCTCCAAGCTGGAAAGGGATACACGGAGGGAGGCCCTGATGAGATACATGCCACAGTACAGAGGTGCCTGGGCTACCTAAGGACCCGCCACACCCCAACCTATCCCAACTCCACTGGGCTCCCCATAGCAGCCCCTTCATGGGCTCAGTCTCTTCCATGCTCCTTGGAGACAAAGCTCCCTTGACTAACTGTGCTCCACCCATTGTCAGTTCTGGTCACACAGTCAGAGGGAAGAAAAGGCTGAAGACGATGCAGAAGGGCCTCAGCAATTGCAATGGGCCTTCTCCCTGCACCCATTTCCGCAGGCCTGCACCTCCTGCCTGGCCCCAGCACCTCCCCCCTCAGCTCTCCCTTCTTCCTTGCCTGCACTCCCATCGGAGGGGACAGTAGGGCCAGACCACTCATGCAGCCTCCAGCTCCAGCTCTGTGCCCATATGGTAGGTGCCCATGTGCTGGACCCACGGGTAGGGGTGCTCTGCTCCAGGTACCTAGGCAACGGCCAGGGCAAGTGGGCTATTGCCCAGGCTGAGGTGGTGCCGAAGATGGGGCTGAGCTTGCCCAAGGCGGGTAGTAGCCAGAGGAAGCCCCCCACCCCGACCCCCATCCCCAGCCGCCATCAGGTAAATGTGTAGATGTGTATATGCTTTGGCAGTAAAAAATTTCTAGGAGTGGTTTCACATAAGGAAATGTGATAGGCGGATTCAAATCCTGATGTACTGTCAAGGGAAGTTATTATGATACTAGTAGCCCATCCTGTGATATAGAATGCAGTAGGCCACCTGCTGCTTTTGCTGGAGGTGGGTTGGGAGGGTGGGGGGGGCCTTGGGGGCGGAGCCAAAGAACTGAAGAGCACCACCAGGACCTGCACAGCTTCCAAGGGAGGCTGAAGCGAACCATTGGCGCCAACTGGAGCCAGGAGGGATCCGCGACAATACTGCGGGAGGCCAGAGGGAGCAGCACTGCTTCCATGGGATGCGGGGCCCTCTGTCTCCTCTCCGGGCTTGTGCTTCATCTTGGAGGCTGCATGCCAGCCCCCCTGTCGTTGTCCATGTCCCCTCTGCCTCCAGGGGGCCGGCCCAAGTCCAGAAGGGTGGCTCGCCAGCACCCCTGTCTCTGTCTCCCTCTCCACTCCAGGCCTCACCTGTGCTCACAACCTCCTTGTGTATGGTCATGACGCATTATGGTGTCTTGGCCTAATTTGCATATATATCTACACTAATAAAAGAGAAACACGGTAATTAGCGTACGACCCCTACTTTCCCATTGTCTAATCAGCATATCCTTATGCAAATGAACTGTCAGCCAAGATGGCGGCCAGCAGCCAGGCAGCTGGAAGCAAACAGGGAGGCTTGCTTGCTCCAGTGACTGCGGACTCCAACGTTCCCCGCCTGACTTGCCGGCCTCTGAGTTGCAACTCTAAGCAACTATGTACTATGCTGCAAATGTAGAAGCTAAACAAAACCCGACACCAGCTTTCAGCCTGCCAGGATCTCAGAGCTGAAGTTATACATTGTTTCAATTATAGAACGGCAAACAAACCAGATACAAAGCCTCAGAGCTAGAGCCAGAGCTAAAGCTGGCCAAGAATAAAATTAAAAAAAGAGAAAAAAAAGGAGCCGTTGGGAGCTTCAGTCAACAAACGCCAGCCTGAAAGCAGCCCTCAGCCCCTGACCCAGGCTGGCCAGGCACCCCAGTGGGGACCCCCACCCTGATCCAGGACACCCTTCAAGGCAAACCAGCCGGCCCCCAGGCCTCTATCCTATATAGTAAAAGGGTAATATGCCTCCCAGCACCGGGATCAGCGGAGCCACGAGGCCTCTTGGCACCAGATCAGCGTGACAGGGGGCAGCACCCAAACCCCCTGATCTCCCTGCAGCTCTGTGTGTGACAGGGGGTGGGGCTACAACCTCCCTATCGGCCCTGCTCTGTTCGTGACAGGGGAAGGCGCCCCAACCCCCTGAGGGGCCCTGCTCTGTGTGTGACAGGGTGGGGCGCCCCAACACCCCCCCCCCACAGGCCCTGTTCTGTGTGTGACAGAGTAGAGCCATAACCTGCCCATCGGCCCTGCCCTGAGTGTGACAGCGGCAGTGCCCCAACCCCCTGATCCACCCTGCTCTGTGTGTGACAGGGGGGAGCTCCCCAATCCCCTGATGGGCCCTGCTCTGTGCGTGACAGGGGGTGGCATCGCAACCTCCCTATCCACCCTGCCTTGAGTGTGACAGGGGGCGGTGCCCCAACACCCCAATCGGCCCCACCCTGATTGTGACTGAGGGTGGCATCGCAACCTCCCAATCCGCCCTGCTCAGTGCACGACAGGGGGTGGCGCCCCAACTCCCCAATCAGCCCTGCTCTGAGCCCCACCAGGGGCTGCACCTAGAGATTGGGCCTGCCCTCTGCCACCCGGGAGCAGACCTAAGCCAGCAGGTCATTATCTCCTGAGGGGTCCCAGACTGCAAGAGGGCACAGGCCGGGCTAAGGGACCCCCCCCTCCCCCCGCCCAGTGCACAAATTTTTGTGCACCGGGCCTCTAGTACAAAATAGTTTCTCAAGATATGTTATGGTAGATGCATAGACAATAGAGAGGCTCAGGTATGGTAAAGATTGACTTTTGTCAGGAAAGATTCTAGCCCAGGTCATGACTACCTGCCATAAACTGCTTTTACTTTAAAAGTTTTAATTTCAAACCATCCTTTGTGGTTTCTTCAGGTCAGCGTGGCTGAGTTGGTTGAACTTTGTCCTATTCATCAGGAGGTGAGGGCAAATGCCCTGTTTCAAATTCAATTCCAGTAGGAGGGCAGGCGGTAGGCAGCTAATTTCTCTCTCTCTGTCTCTTCCCCCCTCCTTTTTCCTTCCTCTCTCTGAAATCCAGAACTAAAATAAATAATCAAGCATCTTTATAAAAAAAACAACAAAAAACCCTTCCCAACTGTTGGATAGCTACCAGGCAGTTGCTGGAGATAAGGAAGAATGTGTGAGCGGTAACTGACCAAGGCTTTCCTCCTCAGGACTTTATTTCAGGAAACGTACTGGTGGGGCGACTTCTCCATTCACTTATCCTGCCTCAGCCTCTGTGAATCCCACTGTGGCTCATGTGTGTGCTCCTCTGCTCACTCCAGCTCAGCCCAGCACCAAACCTACCTACTTCCTTCTGTGTCCAACACAGATCCATTGACGTGTGATTCCAAGTGAATTTCCTGGTTCCTCTACTCCTGCAAAGAGAGGAGTCATTACTAAATCACATTAAGTCAGTGAGACCTAAATTCCTGCGTGAGTAAAAGAAATTCTGAGTGAACAAGATTTAATAATTGACCTAAATGACCACAGATAAATGCTGGTGGCTTAGCAATATGAGATGAAGAATGGTACCAAGCACACACAGGACAATAGCACAGCGCCCCCCAGTGAAGCAGAGGGACTGGGAAACAGCCCAGCATGTTTTGTGGCAGGAGAAAGGAGGGAAACACAAAATTCATATTTATGTGTCTGTTTCTAGGAGGGCTTTTGCTGGAGAAAGCGGCCGCCTTGGCTAAGGGATCCGTTTAGACCTCTCAATGTCACATAGAAGCCAAACATGGCACAGAAGCTACACAACAAGGATTGTCTAATGAGGATGAGATTTTCAATAAGAATCAATGGGGACAATTTGGAATTCTTATCTGAAATGGTTAGGTAGGGTTCTAGGCAGAGTGCAAGGGCCTCCAGTTCCTACGTGGTTAATTAGTTTGCTGATGCTGTTCTCTTGGTGCCTGCCCAAGTTACCTCCCAAAGTTCCTTACTGAGAATGAAAACAAGTGTTTTTCTCTGGGTTGACCAGTGAGCCAGCAAATACATAGTGTGTTTAAGGCACAGCCTGGGAATGGGGATCAGTGAGGTGTGGGGAATCCAGGAGGTGAGGAGAAACAAATGGGATCGTCCTGGAGACTCATTTCCTGTCCCCTTTCAGTGGCTCACCAGATCGCTAGCTCAGCAGGTACCAGCAAGTAATAGAAAAACAGTCCCCTTTTCTAATGAGATAATTTTTTCATCCAACAGCTTTCATGGTGGTGGTATAGATGTCCCTGCCTCACCTTCCCTATAAGCGTGATGCATTCCATGCAGGCTCCCTCTCCACAGGACCTGCAGCCATTGGACACATGGTCCAACTAACTCTGGCCTAATCCCCTTCTATGGAAGCACCAGGAGGTGGCTGAGGTGGGGACCTAGATGATGTGGGGCTGCGGGGGCAGCAGTAACCCGAGGTAGCAGCCGCCAGCTCCTCCCCCTCCCTCACTAGACCCCCAGTGCCAGGGGCCATAAGGGGATCCTTGGCTCAGACCCAAGTGGTGTGTGGTGTACATTGACCGCTGAAGGAGAAGAGGAGGACGAGGATGGCGATGCAGAGGAGGTCCTGGATTCTGAGGACGCTGACGAAGAGGAGGGGGGAGAAGAGGAGGAAGAAGACAATGCAGCAGTGACTGTACAGAAAGCAGCTTCAGGAGGCACAGCACCTACAGGTACCCCCCCAGCCCATGGCTGTGGGCTCCTGCCTACCTCTTCTGCCCTCACCCGCGCTCTCCCTAACCCTAACCCTGACCTCCACTGCCCCCCGACTGAGGGGAAATGTCAGGGCACATCGAGTGACACTCACACACAACAAAAACAAACACAACACAACACAACAGCACACCTACATTTACCAGAGGACAGGGGCCCGTTGTTCATGGAGGCTGCATTCCTGAAGTTTGCAGGCCACAAACTGGCTTGCTCTTTCTCTGCCCCCAACACTTCCATTTTCCTCTTCAAAATTTGCCCCAGTGCAGTGTCTCCATGAGGCAGGACCAAAACTTTGGTACATGGATCCATGGCATTCACTTTTTCTCCCCTTGTGTTGGTTTGGTATTTTGGGGATGAAAGAGGCCTCTGGTTTTGCAGACCTCTCTGCGTTTCCAATGTGGTTTCTTTTAGGTTATTATCTATCTGTTCTTTATAAGGGACTTGAGTATTTAGATTGTCTCCCTCCCTGCTGTCTCTGTCTCTGTCTCTCTCCCTGTCTCCCTCCCCCTCCCCCTTCCCCTTCCCCTCCCCCCTCCCCCTCCCCTTCCCCCTCTCCCTCCCCCTGTCCCTCTCCCTCTCCCTCTCTCTCTCTCCCCATCTCCCTTTATCTTCTTTGCACCCCTAGCTGTGTGGTTTTAAAATTATGTTGAGGAAATAGATCAGTTTGGGTTATGTCAACCTAAGAAATATTCAAACTTGTAGAGAATTTTCTGAGTTTATTTGAGCCAAACTGACAATTGCTGGGAAGCAAAATCTCAAAGGATTAAGAAAATGTTCCAGAGAATGGCAGTTTTGCACCTGATTTGATACATTACAATCCAAATAAGACTGACATGGATTAAATCCACTGGTGATAGAATAAAAAGTAAAATGATAGACACGTATTTCCTTCACATAGGTGGGTACAAGATAGTTAACAGTCAGCAATTAATTCAATAACAGTGAGGGTATGTGTGGTCTCCCCTCTGGTGTGGCACCTGTGCTTTGAGGGGTCTAGAAAAAGGAAATTACTTTGAGATTCCAAAGGAATGTTATGGTAGATGCAAAAAGACAACAGGCTTAGTTAAGGTGAAAATTGAACTTTGTCAGGTAAGACTCTAGCCTAGGACATGACTACTGCCTTTAGTTTTAAATTCAAACCTAGCCAGTTTGGCTCTGGGATAGAGCCACTGGCTTGTGGACTGAAGGGTCTGAGTTTGATTCCCGGTCAGGGCACATGCCCACATTGTAGGCAACTAATCAATGATTCTCTCTCATCCTTGATGTTCCTCTCCCCCGCTCCTCCCTCCCTGTCTGAAATCAATAAAAATATGTATTCTAAAAAAGTTTTACTTTCAGACCATCCTTTGTGTTTATTTTAAGTCTCTGAGTTTGTAAGGCTGCCACACAGGCCTCCCCTGAACTGCTCAGGTTTAGCATGTGGCCCCTTTTGCACACAGTTGTTGGGGGAGCCTTATCTGGTTGTGTTTTTATCCTTAAGTGCTAGTGGGCTTCTGTTATAGTTGCTGGTGAATGGCTGCTTAAAAAGCAAAGCAGGAAAAAAAAAGCAAAGCGGAAATCCAAGCAAACCCAAAACAAATGTGATAATTCACCTAAACCAGTCATTTTGGTAAAATCCAGAATTAAAGCAAGAAGTGATAGGAAGTATGTGTCTTACTAATTTGATCCCTTTGCTTTGCCTGAGAAACAGATTCATGTCACCGGTTGCAGGAGAAGTACAATTGATCATGAAGATGTAATTACTGAAGATGAACTTTTGGACCAACTTCTAAGTCACACAGCAAAAGTAGAGGGGGAATTATTAGAAAATGACTTTTTGTTTTTATCCCATCTCAAAGGATAAAAGTCCTTCCTGGATCTGCAATGAATTTATCCATGGCAACTCCTCTCCAGTTTTCTCATCAGGAAGCTTCTCTAGCCTGATGCTGAGATGCATTACTTTTTTGACCACACAGTTGTAGTTGTTATCAGAGAAATGGGTGGAGCAGAGGAAATGGCAGATCTGCTAATGTTGTTATCACTCAGAGTTGGGTTCTAACAGAGGGTAGACATTAAATATATGATTTGGTGGGAAGAGTAGGCAGGTGTGTGTGCGTGTGTGTGTGTGTGTGTGTGTGTGTGTGTGTGTGTGTCTTTGGATGTGTGAGTGACGCAGACAGATGGATACAAAGGAGGACATGAGAAGAAATGTTTGAATGAAAACAGAGCAGAGATTACCATCCTTAAATAAAAGTTAGGGTATTTTCATAGCACATTTACCCAGGTTTCCCATATGTATATTTCTGTGCAGTAAAGAGTTGTAGTTATTTTGCATTTGATTCAGAAATAACCTTTACAGCACAGCCTGCATGGCTCAGTGGTTGAGCATTGACCTGTGAACCAGGAGATCACCAGTTGATTTCTGGTCAGAGCACATGCCCGGGTGGAGGGCTAGATCTCCACTGTGGATGGGCATTCAGGAGGTAGGTGATCAATGATTCTCTCTCCTCATTGATGTTTCTATCTCTCTCTCTTCCTCCCTTCCTCTCTGAGATCAATAAAAATATATTAAAAGACAGAATGAAATAACAAACTTTTCAGAATTCTCAGCAAATAAAATTTGAAAGAATTACACAAGGATTTATTTGAGGGCCTGCTATTCCTCAAGTATTTGTAAGATAATTATAAGTTGTATATATTTATGAGTTTATAATCCTATCTAATAGAGGGAATATGCTCAGGGACTGTCACACCATCACAAATATGGCAGTGCCCACAGCCAACAAGGAGGTAATATGCTAATTGACTGCCTTGCCCTCAAATATGGCAGCGCCCACAGTCACAAGATGGCGGTGCCCAGTCCCTGCAGCACGCCTGCCTCTGGATTCTCTCAGTCCCCTCAGTCCCCCAGCCACCCATGGCCACCGGAGGCTCAGGTAACCAGGGCTGGCTGAGGCTTGCACTGCCAGCAGTGGCAGCAGCAGAGGTGTGATGGGGTGTCGCCTTCCCCTGATTGCTGGGTCGCCTCCCACCCCTGAGGGTTCCTGGACTGTGAGAGGGAGCAGGCCGGGCTGAGAGAACCCCCCTCCAGTGCATGAATTTTCATGCAATGGGCCTCTAATTATAAAATAAAGAAGGAGTTTAAATCACATAATCACTACAATTTCTCCCAGCAATAAAATTCTGCAATTCTGTAAGTTGTATAGGGCTCCAGCCCATTTCTAACGTTTAATATCTGTGATGCATTTTCCATTTTATAATCATATAGACAAGATATAGACAGGAAAAACTTTTTAATTGTAGAGGAAAAGTGGTAATGAGGTCTGAATTATTAATAAGTGTTCATATACCATCTGCTTATATTTACATGTAGGGCCCATGGATCAAATCTGGTCTATGGTGTGTATTTTTACAACCTATAATGATCTTAACACTTTTGAAGGGCTGTAAGAGAAGAGAGAACTTCAGCTTAACCTCAAATTGTCTTCTATAGGACAATAAAATATAGAACACTTGCACTAATTTAAATACCATTAACTCAGAATTTTTTGATAATATACCAGTAATCTAAATTAGATGAACAATTATACATTAAATGTTTAACTAATCAGATGAGTTATGTGAAAGTATTATTAAGAACATATTAGGTTACCGAAAGAGCAGACTGGAGTTACGGATTTCAATGTAGGAATTGTTATAGCAATCCTATCTAATAAAAGAGAAACATGGTAATTAGCCATACCTCCGCTACCCTTCCCATTGGCTAATCAGGGCGATATGCAAATTATCTGCCAGCCAAGATGGCGGCTGGCAGCCAGGTACTGAAGTGAACAGGAGGCTTGCTTGCTCCAGTGATGGAGGAAGCCAATGTTCCTGCCTGCTGCTGCCGGCCTCTGAGCTTGCAGTTTGAAACATTGTCACAAATATAAAAGCTAAACAAAACCACAGAAAACTGCTTTCAGCCATCAGAGCTGGAGTGAGCAGGACCGCAACATTGTTTTAATTATAGAACCCAAACAAACCAGATACCTGCTTTCAGCAGCAGAGGCCTTAGAGCTGGAGCCAAGCCTCAGAGCTAAAGCTGGCCCAGAATTAAAAAAAAGAAAAAAAGGAGAGGTTGGGAGCTTCAGTCACCCGCCAGCCAGAAAACAGCCCTCAGCCCTTCACCCAGTCTGGCCAGGCACCCCAGTGGGGACCCCAACCCTGAAGGGGGTGTGACCAGATGCAAACAGCCATCATCCCCTCACCCAGGCTGGCCAGGCACCCAAGCAGGACCCCCACCCTGATCCGGGACACCCTTCAGGACAAACCAGCTGGCCCCCACCCATGCACCAGGCCTCTATCCTATATAGTAAAAGGCTAATATGACTCTTAGCACCGGGATAAGTGGAGCCTCGAGGCCTCCCGGCACCAGGATCAGTGTGACAGGGGGCAGAGCCACAACCTCCCTATCCGCCCTGCTCTGTTCGTGACAGGGGAAGGTGCCCCAACCCCCTGATTGGCCCTGCTTCCCAAACTCCTGATTGCCCTGCAGCTCTATGTGTGACAGGGTGTGGCGTCCCAATCCCCTGATCGGCCCTGCTCTGTGTGTGACAGGGTGTGGCTCCCCAACCCCCCCTTCCCACAGGCCCTGCTGTGTATGTGATGGGGTAGAGCCATAACCTCCCCATTGGCTCTGCTCTGAGTGTGACAGTGGCGGTGCCCCATCCCCCTGATCGGCCCTGCTCTGTGGGTGATAGAGGGCGGTGCCCCCACCCCCTGATCCTCCCTGCTCAGTGTGTGACAGGGGGTGGTGCCCCAACTCCCCTATTGGCCCTACTCTGTGAGTGATGGGGGGAGCTCCTCAACCCCCTGATCGGCCCTGCTCTGTGCATGACATGGGGGGAGCTCCCCAGCCCCCTGATCCACCCTGCTCTGTGTGTGACAGGGTATGGAGCCCCAACCCCCCTGATGGGCACTGCTCTGTGAGTGACAGGGGGCAGTGCCCCAACTCCCTGATCGGCCCTGCTCTGTCCGTGACAGGGGTTGGTGCCACAACCTCCCCATCGACCCTGCCATGAGTGTGACAGGGGACGGTGCCTCAATCCCCCAATCAACCCTACCCTGAGCGTGACTGAGGGTGGCATCGCAACCTCCAGATCCGCCCTGCTCTGTGCATGATGGGGCGGTGCCCCAACTCCCCAATTGTCCCTACTCTTAGCCCAACCAGGGGCTGCACCTAGGGTTTGGGCCTGCCCTCTGCCACCCAGGAGCAGGCCTAAGCCAACAGGTCATTATCTCCCGAGGGGTCCCAGACTGTGAGAGGGCACAGGCCGGGTTGAGGGACCTCCCTCCCCCCTGAGTGCACAAATTTTTGTGCACCGGGCCTCTAGTTCATATAAAAGGCTAATATGCAAATAGACCGAATGGAGGAACTATCAGAAAAACCAAACAACTGGTCGCTATGACGTGCGCTGACCACCAGGGGACCTGTGGTGAACATGGCAGTGTTTGCCGAGGTGGGATGGTGGAAGAGGGGAGTGGGAGGGCGCCAGACCAAGGCAGGTGCCAGTTGCTGTGTTTACTGAGTATTATTAAATCTCACACCCAGAAGTTCCACATGGTACTTGCACCTGCTGCCAGCACCTGCCCCATTTGTAACCCCTGGTGGCCCCAGCCGCAGTTGCTCTGTGCTGTCAGCAGGGCCAGTGCTGTCATTGCATGGGAGTGATGGCAGCGGGAGCGGGGTTGCCGGTAGATGGGGCTGGGGGCTGCAAAGGGACAGGACAGGCAGGGGCACAGAGGATGGGCCATGACCCAGCCCTGTTACTACCAAAGCCTTGCAGCCCACAGTTCCTTTCAAGGTGCACAAATTTGTGCATCGGGCCCCTAGAATTAAAAAAAATGGTTAGGTTCAGTGGGTAGAGCATTGGTCTTTGGACTGAAGGATCCCAGCTTTGATTTTGGTCAAGGGCACATGCCCAAGTTACAGGTTTGATCCCCAGTAGGGGGCATGGAGGAAGCAGCCAATCAATGATTGTCTCTCATCACTGATTAATACCAGCCTCACATCACACTAAAAATAGCCCTTTGAATTATCAAACCTTTCAAGGGACAACCACTTTTGTATTGATCTTCTTGGGTACTTCTGCCATCTGGGTTCTAAGCCTTACAAACAGTTTGGAGGAAGACAGATGAGATAACTAACTGCTCAATAGATTAGGTCATTCATTGCTTCTATAAAATACACTGTAAGGTAATTATTTCATGCTAGCATAAGTATTCCCATTCATTAAAAAATGCCAATCAAGCCCTGTTCGGTTTGACTCAGTGGATAGAGCGTCAGCCTGCAGACTGAAGGGTCCCGGGTTCAATTTCAGTCAAGGGCACATGCTTGGGTTGTGGGCTCGATACCCAGTAGGGGGCATGCAGGAGACAGCCGGTCAATGATTTCCTGTCACCATTAATGTTTCTATCTCTCTCTCCCTCTCCCTTCCACTATGAAATCAATAAAATATATTTTAAAACTAGGACTGACACTGTTCCTACTGAAGTCATGACTTTTATAAAAATGTATTTTTTCTACAACTGATTACATATGTAAAAATGTATTTTACATAGAAAAAACGAATATTACAAAGAAAAAATGTGTTTTTCTACAACTGATTACATATTTTTTAAAATTACATGGTAATTTATGTATAGTTCTTACGTGCATGTTACCAGCAATCCTTCCCAGTGTATCTCCAATCTCCTCTCCCAAGCTTACCTATAGTAAAAGGCTATCTTTGGGGTTCTGCAGTTTAAAGAAGAAAATTCAACTGCAGTCACCACCGTTACCTGAGTGTTATGAGACAGTCGGGTTACATTGCCTTTACAAAGAATGGAATGATGTGTAAGTTAACTGCATGCAGCTCAGCCAGAAGTGAACCGGAGGAGGGGCGGTAAAGGATTAAAGAAGACAGACAAGAGAATACAGCTAGGACCAGGTGGATCGCTGCCTGGATGAGGAAACAGTGACACAGCCTGTAAGCCGAAGCTTCATTTGATAGTCAGATCACACAAAGCAAGACAAGGGGTGTGGTCAACATGTTTACAATGTTCTTTCCAGTTTCAAATCTATTTGGTTACTCAAGCCTTGTTTTGGCAGCATTTGCTGCACCTCCCACAGCCAATTAGCTACCTAGGAACAAGGGAGGACTAAAGGTTAGGCTTAATTGTGCTAGGAGAGCTCTGCCCTCCAAGCTGGGACTTGAATGTGGCTCTGCCAAAGGTCATTCTGAAACTTGACCCTATAGCCACGCCCTACATATAAGAAAGACCAGCAGAGGCCATAGCTGGTTTGGCTCAGTGGATAGAGTATCTGCCTGCGGACTGAAAGGTCCCAGGTTTGATTCCAGTCAAAGGCACATGCCCAGGTTGCAGGCTCAATCCCAAGTAGGGGGCTTCCAGGAGGCAGCTGACCAATGATTCTCTCTCATTGATGTTTCTCTCTCTCTCTCTCTCCCTTCCTCTCTGAAATCAATGAAAATATATTGAAAAGGGGGGTGGAGTGGGGCACATTTGTGATACCTGAAATAATAAAAAAAGGGACAAGAAAAAAAAAGAAAAGAAATAAAAAAAAATATATTGAAAAGGCAAGCAAGCAAGCAAGCAGAGGTCACAGTCACAAATAAATTAGAGGTTGACACATGGCTCTGTGTGTATTTTACTTTCCTTTTGAAAAATTCTCTTTGGTGATATGTACCCTGTGTTTTCCATTAACACTAATATTATAATCCTATCTCTCTTATAGATTTGGCATATAAAAGCGTATTGGGGCTAAATCTATAGAATACTGGGAAGGTGAGGGAGAATTGGAATATAATATTAACTAAGGAAACACAAAACTTAAGATAATACAAGGCTATTGCTGGCGGGGTTGCTGAGCTGGTTAGAGTGTTGTCCCAGTGTGCTAAGGTTGTAGATTCAATCCCTGTTCAGGGCACATATAAGAATTAACCAGCCAAACCGGTTTGACTCAGTGAATAGAGCGTCCGCCTTCTGACTGAAAGGTCCCAGGTTCGATTCCAGTCAAGGGCATGTACCTTGGTTGCGGGCACATCCCCAGTGGGAGGTGTGCAGGAGGCAGCTGGTTGGTATTTCTCTCTCATCGAAGTTTCTAACTCTCTATCCCTCTCCCTTTCTCTCTGTAAAAAATCAATAAAATGTATTTTTTAAAAAAAGAATTAACCAATGAATGCATAAATAAGTGGAACAAAACTTTTCTCAATTTTTCTCTCTCTCTTCGTGACACTCTCTCAAAATTCAATTTTTAAAAATAGGTAAAGAAAAAGGTCTTCAGAATTCAATATAATTCTTGTTGGGCCCTATTCTTTGTGTGTTGGTTGTTGTTTTATATTATTAGGGACAAAGAGAAGATATTCACTGAATTATTTCATTTTATTTGGGTCAATTTATGAAGTCTTTTGTGATTTTCATTTAACATAAAAGATTTCTTATAACATTTTCATAAAAATCATTAGGATAATACTGTAAATTTGGAGTGAAATGGGAAAGGTTGTTACTTGGTCAGTATTGGTTGTTTATTTTCATAAATCATGACTCCATTAACTAAATATTATCTTCCTAAATACTAGCAACTTTAGACCTAAATTACCTAAATGATTGACTCAATGTTGCTAAGGGCCCTTAGAATACATTGGCTTAATTTATACCAGCTGGATTCAGTGTGAGGGCAAAAACCCTCCCTGAAGGCGGGACCAGTCAAAGACTGGATGCCACCCAGACTGACTCTCCCTGTCAGTGTTAAAGGGATGGATCTCATGATGTCAAAGGCCCACCCAGATGTGACCTGGCTTCCTGTAACTCAAGTAAATAATAAAGCAGCATTCGGAGCTGGTGCTCTCTCTCTGTGTGCACTGCTCCTCCAGAAGGCAGGCACCACACCCAGCCCAAGCTTTTAATCTATTTTATGTCTGTCTTTCATTATTTCTTTAATCCCCAAAACGCCTCCTAGTTTGCATGAACCGCTTCAAGTCTCCTTCTCCTTGCAGTGCAGGCGGCGCGGGAAGAAGACCACGGCCCCAGCACCGCTCGGTATACAATGTTTCATTTTAGTTTGCCATTGTACACTCAATCTTTAACTTAAAGATGAATATAAGTTTTTGTAAATGTACCTGGCATTGCTAAATTATTTTCTTAATTATTTTTATCTAATTAGAGTCTTAATATGAAATAACTTTGTCCCCTCAACCCCAGGCAAGTCATTGCTGGCTTTATGCTTAAAATTCCCAAAAATATAGGAGAGGTCAGAGAGTTGTTGGCTGGCTTACCAGAACTCATTGGAAAATGCAACCAGACTTTGTTAAAAATAAAATAGGGTGGCAGAGAATCATGCACTCTTGGAGTGGACTGGAATTACAGCAAATTTCAAGAGCTTGCTTTCAATGGCATTTGTGGCTATGAGTTGGTTTATTACTTTAACATCAGTGGTTCTTTAGTAAATATTAGAAAAGTAAACAAACAACAAAAATTATGTTTTCTTATTCATTTATTTCCCAGAAAAACAAGCCACTTGATCTTTGAGTTTGTGAGCTGTTTTCAGTTGATTTTTTTTAAGTCTCTGCCTTAAATGATTTTGTTAGTGCAACATGTCAAACTTGCAGCCGGCAGGCCGCACATGCCTCATTCCCGCCAGCCACGAGTTTGACACGCGTGCTCTAGGGGAGTGTTCTTTTTTGTTGTTTTATGGCTAGCCAGCATTTCCACAGACAAAGACAGCATTAATTATTCAGAACAATAATGCATATACTATGATGTGGATTTTCCCAGCCAACAAGAAAGATTTGGAATTTTCAGTTATCTGGAGCTTGAGCTTGAGTTTCTCATTTTCCTTCTCATCATTTTTTCCTTGTAGATAGAATCCTAGAAAATAATTTCATTTTTTAATTAACTGACCTAATCTGGGGCTCTTCAAGTTCTTCATCTCTGGTGGTTTACGGATCAACTCCCTGGGGTGGTTGGAAATATGCAGATTTTATCCTGACAGCCCCACGCTGTGAATTAATTGTGGGGTCTGACTGAGAGATGTCCCTTTATAAAGGTAATAAGTAGCCTGGCTGCATCAACCTATGAACGATCAGATCATGGTTTTATTTCCCATCAGGGCACATGCCCAGGTTGTAGGATCGATCCCCAGTATAGGGTGTGCAGGAGGCAGCCAGTCAATGATTCTCTCTCATCATTGATGTGTCTATCTCTCTTCCCCTCTCCCTTCCTTTTGGAAATCAACAAAAAATATTTTTTAAAAAGGTAATAATTCTTTCAATTCTCTAAAGATTAAGGAAAGTTATTTATGTATATGCTATTTTCAGTTAGCTTTATATTAATCCAGAGACCTGAGAAGATTTCTCAACCCACTCATCACTGAAGTTCAAAACCATTCCTGAAGGGTAGTTGGAGTCTGTATTAGTTTTATAGGTCCAGTGTAACCAAGAACCACAAACTTAGCTTAAACAACATATTATTCTCTCACAGTTTGGGTGTATAGAAGTCCAAAATTGAAATGTTACGGTCCAATATTTATGTCCCTCCCAACCCAAATTCGTATGTTGAAACCCAATGACCAATGCAATGGTATGATTTCATTTGGCAAGTAATTAGGGTTAGATGAGACCATAAGGTGAAGCCCTCATGAGTGGGAATAGTGCCTTTGTAAGGGTCATGAAGAGCTTGCTTCCTCTCTGTCTACTCTCCATGTGAGGATGCCATGTGTTATCAGCCGTGTACTCTAGGCAAGTGATATATTTCTCTCTCATATGGATGTTTCTCTCTTTCTCCCCTCTCCCTACCCCTTGTCTCTCTTTAAAATCAATAAACATATCTTTGGGTGAGAATTTAAAAAAAAAATCAAACATGGATTTTTGGGAGAATTTCAAGGAAATGGCCACATTTTTAAACTGTAAAGTGTGTGTCCCACTCCACACCACTCTAAGTGGTGTATTTTTTAAGTCAGTTGCTTTTCCAAGGAGAAGTATGGCCATGGGAGGAAGACTCAGATTTCAGCTTTGAAGAGGAGCTCAGATTGCCAGACTGGACTAGCTCTTCTGAATTTCCTGAGAATGAAGTATGGTAGCAACCATCTCAGGTAGAAACTGTAGTTTAACTCTAACCCTGCTTTTTGGCTTAACAATAGAAAAGTTATTTTGATTTTCTGAATTATATAAATCATCCCATTAGTGTACTGGGCTGCATATCCGTGTGCGCTGTGCTGTCTGTTTCTGGAACAGACAGAGAGGAAGGTACTGACATCAGGTCAGGCCTTGAGATATGGTCTCATGGTCCCTCCTCAATATACTGTGCTCTCTGTTCCCGGAAAACATAGATAGGAAGGTGATAATGCTATACTGTGTCGGGAACAAATTGCGTAAACAAGGCTTTGTAACTTTGTAGTTTTTGCAAATAAATATGATGTAACTTTTGCAGTCTGGACCACAGTTAGCCTTTTGCTTCGGCGGGGTGCTGGAACTGTCGTCAGCTGGCCAGCTTAATAAAGGCACCTAAATTTAACTTCTGAGTCCTTGGTCTATCTCGCTGAGTCAAGCCATACAATTAGATTGAATGCCTTATCGATTGTAATGTGAATATCCCATTGATTGTGATCTTACTGGTTTTAGGAAGCATATTTTTCTGGTCCCCAAAAACCAGGACAGCGTAATTACTCTAAATTGCCTCCATGGCTCTAGATAATGTGTTCCTGGTAACTCAGTGGTCCCAAGACCCGAGGGCTCTAGATAATGTGTTCCTGTCAATGCAGTGATCCGGAGACCCAAAACTATAATGAACATGCTTAATTCTGCTTCTGTAAACTGCTTTTTTTTTTGAACCAGTTTCCTCATTCCAAACCCTGGGATATAATCGATAACCTTGTGATTTCTGCCTCTATAAATCTGGTGTTGTGGCCATCTTACCACTTTGAGACTTGGGAGAGCGAAATGCCCCCTCAGAGTTCCGGATTGCAATAAATGTGACTCTTTTTAATATATATATATATATATATATATATATATATATATATATATATATTATTGATTTTTTACAGAGAGGAGAGGAGAGGGATAGAGAATTAGAAACATCGATCAGCTGCCTCCTGCAGACTCCCCACTGAGGATGTGCCCACAACCAAGGCACATGCCCTTGACCAGAATTGAACTCAGGACCCCTCAGTCCGCAGCCTGACGCTCTATCCACGGAGCCAAACCGGCCAGGGCAAATGTGGCTCTTTAATTCAACTTCTTGAGGCGTCCTTCTGTGATTCGTGGGGTACATTATAACAAGATGCCAGGCCCTGTGGCTTTCTTGGAAAGCTCTTCAACACTCCCCCCTCCCCAACTTCTTTTACACCCCTTCCCCACATCCCACCATGCCTGGGCTCTGGGGCCACCCAAGTGTGTAGTCCAAATCCTGCCTCACTGTGAGTGGAGAGGGGAGACCCAGAGGGAGATAGTTCTCTTTTCTGCAGGTGAAAGAACCACTTGGTCCCTGATGATTCTGCGGAAAAAAGCTCCCTCTTCTGTAGGCACTTCAGCCCAAGAATAATCAAGATTGCCTACATAACGGTTAGACCTTGAGGTGGGGGAGGGGTGCTTGGTTGCTAAGGGCACATGCAGGACAGGCTGCCAATTGTGACATGGCTGCCAATTGTGACATGGCTGCCAATTATTGGGCTCCTGCTCAGCGCAGGCACTTGCATCCACTTCTCTGGGTTGCGTGTACGTGCCCCAGTATTTTGGATCGCTCCTTGTGCTCCAGTCTCCTGGATCGCGTATTGTGCTCCATTATTTTGGATTACCTCTTGTGCCCCAGTCTTCTGGGTCACTCTCCTTGCCCCATTCGCCTTGGTGGCTCACTGTGCCCCGGACCTCTGCCTGTCATGTCCGGGCTGCACATGTGGGCCCCACGGTTCCTGTTCCTATGGCAGCTGTTGTGGCTGCAGGTCCAGGCAGCTCCGATTCCGGAGGTGGCCATGGACTCTCTCCTGCTGACCCCCATGCCCCTGGGGCCCACCAAGCCCTGGTCTTGGGATCAGCAAAATCCTGCACACCTTGAACTTTCTTCTGTCAACCATGAAGTCTCAGCTGTACTTGCAGAGGCCCCTGAGAAAACGGAACCTTCTCCAAACCCTCAGGAGGCTTTAGTTCAGCTTCCACCCCAACAAGAAGCTGCAACTCAGCCTGCAGTGTCCTCTGAGCCGTTGAAATTTTTGTTGGACCACCACGGAGATCAAGATAAACAGCAACACTATCGTGAATATGTTCGCTCTTCAAAGAGATCAATTCTCCCTTCTGTGCCTCTTGAAGAGATAAAAAATTCTCACATCCATCAGGCTCAGCAGCCAACCTTTCCACCCGTGGACCTGGGACTCACCATCCCTCCTGAACACACTTCGGGGGCTGCGGCTACAGCCCTGCAGCAGAATGCAGCTCCTTCAAAGCCTTCTGAGGTGACATTTCAACAGGAAGCGGGGGTTCAGGGTCAGTGGCCAACCATCCCACCCATGGACCTTGGACTCACCATCACTCCTGAACACACTTCGGGGGCTGCGGCTACAGCCCTGCAGCAGAATGCAGCACCTTCAAAGCCCTCTGAAGTGACATTTCCACTGGAAGTGCTGGTTCAGGCTCAGTGGCCAAACATTCCACCCGTGGACCTGGGACTCACCATCACTCCTGAACACACTTCGGGGGCTGCGGCTACAGCCCTGAAGCCGAATGCAGCTCCTCCAAAGTCCTCTGAGGTGACATTTCCACAGGAAGCACCGGTTCAGGCTCCTCAGCCAACCTTTCCACCTTTGGACCTGGAGATCACCATCACTCCAGAACCGACTTTGGAGGCTGATGTTACAGCCCTGCAGCAGACTACAGCTCCTGCAAAGCACCCCGAGGTGACACTTCAACATCCAGAACTTGCTCAAGTTACGCAGCCAACTTTTCCTGAGGTCACAGCCACAGGTCTACTGTTCAACCTAGAAGTCACCATAACTCCGCCTCCACAGACATCAGAGACAGTTCCTCCAATGACTGAACAGAGTGCCACCATGAACATCTGTGAGCTCTGTTCCTGCAGTAATGGGACACTGTCGTGTATTGGTTTTGACTCAAAGCAGAGGCTCGACAGAGTGCCAGTACCAGAGCCCAGCACCTATAATGGCACCTTCACCATCTTGTAAGTATTGCCTTTCCTCATTTGCTCTCTGCATCCTGGCTGACATGGCAGCCTTTTCCTTGAGGTCTTCCTGGGCCTTCCTCATCTCCCGCAAACCATGTTGAATGACTTTGTTTTTATCTTTGTTTGATAGCTCTTCCTTATCTTTATTCTTCTTAATACTTTGTTCCCCCTTAACCAGTCTTTTGCTTGTAATTGCCCATATTATTTTTCCAAATTTTTAGCCCTAGCCCTTCATTCCTTAACCTCTACTGTCCTCCCACTTATGCTTCATTCTCTTTATAGCCACATGGCCCTCTCCCAGTCTCATTGGTGGTGATACAGCAAAGTGGTTAGGAGTAGAGATTCTACAACCAGAGTGACTGGGTTTGAACCCAGTACGCCTTTATTAGTGTTGAGACTCAATTTCCTCACCTGTAAAATGAAGATTATATAGTTACCTTTACATAGGATTGTTGTGAGTTTTAGGAGAGTTAATGTGTGTGTGTGTGTGTGTGTGTGTGTGTGTGTGTGTGTATACATATATATAATTTATAAAATTTCCTAACATATGTCTGTGTTCGCTATTATTATTTGATCCATCAGTCTTATCTAGAACTTATCTTTGTCCCCTGGCTTTCTATATAAATGACCCATTTTGTTCCCAGCCCAGGTTTAAGTACTGTGTGAGCCACAGAAGTATGACTTTGTCTATGGAACATGACAGTGGTAGGGGGGAAGAAAGGGAATATACATAAAAAAGGAGGTGATATATAATTAAGCTCTGAAAGAAATACAGGCCAGAGGTGCTATAATACAGCAGAATCTTTAGTTATTGGTGTATGGAAGTCAGGGAAAGCTGCATGGATAACCCAGAAGTTTAGCTGGGACTTAAGGGAGGCTATGGTTTGGTAAAATAGTGAGTACAGTAGGGCAAAGGCATGGCTACAGGAATGATCATGACTTAATAGACCAGTCTGGTTATAAAGAATTGATTTAGGAAGTAGTGATAAATATGATGATGAAAACTCTTGACTATCAGATCTAGGGGTTTCGAAGTTACACTGAAAAAAGGAGTTCTAGTGAAAGTTTTCAAGTGAGGAAGACAGATGAGTAAAAAAAAAAGGGGGGGCGGGGTGGGGATTATTTCAGATTCCATAGGTAGAGTGATCTAGAAAGGAAATCTTGACTCAGGGAGACCAAGTAGAATACTCTAGGAGTTCAGTGAGAAGACTCTGAATCAGAATGTTGTGATAGAAGAAGAAAGAAAATCCTCGGAACACTATAAAGGAAGAACTGACAAGCTTTAGTAATTGACTGGAGTGAGGATGGGATGTACAGTCAAGAGAAAGATCAAATATGACCCTGGAAAATTTCTGTCCTGGATGATGAGGAGAATGATGGTGGTATGACAGGTGGTCATACAGCAGTTGTGAAAGAGAGCCAGGTTTAGGAGGTGAGCTCAGTTTGGGCTTCTTTCATTGGTGAGCATAAAGCAACAAGAAGGCTTCTGCTTGAGAGGAGATGTCCACTAGGCAGAGGGGCAGACAGATAACTGACTTTTTCTGACCTTCCTGAAAAAAATGTAAACTGAATAGGTAAGTTATTGCTGAGGGATGAAGACAAAGCTAAAGATTCAAAGTCATCCACTGAGTTAGTGTTTGAAACTGAACCTCAGGAATTTAACAGCTTCTTTTAAACACTTGTAATTCATGGACACATTCTCACTGTTTGTGGGTTTTTTTTAAAAAAAATACATTATTATTGATTTCAGAGAGGAGGGGAGAGGGAGAGAGAGAATGATGAGGTCAATGATGAGAATCAATGATGAGATGAATGATGAGAATCATTGATCTGCTGCTTACTTCACGCCCCCTACTGGGGATGGAGCCACAACCCAGGCATGTGCCTTTGACCAGAATTGAACCTGGGACCCCTGAGTCCACAAGCTGATGCTCTATCCACTGAGCAAACCAACTGGAGCTCACATTATATCTTTATTAATTGTGCAAACTGGAAAGCTGTCAGATGTGTAGATTAGAAAGCTTGTGTTTCCTCCATTTAAATATCAAGGTTACAATGATTGTTTTACTTATTCTGTTCATTTGTTTCTTACTTATTCAATGATATTAACTGTTTCTTTGCAGAAACTTGCAAGGAAACGCCATTTCTTACATTGGTAAAGATACGTGGAAGTCATACCATTTGGTTGAGAAACTGTGAGTATATTCTCTCCATACGTAAATTAAATAAAACTAACTGCATTGTAAGAACTTCTTGGTCCAGAATTTTGAGGTCAGTAGCTCTGAGAAAAGGTATTTCCTACTCTGTATCCCAAATCAAGTCTATTGATTGCAATTCTGTTCATTTTAAAAAATTAAATTTGGTAGGCCCTCTTTATAATCAAGGTCAATTGAAACTTATTTTCTTTTATGATAAGCAACACATGATTATTTTTTTTAATATATGAAGATTAGAGAGCAGATATACTGAAAACCCTGCTTGTGTCCTCATCCCCACCCGAAGGTAACTGCTTCTCTATGTTTCCTATATTTCCTTACATATCCTTTTCAATGCATTTGCCTACATACATATTTACAGATAGCAAAATAGGAATGTTATGTGATTTTCATATCTTTCTTTACATAATTGATAACATCCTACGTCTTGATTCTTTCTCCTCATAATATATCTTACACATTTTTCCTTCTTGTTAGAGAGAGGGTTACCCAATTCATTTAAACTGTTTCAGAATATTTCATAGTTTAATAATCCCCCTATTGATGGCTATTTAGATTATGTCCAGTTTTCTTGTTACATGTATTTGATGCAACATACATTCTTGTCCATGCATCTTTGGGACCATGGGCTGGTATTTATGTAGAATAGATATTTAGAAATGGAATTGTTGGGATGAAACTATATTGATACAGCATTTAATTTTCCTTAAAGAAATTATGCCAATTTATACACCACTAAGTGGGCAACTACAGTATTTATTGTCTTCTATCCTTCCATCACTAGATAGTCTCCATTTTTTGGCTGATCTAATGGGTGAATAAAGGCGGTCCCACCTAAGTTTGAATTTTTCTGATTACTTGTGAATTCAGATACTTTTATTTATTTATTGAACATCTGTTTCTTAAAAATAATTTTTTATTGATCCCAGAAAGGAAGAGGGAGAGAGAGAGAGATAGAAACATCCATGATGAGAGAGAATCCATTGATTGGCTGCCTTCTGCACACTCCACACCGGGGATTGAGCCCGCAATCTGGGCATATACCTCTACTTGGGAATCAACCGTGACCCCTTGCTTCATAGGTTGACATTCAAACATTGTGCCCTGCTGGCCAGGCAGGTTTGGAGATTTCTAAGTCAGCTTGAGATTTATACCTTGGAAAGAAGAGGTCCCTAACTTAGAGTCAGTGGACCCCCCACTGCACCATTTCTTACCATTTTTCCTCCCAAATATCTCTTGGTTATCTACAGAAGCCTATATTCTTGAGGACTATATTTTTAAAAGATGTATAAGTTAAAATATATATGAAAATAAAGGAAAGCTATTATTAAAATGCGTATTCAAAAACATTTTTTATTTTCCTATGATTATTTATTTTTTAATCCTCCCCTGAGGATATTTCCCCTTTGATTTCTGGAGAGAGTGTAAGAGAGAGGTGAAGACAGAGAGAAATATCAATGTGAGAGAGACACATTGATTGGTTGCTTCCTGCAGGAGCCTCTAACAGGCCTGGGCTGGGGAGCCTGCAACCCAAGTATGTGCCCTTGACCAGAATTGAACCCGGGACCTTTGGTCAATAGGCAGACATTCTATCCACTGAGCCAAAACAGCTAGGACTAAAATATTTTTTAAAAATAGATTATTGAAAGGCCAGCCACCATGGCTCAGAGGTTGAGTGTCAGCCTATGCACATCGAAGTCCCTGTGGGATTCCCATTGAGGACACATGCCCAGTTGCAGGCTCAACCCCCAGTGGGCTGTGCAAGAGGAAGCTGATCAATCATTCTCTCTCATCATTGATGTTTCTCTCTCTCTTTCTACCTCTTCCTTCCTCTGTAAAATTAACAAAAGTATATTTTTAAATTAAAGCAATAAAAATATTATTGATACTACTTCTCTTTTTTACGTTTTTCTTTAATCCTTGTCCTAAGATATTTTTTCCATTAATATTTTTCAAAGAGAGTGGAAAGAGGGAAAGAGAGAAAGAGAGAGAGAGAGAGAGATAGAAAGACATGAGAAAGAGATATCAATTGACTGCCTCCTGCTGGTTTGGGGCTAGGGATTGAACCTACCACCAAGGTATGTGCCCTTGACTGGGAATTGAACCCATGAACTTTTGGTTTGTTGGCCAGCACTCTAACCCCTAAGCAAAACCAGCCATGGCAAATCTGCTCCTCTTATAAGTAACACAATCTATAGTGGTTGATCTGATAACTATTATAACTTCAATGTAGTGATGAGAATAAATGTTATTTTGAGATATCTGCAACAAATATATTATATGAAAACATCTGTGAATTTATTGGAGACCTAATGAAGTACTCTACTGTTAATCTAGTATGGTTTGTTGCCTACATTCACAATGTAGGGCAATGCTAATTTTTGGTAGATGTTTGTGAAAATAGAGATGTAATTTTATTTCCCATTCAGGTTTGGCCCCCTGAATTCAATCCGTACAATGCTATTCACCGACTCTGGCCTGAAGTGGTAATCAGCAAATGAAAATTATATGCACACTTTGGCATGTATTCAAGAAAGTGTAGTTTTCTAGGGAAAGGGTCCATAGTTTTATGAAATTCTCACAGGGCTCTTGTCTCCAAAGATTAATAGTCACAAATGTTGAGAAAAAGAAAGACAGTTCCTTGCCTATAAAGCTGTGCTTATTCTCATGAGTAATAGTAAATGGATGATTTATTTTAAACAAAAGTAGTAGACTGAAAATGATGTTTGTCATTTTCTGAAATCATGGAAAAGGTATTTATGGAACGTCTGCTGTGTGCCAGGAACTGTTTTATGTGCCAGAATTACATGCTCAAGAACAAAGTAGACAAATTACTCCATTTTTCAAGGGGTTTACAAGTATATAATATGAAAATGAATACCTATATATATAAAAGCCTAATATACATATTGTCCCCATGGGATTTCAACTGGAAGGCCGATGGCTTGCTAAGATGTGCGCTGACCATCAGGGAGTGGTGCGAAACAAATGAAGGAAGGCCCTGGCCAGCAGCCAGCAACCAGGGAAGGGAGGCCCTGGCCAGGCAGCCGAAGGTCCCAATTAGCCCTGATCACCAGCCAGGTATATGGACCCTACCCTATTCATGAATTTTGTGCACTAGGCCTATATTGTGTATATATATACACACACATATACGTATTAACTAGGTACATATCATTTCAAATATTGGTAAGTTCTTTGGAAAGAAAGAAAGCTGAGTAAAGAAAGTGAATCCATTTTAGAATGCTATATTGTTTGCAAAAGAGGACAGGAGAAGAAAGGTTTGAAAAAAACACACAGATTATCTTCCTTCGATTAAATAAGAATTAGGGTATTTCGCGGGCACCATTACCCGGGTTTCCACATATATATTTCTGTGCAGGAAATAATTGTAGTTATTTTGCATTTTGATCCAGATATAACCTTTTCATTTTTCAGAAATCTCAGTGCAAATAATTTGAGAGAATTACGTAAAGATTCATTTGAAGGCCTGGCTTCCCTCCAGTATTTGTAAGTTAATTGTATTTACTTATGTGATTTTAGTTATATTATCTATAAAATAAATAAGGGGTTCAAATGAAGAAATTTCTACAATTTCTTCCCCCAATAAAATTCTACAATTCCATAAGTCTGTGTAGCTCATCTCTAGCATTTAATATCTCCTATGCATTTTCAGTTTCAGTTTTGCCCTCTAGACAAAATATTGATAGGAAAAACTCTTCAGTTATGGAGTAAAAGTGGTGATGAGGTCTGAGTAATGATACGCACCATTATGAGCCTTGTTATATAAGGTTTATATACCATCTGCTTATATTTATATTTAGTTTAGGGCCCAAGAATCAAATTGAGCCTATGATTGCTCATTACATTTTTTAAATTTAAATTCTTTATTTTTTAAAGTATTACATAAGTATCCTTTCCCCCCCATTTACCTCTCCCTGGCCACCTCCTTCCTCCCCCAGATTGTTTGGATCTTACAGCACATAAGTTAAGAAGGATTTTCACACTTTTAAAGGACTTTGAAAGAAAAGAAACAAAGAAGAATATGCAAGACAGACTATTTGTGGCCTGCAAAGCCTAAAATATTTACTGTCTGACCTTTACATAAAAGGTTTTAAAATGTTGATTTAGTCAAATGAGAGGAATTTAGCTTAACCTCAAATTGCCTCCTATAGGACAAGAAACTATAAAGCATTTACATTAATTTGAATGCCATTAACACAAAATTTTTTAATAATTGATTCTAAATTAGATTAACATTTACAATTAAATGTTTTAGCAGATGACTTATGTAAAAAATATTATTAAGAACATATTATATTATGAAGAGAGCAGACTGGTGTTGAGGATTTCAATGCAAGAATTGGTATACCAATACTAAAAATAAATGTTTAAAATGATGGTTAAGTGGTATTAGAAATGTCTCCACTAAGTAAATATATCAGAAATGCTCCTAACTTCACTAATTACAAAATAAAAATCTCTTCAGCCTCCTTGTCAAGGAAGAAATGCTTGCCTAGTATCCTATTTACTTAGAAATAGGGAGATGTTGGTTACGATAAAAACTCAACTATGATTCTTTGTCCATGGCACCCAGAGCTGTGTCTGTCATTAATCCTTACTAGGCTAATGAATGATGCTATTTAGCAAATGGATTCTTTCTGCAAATATGGAAGGCTTCAGGCAAGTAGGTATAAAGAGCCTCACATGACACTAAAAATAGTCATTTGTATTATCAAACCTTTCAAACTTCAGAGGGACATCCACTTTTATATTGGTCTTCTTGCTATCTCGCTTTCAAACCTTCCATACAGTTTGGAGGAAATAAAATGAAGTAAATAACTGCTCAATAGGTTATGTCATTCATTATTTCTACTGTGAAATACTTTGTAAGCTACCTATTTGATGCTAGCATAAAATATTCCCATCCATTAAAAAATGCCTATCAATAAGCAATCTAAAACAGAACATGCCAAGCACTGTACCTAGAACTATAGGCACAAGATAGCTATGTCAGGGTTCCTACCCTTCTGATAATTGATGCTCTCATAGGGAAAATAAACATATCAACTCAAACCGCAGAGCACAAGTACTAAATGGAAGACTATGTGCTGCAGTGGCACACGAGAGGGAGCCATGAAATAATAAAACTACATTTCTTTTAAAAATCATTTTTCTCTCTACTTCCCAGCTATTTGTTTATTTGATAAATATTTCAGTTTGCACCTGTTTGCATGTCAGTAGACAATGCTGATGAGCAAGACCCAGTCCATACTTTAAGGAGTTTATACTCAGAGGAGATAGGATGCAAAAATAACTCCATTAAAATTTGGTAAGAAATGAATATATAAATTGGTTTTGGTGACAGCAGAGGGAAAAAAGACTTTATGTTGGATCAGCAAAGATGTCAGTAGAGCAATGCTGTTTGAACTCGACCTTGAAGGGCTTTTGGGGATCAATGGACAGACATCTTGAGTAGAATAAGCTTGCAAAAGGAGCTTGGGAAAATATACCTTGAGTAGCTGTAGAGTACACGTAGGCGGAGGAGGAGATTAGAGCCAGATCTTCTGGAGTTTTGAATACCAAGTACCAAGTTATCACACCATTGCTCGAGGAGAAGCTTTAGCCTACAACAGAGTCACTTGGAGGGCTTGTTAAAACCCAAGCTGTACCCTCAGTTACTAATTCAGTCGCTCCACAGTCGGACTGAGAATTTCCATCTTTAATAAGTTCCCAAGTGATGCTGACTTGGTATTTGAGAACCACTTCTGGAGTGTTAATCTGGTGGCTGTGTGCAGGATGGTTTAGCAAAGGTGAGATTATAGATGGAAACACCAGTCAGAAGACAGTTAGAAAAGTGAGGAGAAAAGTGAGGGACTAAAGTGGAATCAATGGAAATAAGACAGTGAATTATAGACAAGGGATGGTGTTTTCAAATAAAAATCCAGCACCATGTTGTGTTGTGTTGTCCGACCACTGTACAACTGAAGCCATTAAATACATGGATATTAAAACAATGTATAATAAGAAATGAATTGCTATTAGTATAATAGAAAGTATCATTAGTTCAACGTTCTGTATTAGTTCAAAGTTCTGTATTATTTAGAGCAGTCACTTCCTTTTAAGTTATGTGAAAAGGCATCTTTTATTTCTTCTGGTATTGAATTTGTCTAAAACACAGAAGTAAACCATGGAGGTGTGTAGATGTGAGACTATTATTTTTTAATGTTAGACATTTATAAATGTACACGAAGATATAAACTTTAGCTCATAATCTAAATTTGATGAGACCACAAAGGGTCTTCTAATCAATTCTTCTGCTCTCAGGAATAAATACCTTCAAAATGTATCCAGATCTATAGTTGTATGTTGTATTTGTGAAGATCCTGATGGTGAGACTTTTGAGTGAGGGCAGTATAATGGGTTCTAGATGGTTCAAATCACAATTCTTAAGGTTTTCAGTTTAGACTAAACCTGTGTATTCAATATTATTGTAAGCTCTACCAGTTATTCCTACTAATTAGATACTAATAAGTAATTAAACACTATTTTTCTTTTACTTTTTCTAGGGACTTGTCCTGTAATAAGATAGAATTTATTGAAAAGAATGCATTTGATTCATTACCTCTTTTACAATATATGTAAGTTATAAATATAACCTCATTGTGTTTAGGAATTTCATGAAACGTAATTGTAAACCTTTTTGTTATTTATTTTGAAGTAAGATTAAAATTTTATTACTAGAAAACTACTAAATTTATGTAGAAAATCCCATTTGTCTCTAGCATAGATTAGTGTGAGAATTCTGTCACATTCCGAATGAACCATTCTATCTGCACAGCAAAAGAAACCATCAACAAAATAACAAGAAAGCCCAGTGCATGGGAGAACATATTTGCCAATGATTTTTCCAATAAGGGTATAATCTCCAAAATTTACAGAGAACTCATACACCTTAACAAAAGGAAGATAAATAATCCAACAAAAATGGGCAACAGGTCTAAATAGACCCTTTGTGAAAGAGGACATACAGAATGCCCAGAGACATATGAAAACATGTTCAAAGTCACTAATCATCAGAGAGATGCAACTCAAAACAATAATGAGATAACATTTCAGACCAATCAGTATGGCTATCATCAACAAATCAACAAATGATAAGTACTGGTGAGACTGTGGAGAAAAAGGAAGCCTCCTCCCCTGCTGGTGGGAATGCAGACTGGTGTAGCCACTGTGGAAGACAGTATGGACTTTCCTCAAAAAGTTAAAAACAGTATGAACCATACTATAGCAGTGGTTCTCAACCAGGGTGATTTTGCACCAGGTGACACTTGGCAATCGCCAAAGAGAGTTGTAGTTGTCAGAACTGTAGATTTGCTAATGGCATCTTGTGGCAGAGGCCAGAATTATTGTTCAAGGCAAAGGACAGTTCCCCATGATAAAGAATTATCTAGCCCCAAATGTCAATAGTGTTGAGGTTGTGTAGCTTTATTTCAGAGAAATATAGATCAGTTTAATAGAAGCATTTTTTTTATCTAATGCACCACATGTATAAACATGAAAGCATAAACCATAAGCAAATATCTCCCATAGTAAGAATTTTGGTATATAGAGGGAGTATTGAGGTTGTTTTATCATATATAAATTAGAATCTCTGCTAAAGGATAAGTGATCTGAAAGAATGTTTTTCTCTTCTTTTGCTCTTGTCTTTTTTTAATAGAAATCTTGGTTGCAATTTAATCACCAAAGTGAACTTTGGAACATTTCAGACCTGGCATGGAATGCAGCTGTTACACAAGTTGTAAGTGAAATAGAAGATGAACACATGTAAAAAGCTATGTGTAAAAACTTCATACAGTGATTGGTTGGCTGGGTACAAGCTCAGTTTTTTTTTTTTCTTCTTTAAATGAGGAAACTAAGGTACAAAGTGTCCAAGAGACTTGTTTAACTGACATATGCCATGCTCTGCTTTCCCAGAACTGACTTTTGGCATGGGCTTCTTTGTTTTCAAGAATTGAGGGGGGAGGGTGGTAATACTGAATTGAGAGGAAAATTTATTTCAGCACTGGGAATAAAAGTTTGGGTCAATTAAGAAATTTATTTATTTGATTGATATGTAATCAAAATATTATTTAGTTTTTAAACAAACATCCATTAAATTCCTAGTAAATGTCAGGCACTAATAGTCAAGAAATTGACAAGTAAATAGGTGATTACATACATTGTAAGGAAGCCTGTGATGCAAGAATACACATGGGAGTATGTGATAGGAGCATGGCTTTCACCAGTTCCTCTTACATCTATCCCATTTGTGGCTCCAAAAGCAAGGAATTAGGTCTATTTTTCTATTTAACTGGATGGTTTACACTGGATTTTTAAAAAGTTCTGGAGATGATAGAAAAGCACCTTGAATTATGAGGACATTGGAAATGGTATTTCCTTGCCCTGGCCGGCTTTACTCAGTGGATAGAGCACCGGCCTGGGGACTGAAGGGTCCCAGTTTAAATACTGGCCAATGGCACATGCCTGGGTTGCAGGCTTGATCTCCAGTAGGCGGTGTGCAGGAGGCAGCATATCAATGATTCTCTCATCATTGATGTTTCTATCTCTCTCTCTCTCCCTTCCTCTCTGAAATGAATAAAGAAATATTGAAAAAAAGAAAAAAGAAATGGATTTTCTGTAGAGCAGGAGCTTCCTCTCAGCATAGTTAATAATGGGGTTTTCAATCTGAAAGGTTCTTCAGTATATTTTTCTTTGCTATCCACTTCTTTCTTCTTCTTTTTTATTTTTTACTTACTCTTCTGCACTTTATCATTCAGAGACTTGGGTAGTTCCCCAATTAAGAATCCTTTGTAGCCCTGGCCTGTGTTATACAGTGGTTGGAGCATTGGCCCATACAACAAGGGATTCTGGGTTCAATACCTGGCCAAGGGCACATAGCTGAGTTGTAGGTTCTATTTCTGGCCCTCATTGGGTCATGTGGTAGAGGCAACCAACCCATGTGTCTCTCTCACATCGATGTGTTGTTGTTGTTTTTTTGTCTCCCTCTCTCACTCTCTCTAAAAAAAGAAGTGGAAAAAATATCTTCAGGTGAGATTAACAACAACAAAAGAGAATGCTTTAAAGATTCTAAGGGTGATCTCTGGGAATAGACGAAAAATGATTTTTTTAACCTTCACGTTTTGAACCAACAAAATGAATATAAACTTTCATAGCAGTTATTAAAAATGCAGACAATTTTAATTCTATTGCATTTTCCAGAATTCTACATGAAAATCCTCTGATGACTGTTCAAGATCCATATCTTTTTAATTTGCCAGCATTGAAATATTTGTAAGTATTGCAACAATTTCATGGCTCATGAGATGATTTCTGTTCTTACTTTTGTCAAAGAAGAACAATTTTGCATTTTGACAAAAAAACTCATAATTTAAATTTTAACGGGGTTATTCTCAAAAATGATTTATTGTCACAGAAAAGTGATAAAAAATGTACAAGGGCAAGATAGCCAGCAGAGAAAGGGAGCAGTGTTGAAAAACACATTCGGACATGAAACATGTAGATGCATGGAGAAATACCATGGATCTCAAAAAGAAAAAAGGAATAAGTTATACATTCTGTGCTTTTTTTAAAAAGTGATCAAATAGTGGTTGGAACAGAGAATGAGAAGTAGGATGATGGTAACACAAAAACAAAATAACACATTGTACTGTTCACCAAAGTCATTAGTTTGATGATGAAAATACATTAATTTGATGATGCAATACATTTAAATTTCTTCAAGAAGAGCTCTCTAAAATGATTATGTATGGAAAATAAACTAAAGCACCTTGAATTATGGAGCTGGCTTGACAGAGAAGCCAGAATTTAGGTCAACAGATGTTGTTAAGTGTCTTTTTCAAGAATAAAATTTTTGTCTTTGGGTTCATATCATGCATGTTTGGTCCTTCTCCTTCAGAGACATGGGAAGAACACAAGTGACATTGACAACACTTGATAACATTCTCATGACAGCTCCTGAATTAGAAAAACTGTAAGTTGATTTTTCTTTTTGTTTTTTAAATATATTTTATTGATTTTTTACAGAGAGGAAGGGAGAGAGAGATAGAGAGTTAGAAACATCGATGAGAGAGAAACATCGATCAGCTGCCTCCTGCACTTCCCCTACCGGGGATGTGCCCTCAACTCAGGTACAAGCCCTTGACCGGAATCGAACCTGGGACCTTTCAGTCCGCAGGCTCCATCCACTGAGCCAAACGGGTTTCGGCAAGTTGATTTTTCTTCTATTTATTTTCACTTGGTTCTTATGGTTTGCTTTTTTATTTTCTTAAGTCGGGTTTATTTAAGTATAATTTGTATTTAATATAATTCTCTCTTTTAAAGCGTACAGTTTAGTGAGTTCTGATAAATGTGTAGCCTTGATAAATGTAGCACCATCACATTAGAGATCCAGAACACTTTTATCATCCCCACAGGGCCCCTCATATTTCTTCTTCTTTTTAAATGTATTTCTTTATTGATTTCAGAGAGGAAGGGAGAAGGAGAGAGAGATAGAAACATCAATGATGAGAGAGAATCATTGATTGGCTGCCTCCTGCACACCCCTTACTGGGGAATGAGCCCGCAACCCTGACATGTGCCCTTGGCCGGAATCGAACCTGGGATCCTTCAGTCCACAGGCTGATGCTCTATCCACTGAGCCAAGCTGGCTAGGGTCCCCTCATATTTCTCTGCAGTCAGTTTCTCCTCCCACCTGCAGCCCCTGTCAAGTACAGGTCTGATTTTTTATTGTTATAGTCCTGCCTTTTACAGAGTGTCTTATAAATGAAATCATGTAGAGCAAGTGTGTCAAACTCAAAAGCTAACACGATCCAAATAAATGAGGCATGTGGCCGTGGGCTGTGAGTTTGACATGCTGTATGTAGTGTAGCTTTTTGTGTGTGGCTTCTTTCATGTAGCATGATCCTTTTGAGATCCATCTTAGTTGTTGCATCTATCAGTAGTACATTTCTTTTTTATTGCTGCATAGTATTCCAATTGTGTGTATATACTAGTTTGTTTCTGTAGTAATCGGGTAATGGATATTTGAGCTGTTTCTAGTTTTTTGGCTATTATGAATAGAGATGCAAAAAATACTCACATGCAGGTCTTTGTGTGAACATACGTTTTCATTGCTTTGGAGTAAGATACCTAAGGGTGGGGTTGCTGCATTATATGCTGAGTGCATACCTAACTAGTAAAGAAACTGCCTAACTGTGTTCTAACGTGGTTGTTCCATCTCGCCTTCCCGCCAGCAGTAGATGAGAGTTGCAATTGCTCCACAGTTTCACCTGACCTTTATATTTCTGTTTGATTTTTTAAATTAGCCTTTCTAGTAGGAATGCATTTGTATTGCAGTGTGATTCTAACTTGCATTTTCTAATAGCTGATGTGTGGAATGTCTATGTGAAAATACATTTTTCAATGGAGTGTATGTTCAAATCCATTTTAATTTGATATTTATCTTATTATTAAGTGTTAAGAGTGTTTTATATCAAGTCCTTTCTGTAAGATATGTGTTTACTAAATATCTTTTCCAAGGTTGTGCCTTCTACTAAACTTATCACTGAAGACCAGAAGTTTTTAAAAAAATATATATTTTTATTTATTTTAGAGAGGGAGAGGCAGAGGGAGGGGGGAGAGAGAGAGAGAGAGAGAGAGAGAGAGAGAGAGAGAGAAACCTCAATGATGAGAGAATCATTGATCAGCTGCTTCCTGCATGTAACCTAGTGGGGATTGAGCCTGCATCCAGGCCTGTGCCCTGACCCGGAATCCAACTGTGACCTCTTGGTTCGTACGTCAATTCTCAGTCTCTAAACTACACCGGCAGGCTGGAGTGTTTTTTTGTTTTTGTTTTTTTTTGTCTTTTTTTAATACTAACCAGGAGAAATTTTTCCTATCGATTTTTAGTGAGGGTGGAAGGGAGGAAGAGAGTGGGATAAAAGGGAGAGAGATAGAGAGAGAGAGATCAATGTGAGGGAGACATATCAATTGGTTGATTGGTTGCCTCCTGCACACCACAAAGCCATCATTAAATCAAACTGTCTATAACCTCAAAAAGCTGTATCATGTCCCTTTTATAATTCTTCCTTCCCACTCCTCCTTGCCCTCCCCAATTCCTGTGCAAACACTGATCTGCTTTGTGTTACTATAGGTTAGTTTGCATTTTCTAGAATTTTATATAAATGAAATCGTATAGTATCTACTCTTTTCTAACTGGCCTCCTTTCTTCAGCTGATTATTTTAAGACTAGAGGCTCAGTGCATGAAAATCGTGCAATGGGGGCAGGGGGGCGGGGGAGTATCTCTCAGCCCAGATCTTGGTGGATGCCCAGTGACAGCTCCCTATAGGTAGTGGGCCTAAGCTAGCACTTGAACATCCTTAGCAAAGCTGTGGAGGCAGGAGTGGCTCCCGCCACCACCACCACCACCACCGCTGTGTTCACCAGCCATGAGCCCAGCTTCTGGCTGAGAGGCATTCTCTCTGTGGGAGTGCACTGATCACCAAGGGGCAGCTCCGGTATTGAGCATCTACCCCCTGGTGGTAAGTGCACATCATAGCAACTGGTCGTTCTGCAGTTTGGTCGATTTGCATATTAGTCTTTTATTATATAGGTTTAGTCTATGTTGTTTTGCCTATCAATAATTCATGTCCTTTTATTGCTGAATAGTATTCCATTAAAAATGGATATATCCGTATTTTTCAACATTGATGGCTATTTGACTTGTTCCAATTTTTGACTATTACCAATAAAGCTATTGTGAATATTTATGTACAAGTCTGTTTATGGAAATATACTTCAATTTCTCTTGATAAGTGCCTGAAAGTGGAATGGCTATGTCATACAGTAGGTGCATGTTTAAGTTTTAAAAAACAACTGTTTTCCAAGTAACTGCTTTGTCACTAATATAATTCTGTATGTTTCCATTTATAGTATCTTACCTAACCATTTGGCCTGCTGCCTCTGCCAATTTAAAAATCATATTGAGGCTGTTGCAAAGACAGTCAAACTGAATTGTGCGATCGAATGTGTGACCGACACACCTTGTGGTGAGTCTCAATTGCCTGATGATAAACTTTTTAATTTTTATTTTGTTTTCATTTTTTATTTGTAATCAATGACGATACATTTTTAGGCAAATAAAGTAACTGTATTATTTTTATTCATTTAATCAGAGTTCAACTCTAAAATTTTAAGAACTTCTCTTTGCTAAAAGTCAGATGAAGGGAAGGATATTACCATTAATGGCTACATCATGTGTGTTGTGCTCTCTGCTGGGTGCTTTGCTTCCAAAAGAGAAATTGTTCATTAGTGTGTCGCAGTTTGTAAACTCTTTTGTATGCATTAGGTTTCAATTGCCGTTTGCAGTGTAGACAGATGAAGATACATTTTTATTTTGTTTGTTTTTGCAAGTTTATGAAAAGAGTACAAATGATGCTGTTTTATGTAAGTTTTATTTGGAACCTGAGAGTTTTTGGATCCATCACCAGAAGCTGCTACCCAGCCCTTCTATGGCATGGGAGGGCTCTTTCTTTATAGACTGTGCACCTCTGAACTTGCTCTGAAGCACAAGGTGTTCTATCCACCAAACAGTCGTGTGCTTTTAAGTATTTTTCTACACGTTAGGTTTATTGGCAGCTACTTGATAACTTCCCAAATGTGTTTTCATGCCCAGAGAGCTTAAATACAAGTTTCTATCAGTGATCTGTGCTACTGACATAGAGTCAGTGTTGCTTATTTTGAAAACAATGTTTTGACCAATGATATTACTCCCTTCTGCCCCAACAGTGGGCAGAACAGGCATTTTCATCTCCTTTTAAGGTGAGTGAAAACAAGACCAGAAAGGGCTGACAGCTGTCACCTCGTGCCCAGGTCTCCAGCTCCCAGTTTGGGGCTCTCCACAAGCCCATGCTCTTTCCCAGGACGTTACCTCCTTCTCTCACCCTTATCACAACCAGCAATACTTTTAATTCTTCTGAAAATTCTTGTGTACCAGCTGCACAATGGTGCACTTGACCTTCACACAGTCAGAATCTTTGGATGGTTCCCCAAGTACAGCTGAAAATATAAGAAATGACATGAAATGATCACAAAGTAGGCATCTGACAAAAGTTATTTTTCCCTTATGTATTTTAGATCCCCAAATATTATTCCATAGATTTATTGAACATTCCACAGTGGTACACAACCTGGCAAGTCTCTTAATGTACATCCTAGATGCCTGCCTATATCTTAAGCACAGAGTGAGGGTAGACTTTTTTTTTCTGTATAGAGCCGTCTGTTATGGGGCTGGCATATGTGAAGGCAGGGCCCAAGTGAGGAATCGGTGGGTTAGTGGAGAAGGGTGTGTACAGATGAGGACGTGTTAGCAGTGGGTGTTAATCGTGGTCATCTATGATGGTAGCAAGAACACAAGCATTCTGAAGAGCGGAGAGAGGAAGGCTCAGGCCCCCTCTGCATCTGAAGCAGGACAGGATGGGTGCGTGAATGTGAGGAGTTCACAGTAGATCTGCAGAGCGTCTAACTGAGTGGGTCTTCCAGCCCTGGCTTTCCTCCAGTAACTGGCAGTTGGCCCTTGGGGACCAATAGAATAATCCTAAATATAGTCACCATATGTCATGCTATGGAATGTTCTAAGTAATTAACCACTTTAAAAAAAGAGACAGTTTCTCCTTTTGTTTTGTGGACAATCATAGATGTAAGTTGGGGTTTATATTTCTCTTCTCCAAACGGCACTCAGATACTTGCTGATTCCCTATATATTGGACTTGGATGTATGGCTGTGGGCTGACAAATAACTATCCCGTGAGTCTTTCAATATCAAATTCGATTTCTTCTTTTTTGACAGATGAAGAACTCATAATAAAAGGACCGCTAATGAACACATTACAGGCCCGGCAGGACTCCAGCACTGAGCTGACCATTGAGCCAGAGAGGGCATCCTCAGTCAAAAAAGGCGACACTTCCGCATCCATTATGAGTGAGCAGCTAGACTTTAATGATAAAAGTGATGTTAATAGTGCACTAAATTACCAATTGCCTTATTTCTTGGAGGGAAATCTAGAAGATATAGAATCAACTTTATTACCATTCATTAAACTGCCTCTTTCAAATGTATATGATGCAGATATGTCCCTGAATCATTTGAAAAACAACAGATGAAATCCTTCTCTTAAACCTGAACTTAACCATTCAAGTTTCAAAAATTAACCGAGGAAACTCTTTTCTGGAATAGGCCTTCTGATGAGACTGCTCACTGAGCAGCAGGAAGTAAAGATATCCAACGCAGAGTGGAATGAGGAACAATGGAAAGATGAGAGGATGCAAACCCTCGGGAAGCAGGAAGAGAGGGTGTCTAAAGAGGTAAGGACAGGTCCTGAAACACCTGACCTGGACTTGTAGTCAGTTTAGGACAGTGATGGAGAACCTATGACACACCTGTCACAGGTGACACACAAACTCATTTTTCTGGTTGATTTTTCTTTGTTAAATGGCATTTAAATATATAAAATACATATCAAAAATATAAATCTTTGTTTTTCTATGGTTGCAAATATCAAAAAATTTCTATATGTGATACGGCACCAGAGTTAAGTTAGGGTTTTTCAAAATGCTGACTCGCCGAGCTCAAAAGGTTCGCCATCACTGATTTAGGACATGCCATGAAAGTACCCAGGTAGGAAGACCAGGAGCACCTCCTCTCAGTCGTGTCTTGATCATGTGACTTTGGCTTAGACAGTGATCTTCCACTTTGCTCATTTAGAGATCTGTGCCACTGTTCCTAGGGTACATGAGAAGAGGACCTAAATTCTAAAATAAACAAATTGTACAAGAAAATGCTAATGATCAGATTACATAACACATCAGATGTGGTATGATCTTTAAAAACCTATAAGATTTGGTATATTGCTTAAGAACCATGTGGAAAGGTGGGGTTTTAGAGTAGTAGTTAAGAATAGCTAGCAATTCATTAGAATAGGCTAGAGAATAGTTAGTTTTTATGCTTTCTGTATCTTTGTGGGTTTTTTTTAATGTTGTTGTTGGTGTTCTTGTTCTTGTTCTTCTTATTCTCCTCCCCCTCATTCTCCTCCTCCTCCTCACCCTCCACCTCCTCTTCTTCCCCTCCTTTCTACCGTCCCCTCTTCCTCTCCCTCGTCTTCCTCTTCCTCCTCCTCCTTCTAGCTCAGGCAAGAAGTGCCAAGATATAAGAAGGAAATCATCATTGCATCACCTGTGATTGCAGTAACAACGTTTTATTTTGTAGTTTTCTGTCTCCTTGTGGTAAGACAACAGTTAATTCAGATTTCCAATATATAGTCCATCTTTGAGGAGGTTCAGAACCCACAACCTGAAAATCAAAGACACTGTCCTGTCTATTCCTACTTGATGTTCTTCTTTAGTCATGAGCACTGAGATATGCTTTATTCTTTTTTTTATTACAAATTATATTCTTGGGATGTCTAAAGGAAGCCTACTCCTTGAAATCTCTGAAACGAAATCAAGATAACAAGCCATTAGACCATTTTAAAAATATATATTTTTATTTTATTTTTTTTTAATATATTTTATTGATTTTTTACAGAGAGGAAGGGAGAGAGATAGAGAGTTAGAAACATCGATGAGAGAGAAACATCGATCAGCTGCCTCCTGCACATCTCCTACTGGGGATGTGCCCGCAACCCAGGTACATGCCCTTGACCGGAATCCAACCTGGGACCTTTCGGTCCGCAGGCCGACGCTCTATCCACTGAGCCAAACCGGTTTCGGCAAAAGTATATATTTTTATTGATTTCAGAGAGGATGGGAGAGGGAGAGAGAGATAGAAACATCAATGATGGGCTGCCTCCTGCAAGGCCCTTATTGTGAGCAAGCCCGCAACACAGGCATGTGCCCTTTACTGGAATTGAACCTGGGACCTTTCAGTCCACAGGCCAATGGTCTATCAACTGAGCCATACCAGCCACTAGACTATTTTGAAACTTAAGTTTTATAGGCCTGATTTGATATGATAGCAAAATTTCTTCAACTCAAAATGTACGAGGTTGAGTTGATGTACTCACCTATTACTCTCTTCCTGATTTCTTACTTTGTTGGATAAAATGAGGAGAGATATAGAATCTCCAACCTCATGGAGCTATGTCACCCTAGCAGATGGGACATGGCATAATGATAAAAGTGTGATCTTGTCAATTCTTAAGGTATACTTAGCAGCTTTCTTCTCCAGTGTGTAAGGCATGGTGTTCGTAGGTTCAGTTAAAACACTGCAACCTAAATCCTGCATCAGGCTTCTCTAAAGCATGTCATGTTAGAGTCACCTGTTCCTAGAGCTTGTCTGTGTCCCTTTTGTTCAATTACATAATGGTGTACTTTTCCCTATAGGCAGATTGCTGACATTAAAAGAACGATTTTGTAAGCTGATGATCTTGACTCTACCCCATAAATCCAACATATTTTCTTTACCCTTTCAACAGTCATGACAGCCCTCCATTCCAGCCAAAGGCACCCCACACCATAACCTAGCCACACCAGCCCCATTCCCACTTTTTAAAATGCCTTTGCCCATCTAAAATTCCCTTATTGTGCTCTCCCTGGGGAAGTCCGGTGAATATCTCAAAAGCCAGCTCAGGTTCATCTTTCTTCATGAAGCTTTCCCAGAGTCTTCCAGCCATGCTGTTCCTAGTTTTTTTGTGAGCTGTGTCACTATTTTTCTTTGAGGTAATAGTAAGGCAGTTCCATCCCCTGAGAACTTAAAAATATGGTAAACAATTTTTAAAAATGTGCCTCCCCAAGAGAGAAATACCTGGGTGAACACATCATGGAGCAGAGCAGAGATGTGTAAAGACCAAGTGGCTTCAGACCTATATGTTCCTAAGACTTTTGAAATGTCACATTTCAATATTCTAATCTGTGGAAGAAAATGAAAAATGGGAATAGAAAAGCCACCTAATTATTTGAGAGGGAAAATAATAGCAGATTTATATTCTCATCTTAAACAAACATATTTACAAAATGTAAAAAAAAATAGAACCTGTATAAGTACTAGAAGAAAACAGAAGCAATATATTTATAATCTGGTGGTGGGAAACAGCTTTTTGAGCCTGATACCACAGGCAGAAACTTTGATAGATTTGACCACCTTGTCTGTGACACCATTAGCAAACTTAGCACTGGTTGATGCCAAGCACAGGATGAAGATGTTTCCATATACATGAGCGATTCAATCCCCACAATCCTGTGAGGAAGATAGTACCACCTTCTCCCATAGATGGAGATGGACTTAAGCTCCCAGTGGCAAAGGCAAAAGCAGGACCCTGTTCTGCCTGACTGCGAAGTCCGTGCTTCCTACTCCACTGTTCTGTGTCCTTAAAGACAAAAACACTGGGGCCATAGCCGCTGTTTCTCAGTAGTTAGAGCATCAGTGCAAGCACCGAAGGGTCCCAGGTTGATTCCAGGACAAGGGCAGGTACCTGGGTAGCAGGGCACCTGCCATGCAGGAAGCAACCAGTTGATGTGCCTCTGTCACATTCCTATTTCTCTCTCTTCTTTCCCTCCTGCCCCCTCCCTCCCACACTCTCTGAAAAACAATGGAAAAAATATCCTTAGGTGAGGATTAACAACAACAAAAAAGAACACTGGGGAATATTTGAAACATTGAAATTCAGTGAAAGCCACTAAGGATTAAGTTATTTAATGTAAAAAGAGTTCCATAAATCAACAGGAAGAAGACAATCTAGGGTGGAAGAGGGCAAGGGCTGTGAAGAGTATGCTGTGTGTAGACAGTCTGTCACCATATCTGTCCATCTTCTCTTGGTTTATAGGGTGTGGACTTTATTAGGGAGGTCTTTGTCACCTCACAGTATGAAAGTAGTCTGATATTTTCTTCTAGTCCTTTTTGTAATATTTGTTTTTTTTTCTCAAATTAAAAAAAACTATCATTGGTTTTATTTGCTTTTCTTGTGGTTGACTGTTACTCCCCTACATGAAGATCCAATTGTCTTAAAATGTTTTATTGAAGATCTCATTCTTTCTTCACTGATCTGAAATTTACCTTTCTGTGGACTGTATTCTGTTGACCCAGTTATCTTTGTTTTGTACCAGTAGAACTATCAGTAGCAGTATCAATATATATATAATGATATAGACATATACATATATCAGTATATATATATATATTTATATATCTATATCTATCTATCTATCTATCTATCTATCTATCTATCTATCTATATATGTATACTGCTTTCAGGGAGGAGGGGAGAGGGAAAGAAAGATAGAAACATCAATGATGAGAGAAAAATTGATCATCTGCCTCTTGCACATCCCCTGCTAGGGATCAAGACTGCAACCCGGGACTGTGCCCTTGACCAGAATGGATCCCAGGATGCTTCAGTCTGCAGGCCAATGTTCTATCCACTGAGCCAAACTGGCTAGGGCCTGTGTCACTATATAATTCCAGTTCCATTTTAAACTCCTTTTTGGAAGTTAAACGCCTCCTTTTCTTATCTTTTTCATACATTTCATTGCATATTTTCTCTACCAAATGTCAGTTGGTCAGTTTATGTTTAAAAATTATCTTGGAATTTGAATAGGATTACAGTGCATTTGTAGGTTAATTTAAGGAGAATTGGCATCTTTACTACCTTCTAGGAATATGGTACCTCACTTTGTGTATTCTTTCTAAAGTCCTTCAGAAGAGTTTTAATGGGTCTCGCACATTTTTTGTTAAGCTTATTCCATTATACATTTTATTGATATTGTAAATGGACTCTTTCATTTTTTTATTAGTTATTTGTGGTATGTAGGAAAGGTGTTGAGATTTGCATGTCTTGATTTAGCCATCTTACTGACTAAAATTTTAATCTATGCTCTTGGGCTTTTTAGGTTGTGCATTATCTCACGTGCAAATATGTTTTGTCTCTTTCCTTCCAGTACTTCATTTTTCCTATTAAATTAATTAGGACCTCCTCAACAATGATGAATAGTATCAGTAATAACAGGCCTCCTACTCTGGTTCTTGACCTAAAACAAACCTGCTGTGTAGGTTTCTGGTAGGCACTTTCATTTTCTTTGCTACTTCTAAGAGTTTTTATCGGGAATTATCTGCTGAATGTGATCTGAAACAACCAATAAAATGCATTGCCAGCTGCATGCCAGGTCCTAAGTTAGGACTATGGGAGAGACAAAGGACTAGACAGAGTTTCTGTCCTCAGAAAATTAATCATCTCACTTAAAAGAGAAGGAATAAAGCTTTAGAGGTCATTGTGCTGAATAATCATGACGTTTTCTTCCAAAATAGATTTTTCGGAGGAAGCTAAAGAAAAAGGGAAGCTCAAGGTAAATATGGGTCTGGTGATTTTTAAAGTAGAATTTTTTAAGGAGAGGAACTTCCTCTTTCTGTAAGCGGCCAGAGGTGATCTCGGAAAATGGCCCATTATTCACTTGAGTCAGAAAACCCCACAAAATCACGAAAGTCAAGAGATTTAAATCTTTGTGTTTACTTTAAGGACACTGGTGAAAACTACACAGGTCATCAAGGGTATGCATATCTGAAAACCACCAAGCATCTGAAGGATGTCACCTTATAGGAGCAATGTGTGCCATTCTGTCATTATAGTGGTGGAGTTGGTAGGCGTGCTCCAATGGAGGGGCTGGGTGCAGGATTGGGTGCAGGTTGGTGACCCCAAAGAGTGCTGAATTTTTGCTGCTGTTAACGTAAAAAAACCATTGTAAAGAATTTTTTTGAGTTTATTTGAGCCAAACTGTCAACATATGCTGGGAAGTAGAACCTCTAGGAATTGAGGTAATGCTCCAAAGAATGGTGGGTTACATCTGTATTTATACATTGCAATCAAAGGAAAGGGATGTAGGTGGATTACATGAAATCCATTGGTGATAGATTAAGGAGGTGGGATTAAGCAAAGCAGGAAAACCTCTGGGATAGGAGAAAAGTGAACTGATGGACATGTGCTGCTTTTACATAGATGGATACAGGACAGTTCAACATAATTAACAGTTGACGATTAACTTGATAACATAACAATGAGGGAATGTCTTGGTGCTATTTGTTGCACCCTGGGGGTCCTGAAAAAAGAGGAATTTACACGTTACACAGACATTTCACAGATATGTTATCTTAGAGGCAAGAAGACAAATGGGCTCAGTAAAGATCTAAGTTGATCTTTGTCAGGGAAAATACTGGCCTAGGACATGAGAACCCACTGTAACCTGTGTGTAGTTAAATATGTAATTTTCAGACCATCTTTTGTGGTTACTTTAGGTCTCTGAGTCTGCAAGACTGCCATGCAGACCTCCCCTGAGCTTGTCTGGTTAGGTGTGATCCCTTTTGTCCACACTGCACATGCTTAAAAATGCAGTAACACACTGAAAATCCTGCCTATATCCTATGCGAAGCTACATACATAGGTCCCCCAGAGACATTGCAGGGCCATTTTAAACTGTCACAGAGAATTGGAAGCCCAGCATGCAAGGAATCATTTTCAAGGTCCCAGGTGTGTGGTGATTTTGCTCAGGAATATAGACCCAAGTACCCAATTAGTCCGAATAAGACCAGAACTGTATGTGTGAGAGACATGGAGAATGGCATGAATCACTAACTGTCGGTATGTATTTTCCTCCAAGCAGCTTTTTCTCCAGATTCACATCTTCGTCTGACATTGATATAGAGGTAAATTTGAGGAGGACAAAGTACTGTGGCGAGACAAAGCAGGGGAAACGTAGAGTTCATGTCTCCCCATCTGTTTTCTAGCAACATGGATTTTGGAGCAGGCGGTCGTTTAAGCTGAAGCATGTATTTGGCAAGAAGACAAACAAGAAGGGGGAGCAGAAGGCACAGGAGCAGGAACCATTCTTGAAAACGTAAATAATTGGGAACACTTAGAATTCTTATCTGAAACGAGGAAATAATGAATAGTTTAATTGTATCTTTCAAGAGTCAAAGCCTTGACCTTTGTCTTCTTCTTACTCCAGGGAGTGGAGTAAATTTGCTGATTCCTTAAGGATGGACATGTCCGAGTCTGCTTCTGACACAGGTGGAGAAACTAGCGCCTGATACCTTCACAGAGCAAGGCCATCTTCTGCCTAATTAAACATGTTTTGCAAATGTGTCAGTTCATAGCTACCTCTAGCCTTGATGTAAGGAATGAAAGTGTAAATAGTCAAGTATATATGCAAATAAGAAGGGCCATAGGCAAGAAAAGCAGGGCTGAAGCTGGAATCCCTGGGGAAGCCAATACTTCCTCAAGCAGCAGTGTGGTCCAAGGAGGTGAAGAGGTCTTCTCTCCCTTATTTCCCCAATACACTCAGTCCCTGAGAACTGGCAGACACCTCCTCTCCCAGGGGTATAGGGCAGTGGTGGGCAACCCCTGGCTCGCGTGCCAAACAGAGCACGCCAGTAACTTTTGCTGGCACGTGAAACCCTCTCTTATAATCTTCCTGTTAGGTTAGGTGGCTCAGGAGGCGGCGTAAGAAATAAAGAGTCGAGTGAATCAGAAAAGAAAAGGTTTATATCTGCATCCCCGGGAGACCCACGTACTCCAAAGACAGGGCACATGGATTCACACAATCGGGGGTGGGGGGGGCGCTTTTTTTATACTGTGGTTGGGTGAGGGGCGGGGACCTGAGCTGAGGTATTTAGCTGAGGAAGTTTCAGCTGCAGAGGGTCAGCAAGGTATTCAGGAAGGAGTCAGTATCTGTGTGGGGGCCGTCAGGGAGAAGCCAGTATCTGTGTCTGGCATGCTGATCTGTGAGAAATTCCAGGGGAAGTCCATTGTGTCATCACATGACTGCATGTATCTGATCCTGGGCTCTCTCTGAGGTAACATCCTGGCCTTTTGGTGATAGGGGATGCCGACTCATTCTGGCTACTTCCAGTTGACCAGGGACATGGGGGTGTGGGGGTTGTTTAAAGGCCAGGGTCAGGTAGAGGCAGGTCAGAGGGGAGCCGAGTGTAGGGATGAAGCAGGAGCTGGTTCACAGTCACCTGTGACATCTCCGAAATCCGGGAGCAGATGAACTTGAGGAGGCAGAGGGCTAGGAGAAAAAAGACACAGATGAGAATCAGGGGCCCTACCCTGGGTAGGACCCAGGTAGCTAAGGGGCTTTGGAACCAGCTGAAAGGAGAGTTGTCCTGGAAGTGTCCTGCATGTAGTTCTTCACTCAGCTTAGTCAGGGACTTTACGTTTTACTCCACTACTCCAGTCTCATTGATGTAGCAGCAGCATTCTTCTTGAAGGAATATGCAGGTTCCTCCTCTTTCTGCACTCAGAAGGTCTAAGGCGCTCTGGTTCTGTAGGGCTACTTGGACTACTGATGTTATGTGTCGCAGTAGGGATGCTAAAGAAGCAGTAGTGGACTCCAGGGCTAACTGGAGCTTGTCATTAAAGTCCTGAGCCATGACCAGACTAATCCTGAGGACTCTCCCACCCCCCCTCCCCGGCAAGGCCTATGGAGGTAGCTATACTCCAGTGACAGGGAGGAAGGCGGCCTAGCGGGCCCGGGGGCTGGATGGAGGGAGCAGCCAGGCGAGCTCCGACTCTCCATACAAGGTTAGTTGGGGAACTACCATGACCACGAAGCAAGGACTGGGGTCAGAGGAGTTTATGCAGTTGCTTAAGATGCCGTTGTACCAAAAGAAGGTACCCAGGCTGGCCTTGGTGAAACTGGATGGGATATAGTTCTGGGTGCAGTTCCAAGTGACTCGCCCTCCGATTACTGGATTACTGGTCTGGTAGCATATCCTTGGGGGCAGGGTGGGCTCTGGAGTTTCAGGTTCCCAAAGGGGAATGCCAGCCACAGGAGGCTGACATTCACCTTTCCCTTGGGTTCTTGGAGAAGTCGTGAGTGGGATGGCAGCCAGCAAAGACCTTCGGAGAGAGGTGCATAGAAAGCAGTGCGAGACATTGGGCAGGGTGTGGGTCTCATTGAGGAATAGTAGGGTGTGTTGAACAAGTCGGAGCCAAGAAGACAGGACTTCTACTTGGGGGGAGTCAGGCAGCTGCCCTTTAAGGGACTGTCCGGCCTGTAGGATGCTGTTGGAGACCTGGACTTGGGCCTCTTGGGCCAGGTCATATTCCCAGGAGATGTAAATGGTCCCTGAAGGGGTTGAGCTCCAACTACTTAAGTATAGCTTTCCCACAACACCTGTAACCCATTGCTGGTCTCAGGGATCTCGGATTATGATGTGGAAGGCCCCCTTCTCCCCGATAAAGGAGCCACCCCTGTAGGCATCATTGACAACACAGTCTCTCCAGCGGCAACCCCCATAGGTGTCAACATCTTGATTACACCTGTCTGGGTCCTCTTGGTCATAAGCAAAACAGGCATAGGGTCAGCCACCATTGTATATTGACCGGATGTTACCCTGATCCCTGTCTGGCCTCTGACCAGGGGGCAATCCTGAGATCCTACCTGCTGGGTGACTTGTTTGCCATTCTGGTGGTAAGTTTCATGGACCTTGAACCTCCACACATAAGCAGGTAGGGGTTGGTGTAGGTTGCTCAGGGCCAGGAGGAGAAGGAGGAGAGGGTGGGTGGCTGAGGCGGACTTTAGTGGGTCCCAACACCTCACATTTACAGAAGTCATGCTGCACCGGAGTCCTCTTGAGCCTGGAGAGGTGGTGCCACGATGGGTCACCGAGCAGCTTGGCTGCGGTGGGTGTTGTAAGGATCACGATGTGAGCTCCCGTCCACCTAGGCTCCAAGGCTTGTGGATGTAGGTTCCCAGGGGAGGGGGATCAGTAAGGAGACGGTGGTTGAGCAAGAAGGGTCTCCCATATAGAAGTTCAAAAGGACTTAAGAAGGCAGGGCTCCTTGGTATAGCAGAATTTGGTCAGGGCCATGGGCAGGAGGTCTGGCCAGGAGCTGTGAATTTCTAGAGAGAGTTTAGTTAGATGGTCCAATTCATTGGAGTTGAATGGCTATGATGAGGGTTCGAGCCAGTGACAGACAAATCCAGCAGGATGTAGAAGAGGAGGGATTGATGTTGGAGAGCACATGGAAAGTTGTGTGATTGAGGGTGGGCATAGGAGTAGGTCCAGGGTTCATAAATAGAGAGTGACACTAGAGGATTTCCCATCCCAGACAGTAGAATTGATGACTTCCTCATCATACCATGTCCGTTTCACCTGAAAATATAAAAAACCTGAGCAAAATTGGAGGGTCCCTTGCCAGGTAAGAGCCTGTGAGGAATGATGGGTCATCCATCAGGTCCTGGATGGTGTCGCCGAATCTTCTTCAGGGATGGTGGGAGGCATTTGGTGAGTCTGAGAGAGGTAGGTATTGCAGTGAAAGTGAGAGGAAATGTTAGAATGTGCTGTTATCCAAGGGAAAAGAGAAAGGGACAGAGCAGTGGAAGCCAGGGATCTGGAGGTTGGAGAAAAGGCGGGGAGGGAGGGAGCAGGTCGTGCAGCCTGTTTCCAGGCCTCTAGCAGCTTGGATTATAAAACTGCTGCATTTTTTCCTTTGGGAAGGGTGGAGAGGGATGGGGCGAGAAGGCGCTGAGGTCAGAGTAGTTCTCAGTTAAGAAAAGGGGACAGTCGTGGAGGAGATAAGGAGATCAGGTGTTCACAGCGAGACTGAGGTAGGCCACAGAGGTAGGCGAGACTGAGGTCTGGGACAACAGGGCCCCATAAGGGGCCTCGTGGCAGTGGATGGTCGGCATCCCTGTAAAGGGGGACAGGAGCAGGGAGTCTGAAGGGCAGAGTGGCCACTAGGATGGTGAGAATATCTCGTCCTAAAAGGGGCACGGGGCATGCTATCATCAAGGAGGCAGGGAAGGGGACCAGTGGCCAGCGGGCAGGTGGATTTGCCATCAATACCCATGACCGAGATCTTGGAAGGATAAAGGGGCCCTAAAAAGGAGGGCAGGACAGAGAAGGTAGCCCCCATGTCGACCAGGAAGGTGACCTGTTGCCTTCAGTGCAGCCCTGGACTCGCGATGGTGGTGGGGGCCGTCGGGACTGGGCATCTTTAGTCTTCAGCCAGTCCCAGCATGGCCAGCGGTGGGTCATGACCTGGAAGGGTGGCCCCTCCACACTGGGGTGCAGAGGGCCTGCCACCTTTCCAGGGGAAGTCACTTTTCAAGTGGCAGCTTTGACCACACGCTGGGCGGGGCTTGGTTGGAGCCTGGGGCTGGGGGCACTGCATTGTCCAGTGGCCTTCATCTCTGCATTTGAAGCATTCTCCGGTGGCGTTCCTTTTGTTGCACCCCACTGCGCACAGCCCCCTTAGGGCCATGCGTGGCTGCCGTTGACCTCAGGGCCAAAACCAAGGCGTGTCTGCAGATCTACCTTCTGTGAAAGGCAGGCCTGCCATTCTGACTGTGCCTGCTCCTCACGGGCATTAAGAACCTTCAAGGCCCTTTTTCACTTGATCTCGGACCGGGGTATGAGGGAAGAGGCTATTTTGGAGCTAACGTTCTCAGGATTTGGGCTTTCAGGGATAGGGGAGAAGGAAGCTGCTGGTTAAGAGGGTCTGAAGAGAGCCCAGCTGCAACCTCTCGCAAAGGGAACTGGCCGGCCACCTGTGAATTAAAGTGTTGGCAGTCATGAGGGAGGAGATTCGGTGGAGCGCACAGAGGAAGGGGGGCAATTAGAATTTACAGAGGGTACTGCATGGGGTCCAGGTTACTAGGCAGGCCCGTAAGGGGAGGTGAGAGAGCTGGAGAGGTGGCCTGGGTGGGCGTGGGAGAGTTACCGGAATTCTTTGATGAACGATGAACGCAGTGGGGTTGGCAGAGAAAGACACCAGCTGCTTCTCAATTGTAGTTAAAAGTCACAACCTCCCAGGGGCGGGGCAAAGGGGAGGAGAGATAGAAGGAAGGTGGAGCCTACAGACGTGTGTGTGTGTGTGTGTGTGTGTGTGTGTGCGTGCGCGCGCGCGCCTGTGCTCACGGACTGACCCAGCCTAAGGACGAGGGCGCAGTGCACACAGTGGTAGCGTGCAGGAGCGTGGGGTTGTTGTCCAGGCCTTTTGAATTTTTGGCTTCCGTTGGGGCGGGTGGAAGAAGGGAGGCGGGGTCAGGAGGCTGCAGAGAAGGCGAGGCTGGAGGAGGGTCTGGCAGGGAGGAGGGGAGAGTGTGGATGGACAGGGGCACAGAAGCTGGTGGGAGAACAGGCGGCTTTTGCCAGGGGATGTTCCGGGTGGTCTCCAGTGTGGGGGGGGGGGGGGGGTGGGAGGACGCTGAGACGATGGCAGTGCTGTCGCCACCACACACACACAGCACATGAACCCACCCCCCCACGCACCACAGACACCGCGGGCTCGGAGGCACGCAAGGCCGCTGGGCAGTGCAGGGACAGCCCAGAGGGAGGAGGAAGGACCAGGCGAGGAGAGACCGCAGAAGGAACTGTGGGGGGAAGAGATGGGGACACAGACTGGGTGGAGAGAGGGACTGAGAGAGAGAGACTTGGGCACATTTCCCAGTTCGCTGGCAGAAATTCCTGAGATCGGTGCGGATGGTAAAGTCAAGGTCCCGTTTTCAGACTGAGGCCATGCTACATTACAGAAATAGGACGCAGTTCCGGGGCAGGCATAGTGTTTAGCCAGATCGGTGAGCCGGCACCCTAGAGGTGTGCTCAGTCAGGTTTGGAATTTGGATTCCCCCTGTGCTTGATCCCGTGGCCTGTAGAGGGGCCAAAGGCTGGCGTCCCAGCAGTTTAACCCACGCTACGGAAGGACGATTGGGCCAGGAAATGTAGGGACGTCTCCACTACTTCCCTGGTCCGGAGGAGCCTTCCTGGAAGGGTCCGGAAAGAGGCAATCTCTGACTCTGCCGCGTTTTATGGACAGAGATGCTGGCGGGCAGGTGGCCACCTGGGACCGGCACAGGGGTGGAATGGGACTCAGCGCTGATGTTGCCAAACTGGGAAAAGTTGCTGAGCTGAAGAGATGAGGTCCTGATGGGTCCAGAGCTACAAGGAGGAAGAGGCAGGCACCCCAAGCTGCAGAGGGACGGCCAAATGAGGTGCTCACGCCACCCAGGTTTCAAGGCACCAAATGTTAGGTTAGGTGGCTCAGGAGGCAGCATAAGAAATAAAGATTCGAGTGAATCAGAAAAGAAAAGAGAAGGAAAGGTTTATTTCTGCATCCCCGGGAGACCCACGTACTCCAAAGACAGGGCACGTGGATTCACGCCAACAGGGAGGGGGGGGGCGCTTTTTTATACTGCGGTTGGGTGAGGGGCGGGGACATGAGCTGAGGTATCTACTGAGGAAGTTTCAGCTGCAGGGGGTCAGCAAGGTATTCAGGAAGGAGTCAGTATCTGTGTGGGGGCCATCAGGGAGAAGCCAGTATCTGTCTGGCACGCTGACATGTGAGAAATTCCCAGGGAAGCCCATTGTCTCATCACATGTCTTCATGTATCTGATCCTGGGCTCTCTCTGACCTAACACTTCCATTTACAATTTTTTTCTTAATATCGACTTTTTTATTTTTCAGGTAAGTTCAGTGTAGGTGCATCTTAGTTAAATAATTTTACATAAAAAGTTATCTTAAAGACCATAGACATGGATTGACGAGAGAGGGGAAGAGCAATGTCAATAGTGTCGAAAACGATCTATTGAGGACTTGAAATGCCATTGCAGAAAATTTTTTCTGTTTAAAAAACTGCAACAGCGTTACTCTCCATGTTTTCATCCACATGCACTTGTGAATCTTTGTGCTCAGTGATGAATTTTGTTAAGTCTCATAATAGGAGTAGCCTGATGGATGAAAGTAGTAGCTTGTGCATATTTCTGAAGGTCACGAAACATAAACCTGATGTAAAATCTCTGTCATCTATGATGCAGCAGCAAAAGTCCCACTGAAAATATCAAACGAAGTAATAAAGTTTTCTGTCGGACTATCAGTGCACATGTATACATTAAAAAATAAATGTATTTTTCATCATCATATACTGTGTTTTTGTCGCTCAAATGAATTTTATGATTTCTTCAAGGTTCTTCACATATGTACACCTTAAGAGATATCAAGTAGGTGTAACATGTTCTCAAAAAATTAGGGTTGGCACGCAGAAGAATTCTGAGTCAGAGATTTTGCTGGTTGTGGCACCCACTCACAAAAAGGAGCCCACCCTTGGTATAGGTTATTCTGGTGCTCTGTCCCCCTAGCTCACCAGTTATTTATAATACATTTGACCTCCTATCCATAGAGGATCATTCACTTTCTCCCCTCTCAACAGGCCTTGGGGTTCTCAGAATATTTGGGTCCCTGAGCCAATTTCCACCCCCTCCCCCCATCCCCCACACACAAGCCTTTAAGATCATGCATAAATGTGTGCCCTGTCCTGGAATAGCAGGTTCTTCACTCTTAAAAGCTAGTGTAAAATTCACAGTAGGTTTTTGGTATTTTTTTTTAATTAAAAAAACTCCCAGCCCGGCCAGTGTTGCTCAGTTGATTCAATGTCGTCTCACCTACCAGGAGGTCCATGTTGAATTACTGCTCAGGGCACATGTCAGGGTAGTAGGGGAGCATGTTTCTTTCCCTTCCTCTTTCTGAAATCAATAAAAATAATAAAGAATCAAAAGTCTTTTGAAAAACAAACCACAACAAAAAACCCTTCCTAACTGTTGGACAGCTATCAAGGAGTTTCTGGAGATAAAGAAGAATGTGTGAGCAGTAACTGACCAATTCTTTCCTCCTCAGGACTTTATTTCAGGAAACATACTGGTGGGGCCACTGCTCCATTCACTATCCTGCATCAGCCTCTGTGAATCCCACTGTGGCTCATGTGTGTGCTCCTCCGCTCCCTCCAGCTCAGCCCAGCACCAAACCTACCTACTTCCTTCTGTGTCCAGCACAGATCCTTCGACGCGTGATTCCCAGTGAATGTCCTGGTTCCTCTACTCCTGCAAAGAGAGGAGAGTCATTACTACATCACATTAAGTCAGTGAGAGTTAAATGCCTGAGTGAGTGAAAGAAATTCTGAGTGAACAAGATTGACCTCAATGACCACAGATAACTGCTGGTGGCTTAGCAATATGAGATGCAGAATGGTGCCAACCACACACAGGACAACAGCACAGCGTCCCCCAGTAAAGCAGTGGGGCTGGGAAACAGGCCAGCATGTTTTGTGGCAGAAGAAAGCAAGGGAAAGGCAGAATTCATATTTATGTGTCTGTTTCTAGGAGGGCTTTTTCTGGAGAAAGCAGCCACCTTGGCTAAGGGATACGTTTAGACCTCTCAATGCCACATACAAGCAAAACATGGCACAGACGCTACATGACAAGGATTGTCTAATGAGGATGAGATTTTCTATAAGAATAAAGGGTAAATGGGGACAATTTGGAGTTCTTATCTGAAATGGTTAGGTGGGGTTCTAGGCAGAGTGCAAGGGCCTCCAGTTCCTATGTGGTTATTTGGTTTGCGGATGCTGTTCTCTTGGTGCCTGCCCAAGTGACCTCCCAAAGTTCCTTACTGAGAATGAAAGCAAGTGTTTTTCTCTGTGTTGTCCAGTGAGCCAGCCAATACATAGTGTGTTTAAGGCACAGCTTGGGAATGGGGATCAGTGAGTGTGGGGAATCCAGGAGGTGAGGAACAACAAATGGGATCGTCCTGGAGACTCATTTTCTGTCCCCTTTCAGTAGTTCACCAGATCGCTAGCTCAGCAGGTACCAGCAAGTAATGGAAAAATAGTCCCCTTTTCCAATGAGATAATTTCTTTCATCCAACAGCTTTCATGGTGGTGGTATAGATGTTCCTGCCTCACCTTTCCTATAAGCGTGATGCATTCCATGCAGGCTCCCTCTCCACAGGACCTGTAGCCATGGGACACATGGTCCTACTAAGTCTGGCCTAATCCCCTTCTATGGAAGCTTGGGGATTGAGTAAATTCTGTTACATTCTTTTAAATTTTTTAAAAGATTTTCTTTAAATGTGAGAGAGAACAGAAAGAAGGAGAGAGGAACATCAATATGAGACCAAAACATCCCTTGCATGCCCTCTCTCGGGAATGGAGCCTCCAACCCAGGCGTGTGCCCTGACCATGAATCTAACTGACAACTTTGGGGTGTACAGGCGAACATACAAGCCTCAGAGCCATTCTGGCCAGGGCTATGTTATTCTGATTGGAAGTGTCCCCCCAAAACAACCAAACACTATATTGACACATGTGTCCTCTTTACATGCTGGCTTCAAGGAATTTTATACCCACAATAATCTATAGGTTGTTAGCATGGCTGATATACACAGGAAGACTTGGAGCCTGGAGTCAAGTTCGCAACCATTACAAGGGCATCATTTGTTAACATATGAACAAGCTCAAAGGGTCTCAAGTCTGTCTCACTGAACCCCTGTATCACAGTGTATTGGGCGTTAATTTCTCCACATATGAACCTGTCTATATTTTAATATGGATTTGCGTGTATATACATAAACTTGGAAAGACACACAAAGACTGGTGATGTTAGGTGTTTTTGCTGAAGAAATTGGTTGGCTGTTGGACAGAAGTGGAAGAGTGACTTCTGTACTCTTTGCATTTTTCTTATTTAAAAATTGTGGTAAAATGCCCATACTATAATAGTGACCATCTTAACCCTTTCAAAAACTATATTTTTATTGATTTCAGAGAGGAATGGAGAGGGAGAGATAGAAACATCAATGAAGTGAGAATCAGTGATTGGCTGCCTCCTGCACACCCCCTAGTGGGGATTGAGCCCACAACCCAGGCATGTGTCCTGACTGAACATTGAACTGTAACCTTCTGATTCATAGATTGACTTTCAACTACTGAGCCACACTGACCCAGCCCATCTTAAAAATCTTTTAGTGTACACGTCTGTGACATTAGGTACATTCACAGTGTTGTGCAATGATCACCACCATCCATCCCCAGAACATTTTCATCTTACAAAACTGAAACTCTACCGATGCCTGCTCTCCAGCCCCTGGCAACCACCACTCTCCTTTCTAGTCCTGTGAATTCGACCACTCTGACACCTTATACAAATGGGATCTTACGGTATTTGCCTTTTTGTCGTTGACTTTCTTCACATAGCATAGTGTCCTCCAAGTTCATATTGTAACAAGTGGGAGCACTGAATAATATTCCAGTGTATATAGCATATTTTGTTTATCCTGTCCTCCCTTGTTACCTTTGCTTCTACCTTTTTGCTATTGTGAAGAATGTTGCTATGAATATACTTTTTTTTAATTTGAGAGAGAGGGGAAAGGAGAAGGAGAGAGAGAGAAACATAGATGTGAGAGGAGAACATGGGTCGCATGCCCACTACCGGGGATCAAGCTTGCAACCCAGGTATATCCTCTGACCAGAAATCAAACCAACCACCTTCAGGTGCATGGTAGGACACCCAAGTCACAGAGCTACACCAGCCTGGGCTCTGTTGTTATTCTGATGGTTATTTCCCCCCAAAAAACAACAAAACAGTATATTGACACATTTGTCTTCTTTACATGCTGGGTTCAAGGAATTTTGTGCCCACAAACATCTATAGGTAGTTAGTGGGGCTAATATTATACAGAGGAAGACTTGGAGCTTGGACTCAAGTCCCCAACCATTACAAGGGCATCATTGGTTAATATTTGAGCTCAGAGAGTCTGAAGTCCGTCTCACTGAACCCCTGTATCACAGTGTATTAGGCCTCAGTTCCTCCTCATATGCACCTGTCTACATGTATGTATGGATTTGCTTGTATAGACATTGATTCTGGAAAGATACACAAAGACTGGTGATGTTAGGTGTTTTGGGTGAAGGAATTGGATGGATGTTAAGACAGAAGTGGAAGGGTGACTTCTGTACTTTTTATGTTTTTACTAGAGGCCCAATGCATGAAAATTGTGGTAAAATGCACATACCCTAAAATTTACCATCTTAACCTTTTAAAAATATATTTTTATTGATTTCAGAGAGGAGTGGAGAGGAAGAGAGAGAGAGAGAGAGAGAGAGAGAGAGAGAGAGAGAAGAGGAAACATCAGTGAGAAAGAATCCTGATCGGCTGCCTCCTGCACACCTCCTACTTGGGATTGAACCTAGGTATGTGCCCTGACTGGTAACAAAAGGTATTTGCTACAAAGCTGGAGCACATTCTGGGGAAATAGCCTAGAGACTTCAGAAACAAAAGGATCTAACATAGATTCTTTAGTTGCTTGTGTTGCTATGTAGCAAAATCTTTCATTTCTGCAAATTTAGCAGGGTATGGAATGTAAATATATAAAACTGTATGGGGTTTTTCCAGGCTAATATGCAAACTGTCTCCTCCAGAGTTCGACTGGGAGACCGTAAGTTCGATGGCTCAGTATGATGTGCGCTACAACCAGGGGGCAGCATGGAAGGAAGGAAGGTCCCACCTGGCAGCCAGGGGAGGGAGGCCCTCCCCACCCACCCCGCCCCCCTGCAACTCTCCCCCCCTTCTTCCCTTCTCCCCCTTCCCCCCAGCATCTGCTAGGCAGCCTACCCATGCATGACTTTCATGTACTGGGCCTCTAGTATAAATAAATAAATAGTATGTCTCCAAATTAATATTAAAAGGCAAATACTCATAACAGCAACAGGGAGGCATCAGTCTGGACAGCATGCACATTTCCCTCTAGAGCAGTGATTCTCTACCTTCCTAATGCCGAAACCCTTTAATACAGTTCCTCATGTTGTGGTGACCCCCAATCATAAAATTATTTTCGTTGCTACTTCCTAACTGTAATTTTGCTAAGGTTATGAATCATAATGTAAATATCTGATATGCAGGATGTATTTTCATTGCATAGTGATTAATCACAAAACAAGATGTAATTACATATGTGTTTTCCGATGGTCTTAGGTGACCCCTGTGAAAGGGTCCTTCAACCCCCAGTTTGAGAACCGCTGCTTTAGTGCATCAGTGAGGCTCATTCAGTTCTAGGCTCCTGGGAGGTGCAGCTCAGGTGACCACGCTGCTCCAGGCCTGTGGTACCTGTTGCTTGTCAACCATGGGTTCCAGCAGTCACCTAGAAAATTGGAGGATAGGACTTAGGGCTTCAAGACGGTCCAGAGTGAGGCCCCAGCAATTCCCTAGGGCCTCATTCCTGCCCGCACCAGGCGGCCAGCTTCAACTTGAATGGACACTGGGACAGGACACCCAGGCAGCGCTGGCCCCGCCCCCTCCCACCTGCCAGTCCACCCAGGCAGCGCTGGCCCCGCCCCTCCCACCTGCCAGTCCACCCAGGCAGCGCTGGCCCCGCCCCCTCCCACCTGCCAGTCCACCCAGGCAGCGCTGGCCCCGCCCCCACCCACGTGAGGACCCATCTAGGGTTCCGCTCTCCTGGTGGCACTTCCGCTCCCCTGGCGGCGCTTCCCCGGCAGGACCAGGTGGCTGAGGTGGGGGCCTAGATGATTTGGGGCGGGGGGGCGGCGGGGGCAGCAGTAACCCCAGGTAGCAGCCGCCAGCTCCTCCCCCACCTCTCCCGACCCGACCCCCAGCGCCTGGGGCCATAAGGGGCTCCCTGGCTCAGACCCAATGCTGTGTGGTGTACGTTGACCACGAAGGAGAAGAGGACAACGAAGCCGGGAAGCAGAGGAGGCCCTGGATTCCGAGGACGCCAAGGAAGAGGACAGCGCAGCCAGTGGCTGCAGGGAAAGCGGCTAAAGGAGGCACAGCGCCTACAGCTACCCACCCAGTCCATGGCTGCGGGCTCCTGCCCGCCTCCTCTGCCCTCACCCGAGCTCTCCCAAACCCGAACCCCAACCTCCACTCCCCTGACTGAGGGGAAATGACAGGGCACATCGAGTGACACTCACACACAACAGAAACACACACAGCACAACAGAACAGCACACCTACATCTACTCTCTCTTACTGGCTTCCTTTACTCAGATGATTACTTTAAGACTAGAGGCCTCATGCACGAAATGTGTGCACTGGAGTGGGGTCTCTCAGCCCAGCTCTCGGGGGAAGCCCAACTGATGGCTCCCTGTAGGAAGCGGGCCTAAGCCAGCACTCAGACATCCTTAGCACTGCTTTGGATGCAGATGAGGCTGCAGCCACCACCATTGCACTCACCAGCCATGAGCCCAGCTTCTGGCTGAGAGGCGCTCCCCCTGTGCCACCAACTGACCACCAGGGGCCAGTTCCTGTGTTTAGCGTCTACCCTCTGGTGGTCAGTGTGCATCATAGTCACCAGTCATTTCGTCATTCAGTCGTTTTGCATATTAGCCTTTTATTATGCAGGATTAGTCCATCTTGTTTTGCATATCAATAATTCATTTTTATTGCTGAATAGTATTCCATTAATAATGGATATATCAGTATATTTCAACACTGATGGCTATTTGAGTTGTTCCAATTTTTGACTTACAAAGAAAGCTATTATGAATATTTATGTACAAGTCTGTTTATGGAAATATACTTCTATTTCTCTTGGTAAATACCTGAAAGTGGAATGGCTGGGTCATACAGTAGGTGTCTGTTTAACCTTAAAAAAAACTATTTTCCAAGTAACTCCTTTGTCACTAATATAATTCTGTATGTTTCCATTTATAGTATCTTACCTAACCATTTGGCCTGCTGCCTCTGCCAATTTAAAAATCATATTGAGGTCTTGCCAAGACAGTGAAACTGCATTGTGAGTCTGAATGTGTGACCAACACACCTTGTGATGAGTCTGAAATGCCCGATGATAGACTTTTTTTTTTTTTTATTTTATGTTTTCACTAGAGGCCCTGTGCACAAAATTGTGCACGGGCAGGGAGTCCCTCAGCTTGGCGTGCACCCTCTCCAATCCAGGACATCCCTCTTGCAATCCGGGACCACTGGCTCCTAACTGATCAAGTGCCTGCCTGCCCGATTGCTCCTACCCATTCTACCTGCCGTCCTGATCGCCCCTAACTGCCCTTCCCTGCTGGCCTGATTACTCCTAACTGCCTTTGCCTCATTCCCTGCCACCCTGGCTTTTTCTGGAAGATGTCCGGTCTGATTAGCATATTACCCTTTTATTAGTATAATTTCTTTATTTGCAATCAATGACGATACATTTTAAGCAAATAAAGTAACTGTATTATTTCTATTCATTTATTCAGAGTTCAACTCTAAATTATTAAGAACTACTCCTTGCTAAGAGTCTGATGAAGGGAAGGGTATTTCTATTAATGGGCACATCCTGTGTGTTGTGCTCTCTGCCGGGTGCTTTGCTTCCAAAAGAGAAATTGTTCATTAGTGTGTCACAGTTTGTAAACTCTTTTGTATGCATTAGGTTTCAATTGCCCTTTGCAGAGTAGACAGATGAAGATACATTTTTATTTTGTTTGTTTTTGCAAGTTTATGAAAAGAGTACAAATGATGCTGTTTTATGTAAGTTTTATTTGGAACCTGAGAGTTTTTGGATCCATCACCAGAAGCTGCTACCCAGCCCTTCTATGGCATGGGAGGGCTCTTTCTTTTTAGACTGTGCACCTCTGAACTTGCTCTGAAGCACAAGGTTTTCTATCCACCAAACAGTCGTGTGCTTTTAAGTATTTTTCTATACATTAGGTTTATTGGCAGCTACTTGATAACTTCCCAAATGTGTTTTCATGCCCAGATAGCTTAAATACAGGTTTCCATCGTGACCTGGGGCACATCAGAAATAATACTGCTGTGCTACTTACATGAAGTCAGTTTAGCTTCTTTTTCAAAACAATGTTTTGACCAATTATATTACTCCCTTCTGCCCCAACAGTGGGCAGAATAGGCATTTTAATCTGCTTTTAAGGTGAGTAAAAACAAGATCAGAAAGGGCTAAGAGCTGTCACCTAGAGCCCAGGTCTCCAGCTCCCAGTTTTGGACTTTCCACAAGACCATCCATGCTCCTCTTTCCCCGAACGTTACCCCCTTCTCTGACCCTTATCATCACCAGCAACACTTTCAATTCTTCTGGAAAATAAACCCAGCTGCTCAATGGTACACTTGACCTTCACACAGTCAGAATCTTTAGATGGTTCCCTAAGTAAAGCTGAAAATATAAGAAATTACATGAAATGATAGCAAAGTAGGCAACTGACAAAAGTTGTTTCTCCCGTTCTGTATTTTAGGACCCCAAAAATTATTTCATAGATCTATTGAACACTAGAGGTTCAGTGCATGAAATTTGCACATGAGGGATCCCCTCAGCCCAGCCTGCACCCTCTCCAATCCGGGACCACTTGGAGGATGTCTGACTCACAATATGGGACCACTGACTCCTAACTCCTCATCTGCCTGCCTGCCTGCCTGCCTGATCAGCCCTAACTGCCCCCCCTGCTGGCCAAGTCACCCACAACTGCCCCTCCTGCCAGCCTAGTTGCCCCCAACTGCTCTTCCCCTGCCAGCCTGGTTGCCCCTAACTGCCGCTGTGCTGGCCTGGTCACCACTTACTGCCCCCCACCCCCCGCCCCCCCCCCTTGTGCCGGCCTGGTTGCCCACAACTGCCCCCCCCCCCCCACCACTGTGGGTCTCGTTGCCCCATGCACCATGCTGCTTGGTTGTTTTGTCACCCCGCACTAACTCCCTGTGGGCCTGGTCACCGCATGCAGCCTGCTGCTCGATCATTTGGTTGCCCCTCACTAATCCCCCTGCCAGCCTAGTTGCCTCACACAGGCTGTTTGGTCGCCTGTTCAGTTGCGATGGTTGCTTAGGCTTTTATATATATAGGAGATTCTACAGTGGTACACAACCTGGCAAGTCTCTTAACATACATCCCGAGTACCTGCCTAAATCTTAAGCACAGAGTGAGGGTAGACATATTGTTTTTTCTGTATAGAGCCATCTGTTATGGGGCTGGCATATGTGAAGGCAGGGCCCAAGTGAGGAATAGGTGAGTTAGTGCAAGAAGGGTGGGTCCAGAAGAGGACGTGTTAGCCGTGGGTGTTAATCGTGGTCATCTGTGATGGTAGCAAGGACACAAGCATCCTGAAGAGTGGAGAGAGGAAGGCTCAGGCCCCCTCTGCATCTGAAGCAGGACAGGATGGATGCGTGAATGTGAGTTCACAGTAGATCTGCAGAGTGTCTAACTGAGTGGGTCTTCCAGCCCTGGCTTTCCTCCAGTAACTGGCTGTTGGCCCTTGGGGACCAATGGTATAGTCCTAAATATAGTCACCATATGTCATGCTAGGGAATGTTCTAAGTAACCACTTTAAAAAAAGAGACAGTTTCTCCTTTTGTTGTGTCAACAATCATAGATGTAAGTTGGGGTTTATTTTTCTCCTCTCCAAATGGCACTCAAATATTTGCTGAGTCCCTATATATTGGACTGGGATGTAGGCTCTGGACTGACAAATAGCTGTCCCGTGAGTCTTTCAATATCAGATGTGATTTCTTCTTTTTTGACAGATGAAGAACTCCTATTAGAAGGAACTGTCATCAAAGCATTACAAGGCCGACAGAACACCAGCACTGAGCTGACCATTGAGTCAGAGAGGGCATCCTCTATCAAAAATAGCTACACTTCCTCATTTCTTATGAGTGAGCTGCTAGACTCTAATAAATTCCTGAATGAATCTCCAGAGTGAACCCCATCCTCAGGCATATTAATAAAGCACTAGTGGCTCAGTGCATGAAATTCGTGTGTGTGTGTGGGGGGGGGAGGGGTTGTCCCTCAGCCTGGCATGCATCCTCTCCAATCTGGGACACCTCGGGGGATGTCGGACATACCTCTCACGATCCGGGACCACTGGCTCCTAACCACTCACCTGCCTGCCTGCCTGATTGCCTCTAACCGCTTCTGCCTGCCCGCCTGATCGCACCCTAACCGCTCCCCTGCCAGCCCAATTGATGTCTAACTGCTGCCCTGACAGCCTGATCGCCCCCAGCTGCCCTCCCCTGCCGGCCCAATCGCCCCCAGCTGCCCTCTGCTATAGCGACCCGCCTCCTCCACTGGGATCCGCCTACTTTACTTGAGGTGGCGGAGATGCCCATACTGGCCTCTTCCGCACCATGTGGAGCAATGGGACCCCTAGGCCTCACCACATGGAGCGGCCACTGGGCACCGCCTGCGTGGTGCATGTGGCCATCTTGTGGTGGCCATCTTGTGATGATGTCGCATGCAAGGTCGTGAGGACCACCTAGGCCAGGGGTGGGCAACCCCTGACACGGATGCCATGTTTGGCTGAACCATATGTTTGGCAGCAAGAAACGCAAGAAGGGGGAGTGGAAGTCTCAGGAGGAGGAATTGTTCCTAAAAACGTAAGTAATTGGGAACACTTAGAGTTCTTATCTAAAATGAGGAAATAATGAATAGTTATAATGAGTTATAATAATGAGTAACTTTTGCTGGCACCTGAGACCCTCTGTTATAAGCTTCCATTTACAATTTTTTTCTTAATATCGACTTTTTTACTTTTCAGATAAATTCAGTGTGGGTACATCTTAGATAAATAAATAACTTTACATAACAAGTTATCATAAAGACCATAGACATGGATTGACAAGAGAGGGGGAGAGCAATTTCTATGCCTCTGCCTTAACTGTCTCTTCCTTCCTAGATCCGACTAGTGTTTTGGTTTCATCCACATACACTTGTGAATCTTTCTTCTCAGTGATGAATTTTGTTAAGTCTCATAATAGGAGTAGCCTGACGGATGAAAGTAGTAGCTTGTGCATATCTCTGAAGGTCACAAAATATAAACCTGATGTAATTTCTCTGTCATCAGTGATGCAGCAGCAAAAGTCCCACTGATAATATCAAATGGAGTCATAAAGTTTTCTGTTGGACTTGCAGTGTACATGTATACATTAAAAAATAAATGTATTTTTCATCATCATATACTGTGTTTTTGTCGCTCAAATGAATTTTATTATTTCTTCAAATTTCTTTTTATTAAAATATATTGATTTTTTACAGGGAGGAAGGGAGAGGGATAGAGAGTTAGAAACATCGATGAGTGAGAAACCTTGATCAGCTGCCTCCTGCACACCCCCCACTGGGGATGTGCCTGCAACCGAGGCACATGCCCTTGACCAGAATCGAACCCGGGACCCTTTGGTCCACAGGCCATCGCTCTAGCCACTGAGCCAAATCGGTCAGGTCTCTTCAAGTTTCTTCACATATGTACACCTTAAGAGATATCAAGTAGGCCTAACATGTTCTCAAAAAATTAGGGTTGGCACGCAGAAGAATTTTGAGTCAGAGATTTTGCTGGTTTGGGCATGCACTCACAAAAAGGCTGCCCACCCTTGACCTAGGCTTTTATTAGTATAGTTAATAAAGCATGTATTTGAAATGTATCAATTCATAGCTAACTCTAGCCTTGAGGTAAGGAATTATAGTGTAAATAGTCAAGTATTTATATGCAAATAACAAGGGCCATAGGCAAGACAAACAGGGCTGAAGCTGGAATCCCTGGGGAAGACAATACTTCCTCAAGCAGCAGTGTGGTCCAACCAGGTGAAGAGGTCTTCTCTCCCTTGTTTCCCCAAGACACTCAGTCCCTGAGAACTGGCAGACACCTCCTCCCCCAGGGGTATAGGCTACTCAGGTGCTCTGTCCCCCTGGCTCACCAGTTATTTATAACATATTTAACCTATCTGTACCGGATCATTCACTTTCGCCCCTCTCAACAGATCTTGGGGTTGTCAGAATATTTGGGTCCCTGAGCCTATTTGCCCCCCAAGCTTTTAAGATCATACACAAATGTGTGCCCTGTCCTGGTATAGCAGGATCTTCACCCTTAAAAGCTAGTGTAAAATTCTCAGTAGGTTTTGGTATTTTTTTTAAATTAAACTCCCAGCCCAGCTGGTGTGGCTCAGTTGATTCAATGTTGTATCGTTTACCAGGAGTCCATGGTTGGATTACTGGTCAGGGCACATGTCAGGGTAGTAGGGGAGCATGTTTCTTTCCCTTCTTCTCTCTGAAATCAATAAAAATAATAAAGAATCAAAAGTCTTTTGAAAAACAAACCACAACAGAAACCCCTCTAACCTGTTGGATAGCTACCAGGGAATTGCTGAAGATACAGGGTAAAGAAAAATGTGTGAGCAGTAACCATCCAACTTCCTTCTGTATCCAACACAGATCCTTGGCTGCATGACACCAAGTGATAATGGTTCCTCCACTCTTGCAAAGAGAGGAGAGTCATTACGAAATCACATTAAGTCATGAGATTTAAATGCCTGTGTAAGTAAAAGAAATTCTGAGTGAACAAGATTTAATAATTGACCTAAATGACCACAGATAAATGCTGCTGGCTTAACAATATGAGATGCAGAATGGTACCAACCACACACAGGACAATAGCACAGCGTCCCCCAGTAGAGCAGTGGGAATGGGAAACAGCCCAGCATGTTTTGTGGCAGGAGAAAGCAGGAGAAATGCAGATTTCATATTTATGTGTCTTTTTCTAGGAGGGCTTATGCTGGAGAAAGTGGCCGCCTTGGCTAAGGGATACATTTAGACCTCTCAACGCCACATATAAGCAAAACATGGCACAGAGGCTATACAACAAGGATTGTCTAATGAGGATGAGATTTTCAATATGAATAAAGGGTAAATGAATAGGGACAATTTGGAATTCTTATCTGAAGTGGTTAGGTGGTGTTCTAGGCAGAGTGCAAGGGCCTCTAGTTCCTACGTGGTTAATTAGTTTGCTGATGTTGTTCTCTTGATGCCTGCTTAAGTTACCTCCCAAAGATCCTTACTGAGAATGAAAGCAAGTGTTTTTCTCTGGGTTGACCAGTGACCCAGAAAATACATAGTGTGTTTAAGGCACAGCCTGGGAATGGGGATCAGTGAGGTGTGGGGAATCCAGGAGGTGAGGAGAAACAAATGGGATCGTCCTGGAGACTCATTTCCCATCCCCTTTCAGTAGCTCACCAGATCGCTAGCTCAGCAGGTACCAGCACGTAATGGAAAAAGAGCCCCCTGTTCTGATGAGATAATTTTTTTTCATCCAACAGCTTTCATGGTGGTGGTATAGATGTCCCTGCCTCACCTTCCCTATAAGTGTGATGCATTCCATGCAGGCTCCCTCTCCACAGGACCTGTAGCCATACGACACATGGTCCAACTAAGTCTGGCCTAATCCCCTTCTATGGAAACATAGGGATTGAGTAAATTCTGCTTTGTTCTTTTAAATTGCTTAAAAGATATGTGAAAAATGTGAGAGAGATAAGGGAAAGAAGAGGGAGAAAGAAACATCAACATGAGAGCAATACATTGATTGCATGGCCCCAGCCTCGTATTGAGCCTGCAACCCAGGCGTTTGCCCTGACCAGGAATCCAACATACAACTTTTTGAGTACAGGAGAACATACAAGCCCCAGAGCCACTCTGGCCAGGGCTCTGTTATTTTGATTGGAAGTCCCTCTTCCCCCAAATAAGCAACACTATATTGACACATGTGTCCTCTTTACATGCTGGGTTCAAGGAATTTTATGCCCACAAAAATCTATAGGATGTTAGCGTGGCTGATATTATACGGAGCAAGACTTAGAGCATGGAGTCAAGTCCCCAACCATTATAAGGGCATCATTCGTTAATATAAGAGCTCAAAGGGTCTCAAGTCTGTCTCACTGAACCCCTGTATCACAGTGTATTAGGCGTTAATTCCTCCTCATATGAACCTGTCTATATCTTCTTATGGATTTGCGTGTATATACATAGACTCTGGAAAGACACACAAAGACTGGTGATGTTAGGTGTTTTGGGTGAAGAAATTGGATGGCTGTTGGACAGAAGTGGAAGAGTGACTTCTGTACTCTTTGCATTTTTCTTATTTAAAAATTGTGGTAAAATGCCCATACTATAATAGTGACCATCTTAACCCTTTTAAAAACTGTATTTTTGGTTGATTTCAGAGAGGAATGGAGAGGGAGAGATAGAAACATCAGTGAAGAGAGAATCAGTGATCAGCTGCCTCCTGCACACACCCTAGTGGGGATTGAGCCCACAACCCACGCATGTGCCTTCACTGGGCATTGAACTGAGACCTCCTGATTCATAGACTTTCAACCACTGAGCCACACTGACCCGGCCCATCTTAACAATCTTTTAGTGTACACGTCTGTGACATTGAGTACATTCACAGTGTTGTGCAATGATCACCACCATCCATCTCCAGAACATTTTCATCTTGCAAAACGGAAACTCTACCCATGCCTGCTCTCCAGCCCCTGGCAACCACCACTCTCCTTTCTAGTCCTGTGAATTCGACCACTCTGACACCTTATACAAATGGGATCATATGGTATTTGCCTTGTTGTCTTTGACTTTCTTCACATAGCATAGTTTCCTCCAAGTTCATATTGTAGCAAGTGGGGGCACTGAATAATATTCCAGTGTATATACCATATTTTGTTTATTCTGTCCTCCCTTGTTACCTTTGCTTCTACCTTTTTGCTATTGTGAAGAATGTTGCTATGAATATGGGGGTACCAATATCTCTTCGAGATCCTTGTATCTTTACATTTTTAAAGCATATGAATGTGCTGCTTATTTGAAAAAAAAAAAACCCACAATAAATTAAAAATCCCGAGTAAAATACAAATCAATAGGAATGAAAGTTGTATTTTTTTCTCCCCCATCCTCGTCAGAAGCCCCTAGGCAGCCCTTGAGCCTCCCAAGGATCATTTTACTTGGGGGTCAGGGTGGAGCCTGGAAGTACAAAAAGGGTTTGTCTCCCCCCCCCCCCCCCCAACCACCCTTGTAGGGTAACAGCTGGGGACCCTAAGGGGCCTGCACTGAGGGTCCAGTGCTGCATTGTCCTTGCCTGCCTGCTGCCCACCCTCCTGCCAGACCATTGGCCTGGACACATTCCTGTGCGCTGCCTGCTGCACTGCCAGTGACTCAAGGCCCAGGAAACCTGGGAATGCCTGGCCTTGCCCTGGAGTCCTGCAGCTGCTGGTTTTCTCATTTAGAAACTCCTTTGCTTCCTCTGCTCCAAACAGCCCCAGCGTTGGAGGGAAAGAGGTTTAGAACAGAAACCAAGGCTTCCCACAATTGGTTCTGACAGTTTTATCTCCCACGTAAGTCAAGGCAGATAGATATTCCCCCTTTACCCAGTGGTCTTGTTATAACATCTATCACAATGTATCAGGTCACCTTCTAAAAACCTTTCAATGCATATCACTGCAGACTTTATCCAAGTGTCTATGCGCCTTTCATAATCTGGCTGCTGGCTTCCTATTGTACCTGGTCCGCTCCACTCTGCACCTCACCCCACTGAACATTTCAGTTCTCCAGCTACGAGAAGCGCCTTCGGCTCCTCTACTGCCCTGGGCACTCCCCCACCGAGCACCTTTGCACTTGGCTGGGCACTACGCCTGTCCTGCTCTCCGTGGCTGGTGCCTCTCAGATGTCATCTTCTTGGAGACCCTTCCCTCCCACACGTCCAGTAAGCCCTCCAGTCACTCCAGTCACCACCCGCCCGCCTCACCTCACTCTGCCTGTCATGACTTTCACCTAATTTATAACCCAGGGTTACCTTGTCGGTGTGTATCACCCGACTTCTGTACAGCTCTGCTCTGCAGCGGGGGTGGGGCTGGGGTGGGAGTAGGCGGGTGGTGGGAGCGCTGAGGGGACCCGCGCGGGGATGACCCCGCGCGGACCAGCGCTTGACGGCACGGCCAAAGGATTACATCTTTAGTGGTCATTTCTCAGAGTCAGGAAGTGGAAACATTTCTAAAAATTCAGCAGTTAGTGCTAACTCCCTAGCACTCCATAGTCTGTTTTGGGAAGAATGAATCTGCAGGCTAAGAATCCCGGAGTGGGCGGGGCCAAGGAGAGGTCAGGTGCCGAGCTGGCCCCGCCCCTCGCACAGCCTGGCGCAGGCGCAGTGCCGCTGGCTACTCAAGGGTCTGCGCGGAACCCTTCAAGGTGGAAGGCGGGAGTCCGTGCCCTTTGCGAATCCGACCGCCAGTAAGAAAATCATGGCGGTTTGGGAGCTGAGCCCAGGGTGGAGGGAGGATGGAGACACAGCTTCCGGGCGACGGGGCGCCCCGGAGTCCAGCCTCTGCACCTCAGCCGCCTCAGGTCCTAAGAGCGGGGCCCTTGCTCGCAGGCACTGATTTTCGAGAGAGAACTTTCCACAGCAGCTCCTCGTTCTTCTCGAATGTTAGGATTTCAGACAAAACTGGTTCATGAAATGACCCCTCGGCAGGTGCCTTGGGGAAGAGGCGGGAAGGGGCGGTTTTGTTTTCCGGGCTGACATTTCACTTAAATGTCCGGGGACCACCCACAGCGTCCTCGGGTGCTCCCAGCCTGGCCTCCCCGCTGCAGGGCCGCCCGGCTCCCCTGCCTTCATGGAGGGTCCTGCTCTTCAGCCAGGGATGCCCACGGAGCCCAAGGCCTGAGACCAGAGCAGCTTTCCCCGAAATCTCCAGTGAAGGGGCCCAGGTGCACACTCCCAGCTCCACCGCAGGAAGCACTGAACTCAGGGTAACAGGCTGCCATTTGCAGGGCTTACAGAACGCCTGCGGATGCCTCCCTACACCCTGCCGCTGGGTCCGGTTTTATTGTGATTACTCTTGTTATTAGATAAAGAAACGTAAACTCAGGAGGGTGAAGGGACTTACTTAAGGTTCATGACAATACCGGTGGAAGCTCGAGGTCACACCCAAATTTAATGATGTTAAAGCCCCATGTCATTTTATGCTGCCCCTTAATTTAAGAAATGTTCCCAGGAAGAATCTTGCTTGCATTTACTATTATGTGGTTTTAAGATATGTATGCTTGACAAAATTTCTCATGCGTTACAACCCAAAGGATGCTTTATCATCACTCCCAAACTGCCTATTCAGAACTCCCTTCAGTTCCCAGAAAAAATGTTTAAACATTCTTTATTTTTATTTTTTTAAAATATATTTTATTGATTTTTTACAGAGAGGAAGGGAGAGAAATAGAGAGTTAGAAACATCGATGAGAGAGAAACATCGATCAGCTGCCTCCTGTACATCCCCCACTGGGGATGTGCCCGCAACCCAGGGACATGCCCTTGACCGGAATGGAACCTGGGACCTTTCAGTCCGCAGGCCAACGCTCTATCCACTGAGCCAAACCGGTTTTGGCTGTTTAAACATTCTTTAATGCATTGTAGAAACATTATTCCATTTAAGTGCTGTCCAATTTTACTTTCACAGAGCCCCAGAAGTATAGTTAATTACCAGGTATGTGCCTCAATTCAACCATCATTCTTTTTTCATGGACCATTTCATTATTATTAGCCATGACTTTTTAAAAAAATCTTTATTGTTGAAAGTATATCCTCCTTTTCCCCCCATTGACCCCTTTCAGTCCTCCCCCGCCCCCACCTCAGGCCTTTACCACACTATTGTCTCTGTCCATGGGTTATGCATATACGCATGCAAGTTCTTTGGTTGATGTCTTCCCACCTACCCAATCTCTCATGGACCATTTTGATTCCTCTGAATGAATGAGTGAGGCTTAGATTTCCCAAACTTTTCATGTTATAATTATGTCTTCATAAGCTTCTCTGATTGACTTCATGATCTGGCTTTTTATTGACCTTGCTGCCTATTCTTACCCATGTTCCTTTCCTCATTGACTTCACCTCTACTGAATCTGAGAACTCTCCTCAGATATGACTCAGGTAGACCACCTTCACTTGTGTCCCCTGCTCACCACCTTCTTCAATCCTGTCACTGAAAAGATGATCAGCAGACATTAATTTGCAGACGCCAATCTACCTCTTTCAAGCCTGTAGCCATTTCACACAGCTATTCAGATGTTACAGGTACTTGAAAGATCAGGAAACAGTTACTTGGTATCCGTTGTAATACATTTCTTCCCCTCTCAATTGGACATTAAGACCTATTCATAGCATAAGCTTTAGGTTTTGAGATTTTCACAACATAAAGCCCATCACTGATAGAGTAATGAAGGAAATGTTCCACATGTTAATATATAGTTGAGAAAAGAGAGCATTGTAGATTTATTTTTTTTAATTCAGGGCCTTAAGTATTAGTGATTATTTGTACCTTTATGTTTTTGGCAAGTACACATGATTAAACTCTTTATAAATTCAGAAAATGAATAATGTCTTAAAATCAAGGAAAGCCCTAAGGCATCAGAGAGATTGTTTTTTTTTCAGTATCATGAAGGAAAATGGTTGCCAGCAAGCAGTGTGGCCAGGTTATCCAAGGAGACAACTGTCTCTGCTCCCCAGGGACCAGCTTCGGAAGCTTCCTTGCTGTCCAGAGCTGCTTCACTGATTCACTGTACAGGCTGGCTTTCCCTGCAGCAGTCAGCATTTAAAAATTTGTCTTCAGCCCTGCTTGTCAGCAGTCAGCTTCAGTTGGATAAAGTAATTTCATTTTCATATTTGCTCATTTCATTCATTCACTCAATCAACAGACTATCAATCTCCTATCATATGCCAAGAACTGTGTTAGGTTCTGGAGATGAAAAAATAAGATAATGGTTCCTTCTAGCACTTGAAGAGCTTACAAACTAGTGATAGAGGAAGATGTACCAATAACTCAATAAAAATAATGCTTTGACTTTATTTGTATTATTGGAATTTTATAAATCCATTCATGTACACAAAGTGCTCACATAACCATGCTGGTATGTTCTGCAACTTTTAAGTGAAATGATGTAAAACAAAAACAATTTTACCATATAGATTAATTAATAAGATAAGAGTTAAGTTCCTGTGGACATTAGGACACAACAAAATGATGTTGAATTTGAGGACCTGCGGTACATTAAAAATTGAAATACACCTTTAAGGAAAGTCTAGGGATATGAGAAATCCACATGAATGTGTAAGTTATTTAGAGAGTTAACACTGAAGATTTGCATTCTGAAAACAGCTTTGAATCTTAGATGCAGATGACCTTTGTTTTAGTTGCTTATAAAATTTATGCAGAGGTATCTTCTAACAGGGGTTAGTAACTTGGGGAGGGGAGTGCTGCAAATTAAGATCCTATTGGTGGGAGGTCCATTTTTTCTGTTCTTCATGCTATAGTCTGAAACAGGAGCTACAGGATGGGATGACTAAAACAATTTACTTCCTCTGGGTACCCATAACCCTATATTGGCATAGGCATGGCTTTCTAAGTTGTTCCATCATCATTTTCACCACCAGGGTTCAGTGCAACTTTTCAGTTAGCCAGGGCCCCTAGAAATGGTGCCGAAAAGTACTGTGGCTTAAAATATAATACTTATAGTTTACTATGAACTTATTGCTTAAAATGTATCCTATTTAATATTCACAATCACTATGAAATTCATAAATTTCAGGTGTATTAAAAATAGGTCTCTGTGTCAGATTTGTGGTATTCTTTTGTTTAGATGAAATCTTTATTGTTCAGATTATTACAGTTGTTCCTCTTTTTTCCCCCCATAGCTCTCCTCCACCCAGTTCCCACCCCACCCTCTTCCCCTTCCTGTACCCCCACACCCCTTTCTCCCCAAGATTTGTCAGTCCACTCTCTTTCTATGCCCTTGGTTCTATTATATGCACCAGTTTACGCTGTTCATCAGATTTTTTATTCACTTGATTTTTAGATTCACTTATTGATAGATGTGTATTTGCTGTTCATAATTTTTATCTTTTCCTTTTTCTTCTTCTTCCTCTTCTTAAAGAATACCTTTCAGTATTTCATATAATACTGGTTTGGTGGTGATGAACTCCTTTAGCTTTTTCTTATCTGTGAAGCTCTTTATCTGACCTTCAATTCTGAATGTTAGCTTTGCTGGATAAAGTAATCTTGGTTGTATGTTCTTGGCATTCATCACTTTGAATATTTCTTGCCACTCCCTTCTGGCCTGCATAGTTTCTGTTGAGAAATCAGCTGACAGTCGTATGGGTATCCCCCTTGTAGGTGACTGGCTGTTTTTTTCTTGCTGCTTTTAAGATTCTCTCTTTGTCTTTTGCCCTTGGCATTTTAATTATGATGTGTCTTGGTGTGTCCTTGTTGGATTCCTTTTATTTGGGGTTCTCTGTGCATCCTGGACTTGTAAGTCTATTTCTTTCACCAGGTAGGGGAAGTTTTCTGTCATTATTTCTTCAAATAGGTTTTCAATATCTTGCTCTCTCTCATCTTCTGGCACCCCTATAATTCGGATGTTGGTACGCTTGAAGCTGTCCCAGAGGCTCCTTACACTATCTTCGTATTTTTGGATTCTTTTTGCTTTTCTGGCTGGGTATTTTTTTAAAAATATATTTTATTGATTTTTTTACAGAGAGGAAGGGAGAGAGATAGAGAGTCAGAAACATCGATGAGAGAGAAACATCGATCAGCTGCCTCCTGCACACCCCCCACTGGGGATGTGTCCGCAACCCAGGTACATGCCCTCAACCAGAATTGAACCTGGGACCCTTCAGTCAGCAGGCCGACGCTCTATCCACTGAGCCAAACTAGTTTCGGCTGGTTCGGTATTTTTTGCTTCTTTGTATTTCAAATCTTTGACTTGATTCTTGGGATCCTCTTGTCTGCTGTTGGATCTTTGTATATTATTCTTTATTTCAGTCAGTGTATGCTTAATTTCTAGTTGGTCTTTTTTCATATCCTCTTACTAAATTTATCGGCGGTTTCTAGAAAATTCTTGACAAACCTTAATACTATGGTTTTGAACTCTATATCCAGTCGTTGGCTTTCCTTCATTTCAGTCATTTGTGACCTGTTTCTTTGTCTCCACATTTTGGCTGCTTCCCTGTGTTGATAGAGTGGCTTTGTGTGCTAGGTGTCCTATAGGGACCAGTGGCTCAGCCTCCCCAATTACCTGAGGTGGACACTGTTGGTGCAGCCCTTTGTGAGCTTTGTGCACAGTCTTGTTGTAGTTATGCCTTGATTGTTGTAGGTATCACTGGGAGGAATTGACCTCCAGACCAATTGGCTGTGAGAATCAGCTGTGTCTGCAGTGGGAGAACTTCTGTGCTGAAGACACCCTTCTGGGGCAAGACTTGCTTCAGTGGGGCTTTGGTGCTCATTGAGTCTGCCCCCTGAGTGTGTCCCTTATGGATCTGAGGAGTTGTAATCTGGATGGTCTCACTCTGACCACTGGGTACACTGGCTCTTGGATCTAAGGTGGTTTAATTTAGCCTCTGCCTGAGGCTACCCGACAGGAGCTATGAAGATATCTGCAGATTCCCCTTCCTTGTTTGGGGTTTGGAGGTGCCCAGATGAGTCCCAGCTGTGAAGCAATGCAAGCTGCTGTGGGGCCTTGGGCCTTCTCTTGGAAGTTCTGGGTCTGTCTGTCCCAGCTGCAGTTGTTAGATAATGTTCATATTGCAAAGGGCCAGGGCATTCATATGCAAAAGCCTCTGCAGCAGCTTGGGTGGGGTGGGGTCTCAGGGAAACAACAGGGTGGAGCAAGCAGCTATGGCTGATCCTCAGCCCTGCGCTAAGGCCCGCCCCCCCCTCTCTGTGTCCCGGTAATTGCTGCAGGCACCCCTGAGAGAAAGCCGCCCTCGAGTTCTGAGTTCTGCCTGCTGCCAGACAGTCCAGGTTCTCCCTGTATGAGTCTAGGTCCCCAGAGACTCACCTGGAACTGGAGTTCAGAGCAGTAGGGGGCTTGTGACTCCCTCCTGCCAGCCCTTGCCGTGTGTGCCTCTGTACCTCTGCACTTTACCTCCGTACCTCCTCTGAGTCTCAGTGTGCTTTTCTCTTTTTTTCAAGTTGTAGTATTTCCACTCAGCCAGCTTTCCTGTGGTTCTGGATGATGTCCTTTTGTCTTTTAGTTGTTTTTTGAATTTGTTGTGGGAGGCAGCAATTTCCAGTGTTTACCTATGCCAGCATCTTGGTTTCTCCAGATTTGTGATATTCTTATGTCTATGTCTTTTGTCCTATGGTTCATCTTGGCATCAGACATAGGACAGTTCAACATGAGGCCCTTGACCTAAACAGCTCCCAGTGCTAACTAAGAACTGGCAATTTACTACATTGTTTTCAGTGATTGTTCAAAAGGAATCATCAAGGTAAACTTTGTGGATTTTCTTTGGCTAACTCCGTGGTTGGCAAACTGCAGCTCACGAGCCACATGCGGCTCTTTGGCCCCTTGAGTGTGGCTCTTCCACAAAATACCACGTGTGGGTGTGCATTTACAGTGCGATTGAAACTTTGTGGCCCATGCGCAAAAGTCAGTTTTGGGCCTGGGCGAGTCTATTTTGAAGAAGTACTGTTGATATTTGGTTCTGTTGACTAATTAGTTTGCTGACCAATGAACTAACTAGACTCCTTTCAACATTGAAATTCTAGACTTTAGAGACAAGAATAGACCTGGGTTGTGGGGAGGAGATGTGAAAGGCCTGTAAGTGGAAGTATCTGAGTATTGGACTGCCAGCTAGAATTCATAATAATTTCATAGACTTGGGTGATGCTGTCCATAATTTTCTCCGGTATTTCTATGGTACTTATAAAAACAATTGTTTATGTCTAGTAATGCATCTGCAAGTCTTCTTTGATTTTGAAGCCGCAGAACACCTCAACTGATAGCTGGGATTGTTGGAATTTAGTTTTTATTTCTAATAACAAAACATTTTGAAGTCTACATTGAGACTCTGGGAAGGACCTTTACTTCAAAATCCTTACAGCTTCAGGATCTTTCTGACCTTGAAGAAAGGGAAAATGAAGGTATTGTGGTTGCACCACTTCAGAAGCAAAGCTGAAGTTCTGTGCTTTACAGGTGGTGTCATCCTGAGTGCAGGAATCTCGGAGTTGGCATGGCCGAGGAGCGTTTGGGTAAGCTGGAGGAGGGTCTGTTTCTGGAGTGTGTTTGGGTAGTAGGGACCTCTCTTTTTTTCTTTGATTTAAAACTCATCTTTTCAAATACATCATCAAGTTCTCCCATTGTTAAACCACTAACCCTCTGAGCAGAATTTTTCTGCCTTTCAACACCGGTTTTTTGCTTGCATGTTTTTGTTTTTTAATTTTAAGCAATACCTGAAAGAACCATTAACTTTAAAATTTTAGAGATGACTTCTTGCTAGGATGCTTGGAGGAGGGAAATTTTGGTTAAGGTTTTGCTTCAAATACTGATCTTGTGTAGCCTTCCATTAAAATTACCTTCCAAAGATTTAAATACTCTCATGAAAATATTCAGTCCTTTGCCTCTTATAGAGGGGCTAGAGGAGAAAGAGTCAAATGTAAATAGGATATTCTGATCAGTACTGAGTTTTTTCCCTAAAATCTATAGCACTTTGGCTTAGGGTTTTAAGTCAGAGGCAGGGCTGTTTGTGGATGGAGTGGATTAACTGCTGCCCTGGCCTGCTTGGGTTGCATAAGTTCCTCCCCCCGCCCTCCCCCATCCCCTGCAATACCCTCGAGATCTCTTGGCATCAAAGGGTCAGGAGGGGGACACCTTTGAGGCCTCCCCTGCCTTCCTCTCCAAGCTGGAAAGGGAGACAAGGAGGGAGGCCCTGATGAGATATATGCCACAGTACAGAGCCGCCTGGGTTACCTATAGTACCCCCCACACCCCCATCCTATCCCAACCTCACTGCATGCCCTATAGTGGTCCCTTCATGGGCTCAGTCTCTTCTAGGCTCCTTGGAGACATAGCTCCCTTGACTGACCATGCTAAACCCATTGTTAGTTCTGGTCACATAGCCAGAGATAAGAAAAGTCTGAAGTTGATCCAGAGGGACCTCAGCAATTTCGATGGGCCTTCTACCTGCACAAATTTCTGCAGGCCTGCACCTCCTGCCTGGCCCCAGCACCTCCCCACTCAGCTCTCCCTTTTTCCTTGCCTGCACTCCCATTGGAGGGGCCAGCAGGGGCAGACCACTCATGCAGCCCCCAGCTCCAGCTCTGTCTGTGCCCTACATGGTAGATGCCCATATGCTGCACCCACGGGGAGAGGTGCTCTGCTCCAGGCACCTAGGCAACAGCCGGGGCAAGTGGGCTGTTGCCCAGGCTGAGGTGGTGCCCAAGATGGGGCTAAGCTTGCCCAAGGGTAGTAGCCAGAGGAAGCCCCCCACCCTCACCCCCATCCCCAGCCCCAATCAGGTAAATGTGTATATGTGGGTATGCTTTGGAAGTGAAAACTTTCTAGGGGTGGTTTAACATATTCCAAAAGCACATAAGGAAATGTGATAGGTGGATTTGAGTCCTGATGTACTGTCAGGGGAAGTTATTCTGATACTAGTAGCCCATCCTGCGATATCGTGTGCAGTAGTCCACCTGCTGCTGCTGCGGGCTCCGGGGGGAACCGAGGTGCACCACAGGGAGCTGCGAAGCTTCCACAAGAGGCTGAATCGAGCCACCAGCGCTCACAGGAGCCGGGAGGGACTCGCGCCAATTCTGCGGGAGGCCAGAGGGAGCCTTGCTGCTTCCACGGGATGCGGGCCCACAGTCTCCTCTCCAGGCTTGTGCTCCATTGCAGAGGCTGCCAGCGAGCCCTGTCCTTGTCTGTGTCCGCTCTGGCTCCAGGGGGCCGGCCCAAGTCCAGCACGACGGCTTGCCAGCCCTCCTGTCTCTGTCTCCATATTAGCTCAGGCCTCACCTGTGCGCACAACCTCCTGGTGTATGGTCATGACCCGTTATGGTGTCCTGGCCTAATTTGCATATTTCCTCTTTCTCTCTCTCTCTCTCTCTCTCTCTCTCTCTCTCTCTATATATATATATATATATATATATCCCATGTAATAAAAATCTACTATGCAAATTGTCTCCTTGACCAGAAGTTCAACCAGGGGGTGGGGCCGGCTGGCTACCTGCCATAACCTACTTTTAGTTAAAAAGTTTTAATTTCAAACCATTCTTTGTGGTTACTTCAAGTCAGCATGGCTTAGTTTGTTGAACTTTGTCCCATGCATCAGGAGGTGAGGGCAAATGCCCAGTTTCAAATTCAATTCTAGTAGGAGAGCTGGCCGTAGGCATCTAGTCTCTCTCTCTCTCTCTCTCTCTCTCTCTCTCTCTCTCTCTCTCTGTGTCTCTGTGAAATCCAGAACTAAAAAAAATAATCAAGCATTTTTATTAAACACACAACAAAAATCCCTTCCTAACTGTTGGCCAGCTATCAAGGAGTTGCTGGAGATAACGAAGAATGTGTGAGCAGTAACTGCCTATGACTTCCCTCCTCAGGACTTTATTTCTGGAAACGTACTGGTGGGGCCACTGCTCCATTCACTTGTCCTGCCTCAGCCTCTGTGGACCCCACTGCGGGTCATGTGTGTGTTCCTCCGCTCCCTCCAGCTCAGCCCAGCACCAAACCTACCTACTTACTTCTGTGTCCAACACAGATCCTTTGACGCATGATTCCAAGTGAATGTACTGGTTCCTCTACTCCTGCAAAGAGAGGAGAGTCATTACTACATCACATTAAGTCAGTGAGAGTTAAATGCCTGAGTGAGTGAAAGAAATTCTGAGTGAATAAGATTTAATAATAGACCTAAATGACCACAGATAACTGCTGGTGGCTTAGCAATCTGAGATGCAGAATGGTGCCAACCACACAGAGGACAATAGCACAGCGTCCCCTAGTGGAGCAGTGGGACTGGGAAACAGGACAGCATGTTTTGTGGCAGGAGAAACAAGGGAAACGCAGAATTCATATTTATCTGTTTTCTAGGAGGGCTTTTTCTGGAGAAAGCAGCCGCCTTGGCTAAGGGATACATTTAGACCTCTCAATGCCACATACAAGCAAAACATGGCACAGACGCTACATGACAAGGATTGTCTAACGAGGATGAGATTTTCTATAAGAATAAAGGGTAAATGGGGACAATTTGGAATTCTTATCTGAAATGGTTAGGTGGGATTCTAGGCAGAGTGCAAGGGCCTCCAATTCCTATGTGGTTAATTAGTTTTCGGATGCTGTTCTCTTGGTGCCTGCCCAAGTTGCCTCCCAAAGTTCCTTACTGAGAATGAAAGCAAGTGTTTTTCTCTGTGTTGACCAGTGAGCCAGCAAATACATAGTGTGCTTAAGGCACAGCCTGGGAATGGGGATCAGTGAGTGTGGGGAATCCAGGAGGTGAGGAACAACAAATGGGATCGTCCTGGAGACTCATTTCCTGACCCCTTTCAGTGGCTCACCAGATCGCTAGCTCAGCAGGTACCAGCACATAATGGAAAAAGAACCCCCTTTTCCAATGAGATAATTTCTTTCATCCAACAGCTTTCATGGTGGTGGTATAGATGTCCCTGCCTCACCTTGCCTATAAGCATGATGCATTCCATGCAGGCTCCCTCTCCACAGGACCTGTAGCCATGGGACACATGGTCCAACTAAGTCTGGCCTAATCCTCTTCTATGGAAGCACCGGGAGGTGGCTGAGGTGGGGACCTAGATGATGCACGGCGGAGGGGACAGCAGTCACAGGAGGTAGCTGCTGCCAGCTCCTCCCCTACATTCCCCCCAACCAGGCACTGAGCTCCTGGGGCCATTAGGCAGTGATGGCGAACCTGTTGAGCTCTGTGTGTCAGCATTTTGAAAAACCCTAAATAACTCTGGTGCCATGTCACATATAGAAATTTTTTGATATTTGCAACCATAGTAAAACAAAGATTTATATTTTTGATATTTATTTGATATATTTAAATGCCATTTAACAAAGAAAAATCAACCAAAAAAACGAGTTCTTGTGTCATAGGTGTGCCTCACTGCCGTAAGGGGCTCCATGGCTCAGATCCAAATAGTGTGTGTTGTACGTTGACCACAGATGGAGAAGAGGGGAAGATGGTGAGGAAGAGGAGGAGAGGACGAGGAAGAGGCCGACTCAGCCAGTGACTGCAGGGAAAGCAGCTTCAGGAGGCACAGCGCCTACAGGTACCCACCCAGCCCATGGCTGAGGGCTCTTGCCCACCTCCTCTGCCCTCACCCGAGCTCTCCCAAACCCGAACCCCAACCTCCACTCCCCCGACTGAGGAGAAATGCCAGGGCACATCGAGTGACACTCACACACAATAGAAACAAACACAACACAACACAACAGCACACCTACATCTACCAGAGGACAGAGCAAATTGTTCATGGAGGTTGCCTTGTTTCAGTTTGCAGGCCACATACTGGCTCGCTCTTTCTCTGCCCCCAGCCCTCCCATTTTCCTCTTTAATGCTGTTCTCTTGGTGCCTGCCCAAGTTACCTCCCAAAGTTCCTTACTGAGAATGAAAACAAGTGTTTTTCTCTGTGTTGACCAGTGAGCCGGCAAATACATAGTGTGTTTAAGGCACAGCCTGGGAATGAATCAGGTGAATTATCACATTTGTTTTGGCTTTGCTTGCAGTGTCTCCATGAGGCAGGACCAAAACTTTGGCACATGGATCCATTGCATTCATTTTTTCTCCCCTTGTGTTGGTTTGGTATTTTGGGATGAAAGAAGCCTCTTGTTTTGCAAACCTCTCTGTGTTTCTAATGTGGTTTCCTTTAGGTTTATATTATATATCTGTTCTTTAAAAGGGACTTAAGGATTTAGAGAGGTTGTCTCCCTCCCTGTTCCCTCTTTTTCTCTCTCCCTCTCCCTCACTCTCTCCCTCTCCCTCTCTCCTCTTTCTTACACACACACACACACACACACACACACACACACACACTCCCCTTTGCACGCCTAGCTGTGTGGTTTTAAAATTATGTTGAGGAAATGGATCAGTTTGGGTTATGTCAACCTAAGAAATATTCAAACGTGTAAGAACTTTTGTGAGTTTATTTGAGCCAAACTGACAATTGCTGGGAAGCAGAATCTCAAAGGATTGAGAAAATGCTCCAGAGAATGGCAGTTTCTCACCTTATTTGATACATTACAATCCAAATAAGACTTACATGTATTAAATCCATTGGTGATAGAATAAAAAGTAAAATGATAGACACATACTTCTTTTTTAAAAATATATTTTATTAATTTTTTTATATATATATTTTTATTGATATTTTACAGAGAGGAAGGGAGAGAGATAGAGACTTAGAAACATCGATGCGAGAGAAACATCGATCAACTGCCTCCTGCACATCTCCCACTGGGGATGTGCCCGCAACCCAGGTACATGCCCCTGACCGGAATCGAACCCGGGACCCTTCAGTCCGCAGGCCGACGCTCTATCCACTGAGCCAAACCTGTTAGAGCGGCACATATTTCTTTTACATAGGTGGGTACAAGATAGTTAATAGTGAGCAACTAGTTCAATAACAGTGAGGGCATTTGTGGTCTCCCTTCTAATGTGGTATCTGTGCTTTGAGGGGTCTAGAAAAAGGAAATTATTTTGAGATTCCAAAGGAATGTTATGGTAGATGCAAAAAGACAACATACAGGCTTAGTAAGGTGAAAATTGAACTTAGTCAGGTAAGATTCTAGCCTAGAACGTGACTACTGCTTTTAGTTTTAAATTCAGCCCTAGCCAGTTTGGCTCTGGGATAGAGCGCTGACTTGTGGACTGAAGGGTCCGGGTTTCATTCCCGGTCAGGGCACCTGTCCATATTGTAGGCAACTAATCAATGGTTCTCTCTCATCCTTGATGTTCCTCTCTCCCTCTCTCCTTCTCTGTCTGAAATCAATAAAAATATATATTTTTTAAACAGTTTTAATTTCAGATCATCCTTTGTGGTTATTTTAAGTCTCTGAGTTAGTAAGGCTGCCACACAGGCACGGGAAGAAGACCACGGCCCCAGCACCGCTCGGTATACAATGTTTCATTTTAGCTTGCCATTGTACACTCAATCTTTAACTTAAGGATCAATATAAGTCTTTGTAAATTTAGTTGGCATTACTAAATTATTTTCTTAATGATTTTTATCCAATTAGAGTCTTAATCGGAAATAACTTTGTCCCCTCAACCCCAGGCAAGTCCTTGCTGGCTTTATGCTTAAAATTCCAAAAAATATAGGAGAGGTCAGAGAGTTGTTGGCTGGCTTACCAGAACTCATTGGAAAATGCAACCAGACTTTGTCAAAAATAAAATAAGGTGGCAGAGAACTATGGGCTCTTTGAATGAACCGGAATTACAGCAAATTTCAAGAGCTTGCTTTCAATGGCATTTGTGGCTATGAGTTGGTTTATTACTTTCACATCAGTGGTTCTTTAATAAATAGTATAAGAGTAAACAAATAACAAAAATTATGTTTTCTTATTCATTTATTTCCCAGAAAAACAAGCCACTTGATCTTTGAATTTGTTAGCTGTTTTCAGTTGATTTTTTTAAGTCTCTGCCTTAAATGGTTTTGTTAGTGTAAGCATGTCAAACTTGCAGCCGGCAGGCCGCACATGCCTCATTCCCGCCAGCCACGAGTTTGACATGCTTCCTCTAGGGGAGTGTTCTTTCTTGCTGTTTTATGGCTAGCCAGCATTCCCATGGGCATAGACATCATTAATTAGTCAGAACAATAATACTTATACTATGATGTAGATTTTCCCAGCCAACAAGAAAGGATTTTGGAATTTTCAGTTATCTGGAGCTTGATTTGAGTTTCTGATTTTTCTTTCATCATTTTTTCCTTGTAGATGGAGTCCTAGAACATAATTTCATTTTTTTAATTAACTGACCTTATCTGGGGCTCTTCAAGTTCTTCGTCTCTGGTGGATTATGGATCAACTGCCTGGGGTGGTTGGAAATACACAGATTTTATCCTGACAGCCCCAAGCTGTGAATTAATTGTGGGGTCTGGCTGAGAAATGTTCCTTTATAAAGGTAATAAATAGCCTGGCTGCATCAACCTATGAACGATCAGATCATGGTTTGATTTCCCGTCAGGGCAGATGCCCAGGTTGCAGGCTCAAACCCCAGTGTGGGGTGTGCAGGAGGCACCCAGTCAATGATTATCTCTTGTCATTGATGTGTCTATCTCTCTCTCCCTCTCCCTACTTTTTGAAATCAACAAAAAATATATTTTTAAAAGGTGATAATTCTTTTATTCTCTAAAGATTAAGGAAAGTTATTTATGTATATGCTATTTTCAGTTAGCTTTATATTAATCAAGAGACCTGAGACGATTTCTCAACCCACTAATCACTGAAGTTCAAAACCATTCCTGAAGGGTAGTTGGAGTCTGTATTAGTTTGATAGGTCTAGCGTAACCAAGAACCACAAACTTAGCTTAAGTCCAAAATTGAAATGTTACGGTTCAATATCTATGTCACCCCAACCCAAATTCATATGTTGAAACCCAATGACCAATGCAAGAGTATTATTTCATTTGGCAAGTAATTAGGGTTAGAGGAGATCATAATGGTGAAGCCCTCATGAATGAGAATAGTGTCCTTGTAAGGGTCATGAAGAGCTTGCTTCCTCTCTGTCTACTCTCCATGTGAGGATGCCGTGTGATATCAGTTGTGTACTGTAGGCAACCGATATATTTCTCTCTCATATTGATGTTTCTCTCTTTCTCCCCCTCTCCCTACCCCCTTGTCTCTCTTTAAAATCAATAAACATATCTTTGGGTGCGAATTTAAAAAAAAAAATCAAACATGGATATTGAGAATTTCAAGAAAATGGCAACATTTTTGAACTGTAAAGTGTGTCCCACTCCACACCACTGTAACTGGTGTATTTTGTAGGTCAGCTATTTTTCCAGGAAGCAGTATGGCCATGGGAGGAAGACTGTCAGATTTCAGCTTTGAAGAGGAGCTCAGATTGCCAGACTGGACTAGCTCTTCTGAATTTCCTGAGAATAAAGTATGGTAGCAACCATCTCAGGTAGAAACTGTAGCTTAACTCTAACCCTGCTGTTTGGCTTAACAATAGAAAAGTTATTTTGATTTTCTGAATTATAGAAATCATCCCATTCGATTGAATGCCTTATTGATTGTAATGTGAATATCCCATTGATTGTGATCTTACTGGTTTTAGGAAGCACATTCTTCTAGTCCCCAAAACCAGGACAGCACATTTACTCTAAATTGCCTCGATGGCTCTAGATAATGTGTTCCTGGTGACTCAGTGGTCCCAAGAGCCAGGGCTCTAGATAATCTGTTTCTGTTAAGGCACTGATCCTGAGATCCAAAACTATAATTAACATGCTTAATTCTGCTTCTGCAAACTAATTTATTGCCAACCAGGTTCCTCATCCCAAACCCTGGGATGTAGTCAATACCTTTGTGATTTTTGCCTCTATAAATCTGGTATTGCGGCCATCTTATCAATTTGAGATTTGGGAGAGTGAAATGCCCCCTCAGAGCCCCGGATTGCAATAAACGTGACTCTTTAATTCGACTTCTTGAGGCGTCCTTCTGTGATTCGTGGGGTACATTATAACAAGATGCCAGGCCCTGTGGCTTTCTTGGAGAGCTCTTCAATACTCCCCTCCTCCCACCTTCTTTTACACCCCCTCCCCACATCCCACCATGCCTGGGCTCTGGGGCCACCCAAGTGTGCAGTCCAAATCCTGCCTCACTGTGAGTGGAGAGGGGAGACCCAGAGGGAGATAGTTATCTTTTCTGCAGGTGAAAGGAACCATTTAGTCGCTGGTGATTTTGGGGAAAAGGCTCCCTCTTCTGTAGGCACTTCAGCCCAAGAATAATAAAGGTTGCCTAAATAAAGGTTAGAACTTGAGGAGGGGGAGGGCTGCTTGGTTGCTAAGGGGCACATGCAGGACATGGCTGCCAATTGTGACATGGCTGCCAATTGTGACATGGCTGCCAATTATTGGGCTCCTGCTCAGCGCAGGGACTTGGTCCCACTTCTCTGGGTTGCGTGTACGTGCCCCAGTATTTTGGATCGCTCCTTGTGCTCCAGTCTCCTGGATCGCGTATTGTGCTCCATTATTTTGGATTACCTCTTGTGCCCCAGTCTTCTGGGTCACTCTCCTTGCCCCATTCGCCTTGGTGGCTCACTGTGCCCCGGACCTCTGCCTGTCATGTCCGGGCTGCACATGTGGGCCCCACGGTTCCTGTTCCTATGGCAGCTGTTGTGGCTGCAGGTCCAGGCAGCTCCGATTCCGGAGGTGGCCATGGACTCTCTCCTGCTGACCCCCATGCCCCTGGGGCCCACCAAGCCCTGGTCTTGGGATCAGCAAAATCCTGCACACCTTGAACTTTCTTCTGTCAACCATGAAGTCTCAGCTGTACTTGCAGAGGCCCCTGAGAAAACGGAACCTTCTCCAAACCCTCAGGAGGCTTTAGTTCAGCTTCCACCCCAACAAGAAGCTGCAACTCAGCCTGCAGTGTCCTCTGAGCCGTTGAAATTTTTGTTGGACCACCACGGAGATCAAGATAAACAGCAACCCTATCGTGAATATGTTCGCTCTTCAAAGAGATCAATTCTCCCTTCTGTGCCTCTTGAAGAGATAAAAAATTCTCACATCCATCAGGCTCAGCAGCCAACCTTTCCACCCGTGGACCTGGGACTCAACATCACTCCTGAACACACTTCGGGGGCTGCGGCTACAGCCCTGCAGCAGACTGCAGCTCCACCAAAGCCCTCTGAGGTGACATTTCAACAGGAAGCGGGGGTTCAGGGTCAGTGGCCAACCATCCCACCCGTGGACCTTGGACTCACCATCCCTCCTGAACACACTTTGGGGGCTGCGGTTACAGTTCTGCAGCAGAATGCAGCTCCTTCAAAGCCCTCTGAGGTGACATTTCAACAGGAAGCGGGGGTTCAGGGTCAGTGGCCAACCATCCCACCCATGGACCTTGGACTCACCATCCCTCCTGAACACACTTCGGGGGCTGCGGCTACAGCCCTGCAGCAGAATGCAGCTCCTCCAAAGCCCTCTGAGGTGACATTTCAACAGGAAGTGGGGGTTCAGGGTCAGTGGCCAACCATCCCACCCGTGGACCTTGGACTCACCATCCCTCCTGAACACACTTCGGGGGCTGCGGCTACAGCCCTGCAGCAGAATGCAGCACCTTCAAAGCCCTCTGAAGTGACATTTCCACTGGAAGTGCTGGTTCAGGCTCAGTGGCCAAACATTCCACCCGTGGACCTGGGACTCACCATCACTCCTGAACACACTTCGGGGGCTGCGGCTACAGCCCTGAAGCCGAATGCAGCTCCTCCAAAGTCCTCTGAGGTGACATTTCCACAGGAAGCACCGGTTCAGGCTCCTCAGCCAACCTTTCCACCTTTGGACCTGGAGATCACCATCACTCCAGAACCGACTTTGGAGGCTGATGTTACAGCCCTGCAGCAGACTACAGCTCTTGCAAAGCACCCCGAGGTGACACTTCAACATCCAGAACTTGCTCAGGTGACGCAGCCAACTTTTCCTGAGGTCACAGCCACAGGTCTACTGTTCAACCTAGAAGTCACCATAACTCCGCCTCCACAGACATCAGAGACAGTTCCTCCAATGACTGAACAGAGTGCCACCATGAACATCTGTGAGCTCTGTTCCTGCAGTAATGGGACACTGTCGTGTATTGGTTTTGACTCAAAGCAGAGGCTCGACAGAGTGCCAGTACCAGAGCCCAGCACCTATAATGGCACCTTCACCATCTTGTAAGTATTGCCTTTCCTCATTTGCTCTCTGCATCCTGGCTGACATGGCAGCCTTTTCCTTGAGGTCTTCCTGGGCCTTCCTCATCTCCCCCAAACCATGTTGAATGACTTTGTTTTTATCTTTGTTTGATAGCTCTTCCTTATCTTTATTCTTCTTAATACTTTGTTCCCCCTTAACCAGTCTTTTGCTTGTAATTGCCCATATTATTTTTCCAAATTTTTAGCCCTAGCACTTCATTCCTTAACCTCTACTGTCCTCCCACTTATGCTTCATTCTCTTTATAGCCACATGGCCCTCTCCCAGACTCATTGGTGGTGATACAACAAAGTCGTTAGGAGTAGAGATTCTACAACCAGAGTGACTGGCTTTGAACCCACTACGCCTTTATTAGTGTTGAGACTCAATTTCCTCACCTGTAAAATGAAGATTATATAGTTACCTTTACATAGGATTGTTGTGAGTTTTAGGAGAGTTAATGTGTGTGTGTGTGTGTGTGTGTGTGTGTGTGTGTGTATACATATATATAATTTATAAAATTTCCTAACATATGTCTGTGTTCGCTATTATTATTTGATCCCTCAGTCATATCTAGAACTTATCTTTGTCCCCTGGCTTTCTATATAAATGACCCATTTTGTTCCCAGCCCAGGTTTAAGTACTGTGTGAGCCACAGAAGTATGACTTTGTCTATGGAACATGACAGTGGTAGGGGGGAAGAAAGGGAATATACATAAAAAAGGAGGTGATATATAATTAAGCTCTGAAAGAAATACAGGCCAGAGGTGCTATAATACAGCAGAATCTTTAGTTATTGGTGTAAGGAAGTCAGGGAAAGCTGCATGGATAACCCAGAAGTTTAGCTGGGACTTAAGGGAGGCTATGGTTTGGTAAAATAGTGAGTACAGTAGGGCAAAGGCATGGCTACAGGAATGATCATGACTTAATAGACCAGTCTGGTTATAAAGAATTGATTTAGGAAGTAGTGATAAATATGATGATGAAAACTCTTGACTATCAGATCTAGGGGTTTCGAAGTTACACTGAAAAAAGGAGCTCTAGTGAAAGTTTTCAAGTGAGGAAGACAGATGAGTAAAAAAAAAAAAGGGGGGGTGGGGATTATTTCAGATTCCATAGGTAGAGTGATCTAGAAAGGAAATCTTGAGTCAGGGAGACCAAGTAGAATACTCTAGGAGTTCAGTGAGAAGACTCTGAATCAGAATGTTGTGATAGAAGAAGAAAGAAAATCCTCAGAACACTATAAAGGAAGAACTGACAAGCTTTAGTAATTGACTGGAGTGAGGATGGGATGTACAGTAAAGAGAAAGATCAAGTATGACCCTGGAAAATTTCTGTCCTGGATGATGAGGAGAATGATGGTGGTATGACAGGTGGGCATACAGCAGTTGTGAAAGAGAGCCAGGTTTAGGAGGTGAGCTCAGTTTGGGCTTCTTTCATTGGTGAGCATAAAGCAACAAGAAGGCTTCTGCTTGAGAGGAGATGTCCACTAGGCAGAGGGGCAGACAGATAACTGACTTTTTCTGACCTTCCTGAAAAATATGTAAACTGAATAGGTAATTTATTGCTGAGGGATGAGGACAAAGCTAAAGATTCAAAGTCATCCACTGAGTTAGTGTTTGAAACTGAACCTCAGGAATTTAACAGCTTGTTTTAAACACTTGTAATTCATGGACACATGAATTCTCACTGTTTGTGGGTTTTTTAAAAAAATACATTATTATTGATTTCAGAGAGGAGGGGAGAGGGAGAGAGAGAATGATGAGGTCAATGATGAGAATCAATGATGAGATGAATGATGAGAATCATTGATCTGTTGCTTACTTCACGCCCCCTACTGGTGATGTAGCCACAACCCAGGCATGTGCCTTTGACCAGAATTGAACCTGGGACCCCTGAGTTCACAAGCTGATGCTCTATCCACTGAGCAAAACCAACTGGAGCTCACATTATATCTTTATTAATTGTGCAAACTGGAAAGCTGACAGATGTGGAGATTAGAAAGCTTGTGTTTCCTGCATTTAAATATCAAGGTTGTAATGTTTTTTTTACTTTTTCTGTTCATTTGTTTCTTACTTATTCAATGATACTAACTGTTTCTTTGCAGAAACTTGCAAGGAAACGCCATTTCTTACATTGGTAAAGATACGTGGAAGTCATACCATTTGGTTGAGAAACTGTGAGTATATTCTCTCCATACGTAAATTAAAAAAAACTAACTGCATTGTAAGAACTTCTTGGCCCAGAATTTTGAGGTCAGTAGCTCTGAGAAAAGGTATTTCCTACTCTGTATCCCAAATCAAGTCTATTGATTGCAATTCTGTTCATTTTAAAAAATTAAATTTGGTAGGCCCTCTTTATAATCACAGTCAATTGAAACTTATTTTCTTTTATGATAAGCAACACATGATTATTTTTTTTAATATATGAAAATTAGAGAGCAGATATACTGAAAACCCTGCTTGTGTCCTCATCCCCACCCGAAGGTAACTGCTTCTCTATGTTTCCTATATTTCCTTACATATCCTTTTCAATGCATTTGCCTACATACATATTTACAGATAGCAAAATAGGTATGTTATGTGATTTTCATATCTTTCTTTACATAATTGATAACATCCTACGTCTTGATTCTTTCTCCTCATAATATATCTTACACATGTTTCCTTCTTGTTAGAGAGAGGGTTACCCAATTCATTTAAACTGTTTCAGAATATTTCATAGTTTAATAATCCCCCTATTGATGGCTATTTAGATTATGTCCAGTTTTCTTGTTACATGTATTTGATGCAACATACATTCTTGTCCATGCATCTTTGGGACCATGGGCTGGTATTTATGTAGAATAGATATTTAGAAATGGAATTGTTGGGATGAAACTATATTGATACAGCATTTAATTTTCCTTAAAGAAATTATGCCAATTTATACACCACTAAGTGAGCAACTACAGTATTTATTGTCTTCTATCCTTCCATCACTAGATAGTCTCCATTTTTTGGCTGATCCAATGGGTGAATAAAGGCAGTCCCACCTAAGTTTGAATTTTTCTGATTACTTGTGAATTCAGATACTTTTATTTGTTTATTGAACATCTGTTTCTTAAAAATAATATTTTATTGATCCCAGAAAGGAAGAGGGAGAGAGAGAGAGATAGAAACATCCATGATGAGAGAGAATCCATTGATTGGCTGCCTTCTGCACACTCCACACTGGGGATTGAGCCCGCAATCTGGGCATATACCTCTACTTGGGAATCAACCGTGACCTCTTGCTTCATAGGTTGACATTCAAACATTGTGCCCTGCTGGCCAGGCAGGTTTGGAGATTTCTAAGTCAACTTGAGATTTATACCTTGGAAAGAAGAGGTTCCTAACTTAGAGTCAGTGGACCCCCCACACTGCACCATTTCTTACCATTTTTCCTCCCAAATATCTCTTGGTTATGTGCAGAAGCCTATATTCTTGAGGACTATATTTTTAAAAGATGTATAAGTTAAAATATATATGAAAATAAAGGAAAGCTATTATTAAAATGCGTATTTAAAAACATTTTTTATTTTCCTATGATTATTTATTTTTCTATCCTCCCCTGAGGATATTTTCCCTTTGATTTCTGGAGAGAGTGTAAGAGAGAGGTAAAGACAGAGAGAAATATCAATGTGAGAGAGACACATTGATTGGTTGCTTCCTGCAGGAGCCCCTAACAGGCCTGGGCTGGGGAAGAGCCTGCAACCCAAGTATGTGCCCTTGACCAGAATTGAACCCGGGACCTTTGGTCAATAGGCAGACATTCTATCCACTGAGCCAAACCAGCTAGGACTAAAATATTTTTAAAAAATAGATTATTGAAAGGCCAGCCACCATGGCTCAGTGGTTGAGTGTCAGCCTATGCACATCGAAGTCCCTGTGAGATTCCCATTGAGGACACATGCCCAGTTGCAGGCTCAACCCCCAGTGGGCTGTACAGGAGGAAGCTGATCAATCATTCTCTCTCATCATTGATGTTTCTCTCTCTCTTTCTACCTCTTCCTTCCTCTGTAAAATTAACAAAAGTATATTTTTAAATTAAAGCAATAAAAATATTATTGATACTACTTCTCTTTTTTACGTTTTTCTTTAATCCTTGTCCTAAGATATTTTTTCCATTAATATTTTTCAAAGAGAGTGGAAAGAGGGAAAGAGAGAAAGAGAGAGAGAGAGAGAGATAGAAAGACATGAGAAAGAGATATCGATTGACTGCCTCCTGCTGGTTTGGGGCTAGGGATTGAACCTACCACCAAGGTATGTGCCCTTGACTGGGAATTGAACCCATGACCTTTTGGTTTGTTGGCCAGCACTCTAACCACTAAGCAAAACCAGCCATGGCAAATCTGCTCCTCTTATAAGTAACACAATCTGTAGTGGTTGACCTGATAACTATTATAACTTCAATGTAGTGATGAGAATAAATGTTATTTTGAGATATCTGCAACAAATATATTATATGAAAACATCTGTGAATTTATTGGAGACCTAATGAAGTACTATACTGTTAATCCAGTATGGCTTGTTGCCTACATTCACAAGGTAGGGCAATGCTAATTTTTGATAGATGTTTGTGAAAATAGAGATGTAATTTTATTTCCCATTCAGGTTTGGCCCCCTGAATTCAATCCGTACAATGCTATTCACCGACTCTGGCCTGAAGTGGTAATCAGCAAATGAAAATTATATGCACACTTTGGCATGTATTCAAGAAAGTGTAGTTTTCTAGGGAAAGGGTCCATAGTTTTATGAAATTTTCACAGGGCTCTTGTCTCCAAAGATTAATAGTCACAAATGTTGAGGAAAAGAAAGACAGTTCCTTGCCTATAAAGCTGTGCTTATTCTCATGAGTAATAGTAAATGGATGATTTGTTTTAAACAAAAGTAGTAGACTGAAAATGATGTTTGTCATTTTCTGAAATCATGGAAAAGGTATTTATGGAACGTCTGCTGTGTGCCAGGAACTGTTTTATGTGCCAGAATTACATGCTCAAGAACAAAGTAGGCAAATTACTCCATTTTTCAAGGGGTTTACAAGTATATAAAATGAAAATGAATACCTATATATATAAAAGCCTAATATACATATTGTCCGCATGGGATTTCAACTGGGAGGCCGATGGCTTGCTAAGATGTGCGCTGACCATCAGGGAGTGGTGCGAAACAAATGAAGGAAGGCCCTGGCCAGCAGCCAGCAACCAGGGAAGGGAGGCCCTGGCCAGGCAGCCGGAAGGTCCCAATTAGCCCTGATCACCAGCCAGGTATATGGACCCTACCCTATTCATGAACTTTGTGCACTAGGCCTATATTGTGTATATATATATACACACATATATACGTATTAACTAGGTACATATCATTTCAAATATTGGTAAGTTCTTTGGAAAGAAAGAAAGCTGAGTAAAGAAAGTGAATCCATTTTAGAATGCTATATTGTTTGCAAAAGAGGACAGGAGAAGAAAGGTTTGAAAAAAAACACACAGATTATCTTCCTTCGATTAAATAAGAATTAGGGTATTTCGCGGGCACCATTACCCGGGTTTCCCCATATATATTTCTGTGCAGGAAATAATTGTAGTTATTTTGCATTTTGATCCAGATATAACCTTTTCATTTTTCAGAAATCTCAGTGCAAATAATTTGAGAGAATTACGTAAAGATTCATTTGAAGGCCTGGCTTCCCTCCAGTATTTGTAAGTTAATTGTATTTACTTATGAGATTTTAGTTATATTATCTATAAAATAAATAAGGGGTTCAAATGAAAAAATTTCTACAATTTCTTCCAGCAATAAAATTCTACAATTCCATAAGTCTGTGTAGCTCATCTCTAGCATTTAATATCTCCTATGCATTTTCAGTTTCAGTTTTGCCCTCTAGACAAAATATTGATAGGAAAAACTCTTCAGTTATGGAGTAAAAGTGGTGATGAGGTCTGAGTAATGATACACACCATTATGAGCCTTGTTATATAAGGTTTATATACCATCTGCTTATATTTATATTTAGTTTAGGGCCCAAGAATCAAATTGAGCCTATGATTGCTCATTACATTTTTTAAATTTAAATTCTTTATTTTTTAAAGTATTACATAAGTATCCTTTCCCCCCCCATTTACCTCTCCCTGGCCACCTCCTTCCTCCCCCAGATTGTTTGGATCTTACAGCACATAAGTTAAGAAGGATTTTCACACTTTTAAAGGACTTTGAAAGAAAAGAAACAAAGAAGAATATGCAAGACAGACTATTTGTGGCCTGCAAAGCCCAAAATATTTACTTTCTGACCTTTACATAAAAGGTTTTAAAATGTTGATTTAGTCAAATGAGAGGAATTTAGCTTAACCTCAAATTGCCTCCTATAGGACAAGAAACTATAAAGCATTTACATTAATTTGAATGCCATTAACCCAAAATTTTTTAATAATTGATTCTAAATTAGATTAACATTTACAATTAAATGTTTTAGCAGATGACTTATGTAAAAAATATTATTAAGAACATATTATATTATGAAGAGAGCAGACTGGTGTTGAGGATTTCAATGCAAGAATTGGTATACCAATACTAAAAATAAATGTTTAAAATGATGGTTAAGTGGTATTAGAAATGTCTCCACTAAGTAAATATATCAGAAATGCCCCTGACTTGACTTCACTAATTACAAAATAAAAATCTCTTCAGCCTCCTTGTCAAGGAAGAAATGCTTGCCTAGTATCCTATTTACTTAGAAATAGGGAGATGTTGGTTACGATAAAAACTCAACTATGATTCTTTGTCCATGGCACCCAGAGCTGTGTCTGTCATTAATCCTTACTAGGCTAATGAATGATGCTATTTAGCAAATGGATTCTTTCTGCAAATATGGAAGGCTTCAGGCAAGTAGGTATAAAGAGCCTCACATGACACTAAAAATAGTCATTTGTATTATTAAACCTTTCAAACTTCAGAGGGACATCCACTTTTATATTGGTCTTCTTGCTATCTCGCTTTCAAACCTTCCATACAGTTTGGAGGAAATAAAATGAAGTAAATAACTGCTCAATAGGTTATGTCATTCATTACTTCTACTGTGAAATACTTTGTAAGCTACCTATTTGATGCTAGCATAAAATATCCCCATCCATTAAAAAATGCCTATCAATAAGCACTCTAAAACAGAACATGCCAAGCACTGTACCTAGAACTATAGGCACAAGATAGCTATGTCAGGGTTCCTAGCCTTCTGATAATTGATGCTCTCATAGGGAAAATAAACATATCAACTCAAACCACAGAGCACAAGTAATAAATGGAAGACTATGTGCTGCAGTCTCACACAAGAGGGAGCCATGAAATAATAAAACTACATTTCTTTTAAAAATCATTTTTCTCTCTACTTCCCAGCTATTTGTTTATTTGATAAATATTTCAGTTTGCACCTGTTTGCATGTCAGTAGACAATGCTGATGAGCAAGACCCAATCCATACTTTAAGGAGTTTGTACTCAGAGGAGATAGGATGCAAAAATAACTCTATTAAAATTTGGTAAGAAATGAATATATAAATTGGTTTTGGTGACAGCAGAGAGAAAAAAGACTTTATGTTGGATCAGCAAAGATGTCAGTAGAGCAATGCTGTTTGAACACGACCTTGAAGGGCTTTTGGGGATCAATGGACAGACATCTTGAGTAGAATAAGCTTGCAAAAGGAGCTTGGGAAAATATACCTTGAGTAGCTGTAGAGTACACGTAGGCGGAGGAGGAGATTAGAGCCAGATCTTCTGGAGTTTTGAATACCAAGTACCAAGTTATCACACCATTGCTCGAGGAGAAGCTTTAGCCTACAACAGAGTCACTTGGAGGGCTTGTTAAAACCCAAGCTGTACCCTCAGTTACTAATTCAGTCGCTCCACAGTCGGACTGAGAATTTCCATCTTTAATAAGTTCCCAAGTGATGCTGACTTGGTATTTGAGAACCACTTCTGGAGTGTTAATCTGGTGGCTGTGTGCAGGATGGTTTAGCAAAGGCGAGATTATAGATGGAAACACCAGTCAGAAGACAGTTAGAAAAGTGAGGAGAAAAGTGAGAAAAGTGAGGGACTAAAGTGGAATCAATGGAAATAAGACAGTGAATTATAGACAAGGGATGGTGTTTTCAAATAAAAATCCAGCACCATGTTGTGTTGTGTTGTCCGACCACTGTACAACTGAAGCCATTAAATACATGGATATTAAAACAATGTATAATAAGAAATGAATTGCTATTAGTATAATAGAAAGTATCATTAGTTCAACGTTCTGTATTAGTTGAAAGTTCTGTATTATTTAGAGCAGTCACTTCCTTTTAAGTTATGTGAAAAGGCATCATTTATTTCTTCTGGTATTGAATTTGTCTAAAACACAGAAGTAAACCATGGAGGTGTGTAGATGTGAGACTATTTTTTTTAATGTTAGACATTTATAAATGTACACGAAGATATAAACTTTAGCTCATAATCTAAATTTGATGAGACCGCAAAGGGTCTTCTAATTAATTCTTCTGCTCTCAGGAATAAATACCTTCAAAATGTATCCAGATCTATAGTTGTATGTTGTATTTGTGAAGATCCTGATGGTGAGACTTTTGAGTGAGGGCAGTATAATGGGTTCAAGATGGTTCAAATCAAAATTCTTAAGGTTTTCAGTTTAGACTAAACCTGTGTATTCAATATTATTGTAAGCTCTACCAGTTATTCCTACTAATTAGATACTAATAAGTAATTAAACACTATTTTTCTTTTACTTTTTCTAGGGACTTGTCCTGTAATAAGATAGAATTTATTGAAAAGAATGCATTTGATTCATTACCTCTTTTACAATATATGTAAGTTATAAATATAACCTCATTGTGTTTAGGAATTTCATAAAACATAATTGTAAACCTTTTTGTTATTTATTTTGAAGTAAGATTAAAATTTTATTACTAGAAAACTACTAAATTTATGTAGAAAATCCCATTTGTCTCTAGTATAGATTAGTGTGGGAATTCTGTCACATTCCGAATGAACCATTCTATCTGCACAGCAAAAGAAACCATCAACAAAACAACAAGAAAGCCCAGTGCATGGGAGAACATATTTGCCAATGATTTTTCCAATAAGGGTATAATCTCCAAAATTTACAGAGAACTCATACACCTTAACAAAAGGAAGATAGATAATCCAACAAAAATGGGCAACAGGTCTAAATAGACACTTTGTGAAAGAGGACATACAGAACGCCCAGAGACATATGAAAACATGTTCAAAGTCACTAATCATCAGAGAGATGCAACTCAAAACAATAATGAGATAACATTTCAGACCAATCAGAATGGCTATCATCAACAAATCAACAAATGATAAGTACTGGTGAGACTGTGGAGAAAAAGGAAGCCTCCTCCCCTGCTGGTGGGAATGCAGACTGGTGTAGCCACTGTGGAAGACAGTATGGACTTTCCTCAAAAAGTTAAAAACAGTATGAACCATACTATAGCAGTGGTTCTCAACCAGGGTGATTTTGCACCAGGTGACACTTGGCAATCGCCAAAGAGAGTTGTAGTTGTCAGAACTGTAGATTTGCTAATGGCATCTAGTGGCAGAGGCCAGAATTATTGTTCAAGGCAAAGGACAGTTCCCCATGATAAAGAATTATCTAGCCCCAAATGTCAATAGTGTTGAGGTTGTGTAGCTTTATTTCAGAGAAATATAGATCAGTTTAATAGAAGCATTTTTTTTATCTAATGCACCACATGTATAAACATGAAAGCATAAACCATAAGCAAATATCTCCCATAGTAAGAATTTTGGTATATAGAGGGAGTATTGAGGTTGTTTTATCATATATAAATTAGAATCTCTGCTAAAGGATAAGTGATCTGAAAGAATTTTTTTCTCTTCTTTTGCTCTTGTCTTTTTTTAATAGAAATCTTGGTTGCAATTTAATCACCAAAGTGAACTTTGGAACATTTCAGACCTGGCATGGAATGAAGCTGTTACACAAGTTGTAAGTGAAATAGAAGATGAACACATGTAAAAGCTATGTGTAAAAACTTCATACAGTGATTGGTTGGCTGGGTATAAGCTCAGTTTTTTTTTTCTTCTTTAAATGAGGAAACTAAGGTACAAAGTGTCCAAGAGACTTGTTTAACTGACATATGCCATGCTCTGCTTTCCCAGAACTGACTTTTGGCATGGGCTTGTTTGTTTTCAAGAATTGAGGGGGGAGGGTGATAATACTGAATTGAGGGGAAAATTTATTTCAGCACTGGGAATAAAAGTTTGTGTCAATTAAGAAATTTATTTATTTGATTGATATGTAATCAAAATATTATTTATTTTTTAAACAAGCATCCATTAAATTCCTAGTAAATGTCAGGCACTAATAGTCAAGAAATTGACAAGTAAATAGGTGATTACATACATTGTAAGGAAGCCTGTGATGCAAGAATACACATGGGAGTATGTGATAGGAGCATGGCTTTCACCAGTTCCTCTTACATCTATCCCATTTGTGGCTCCAAAAGCAAGGAATTAGGTCTATTTTTCTATTCATCTGGATGGTTTACACTGGATTTTTAAAAAGTTCTGGAGATGATAGAAAAGCACCTTGAATTATGAGGACATTGGAAATGGTATTTCCTTGCCCTGGCCGGCTTTGCTCACTGGATAGAGCACCGCCCTGGGGACTGAAGGGTCCCAGTTTAAATACTGGCCAATGGCACATGCCTGGGTTGCAGGCTTGATCTCCAGTAGGCGGTGTGCAGGAGGCAGCATATCAATGATTCTCTCATCATTGATGTTTCTATCTCTCTCTCTCTCCCTTCCTCTCTGAAATGAATAAAGAAATATTGAAAAAAAGAAAAAAGAAATGGATTTTCTGTAGAGCAGGAGCTTCCTCTCAGCATAGTTAATAATGGGGTTTTCAATCTGAAAGGTTCTTCAGTATATTTTTCTTTGCTATCCACTTCTTTCTTCTTCTTTTTTATTTTTTACTTTCTCTTCTGCACTTTATCATTCAGAAACTTGGGTAGTTCCCCAATTAAGAATCCTTTGTAGCCCTGGCCTGTGTTATACAGTGGTTGGAGCATTGGCCCATACAACAAGGGATTCTGGGTTCAATACCTGGTCAAGGGCACATAGCTGAGTTGTAGGTTCTATTTCTGGCCCTCATTGGGTCATGTGGTGGAGGCAACCAACCCATGTGTCTCTCTCACATCGATGTGTTGTTGTTGTTTTTTTGTCTCTCTCTCTCACTCTCTCTAAAAAAAGAAGTGGAAAAAATATCTTCAGGTGAGATTAACAACAACAAAAGAGAATGCTTTACAGATTCTAAGGGTGATCTCTGGGAATAGACGAAAAATGATTTTTTTAACCTTCACGTTTTGAACCAACAAAATGAATATAAACTTTCATAGCAGTTATTAAAAATGCAGACAATTTTAATTCTATTGCATTTTCCAGAATTCTACATGAAAATCCTCTGATGACTGTTCAAGATCCATATCTTTTTAATTTGCCAGCATTGAAATATTTGTAAGTATTGCAACAATTTCATGGCTCATGAGATGATTTCTGTTCTTACTTTTGTCAAAGAAGAACAATTTTGCATTTTGACAAAAAAACTCATAATTTAAATTTTAACTGGGTTATTCTCAAAAATGATTTATTGGCACAGAAAAGTGATAAAAAATGTACAAGGGCAAGACAGCCAGCAGAGAAAGGGAGCAGTGTTGAAAAACACATTCGGCCATGAAACATGTAGATGCATGGAGAAATACCATGGATCTCAAAAAGAAAAAAGGAAGAAGTTATACATTCTGTGCTTTTTTAAAAAAGTGATCAAATAGTGGTTGGAACAGAGAATGAGAAGTAGGATGATGGTAACACAAAAACAAAATAACACATTGTACTGTTCACCAAAGTCATTAGTTTGATGATGAAAATACATTAATCTGATGATGCAATACATTTAAATTTCTTCAAGAAGAGCTCTCTAAAATGATTATGTATGGAAAATAAACTAAAGCACCTTGAATTATGGAGCTGGCTTGACAGAGAAGCCAGAATTTAGGTCAACAGATGTTGTTAAGTGTCTTTTTCAAGAATAAAATTTTTGTCTTTGGGTTCATATCATGCATGTTTGGTCCTTCTCCTTCAGAGACATGGGAAGAACACAAGTGACATTGACAACACTTGATAACATTCTCATGACAGCTCCTGAATTAGAAAAACTGTAAGTTGATTTTTCTTTTTGTTTTTTAAATATATTTTATTGATTTTTTACAGAGAGGAAGGGAGAGAGAGATAGAGAGTTAGAAACATCGATGAGAGAGAAACATCGATCAGCTGCCTCCTGCACATCCCTTACCGGGGATGTGCCCTCAACTCAGGTACATGCCCTTGACCGGAATCGAACCTGGGACCTTTCAGTCCGCAGGCTCCATCCACTGAGCCAAACGGGTTTCGGCAAGTTGATTTTTCTTCTATTTATTTTCACTTGGTTCTTATGGTTTGCTTTTTTATTTTCTTAAGTCGGGTTTATTTAAGTATAATTTGTATTTAATATAATTCTCTCTTTTAAAGCGTACAGTTTCGTGAGTTCTGATAAATGTGCAGTCTTGATAAATGTAGCACCATCACATTAGAGATCCAGAACACTTTTATCATCCCCACAGGGCCCCTCATATTTCTCCTTTTTTTTAAAATGTATTTCTTTATTGATTTCAGCGGGGAAGGGAGAAGGAGAGAGAGATAGAAACATCAATGATGAGAGAGAATCATTGATTGGCTGCCTCCTGCACACCCCTTACTGGGGAATGAGCCCGCAACCCTGACATGTGCCCTTGGCCGGAATCGAACCTGGGATCCTTCAGTCCACAGGCTGATGCTCTATCCACTGAGCCAAGCTGGCTAGGGTCCCCTCATATTAATCTGCAGTCAGTTCCTCCTCCCACCTCCAGCCCCTGTCAAGTACAGGTCTGATTTTTTATTGTTATAGTCCTGCCTTTTACAGAGTGTCTTATAAATGAAATCATGTAGAGCAAGTGTGTCAAACTCAAAAGCTAACACGATCCAAATAAATGAGGCATGTGGCCGTGGGCTGTGAGTTTGACATGCTGTATGTAGTGTAGCTTTTTGTGTGTGGCTTCTTTCATGTAGCATGATCCTTTTGAGATCCATCTTAGTTGTTGCATCTATCAGTAGTACATTTCTTTTTTTATCGCTGCATAGTATTCCAATTGTGTGTATATACTAGTTTGTTTCTGTAGTAATCGGGTAATGGATATTTGAGCTGTTTCTAGTTTTTTGGCTATTATGAATAGAGATGCTAAAAATACTCACATGCAGGTCTTTGTGTGAACATACATTTTCATTGCTTTGGAGTAAGATACCTAAGGGGGGGGCTGCTGCATTATATGCTGAGTGCATATCTAACTAGTAAAGAAACTGCCTAACTGTGTTCTAACGTGGTTGTTCCATCTCGCCTTCCCACCAGCAGTAGATGAGAGTTGCAATTGCTCCACAGTTTCACCTGACCTTTATATTTCTGTTTGATTTTTTAAATTAGCCTTTCTAGTAGGAATGCATTTGTATTGCAGTGTGATTCTAACTTGCATTTTCTAATAGCTGATGTGTGGAATGTCTATGTGAAAAATACATTTTTCAATGCAGTGTCTGTTCAAATCAATTTTAATTTGATATTTATCTTATTATTAAGTGTTAAGAGTGTTTTATATCAAGTCCTTTCTGTAAGATATGTGTTTACTAAATATCTTTTCCAAGGTTGTGCCTTCTATTAAACTTATCACTGAAGACCAGAAGTTTTTAAAAAATATATATTTTTATTTAGAGAGGGAGAGGCAGAGGGAGGGGGGAGAGAAAGAAAGAGAGAGAGAGAGAGAGAGAGAGAGAGAGAGAGAGAGAGAGAGAGAAACCTCAATGATGAGAGAATCATTGATCAGCTGCTTCCTGCATGTAACCTAGTGGGGATTGAGCCTGCATCCAGGCCTGTGCCCTGACCCGGAATCCAACTGTGACCTCTTGGTTCGTACGTCAATTCTCAGTCTCTAAACTACACCGGCAGGCTGGAGTGTTTTTTTGTGTTTTTTTTTTGTCTTTTTTTAATACTAACCAGGAGATATTTTTCCTATCGATTTTTAGTGAGGGTGGAAGGGAGGAAGAGAGTGGGATAAAAGGGAGAGAGAGAGAGAGAGAGAGAGAGAGAGAGAGAGATAGAGAGAGATCAATGTGAGGGAGATATATCAATTGGTTGATTGGTTGCCTCCTGCACACCACAAAGCCATCATTAAATCAAACTGTCTATAACCTCAAAAAGCTGTATCATGTCCCTTTTATAATTCTTCCTTCCCACTCCTCCTTGCCCTCCCCAATTCCTGTGCAAACACTGATCTGCTTTGTGTTACTATAGGTTAGTTTGCATTTTCTAGAATTTTATATAAATGAAATCGTATAGTATCTACTCTTTTCTAACTGGCCTCCTTTATTCAGCTGATTATTTTAAGACTAGAGGCTCAGTGCATGAAAATCGTGCAATGGGGGCAGGGGGGCGGGGGAGTATCTCTCAGCCCAGATCCTGGTGGATGCCCAGTGACAGCTCCCTATAGGTAGTGGGCCTAAGCTAGCACTTGAACATCCTTAGCATTGCTGTGGAGGCAGGAGTGGCTCCCGCCACCACCACCACCACCACCACCGCTGTGTTCACCAGCCATGAGCCCAGCTTCTGGCTGAGAGGCATTCTCTCTGTGGGAGTGCACTGATCACCAAGGGGCAGCTCCTGTATTGAGCATCTACCCCCTGGTGGTCAGTGCACATCATAGCAACTGGTCGTTCTGCAGTTTGGTCGATTTGCATATTAGTCTTTTATTATATAGGTTTAGTCTATGTTGTTTTGCCTATCAATAATTCATGTCCTTTTATTGCTGAATAGTATTCCATTAAAAATGGATATATCCGTATTTTTCAACATTGATGGCTATTTGACTTGTTCCAATTTTTGACTATTACCAATAAAGCTATTGTGAATATTTATGTACAAGTCTGTTTATGGAAATATACTTCAATTTCTCTTGATAAGTGCCTGAAAGTGGAATGGCTATGTCATACAGTAGGTGCATGTTTAAGTTTTAAAAAACAACTGTTTTCCAAGTAACTCCTTTGTCACTAATATAATTCTGTATGTTTCCATTTATAGTATCTTACCTAACCATTTGGCCTGCTGCCTCTGCCAATTTAAAAATCATATTGAGGCTGTTGCAAAGACAGTCAAACTGAATTGTGAGATCGAATGTGTGACCGACACACCTTGTGGTGAGTCTCAATTGCCTGATGATAAACTTTTTAATTTTTATTTTGTTTTCATTTTTTATTTGTAATCAATGACGATACATTTTTAGGCAAATAAAGTAACTGTATTATTCTTATTCAATTACTCAGAGTTCAACTCTAAAATTTTAAGAACTTCTCTTTGCTAAAAGTCAGATGAAGGGAAGGGTATTACCATTAATGGCTACATCGTGTGTGTTGTGCTCTCTGCTGGGTGCTTTGCTTCCAAATGAGAACTTGTTCATTAGAGTGTCACAGTTTGTAAACTCTTTTGTATGCATTAGGTTTCAATTGCCCTTTGCAGTGTAGACAGATGAAGATACATTTTTATTTTGTTTGTTTTGCAAGTTTATGAAAAGAGTACAAATGATGCTGTTTTATGTAAGTTTTATTTGGAACCTGAGAGTTTTTGGATCCATCACCAGAAGCTGCTACCCAGCCCTTCTATGGCATGGGAGGGCTCTTTCTTTAAAGACTATGCACCTCTGAACTTGCTCTGAAGCACAAGGTGTTCTATCCACCAAACAGTCGTGTGCTTTTAAGTATTTTTCCACACGTTAGGTTTATTGGCAGCTACTTGATAACTTCCCAAATGTGTTTTCATGCCCAGAGAGCTTAAATACAAGTTTCTATCAGTGATCTGTGCTACTGATATAGAGTCAGTGTTGCTTATTTTGAAAACAATGTTTTGACCAATGATATTACTCCCTTCTGCCCCAACAGTGGGCAGAACAGGCATTTTCATCTCCTTTTAAGGTGAGTGAAAACAAGACCAGAAAGGGCTGACAGCTGTCACCTCGTGCCCAGGTCTCCAGCTCCCAGTTTGGGGCTCTCCACAAGCCCATGCTCTTTCCCAGGACGTTACCTCCTTCTCTCACCCTTATCACAACCAGCAATACTTTTAATTCTTCTGAAAATTCTTGTGTACCAGCTGCACAATGGTGCACTTGACCTTCACACAGTCAGAATCTTTGGATGGTTCCCCAAGTACAGCTGAAAATATAAGAAATGACATGAAATGATCACAAAGTAGGCATCTGACAAAAGTTATTTTTCCCTTATGTATTTTAGAACCCCAAATATTATTCCATAGATTTATTGAACATTCCACAGTGGTACACAACCTGGCAAGTCTCTTAATGTACATCCTAGATGCCTGCCTATATCTTAAGCACAGAGTGAGGGTAGACTTTTTTTTTCTGTATAGAGCCGTCTGTTATGGGGCTGGCATATGTGAAGGCAGGGCCCAAGTGATGAATCGGTGGGTTAGTGGAGAAGGGTGTGTCCAGATGAGGACGTGTTAGCCGTGGGTGTTAATCGTGGTCATCTGTGATGGTAGCAAGAACACAAGCATTCTGAAGAGCTGAGAGAGGAAGGCTCAGGCCCCCTCTGCATCTGAAGCAGGACAGGATGGGTGCGTGAATGTGAGGAGCTCACAGTAGATCTGCAGAGCGTCTAACTGAGTGGGTCTTCCAGCCCTGGCTTTCCTCCAGTAACCGGCAGTTGGCCCTTGGGGACCAATGGAATAATCCTAAATATAGTCACCATATGTCATGCTATGGAATGTTCTAAGTAATTAACCACTTTAAAAAAAGAGACAGTTTCTCCTTTTGTTTTGTGGACAATCATAGATGTAAGTTGGGGTTTATATTTCTCTTCTCCAAACGGCACTCAGATACTTGCTGATTCCCTATATATTGGACTTGGATGTATGGCTGTGGGCTGACAAATAACTATCCCGTGAGTCTTTCAATATCAAATTCGATTTCTTCTTTTTTGACAGATGAAGAACTCATAATAAAAGGACCGCTAATGAACACATTACAGGCCCGGCAGGACTCCAGCACTGAGCTGACCATTGAGCCAGAGAGGGCATCCTCAGTCAAAAAAGGCGACACTTCCGCATCCATTATGAGTGAGCAGCTAGACTTTAATGATAAAAGTGATGTTAATAGTGCACTAAATTACCAATTGCCTTATTTCTTGGAGGGAAATCTAGAAGATATAGAATCAACTTTATTACCATTCATTAAACTGCCTCTTTCAAATGTATATGATGCAGATATGTCCCTGAATCATTTGAAAAACAACAGATGAAATCCTTCTCTTAAACCTGAACTTAACCATTCAAGTTTCAAAAATTAACCGAGGAAACTCTTTTCTGGAATAGGCCTTCTGATGAGACTGCTCACTGAGCAGCAGGAAGTAAAGATATCCAACGCAGAGTGGAATGAGAAACAATGGAAAGATGAGAGGATGCAAACCCTCGGGAAGCAGGAAGAGAGGGTGTCTAATGAGGTAAGGACAGGTCCTGAAACACCTGACCTGGACTTGTAGTCAGTTTAGGACAGTGATGGAGAACCTATGACACACCTGTCACAGGTGACACACAAACTCATTTTTCTGGTTGATTTTTCTTTGTTAAATGGCATTTAAATATATAAAATACATATCAAAAATATAAATCTTTGTTTTTCTATGGTTGCAAATATCAAAAAATTTCTATATGTGATATGGCACCAGAGTTAAGTTAGGGTTTTTCAAAATGCTGACTCGCCGAGCTCAAAAGGTTCGCCATCACTGATTTAGGACATGCCATGAAAGTACTCAGGTAGGAAGACCAGGAGCACCTCCTCTCAGTCCTGTCTTGATCATGTGACTTTGGCTTAGACAGTGATCTTCCACTTTGCTCATTTAGAGATCTGTGCCACTGTTCCTAGGGTACATGAGAAGAGGACCTAAATTCTAAAATAAACAAATTGTACAAGAACATGCTAATGATCAGATTACATAACACATCAGATGTGGCATGTTCTTTAAAAACCTATAAGATTTGGTATATTGCTTAAGAACCATGTGGAAAGGTGGGGTTTTAGAGTAGTAGTTAAGAATAGCTAGCAATTCATTAGAATAGGCTAGAGAATAGTTAGTTTTTATGCTTTCTGTATCTTTGTGGGTTTTTTTTAATGTTGTTGTTGGTGTTCTTGTTCTTCTTATTCTCCTCCCCCTCATTCTCCTCCTCCTCCTCATCCTCCACCTCCTCTTCTTCCCCTCCCTTTCCACCGACCCCTCTTCCTCTCCCTCGTCTTCCTCTTCCTCCTCCTCCTTCTAGCTCAGGCAAGAAGTGCCAAGATATAAGAAGGAAATCATCATTGCATCACCTGTGATTGCAGTAACAACGTTTTATTTTGTAGTTTTCTGTCTCCTTGTGGTAAGACAACAGTTAATTCAGATTTCCAATATATAGTCCATCTTTGAGGAGGTTCAGAACCCACAACCTGAAAATCAAAGCCACTGTCCTGTCTACTCCTACTTGATGTTCTTCTTTAGTCATGAGCACTGAGATATGCTTTATTCTTTTTTTTATTACAAATTATATTCTTGGGATGTCTAAAGGAAGCCCACTCCTTGAAATCTCTGAAAATGAAATCAAGATAACAAGCCATTAGACCATTTTAAAAATATATATTTTTATTTTATTTTTTTAAAATATATTTTATTGATTTTTTACAGAGAGGAAGGGAGAGAGATAGAGAGTTAGAAACATCAATGAGAGAGAAACATCGATCAGCTGCCTCCTGCACATCTCCTACTGGGGATGTGCCCGCAACCCAGGTACATGCCCTTGACCGGAATCCAACCTGGGACCTTTCGGTCCGCAGGCCGACGCTCTATCCACTGAGCCAAACCGGTTTCGGCAAAAATATATATTTTTATTGATTTCAGAGAGGATGGGAGAGGAAGAGAGAGATAGAAACATCAATGATGGGCTGCCTCCTGCAAGGCCCTTATTTTGAGCAAGCCCGCAACACAGGCATGTGCCCTTTACTGGAATTGAACCTGGGACCTTTCAGTCCACAGGCTAATGGTCTATCAACTGAGCCATACCAGCCACTAGACTATTTTGAAACTTAAGTTTTATAGGCCTGATTTGATATGATAGCAAAATTTCTTCAACTCAAAATGTACGAGGTTGAGTTGATGTACTCACCTATTACTCTCTTCCTGATTTCTTACTTTGTTGGATAAAATGAGGAGAGATATAGAATCTCCAACCTCATGGAGCTATGTCACCCTAGCAGATGGGACATGGCATAATGATAAAAGTGTGATCTTGTCAATTCTTAAGGTATACTTAGCAGCTTTCTTCTCCAGTGTGTAAGGCATGGTGTTCGTAGGTTCAGTTAAAACACTGCAACCTAAATCCTGCATCAGGCTTCTCTAAAGCATGTCATGTTAGAGTCACCTGTTCCTAGAGCTTGTCTGTGTCCCTTTTGTTCAATTACATAATGGTGTACTTTTCCCTATAGGCAGATTGCTGACATTAAAAGAACGATTTTGTAAGCTGATGATCTTGACTCTACCCCATAAATCCAACATATTTTCTTTACCCTTTCAACAGTCATGACAGCCCTCCATTCCAGCCAAAGGCACCCCACACCATAACCTAGCCACACCAGCCCCATTCCCACTTTTTAAAATGCCTTTGCCCATCTAAAATTCCCTTATTGTGCTCTCCCTGGGGAAGTCTGGTGAATATCTCAAAAGCCAGCTCAGGTTCATCTTTCTTCATGAAGCTTTCCCAGAGTCTTCCAGCCATGCTGTTCCTAGTTTTTTTGTGAGCTGTGTCACTATTTTTCTTTGAGGTAATAGTAAGGCAGTTCCATCCCCTGAGAACTTAAAAATATGGTAAACAATTTTTAAAAATGTGCCTCCCCAAGAGAGAAATACCTGGGTGAACACATCATGGAGCAGAGCAGAGATGTGTAAAGACCAAGTGGCTTCAGACCTATATGTTCCTAAGACTTTTGAAATGTCACATTTTAATATTCTAATCTGTGGAAGAAAATGAAAAATGGGAATAGAAAAGCCACCTAATTATTTGAGAGGGAAAATAATAGCAGATTTATATTCTCATCTTAAACAAACATATTTACAAAATGTAAAAAAATATAGAACCTGTATAAATACTAGAAGTAAACAGAAGCAATATATTTATAATCTGGTGGTGGGAAACAGCTTTTTGAGCCTGATACCACAGGCAGAAACTTTGATAGATTTGACCACCTTGTCTGTGACACCATTAGCAAACTTAGCACTGGTTGATGCCAAGCACAGGATGAAGATGTTTCCATATACATGAGTGATTCAATCCCCACAATCCTGTGAGGAAAATAGTACCACCTTCTCCCATAGATGGAGATGGACTTAAGCTCCCAGTGGCAAAGGCAAAAGCAGGACCCTGTTCTGCCTGACTGCGAAGTCCGTGCTTCCTACTCCACTGTTCTGTGTCCTTAAAGACAAAAACACTGGGGCCATAGCCGCTGTTTCTCAGTAGTTAGAGCATCAGTGCAAGCACCGAAGGGTCCCAGGTTGATTCCAGGACAAGGGCGGGTACCTGGGTAGCAGGGCACCTGCCATGCAGGAAGCAACCAGTTGATGTGCCTCTGTCACATTCCTATTTCTCTCTCTTCTTTCCCTCCTGCCCCCTCCCTCCCACACTCTCTGAAAAACAATGGAAAAAATATTCTTAGGTGAGGATTAACAACAACAAAAAAGAGCACTGGGGAATATTTGAAACATTGAAATTCAGTGAAAGCCACTAAGGATTAAGTTACTTAATGTAAAAAGAGTTCCATAAATCAACAGGAAGAAGACAATCTAGGGTGGAAGAGGGCAAGGGCTGTGAAGAGTATGCTGTGTGTAGACATCTGTCACCCTATCTGTCCATCTTCTCTTGGTTTATAGGGTGTGGATTTTATTAGCGAGGTCTTTGTCACCTCACAGTATGAAAGTAGTCTGATATTTTCTTCTAGTCCTTTTTGTAATATTTGTTTTTTTTTCTCAAATTAAAAAAAACTATCATTGGTTTTATTTGCTTTTCTTGTGGTTGACTGTTACTCCCCTACATGAAGATCCGATTGTCTTAAAATGTTTTATTGAAGATCTCATTCTTTCTTTACTGACCTGAAATCTGTGGACTCTATTCTGTTGACCCAGTTATCTTTTTTTGTACCAGTAGCAGTATCACTATACATATATTTTGATTGATTTCAGAGAGGAGGGGAGAGGGAGAGAAAGATAGAAACATCAATGATGAGAGAATCATTGATCAGCTGCCTCTTGCACATCCCCTGCCAGGGATGGAGTCTGCCACCCGGGTATGTGCCCTTGACCAGATTGGAACCCAGGAATCTTCAGTTTTCAGGCCAACGCTCTATCCTCTGAGCAAAACTGGCTAGAGGATATAATTGTCACTATATAATTCCAGTTCCTTTTTAAACTCCTTTTTGGAAGCTAAACTCCTCCTTTTTGATCTTTTTCATACATTTCATTGCATATTTTCTCTACCAAATGTCAGTTGGTCGGTTTATGTTTAAAAATCATCTTGGAACTTGAATAGGATTACATTGCACTTGTAGGTTAATTTAAGGAGAATTGGCATCTTTACTACCTTGGAGGAACATAGTACTTCACTTGTGTATTCATTCTAAAGTCTTTTAGAAGAGTTTTAATGGGTCTTAACATTTTTTGTTAAGTTTGTTTCTTTATAGATTTTATTGATACTGTAAATGGTCTTTCATTTTTTTATGGGATTTTTAATTTTTTTAAATACTCAAATCTTCATTGTTCAGATTATTACAGTTGTTTCTCTTTTCTCCCCCTATAGCTCCCCTCCACCCAGTTCCAACCCTGTCCTTTGCCCCCCACCCCCACTGACCTCATCCATAGGTGCATGATTTTTGTCCTGTTTCTTCTCACATCCCCTCCATTTCCCTCCACAAGAACAGTTAGTCCACGCCCTTTCTATGCCCCTGATTCTATTATAATCACCAGTTCATTCTGTTCATCAGATTATTTATTTACTAGATTTTTAGATTCACTTGTTGATAGATGTGTATTTGTTGTTCATAATTTGTATCTTTACCTTTTTCTTTTTCTTCCTCTTCTTAAAGGATACCTTTCAGCATTTCATATAATACTGGTTTGGGGGTGATGAACTCCTTTAGCTTTTCCTTATCTGTGAAGCTCTTTATCTGACCTTCAATTTTGAATGATAGCTTTGCTGGATAAAGTAATCTTGGTTGTAGATTCTTGGCATTCATCACTTTGAATATTTCTTGCCACTCTCTTCTGGCCTGCATAGTTTCTGTTGAGATATCAGCTGAAAGTCATATGGGTACTCCCTTGTAGGTAACTGACATTTTTTCTCTTGCTGCTTTTAAGATTTTCTCTTTGTCTTTTGCTCTTGGTATTTTAATTATGATGTGTCTTGATGTGGTCCCCTTTGGATTCCATTTGTTTGAGGTTCTCTGCACTTCCTGGACTTGGAAGTCTATTCCTTTCACCAGATAGGGGACGTTTTCTGTCATCATTTCTTCAAATAGGTTTTCAATATCTTGCTCTCTCTCTTCTTCTGGCACCCTTATAATTCCGATGTTGGTATGCTTGAAGGGGTCCCAGAGGCTCCTTACACTATCTTCATAATTTTGGATTTCTTTTAGTTTTGCTTTTCTGATTGGGTGTTTTTTGCTTCTTCGTATTTCAAATCATTGGCTTGATTCTTGCGATCCTCTAGTCTGCTGTTGGAACTCTGCATAATATCCTTTATTTCAGTGAGTGTATGCTTAATTTCTAGTTGGTCCTTTTTCATACCCTCGATGTTCTCACTAGATTTCTTAAGGATCTCACTACATTTATTGGTGGTCTCTTCTGTCTTACTAAATTTGTCGACGGTTTCTAGAAAGTTCTTGAAAAACCTTAAAAGTGTGATTTTGAACTCTAAATCCAATAGTTTGCTTTCCTCCATTTCTGTCATGTTTCTTTGTCTCCACATTTTGGCTGCTTCCCTGTGTGGATAGAGTGGCCTTCTGTGCTAGATGTCCTATAGGGCCCAGTGGCTTAGTCTCCCCAATTACCTGAGGTGGATATTCTTGGTGCACCCCCTTGTGGGCTTTGTGCACAGTCTTGTTGTAGTTAAGCCTCGATTGTTGTAGTTATCACTGGGAGGAATTGACTTCCAGACCAATTGGCTGTGAGAATCAGCTGTGTCTGCAGTGGGAGAACTTCTGTGCTGAAGACACCCTTCTGGGGCAAGACTTGCTTCCTTGGGGCTTTGGTGATCACTGAGTCTGCCCCCTGAGTGTGACCCTTATGGATCTGAGGAGTTGTAATCTGGATGGTCCCACTCTGACCACTGGGTACACTGGCTCTTGGATCTAAGGAGGTGCTAATTTAGCCTCTGCCTGAGGCTACCCAGCAGGAGCTACAAAGAGATCTGCAGATTCCCCTTCTTTTTGGGGGGGGTTTGGAGGTGCCCAGATGAGGCCCAGCTGTGAAGCAATGCAAGCTGCTGTGGGGCCTTGGGCCTTCTCTTGCAAGTGCTGGGTCTGTCTGGCCCAGCTGCAAATTGTTGGGTAATTTTCAGATTGCAAAGGGCCAGGATATTCATATGCAAATCCTCTGCCTCATCCTGGGTGCGGCTGGATATCAGGGAATCAACAGGGCAGAGCAAGCAGCTATGGCTGATCCTCAGCCCTGCCCTAAGAAGCCCCGAATCTCAGTGTCCCAGTAATTGCTGCAAGCAACTCTGAGGGAAAGCCGCCCTCAACTTCCGAGTTTTGTCCGCTGCCAGACAGTCCAGTTTCTCCCGGTATGAGTCCTGGGTCCCCAGAGACTTCCCCGAACTGCAGTTCAGAGCAGTTGGGAGCTGGAGACTCTCTCCCGATTCAAAAAGAAAGCCACGTCCTCAGGTACCAGCACCTTTCCGTGCGCTAGAGCCTCCGTACCTCTGCACTTTACTTTCGCAGCTCCTCTGACTCTCAGTGTGCTTTTCTCTCTCCTTCTAGTTGTAGAATTTCCACTCAGCCAGCCTTCCTGTAGTTCTGGATGATGTCTGTTTTGTCTTTTCATTGTATTTTTGAAGTTGTTGTGGGAGGCAGCAATTTCCGGTGTTTACCTATGCCGCCATCTTGGTTTCTCCCCTATTTCATTTTTTATTAATTATTTGTGGTATGTAGGAAAGCTATTGAAATTTGCATGTCTTGATTTAGCCTTCTTACTGAGTTGTCATATTACTGCCAAAAAAATTTTAATCTATGCTTTTGGGCTTTTTAGGTTGTGCATCATCTCATGTGCAAATAGGTTTTGTCTCTTTCTTCCCAGTACTTCATTTTTCCTATTACATTGATTAGGACCTCCTCGACAATGATAAATAGTAACAGAAAACAGAGCTGCTGTGTAGGTTTCGGGTAGATACTTTCATTTTCTTTGCTACTTCTAAGAGTTTTTATTGGGAATTATGTGCTGAATGTTATCTGAAACAGCCAAGAAAATGCATTGCCAGCTGCATGCAAGGTCCTAAGATAGGACTATGGAAGAGTAAAAGGACTAGGCAGAGTCTGTCCTCAAAAAGTTACCATCTCACTTAAAAGAGAAGGAATAAAGTTTTAGAAAGAGTGGTCATTGTATGAATAATCACGATGCTGTTTTCTTCCAAAATAGATTTTTCGGAGGAAGTTACAAAAAAGACGAAGCTCAAGGTAAATATGGGTCTGGAGATTTTTAAAGTAGAATTTTATAAGGAAAGGACCTTCCTCTTTCTGTAAGCGGCCAGAGGTGACCTCTGAAAATGGTTTATTATTCACTTGAGTCAGAAAACCTCACAAAATCATGGAAGTCAAGAGATTTAAACCTTTGTGTTCACTTTAAGGACACTCGTGAAAGTACACGGGTCATCAAGGGTATGCATATCTGAAAACCACCAAGCATCTCAAGGATGTCACTTTATAGGAGCAATGTGTGCAATTCTGTCATTACAGTGGTAGAGTTGGTAGACGTGCTCAGGCCAGAGAGAGAGAGGCTGGGTCAGGATTGGGTGCAGGTTGGTGACCCCAAAGAGTGCTGAATTTTTGCTGCTGTTAACATAAAAAAAACATTGTAAAGAATTTTTGTGAGTTTATTTGAGCCAAACTGTCGACATGCTGGGAATCAGAACCTCTAGGAATTGAGATAATGCTCCAAAGAATGGCAGGTTACATCTGTATTTATGCATTGCAATCAAAGGAAAGGGATGTAGGTGGATTACATGAAATCCATTGGTGATAGATTAAAGAGGTGGGATAAAGCAAAGCAGGAAAACCTCTGGGATAGGATAAAAACTGAAATGGTGGACATGTGCTGCTTTTACATAGATGGACACAGGATAGTTCCACATCATTAACAGTTGACAATTAACTTGACAACATAACAATGAGGAAATGTCCTGGTGATATTTGTTGCACCCTGAAGGTCCAGAAAAAAGAGGAATTTACAAATTACCCAGACATTTCACAGATATGTTATCTTAGAGGTAAAAAGACAAATGGGCTCAGTAAAGATCTAAGTTGATCTTTGTCAGGGAAAATTCTGGCCTAGGACATGACAACCCACTATAACCTGTTTGCAGTTAAATATTGAATTTTCAGACCATCTTTTGTGGTTACTTTAGGTCTCTGAGTCTGCAAGACTGCCATGCAGGCCTCCCCTGAGCTTTTCAGGTTGGCATGTGGCCCCTTTTGTCCACACTGCACATGCTTAAAAATGCAGTAAGCAACACTGAAAATCCTGCCTATACCCCATGCCAAGCCACATACATAGGTCTCCCAGAGACATTGCAGGGCCATTTTAAACTGCACAGAGAATTGGAAGCCCAGCACGCAAGGAATCATTTTCAAGGTCCCAGGTCTGTGGTGATTTTGCTCAGGAATATGGACCCAGGTATCCAAATAGTCCGAATAAGACCAGAACTATATGTGCGAGAGTCATGGAGAATGGCACGAATCACTAACTGTTGGTATGTATTTTCCTCCAAGCAGCTTTTTCTCCAAGTTCAAGACATCAAAGGCATCATCAGATATTGACATCGAGGTAAATTTGAGGAGGACAAAGTACTGTGGCGGGACAAAGCAGGGCAAATGTAGAGTTCATGTCTCCCGATCTGTTTTCTAGGAACGTGGGTTTTGGAGAAAGCGGCTTCTTTGGCTAAAAAATATTTATGGAAGAAAGAAAAACACACCAAAGTCAGAGGAGCAGGAGGTCTTCCTAAAAAAGTAAATAATTGGGAACACTCAGAATTCTTATGTAAAATGAGGAAATAATGAATAGTTTAATTGTTCCTTTCAAGAGTCAAAACCTTGACCTTCTTCTTTTTCTTCTTACCCTAGGAAGCGGAGTACATCCTCCCCTTCTTTAACAAACATTGACTCAGAGTCAGCTGAGGACACAGGAGGGGAAAGTTCTACCTAAAATATCAAAATGAACGCCAACTTAAGGATGATTGATTATGGCTTATTAATAAAGCATCCCGGTGTGTGAAATTCGTGCATGGGGGGTGGTCGTGTCCCTCAGCCCGGCATGCACCCTCTCCAATCTGGGACACCTCAAGGGATGTCGGACATCCCTCTCTCCATCCAGTACCAGTGGCTCATAACCACTCGCCTGCCTGCCTGCCTGATTGCCTCTAAGTGCTTCCGCCTGCCAGCCTGATTGCTCCCTAACCGCTCCCCTGCCAGCCCAATTGATGCCTAACTACTGCCCTGCTGGCCTGATCTCCCCCAGCTGCCCTCCCCCACTGGTCTCATTCCCCCCAGCTGCCCTCCCCTGCCAGCCTGTTTGACCCCAGCTGCCCTCCCCTGTGGGCCCAATCGCCCTCAGCTGTCATCCTCTACCGAGACCCGTCTCTTCCACTGGGACCCGCCTCCTTCACATGAGGTGGAGGAGATGCCGATACTGGCCTCCTCTGTGCCGTGTGGAGGCATGGGAGTCCTAGACCTCACCACGTAGAGCGGCACTGGGCACGTGGCAATCTTTTGGTGGCTATCTTGTGATGGCCATCTTGTGATGACATCGCTTGCAAGGACGTGAGGACCACCTAGGCCAGGGGTGGGCAACCCCTGGCACGCATGCCAAACATGGCACGCCACTAAGTTCTGCTGGTATGCAAAACCCTCTCATAATCTTCCATTTACAATTTCTTTCTTAATATCGACTTTTTTATTTTTCAGATAAATTCAGTGTAGGTGCATCTTAGATAAATAAACAATTTAACATAACTAGTTATCTTTAAGACCATAGACATGGATTGACGAGAGAGGGGAAGAGCAATTTCTATGCCTCTGCCTTAACTCTTCCTGCCTTCCTATATCCCACCAGTGTTTTGGTTTCAACCATATACGATTGTGACTCTTTGTTCTCACTGATGAATTTTGTTAAGTCTCCTAATAGGAATAGTCTGACGGATGAAAGTAGTAGCTCGTGCATATCTCTGAAGGTCACAAAATATAAACCTGATGTAAAATCTCTGTCATCAGTGATACAGCAGCAAAAGTCCCACGGATAATATCAGAGTCATAAAGTTTTCGGTCAGACTATCAGTGTACATGTATACATTGAAAAATAAATGTAGCCCGGACTGGTTTGGCTCTGTGGATAGAGCGTCAGCCTGCGGACTGAAAGGTCCAGGGTTCGATTCCGGTCAAGGGCATGTACCTTAGTTGCGGGCACATCTCCAGTTGGGGGTGTGCAGGAAGAGGCTGGTCGATGTTTCTCTCTCACGGATGTTTCTAACTCTCTATCCCTCTCCCTTCCTCTCTGTAAAAAATCAATAAAATATTAAAAAAATATATATGTGAAAAACACCGGAGTTTGCTGACTCGAACAACCACTTCAAAAATACAAATAAAAGACAGAATGGACATCATCCAGAACCACAGGAAGGCTGGCTGAGTGGAAATTCTACAACTAGAAGGAAAGAAAAAAGCACACCGAGGCTCAGAGGAGGCCCAGTGCGGAAGTAAAATACTAAAGTGCGTAGTGCATGGGGAGCAGGCTGGCGGCTGAGGGCGCGTTTGTCGTTTTCAATCAGGAGGGAGTCTCAGGCTCTGAGCTCCAGTTCCGGGCGGGTCTCTAGGGACACAGACTCACACAGGAGAAGTGCAACTGTCTAGCATCGGTCAGAACCCGAGGGCAGCTTTCTCTCCTTGGGGCTTGCAGTGATTCTCAGGACACTGAGAAGCAGAGCCTCTGAGGGCAAGACTGAGAGCAGCCATACCTGCTAGTCCCACCCTATTGATCCCATGGGACCAAGCCCTGCTGGGAGGCTTTTGCTGGATAGCCACAGGCAAAGGCGAGATTAGCACCTCCCTAGAGATTCAGGAGCCAGGAACCCCAGAGGTCAGAGTGGGACCATCCAGTTGGCAGCTCCATGGGACCATAAAAGACACACTCAGGGGGCAGACTCCGTGAGGACCAAAGCCCCATTGAAGCAAGTCTTGCCCCAGAGGGGAGTCTCTAGCACAGAAGTTCTCCCACTGCAGACACAGCTGATTCTCACAGCCAATTGGGCTGGAGGTCAATTCCTCCCAGTGATAACTACAACAATCAAGGCTTAATTACAACAAGACTGTGCACAAAGCCCACAAAGGGGTGCACCTAGAGTGTCTACCTCAGGTAATTAGGACACTTAGCACAGAAAGGCACTCTATCAACACAACGAAGCACAAAATATGCAGAGACAAAGAAACAGGACTCAAATGACAGAAATGGAGGAAGGCAAACTGCTGGGTATAGAGTTCAAAATCACACTTTTAAGGACTTGAAAGAACTGTCTAGAAGCCGCCGATAAATTTAGTAAGGCCCTTGAAAAGACTGGTGAGACCGCCGATAAATGTAGTGAGGCCTTCGAGAAATCTAGTGAGACCCTTGATGTTGTGATAAAGAACCAACTAGGAATTAAGCATACACTGACTGAAATAAAGAATATTATACAGACTCCCAACAGCAGTCCAGAGGATAGCAAGAATAAAGTCCAAGATTTGAAAGACGAAGAAGCAAAAAACACCCAATCAGAAAAGCAAAATGAAAAAAGAATCCAAAAATATGAAGATAGTGTAAGGAGCCTCTGGGACCCCTTCAAGAGTACCAACATCGGAATTATAAGGGTGCCAGAAGAAGAGAGAAAGCAAGATATTGAAAACCTATTTGAAGAAATAATGACAGAAAACTTCCCCTACCTGGTGAAAGAAATAGACTTCCAAGCCCAGGAAGCACAGAGAACCCCAAACAAAAGGAATCCAAAGGGGACCACACCAAGACACATCATGATTAAAATGCCAAGAGAAAATCTTAAAAGCAGCAAGAGAATAAAAGTCAGTTACCTACAAGGGAGTACCCATATGACTTCCAGTTGATTTCCCAACAGAAACTATGCAGGCCAGAAGAGAGTGGCAAGAAATATTCAAAGTGATGAATGCCAAGAATCTACCACCGAGATTACTTTATCCAGCAAAGCTATCATTCAGAAGTGAAGGTCAGATACAGAGCTTTGAAAACCAGTTTTAAGTGCAAGAGAGAAAATAATCCCTTGCTGCTGAATAGAGAAGCCGTATAGCCTCAGAGGCCAACCCCAAAACACTGCCACCCAGAGTCTGAGCCACAAACTGACTCTTAGGTGAACACAAATTAAGGCAATCTGGATCACAAATACGTCCTGCTTCAAAATCAGGACTGTGATTTACAACACAGAGGAACAGTGTATCGCAGGGAAATTCAACACTCTCCTGAATACCTGGCAGGACTAAGGCGAGCCAGGCTGAAGAGTAGAAGAACCGAAAGACCTTCACTACTGCAAATTTTTTCTTTTTTCGCCTTTTAACTAAGAAACCAATTTTTTTCTTTTTCTTATTTTTCCATCACCTGATTTTACTCTTTTAATTACTACGTTTTTATTTTTAACCAGTATTATTACTGCTATCATTTAACCATTTTTTAAAGTGCCATTTTATTTTCTCTTTATTTTATTTTGGGAGTAGTGTTCTCCATTCTATTTTCATCATTCCTTTAGCATCAATTTTCCCTACCTCAATTTTACCTCTATGCTAAAACCCACTTCCTCAATTTTCCCCTTTTGGTGTCCTGTTTCTCTTACCCTATTCCTGCTTTAGATTTTCCCTATTCCGTCTTTTTACCCCCTGTCTATTTTCACCCTACTTATATATCCTATTTCCAATCCACTGCTCTAAATCCTTATACACCTATCCCTTATCCTTCTTCACTATCCAAATACTTTTTCTCTTATCTTTCTATTGTTTTCTTGCTGTTTGCTTGATTGTTGAGTATATTGATTTTTTGTTTGTTTGTTTGTTTTTTGTGCTTTTCTTTGCTTTTTTAGGACTGGTTGTGAGGTTGTTTTGCTTTTTCTTTTTATTTTTTTCTGCTGGTTTACCCCTCCCTCCCCTCCCCCACCCCCCCGGGTATTTTTGTGCTTCTGTTTTCCCTTGACCTCTCTTGATATCATTGGTTGTTTGTAGTTTGCATTCATCTCCAGGGATCTGTTGCTGGAATTTGTTGGGATTAGTGGCAGTTCTATCAGAGTTTTCTCCTCATACAAATAGTCTCTTCCCCTCTTCTACTTCATTCTCTTTTCGCTCTTTTTTCCATCCCTTTTTTTCCCAATTTCATTTTTGCACTCCTTTTTTGTGATTTTTTTTGTTTTTCTTTTCCTTTTTCTCTTTTCTCTTTTTCTCTTCTTTCTTCCTTATCCCCTAATTCTCTTACTTCGGGTGGTCACCTTTATTTGGGCTTATTAATATTGTGAATATATTTGTGTTCAGTGCCTGGTACGTTGTGCCTTGTTGTGTTGTATTTTGTGCCTTGAAATCAACACAGCAGATCCAAGCAACAGCAGCCTCCTCATCACCACACCCTCTGTCTGAGGAACAGCAGCTGTACGTGAAGCCTCCCCCCACTAGTCAGAAGAGCCACCACACCTGTGAACAGCACCCACCAAAGGAGCTGCTACCAACTGTGAAGCAGCTTCTATCGCAACCACAGCCCAAGGAGCCAATGCCACCCAGGGAGTAGCCACTGAAAGACTCAACATCTAGATATGTCAGTGAGATCAAACATGGGAAGGCAAAGAAACCCACAAAGGAAAGAAAAGGAGAACTTGCCAGAAAAGCAGCTAAGTGAGACAGAGGCAGGCAACCTGACAGAAAAAGAATTCAGAATAAGTATGCTAGCATGCATAAACCGGATGGAGGAAAAAATCAACAACATATGCAAGAAGCAAGAAGAAACAGATGAAAAAAATCAACTACTTATGCAAGAATCAAGAAGAAACACATGAAAAAATCAATAACTTATGCAAGACCCAAGAAGAAATGAAGAGTGATATAGCTGCAATAAAAAACACCATTGAAAGCATCAACAGTAGACTAGGAGAAGCAGAGGACCGAATTAGTGAATTAGAAGACAAGGAAGCAAAACACACCCAAACTGAACTGCAATTGGAGAAAAAAATCAAAAGACAGGAGGAGAGCCTAAGGGAGCTTTGGGACAACATAAAACGAAACAACACACAAATAATCGGGGTGCCAGAACAACAGAAAGAGGAACAAGGATTAGAAAACCTACTCAAAGAAATAATATCAGAAAACTTCCCTGAGGTGGGGGAGAAAATAGTCACAAAAGCACAGAGAGTCCCAAACAAGGTGAACCCGAAAAGACACACACCAAGACACATCATAATTACCATGGCAAATGTTCAGGATAAAGAGAGAATCTTACAGGCTGCAAATAGAGAGACGGAAAGATACATACAAGGGATCTCCCATTCGATTATCAAAAGATATCTCAACAGAAACACATCAGGCCAGAAAAGAATGGACGGAAATTTACAAAGTGATGCAAAGCAAAGGACTGAATCCAAGAATACTCTATCCAGCAAGGCTAGCATTCAGAATTGAAGGGGAAATAAGAAGCTTCATAGACAAAAAAAAAAAGGCTAAGGGAGTTTATCACCACCAAGCCAGCAATGCAAGAAATGCTAAAGGGACTGGTGTAAAAAGAAGAAATGAAAAGCTCAGAAAGAAAACAGCCACACAAAAAAAGAAATGGCTACAAAGAAGTACTTTTCAATAATATCTTTAAACATAAACGGACTAAATGCTCCAACCTAAAGACATTGAGTGGCTGAATGGATAAAAAAACATGACCCATATATTTGCTGTCTATAAGAGACCCACCCCATTAGAAGGGACTCAAACAGACTGAAACTGAAGGGATGGAAAAATATCTTTCAGGCAAATGGAAAGGAATAGAAAGCTGGGGTAGCAATACTTATATCAGACAAAATAGACCTCAAAGTGAAGGCCATAACAAGAGATAAGGAAGGCCACTTCTTAATACTAAAGGGATCAATACGAGAAGATATAACCATCGTAAACAATTATGCACCTAATGCAGGAGCACCCAAATACATAAAAAAACTCCTGAAAGATATCAAAGGAGAGATCGACAAGAATACAATCATAGTAGGGGACTTTAATACACCACTGACATCACGGGATATCCTCTAGACAAACAATCAGCAAAGAAACAGCAATCCTAAATGACTCACTAGATCAGATGGACTTAATAGACATTTTCAGAACACTTTACCCCAAAGCCACAAAATATATGTTCTACTCAAGTGCTCATGCGACAGATTCAAAAATGGACCACATATTGGGTCATAAGCAAAGTCTTCCCAAATTCAAGAAGATTGAAATCATAAAAAGCATCTTCTCAGATGACGATGGCATAATATTAGAAAGAAACTACAATAAAAACAACCCAAAATACTGAAACACTTGGAAGCTTGCGGTGGGCTGTTTCTGTTTCCCGCGACCCGCAAGGGAAAACAACAGGTTCTTGAGCGGAGGAGCTGGGGATTAAGAAATTAAAGAAAGACCAAGATGCAGAAATAGATCTTAAGCTGGGGCCAGGTGGGCGCCATCCTCTCTGATGGAGAGGCAGCAAAAGCGGCTGAGCCACACAGCAGGTTTATTTTAAAGGCCTAGATTTACATATCTAGTTCTGCGCCTGCCTGATTAACATGTCCAGCCTTATTGGGGAAGCATGTTCCCAGGGCGTGGCTGCCTATACTCTGAGTTCAGTTGATAATAATAAGAAAATGCCTAGGTGCCTCCCAGGCGGCCCTCTACATCTCCCCCGTTTTTGTTTTTTAAGCTACTATAATAAAAGTAAAATTTTAAACATTAATAGTAGGGCTCTAGAATTAAAACAATTGTAAACAATGCAAATGCAAAAACGAAACTACATCCATGTTATCATTTTCAAAATTTGAACGTTAAGAACAAAACTGGCTATTAAATATTAACAAAACAATGCCAATGCAAAACAACAATATGAGAAATCAGAACTATGGACATATTAACATTTTTTCTACTAAATGAAAAGAAAAGTCTCTTTTACTGCTGGTGTATATTTACTCAGAGTCCTTGGACTTGGCCGTGCAAGACTTTTCAGAAGACTGGCATGTAACTGATGCTAGCATGAGCAGGAACATGGTTGAAGAAGTAGCTTCAACTTCTTGCTTTTCCACAATCTGTTGCGCTTCAGTCACTAACTTCTTCAGATGACTCCATATTGGTACAATAGTCCCTTGCGTCTTTCAGTTTTCTTTGTCTTTCCCTTTGCTATCATTAGGGCAGTACTTATTCCTTGAGTGAATGGACACAGGAGCTTGTCTGAGTCCATTGTGGTGACGGATGTAACACTCTGGCACCCTAATTGGCTGCATTACTCCTTCTTCCTTGCTCTTGGTCCTGGCAACCTGCAGCAATGGACAGGTACTGGCTGCTATCATGACAAGGCGTCCTCACCATCTCCATCTTTGAACTGTCTCTCCTGTCTTTGTGGCTGGAGCAATCTGATCAGTTGGGATCTGTTGTTGCAGGAATCCACATGGTCTGGGAGCTGTTCTTCTGAAATATACAAACATATTCGCGACCAAAGGTTAAGGGGAAAACCTTACTTGGGGTCTTTTCTCTAAAATGATCTTCTCCTGGCTTTCCCTGACATCATATGTTTTTTCTGGGTGTATCGCTGTTAGCATTAAATGAAAAATTTTATCTAAATGTAATTTAGTTATAGGATATTTTTCTTTACATGGTATTATTCCACTATCCCCCCTTTTTTATTTAATTATAAGGAGAATTTTGGAAAATTTACAATGCAGTCTAGATAACTTTAAATTCCAACTTTTTGCAGAAAAATATGACTGCTTTAGGTCATAGCATGTTAAGCAATTTTATCACAAAATGAAAATTTTGGTTAATACCTTTTGAATAATTACTTTTTTCAAATTAGCCCAATTTAATTTGAAAACTTGACAACTATTTTACTGTCAAATTTAATATTTTAACAATAATGTTAATTTACACTGTAAATATTAATTGAAAGGACCACTTTACGTCCTTGAGGAGGCTTAAGCATTCCTCTTAGGCTAGATTTAAATTTAGAGTCTGTTAACTAAGCCTTCTGTTTTTCTGGGTACCATTTTCAGCTGGACCAAGTCTCTTCTGTTAATTGGTTCCTGATCTGGGCTGGGCATGGGAAGCAAGAAGCAGCCATGGGGACAGGAGACCTCCCTCAGAAGGGGCGAGTGTTCAAGCCCCTACACCATTGGGGGGGGTGAGGATCTGTGTCCCACCTCTGTTGAACCCCAAGTTTTCTCCTACTGGCCCCCCCCGACTGTGCCTTTCTTAGGTCGCCCCACCCTGTGGGGTCTTACCCGTCATTGACTACCAGCCGTACTCTCTGGGCCAAGTAGGGTGATGTGAGATTCAGTTCTGTCTCCTTGGTAGTCTATGTCCCTCTGGCCTCCATGCCCAGCAACTGCCTTTGGATCGCCTCGCCTGCTGGTGGGCCCCGGCATTGATCATAGGGAACCCACGTTTCTTCTCCAGAGAGGGCCCAGCTTACGCCATTGGGCAAGAGACAGATCCATGGTACCAGCTTTTCATGATCTCAGTATGAACGAATAGCTCAGATAACCGCTGTAGACAATTGGAATCCTCTTGGCAAAAAAAAAAAAAAAAAAAAAAAAAAAGGTCAAGAGAGGTCAACACAGAATGCTTAAGCGCCTTCACAGGAGGGAATAAATCCTTTCATGTAGAATTAATTTGTAAGTTTGTTTGGGATAAATGCACAATATACCGTTGTAAAGCATCAAAATTATTAATGAAACTTGTAGAATAATACCATGTAAGAATATTCTTTGCTCTAGGTCATGACAACTTAATTTTAAACTCAAGGTTTGGAATGTGGAACCTAGTTTTCAAAAAAAAAAAATTTACAGAAGCAGATACAGTATGCTATCTAAATTACAGTTTGGGGTGAACACATTATCTAGAGTCCTTGGTAACCTAGGTTAAACTTAGGCATGTTATCTAAATTACAGTTTTGGGTCTCCAGAACACTGAGCCGACACATTAACTGGAGCCCTCTGACCTTGGGATAGTCGTGCTGTCCCTCCCAGGTAAAGGAAAAATGTGCCTTTTACTAGGATTCAATTGCTTACAAGGATAGTAATTTAAGTAAGTATTTATTTTTTTTTTTAAAAGGCAAAGCAAGTAAATTCAGTGTTTAGTATACTTCTGATTCACAAGGGGCAAATGCTGACCCACCTCCAGCCTAATTTTAAAATGCAGTAGCAAGGAGCTTTTGTCATTTCAAATTACATCTTAAAATTCCACTGCTGTATTTTAAGAAATATTAAACAAAATAACTTGTTTTGCCCTTTCTCAGAGGCAAAAACATAAAATAAGTATTTATTAATTTTTATTTGATAAAGTTTTCCATGTGATTTCAAATATATTAAATTTGGTTAAATTAAAAAAAATCCTTTAAAAAGAGAGAATAGAGAGAACCAAGATGGCGGCGTAGGGAGCGGACCTGTGTGTGCTGCTCTCTCACAGCATCATTGAAACTATCAACTATGAAGTAAACAACCACCACTCAGAACCATGGGGAAGTTGGCCCAGTGGAAGATCTACAACTGGAAGAAAAGAAAGAAGCGCAGTGAGACTGAGTGGGAGCTACGGAGGCACCAAAACCAGAGGTACACAGTCACACGCCAGGCGGGCTACAAATGGATTCGCGGTTTTTTTTCAATTGGAAGCGGTTACAAACCCTCGAATCCTCTGGGCTTGCTCGGGGCGGGTCTCTGAGGCCCCAGATCCCACAGGGAGAGGCGGCCACGGCCTTGCAGTGGTCGGAGAGCGAGGGAAGCTCTGACACGCGGCTGCTCGCCAGCACTGAGGGACAAGAAGTCCTGGTGTCCCAGGGAGGCGAGGGGCGTGGAGACGCTGCCTGCCATTGCTATTTCCTCCACGCTGGCGACTCCCTGTGACCCCGCCCTACCCTCAGGGCTGTGCCAGAGGCACAAGAGGGAATGACTGTGCTTTTACAAACTCTCAAATCCACTGAGCTGGTTTGGGCGAGTCTCTGAGGCCCCAGGCCCCAAGGCGAGAGACAGCACGGCCTTCCAGCGGTCAGAAAGCAAGGGAGGCTCTGGCGCGCGGCTGCTCGCAGGCACTGGGGGACGCAAAGTCCTGGTGTCCTGGATAGGCAAGGGGCCGCTGAGTCTCCGCCCTGGAGACTCCCTGTGACCCCGCCCTACGCAATTTACATTCCCATCTGGGCTGTGCCAGACTCACAAGTAGAAACGCCTTTGCTTCTGCAAACTTTCAAATCCTCTGAGCTGGTTCAGGCGGGATCATGAGGCACCAGACCCTACTGGGAGAGGCAGCACGGCCTTGCAGCCATCAGAAAGCGAGGGAGACTCTGTCGCACAGCTGCTCGCCGGCACTGGGGGACACAAAGCCCTGGCAGAGATTCAAGGGGCCGCGGAGACTCAGCCAGTGCTATTTGCTCCGCCATGGCGACTCCCTGAGACTCAACCCTAATCAATTTACATCCCCATCCAAGCTGTGCCAGGTGCACAAAAAGACCCACCTGCGCTTTTGCAGCCTATCCCAACAAATTGCAGACTTCAACTGCTCGCAGCCATGGGAGACACACTCAAGAAGCAGACCCAGGAGAACCAGGATGGCGGCATAAGGAAGAGACCTGTGCGTGCTACCTCACACAACAACATCGAAACGACCAAATATCAGACAAACACCTATCATACAGAACCATGGGAAAGTTGGCCCAGTGGAAGCTCTACAACTGGAAGGAGAGAAAGAACATTGAGACTGAGTAGGATGTGACACCAAGTACAGAGCCCAACCCAACAAACTGCAGATCTCAACTCCTCGCATAGAAAAAAGCGCATTGAGACTGAGTAGGATGTGCAGAGGCACCAAGTACAGAGCCCATCCCAGCAGGCTGCAGATTTCAGCTCCTGTTATGGGTTGGCTCAACGAGATAGACCACCGACTCAGAATTTAAATTTGAAAGCCTTTTTATTAAGCTGGCCAGCTGACCACAGCCCGTACCTTCCCCCTCTGGGAAGCCTCGCGGCATGTGGCAAAGAGCAAGTGTGCATTATGATTTTTATAACAAAACAGTGTTACCTTAGAAGCTCACAGAAAGTTCATAAGCACAAAGGGGGGGTAAACAGAGTCACACCTGGCTGGTCTAAGACAATCTAGCAATTTTTCTTCCATGGTTCCTAACCCTGCAACTCCCCTCCATTCATCAGTCCCTCCTCCCAGCACATACACAATCCTCATATCCTGGCAACACAATCCTTCTCCATACGTCAGTCCCCCCTCCCAGCACATTCTGTAACATTCTGTAACCCTTCCATGGCGCAGTCCCTCACCCTAGCACATTCCCTACTGGTCTTATGCCCGAATCAAATCTTTGATTCAGCGCCCTCCTCTACGTTATGAAATTGAGGAGGCATTTGGCAATGTAGGGGTCAAGCCGCCGGCAAGAGTCTGGCATTTGATGGTGAAGAATTGGCCAGGGTCTCGGCCACTGACATAGAGTCTTAGTTTCCATGTCTTTCTCCTTCCCATTGGTCAGTTCACCAGGCAAGAGGCATGAGGAGGACGGGGTTACAATTTCTAGTGCCTCTTTCCTGCGACTTTGATGGTGGTTGGAGTGCTCAGCACCACCTGGTAGGGTCCATCCCACCTAGGTTCTAGGCTGCCAGGGTTGTGCCGTTTCACCCAGACGAGGTCACCTGGAGAGAAGGCAGACTGCGTTGGACTGGTTCTCGGTGCGTCCTCCTCCCGTACTGCTCTCACCACCCGTTGTGCTGACGTGGCGCTGCTCTGCAAAGCCTGTAAGGACTTAAGCAAACTTTGGGTAGACGGCTGGGCAATTTCTTCCTCCCTTAGGCAGGGAAGAAGAGGTGGCGGCCTACCAAACATAATTTCAAAAGGGGTGAGTCCTTTTATATACGGGGTGCACCTAGCTCTGAGGAGGGCAAAAGGAAGGAGACTTACCCAGTTTTCGCCAGTCTCTAATTTTAACTTAGTTAATGTTTTCTTTAAGATCCAATTTATTCTCTCTACCTGTCCAGAACTCTGTGGTCTATAAACACAATGCAATTTTCAAGTAACTCTTAGGGACTTAACTATGGATTGTAACATTGGCGATAAACGCCAGGCCATCGTCGGACCCCATGCATAGTGGCAGGCTAAACCGGGGGACAATTTCAGTGAGGAGTTTTCTAACTACTACCTGTGCTGTCTCTGCCTTGGTTGGGTATGCCGCAGGCCAGCCAGAGAAGGTATCAATGAAAACCAGCAAGTATTTATACCCTCCTTGTCCTCCTGGTATCTCGGTGAAGTCCACTTTCCAGTGTTCTCCGGGGTTCTGACCTCGGAATCGCTGTCCTGGCGTGGCCACAACAGGGGGCCCTTGATTCATTCGGGCACACACTTGGCACCTTCTAGCCAACTCTTGAGATATTTCCTGGAGCCCTGGGATGTAAAATTCTCTTCCCAGTAGTTCTGATAGCTTCATTCCCCTGAGGTGGGTGCTCTGGTGGGTCTGGGAAGCGATGGTCCACCCCAGGGCTTCTGGCATTATAGGCCTCCCATCTGGCAGAATTAGCCATTCAGCCTCTCCTTCCCGGGCCCTTAGTTTCTCAGCTAGCCTCTGCTCCTCTGGCAGATGAGTAGGCTTCTCCGGGAGCCTTTGTGCTGGCAGGGCTATGAGAACTTCTAGGGGCCCTGCTGGTCTTTTAGTCAATTCCTTGGCCCCTATATGGCTGCCAGGTGGTTAAGTATCTCAGGAGCTTTTTCCTTTCCTCCTGAGGTCAGGAGACTTCTTTAAGGTGGCTCCCGTGTCCTCCTGTAAGGGCAGTGTGAGGAGATATATCCCTGTAGTCCCTGGGTAGGACTGGCAGGGCCAGTGCCGGGGCGCTTACCAGGGCTTCTTAGATCTCTCCTGGCTCCTCCTCATGTGCCCCCCGCTACCGGGTACCTTCCTCTATGAAGCTGCTCCCGTAGTCCGTGTAGAGAGTCTCATCCGGATCCTGCAGGGCTGGTCCACGAGGTCCTCACGGAGGGAAGTGAGGGTAGTCAGTGTCTCCTCACAGTCAGGCAAAGGGGCCTCTGCCTTCTCGTCAGGGAGGAGTGTGGCAGGGTTCAAGGCAGCTGTTTTCAGGAAGCTGAAATGTTTACTCTTTTTCTCTTTCTCTACCAGAGGGCCTGAGTGAGTGCTATGAGTTCCACAAGGAAGTCCACCTTTTGGCCCCCCACTGTCAGGGTCATTCTGGGCTCCTGGGGACCAGCTGAGCTCAGACAACCCCAATCCACCTCCTCCACCAGCATGGGAGGGAGTCGGTTCCCCCGCAGGTTCAGGGCACTCCCTTTTCCAATGTCCTTCCTTTCTGCAAAATGCACATTGATTTTTCCCAAGCCTAGGTTGGACTCCTTTTCTTCCGCGAGGCTTTTCTTTGCCCTTGTTGTCTCTCCGGCCCCTTGGGCCTTCCTCCTCGTTTAGGGCCAGGAGGACCTTGGCCATCCGGGTGTTTAAACCTGCTGTCGGGTCCTCCTGATTGTCAAAAACCTTCTGGGCCACCTCAACCAACTTAGAGATTGATTTCCCCTCAAAGCCTTTTAACTTTTGTCATTTTTTCCTAATATTTGGGGCCGACTGGGAAACAAATGCAACATTGACAGCCCTCCGACTTTCCAGGGCATCAGGGTTAGGCCCCTGGACTGTCTCTGTCACCTTAGAGAGGTTTGTGGGTCTCCAAGCAGCAGCTCGGATGCCCCCTAATAGAGTCTGGCGATACCGATCGAGAGCCTCCTTTCCCCTGTCACTATAGGGGTTCCAGTTTGGTTGCCTGGAGGGAAACACAGCCTTCAATCTGTCTTTTATTTATTCTTTCAGAATGGACTAAAGGAGCTTTATTTCCCTACAGGTTCTTATATGTCACAGGACCTCACAGGGTCTGTAATTCCTGTAACAGAGGGCTAGTATTCACCACTTTATTAACCCCTCTATTCTAGACAGGCCTTCCCCAGTTTCCTACAGTTGAGGTTTTGTGCCACCCCTGACATGGGCATGGTCACACAGGCCTGTAAGACAGTATACAGGTTGCTAACTGTCAACTGTCTCTCAATAGAGACCAAAATTTAATGCGTATTCTTCTTTGCCCACCTGGGCAACTGCCCTCTCGGCAGCTAGACACCTTTTACTTTTTGGGTTCATTCCACATAGCCTTTTTCCAGGACAGTTTACACATAGGCCAGCTCTTCTTTCTAGCCACAAATACAGTTTGTCCAATTTTCTTAAAATGTATTCTGGCACAGGAGAAAGTTGTTTTGCTGTACATAGGTAGCTTAATCCCTATACAACTGGGCTTGGACCTCTGCCTAGCAAATTGCAGTCTATAAGTTCAATATGCAGCCTCCGGTCCTCCTAACCCAATGATTTTTCGGCCAGTCTCTGTGTCAGACTTCTCCTCTCTTGGAGAATTTCAAAGTCCTGATGGCTCCCAGGTCTAGGGAGAGTGCCCTTTTCTTAACTCTGTTTATTAGTTACAGGGCCCTGCTTTCCTTGTCTTCCCACTAGTCCCCTTTATGGCAGAACAGCGACCAGGCCTCTTTGAAGGGAATGTACTGGAAGGGGATATCAGCCCCTCCTCTTCCAGCAGCAACAGGTACTAAACCCTTTCAGTACATTTGCAAGCAGGGAGCTTTTACTAACTCTATCTGCAGCTTTCATAGATCTCAGGCTTGCTGCTCTATTCCTGGGGCTGCAGGAAGGCTAGTACCAGTCACTGGCTTCTGGCTTAACTGCTGTAGCCTGCAAGCCAAAGGCCCAGGTCTTGTACTGCTTGTTGTAAAACATTCATTTCTCACTGGGCAGCAGCAGAGAGGCAGCTCTAGTGTCAGGTAATTTTCTGCTGTTCTCTATTTTTTCGCTGCTGCTGCTGCTTCTTTTTTCAGGGCCACTGCAGGCAGCTCAGGCATTCAGCCCCCCTTCTTTGTTCATTCACTCCCCAATCTGGTCTGGAGCTGGGAATAGCGCCTTGGTCTGCCTTGCTTCCCCAGAGGGCTGCCTGTCTAGCCCCAGACCTAGAGGGCCGGCCTGCCGTAGTGGCAACATAGGAACTGCAGGACTGGCAGATGTTGCAGGGTCCTGCAGTTTCCCCCGCCTCTCTCTCTCCCTCCATACGCTGTCCCTGTCTAGTATGGGACGGACTGAAGGGGTTGAAGGATGACAAAGCCCCTCCCGTCGGTGGGTGTGGAGGGAAGACAATTGGCATCAGGGGAGGCAGGGGCTCCCGGTCAAGAGCTGGTGGCGTGGCCTGGGCTTGAGGCCAGGGATCACCCAGATCTGGCACCAGGGGACCATAAGGGGCGGCCGGCTAATGGGTTCTTCCTGCTCTCCCTGAAGGACTCGGGGAGCCTTTCCCTTCTGGGGCCCGGCCAAAAGAATTGTCTGTCTCTGTCCCAATTTTTCCCTCAGGAGGCAAGCCCTCATTTACCGAGTTTTCTTGGACAATATGTCAACCTAAACTTGAATATAAGGAATTTGATTAGGATGCCCCAGGCGGCCGTGTATGATGTAATGGACCCGGTAGGCAGTGGTCAGATCAAAAGACCCTGCATCCGGCCACCCCTCCTGGAAAGTGGGCCACTCCCATTCACAGAATCGCTGTAAATCAAAAGCATTAACATTATAACCTTTAAATCTACCCTAGAACTTCAGTTTAATACAGTAAATTACAACCTAGGTAAGAGCAGCTGATAGACAGAAATTTTTAACTAAGTGAGCTGATTCTCCTTAACAGTGAGCAAAACACTCTGAGAAAAATAATTCTCGCAGCTGCCGAGAGACTTTGCAGACTGCCAAGGGGCCAGCCCAAACGTTCAGCCAAGCGTATCAACAGAAAGCAGAATAAATCAAAGTAGCTCTTACTTCACACAGACCAGTAATGATTTACACTTTCTTGATAGACCAGCCCAGGCTGGAGCTGTATCCAGTCTCTCTTCTCTGTAGTAATTTGGCCAGTCCCACACAAACAAACTTTGTCCCGACCCCATGATGATCAGTGGCGAGAGACAGACAAGGGAGGGGGTGACCTGTTTTCACAGATCCTCACTCAGATGCCCGCCTGGCCGCGTCCCTTGGGAGCTTAGATTCGTCGTAGCTAAGGTACACCCGTATAAACCCCGGGCCTGGTCACCTCCACGTGGGGGTGAGTCACCGTTATGCCATATGACGAATCGCGGAACCGCAGGTTGGGGCCCACTCGGACTCCGTAACCGAAGTCGTGGAGCCACATAAAGGAGAGGAGAGGGCAGGCCCCCTCCCTCCACACTCACACACTTTCACCAGACATTCATTCAGAGTTTAAACAATTCATCCAATTCCTAACAATTTCCCAATTCCTGAGGGAGCTCTATAGCTTCCCGGGAGGTGATCAAGCTCCCCTTCCACTCACCCGGAGTGGGCCTGACTGATAGGGGGTCAACGAAGATGACTGCCCCTATCCCATTTGACAAAGACAAAGACAACAAAGAACAAAGACAAAATAAATCAGCCAAATGCAACCTAAGGTTGCCCGGAACCTGCAGCTTGCTCCTTGGAGTCCTGAAAATTTTCAAAAAACATTGCAGCAGGGTGTGCACAGAAGCATACAACTTCTTGACAACAAATACCAAGACAAACAAATACCAGACAGACAAACCCAGTGCAGCCTACAGCCGCACGAACCAGGGACCCTGGCCACCGTCGTGGCCGCGGGTCAGGACCAGAAGTACCGCTGCGCCCAGCCCTCCGTATAGATCCTTCCGTGGGACGTCCCAATTCCTGTTTAACGACCGGTCCTTACCTCTCTCGAGAGTCCAGGTGGCTCAGTTTCCGAATTGAAAGTTTTGGGTGGACTGGAGGCCTCCTTGGTAATCATTCTCCACAGGTGTGGGGTATCTCGCTGAGTGCCCGGCGACCAGTGGGGGAGAGCCTCCTGCCTTGAATAGGGGGTCCCTCTCCTCCCTTCCGGGGGAGAGCCTCCTGCCCTAAACAAGGGGTCCCTCTCACCCCTGCTGGGGGAGAGCCTCCAGCCCTAAATAGGGGGTCCCTCTCACCCCTGCTGGGTATCTCGCTGCGGGCCTCCAAATGTTATGGGTTGGCTCAACGAGATAGACCACCGACTCAGAATTTAAATTTGAAAGCCGTTTATTAAGCTGGCCAGCTGACCACAGCCCGTACCTTCCCCCTCTGGGAAGCCTCGCGGCATGTGGCAAAGAGCAAGTGTGCATTATGATTTTTATAACAAAACAGTGTTACCTTAGAAGCTCACAGAAAGTTCATAAGCACAAAGGGGGGGTAAACAGAGTCACACCTGGCTGGTCTAAGACAATCTAGCAATTTTTCTTCCATGGTTCCTAACCCTGCAACTCCCCTCCATTCATCAGTCCCTCCTCCCAGCACATACACAATCCTCATATCCTGGCAACACAATCCTTCTCCATACGTCAGTCCCCCCTCCCAGCACATTCTGTAACATTCTGTAACCCTTCCATGGCGCAGTCCATCACCCTAGCACACTCCTTGCATCTGGGAGGGACGCAATCGGGGGGCAGAGTCGGGTCCGGGACCGGCCAGGGCTGGGCCTGACTGGGCCGGCACTGTGGAACTGCTGTACCAGCAGGCACACAAACATGCCCACTGGTCCCAGTCTCTTGTGGGGCGCTGGGGGACAGCAGACAGGCAGTCTGTGCACTTGGTGGAGGGCAGGAGTGCTGGATGTTCAACCACCAGGAACGCCTGGAGACTTTCTCTGGTGGGGAGCCGCCGGCAGGGGACAGAGGGCCAAACTTCCTGTTTCCCCGGTAAGACTGGGATGGCCCCGGTGAGGTTGAAACGGCCCCGGTGTGGTAGGGACGACCCTGGTCAGGTTGAAACGGCCCCGGTGTGGTAGAGACAACCCGGGTCAGGTTGAAACGGCCCCTGTGAGGTAGGGACGACCCCGGTCAGGTTGAAACGGCCCCGGTGTGGTAGGGACAACCCCGGTCAGGTTGAAATGGCCCCAGTGTGGTAGGGACGACCCTGGTGAGGTTGAAACGGCCCCCTTGAGGTAGGGACGGCCCCGGTCAGGTTGAAACGGCCCCCGTGAGGTAGGGACAACCCCGGTGAGGTTGAAACGGCCCCCGTGAGGTAGGGACGACCCTGGTCAGGTCGAAACGGCCCCGGTGTGGCAGGGACGACCCCGGTGAGGTTGAAACGGCCCCCGTGAGGTAGGGACGACCCTGGTCAGGTCGAAACGGCCCCGGTGTGGCAGGGACGACCCCGGTGAGGTTGAAACGGCCCCCGTGAGGTAGGGACGACCCTGGTCAGGTCGAAACGGCCCCGGTGTGGTAGGGACAACCCCGGTCAGGTTGAAACGGCCCCCGTGAGGTAGGGACGACCCTGGTGAGGTTGAAACGGCCCCCATGAGGTAGGGACAACCCCGGTGAGGTCGAAACGGCCCCCGTGAGGTAGGGACGACCCCGGTGAGGTTGAAACTGCCCTCGTGAGGTAGGGACGACCCGGTCAGGTCGAAACGGCCCCGGTGTGATAGGGACAACCCCGGTCAGGTTGAAACGGCCCCGGTGTGGTAGGGACAATCCCGGTGAGGTTGAAACTGCCCTGGTGAGGTCGGGACGGCCCCGGTGACGTTGAAACGCCCCCGTGAGGTAGGGACGACCCCGGTCTGGTAGGGACAACCCCGGTCAGGTCGAAACGGCCCCGGTGTGGTAGGGACAACCCCGGTCAGGTTGAAACGGCCCGGTGTGGTAGGGATGACCCCGGTGAGGTTGAAACGGCCCCCGTGAGGTAGGGACGGCCCCGGTGAGGTTGAAACGGCCCTGGTGAGGCTCAGACGGCCCTGGTGAGGTTGAGACTACTCTAGTGAGGTTGGGACAAATAAAGGGGACCAGTATGGACTGATGAACAGGGGTAGATACAGAAGCAGAGCAACATTGAACAGAATGTTAAACTACAGTGGGAAGCCTGGGGAGGGTTGGGGGGGGATTAAGAGACCAACTGAAGGACTTATATGCATGCATATAAGATTAACCAATGGACACAAGACACAGGGCCGGGGGGGGGGGGCGGGGGGTAGGGGCCGGGGAAATGTCAAGGGGGGGGAAAAAGGAGACATATGTAATACTCTTTGTAATACTTTAAGAAATAAAAATTATTAAAATATTTAAAAAAAATAAAAATAAAAAATAAAAAGAGAGAATAAACTTTTGAAAACATTTCAGGGTCCGTGAAATTTCATAAAGTCATTCCTTGGTTATAGTTTTGAAATCCAACTTGAAAGACCATCAAATATATATGATTTTAAAATTATATACTTCTTATAACTACTAGGAGATATCAATTAAATTTAAATTGGTTTTAAAATTTCGGTTGAGATCACAGAAATTGGATTACTGTTATCAGTCCCTTTTAAATACTTTGACATAATCTATTTAACTTTTGTTTAGGGAGGGAACATAAAACTTTTAATTGTCCTTAGTTTAAGGAAAGTAGGGTTTTCTAGATTTAAGAAATTAGAAAAATAACTTAGCCTTTTAAAGGAATACGAGCTTTATTGTAGGCCATTATAAAGCCAACTGCTTAAAACATTGGTCTATCATATCACTTAAATTATATTAAGACTGTGATTGCTAAATTTATTAAGCATTAAAAATATCTTCTTAAAAATAGTATTAAATAAATCCGAGAGGCAAGCATACTTTATGCCTCATTCGCATTTTTGTAGTAAAATTCCGCCTTAAAGCTCCACCTCTGAAATCCCATCCTGCCTCAGTGAGAAGACATACCTTTTTGGCTAAATCTGAGGGAGGGGCCTTTGCTGTTTCAAGATGGCGGCCCCCAGGGGAGCGGCAGGCCATGTGGCTGACATGGCGGCTGCCAAGTCACGAAGACCAAAATGGTGGCTGTCTACACTGTTCTTTGATAGAGCAAACCAACATCCCTAAAAGATAGATGACCAACATTATATTGTAGACAAACAGAAATCTCATTAGCTGTTTATACCTTTTATAATTATCTTAAGGAATATCAATCAAATTTAAACTGGTTTTTGTATTAAAAAATTTTCAGTTGAGATCATAAAATTAATCCTATTTTTTAAATCAGACCAAGAAGTAACATATTTTGAATTTCTAATTATTTAAGAGAAAACACATTTTATTTTTTCAAAAACAAGTTATACTTTAGATATTTAATTAATTTCTCCAGATTCAATTTGTACTTTAAACTTTCAGAGCTTACAAGTCAAATATTAGCAGTTCTTTGATTAACTACACTCTTATATTTTTAAGAATAAATATTAAAATCGAATAATTAAATTTAAACCACGTTTTTTTTTCTGCCCAGGGAAACTGAGAAGCAAACTTGCAGGTATTAAAAAATGACTACTGGTGGAAAGTTGATTTCAAAGGAGCCGCTTTGGCCTCTTCACCTTTTCTGGGAAGGTTGACTAGCAAAAGGTGTAGCCATTGAAATGCAAATTAACATTCCTAAAGATGGCTGCTAAATTTCAAAATGGTCACAATTTTCCTGCTGGGAAAGTCAAGAAGGGAATCCATGGCTATTCACATGTAAACTTGACTATCAACTTCCTGGTGGTACTTGCCTCAGGGTGGGAAATTTCAAAAGAGCTGCTTTAAATTGCCTTGGGAAACCACCCTGTATTTCTTTCTCGGGTTCATCTCCGCCATTTTTAAGGCCAAAACAGTCTCGGGTTTTTATTCTGTACACAGCAAAAGGTCAATTCAGCTTAAAACTATGCGCACTCGTTTTTAAACTGGCCTTTTCTCTTTACATGTGCACAGAAATCCCGGATACATTTATGACTTTGTAAAAGCTTTAAGTCATTAGCTGGAAAAAAGGATAAAGATGGTGAAGATGAGGTGAAGAAGTGGCTTTCTTGGGGAGTGGCGTCCATATTGGATGGCCACGTGGGCTTCCCCCACCTCCTTGTTTCTTAGGGGGAAGATTCAGTAATGGTCTGGCATTTACTCTTTTTATTTTCTTTATTTTTCAATTTTTATTTATTTTTATTTTTCAAGGAAAGAAAAGATTTTTTAAGATAAAGAATCATTGGAGGCAGAGGAGGTGTAGATGGTATTCTTAGAGACTCGCACCCTTCCCCTCCAGGCTGTAAGGCGGTGGCAGCACCCCACTTAGACATTTTTATACTCTCCTGTGCTGAATCAAGGCCATCGCCAATTAAAATAGGACTTTTCTCTGGACTTTTTGCTGAGTATTGGTCACACAACTGCTTTCTAACCTTTTCCCAGGTTTCATCAACAAAGCTTAAGCAAGAAATCAAGAATATGACTACAACTAACAGAGCATAGTTTAAAGCATACTTATAAGTATTTGAGAGTAGAGATCTCTTTCCCGAGACTCTGAATTACCCATATTTTACACCCGGTTGATTCAATTGACATAATACACTCCTTACCTTCAATCTGTCGTGTGCACACTTCTAGGAGCGACCCCCTCGCTTTCTTCTCTTGCCTCCTTACTCAATCCCTGTTCGGTACGCCAAATGTGATGGGCTGTTTCTGTTTCCCGCGACCCGCATGGGAAAACGACAGGTTCTTGAGCGGAGGAGCTGGGGATTAAGAAATTAAAGAAGGACCAAGATGCAGAAATAGATCTTAAGCTGGGGCCAGGTGGGCGCCATCCTCTCTGATGGAGAGGCAGCAAAAGCGGCTGAGCCACACAGCAGGTTTATTTTAAAGGCCTAGATATACATATCTAGTTCTGCCCCTGCATGATTAACATGTCCAGCCTTATTGGGGAAGCATGTTCCCAGGGCGTGGCTGCCTATACTCTGAGTTCAGCTGATAATAATAAGAAAATGCCTAGGTGCCTCCCAGGCGGCCCTCTACAGGAAGCTGAATAGCATGTTATTAAATATTGATTGGGTTACCAATGAGATCAAAGAAGAAATTAAAAACATCCTGGACACTAATGACAATGAAAACACAACAATCCAAAACCTATGGGACACAATGAAAGCAGTCCTGAGAAGGAAGTTTATAGCTCTACAGGCCTATCTCAAAAAACAAGAAAAAATGGTAAGTAAATCATCTGACTCTACAACTCAAAGAATTAGAAAGAGAGCAACAAGAAAAGCCCAGAGTGAACAGAAGGAAGGAGATAATAAAGATTAGAGCAGAAATAAATGACATAGAGACCAAAGAGACAATACAGAAAATCAATGGAACCAAGAGCTGGTTCTCTGAAAGGATAAACAAGATTGACAAACTTCTAGCCAGGCTCACCAAGAAGCAAAGAGAGAGGACCCAAATAAACAAAATCAGAAATGATAGAAACGAAATAACAACAGACCCCACAGAAATACAAAGGATTGTTAAAAAATACTATGGACAGCTTTACTCTAACAAACTACACAACCTACAGGAAATGGAAAAATTCCTAGAAAAATACAACATTCCAGCACTCAATCAGGAAGAATCTAAAAATCTCAATAGGCCAATAACTATGGAAGAAATTGAAGCAGTCATCAAAAAGCTTCCAGCAAACAAAAGCCCACGACCAGACAGCTTCACAGGGGAGTTTGACCAAACATTCAAGGAAGAACTAAAACCAATCCTCCTCAGACGACTACAAAAAATCCAAGAGGAAGGAACACTTCCAAGCTGATTCTATGAAGCCAGCATCACCCTAATACCAAAATCAGGGAAAGACAACACAATGAAAGAGAATTACAGGCCAATATCCCTCATGAACATAGATGCCAAAATCCTCAACAAAATCTTAGCAAATTGGATCCAGCAGTACATCAGACAGATCATACACCATGAAAAAGTAGGATTTATTCCAGGGATGCAAGGATGGTACAATATCCGAAAATCAATAAACGTGATACATCACATAAACAAATTGAAAGAAAAAAACTACACGGTCCTATCAATTGATGCAGAAAAAGCATCTGACAAAATCCAACACCCATTTTTGATAAAAACTCTCAGCAAGGTGGGAGTAGAAGGATCATACCTCGACATAATAAAAGCCATATATGACAGGCCCACAGCCAACATCATACTCAATGGACAAAAACTAACACCATTTCCCCTAAGAACAGGAACAAGACAGGGATGCCCATGCTCACCACTCCTGTTCAACATAGTCTTGGAAGTATTATTAGCCATTGCAATTAGACAAGAAGAAGAAACAAAGGCATCCAAATTGGAAAAAAGGAAGCAAAACTGTCCTTATTTGTAGATGACATGATATTATTCATAGAAAACCCTAAAGCCTCCATCAAAAAACTTTTAGACTTAATAAAAGAATTCGGCAATGTAGCAGGATACAAAATTAACGAAAAGAAATCTACGGCATTTCTATACACCAATAGTGAACTTTCAGAAAGAGAGATTATAAAAACAATCCCATTTACCATCGCACCAAAAAAATTAAGCTACCTAGGAATAAATTTAACTAAAGAGGTAAAAGACCTCTACTCAGAAAACTACAAGACGTTGAAAAAAGAGATAGAGGAAGACATAAAGAAATGGAAGAACATACCATGTTCTTGGATTGGTAGAATCAACATCATTAAAATGTTCATACTGGCCCAAAGCAATCTATAAATTCAACGCACTTCCCATTAAAATACCAAAGACCTAATTCAAAGATCTAGAACGAACTCTCCAAAAATTCATCTAGAATAAAAAAAGACCCCAAATAGCTGCAGCGATCCTGAGAAAGAACAAAGTAGGTGGGATCTCAATGCCAGATATCAAGCTGTATTACAAAGCCACTGTTCTCAAAACTGCCTGGTACTGGCACAAGAACAGACATATAGATCGATGGAATAGAATAGAGAGTCCAGAAATTAGCCCGAACCAATATGCTCAATTAATATTTGACAAAGGAGGCAAGAACATACAATGGAGCCAAGATAGTCTCTTCAATAAATGGTGTTGGGAAAATTGGACAGATACATGCAAGAAAATGAAACTAGACCACCAAATTACACCATACACAAGAATAAAGTCAAAATAGATAAAGGACTTAAATGTATGACAGGAAACCATAAAAATTCTAGAAGAATCCAAAGGCAACAAAATCTCAGACATATGCAGAAGCAAGTTCTTCACCGATACAGATCCTAGGGCATTGGAAACTAAAGAGAAAATGAACAAATGGGACTACATCAAAATAAAAAGCTTCTGCATAGCAAAAGAAACCATCAACAAAACAATGAGAAAACCCACTTCCTGGGAAATCATATTTGCCAATATCATATTTGATAAGGGCCTAATCTCCAAAATTTATAGGGAACTCATACAACTTAACAAAAAGAAGATAAACAATCCAATCAAAAAATGGGCAAAGACCTAAATAGACACCTTTCAAAAGAGGACATTCAGAAAGCCAAGAGACATATGAAAATATGCTCAAAGTCACTAATAATCCGAGAGATACAAATCAAAACAACAATGAGGTACCATCTCACACCTGTCAGACTGGCTATCATCAACAAATCAACAAACGACAAGTGCTGGAGGGGATGTGGAGAAAAAGGAACACTCATGCACTGCTGATGGGAATGCAGTCTGGTGCAGCCACTATGGAAGACACTATGGAGTTTCCTCAAAAAACTAAGAATGGAACTCCCATTTGACCCAGTGATCCCACTTCTAGGAATATATCCCAAGAAACCAGAAACACCAATCAGAAAGGTTCTATGCACCCCTATGTTCATAGCAGCACAATTCACCATAGCTAAGATCTGGAAACAGCCTAAGTGCCCATCAGTAGATGAATGGATTAGAGAACTGTGGTACATCTACATGATGGAATACTATGCTGCTGTAAAAAAGGAAGGCCTCTTACCATTTGCAACAGCATGGATGGAACTGGAGAGCATTATGCTAAGTGAAATAAGCCAGTCAATGAAGAAAAAATACCACATAATCTCACTCATTCATGGATAATAGAGACCATTACAAACGTTTGAACAATAATAGATACAGAGGCAGAGCTGCCTCAAACTGATTGTCAAACTGCAGCAGGAAGGCCAGGGAGGGTTGGGGGGCAGGAGGGAGGGGGGTAAGAGATCAACCGAAGGACTTGTATGCATGCATATAAGTATAACCAATGGGTAGAACACACTGGGGGGGGGCAGGGGATTGTCAAGGGCAGGGGAAAAAAAGGGACACCTATGTGATACCCTTTGTAATACTTTAAGAAATAAAATAATTAAAAAAAGAGCTTTACAGATAAGAAAAAGCTAAAGGAGTTCATCACCACCAAACCAGTATTATATGAAATGCTGAAAGGTATCCTTTAAGAGGAAGAAGAAAAAGGTAAAGATACAACTTATGAACAACAAATACACATCTATCAACAAGTGAATCTAAAAATCAAGTGAATAAATAATCTGATGAACAGTATGAACTGGTGATTATAATAGAAGCAGGGATATAGAAATGGAATGGACTGACTATTCTTGGGGTGGGGGGGGAAGGGTTGTGGGGGGTGCGGCAAGAGATTGGACAATAATCGTGCACCTATGGATGAGGACAGTGGGTGGGGAGTGAGGGCGGAGGGTGGTGTGGGAACTGGGTGGAGGGGAGTTATGGTGGGAAAAAAGAGTAACTAATGTAATAATCTGAACAATAAAGATTTAATGAAAAAAAATAAATGTTTTTTTCATCATCATATACTGTGTTTTTGTCGCTCAATTGAATTTTATTATTTCTTCAAGGTTCTTCACATACGTACACCTTAAGAGATATCAAGTAGGTGTAACATGTTCTAAAAAAATTAGGGTTGGCAGTGAGAAGAATTTTGAGGCAGAGATTTTGCTGGTTTTGGCATGAACTCACACAAAGGCTGCCTACCCCTGACCTAGGCTTTTATTAGTATAGTTACTAAAGCATGCATTTGAATGTATCAATTCATAGCTAACTCTAGCCTTAAGGTAAGGAATTATAGTGTAAATAGTCAAGTATTTATATACAAATAAGAAGGGCCATAGGCAAGAAAAGCTGGGCTGAAGCTGGAATCCCTGAGGAAGCCAATACTTCCTCAAGCAGCAGTGTGGTCCAACCTGGTGAAGAGGTCTTCTCTTCCTTGTTTCCCCAAGACACTCAGTCCCTGAGAACTGGAAGACACCTCCTCCCCCAGGGGTATAGGTTATTCTGATGCTCTATCCCCTTGGCTCACCAGTTATAACACTAGTGGCCCAGTGCATGAAATTCATGCACATTAAAAGAGGATTAATGAGAAGAAATATTTTAATATTGCTATTTGCTGTTTCTCTGTAATAGAAGTGCCAGAGATGAAAGAAATTAGTAAAATGTATATAAAATTTCCCTCCTGTCCGAGTCTGGGGCATGCTGCGGGACCTAGAGTCAAGTCCCTGCCCACCACCCTGATGCACTTCGAAAATGCAGGAGACCCAGACCCAGCCGGCCACATCCCCACTGGGTGAGACCTAGACCTGGCTGGCCACACCCCTGAGAAGCCCCTCCAGGTGGGGGCACAGCCTCAAGCCTCCCAGCCTGGTGCCGGGGTGGGGGATGCGGCCTGAGGTTCCCCATCAAACCCCACCAGGCAGGGGGCACCGCCTGAGGTTCTTATCAAGCCTCGCCGGGTGGGGGGGCATGGCCTGAGGTCCCCCAGCCCAGTGTTGGGGTGGGGGGCGCAGTCTGAGGTCTCCTGGCTTGGCACCAGGGCAGGGGGCCCAGTCTGAAGTCTTCTAGCCTGGAGTCAGGGCGGGCAGCATGGCCTGAAGTTCCCCATCAAGCCCTGTGGGCCATGGGCATGGCCTGATGTTCCCCGGCACAGTGCTGGCGCGGGGGGTGCAACCTGAGGTCTCCTGGCCCAGAGTCAGAGCAGGGGATGTGGCCTGAGGTCCTCCGCCAAGCCCAGCCTCCCCACTCCTCCCTCTCCGCCCCCCCCCGGCCCCCAGCATCATACCAGTGCTGAATGGGGACGCACCCAGGCAACTTGATGTTAGTGCTGGGGGCAGAAGTGCCCGCCCCGGCCCTGCCCACAGACTACTTGTGACTGGGACACCGTAATGGACAAATTAGAATATTACCTCTTTATTATATAGATTAGAGGCCTGTTGCACAAAGATATTTGTGCAATAGGCCTTCCCTTCCCTTGGCTGCTGGCACCAGTTTTCCTCTGGCACCCAGGACCAAGGCCTTTGCTCTGGCTGGGCTCAGGTCAGAGCCCCACCCCAGCTATCAGGCCTTGCGGCTCTGCTGATCCTGGGGCGGGGAGGCCTTGCAGCTCCACTGATCCTGGGGCTGGGAGGCCTTGCGGATATGCTTGGTGCCGTGGCCAGGAGGCCTGGCTGCTCGGCTGGCTTCGGGGCAATTTGACTTGGGGGCTTGGAGCCTATGTATGCAAATTAACCACCATCTTTGTTGGCAGTTAATTTGCATATCGCCCTGATTAACCAATGGGAAGCTTAGCAAAGGTACCATCAATTACCCTTTTTGTCTTTTATTAGATAGGATATTTGACCACCTATCCATAGAGGTGTGAACAGGAATGTGGTGGATTAATTATATTTTCTAAAACCAGCACTTGTTAACTCTCCTTAAGATGCAGCTAAAGGTATGGTGAACAGCTAGATGCCAGCAGCAGGGTGACCTGGGAGAACAGGCAGGAGGAGGAAGATGTGGGCCAGTGCTGCACATTCATCCCTGACAACACAGCACACAGACCATCACTAAGGCCCTAAGGCAGTGGTTCTCAGCCTTCTGGCCCTTTACATACAGTTCCTTATGTTGTGACCCTAACCTAAAATTATTTTCGTTGCTACTTCATAACTGTAATGTTGCTAGTTATGAAGCGTAATGTAAATATCTGATATGCAGGATGGTCTTAGGCGACCCCTGTGAAAGGGTCGTTCAACCGCCAAAGGGGTGGCGACCCACAGGTTGAGAACCACTGCCCTAAGGCATTGGCAGCTTTACCTGATGAGTGAGCTGGAACCTGGGATTGAGGGTCCTTTCTCTGATGCACTAGAGTAGCAGTTGTCAACCTGTGGCTCCTGACACATTTGGGGATCAAACAACCCTTTCACAGGGGTTACCTAAGACCATCAGTAAACACATATAATTAAAGAGTGTCCCAAAAAGTAAATTTGATAGAAAACACAGGTTTATGATAAAAAATTGTAAATTTTTTATTGAGTCATAAAGTATACAGTGTAGGGTTATGTATGAAATAGCATATCGGGTAAATGGCTTCCATGGCTTTGCTGCCACATACGCCCGCGAAACAATTCAATTACTGCATGAGTCATTTCCGGGTGGTGTAATTTCCCGTTTTGGTGATCAGAATTGGCCACCCAGATCATGGGATTTAACGACGTTGGACTTTTTTCTTTGGGGTTTTTTGAATTCTAAGGTTTACTCCAACAAGCCCATGACCACCCACGTCTTCATGGAGGAAATTGAGCACTGTATCAACGAAATTCAGCCACATTTATGTAAAACGGTCATGGAAAACTTCAACACAAGAGTGCGTATGTGCCCTGACCGATTTGGCTCAGTGGACAGAGCTTCAGCCTGTGGTCTCAAGGGTCGCAGGTTTCATTCTGGTCAAGGGCATGTACCTTGGTGGCGGGCATATCCCCAGTGGGGAGTGTGCAGGAGGCAGCTGATAGATGTTTCTCTCTCATCCATGTTTCTAACTCTTTATCCCTCTCCCTTCCTCTCTGTAAAAAAATCAATAAAGTATATTAAAAAAATAAAAAAAGAGTGCGTATGTGCCAGTGAAGCCATTGAGGCCATTTAACCCATATACTATTCCATACATAACCCTATATGGTATACTTTATGAATCAATAAGAAATTTACAATTTTGAATTATAAACCTGTGTTTTCTATCAAAATTACTTCTTCTTGTGACTTTGGGACAACTTTTACATACTGTTTTATGATTAATCACTATGCTTTAATTATGTTCAATTTGTAACAATGAATATACATCCTGCATATCAGATATTTACATTACAATTCGGAACAGTAGCAACATTACAGTTATGAAGTAGCAACAAAAATAATTTTATGGTTGGGGGTCATTACAACATGAGGAACTGTATTTAAAGGGCCAGAAGGTTGAGAACCACTGCACTAGAGCAATGGTGTCCACATTCACCCCTTTGATTAGGAGCTACAGTGATGAGATCTCACACCATCCCATGTGTTGGGGGTCTCATCCAAGGGTTAATTGAAACCGCATTGACAAAACAGCAAATTAGTCTTCTCTTAGACCAGTGATATCGAATCTTTTGAGCTCAGCGTGTCAGCATTTTGAATCTCTACCCCTCTCCCTTCCTCTCTGTAAAAAATCAATAAAATATATATTAAAAAAATATCAATTAGGGGGCTATAAAAGTAACCCCTAAAGCAGGGTGTAGAACTTTTTTTCTGCCAAGGGCCATTTATATTATCATTCATAGGCCATACAAAATTATCACCTTAAAAATTAGCCTGCTCTATTTGGTAAAACATTGTTAACTCACTCCTAATGCACTGGCAGGGTCTGACTAAATGATTTCCAGGGCCTCCTGACAGCCCACAGGCTGGATGTACCACACCCCTGCCCTAAAGGATTACAATATCAAAACTGCAATGAATCTAACAGACATTACAAAGAAAGAACCAATTTGGGACAAATTATATATAAGAGCAAATGAAATAATTTGAGATAAATAATTTTTCTTGGTGCAAATTTATTTTCAAATTAGTTATTGCTTTAACCACATAGTAAAAAAATACAATTATTGTGGGCATGAAGAAAATATATTTAGGTGGTAAAGAGTCAGGACTGTCCACCATTATTACTGATTTCACTTCTGTGAAAACAGGAAGATTATACTTTCTCACTCCCTTGAAGTTATATATGCCCATGTGACCACAATGAAAGAGAATAAATGCCAGCACACAACTTACCACTGGTTCTAGACACCAGTAAGTCAAAAAGTCAAGACAGAATCTGGAAGGTAGTTTTCTTTCGTTTTTTAAATGTTAAGACTTCACTTCTGTGCCTTTGCGAAGGACTTCCTTCATCTCCATTCTGTGCTTTCAAAAGGAACAAGTAGATTTCCAGGTACATAAACAGCAATATGAATGCTATGCCCTCTTCATGTAAAGTTACACTAAGATATTCCTAATTGTCTACAAACATGTAAAACTGCTAACAAAGTTAAGATTAGCTCCTAAAGGTACATAAGGAAAACAGGTAAATAAAACAATGAGCATAGGATATGGACAGGCAATTTATTGGAAAAAATACAGGAAAAAAATCAGAAAAATCACCATTTCTAGTAAGGTTTTCTAAATAAGCTATTAACAAACCCTTTCTGAAAATATTTGTGGGACTTCAACAAAGATATATCACTTAATTCCTCATAACTAAAAAACAAGTTAACATTATAATACAAAATTAGGCCTCAATCTACCAAACAGCTTCAGTGACATTTACAACTAAATTTCTCTTCAGAGAAAGAAAGCAACATTTTTCCCAGGGTATTTTCTATTTGTTAAAATGGGCATTAACATTTGACAAGTTAATGATCGCACAATGATTACGTAAAAACCTCGGACATTAGTTAATGTGTGCTGTCTTATCAACACTAATAAAACACCTATTGAAATTAAAGTGTCACATCATTTTACAAAACCTTTACCTCGTGACTGAGCAATCTCAATAGAACACCCTCTTCTGCCAGGAAAACTGCCTTCTAAGTGTAATGAATTTTTTTATTTATTTAAAAAATGTGTCAGCAAACTAGGAAGAAAACCCACCTAATTCCTAAATCCAGAAATGTTTATTATATATACTTTTAAAAGTCTCCAACAATACAAATGTCAATTCTAAATTTAAGGCAAGATTGAAGGAGGTTTCAAATTTTATCATGTATTTAATAATCTAATAGAAACCTTTTAGACTTTCATAATTTATACTATCTTTTATTACCACAATAGAGGCCCGGTGCACAAAAATTTGTGCACTGGGGGGGGGTCCCCAAGCCCCGCCTGTGCCCTCTCACTGTCTGGGACCCCTCGGGAGATAACGACCTGCTGGCTTAGGCCTGCTCCCTGGTGGCAGAGGGCAGGCCCAATCCCTAAGTGCAGCCCGTGGTCAGGCTCAGAGCCGGGCCGATTGGGGAGTTGGGGTGCCACCCCGTCATGCACAGAGCAGGGCGGATCGGGAGGTTGCAATGCCACCCTCAGTCACTTTCAGGTTAGACTGATTGGGGGGTTGGGGCACCGCCCCGTTACACTCAAGGCAGGGTCGATGGGGAGGTTGCGGCGCTACCCCCTGTCACGCACATAGCAGGGCCGGTCAGGGGGTTGGGGCGCTGCCCTCTGTCACTCACAGAGCAGGGCCAATCAGGGGGTTGGGGCACTGCTCCCTGTCACTCACAGAGCAAGGCCGATCATGGGGTTGGGGCGCTGCGCCCTGTCACTCACAGAGCAGGGCCCATCAGGGGGTTGAGGAGCTCCCCCCTGTCACTCACAGAGTAGGGCCAATAGGGGAGCTGGGACACTGCCTCCTGTCACACACAGAGCAGGGAAGATCAGGGGGCTGGGGTGCTGCACCCTGTCACACTCAGGGCAGGGCCAATGGGGAGGTTATGGCTCTACCCTGTCACACACAGAGCAAGGCCGATCAGGGGGTTGGTGCGCCGCACCCTGTCAAACACAGAGCCGCAGGGCAATCAGGGGGTTGGGGAGCTCCCCCCTGTCAGGCACAGAGCAGGGCCCATGGGGGGGCAGTATTGGGGCGCCGCACACTGTCACACACAGAGCAGGGCCAATCAGGGGGTTGGTGCGCTGCACCCTGTCAAACACAGAGCCGCAGGGCAATCGGGGGATTGGGGAGCTCCCCCCCATTAGGCACAGAGCAGGGCTGATCAGGGGGATTGGGTGCTGCCCCCTGTCACGCTGATCCTGGTGCCGGGAGGCATATTACCCTTTTACTATATAGAATAGAGGCCTGGTGCATGGGTGGGGGCCGGCTGGTTTGCCCTGAAGGGTGTCCTGGATCAGGGTGGGGGTCCCCACTGGGGTGCCTGGCCAGGCTGGCTGAGGGGCTGAGGGCTGTTTTCCCGCTGGCAGTTGACTAAAAGCTCCCAACCGCTCCTTGTTTTCTTTCTTTTTTTTTATTCTGGGCCAGCTTTAGCTCTGAGGCCTCGCTGCTGAAAACATGGATACAATGTTGCGGTCCGGGGCTGACTGAAAGCCGGTTTTGTTTAGCTTCTTATTTGCAACATAGTAATAGTTGCTTAGAGTTGCAGTTGAGAGGCCGGCAAGTGAGGCGGGGAACGTTGGAGTCTGCAGTCCCTGGAAGAAGCAAGCCTCCCTGCTCGCTTCAGTGCCTGGCTGCCGGCCGCCATCTTGGCTGACAGTTAATTTGCATAAGGATACGCTGATTAGCCAATGGGAAGGGTAGTGGTCGTACGCCAATTACTATGTTTCTCTTTTATTAGTGTAGATTACCAATGCAAATAAAAAAGGAATGTGAAGTCCATACTTTGGCACAATTGCCAAGTTCCACTTAAGTTGATCACAGGCTACCTTGTTTTCAGGGCTAAATATTATGTCAAATTAAAGTAACAATGTTTTTCTGTTCATATAGTGCTTCCCATTGCAATCTGTAGACTTTTTAAACCCAAATATTCAATCACCTACAACAATTTAGGGAAAGGGAGGGAAAAACCCAAAGACATACGGCAATGTAACACAGACATGTGTTTTGCAACAATGAGAAAATATGTAATATAATCCCAAATACAGAGAAAATGGAAAATATAATTTCATTCCAATGGGAGATCCTGTTCAGATTAAACCTCTGCTACACTCAAAGACTTAAATGCTCTCATGCCAATTTTCTTTTATGTACAAATAACATAGCATCTATCTCTAGTTGTAAGGAGTATATTAAATAACAGTTAAAAGTAATTAACACAATAACCAGTACACAGAAAACATTCAATACATGTTTCCTTTAAAAACTAAAAAGCATCACCCCAGAAACAAATTCTAAGACCCCAATAAATAAGACAGTATTAAATTCCCATATTTGCTAGACAAATAACAATGCACTAATTATTGCCAATAGCAAGATCCAAGAGAAACGTAAGATGTGATTTGTGTTAATTTAAAAATGGTTTTCAAGCTGCCATTTTTAAAAAAAATATATGCTTTAGTTAATTTCATAGAGGAAGGGAGAGAGCGACTCAAACATCAATGACGAGAGAGAATCATTTATCCAGTGCCTCTTGCATTCCCCCCTGTCTCCCCACCCGCCAAACTGAGGATCAAGACCACAACCCGGGCATGAGCCCTGACCGGGAATCGAACTGTGACCTCCTGGTTCATAGGTCAATGCCCAACCACTGAGCAACTCCGGCCAGGCTCAAGTTATCATGTTTTGACTATTAGTCCCACTGGAGGGAAAATAAAAAAGAATTTTTAAACATAAGAAAAAATAAAACAACAAAATAGATCTTTATGTACTTATATAGAAAGCTAATCATTAAATATTAAGTCAATGCCATTTTCCACAAGATTAAAAATGTCTACATGGAACAGAAAAAATTAAAGACCTAACAGACGAAATATAAGTAAAAACCAATTTGAAAATGTAGACAATGCTAAGGGTATACTTAAGAAGCCACAGGCAGATAGGTAGGAGGGGGCTAGTCCCACATCCATGTGTGGTGGTTAAAAATCCAGAGAGCTATTTCACATGCAGAGGTCCCCCTTTCGGAGCAACCCCTCACCAGGCCACCCAGCCCAGGGTTCTAGTATTAGGAAAAGAAGTCACCGTAACTTCTGGCTGTGAAAACCAGCAAAGATTGTGATTGAGTGAGAAAATAGGCTGCTGTAGTCCCAAATGTTCCTCTTAAAGGGCCCACACACATATTCACTGAGAGACTCACTCACACTGAACTCCAGCACTGGGGCAGCAGTTCAAGGTACCAGGGAGAGATGTGCAGGAAGTGAATTGTCTGGCTTCAGGACAAGAGCTGTAGGGGTAGCTTTCTCCCAGACAGAGTTCCTTTGTTGAGCCCTTGCCCAACTTAGCCTGCACACAATGATGGGTGCCATATCTGTTTGAGTCTCCATCAACCTGGCTGACAACATTTGCCTCATCCTGATGAGTCCCTGAGACCCCAACATTCCCAAATTTGGGGCCCACTCAAGTAAATTCCAATGGCTTTTCTATACAAATGGCCTATCTTGGCTCGTGCTCGTCTTTCCTAACATCTCTCAAAGGTATACAACCCCAAACAGCAGTCTCTTATCCTATCTAATAATGAGGGAATATGCTAATTGACCCTCACACTGTCACAAAGATGGCAGCACCCATAGTCAAGGAGGAAATATGGTAATTCAATGCCCCACCCTCAAAGATGGCAGCACCCACAGCCACAAGATGACCAGCACTGGAGGGCCGTTGTGGGTGATCAGGCCAGTAAGGGAGGGTTGCTGGGGGTGACCAGGCTTGCAGGGAAGGGCAGTTGGGGGTGACCAGGCTGGCAGGGGAGGGCAGTTGGGGGCGATCGGGCCAGCAGGGGAGTGGTTAGGTGGTGATCAGGCCAGCAGGGGAGTGGTTAGGTGGTGATCAGGCTGGCAGGCAGGCGACGGGTTGGGAGCCAGCAGTACCGGATTGTGAGAGGGATGTCCGACTGCAGGTAGTCAGACATCCCACGAGGGGTCCCACATTGGAGAGGGTGCAGGCTGGGCTGAGGGACACCCCCCTCCACAGTGCATGAATTTCATGCACTGGGCCTCTAGTCCTCTTAATAAACAGCTCCAAGCCCAGCATTAGAGGCAGTCAACCTCAGTTCACAGCTTAGCATCCTCCAGGGACCTCCATGCCAATCATAAGTGGGAAACATCCTCAGGTCACTCTTTAGCTCAAACCAAGTGGTTGTGGGCAGGTGCAGGCAGCAGCTGACCTTGGCCTGCCCCAGAACCCTTTCCAAAAGGTCCAGAACCGATACACCTGGTGGCCAGTTTCAGACCACACCAGTGCACTGCAGAAACAATTCTACCAACCACACACTAAAAGGGTAGTCTCAGCCAGCACTAGAGCCCCATTAAGCTCCTTAACTGCCAATAATCACAATCAATCACCGGAGGTTCAATCCCTCCCATTAAGGTGCCAACCTCAATCAAAGCGGGCACACATAACTCATATGGAAGAAACACATGGAGGATCCTAATCAAGTGACCATGAAGACTGTGCTGCTGGACCTCATTGGACACCTAACACATAAGGCCACTTTACCAAGACTGAGAGATGTAGCTGCTCTGCCTAATACATAGAAACAATCACAGGAAGGCAATCAGAACAAGGAGTCAAAGAAACATGTCCCGAATGAAAGAACCTAAGAAAACTCTAGGAAAAGAACTAAATAAAACTGAAGCAAGCAATCTTCCAGATAGAGAGATCAAAACACTGGTTATAAGAATGATCAGCGAATTTAGGGAAAGAAGAGAGGAACTTAGAACTTCAACAAAGAGATAAAACACATAAAAAAGAAGAGAGAAAACATAAAAAGGAACCCTCATAAATGAAGATTACAAAAAAGGAAATGAATACATTAGATGGAATCAATAGTAGATTAGATGAAGCAGAGGATCAAATTAGCAATTTGGAATACAAGGTAGCGAAAAACAGCCACTTGCAATAGCAAAAAGAAAAAAAAGAAAGGAAACACACACAAGAAGAATAAAAAAATTAGGATGGTCTGAGGAAACTTGGACAATGTCAAGCATAACAACATTCTTATCACAGAGGTATCAGAGAAGAGAGAGAGCAACAGACTGATAAATATTCGAAGAAATGATGACAGAAAACTTCCCTAAACTGGTGAAGAAAATAGACATACAAGTCCAAGAAGTACAAAGAGTCCTTAACAATATGAGCCCAAAGAGGCCAACACCAAGACACATACATTAAATGCCAAATATTAAAGACAAAGAGAATCTTAAAACCAGCAAGACAAAGGCAGGTAGTTACTTACAAGGGAGATCCCATAAGACTTTCAGCTAAGTTTTCAACAAAAATTTTGCAGGCCAGAAAGGACTGGTAAGAAATATTCAAAGTGATGAAAAGAAAGGACCTACAATCAAGATTACTCTAACCATAAGGCTATCATTTAGAATCAAAGATAAAGAGCTTCCCACACAAGACGAAGTTGAAGGACTTCAACAATAAGCCAGTATTATAAGAAATGTTAAACGGACTTCATTAAGAAGGAAATAAATATTTATAATAAATGGCAATAACTATACATATCTATCAACAATTACTTTAAATGTAAATGTATTAAATGCTCCCATCAAAAGACATGGGGTGGCTGACTGGCTGACCAAACAAGACCATTGCATATGTTGCCTACAAGTAAATCACTTCAGATCAAAAGACACACACAGATTGAAACGTAAAAGGAGGGGCCAACCGGTGTGGCTCAGTAGTTGAGCATGGACCCATGAACCAAATGTTCATGGTTTGATTCTTGGTAAGGGCACAAGACTGGGTTGAAGGCTCAATCCCCACCCAGTCGGGTGCATGCAGGAGGCAGTCAATAGGAGATTCTCTCTCATCATTAATGTTTCTATCTCTTTCTCCCTTTTCCTTCCTCTCTCTGAAATCAATTTAAAAAATATGTTAGAAAAAAAAGAAAGAAAAGTAAAGGAATGGAAAAAGGTATTTCATGAAATGAAAACAAGCAAAACTGAAGTAGCAATACTTATACCAGGCAAAACAAACTTTAAAACAAAGACTATAACAAGAGACAAGAAAGGACACAGCATTTCCTTTTCTGGGTATTTTGTCTGAATTAATCCCAAAACGAATTTGAAAACACATATGCACACATATTTTCACTGCTACATTATTTATAATTGGCAAGATAAGGAAGCTACATGAATGTCCATCAACAGATGCATGAATAAAGGAAAACTACATAACCCGCCTAACCGGTTTGGCTCAATGGATAGAGTGTTGGCCTGCGGACTCAATGGTCCCAGGTTCAATTCCAGTCAAGGGCATGTAACTTGGTTGTGGGCACATACCCAATAGGGAGTGTGCAGGAGGCAGCTGATCGATGTTTCTCTCTCGTCGATGTTTCTAACTCTCTATCCCTCTCCCTTCCTCTCTGTAAAGAAAACAATAAAATATGTTAAAAAAAGGAAAGAAAGAAAAAAAAGAAATGTTTAAAAAAAAGAAGAACTACATAGAACATTGCTTAGCCATAAAAAATAACAAAATTTTCCCTTCAGCAACAACAGGAATGATGTATCTCGGGGCATTGTGCTAAGTGAAATAAGTCAGAGAAAGACAATACATCACATCCAACACTATGTGCATTCTTTGCATGTGCTTATGTTAGGTAGTAGGCCCTGTTTAATTATGCGAATTTCATTCTTCACTTACAACTCAAGTTCCATTGTCCACAAATTCACATAAAACTTTTTTGTTATAACAGCTAATATTTACCTAATGCCTATTGTTCTAATAACTTTATTAATGTATTATCTCATTTTAACATCCCTCCCTGAAAAATATCTTTGATAAAATGTATCCCATTGAAAAGGGGGTGGGGGATTGAAGCTTAGGAATGTTTGGTAACTTGGTCAAAATTACAGAGCCACCCATGGCAGGGCTAGTACTCAAACCCAGAACTGTACTGTTAACAAAATGACTTCCTTTCCACTATACAATGAGGCATCTCTAGGGTAGAAGACAAACGTTTTTCTATATACAATATTATTTAACTCTTTTGTGTGTGAATGTTTTTATTTTCTATTTTCCAAAACCATTTACTGCCTCCATGCATTTTCCACCTTCTCTATCCCTGCCCCCTACATCACCACACTGCTGTCTATGCCCATGAGTTCTCTCTCTCTCTTTCCATTTTGCTCAATCCTCCACCCACCCCCACACCTCCACTCCAATGGTAAATGCCTGGTGTTCCTTTGGATAATTTCAATCATTATGATCAACGACTCACATTTCTACGTCAAGGCAATTCCTAAAAATAGTATTTGATCCACGGAAAATAAAATGTCATGGGACCCAGGGCCAGAATTATGATGCTTGACACAAAGAAATTGATGCTCTGGAAGTTTAAATGACATTTCCAGGGAACCACACTGACCAGTCAATACAGCTGGGACAGATACCCAGATATTCTGATTCCTACCCCAGGCCTCATGTTACACACACACACACTCTCATACACACACATACACACACGCACACGCACACACACACCAGGCACAGGAGAAAACCGTAACTGAGATGTACCTAACTAGAATCAACTCTTGAGAACATATTAATAGATTAAGAAATGCTGAAAAAAGTAAAGAAAAAAAACAACAACAGTATTAGTTGTGTAGGACTGGTCAGAATAAGCGTCTTGAGGTGGAAGAACTAATGGAAGGTAACAGGGTGGCATTCAAACTAGAGGAAGAAAAGGCAGAGAGAACTCAGAGTCAGAAAGATTTGCAGGACACTCGATCCACTAACATTCGCTGTGACCCCCTGAGAAAAGCAACTCACACCTTTTAAAATCAGAAACAGCTGTGAACTTAGACAATGGTGTTGGGCTGAAACTACCCCGTATTTCTCACCAGAACTGAGGAGCTCCTGGACCAAGGAAATATCGCCTGTGGTCAACGCTTTCTTAAACGTTTCATTCTTGTCTTCAGTGGGTAACGGTCCTTTTAATTTCTAAAAAAAGGAGACAGTTTAAAAAAAACAATTATACACGTTTTCATTTCCACTGTAACCGGTAGATCGTTTTGGAAGAGGGAGGATGGGGGACGGGACGGTGGTGGTGGGCGACACCCGAAGTTTGCTAAGAATTCGTGTCTCAAATGACCTCGAAAGGGGCCCGGGTAATGGCGGGTCCGAGCCCACTGGACGAGCTACCACGTGGACAACCTGGCGAGGCGCCGGCGATGGAAAGCACAGTAAAGAAGCCAGACCAACACGCTGCGGGTTTCTCTCCAACCCCAGCGCCTGTACTCCCACTGGAGAAACGAAGGAGGAAGGGCAAACAGGGGAGGAAGGAAGAGGGTTCCCGAGGAGGCCGGGGCTTCCAGGGCCGGGGAGGCAGACCTCGGCGGAGAAGAAACAGCCTCCCCTGCTACCTGAGAGGCCCGGTCGAGATAACCAATCTCCCAGCCGTCATCCTCGCTCTCGCTACTCTCGCCTCCACCAGCCACCGCCAGGCCACGGAACACTCTGGAGGCCTTGTCCACCGCCATGGCCGCCGGCCCCTCCCTTCCTCCCAGCCCGCGTGCGACCCTCCCCCCTCCACTGGCTCGCGCCTGCGCCTGCGCCTGCGCCTGCGCCTGCGCCTGCGCCTGCGCCTGCGCCTGCGCCTGCGCCTGCGCCTGCGCCTGCGCCTGCGCCTGCGCCTGCGCCTGCGCCTGCGCCTGCGCCTGCGCCTGCGCCTGCGCCTGCGCCTGCGCCTGCGCCTGCGCCTGCGCCTGCGCCTGCGCCTGCGCCTGCGCCTGCGCCTGCGCCTGCGCCTGCGCCTGCGCCGTGCTGGTTTACCCGGGAAGGCGGGACCTGCGTGCTCCAGCCAGGGCCTGGGGCTCCTGGGCGCAGGTGCGCAGGCGCGTGTCCTCCTGCAGCCGCCCTCATCCCTCTGGGCGGCCAGTGGCTATGAGATGGGACCTGCATGTCTCATGGAGCAGGTGGGGCTGGCAGCGTTTGAAGAAGTGCTTGGGCTTTCAGGGTTGCCCCACTTGTCGCTGGGGCGGCATTGGGATTTGTACGCCAAGGTATGCCTATGCTTTCTCCCCTTCAGCCGCCCCGTCTCCCACCCGCCTCCAAACCCACCGCCGGACATGCTACCCTTGGAGAGGGGAGCATATTATCCCTAAGGAGCACCATCCATGCAGGCAAGAAGCCGCGAGACACATGGGCGCTGGCGAACGAGCCAGGAGAATCCTTCCCTTTAAATGTCATGGGGTTTGCCCTAACCGGTTGCCTCAGTGAATAGAGCGTCAGCCTGGGGACTGAAGGGTCCCGGGTTCAGTTCCGGTCAGGGGCATGTACCTGGGTTGCAGGCACATCTCCAGTGTGGGATGTGCAAGAGGCAGCTGATCGATGTTTCTCTCTCGTCAATGTTTCTAACTCTTTATCCCTCTCCCTTTCTCTCTGTAAAAAATCAATAAAATATATTTAAAAAAATAAAAATAAACTTCATGCGATCGGATGTCGTTGTAGATTCAGAAATATAAGAGCATCAAAACGCTTCCCAGCCCTACCTGGTTTGGCTCAGTGGATGGAGTGTCAGCCTGCGGACTGAAGGGTCAAAGTTCGATTCCAGCCAAGGACACATGCCCGGGTTGCGGGCTCAATCCCCAGCAGGGGGCATGCAGGAGGCAGCCTATCAATGATTCTCATCATTGATGTTTCTATCTCTCTCTCTCTCTCCCTTTCCATTCCTCTCTGAAATCAATAAAAATATAGTTAAAACAAAAAAAAAAACCCCACGCTTTCCCACCTAGAGAGTGTAAACCCACTCAAGGAAAAATTCAGTCAAGGAAGGAAGGGGAGAGAGTGGACCAAGAGCTGGGAAGAAGAAATTATTTAAATGTTCAGAGAGCAAGTCAACAATACAAACAGCTCCAGGTGAAGGCAGCCCAGACCCACGTTTCCGCGGCTGACCTCCATGAGAAATGCCACAGAAATGTAGATCCACCGAGGAAGAGCACGGACTATCACCCGAGGCTGATTGAAAAGGAAGGTAACCATGTGCTATTCTTTGAAAGTTTTGCAATGATTTTTTTTTCCTTAAGGAATCTTTGATGTAAGAGTTTGGAGTTATTTACTTCAGAGATTTTCAGAGATAACTGTTTTTAGGTAGTTTGGTACTTTGGGGGTCATGCCTCTCTTTCTAATGCACCCATTCAATAAGCGTTATGGATAACTGAACACAGCTAGCTTTGGGGAGACAACATCACAGACAAAACAAGCTGTCTCTTGGAGCTCACAAGTGTTTTTGTTTGTTAATCCTCATCTGAGGACATGTTTTTATTGATTTGAGAGAGAGAAACACACATTGATGTAAGAGAAACATTGATCTGTTGCTTGCTTCGATTTTATTTAATTCTTTTTCTGCAATCTTGTCCTGGGGTTTGTGTGTGTGTGTGTTTGTTTTGTTTTGTTTCTCATTTGAGACATACTGTTCCTTTATCTCCTAATTTTGGCTGCCTGTGTATGTTTCTATGTATTGGGTAGAGTTGCTGGTTGAGTGGCCTAATGTAGTAAGTGTCCTGTAGGGCCCAGTGGCCCACTCAGACTTCTCAGTCACCTAAACGAGGTGCTTCAGGGGTTCACCCTGTGAGACTTTGTGCACCCTCCGGCTGTAGCTGAGCCTTGATTTTTGTTGGCACATCACTGGGAGGGACTTACCCTCAGGTCAGTTGGCTTGAGGACTGCCCAAGATGGCAGCAGAGGAGCTGCTGTGCAGGGGCCAACTCCACTTCAGAGGGGTTCCACTGCCCACTGAGTTCACCCCTTAAGTGTGTCATTGTGGGGGTGCTTGGGTGGTGCTCTGGTGTGATCTGAAGCCGTCTACGGGATGCCCTGGCTCTGGGACCTTTCAGTAGGTGCAGACCGGGATCATTTGCCACGAGTGCCCTGTTCCGCAGGAGCTACAGAGAGATCTACAGATGGCTGTTACCTGTGCTGGGTTTGGAGATGCCTGGGAAATGCCAAGCTGCAAACCAAGACCAGCTGCTATTGGTGCTGGGCCTGGGGCCACTTAGCAAGAGGTATGGAGCATGCTGAGGACAGATGTTACTTGTTGGGGGTTTGTGAACCTTTGAGAAATTCTAGGAAAGTTTGCAGCATGAGCCAAGACAGACCATTTGTATGGAGGAGCCACTGGAAAGTTCGGTGGGTCCAAAAGTTGGTTGGGGCAGGGTCTCAGGGAATCTCCAGAGTGGAGCAAACAGTGTTAGCTAGATGAATGGAGTCTCAGACAAGGCACCTTCTCTGTGGGGTGAAGGCTCAGCAAAGGAACAATGGTCTCTGCCAGCACTTCTGTCTTGCAGAAAGCTTTCCCGCCAACCCTTCCCCTAAAGCCTTTAGAGCTGTTACTCCACACACACTGGATCTCAGAACAAGTGAGTTCAAGTAACACTGGGCATGGGCCATTTAAGAGGAAAACCTGGGACTCCTGAAGCCCTCCATTTCAATCAGTCACAGTTCCTGCTGGTTTTCAAAACCAGAAATTATGGGCACTTCTCTTCATGGCACTGGAACCCTGGCTGAGGGGCCTGGTGTGGGACTGGGACTCCTTGCTCCTCAGCTCCTCAGGAGGAATCTCCAATGATGAAATATCCCTCCCGATTTTTTCCTGCCACACATGGATGTGGGGCCAGCAACTTTTGCTTCTGTGCCCCTCCTGCTAGTCTTTATGTGCCTTCTTCTGCGTATCCTTAGTTTTAGGACTTCTGTTCGTCTATATTTCAGGTGCTTCTGATGTGGTTGTAGGAGACTGTGAGCACTGCATTTACCTATTCTGCCAACTTCACCAGAACCTGAAATGTTTTGAAACTAACAAAGACATGTTCTGCTGTGCTTGTGTGTGTGTGTATTTAAAGACACTAAAACTCTTCTGTTTGTTTTTTGTTATTGTTTTATTATCCTTGCCCAAGAATATGCTGTTTTTTATTGATCTTAGAGAGAAAGGAAGGGAGATAGAAACATTGATCATTTGCCACACATACACACACACACACACACACACACACACACACACACATGCAGGCACCCTGAGCATGGATCACACCCTCAGCCTAGGTAGGTACTCTCACTTGCAATTGAACAAACAAGCTTCTGGTGTAGAGGACGATACTTTAACCAAATGAGCCATCCAGCCAGTACAAGAAGCTTGTATTTTGTTTTGTTTTGAGCATCTGGCTAAGTAGTGGTGCCATTTTCTAAAAGGGGGAAGACTAGAGGATAAACTTGAAGATAAAAGGAGCATCTCAAAATTAACATATTCAAAACAAAATACTGAAGTGTAGCTGTCAAGTGGTTAGTTGGACATTCAAATATGCATCTCAGGAGAAAGGCTGGAGTTAAGAGATAGAAATATGTGACTTATTCATTTAATTGAATATGTAATTGATTTTTCAAACTTGGGATTTACTCAGAAAAAAATATTTGTAAGTACAGATGCTCTAGACTAAATGTTTCTAATCTCCCCCCCCCACCCCCCCCCTCCCCGCCAAAAAAAATTTTATATGCTGAAACCTAATCCCCAAAATGATGGTTTGTGGAGGAGGAAACTTTGGAACATGGGTAGGTCATGGGGAAGGGCATAACCCTCATGAATGGGATTAGTGCCCTCATGACAGAAACTCCAGAGAGCTCCCTTCTCCTCCCACCATGTAAGGACACAACAAGAAGATGCTGTATGAATCAGGAAGCAAACTCTCACCAGACACCAAATCTGCCAGCACCTTGATCTTGGGCTTCCCAGCCTCCAGAACTGTGAGAAATAAATTTTTGTTACTCGCTGAAACTGGTTTGGCTCAGTGGATAGAGCGTCGCCCTGTAGACTGAAAGGTCCCAGGTCAAGGGCATGAACCTTTGTTGCGGGCACATCCCCAGTAGGGGATGTGCAGGAGGCAGCTGATTGGTGTTTCTCTCTCATCGATGTTTCTTACTCTCTATCTCTCTCCCTTTCTCTCTATAAAAAATCAATAAAATACATTTTAAAAAATTTTGTTACTTATAAAACACCCAGTGTGTTTATTCTCTTATAGCAGCCCAAGCAGACTATGGTAATAGATAAGATTATTCTAAAATATATGTGGAAAGGCAAAGAACCTAGATAGCTAAAAGAATTTTGAGAAAGAAGAATCAATTAGGAGAAATTCCTCTACTTGATCTAAAAACCTACTGTGTAACTGTAGTAATCAGACTGGATTGTGTTAGAGAAGGGATAGATACATAGATTAATGGAACAGAATAGAGAGCCTCGAAGTAAGACCAAATGATTTTGACAAAGATGAAAGAGCAATTCATTGAAGGAAGGATAATCGTCAACAAATGATGCTAGACCAACTCAATATTCATAGATTTAAAAAAGAATCTATCTAACCTTCCATTCTTTTCAAAAATTAACTCAAAATGTATCATAGGTGTACACAATGTTCCCAGCAGCATTATTTCTATTAGCCAAAAAGCAGAAACAACCCAAAAGTCCATCAGCTGATGAATGGATAAACAAAAGGTGGCATATCCATACCATTTATATTAGTTTCCTAGGACTACCATAAGAAATTACTACAAGCCGGATGGCTTTTAACCATAGAAATATATTCTCTCACCATTCTGGAGTCTGAAATCACAATGTCCTAGTAAACAGCACCATGTACCCTCTGAAAATTCTACAGGAGGATACTTTCTTTCCTTTTGGTGGTATCTGACAACCCTTGGCATTTCTTCCCTCATATATACATCATTTTAATCTCTGCCTCTCTTTTTAGGGCTCACCCTAATTCAGTATGACTTCATCTAAATTTGATTACATCTGTAAAACCCCTGTTTCCAAACAAGGTTACATTCACAGGTTCTGAGTGAACAAATGTTTTGTGGGGATACTGGTCAACCCCAGTATATCATATATGTCTACATTGTAGTATAATGTCAAAATCTACATTGTAATATATATATATATATATATATATATATATATATATATATATACACTCCATGTTTTCAAAATCTACATTGTAATTATATATATATATATATATATTCATTCCATGACTCTTTATGCTAAATAATGTGTAGTATTAATTTTAGAGGGTAATTTCAGGAGATGCCAGGACTCATTAAAAGGCTAATGTCATTGTGAATTGGAGAAATGGCAGGAAAAATGGAGAGGAGAGCATGCATTCAAAATTTCTCATGAATTAGCATCAGTAGAATTTGGTGACTGTATATGAAGGATAAGGTGGGAGGAGTCAAAGCTAATGTGACAAGAACACAAGAAAACATTTTGAGGAAACAGAGATAAGCTTTGTTCTGCACAGAGACAGTCTGAAATGCTGAGGAACATCCATGTTCAGATAAGATGTGGAGCTCCCAGAGGGACCTGGGCTATTAGTTCAGCTTTAGAAAATATCTTCCTAAGACGTAATAATGGACATATTAAAGCAATGATATTGCCAAGGGAAGAAGGGATAGGATGAGATCAGAAGGCTGGGAACATATCCTTAGGGAATGACTATTCTTTTAGAAATCCAGCAAAGGAAAGGAAGCAACAAAGGAGCCTGAGAAATAGTGATTAAAGAAGCAGGAGACCTGGAAGACATCAACGTCTCAAAAATCTTGCACTGAATTGTAACCTAGGATGATGATAATAGCAATAATAATGATAGTAGCCGAAACCGGTTTGGCTCAGTGGATAGAGCGTCAGCCTGCGGACTGAGGGGTCCCGGGTTCGATTCCGGTCAAGGGCATGTACCTGGGTTGCGGGCACATCCCCGGGAGGAGATGTGCAGGAGGCAGCTGATCGATGTTTCTCTCTCATCGATGTTTCTGACTCTCTATCTCTCTCCCTTCCTCTCTGTAAAAAATCAATAAAATATATTAAAATAATAATAATAATAATAATGATAGTAATTTCATTTTATAGTACGTCCCACATTACAGTCACTGTCCTAGGCGCTTAACCTATATTAAGTCATTCAATACACAACCCATTGAGCTCAATACTATCTCAATTTTACAGAAGAGGAAATGGAGACACAGAAAGGTACAGTCACCTACCCAAGATCACCTACCTAATGGGGCTGGAATTCAAAGGCAGGAAACAGCACTGTAGTCCATGCTCTAAGTCATTACTATCTAACACGTAGCACTTCCCTAATCACTTTATAGTCATTAATTCACAAAATCTTCACTGGAACTTATTGAGGTAAGTGTTAAAATTATTATTTTCATTTTACAGATGAGGAAACTGAAGTACGGAAAAGTTATGTAAACCACCCAAGATAATACAAGTACTAAGTGGGATGGTCACTGTAGGCTTTCTGGCTCCAGAGTGGGGCTCAGGTGTAACTCAGAAAGTGGGATGCCCACAAAAGCACTCTCTCTCCTAGAGGGATAGCTGTTTCTCTCACACCAAAACACTGCCTCTGAAGCACTCCTTTACAAAGCAGATGCCATCATCAGACTAGTAAACCAGACTCAGAATAAACCTGGATGCATTTACAGGTTTATCGTAAGTATCATTCCTGGTCAGATAAGAAATCAGTAATTTGGATTTGTCCTAAGAGATTTGGGAATTCCCCCAGGGAGATTCCTGGAGTAGGTCAGAAAGCCACCTACCTACTTAGTGAATGACTACAGTGTTCTGCTTGGTTCACTGATGAGAGGAGACTGCTAAAACAAAGAGGGCAAGAAACCAGGTGGATCTGATAAATATTTCTGAAATTTAGGCAGCCACTAGTCCTGGGTGTTTGTGTGTATGTGTGAGTGTGTGTGGTTTTTTTAAAAATCTTTTAAGCTTTGACTCACAATTCATTGTACTATTACACATGATAATACTGGGAACTTGTTTTAAATTTAATGTTACCACATTTTTGTAATTCTTGTTTATTTTCTATCATAGTATATGTGGTAGTACTTTTAATAATTTGAAAAAAATTCTGTTGAGATTCTTAATACTTAATTTTGTCTGGGAGCCAGTTGGGCTAACTCGCTCTTTTAAAGATGATTTTGGAGACATAAAAACAGTAAGTAGATATTTTTTCAATAATCAAAATTCATGTGCACCAGGTAGTTGTTAGGTTAGGTGGCTCAGGAGGCGGCATAGGAAATAAAGAGAGTTGATCAGAAAAGGAAGGAATGAGAGGTTTTATTCTGCGTCCCTGGGCGACCCATGAACCCCAAAGACAGGGCATGTGGATCCGCACCAATAGGGAGGGGGGCGCTTTTTTTATACAGCTGTTCAGTGAGGGTGGGGGAGCATGAGTTGTGAGTGTTCCCGCCTCGGGGGTTGACATGGTTTCCAGGTGTCATCATCTGTCTGGTAGCTGATCTGTTAGGAATTCCAGGGCGGGACCAGTATCTGCGTCACTATTGACCTGGTGAACTGGCCTGTTACAGATTCTAGGAAGGGCTCAGTATTTACGTTACCATATGCCTGGTGGAGGCATGCATCAACTCCTGGACCCCCTTTCGACCTAACATTCCGGTGTTTTGGTGATAGGGGGCGCAGGTTCCTTCTGACTACTCCCAGCTGACCAGGGACGAAGGGGAGGGGGCGGGGAGGTTAAAGGCCGGGGACAGGCAGAGGCAGGTTGGAGGGTAGCCGAGTGTAGGGATGGAGCAGAAGCTGATTTACAGTCACCCGTGACATCTCCGCAATGCAGGAGCGGATGCACGTAAGGAGGCAGGTGGCTAGGAGAAAAAAGACACAGATGAGAATTAGGTGTCCTATCATGGGTAGGATCCAGATAGCTAAGGGGCTTTGGAACCAGCCGAAAGGAAAGTTGTTCTGGGAGTGTCTTGCACTTAGTTCTTCACTCAGCTTAGTCAGGATCTGCACGTTTTGTTCCACTACTCCAGACTCGTTGATGTAGTAGCAGCATTCTTCCTGAAGGAATATGCAGGTCCCTCCTGTTTCTGCTGTCAAGAGATCTAAGGTACGCCAGTTCTGTAGGGCTACCTGGGGTATTGATGTTACTTGTTATTGTAGGGAGGCTAAAGAGGTGGTTGTAGACTCCAGGGCTAACTGGGGCATGTCAGTGAATTCCTGAGCAGTGACCAGACTGTTCCTGAGCCCCCTCCCTCCCCCGCAAGGGCTACCGAGGCAGCGATACCTACCCCTAACATGACAGGGAGGAAGGCGGCCCAGCAGGCCCAGGAGCAGGATGAAGGGAGCAGCCAGGTGAGCTCCAACTCTCCATACAAGGTTAGTTGGGGAACTACTGTGACCACGAAGCAAGGCCTGGGGTCAGAGGAGTTTATGTAGTTGCTTAAGGTGCCATTGCACCAAAAGAAGGTACCCGGGCTGGCCTTGGTGAGACTGGCTGCGGTGTAGTTTTGGGTACAGTTCCAAGTGACTCATCCCCCAGTTACCGGATTACTGGTTTGGTAGCATATCCGTGGGGGAAGCATGGGTTCTGAAGTTTTGGGTTCCAAAAGGGAATGACAGCCAAGGGAGGCTGACATTCACCTTGCCCCTGGGCTCCTGGAGGAGTTATGATTGGGACAGCAGCCAGCAAAAGCCTTTGGATAGAGTCACATAGAAAGCAGCGGGAGACATTTGGCAGGGTGCGGGTCTCATTGAGGAATAGTAGAGTATGTTGAATAAGTCGGAGTCAAGAGGATAGGACTTCTACCCGGGGGAGTCAGGCAGCTTCCCTTTAAGGGACTGTTCGGCCTGTAGGATGCTGTTGGAAACCTGGATTTGAGCCTCCTGGTCCAAGACATATTCCCGGGAGGTATAGATGGTCCCTGAAGGGGTAGAGCTCCAATCATTCCAGTATAGCATTCCCATAACACCCGTAACCCATCGCTGATCACAGAGATCCCTGACCCTGATGTTGAAGGTCCCATCCTTCCAGAAAAAGGGCCTAGTCCAGACCTCGTCTTAGGCATCATGAGTGACCCAGCCTCTCCAGTGGCAATGCCCATAGGTGTCGACATCTTGATTTCAAGTCTCTGAGTCCTGCTGGTCATAAGAAAACAGACATAGGATTGCCCCCGGTTGGACACTGACTGGAGGTCGACAGCCATCAAGATCTCCATCTGGCATCCGACCAGAGGGCAGTCCTGAGATCCGACCTGCCGGGTGACTTGTTTGTCATCCTGATAGTAGGTTTCACAGACCTTGAACCTCCATACATAAGCGGGTGGTGGTGAGTGTAGGCTGCTCAGGGCCGGGAGGAGGAGGAGGGGGAGGGCGACTAAGCGGACCTTTGTTGAGCCCAGCACCTCACATTCTAAAAGTCATGCTGCTCCGGGGTCCTCTTGAGCCTGGAGAGTTGGTGCCATGACGGATCACCAAGCAGTTTGGCCACGGTGAGGGTTGTTAGGATTACAGTGTGAGGTCCTGTCCACCTAGGCTCCAAGGCTTTTGGATGTAGATTCTTAAAGAGGGCCAAGTCACCAGGGTGAAGGGCTAGTCCTAGAGATCCTTGGTCGGTTGGTTCTGGCTTGGGCAGAAACCTCTCTGTGTGTTCTCGGAGCAGCTGCCTGAGTAGGGACAAATATGGAAGATAAGGACCCAAGGGAGGAGGATCAATAGGGAGACAGTTGTTGAGCAAGGAGGATCTCCCATATAGAAGCTCAAAAGGACTTAAGAAGGTGGGGCTCCTTGGTGTAGCCTGGATTCTGGTCAGAGCCATGGGCAGGAGGTCTGGCCAGGAGCTGCAAATTTCTAGAGAGTTTAGTTAGATGGTCTTTAAGGAGTCCATTAATTCTCTCAATCTTACCTGATGATTGTGGTCGGTAGGGTATGTGTAGTTTCCAGAAGATGCCAAGAGAAGTGCTAACCTGCTGGACCACCCTTGATATCAAAGCTGGGCCGTTGTCTGATTGGATGCAGGTGGGGAGGCCAAACCTTGGGATTATGTGTGTTATTAGGGTCTCACCACCACTTCAGCAGATTCCTTGCTGGTGGGAACGGCCTCCACCCACTCTGTCATGGTGTCTACCATGGTAAGCAGATAACTGGTCTTTTTGTGGGGAGGCATATGGGTGACGTCTACCTGCCAGCCCTGCCCTGGAAGGTGTCACCTCATTTAATGGGTGGGAAAGTTGTGACGCAACCCTCCCTGGGATGAGACAGCCGGAGACGTGGGGCAGGAGGAGCAGGTACTTGTGATCACCTCCCGCTGTTTGGACAAGGTGAAAGGGGTTCGAGGAACCGCCAAAGTGCCAGTGGTCCAATATGCAAAGACTGGTTGATTTGTTGGGCAATGGCCCCTGTCTGGGCTTGAGGAAGGGTGATTTTGTTGTTTATAAAGATCCGTCCCTCAGGACCAGAGAGCCTCCACCTGCAGGAATTTGCTTTTTTCTTCTGTGTATTGAGGGGTAATGGATGGAAGGGAAAGGAACAGGACTGGGGCTGCGGGCCCTTCACCCTGAGTTAAGCCTGTGGCTACTGCGTCTGCTTGGGCATTTCCCCGCGAGGAGTAACCAGCAAGGAGTCTATCTGATGGCCTCAGCAGTGCATGATGGCTACCTGGGAGGGAAGCTGTAAGGCATCAAGTAAGCGTGTTGTGAGTCTCGCATTGATAATAGGTGAGCCTTTATTAGAGAGGAAGCCCCTTTCCTTCCAGATAACCACATGGCAATGGGCTATCAGAAAGGAATACTTGGAGTCTGTATATATGTTTACTCTCTTCCCTTTGGCCAGGCGTGGGAGCGGGTCAGTGCGATGAGCTCGGCCTTTTGAGAGGTGGTACCCTCTGGGAGTCGGGCCGCCTCCAGGGACCACTCGGGTATCACTACCGCATAGAAGGCTTTCCGACTTCCCTGTTGGTCCAGGCAGGAGCTTCCATTCACAAACAGAGTTAAGTCAGGATTGGAGAGAGGAGAATCTGAGAGTCCTGCCCAAGGCTGAGTGAGAGCCTCGATGACCTTGGGGCAAGAATGCGTTTCCGCAGGTAGGGTGGAGGCAGCGGGAAGGAGAGTGGCTGGCTTTAGAGCTGGGGACTGGGTCAGGGACATGTCAGGATTTTCGAGGAACAGAAGTTGGTGTTCCTGCATGCGAGAGGGGAGAGGAGAGATAAGGATCAGTGGGACAGAAGATCCTGTAGTCCAGGGGTCCTCAAACTATGGCCCACGGGCCACATGCAAATATAAATATTGTATTTATTCCCGTTTTGTTATTTTACTTCAAAATAAGATATGTGCAGTGTGCATAGGAGTTTGTTCATAGTTTTTTTAAAACTATAGTCGGGCCCTCCAACAGTCTGAGGGACAGTGAACTGGCCCCCGGTTTTAAAAGTTTGAGGACCTTTGCTCTTGATGATATACAAACTTCTCAAATCATTCTGAAGAGTCTATGTCAACCTCCAAAATCTTCTATGGATGTTAAAGCTCAACCTTTAACACTTGGAGTGCGGGTGAATTTCCCGCCAAAATATAAGATGGCTCTGTCTTTTGGTTTTGTTCCATCCACCAAAAGGGTGGATTACAAACAAATATTTGGTAATACGCAGTTACAATCGGCCCGAGTTTACACGTTTCCCGCACTCCACCGCAAATCTATATGAACCGAGTTAAAGACGGCTCCCGCGGAGTACACGCAATTCACGCGAGCCGACTTAACTCGTTTCCCGCCCTCCAAGTGTTCATACATCATGAGGCAGCAAACTCAATTCCAGATTGTTGTGAAGTTCAGCATCAACTCTTGCCTATTGGTGTTAAAGTTGTGGACCTGGGTAATTTGATAATGAAAGGGCAGAGCAGGACTGACTCCATTTTGTACTGCATCCTCCATCTTGTGTAACTATGTCCCCGACATGATCTCTTTCTGAAAAAACCCACAGAATGTGTCAGTTACTCAGCCCACCCTTAAATCAGCCAATGGGTATGCAAGGGGAATAACCTAAAGCCAAAGGTATGCTAACCACATCCTGTCTTTGTGTAACTGGACCCTAGCCCTCACCCAACCAATCGGAATCAGCCAATTCAGTGGTCTGAGCATCACCCCACCACCTGACCCCAAGCCCTATAAACTTGCTGTACTTCTGGGACTGGGGGCTCTTTTGCATCCTGCCGCTGCGTTGGTAGAGGCGGAGAGACCGAGCTCGAGCTTGAATAAAGGCTCTTTGGTTTTGCATCGGACCCGACTCCCTGGTGGTCATTGGGGATCTTGAAATCTGGGCATAATATTTGGGGGCTCGTCTGGGATCCACAAGACCCACGAGGGACCCTGACCTGGAGAGCCTGACTGACTGTGGTTGGTGTCTGTGTGTTTGTGTGTTTTTGTCCCTCTGGTGTGAGCTCATCTCTGCTATTCTGGTTGTGCCCGACGTGTTCTAAGTGGACGCACTGGAGGACCACGGGCAGGAGGACTCGGAAGACGTTCTGATCCTCCTTTCTGGAGGGACATGGATCCGCCGGTCGCCGTGAGGCCATCGTCTAGCTTTCAGTTTTGCTTCCACAGAGTTGGAAGACTGTTCTTTGGGACCCTTTGTTTGTCTGTGTTTGTGTCTCTCTATTTTATTCTGTGGACTTACTGGACGAACATTATGGGACAGACTCAGACTACTCCTTTAAGTATTATGATTGATCATCTCAAAGAGATTAGGGGAAGAGCCAACGACCTCAGTGTGGAGGTACGGAAGGGTCAGTGGCCCACTTTCAATGTCGGATGGCCGCCCGCCAGAGGGAACTTTCGACCTCCCTTCCATCCGTCGGGTCAGAGACGTCGTCTCCCAGCCCAAGAAGGGTCATCCTGATCAACTCCCTTACATTATTACTTGGCAGGATCTTGTGGAGGACCCACCCTCTTTGCTTAAGCCCTTCCGGGCTCCACATCCTCCAGAGCCGAGACCTATTCTTGCTTTGCAGGGGACAGAGATGGAGGAGGAGGAGAAGGTCACTCAGCCATCAGCTCCCCTTTACCCTGTCTTGCAGGGGGGAACTGAAGAAGAACTAATTTTTCCTCCCCCATATCAGTCCCCTACAGTGCTGGAGGGATCCAGCCAACCCCCATCTGGGGAAGCAGACGCTGCTCCGAAAGCAGGGCGCGGAGGAGTTCCAATGGGAAGCCCACCCTATACCAGACAAAGGGTTCAGAGAGAGCAGTCTTCCTCCGTCACTGACTCCACTATTAAGACCCTACCCCTGCGAGCCACCAGTCCCCCGGATGAGGGGGGCCATCAGCCCCATCATTACTCGCCTTTTGCCACTAGTGACCTCTATAATTGGAAAGCTCAGAATCCTAAGTTCTCTGAAAAGCTAGCAGGGCTCATTGATTTACTAGACTCTGTTCTTTTCACCAATCAGCCTACCTGGGACGACTGTCAGCAGCTTTTGCAGGTCCTATTCACCACTGAGGAGAGGGAGAGGATCCTCAGTGACCCGAAAGCTAGTCCTGGGCGTGGACGGGAATCCTACCACCAACCAGGCTCAGATAGATACCTCCTTTCCTCTAACTAGGACTGAATGGAATTTCAAAGCGGCAGAAGGTGAGGAGAGGCTCCGGGTCTACCGCCAGACTCTAATTGGGGGGCGGTCTTCAGATGACTGCTAGGAAGCTGACTAATTTGGCTAAGGTAGGAAATATTCAGCAGGAAAAGGATGAATCTTCAGCGGCCTTCCTAGAGCAGGTCATGGAGGCGTTCCGTACCTATAACCCCATGGACCCAGAGGCTCCTGAAAATAAGGCGGCTGTTATCATGGCCTTTGTAAACCAATCTGCTGCAGACATTAGGAGAAAACTGCATAAGGTAGACTAGGGGAGAAAAGTCTTCAGGACTTGCTGGTAACAGCCGAAAAGGTGTACAACAACAAGGAGGCTCCTGAAGATAAACAGGTTGGCGCTGTGGTGGCTGCCAGCAGTAAGCAAACCTGAGACCTGGCCAGGATACTGCTGGCTTCCACCGCGGACTTTCCTGAGGAACAGGACCGTCACTTCCGACAGCTTGCAAGTGACCGGAAAAGAGGTAAGGAGACTGCCAGGGAAGGGAGGCGGAGGCTGCAGAAGGATCAGTGTGCTTACTGCAAGGAGATAGGGCATTGGGCCTGAGAATGTCCAAAGAAGGCTGGCGGGAAGTGAAGCAAGACTGATCGAGTGAAAATCTTAGAGCTGCATGAACTGAGCAATTAGGGGAGTCGGGGTTTGGACCCCCTCCCCGAGCCCAGGGTAACTCTTATCGTGGAGGGGACCCCTATTGACTTCCTCGTCGACACAGGAGGGCAATATATGGTCCTCCGCACTCCTCGGGAAGCTAGCAAACTAGAAGTCCTGGGTACAAGAGGCAACAGGTATGAGCCAATATTCATGGACTACCCGAGGAACGGTAGATCTAGGAACCGGCCGGGTATCCCACTCTTTTATGGTGATACCAGAATGCCCTTACCCACTATTAGGACGGGACTTACTGACCAAGATTGGAGCTCAGATAATTTTCAGTCAAGGGGGGCCTCAGGTCACCGACGGCAAAGGCCACCCCATCCAGGTCCTGACTCTGAGACTGGAGGATGAGTACCGCCTCCACCAGAAAGTGTCCCCAATAGAGAACAATATGGACAGATGGCTACAAGAATTCCCCACAGCTTGGGCAGAGAAGGGGCGGGGTAGGACTAGCCACTCACAGGACCCCAATCCTAGTAGAGCTAAAACCAGGAGAAGGCCCAGTAAGGATCAAGCAGTATCCTATGTCTCAGGGGGCCTGGAAGGGAATCCAGCCTCACATCCCAAGACTGCGAAGCCTAGGGGTACTAGTTCCCTGCCAGTCTGCCTGGAATACCCCCCTCCTGCCAGTCAGGAAGCCTCACAGGAATGACTACCGACCAGAACAGGACCTCCGGGAAGTAAGTAAAAGAGTCATGGATATACACCGAACAGTTCCCAACCCATATACTCCCTTGAGCTCCTTGGCACCCTCTAGAGCAGGGGTGGGCAAACTTTTTGACTCGAGGGCCACAATGGGTTCTTAAACAAGACCGGAGGGCCGGACCAGAAGCATGGATGGAGTGTATGTGTGAACTAATATAAATTAAAGTAAACATCATTACATAAAAGGGTACGGTCTTTTTTTTTTTTTTTAGGTTTATTCATTTCAAATGGGCCGGATCCGGCCCGCAGGCCATAGTTTGCCCACGGCTGCTCTAGAGTCTGGTATACCGTATTAGATTTAAAGGATGCCTTCCTCAGCCTGCTGCTGGCACCCCAAAGCCAACCCTTATTTGCCCTCGAATGGCACGACCCGGAGGAGGGCTACAGTGGACAATTAACCTGGACACGTTTGCCTCAGGGGTTCAAGAATTCGCCCACCATCTTTAACGAGGCACTACACGAGGACCTGGGTGAGTACAGGAGGGAGCACCCAAGCCTCACCCTCCTTCAGTACGTAGATGACATCCTGATTAATGCCGACATGGCCGAGGACTGTGTGCGGGGTACCCAGGATCTGCTGGCCACCTTGGGGGCGTTAGGGTACCGGGCATCTGCGAAGAAGGCTCAGATATGCAGAGAGAGGGTAAGTTACCTGGGATACATCCTAGAGGGCGGACAGTGGTGGTTATCAGATGCCAGAAAAGAAACTGTCCTGAAAATCCCTACTCCCACCTCCCGAAGGGAAGTAAGGGAATTCCTAGGATCGGCCGGCTACTGCCGCCTCTGGATACTGAGTTTTGCTGAGATCGCCAGGCCCCTATATGAAGCTACCAAAGAGGGGAGGGCATTTGAATGGACTGAGAAAGAAGAGGCTGCCTTAACCAGTTAAAGAAAGCCCTCCTAGCTGCTCCAGCCCTGGGCCTGCCAGACACTACAAAGCCCTTTCACCTCTTTGTAGATGAACACAGAGGAATAGCGAAGGGGGTTTTAACTCAAGCCTTGGGCCCCTGGACCCGCCCAGTAGCTTACCTGTCTAAGAAACTAGATCCAGTAGCTGCCGGCTGGCTGGCTGCCGTGCCTAAGAATTATTGCGTCAACAGCGCTTTTAGTCAAGGACACCGACAAACTGACCCTGGGGCAGGAAATCTGGATCACAACCCCGCATGCCATTGAGGGATTCCTGAAACAGCTTCCTGATAGATGGATGAGCAACGCACGTATGACCCATTATCAGAGCCTTCTGCTCAACCCCCCTAGAGTGCGGTTCCACCCCAGTGTGGCCCTTAACCCTGCCACTTTGCTGCCCGACCCTGACCTAGATGCCCCACTGCATGACTGTGGGGGAATCCTAGAGCAAGTACATGGATTCCTGAAGGACTTGATCGACCGGCCTCTCCCAGATGCTGAGGCCACTTGGTTCACGGATGGGAGCAGCTTTATACAGGACAGGCACAGGTGTGCGGGGGAGGGGGGCAGCGGTGGTCACTGAAACGGACACTGTATGGGCAGAAGCTCTACCCTCCAGAACGTCAGCCCAGCGAGCAGAGCTCATCGCCCTCACTAAGGCGCTGACACTGGGAGTTGGAAAACGGCTCAACATCTACACGGATAGCCGTTATGCGTTTGCCACAGCTCATTTTCATGGGGCAATCTATCAGGAGAGGGGGTTACTGACGGCAGAGGGACGGACTATAAAAAATAAGCAGGAGATTCTCAACCTGCTTACAGCCTTATGGCTTCCTGCCAAGTTAGTCATAATCCACTGCCAAGGGCACCAGAAGACTGATGACCCGGTAGCAAGAAGTAACCAAAAGGCTGACCAGGCAGCCAAGGCAGTGGCCCTTACTTTGGTCCCCACCATGGCCCTACAACTACCCGACCCAGGGGACCCAGTTATACCAGACCAACCCAGATACTCCCAGGAGGAGTTGCAGTGGATCAGGAAACTTCCCCTAGCCCAGGAGATAAAGGGATGGTGGTATACACTGGACAAGGAGCTCATACTGCCAGATCAGCTCGGAGTCCCAGTGTCAGAAAGCATGCACCAGTCCACCCACCTGGGGGCCCGGAAATTAAAGAACTTAATCCAGCATGCCGCAATCAAGATTCACCAGCAAAACTCCAAAATAAATCAAGTTGTATCCACCTGTAAGACCTGCCAACTCACAAACGTGAGGGCCAGGTCGAGTCAAAAAGGAACCAGGCTCAGAGGAACCAAGCTGGGAGCTCAATGGGAGATCAACTTCACCAAAGTCAAGCCAGGGAAGTATGGTTATAAATATCTTTTAGTATTTACAGACACCTTTTCTGGATGGGTAGAGGCATACCCAACCAAGCATGAAACAGCTCAGACGATAGCCAAGAAACTGCTAGAAGACATCCTACCCAGGTATGGATTTCCTGCTATGATAGGATCAGACAACGGGCCAGCTTTTATTTCACAGGTAACACAGGCAGTAGCCAAGGCTATAAGGGCAGATTGGAAATTGCATTGTGCCTATAGACCCCAAAGTTCAGGGCAGGTAGAAAGGATGAATAGAATCCTAAAAGAGGCCCTTACTAAATTAACCATGGAGACTGGCAGGGACTGGGTGGCTCTCCTACCATATGCCCTTTACCAAGTGAGGAACTCCCCTTACACCCTGGGCTTTACTCCCTATGAAATCTTGTTTGGCAGGCCACGCCCTATCATTCCTAACCTTAAAGCTGAGCTTCTCCCTGAATTTGAAAATCAAGAAATATCTTTTCTCTTTTTTTTCATTTTTTTTTATTGCTTAAAGTATTACAAACAGTATTACATATGTCTCCTTTTTTCCCCCCCGCCCTTGACAATCCCCTGGCCTCCCCTACCCCCCAGTGTCTTATGTCCATTGGTTATGCTTATATGCATGCCTACAAGTAATTCGGTTGATCTCTCCCCCCGCCCTCCCGTCCCCCGCCGCCCTCGCGTCCTGCCCCTCAACCCTCCCTGGCCTTTTTGCTGTAGTTTGACAGTCTATTTGAGGCAGCTCTGCCCCTGTATCTATTTTTGTTCATAAGTTTATAATAGTCTTTATTATCCAGAAATGAGTGAGATCATGTGGTATTTTTCCTTCATTGACTGGCATATTTCACTTAGCATAATGCTCTCCAGTTCCATCCATGCTGTTGCAAATGGTAAGAGTTCCTTCTTTTTTACAGCAGCATAGTATTCCATCGTGTAGATGTACCACAGTTTTCTAATCCATTCATCTACTGATGGGCACTTAGGCTGTTTCCAGATCTTAGCTATGGTGAATTGTGCTGCTATGAACATAGGGGTGCATAGAACCTTTCTGATTGGTTTTTCTGGTTTCTTGGGATATATTCCTAGAAGTGGGATCACTGGGTCAAATGGGAGTTCCATTCTTAGTTTTTTGAGGAAACTCCATAGTGTCTTCTATAGTGGCTGCACCAGTCTGCATTCCCACCAGCAGTGCATGAGTGTTCCTTTTTCTCCACATCCCCTCCAGCACTTGTCGTTTGTTGATTTGTTGATGATAGCCAGTCTGACAGGTGTGAGATGGTAACTCATTGTTGTTTTGATTTGCATCTCTCGGATGATTAGTGACTTTGAGCATGTTTTCATATGTCTCTTGGCTTTCTGAATGTCCTCTTTTGAAAGGTGTCTATTTAGGTCCTTTGCCCATTTTTAGATTGGATTATCTTCCTTTCCTTGAGTTGTATGAGTTCCCTATAAATGTTGGAGATTAAACCCTTATTAGTGATAACATTGGCAAATATGTTCTCCCATGTAGTGGGCTTTCTTGTTGTTTTGTTGATGGTTTCTTTTGCTGTGCAGAAGCTTTTTATTTTGATGTAGTCCCATTTGTTCATTTTCTCTTTAGTTTCCAATGCCCTAGGATCTGTATCGGTGAAGAACTTGCTTCGACATATGTCTGAGATTTTTTTGCCTTTGGATTCTTCTAGTATTTTTATGGTTTCCTGTCGTATATTTAAGTCCTTTATCCATTCTGAGTTTATTTTTGTGTATGGTGTAAGTTGGTGGTCTAGTTTCATTTTCTTGCATGTATCTGTCCAATTTTCCCAACACCATTTATTGAAGAGACTATCTTGACTCCATTGTATGTTCTTGCCTCCTTTGTCAAATATTAATTGAGCGTATTGGTTCGGGCCGATTTCTGGGCTCTCTATTCTATTCCATTGATCTATATTTCTGTTCTTGTGCCAGTACCAGGCAGTTTTGAGAACAGTGGCTTTGTAACACAGCTTGATATCTGGTATTGAGATCCCACCTACTTTGTTCTTTCTCAGGATCGCTGCAGCTATTTGGGGTCTTTTTTTATTCCAGATGAATTTGTGGAGAGTTCATTCTAGGTCTGTGAAATATGCCGTTGGTATTTTAATGGGAAGTGCCTTGAATTTATAGATTGCTTTGGGTAGTATGGACATTTTAATGATGTTGATTCTACCAATCCAAGAACATGGTATGTTCTCCCATCTGTTTATGTCTTCCTCTATCTCTTTTTTCAATGTCCTTTAGTTTTCTGAGTAGAGGTCTTTTACCTCTTTAGTTAAGTTTATTCCTATGTAGCTTAATTTTTTTGGTGCGACGGTAAATGGAATTGTTTATTAAGTCTCTCTTTCTGCAAGTTCACTATTGGTGTATAGAAATGCCATAGATTTCTTGGCATTAATTTTGTATCCTGCTACATTGCTGAATTCTTTTATTAAGTCTAAAAGTTTTTTGATGGAGTCTTTAGGGTTTTCTATGTATAATATCATGTCATCTGCAAAAAAGGACAGTTTTACTTCTTCTTTTCCAATTTGGATGCCTTTTATTTCTTCTTCTTGTCTAATTGCAATGGCTAATACTTCCAGTACTATGTCGAACGGGAGTGGTGAGAGTGGGCATCCCTGTCTTGTTCCTGTTCTTAGGGGAAATGGTGTTAGTTTATGTCCATTGAGTATGATGTTGGCTGTGGGTTTGTCATATATGGCTTTTATTATGTTGAGGTATGATCCTTCTATTCCCACCTTACTGAGAGTTTTTATCAAAAATGGGTGTTGAATTTTGTCAAATGCTTTTTCTGAATCCATTGATATGACTATGTGGTTTTTTCTTTCAATTTGTTTATGTGATGTATCACGTTTATTGATTTTCGGATATTGTACCATCCTTGCATCCCTGGGATAAATCCTACTTGGTCATGGTGTATGATCTGTCTGATGTACTGCTGGGTCCGATTTGCTAAGATTTTGTTGAGGATTTTGGCATCTATTTTCATGAGGGATATTGGCCTGTAATTCTCTTTCATTGTGTTGTCTTTACCTGGTGTTGGTATTAGGGCGATGCTGACTTCATAAAATGAGCTTGGGAGTGTTACATCCTCTTGTATTTTTTTGTAGTAGTCTGAGAAGGATAGGTTTTAGTTCTTCCTTGAATGTTTGGTAAAACTCCCCTGTGAAGCCATCTGGTCCTGGGCTTTTGTTTGCTGGAAGCTTTTTGATGACTGCTTCAATTTCTTCCATAGTTATTGGCCTATTGAGATTTTTAGATTCTTCCTGATTAGGTTTTGGAATGTTGTATTTTTCTAGGAATATGTCCATTTCCTCCAGGTTGTGTAGTTTGTTGGAGTAGAGTTGTCCATAGTATTTTTTAACTATCATTTGTATTTCTGTGGGGTCTGTTGTTATTTCGTTTCTATCATTTCTGATTTTGTTTATTTGGGTCCTCTCTCTTTGCTTCTTGGTGAGCCTAGCTAGAGGTTCATCAATCTTGTTTATCCTTTCAAAGAACCACCTCTTGGTTTCATTGATTTTCTGTATTATTTTTTTGGTCTCTATGTCATTTATTTCTGCTCTAATCTTTATTATCTCCTTCCTTCTGCTCACTCTGGGGTTTTCTTGTTGCTCTCTTTCTAATTCTTTGAGATGTAGATTTAGATGATTTACTACCATTTTGTCTTGTTTCTTAAGATAGGCCTGTAGCCGAAACCGGTTTGGCTCAGTGGATAGAGCGTCAGCCTGCGGACTGAAGGGTCCCAGGTTCGATTCTGGTCAAGGGCATGTACCTTGGTTGTGGGCACATCCCCGGTAGGGAGTGTGCAGGAAGCAGCTGATCGATGTTTGTCTCTGATCGATGTTTCTAACTTTCTATCTCTCTCCCTTCCTCTCTGAAAAAAATCAATAAAATATTTTTTAAAAAAAGATAGGCCTGTAGAGCTATAAACTTCCCTCTCAGGACTGCTTTCATTGTGTCCCAAAAGGTTTTGGATTGTTGTGTTTTCATTGTCATTAGTTTCCAGGATGTTTTTAATTTCTTCTTTGATCTCATTGGTAACCCAGTCAATATTTAATAACATGCTATTCAGCTTCCAAGTGTTTGAGTATTTTGAGTTGTTTTTATTGTAGTTTCTTTCTAATATTATGCCATCGTCATCTGAGAAGATGCTTTTTATGATTTCAATCTTCTTGAATTTGGGGAGACTTTACTCATGACCCAATATGTGGTCTATTTTTGAATCTGTCCCATGATCACTTGAGTAGAATGTATATTCCGCGGCTTTGGGGTAAAGTGTTCTGAAGATGTCTATTAAGTCCATCTGATCTAGTGAGTCATTTAGGATTGCTGTTTCTTTGCTGATTGTTTGTCTAGAGGATTTCCCCAGTGGTGTCAGTGGTGTATTAAAGTCCCCTACTATGATTCTATTGTTGTCGATCTCTCCCTTGATATCTTCCAGGCGTTTTTTTTTATGTATTTGGGTGCTCCTTCATTGGGTGCATATATGTTTATCAGGTTTATATCCTCTTGTTGTATTGATCCCTTTAATATTATGAAGTGGCCTTCCTTATCTCTTGTTATGGCCTTCACTTTGAGGTCTATTTTGTCCGATGTAAGTATTGCTACCCCAGCTTTTTTTTTTTTTATTACCATTTGCCTGAAAGATATTTTTCCATCCCTTCACTTTCAGTCTGTTTGAGTCCCTTCTTCTGAGGTGGGTCTCTTGTAGACAGCAAATATATGGGTCATGTTTTTTTATCCATCCAGCCACTCGATGTCTTTTGATTGGAGCATTTAGTCCATTTACGTTTAAAGTTATTATTTAAAGGTACTTGTTTGTAGCCATTTCTATTTTTTTGTGGCTGTTTTCTTACTGAGCTTTTTATTCCTTCTTTTTACAACAGTCCCTTTAGCATTTCTTGCATTGCTGGCTTGGTGGTGATAAACTCCCTTAGCCTTTTTTTTTGTCTGTGAAGCTTCTTATTTCCCCTTCAATTTTGAATGATAATCTTGCTGGATAGGGTATTCTTGGATTCAGTCCTTTGCTTTGCATTACTTTGTAAATTTCTGTCCATTCTTTTCTGGCCTGATGTGTTTCTGTTGAGAAATCATTTGATAATCTGATGGGGGATCCTTTGTGGGTAATTCTCTGTTTCTCTCTTGCAGCCTTTAAGATTCTCTCTTTGTCTTGTACATTTGCCATCGTTATTATGACGTGTCTTGGTGTGGGTCTTTTGGCCTTCATCTTGCTTGGGACTCTCTGTACTTGTGTAACTTTTTTCTTCCCCATATCTAGGAAGTTTTCTGTCATTATTTCTTCAAATAGATTTTCTAATCCTTGCTGCTCTTCTTGTCCTTCTTGCAGCCCTATTATGCGTATGTTACTTCATTTCATGTTGTCCCAAAGCTCCCTTAGGCTCTCCTCCTGCTTTTAATTTTTTTCTCCAGTTGCTGTTCAGATTGAGCTTGTTTCTCTGCCTTATCTTCTAACTCACTAATTCGGTCTTCTGCTTCTTCTAGTCTGCTGTTGAAACTTTCCATGGTGTTTTTGATTGTAGCTATATCACTTTTCATTTCTTCCTGATTCTTGCATAGGTTGTTGATTTTCTCATCCATCCGGTGAATGAATTGTATAACCATTATTCTGAATTCTTTTTCTGTCATGTTACATGCTTCAACTTCATTAATTTCCTTTCTTGGCGACTCCTCATTGTCTGTCCTCTGGGTGTTGTGTCGTCTCTTCATTCTGATAATCTTCCGATGGTTCAAACGTTGAGTTGCGTGGGCCTGGGCCATGTGCAGTGGGAGCCTCCCACCACCCTAGTGTCACTGAAGAGCTCTGACACTAAGATGTGTTGTTGTTGTGGGTTGGTGGGAACCAGGCTCGCTCAGAGTCAGTGTTGCCAGCTTTCAATGTGGCCTCGTGCGTGCCCTTAGAATCAGGGACCCTGCCTGCACCATGCTGAAACAGAGACCACCCTGGAGTGTGTTGAAAATCAGCGCCCCCTAGCGTGCGCCAGGAGTCAGAGTTCCCCAAGAATCCAGTATCAGGTCTGTGTTGCTTCGCGCAACCTTGCCTCGATAATCAGGGTCCCTGTGTGCCCTTGCACCAAGAATTGGAGCCACTGGCTCTTAGTATGAATGCACAGGGAATCAGGGATCTCAGGTGCAGGTGATAAGAAACACAGTCAAGTCACTGGTGCTTGGTGCTGCCTCCTGCCCTGAGAATTGGGGTCCCTGAGCCTGTGCCTCACAGGATAAATTCCCGGTGTTCATAGGATTGCTCCCAGCCCAGGGCTCCACAGCCAGCAGTGCGCTTAGTATCAGTTCCTGGTGTTCGCGCGTTTGCTCCCAGCCAAAGACTCCTGAACCCAGCCCTAAGCGGGACCAGTTCCAAGGTGCTCGCGCACTTCCAGGCTAAAGTTCCTGTGGCAGCACTGAGACCCCAGCAAAGGGTGGGTCTATCAGTTACTATGCTGCTGCCTGCGAGCCTGCGGGAAGGGGGGATAGGCTCTGTTACTCACGGATCTGCTGCGGGGATTTCTGAACTTTTGGTGTCCGCAGGTCTGATGCTGTGGTCACAGGTCTCTGTCCCCAGTGGCTGCAGGGTCCTGGTATGCGTCTGAGATCAGACTGGGTGGTGCTGAGGCCAGGATCGTAGTGTCAAGCAGCTGTTTCCCAAACTACCTTTTCTCTTAAGAGAACTCCAGAGGGCGCACGAGGACATTTGGCCGCGCCTTGGTGCCATCTACGAGGCTGGCCGGACCCGACGCCTCATCAGTACAGACCTGGAGACTGGGTGTTCATTAAGAGACACCGCCAGGAGACCCTCGAGCCGCGTTGGAAGGGTCCCTACGTCGTAGTGCTGACTACACCCACTGCTCTCAAGGTAGACGACATCGCGACCTGGATCCATCACACACACGTCCACCCAGCTGATCCCTCTGCAGTCCGGAAGGACCTCATCACACAATGGAGCCTCAATCACAATCAGCACAACCCGCTCAAACTCAAGCTACAGCGTATTCGACCCGCCTGATGTCGGTAACTCTGTTGACTCTCTTCCCTGTCACCTACACTGCCAGGAGTCCCCACGCCCCTTGCAATCTTACCTGGCAGATCATAGACACCAGCTCAGGAACTATACTTTCTTTTTTTTTATATTTCTAACATGGTATTATATTTCAGAAACTTAAAAATTTATGAAATTTAAAAGAGAACACATTTAAGGAATAACAAATGGTATAATTGCTTTAAGAGTATGCATAACATTAGGAAAATTGTGAAATACAAGTGGAAAAGGGTCCAGTCAAGATGGCAGCATAAGTAAATGTGGTGCTCACATCCTCCCACAACCACATAAAAATTAAATTACAACTAAAGTACAAAACAATCATCATTGAGAACTGCATGAAGTCTTATAACTAAAAAATAAAGAAGGAGCCACATGGAGATTAGTAGGAAGGGCAGAGTTGCAAACTAGGCTGGTCAAATACCCATGTGTAGTAGCTAAAAACTGGGAGGGTTATATCAGTGGTCTAGATGCGCCCTGATAAGCAAATGGTCCCAGCCCCACACCAGGCCTCCATCCCAGGTTTCCAGCCCCTGCATGAGAAGTATTCATAACTTCTGGCTGCAAATACCAGCAGGGATTTTGGCTGAGTGAGACAAAATGCTGCCAGAGTCCCAGGTGCTCCACTTAAAAGCCCTCACAGACTCATGCTCTCTAAGCTCCAGCACTGGGGCAGCAGCTCAAAAGATGCCAAGGTCATACAGAAAGGAACTGAATTGTGTGGCATCAGAGAGCAAAGGCTGGAGGGAGCAACTTTCTCCCAGAGAGAAGTGCTGGTAGAAGCCATTGTTCATTTGCTGAGACCAAACCTATACGTACAGTTGGGTGCCATATCTGAGTCTCCATCAACCTGGTTAAAACTGTTTGCCCCTCCCTTGGACTGAGACACTCCCTCCCACCCCCCACTCAACTTGCAGGCCCACCCAAGCTGTTTCCAGTGGCTTTTTCAGGAACTATACTTAATCAGACTTCCCAGATCCATCCCAAGGACACATGGTTCCTGGAGCTCCGGGTAGACCTCCGGAGCCTCTTTCCTGGTAGACTGCCCATGGAATATGAACCATTCATCTGCAAGCAAAACCTTTATTTTTATGTTTACCCCTGCCACTTGTGGACCCAAACACGGGGTCGCGCTCGCAACCCATGTGGGGACGCGGCAGACTACTTTTGCGCCTCCTGGTAATGTGTCTCCACTGGACACATCTGGCGGACTCCCCCGAAAACCGGTGATCTAATCACCATAAGGCGGCCGGTTGCCCCAACTTGCGGCCGAGAGAGTCTCTGTAACCCCGTAAGTATATCCTTCACAGAACAGGGAAAGAAAGCAACGGGAAGGGAAGCTGGAAAAACCTGGGGAATTAGACTATATGACAAAGTAAGGCTTGCAGCCCAAGACCGGGGAACACTATTCACCCTCTGGGTGCAGGTAGCCCAGCAGGTCCCAGCAGGGGTGGGGCCTAAACGGGTATTAGCACCTCGAACTACCCCCACCCGGGCATCCCTGCCCAAGAGCACCCGGCCCCGACCTCACAGCCCTCTGCCTTCCCCACCCCGATCTGCACCTCAACATCTGACACAGACCCCCTATGGAGCATGATCTTAAGAGCATATCATGTTTTGAACACTTCGCGACCCAACCTGACCGAGTCCTATTGACTCTGTCTAGATGTCCGGACACCATATTACGAAGGTATCGCTATTAGGGGCAATTATACAACGGCCTCCAATTCCTGCTCCTGCAGGTGGCAGCAGGCCACTGAAAGACTAACCCTCCAGGCAGTAATAGGGCAGGGTACTTGCATAGGCCGAGTGCCCCCTGAACAATCACATCTTTGTAATAAGACTCTATCAGTCCCTAGTGGGACAGCTTACCTGCTCCCCCCCAAAAAATGCATGGTGGGCCTGTTCCAGCGGCCTCGCTCCCCGTGTCCACTCCCAAATCCTCAACTCGTCAAGAGAAGACTTTTGCATACTCGTCCAGCTAATCCCCAAGCTAGTATACCATTCGGGGGAGGAAATGCTTAACAGGATAGGTTCTGCTAACCCCCCAAGTAGAAGAGAACCTGTTACAGCCCTAACTCTGGCCACGCTCTTAGGGCTGAGACTAGCAGGGGCAGGAACCGGGATATCCTCACTAGTCATACAAGACAAGAACTATAGAGCCCTAAGAGCAGCCATTGACCTAGACATAGAAAAAATTGAGAAATCCATTACCAATCTACAAGAATCCCTTACTTCCTTATCTGAAGTAGTACTCCAGAACAGAAGAGGATTGGACTTACTGTTCATGCAGCAAGGAGGCCTTTGTGCAGCCCTAGAGGAGGAGTGTTGCTTTTATGTTGACCATTTGGGAGTTGTTAAAGAATCCATGGCCCTCATGAGAGAGGGACTGCATAAACGAAAGTTAGAGAAGGAGCAGTCTCAGTCTTGGAATGAATCTTTATTTAACTGGTCCCCGTGGTTAACCACTCTTATTTCTGCCTTCGCTGGACCCCTTGTAATCCTACTAATGCTGTTGACCTTCGGCCCTTGCATTATCAACAGACTAGTCCAATTTGTCAAAGAGCACATAGGGGCGGTTCAGTTGATGGTTCTGCACGCCCAGTACAGGCCTCTAGTAGCGGGCGGCGAGGTAGAAATGCGGTCCGTCCCATGATTGGGCCTGTTAGTTTCAGACAAGGGGGGAATGAAAAGGCAGAGCAGGACTGACCCCATTTTGTACTGCATCCTCCATCTTGTGAAACTATGTCCCCGACATGACCTCTTTCTGAAAAAACCCACAGAATGTGTCAGTTACCCAGCCCACCCTTAAATCAGCCAATGGGAATGCAAGGGGAATAACCTAAAGCCAAAGGTATGCTAACCACATCCTGTCTTTGTGTAACTGGACCCTAGCCCTCACCCAACCAAGCAGAATCAGTCAACTCAGTGGTAAGAGCATCACCCCACCACCCGACAACAAGCCCTATAAACTTGCTGTACTTCTGGGACTGGGGGCTCTTTTGCATCCTGCCGCTGCGTAGGTAGAGGCGGAGAGACTGAGCTTGAGCTTGAATAAAAGCTCTTTGCATTTGCATCAGACTCGGCTCCCTGGTGGTCTTTGGGGATCTTGAAATCTATGCAAAACAATAACTTCAGAACCCCCTAAGAAGGTTGCAACATCTGCTACAAGCAAGGTCTCAGCTCATCATGCAAAGGCTACCAACGAAGAAAAACCTACATCCCAGCAGGAGTCCCCAACTCTGTCTGCTTCAGAGGCTGCTGCTACAGCCTTGTGGCAGACTGCATCTCCTCCAAAGCACTCTGAGGTGACGTTTCCACAGCAAGAGCCTATTCAGGCTGAGGGGTCAACCATAACACCTGTGGACCTGGGACTAACGATCTCTCCTGAACTCACTTTGGGGGCTTCTGCTACAGCCCTGCAGCAGACTGCAGCTCCTCCACTAAAACCTGCTATGACAGTTCCACCGCCGGAGACTGTTCAGGCGCTTCAGCCAACCTTTCCACCTGTGGACCTGGAGCTCACCATCACTCCAGAGTCTACCCTGGTGACTGGTACTACACCCCTGCAACAGACTGCAGCTCCTGCAAAGCACCCTGAGGTGACACTTCAACATCCAGAACTTGTTCAGGTTCAGTCGACTTTTTCTGAAGTCACAGCCTCAGGTCTATTATTTGACCTAGAAGTTACAATAACTCAGCCACAAGAGTCATCAGAGACAGTTCCTCCAATGACTGAACAGAGTGCCACCATGAACATCTGTGAGATCTGTTCCTGCGATAATTTGACACTGTCATGTATTGGTTTTCGCTCAAAGCAAAGGCTCAAGAGAGTGCCAGTACCAGAGCCCAGCACCTATAATGGCACCTTCACCATCTTGTAAGAATTGCCTTTCCTCATTTGCTCTCTGCATCCAGGCTGACATGGCAGCCCTTTCCTTGAGGTCTTCCTGGGCCTTCCTCATCTCCCCCAAACCATGTTGAATGACTTTGTTTTTATCTTTGTTTGACAACTATTCCTTATCTGTATTCTCCTTAATACTATTGTTCCCCCTTAACCGTCTTTTGCCTGCAAATTGCCCATATTATTTTTCCAAATTTTTAGCCCTAGCATTTCATTCCTTAACCTCTACTGTCCTCCCACTTTTGCTCTTTACAGCAACATGGCCCTCTCCCAGTCCTATTGGTGGTGATACAACAGAGTGGTTAGGAGTAGAGATTCTACAGCCAGAGTTACTGGGTTTGAACCTAGTATGCTTTTTATTAGTGTTGAGACTCAATTTCCATACCTGTAAAATGAAGATTAGTTACTATTACATAGATTTGTTGTTTTAGAAGATTATATATATGTATATGTATATGTATATATACATATATATATGTATATGTATATATGTATATATATATCCTAATAAAAGAGAAACATGGTAATTAGCCGTACCTCTGCTATCCTTCCCATTGGCTAATCAGTGAGATATGCAAATTAACTGCCAACCAAGGTGGAGGCCAGCAGCCAGGGAGCTGATGCGAACAGGGAGGCTTGCTTGCTTCAGTGACGGAGGAAGCCAAGGTTCCCCGCCTGCCTTGCCGGCCTCTGAGCTGCAACTCTAAGAAACATTGTAACAAATATAGAAGCTAAACCAAACCCCAGAAACCTGCTTTAGTCAGCCAGGCTTCAGCCATCAGGACTGCAACATTGTTTCAAATACAGAAGGTAAACCAAGGCCAGAAACCTGCTTTCAGCAGCTGAGGCCTCAGGGCTGGAGCTGAGCCTCAGAGCTAAAGCTGGCCCAGAATTTAAAAAAAAAGAAAAAAAGGAGCGGTTGGGAGCTTCAGTCACCTGCCAGCCTGAAAACAGCCCTCAGCCCCTCACCCAGAGTGGCCAGGCACCCCAGTGGGGACCCCCACCCAGAAGGGGGTGTGACCAGATGCAAACAGCCATCATCCCCTCACCCAGGTTGGATAGGCACCCCAGCGGGGACCCCCACCCAGATCCAGGACCCCTTCAGGGCAAACCAGCCACCCCCGACCCGAACACCACGCCTCTATCCTATATAGTAAAAGGGTAATATGCCTCCCAGCACCGGGATCAGCGGAGCCATGAGACCTCCGCGCACCGGGATCAGCATGACAGGGGACAGCAACCAAACCTCCTGATCACCCTGCGGCTCTGTGTGTGACAGGAGGCGGGGCCACAACCTACCTATCCACCCTGCTCTGTTCGTGACAGGGGAAGGTGCACCAACCCCCTGATCAGCCCTGCTCTGTACCTGATAGGGGGGAGCTCCCCAACCCCCTGATCACCCTGCAGCTCTGTGTGTGACAGGGTGCGGCGCCCCAACCCCCTGATCGGCCCTGCTCTGTGTATGATAGGGTGCGGCACCCCAACCCCTCCCCCCTCCACGGGCCCTGCTGTGTGTGTGACAGGGTAGAGCCATAACCTCCCCATCGGCCCTGCCCTGAGTGTGACAGTGGCGGCGCCCCAACCCCCTGATCGGCCCTGCTCTGTGGGTGATAGAGGGCGGCGCCCCAACCCCCTGATCTGCCCTGCTCTGTGTGTGACAGGGGGTGGTGCCCCAACTCCGCTATTGGCCCTACTCTGTGAGTGACAGGGGGGAGCTCCTCAATCCCCTGATTGGCCCTGCTCTGTGTGTGAGAGGTACGGAGCCCCAACCCCCTGATCGGACCTGCTCTGTGCATGACAGGGCAGCGCCCCAACCCCCTGATCGGCTTCACTCTGTGCGTGACAGGGTACAGAGCCCCAACCCCCTTGATGGGCCCTGCTCTGTGCATGACAGGGGGCAGCGCCCCAACCCCCTGATCTGCCCTGCTCTGTGGGTGACAGGGGGTGGTGCTCCAACTCCCCTATTGGCCCTACTCTGTGAGTGACAGGGGGGAGCTCCTCAATCCCCTGATTGGCCCTGCTCTGTGTGTGAGAGGTACGGAGCCCCAACCCCCCTGATGGGCCCTGCTCTGTGCATGACGGGGCAGCGCCCCAACCCCCTGATCGGCTTCACTCTGTGCTTGACAGGGTACGGAGCCCCAACCCCCCTGATGGGCCCTGCTCTGTGAGTGACAGGGGGCAGTGCCCCAACGCCCTGATCGGCCCTGCTCTGCGTGTGACAGGGTGCAGTGCCCCAACCCCCCCACCCCCACGGGCTCTGCTCTGTGTATGATGAGGTAGAGTCATAACCTCCCCATCGGCCCTGCCCTGAGTGTGACAGTGGTGGTGCCCCAACCCCCTGATCCGCACTGCTCTGTGTGTGACAGGGGGCAGTGCCCCAACTCCCCTATTGGCCCTACTCTGTGCGTGACAGAAGGGAGCTCCTCAACCCCCTGATCGGCCCTGCTCTGTGTGTGACAGGGTATGGAGCCCTAACCCCCCTGATGGGCCCTGCTCTGGGCATGACAGGGGGCGGAGCCCCAACTCCCCAATCGGCCCTGCTCTGAGCCCAACCAGGGGCTGCACCTAGGGATTGGACCTGCCCTCTGCCACCCAGGAGCAGGCCTAAGCCAGCAGGTCATTATCTCCCGAGGTGTCCCAGACTGCGGGAGGGCACAGAACGAGCTGACAGACCCCCCTCCACCACGAGTGCACAAATTTTTGCGCACCGGGCCTCTAGTATTTATATAAAAATGATGGGTGCTGTCCGTCACATACAGACAAACATCGACGGAGCAGAACGAAGTCAGTCCTACAGGGGTTGTCCTAGCAAAGGCTGTGCCCTCCCCCAAGCTGTTTCCTGGAGCTGTTTCCTAAGGATGGAGTTTGAGGCAGGAACCCACCCTGGGAGCATGGAGGCAGATGTTTCTAAAGTGTGCAGCATCAGCATGGGGTGAACCTGAGTGGGGCGACTGAAAGGATTAGAAAAGACAGACAAGAGAATGAAAGCTGGGTCTCGGTGGGACGCTGCTTCTCTGAGAGACAGCGACCACTCCCACAGCCATTCCTTTATTTCATAGCAGATGCTAGGAGGCAAAGTAAGGGCGTGACCAGAATGTTTACAAACATTCTTCTGGGTTTCAATCCTACTCAACTTCATGCACCTGAACTCTATCAAGCCCACATCACTCAGGCACATGGGGCCACATGTTCGGACCATAGGTTCAAGCTTACAACTACAGCTGTTGGCTATAATTGTGCTGGGAGGGCCCTGCCCTCCAAGCTGGGACTTGCACATGGCAATGAGAGGACTGTGCCCTCTCATCAGTCCAAGGCTTGAACCTGTCCAAAACACTGTGGCGGCTCCCCACAATAAAGTTTTAATTCTGTTTCTTTGTTACTAATGTTGGGGCCCTACCCCATAACAAACAAAGGAAAATTTCCCCATCGAATTTCTGAATAGTATTACTCCTTCGGGAATGCCGTGTCATAAATTAAAATTGAAAGTGGATGCAATCATCATACTATTGACTAATCTCAATAGTAACTGGGGTCTTTGTAACGGTACCAGATTTATTATCAAAAGATTACAACCTAACATTATCAAAGCTGAAGTATTGACAGGATCTGCAGTGAGAGAGGCTGTTCTGATTCCAAGAATAAATTTTTCCCCATCTGACACTGGCCTCCCATTTAAATTGATTTGACGACTTTTTCCCGTGATGCCAGCATTTGTGATGACTATTAATAAATCACAACGACAAACTCTATACAGAGTTGGCATGTTCCTACCTGAACCTTCTTTTGCACATGGTCAGTTATATGTAGCTTTCTCTCGAGTTTGTAGAGCATGTGATGTTACAGTTAAAGTTCTAAGTACTTCATCACAAGGGAAATTAGTCATGCACTCTGAAAGTGTTTTCTCTCTTAATGTGGTGTACAGGGAGATATTAGAATAAGTTTAATCACTTTATCAGTCATTGTTTATATCACTGTTGTTTTCATACCATGTTTTTGTCATTTTTATATCATGCCTCCGTTGTTATATCCTTTTGTTACTGTTTATTTATTAATAAATTTCTATATTATATTCGTATACATGTTACTAATTTCCTTTCATCTCTCACACTTCTATTATAGAGAAAGGGCAAATAGCAATATCAAAGTATCTCTGCTAATTAATTCCCTTTTTAAAAAAACATATTGTATTCATTTTTTACAGAGAGGAAGGGTGAGGGATAGAGAGTTAGAAACATCGATGAGAGAGAAACATCAATCAGCTGCCTCCTGCACACTCCTCACTGGGGATGTACCTGCAACCAAGGTACCAGCCCTTGACCGGAATCCAACCCGGGACCCTTGAGTCCGCAGGCGGATGCTCTATCCACTGAGCCAAACCGGTTAGAGCAATTAATTCCCTTTTAATGTGCACGAATTTCATGCACTGGGCTACTATTATATATATAGTACTTATACAAGTTCCTAACATATGTCTGTGTTGGCTATTATTATTTGCTTCCTCAGTCATATCTAGAACTTATCTTGTTATGCCCAGATTTCAGGATCCCCAAGAAACCACACCAAGGAGCCAGCCAGTTCCGATGCAAAAGCATAAGAGTCTTTATTCGAGCTAGCTCGGCTCCCCCACCTCACCAACACAGCAGCAGGAAGCTCTTTTGAGAGCCAAATTTTTTAAACTTAAACTATATAGGCAGGTATATTGTTATTAACTTAATTAGGGTAGGTACATTGTTATTAACTTAATAAAGGCTTCAGAAGAGCCACACTCAAGGGGCCAAAGAGCTGCATGTGGCTTGCGAGCAGCAGTTTGCCGACCACTGACCTAGGGCAAAGGCATGGCTACAGGAATGATCAGGATTTAATAGACCAGTCTGGTTATAAAGAATTGGTTTAGGAAGCAGTGAAAAATATGATTATGAGAAACCTTGACTATGAGCTCTAGAGGTTTGGAAGTTATACTGAGATAAGGAGACCCACTGGAAGTTTTCAAATGAAAGAGACACATGAGTAAAATAAGAGGATTATTTTAGATTCCATAAGTAGAGCAATCTAGAGAAGAAATTTGGACTTAGGGAGACCAAGTAGAATACTCTAGGAGTCCAGTGAGAAGGCGCTCAATCAGAGTGGTTGTGATAGGAGTAGAAAGAAAATCCTCAGAACACTATAAATGAAGAACTGATGAGCTTTAGTAACTGACTGGAGTGAGGGATGGGATGTACAGGAAAAAGAAAGATCAAGTATGACCCAGGAAAATTTTGTCCTGGATGATGATGAGAATGACGGTGGTATGACAGGTGGACATACAGCAATTGGGAAAGAGAGCCAGTTTGAGGAGGTGAGCTCAGTTTTGGCATCTTTCATTGGTGAGCATAAAGCAACAAGAAGGCTTCTGCTTGAGTGGAGATGTCCACTAGGCAGAGGGGCAGACATAACTTTTTCTGACCTTCCTGAAAAGTATGTAAACTGAATAGGTATGTTGTTGATGAGGGAAGAGGACAAAGCTAAAGATTCAGAGTCATCACAGAATTCGTGTTTGAAACTGAACCTCAGGAATTTAACAGCTTCTTTTAAACACTTGTAATTCATGGACACATTCTCACTATTTGTGGATTTTTTAAAAAAATACATTTTTATTGATTTCAGAGAGGAAGGGAGAGGGAGAGAGAGAATGATGAGATCAATGACAAGAATCATTTATCTGCTGCTTACCGCACTCCCCCTTACTGGGGATGGAGCCACAACCCAGGCATGTGCCTTTGACCAGAATTGAACCTGGGACCCTTCAGTCTGCAGGTGGAAGCTCTATCCAATGAGCCAAACCAACTGGAGCTCACGTAATATCTTTATTAATTGTGCAAACTGGGAAGCAGATAGTTGTGGAAATTAGAAAGCTTGTGTTTTCTGCATTTGAATATCAAGGTTACCATGATTGTTTTCCTTATTCTGTTCATTTCTTACCTATTCAATGATATTAACTGTGTTTCTTCACAGAAACTTGCAATTAAACCCTATTTCTTTTTCTTTCTTTTTTTTTTACAATTTATTTTTTTAAATCAATTGGTTATGCTTGTCTTTTTTCTTTTAATATATTTTATTGATTTTTTAGGGAGAGGAAGGAAGAGGGATAGAGAGTTAGAAACATCTATGAGAGAGAAACATCGATCAGCTGCCTCCAGCACACTCCCTACTGCGGATGTGCCTGCAACCAAGGTACATGCCCTTGGCCAGAATCGAACCTGGGACCTTTGAGTCCACAGGCCGATGCTCTATCCACTGAGCCAAACCAGTTAGGCAGAAACGCTATTTCTTACATTGGTAAACATACATGGAAGTCATACCATTTGGTTGAGAAACTGTGAGTATATTCTCTCCAAAAATGAATTTGAAAACTAACTGCATTGTAAGATCCTTCTTGGTCCAGAATTTTGAGGTCAATAGCTCTGACAAAAGGTATTTCCCTCTTTGTATCCCAAATCAATGTCTATTGATTGCAGTTTTGTTTATTTGAAAAATTAAGTTTGGTAGGCCCTCTTTATATTCAGTCAGTTTAAATTTATTTTCCATTATAACAAGTAATACATGATTATTTTTCAATATATAAAAATGAAATAGCATGTATAGTGAAAACCCTGCTTGTGCCCTCGTCCGCACCCTAACGTAACTGCTACTCTGTTTACTATATATCTGTACAGACCTTTTCCACACATTTGCCGACATACATATTTACAGATAGCAAAATAGGTATGTTATGTGATTTTCATATCTTTTTTTTACATAAATGGTAACATGCTACAACTTGATTCTTTCACCTCATAACATATCTTACACGTGTTTCCTTCTTGATACAGAGAGTGTTACCCAATTCATTTAAACTATTCCATAATATTCCATAGTTTTATAATCCCCCTATTAATGGCTGTTTAAATTATGTCCAGTTTTCTTGTTACATGTATTTGATGCAACATTCATTCTTTTTTTAAATTAATTTTTCCATATTATATATTCATTTCAGAGACGAAGGGAGAAGAGAGAGAGAAACATCAATGATGAGAGAGAATCATTGATTGGCTGCCTCCTGCACACCCCCTACTGGGGATTGAGCCAGCAACCCAGGCATGTGCCCCGAATGAAATCAAACCTGGGACCTTTCAGTCTACAGTCTGATGCTCTATCCACTGAGCCATACCAGCTAGGGCACAACATACATTCTTGTACATGCATCTTTGGGATCATGGGCAGGTATTTACGTAGAATAGATACTTAGAAATGGAATTGTTGGGGTGAAACTATATTGATACAACATTTAATTGCCCTTAAAGAAATTATGCCAAATTACACTCCAATCAGTGGGCAACTGCAGTATTTGTTTTCTTCTATCCTTCCACCACTAGATAGTCTCCATTTTTTTGGCTGATCTAATGGGTGAATAAAGGCGGTCCCACCTAAGTTTGAGTTTATCTCATTACTTGTGAATTCAGATTCCTTTATATATTTATTGAACATTTATTTATCTAAAATATTTTTTAACTGACTTCAGAAAGGAAGACGGAGAGAGATAAATAGAATGCTGAGAATCGGCTGCCTCCTGCACACCCCTCACTAGGGATTGAACCTGCAACCTGGACATGTACCTCTACTGATATCAAACCGTGAACTCCTGCTTTACAGGTTGATACTCAAGCACTGAGCCATGCTGGCCAGGCAGGTTTCAAGATTTCTAAGTCAGCTTGAGATTTATACCTTGTAAGGGAGAGGTTTCTAACCTCAATGGACCCCCCGGGGCACCATTTCTTATCATTTTTCCTCCCAAATTTCTCTTTGGTGATTTGCAGAAGCTTCTTTTCTTTTTAAAAATATATATATTTCTTTATGGATTTCATAGAGGAAGGGAGAGGGCGAGAGAGAAACATCAATGATGCGGGAGAATCACTGATCGGCTGCCTCTTGCACGCACCCTACTGAGGATTGAGCCTACAACCTGGGCAAGTACCCTTGGCCGGAATCGAACATGAACCCTTCAGTCCACAGGCCGACGCTCTATCCACTGAGTCAAACCAGCCAGGGCAGAAGCTTATTTTCTCGAGTACTATGTTTTTAAAAGATTTATATGTTAAAATATATATGAAAATAAAAGAAATCCATTATAAAATGAAGATTTCAAAATATTTTATTTTTCTATTATTATTCCTTTTTAATCCTCACCCGAGGATATTTTCCCACTGATCTTTAGTGAGAGTGTAAGAGAGAGGTAAAGACAGAAATATCGATGTGAGAAAGACACATGGATTGGTTGCTTCCTGCATGAGTCCCGACCAGGGCTTGGGCAGAAGAGCCTGCAACCAGTACGTGCCCTTGACCGGATTGACCCCGGGGCCCTTTGGTCTATAGGCGGACACTCTATCCACTGAGCCAAACCAGCTAGTGCCAAAATAATTTGTAAAAAATATATGTATATATAAACACACATATATATGTATTATGTAATTTCAAGTATTGGTAAGTTCTTTGGAGAGAAAGAAAGGAGGAAGGGGAAGTGAATCAATTCTAGAATGGTCCATTTTTTTTGCACAAAGAGGACGTGAGAAGAAAGGTTTAAATAAAAAAATTAGATTATTTTCCTTCAATTAAATAAAAATTAGGGTATTTCGATGGCACCATTACTCAGGTTTCCCCATACATATTTCTGTACAGTAAATAGTTGTAGTTGTTTTGCATTTTGATCCAGAAATAACCTTTTCATTTTTCAGAAATCTCAGTGGAAATAATTTGAGAGAATTACATAAAAATTCATTTGAGGGGCTGCTTTCCCTCCAGTATTTGTAAGTTAATTGTATTTACTTATGAGTTTTTTAGTTATAATATCTATAAAATAAATAAGGGGTTCAAATGAAATAATCTCTACAATTTCTCCCAGCAATAAAATTCTACAATTTCCTAAGTCTGCATAGCTCATCCCTAGCATTTAATATCTCCTATACATTTTCAGTTTTACAATCCTCTACACCAGTGGTTCTCAACTTTCCTAATGCCACAACCCTTTAATGCAGTTCCTCATGTTGTGGTGACCCCCAACAATAAAATTATTTTCGTTGCTACTTCATAACTGTAATTTTGCTACTGTTATGAATCATAATGTAAATATCTGATATGCAGGATGTATTTTCATTGTTACAAATTGAACATAATTAAAGCATAGTGATTAATCACAAAAACAATATGTAATTATATATGTGTTTTTCGATGGTCTCAGGCGACCCCTGTGAAAGGGTCATTCGACCCCCAAGGGGGTTGTGACCACAGGTTGAGAACCGCTGTCCTACATGAAAATCAAATTGTCTTAAAATGTTTTATTGAATATCTCATTCATTCCTCACTGATCTGAGATCTACCTTTCTGTGGACTCTATGCTGTGACCCAGTTATCTTTTTTTGTACCAGTAGCAGTATCACTGTATATATATATATTGATTACAGAGAAAGGGGGAATGGGAGAGAAATATAGAAACATCAATGATGAGAAAATCATTGATCAGCTGCCTCTTGCATGCCCCCTGCTAGGGATGGAGCCTGCAACTTGGGTATGAGTCCTTGACCAGAAGGGAACCCAGGAACCTTCAGTTTACAGGCCAACACTCTATCCACTGAGCCAAACTGGCTAGGTCCTGTGTCACTATATAATTCCAGTTCCTTTTTAGACTCCTTTTTGGCAGTTAAATTCCTCCTTTTTTTTTTATCTTTTTCATACATTTCATTGCATATTTTCTCTACCAAATGTCAGTTAGACAGTTTTTGTTTAAAAATTATCTTGAAATTTGAATAGGATTACATTGCATTTGTAGATTAATTTAAAGAGAATTAAGATCTTTACGACCTTCTAGGAAGATGGTATCTCACTTTGTGTATTCTTTCTAAAGTCCTTCAGAATAGTTTTAATGGGTCTTACACATTTTTTGTCAAGCTTATTCCTTTTATATAATTGTATTGACATTGAAAATGGACTCTTTTTTCATTTTTTAATTAGTTATTTGTGGTATTGAGATTTGCATGTCTTTATTTAGCCATCTTACTGAATTGTTATAGTACTGCCAATAAAATTTTAATTTATGTTCTTGGGCTTTTGAGGTTGTGCACCATCTCATGTGCAAATACGTTTTGTCCCTTTCTTCGCAGTACTTCATTTTTCCTATTACATTGATTAGGACCTCCTCTGTTGGGGGCCAGATGTAAGCTGGCAAGGTCCTTGCACCTGAAGGGGCTAGCAAGGCTGGGACCTACAGTTTTCCTACACTTGTTTGGATGGCGATTATTAGTAGAATAAGAGCAACCTTTGTAGAATGAGAACAGCCTTTCATGGCTTACCGACAAGTCTGTAACTATTTACTGAGATATGCTGTACTGAGAACTTGTCCTTCTGTTCTGTCCCTCCCTTAGAGGTTAAGAGGAACAAAGAATACATTCCTCTTGACAGACCTCCTATTCAGTGTGTTGTGTATAAATAAGAGTGTGTGACTAATAAACTTCGCTTCAGTTCCTCAAGAACTGGAGTCCTCCCGATGCCACTTTCCTGTCTTTCTTTCTTTTCTCATTTCCAACCTCCCTACCTCAGCACGGCTCAACCTGTCAGGCTGGCCCCGACACTCCTCAACAATGATTAATAGCAACAGTAATAACAGGCATCATACTCTTGTTCTTGACCTAAAACAAAGCTGCTGTGTAGGTTTCTGGTAGATACTTTTATTTTATTTTCTACTTCTAAGAGTTGTTTGTTTGTTTTTCTACTTCTAAGAGTTTTATCGGGAATTATCTGCTGAATGTGATCTGAAGCAGCCAATAAAATGCATTGCCATCTGCATGCAAGGTCCTAAGTTAGGACTATGGGAGAGTCAAAGGACTAGACAGAGTTTCTGTCCTCAAAAAAGTTAACATCTCACTTAAAAGAAAAGGAATAAAGTTTTAGAGAGAGTGGTCATTGTATGAATAATCATGATATTTTCTTCCAAAATAGATTTTCCGGAGGAAAGTACAGAAAAGGGGAAGCTCAAGATGAATATGGGTCTGGTGATTTATAAAGTAGAATTTTATAAGCAGAGGAACTTCCCCTTTCTGTAAGCGGCCAGAGGTGACCTCTGAAAATGGTTCATTATTCACTTGTGTCAGAAAAACCCACAAAATCATGAAAGTCAAGAGATTTAAACCTATGTGTTCACTTTAAGGACACTCGTGAAAGTACACGGGTCATCAAGGGTACGCATATCTGAAAACCACCAAGCATCTGAAGGATGTCACTTTATAGGAGCAATGTGTGCCATTGTGGCATTACAGTGGTAGAGATGGTAGGCGTGCTCAGGCCAAAGAGAGAGGCTGGGTCAGGATTGGGTGCAGGTTGGTGACCCCGAAGAGTGCTGAATTTTTGCTGCTGTTAACGTAAAAAAGCCATTGTAAAGAATTTTTATGAGTTTATTTGAGTCAAACTGTTAACATATGCTGGGAAGGAGAACCTCTAGGAATTGAGGTAATGCTCCAAAGAATGGCAGGTTACATCTGTATTTATACATTTCAATCAAAGGAAAGGGATGTAGGTGGATTCCATGAAATCCGTTGGTGATAGATTAAGGAGGTGGCATAAAGCAAAGCAGGGAAACCTCTGGGATAGGATAAAAAGTGAAATGATGGACATGTGCTGCTTTTACATAGATGGATACAGGATAGTTCCACATCATTAACAGTTGATGCTTAACTTCATAACATAACAATGAGGGAATGTCCTGGTGCTATTTGTTGCACCCTGAAGGGTCCAGAAAAAAAGAGGAATTTACAAGTTACCCAGACATTTCACAGATATGTTATCTTAGAGGCAAAAAGATAAATGGGCTCAGTAAAGATCTAAGTTGATCTTTGTCAGGGAAAATACAGGCCTGACAACCCACTATAACCTGTTTGCAGTTAAATATTGAATTTTCAGACCATCTTTTGTGGTTACTTTAGGTCTCTGAGTCTGCAAGACTGCCATGCAGGCCTCCCCTGAGCTTTTCAGGTTGGCATGTGACCCCTTTTGTCCACACTGCACATGCTTAAAAATGCAGTAAGCAACACTGAAAATCTTACCTATACCCCGTGCCAAGCCACGTACATAGGTCTCCCAGAGACATCGCAGGGCCATTTTAAACTGCACAGAGAATTGGAAGCCCAGCACGCAGGGAATCATTTTCAAGGTCCCAGGTCTGTGGTGATTTTGCTCAGGAATACGGACCCAGGTACCCAATTAGTCTGAATAAGACCATAACTCTATGTGTGAGAGTCATAGAGAATGGCATGAATCACTAACTCTTGGTAGGTATTTTCCTCCAAGCAGCTTGTTCTCCAATTTCAAGTCATCATCAGACATTGACATAGAGGTAAATTTGAGGAGGACAAAGTACTGTGGCGGGACAAAGCAGGGCAAAGGTACAGTTCATGTTCCCCATCTGTTTTCTAGGAATGTGGATTTTGGAGAAGGCGGCCCTTTTGGCTCAAAAATCTGTATGGCGGCAAGAAACACAAGCAGAAGTCACAGGAGCAGGAGTTGTTCCTAAAAACATAAATAATTGAGTACACTTAGAATTCTCATCTAAAATGAGGAAATAATGAATAGTTTAATTGTTCCTTTCAAGTGTCAAAGCCTTGACCTTCTTCTTTTTCTTCTTACCCTAGGAAGTGGAGTAAATCCTCCCCTTCATTAACACACATTAATGACTCAGAGTCTACTGCAGAGACAGGAGGGGGAAAGTACTTCCTAAAATCTCAGAAATGAACCCCACCTTAAGGATTATTAAGAAAGCACTAGTGGCTCAGTGCATGAAATTCGTGCAGGGGAGGGGGGTGTGCCTCAGCCCGGCATGCACCCTTTCCAATCTGGAACACCTCAGGGGATGTTGGACATGCCTCTCACAATCCAGGACCCCTGGCTCCTAACTGCTCGCCTTCCTGCCTGCCTGATTGCCTCTAACTGCCTCTGCCTGCCAGCCTGATTGCTCCCTAACAGCTCCCCCGCCAACCCAATTGATGCCTAACTGCTGCCCTGCCAAACCGATCACACCTAGATGCCCTCCCCTGCCAGCCTGATCGCCCCCAGCTGCCCTCCTCTACCGCGACCCGCCTCCTCCACTGGGACCCACCTCCTTCACATGAGTTGGCAGAGATGCTGATACTGGCTTCCTCCGCACCATGGGGAGCCATGGGACCCCTAGGCTTCACCATGTGAAGTGGCCACTGCGCACCGCCTCTGCTGCGCACTCTTGTGGTGGCCATCTTGTGATGATGTCGCGTGCAAGGACGTGAGGACCACCTAGGCCAGGAGTGGACGACCCCTGGCATTTGTGGTGGAGTTGGTTGGCGTGCTCAGGCCAAAGAGAGGGGCTGGGTGCAGGATTGGGTGCAGGTTGGTGACCCCGAAGAGTGCTGAATTTTTGCTGCTGTTAATGTAAAAAAGCCATTGTAAAGAATTTTTAGGAGTTTATTTGAGTCAAACTGTTAACATATGCTGGGAAGGAGAACCTCTAGGAAATGAGGTAATGCTCCAAAGAATGGCGGGTTACATCTGTATTTATACATTTCAATCAAAGGAAAGGGATGTAGGTGGATTCCATGAAATCCATTGGTGATAGATTAAGGAGGTGGGATAAAGCAAAGCAGGGAAACCTCTGGGATAGGATAAAAAGTGAAATGATGGACATGTGCTGCTTTTACATAGATGGATACAGGATAGTTCCACATCATTAACAGTTGATGCTTAACTTCATAACATAACAATGAGGGAATGTCCTGGTGCTATTTGTTGCACCCTGAAGGGTCCAGAAAAAAAGAGGAATTTACAAGTTACCCAGACATTTCACAGATATGTTATCTTAGAGGCAAAAAGATAAATGGGCTCAGTAAAGATCTAAGTTGATCTTTGTCAGGGAAAATACAGGCCTGACAACCCACTATAACCTGTTTGCAGTTAAATATGTAATTTTCAGACCATCTTTTGTGGTTACTTTAGGTCTCTGAGTCTGCAAGACTGCCATGCAGGCCTCCCCTGAGCTTTTCAGGTTGGCATGTGACCCCTTTTGTCCACACTGCACATGCTTAAAAATGCAGTAAGCAACACTGAAAATCTTACCTATACCCCGTGCCAAGCCACGTACATAGGTCTCCCAGAGACATTGCAGGGCCATTTTAAACTGCACAGAGAATTGGAAGCCCAGCACGCAGGGAATCATTTTCAAGGTCCCAGGTCTGTGGTGATTTTGCTCAGGAATACGGACCCAGGTACCCAATTAGTCTGAATAAGACCATAACTCTATGTGTGAGAGTCATAGAGAATGGCATGAATCACTAACTCTTGGTAGGTATTTTCCTCCAAGCAGCTTGTTCTCCAATTTCAAGTCATCATCAGACATTGACATAGAGGTAAATTTGAGGAGGACAAAGTACTGTGGCGGGACAAAGCAGGGCAAAGGTACAGTTCATGTTCCCCATCTGTTTTCTAGGAATGTGGATTTTGGAGAAGGCGGCCCTTTTGGCTCAAAAATCTGTATGGCGGCAAGAAACACAAGCAGAAGTCACAGGAGCAGGAGTTGTTCCTAAAAACATAAATAATTGAGTACACTTAGAATTCTCATCTAAAATGAGGAAATAATGAATAGTTTAATTGTTCCTTTCAAGTGTCAAAGCCTTGACCTTCTTCTTTTTCTTCTTACCCTAGGAAGTGGAGTAAATCCTCCCCTTCATTAACACACATTAATGACTCAGAGTCTACTGCAGAGACAGGAGGGGGAAAGTACTTCCTAAAATCTCAGAAATGAACCCCACCTTAAGGATTATTAAGAAAGCACTAGTGGCTCAGTGCATGAAATTCGTGCAGGGGAGGGGGGTGTGCCTCAGCCCGGCATGCACCCTTTCCAATCTGGAACATCTCAGGGGATGTTGGACATGCCTCTCACAATCCAGGACCCCTGGCTCCTAACTGCTCGCCTTCCTGCCTGCCTGATTGCCTCTAACTGCCTCTGCCTGCCAGCCTGATTGCTCCCTAACAGCTCCCCCGCCAACCCAATTGATGCCTAACTGCTGCCCTGCCAAACCGATCACACCTAGATGCCCTCCCCTGCCAGCCTGATCGCCCCCAGCTGCCCTCCTCTACCGCGACCCGCCTCCTCCACTGGGACCCACCTCCTTCACATGAGTTGGCAGAGATGCTGATACTGGCTTCCTCCGCACCATGGGGAGCCATGGGACCCCTAGGCTTCACCATGTGAAGTGGCCACTGCGCACCGCCTCTGCTGCGCACTCTTGTGGTGGCCATCTTGTGATGATGTCGCGTGCAAGGACGTGAGGACCACCTAGGCCAGGAGTGGACGACCCCTGGCATTTGTGGTGGAGTTGGTTGGCGTGCTCGGGCCAAAGAGAGGGGCTGGGTGCAGGATTGGGTGCAGGTTGGTGACCCCGAAGAGTGCTGAATTTTTGCTGCTGTTAATGTAAAAAAGCCATTGTAAAGAATTTTTAGGAGTTTATTTGAGTCAAACTGTTAACATATGCTGGGAAGGAGAACCTCTAGGAAATGAGGTAATGCTCCAAAGAATGGCGGGTTACATCTGTATTTATACATTTCAATCAAAGGAAAGGGATGTAGGTGGATTCCATGAAATCCATTGGTGATAGATTAAGGAGGTGGGATAAAGCAAAGCAGGGAAACCTCTGGGATAGGATAAAAAGTGAAATGATGGACATGTGCTGCTTTTACATAGATGGATACAGGATAGTTCCACATCATTAACAGTTGATGCTTAACTTCATAACAATGAGGGAATGTCCTGGTGCTATTTGTTGCACCCTGAAGGGTCCAGAAAAAAAGAGGAATTTACAAGTTACCCAGACATTTCACAGATATGTTATCTTAGAGGCAAAAAGATAAATGGGCTCAGTAAAGATCTAAGTTGATCTTTGTCAGGGAAAATACAGGCCTGACAACCCACTATAACCTGTTTGCAGTTAAATATGTAATTTTCAGACCATCTTTTGTGGTTACTTTAGGTCTCTGAGTCTGCAAGACTGCCATGCAGGCCTCCCCTGAGCTTTTCAGGTTGGCATGTGACCCCTTTTGTCCACACTGCACATGCTTAAAAATGCAGTAAGCAACACTGAAAATCTTACCTATACCCCGTGCCAAGCCACGTACATAGGTCTCCCAGAGACATTGCAGGGCCATTTTAAACTGCACAGAGAATTGGAAGCCCAGCACGCAGGGAATCATTTTCAAGGTCCCAGGTCTGTGGTGATTTTGCTCAGGAATACGGACCCAGGTACCCAATTAGTCTGAATAAGACCATAACTCTATGTGTGAGAGTCATAGAGAATGGCATGAATCACTAACTCTTGGTAGGTATTTTCCTCCAAGCAGCTTGTTCTCCAATTTCAAGTCATCATCAGACATTGACATAGAGGTAAATTTGAGGAGGACAAAGTACTGTGGCGGGACAAAGCAGGGCAAAGGTACAGTTCATGTTCCCCATCTGTTTTCTAGGAATGTGGATTTTGGAGAAGGCGGCCCTTTTGGCTCAAAAATCTGTATGGCGGCAAGAAACACAAGCAGAAGTCACAGGAGCAGGAGTTGTTCCTAAAAACATAAATAATTGAGTACACTTAGAATTCTCATCTAAAATGAGGAAATAATGAATAGTTTAATTGTTCCTTTCAAGTGTCAAAGCCTTGACCTTCTTCTTTTTCTTCTTACCCTAGGAAGTGGAGTAAATCCTCCCCTTCATTAACACACATTAATGACTCAGAGTCTACTGCAGAGACAGGAGGGGGAAAGTACTTCCTAAAATCTCAGAAATGAACCCCACCTTAAGGATTATTAAGAAAGCACTAGTGGCTCAGTGCATGAAATTCGTGCAGGGGAGGGGGGTGTGCCTCAGCCCGGCATGCACCCTTTCCAATCTGGAACATCTCAGGGGATGTTGGACATGCCTCTCACAATCCAGGACCCCTGGCTCCTAACTGCTCGCCTTCCTGCCTGCCTGATTGCCTCTAACTGCCTCTGCCTGCCAGCCTGATTGCTCCCTAACAGCTCCCCCGCCAACCCAATTGATGCCTAACTGCTGCCCTGCCAAACCGATCACACCTAGATGCCCTCCCCTGCCAGCCTGATCGCCCCCAGCTGCCCTCCTCTACCGCGACCCGCCTCCTCCACTGGGACCCACCTCCTTCACATGAGTTGGCAGAGATGCTGATACTGGCTTCCTCCGCACCATGGGGAGCCATGGGACCCCTAGGCTTCACCATGTGAAGTGGCCACTGCGCACCGCCTCTGCTGCGCACTCTTGTGGTGGCCATCTTGTGATGATGTCGCGTGCAAGGACGTGAGGACCACCTAGGCCAGGAGTGGACGACCCCTGGCATTTGTGGTGGAGTTGGTTGGCGTGCTCGGGCCAAAGAGAGGGGCTGGGTGCAGGATTGGGTGCAGGTTGGTGACCCCGAAGAGTGCTGAATTTTTGCTGCTGTTAATGTAAAAAAGCCATTGTAAAGAATTTTTAGGAGTTTATTTGAGTCAAACTGTTAACATATGCTGGGAAGGAGAACCTCTAGGAAATGAGGTAATGCTCCAAAGAATGGCGGGTTACATCTGTATTTATACATTTCAATCAAAGGAAAGGGATGTAGGTGGATTCCATGAAATCCATTGGTGATAGATTAAGGAGGTGGGATAAAGCAAAGCAGGGAAACCTCTGGGATAGGATAAAAAGTGAAATGATGGACATGTGCTGCTTTTACATAGATGGATACAGGATAGTTCCACATCATTAACAGTTGATGATTAACTTCATAACAATGAGGGAATGTCCTGGTGCTATTTGTTGCACCCTGAAGGGTCCAGAAAAAAAGAGGAATTTACAAGTTACCCAGACATTTCACAGATATGTTATCTTAGAGGCAAAAAGATAAATGGGCTCAGTAAAGATCTAAGTTGATCTTTGTCAGGGAAAATACAGGCCTGACAACCCACTATAACCTGTTTGCAGTTAAATATGTAATTTTCAGACCATCTTTTGTGGTTACTTTAGGTCTCTGAGTCTGCAAGACTGCCATGCAGGCCTCCCCTGAGCTTTTCAGGTTGGCATGTGACCCCTTTTGTCCACACTGCACATGCTTAAAAATGCAGTAAGCAACACTGAAAATCTTACCTATACCCCGTGCCAAGCCACGTACATAGGTCTCCCAGAGACATTGCAGGGCCATTTTAAACTGCACAGAGAATTGGAAGCCCAGCACGCAGGGAATCATTTTCAAGGTCCCAGGTCTGTGGTGATTTTGCTCAGGAATACGGACCCAGGTACCCAATTAGTCTGAATAAGACCATAACTCTATGTGTGAGAGTCATAGAGAATGGCATGAATCACTAACTCTTGGTAGGTATTTTCCTCCAAGCAGCTTGTTCTCCAATTTCAAGTCATCATCAGACATTGACATAGAGGTAAATTTGAGGAGGACAAAGTACTGTGGCGGGACAAAGCAGGGCAAAGGTACAGTTCATGTTCCCCATCTGTTTTCTAGGAATGTGGATTTTGGAGAAGGCGGCCCTTTTGGCTCAAAAATCTGTATGGCGGCAAGAAACACAAGCAGAAGTCACAGGAGCAGGAGTTGTTCCTAAAAACATAAATAATTGAGTACACTTAGAATTCTCATCTAAAATGAGGAAATAATGAATAGTTTAATTGTTCCTTTCAAGTGTCAAAGCCTTGACCTTCTTCTTTTTCTTCTTACCCTAGGAAGTGGAGTAAATCCTCCCCTTCATTAACACACATTAATGACTCAGAGTCTACTGCAGAGACAGGAGGGGGAAAGTACTTCCTAAAATCTCAGAAATGAACCCCACCTTAAGGATTATTAAGAAAGCACTAGTGGCTCAGTGCATGAAATTCGTGCAGGGGAGGAGGGTGTGCCTCAGCCCGGCATGCACCCTTTCCAATCTGGAACACCTCAGGGGATGTTGGACATGCCTCTCACAATCCAGGACCCCTGGCTCCTAACTGCTCGCCTTCCTGCCTGCCTGATTGCCTCTAACTGCCTCTGCCTGCCAGCCTGATTGCTCCCTAACAGCTCCCCCGCCAACCCAATTGATGCCTAACTGCTGCCCTGCCAAACCGATCACACCTAGATGCCCTCCCCTGCCAGCCTGATCGCCCCCAGCTGCCCTCCTCTACCGCGACCCGCCTCCTCCACTGGGACCCACCTCCTTCACATGAGTTGGCAGAGATGCTGATACTGGCTTCCTCTGCACCATGCGGAGCCATGGGATCCCTAGGCCTCACCATGTGGAGTGGCCACTGCGCACCGCCTCTGCTGTGCACTTGGCGATCTTGTGGTGGCCACCTTGTGATGATGTCGCGTGCAAGGACGTGAGGACCACCTAGGCCAGGAGTGGACAACCCCTGGCATGCATGCCAGACATGGCACGCCAGTAACTTTTGCTGGCACGCTAAACCCTCTCTTATAATCGTCCATTTACAATTTTTTTCTTAATATCAACTTTATTTTTCAGATAAATTCAGTGTAGGTGCGTCTTAGATAAATAATTTTACATAACAATTATTTTAAAGACCATAGACGTGGATTGAGGAGAGAGGCTAAGAGCAATTTCTATGCCTCTGCCTTAACTCTTCCTGCCTTCCTCTCTCCCACCAGTGTTTTGTTTTCATCCATATATGCTTGTGAATCTTTGTTCTCACTGATGAATTTTCTTAATTCTCGTAATAGGAGTAGCCTGAGAGATGAAAGTAATAGCTTGTGCATATCTCTGAAGGTCACAAAATAAAAACCTGATGTAATTTCTCTGTCATCAGTGATGCAGCAACAAAAGTTCCCCTGATAATATCAAACAGACTCATAAAGTTTTCTGTCAGACTTCAGTGTACATGTATACATTAAAAAATAAATGTATTTTTCATCATCATAGAGTTTGTTTTTGTCGCTCAAATGAATTTTATTATTTCTTCAAATTTCTTTTTAAAAAATATATATTTTATTGATTTTTTTACAGAGAGGAAGGGAGAGGTATAGAGAGTTAGAAACATCGTTGAGTGAGAAACCTCGGTCAGCTGCCTCCTGCACACCCCCTACTGGGGATGTGCCCGCAACCAAGGTACATGCCCTTGACCGGAATTGGTCCACAGGCCAACGCACTATCCACTGAGCCAAACCGGTCAGGGCTCTTCAAGGTTCTTCACATACGTACACCTTAAGAGATATCAAGTAGGCATAACATGTTCTCAAAAATTAGGGTTGGCACACAGAAGAATTTTGAGTCAGAGATTTTGCTGGTTTGGGCATGCACTCACAAAAAGGCTGTCCACCCCTGACCTAGGCTTTTATTGGTATAATTAATAAAGCATGTATTTGAAATGTATCAATTCATAGCTAACTCTAGCCTTGAGGTAAGGAATTATAGTGTAAATAGTCAACTGTTTATATACAAATAAGAAGGGCCATAGGCAAATAAAGCAGGGCTGAAGCTGGAATTCCTTGGGAAGCCAATACTTCCTTAAGCAGCAGTGTGGTACACCCTGGTGAAGAGGTCTTCTCTCCCTTGTTTCCCCAATACACTGAGTCCCTGAGAACTAGCAGACACCTCCTCCCCCAGGGGTATAGGCTATCCAGGTGCTCTGTGCCCCCTGGCTCACCAGTTATTTATAACTTACTTGACCTTTTATCCAGTGATGGTGAACCTATGACACACGTGTTAGAGGTGACAGGGGAACTCATTTTTTTGGTTGATTTTTCTTTGTTAAATGGCATTTTAATATATAGAATAAATATCAAAAATATAAATCTTTGTTTTACTATGGTTGCAAATATCAAAAAATTTCTATATGTGACACGGCACCAGAGTTAAGTCAGCTCAGTGCTGAAACGCCGAGCTCAAAAGGTTAGCTATCACTGTGACCTATCCATAGAGCAGTGATTCTCAACCTTCTGGCCCTTTAAATACAGTTCCACATGTTGTGACCCAACCATAAAATTATTTTTGTTCCTACTTCATAATTGTAATGTTGCTACTGTTATGAATCGTCATGTAAATATCTGATATGCAGGATGGTCTTAGGCGAACCCTGTGAAAGGGTCGTTCGACCGCCAAAGGGGTGGCGAACCATAGGTGGAGAATTGCTGCCATAGAGGATCATTCACTTTTGCCCCTCTCAACAGGCCTTGGGGTTGTCAGAATATTTGGGTCCCTGAGCCTACTCACTCCCCAAGCTTTTAAGATCATGCACAAATATGTGCCCTGTCCTGGTGTAGCAGGATCTTCACCCTTAAAAGCTAGTGTAAAATTCACAGTAGGTTTTGGTATTTTTCTTTTTAATTAAACTCCCAGCCCGGCCATTGTGGCTCAGTTTATTCAATATTGTCTCATTTATCAGGAGTCCATTGTTTGATTACTGGTCAGGGCACATGTCAGGGTGGTAGTGGAGCGTCTCTCTTTCCCTTCCTCTCTCCGAAATCAATAAAAACAATAAAGAATCAAAAGTCTTTTGAAAAACAAACAACAGAAACCCCTCAAAACTGTTGGATAGCTGCCAGGGAGTTGCTGGAGATATAGGCTAAAGAAAAATGTGTGAGCAGTAATTGTCCAACTTCCTGCTGTATCCAACACAGATCCTTGGCTGCATGACACCAAGTGATAATGGTCCTCCACTCTTGCAAAGAGAGGAGAGTCATTACTAAACCACATTAAGTCATGATATTTAAATGCCTGTGTAAGTAAAAGAAATTCTGAGTGAACTAGATATAATAATAGACCTAAATGACCACAGATAAATGCTGGTGGCTTAGCAATATGAGATGAAGAATGGTACCAACCACACACAGGGCAATAGCACAGCGCCCCCCAGTGAAGCAGAGGGACTGGGAAACAGCCCAGCATATTTTGTGGCAGGAGAAAGGAGGGAAACACAGAATTCATATTTATGTGTGTGTTTCTAAAAGGCCTTTTCCTGGAGAAAGCGGCTGCCTTGGCTAAGGGATATGTTTAGACCTCCCAATGCCACATATAAGCAAAACATGGCACAGAAGCTACACAACAAGGATTGTCTAATGAGGATGAGATTTTCAATAAGAATCAATGGGGACAATTTGGAATTCTTATCTGAAATGGTTAGGTAGGGTTCTAGGCAGAGTGCAAGGGCCTCCAGTTCCTATGTGGTTAATTAGTTTGCTGATGCTGTTCTCTTGGTGCCTGCCCAAGTTACCTCCCAAAGTTCCTTACAGAGAATGAAAACAAGTGTTTTTCTCTGGGTTGACCAGTGAGCCAGCAAATACATAGTGTGTTTAAGGCACAGCCTGGGAACGGGGATCAGTGAGGTGTGGGGAATCCAGGAGGTGAGGAGAAACAAATGGTATCGTCCTGGAGACTCATTTCCTGACCCCTTCCAGTGGCTCACCAGATCGCTAGCTCCGCAGGTACCAGCAAGTAATGGAAAAACAGTCCCCTTTTCTAATGAGATAATTTCTTTCATCCAACAGCTTTCATGGTGGTGGTATAGATGTCCCTGCCTCACCTTCCCTATAAGCTTGATGCATTCCATGCAGGCTCCCTCTCCACAGGACCTGCAGCCAAACGACACATGGTCCAACTAAGTCTGGCTTAATCCCCTTCTATGGAAACAGAGGGATTGAGTAAATCCTGTTTTGCTATTTTAAATACTTAAAAGATATTTGAAAAATGTGAGAGAGAAGATAAAGAAGAGGGAGAAAGAAACATCAATATGAGAAAAAAACATTGATTGCATGTCCCCTGCCAGGGATTGAGCCTGCAACCCTAGCGTTTGCCATGACCAGGAGTCCAACATACAACCTTTTGAGTACGAGAGAACATACAAGCCTCAGAGCCACTCTGGCCAGGGCTCTGTTATTTTGATTGGAACCCCCCCCCCTCAAATAACCAACACTATATTCACACTTTTGTCCTCTTACATGCTGGGTTCAAGGACTTTTATGCCCACAAAACCTATAGGTTGTTAGCCTGGCTGATATAATACGGAGCACGACTCGGAGCATGGAGTCAAGTTGCAACCATTATAAGGGCATCATTCGTTAATATACGAGCTCAAAGGGTCTCAAGTCTGTCTCACTGAACCCCTGTATCACTGTGTATTGGGCTTTGATTCCTCCTCATATGAACCTGTCTATATCTTAATATGGATTTGCGTGTATATACACAGAATCTGGAAAGATACTCAAAGACTGGTGATGTTAGGTGTTTCGGGTGAAGAAATTGGATGGCTGTTGGACAGAAGTGGAAGAGTGACTTCTGTACTCTTTGCATTTTTCTTATTTTAAAAATTTTGATAAAGTGCCCAAGCCATAAACTTGACCATCTTAACCCTTTTAAAAACTATATTTTTATTGATTTCAGAGAGCAATGGAGAGAGAGAGATAGAAACATCCATGAAGATTGAATCAGTGTTCAGCTGCCTCCTGCACACACCCTAGTGAGGATTGAGCCCACAATCCAGGCATGTCCCCTGAATGGGCATTGAACTGTGACCTCCTGATTCATAGACTTTCAACCACTGACCACCCTGACCGGGCCCATCATAACAGTTTTTTAGTGCACAGGTCTGTGACATTAAGTACATTCACAGTGTTGTGCAATGATCACCACCATCCATCTCCAGAATATTTTCATCTTGCAAAACTGAAACTCTACCCATGCCTGCTCTGCAACTCCTGGCAACCCCCACTCTACTTTCTATCCTGTGAATTTGACCACTCTGACACCTTATACAAATGGGATCATACGGTATTTGCCTTTCTGTCTTTGACTTTCTTCACATAGCATAGTGTCCTCCAAGTTCATATTGTAGCAAGTGGGGGCACTGAATAATATTCCAGTGTATATACCATATTTTGTTTATTCTGTCCTCCCTTGTTACCTTTGCTTCTACCTTTTTGCTATTGTGAAGAATGTTGCTATGAATATGGGGGTACCAATATCTCTTCAAGATCCTTGTATCTTTACCTTTTTAAAGCATATGAATGTGCTGCTTATTTGAAAAAAAACAACACACAATAAATTAAAAATTGAAAGAGTAAAATACAAATCAATAGGAATGAAAGTTGTAGTTTTTTTCTCCCACTTCCTCTTCAGAATCCCCTAGGCAGCTTTTGAGCCTCCCAAGGATCATTTTACTTGGGGGTGAGGATGGAGTCTGGAAGGACAGAAAGGGTCTGTCTCCCCCACACCACACCCCTGTAGGGTAAAGCTGGGGACCCTCAGGGACCTGCAGGGAGGGTCAAGTGCAGCATTGTCCTTGCCTGCCTGCTGTCCAGCCCCTGCCAGACCATTGGCGTGGACACATGGAGGAGTTGGTGCCCTTTGAGGGAGCCGTTGACAGTTGGAGGTGGATGGAATGCGGGAGTTGGTGCCCTTTGCAGCAGCCGTTGACAGTTGATGGTGGAATGGAGGACTTGGTGGTGCCTTTTGAGAATCCCACTGACAGTAACAAAACCATGGCGGTTTGGGAGCTGAGCCCAAGGTGGAGGGAGGGATGGAGTCACGGCTTCCGGTCAACGGGGCCAGAATGTCAGCCCCGGAGTCCAGCCTCAGCACCTCAGCCGCCTCATGTCCTCTGAGCGGGCCCTTGCTCCAGGGACTGATATTTGAGAGAGAGAACTCTCCACCGCAGCACAGGTGGCCTCCTCGTGCTTGTCAAATGTTAGGATTCCAGACAAAATTGGTTCATGAAATGACCCCTCCGCAGGTGCCTTGGGGAAGAGGCCGGAAGGGGTGGTTTTGTTTTCCGGGTGGCATTTCCTTAAATGGCCCGGGACCACCCAAAGCGTCCTAAGGGTGTTCCCAGCTGGCCTTCCTGGCTGCAGGGCCGCCCGGTTCCCGTGCCATCATGGAGGGTCCTGCTCTTCAGCCAGGGATGCCCACGGAGCCCAAGGCCCGAGACCAGAGCAGCTTTCCCCAAAATCTCCAGTGAAGGGGCCCAGGTGCACACTCCCAGCTCCACCGCAGGAAGCACTGAACTCAGGGTAACAGGCCAGCATTTGCAGGGCTTACAGAACGCCTGCGGATGCCTCCCTACACCCTTCCGCTGGATCCCATTTTATTACTATGATAATGATGATTATTATTTAGATAAAGAAACCTGAACTCAGGAGGGGGAAGGGACTTACTTAAGGTTCCTGACAATACCGGTGGAAGCTCGAGGTCAAACCCAAATTTAAGATGTTAAAGCCCCATGTCATTTTATGCTGCCCCTTAATTTAAGAAATGTTCACAGGAAGAATCTTCCTTGCATTTACTATGATGTGGTTTTAAGATATGTGTGCTTGACCAAATTTCTCATGAGTTATAACCCAAAGGATTCTTTATCATCACTCCCAAACTGCCTATTCAGAACTCCCTTCAGTTCCCAGAAAAATGTCTAAACATTCTTTAATGCATTGTCGAAACATTATTCCGTTTAAGTGCTGTCGAATTTGACCTTCACAGAGCCCCAGAAGTATAGTAAATTACCAGGCATGTGCCTCAATTCAACCATCCTTCTTTTTTCATGGACCATTTTATTTTTATTATTATTAGCCATGACTTTTTAAAAAAATCTTTATTGTTGAAAGTATTACATATATCCTCCTTTTCCCCCCATTGACCCCTTTCAGTCCTCCCCCGCCCCCACCCCAGGCCTTTACCACACTATTGTCTCTGTCCATGGGCTTTGCATATATGCATGCAAGTTCTTTGGTTGATGTCTTCCCAGTCACCCAATCTCTCATGGACCATTTTCATTCCTCTGAATGAATGAGTGAGGCTTAGATTTCCCAGACTTTTCACGTTATAATTATGTCTTCATAAGCTTCTCTGATTGACTTCAACATTTGGCTTTTTACTGACCCTGCTGCCTATTCTTACCCATGTTCCTTTCCTCACTGACTTCACCTCTACTGAATCTGAGAACTCTCCTCAGATGTGACTCAGGTAGACCACCTTCACTTGTGTCCCCTGCTCACCACCTTCTTCAGTGCTGTCGCTGAAAAGATGATCGGCAGACATTAATTTGCAGACTCCGATCTACCGCGTTCAAACCTGTAGCCATTTCACATAGCCACTCAGATGTTACAGGTACTGGAAAGATCAGGAAACAATTACTTCGTATCCATTATAATACATTTCTTCCCCCTCTCAATTGAACATTAAGACCAATTCATTGCATAAGCTTTAGGTTTTGAGATTTTCACAGCATAAAGCCCACACTGACAGAGTAATGAAGGAAATGGTCCACATCCTAATACATAGTTGAGAAAAGAGGGCATTGTAGATTTCTTTTTTTAAATTCAGGCCCTTAATTATTAGTGATTATTTGTACCTTTATATATTGGCAAGTACACATGATTAAACTCTTTTATAAATTCAGAAAGTGAGTAATGTCTTACAATCAAGTAATGTCTTACAAACAAACCCCTAAGACATCAGAGAGATTGTTTTTTTTCAGTATCATGAAGGAAAATGGTTGCCGGCAAGCAGTGTGGCCAGGTTATACAAGGTGACAACTGTCTCTACTCCCCAGGGACCAGCTTCGGAAGCTTCCTTGTTGTCCAGAGCTGCTTCACTGATTCACTGTACAGGCTGGCTTTCCCTGCAGCAGTCAGCATTTAAAAATTTGGCTTCAGTACTGCTAGTTAGCAGGCAGCTTCAGTTGGAAAAAGTAATTTCATTTTCATATTTGCTCATTTCATTCATTCACTCAATCAAAAGACCATCAATCTCCTATCATATGCCAAGAACTGTGTTTGGTTCTGGGGATGAGAAAATAAGGTAATGGATCTTTCTAGCACTTGAAGAGCTTACAAACTAGTGATAGAGGAAGATGCACCAGTAACTTAATAAAAAATTATTTGACTTTATTTGTATTATTGGAATTTTATAAATCCATTCATATACACTAAGTGCTCATATAACATGCTAGTATGTTCTGCAACTTTTAAGTGAAATGATGTAAAACAAAACCAATTTTACTGTATAGATTAATAAGACAAGAGTTAAGTTCCTGTGGACATTATAACACAACAAAATGATGTTGAATTTGAGGACCTGTAGTCCTACATCATTAAAAATTGAAATACGCCTTTAAGAAAGGGCTAGTGATATGAGAAATCCACATGAATGTGTAAGTTATTTAGAGAGTTAACACTGAAGATTTGCATTCTGAAAGCAGGTTTGAACCTTAGATGCAGATGAACTTTGTTTTAGATCTTATAAAATTTATGCAGAGGTATCTTCTAATAGGGGTCAGTAACTTGGGGAGGGGAGTGCTGCAAATTAAGATCCTACCTTGGGGACGGGTCCATTTTTTCTGTTCAGATTATTGTCTGAAACAGGATCTACAAGATGGGATGACTATAACAATTTACTGCCTTTGGGTACCCATCCTATCTAATAATAGACAAACATGGTAATTAACCGTACCTCTGACACACTTGCCATTGGCTAATCAGGGAGATATGCAAATTAACTTCCAACCAAGATGGCGGCTGGCAGCCAGGCAGTTGAAGCGAACATGAGGCTTTCTTGATCCAGTCAAGGAGGATGCCAAGGTTCCCCGCCTGCTGCTGCTAGGCTCTGAGCTGCACTCTAAGAAAGAATGTTGCAGTTATAGAAGCTAAACAAACCCCAGATACCTGCGTTCAGCCAGCCAGGCCTCAAAGCTGGAGTTGCAACAGTGTTTCAATTATAGAAGCCAAAGAAACCAGATACCTGCTTTCAGCAGCCGAGGTCTCAGAGCTGGAGCCGAGCCTCAGAGCTAAAGCCGGCTCTCAGTTCCAGTGACAGCCATAGTAGGTAAATAAATCCCAGAATTAAAAAAAAAAAAAAAGAAAAAGAAAAAAAGGAGAGGTTTGGAGCTTCAGTCACCTGCCAGCCTGAAAACGGCCCTCAGCCTCTCACCCAGACTGGCCAGGCACCCCAGTGGGGACCCCCACCCTGAAAGGCGTGGGACCAGCTGCAAACAGCCATCATCCCCTCATCTAGGCTGGACAGGAACCCCAGTGGGGACCCCCAACCTGATCCGGGACACCCTTCAGGGCAAACCAGCCGGCCCACACTCATGCACCAGGCCTCTATCCTATATAGGAAAGGGTAATATACAAACTGACCCTAACAGCAGAATGACTGGGAATGACTGGTCACTATGACACACAGTGACCACCAGGGGGCAGACACTCAATGTAGGAGCTGCTCTCTGGTGGTCAAGGCGCTCTCACATGGGAGTAGCTCTGCTCAGCCACAAGCCAGGCTGATGGCTGCCAGTACAGCGGTGGTGGTGGGAGCCTCTCCTGCCTCCTCAGCAGCTCTAAGGATGTCCAACTGTAGCTTAGGTCTGCTCCCCGCTGGCAAGTGGACATCCCCCCAGAGCTGCCAGGCTGCCAGAGGTATGTCTGATTGCCATCTTAGGCCCAATCCCCTGGGGAGTGGGCCGAAGCCAGCAGGGGGTCATCCCCTGAGGGGCCCCAGACTGCTAGAGGGCACAGGCCGGGCTGAGGGACCCCCCCCGCTCCCCCCTGAGTGCATAAATTTTTGTGCACCGGGCCTCTAGTAACCCTATAATTGGCATATGCATGGCTTTCTAAGTTGTTCCATCATCACTTTCACCACCAGAGTTCAGTGAAACTTTTCAATTAGCCAGGGGCCCTGGAAATGATGCAGAAAAGTACTGTGGCTTAATAATACTTACTTATTGTTAGGTCGGAGAGAGCCCAGGATTGGATATGTGCAGACATGTGGTGAGATAATGGACTCTCCCTGGAATTTCAAACCAATCAACGTGCCAGACACAGATACTGGGCTCTCCCTGGAATCCACACGACCCCCACACAGATACTGACTCCTTCCTGAATACCCTGCCCACCCCCTGTGGCAGAGACTTCCTCAGCTCAGGCCCCCCACCCTCACCAAACACCTGTATAAAACAGAAGCCCCTCCCTCCCTGGAGTTGTGAATTAACTGCCCCCCCCCCCCTTTTGGGCTGGTGGGTCTCGCCCCAGAACGAAGCATTAAACTCCCCTCCTTCTCTCCTCTTTAACCGTTTGGTTCTCTTTGTTCTCTATGCCACTTCCTGAGCCTCCTAACACTTATAGTTTAGTTTGAACTCATTGCTTAACATGTTGTCTCCTATTTAATATTCAAAATCACTATGAAATTGATATTGATAAATTTCTGGTGTGTTAAAAATAAGTCTCTGTGTCTGTTTTGTGATATTCTTAGGTCTATCTCTTCTGTCTTTTGGTTCACCTTGGCATCAGACATAGGGCAGTTCAACATGAGGCTCTTGCCATAAACAGCTCCCAGTGCTAAGAACTGGCAACTTACTACTTTGTTTTCAATGATTGGAAAAAAGAATCATCAAGGTAAACTTTGTGGATTTTCTTTGACTAACTCCATGGTTGGCAAACTGCAGCTCGCCAGTCACATGCGGCACTTTGGCCCCTTGAGTGTGGCTCTTCCACAAAATACCACGTGTGGGTGCGCACATACAGTGTGATTGAAACTTTGTGGCCCACGCGCAGAAGTCTGTTTTTGGCCTGGGCGAGTCTATTTTGAAGAAGCACTGTTGATATTTGGCTCTGTTGACTAATGAGCTTGATGACCACTGGACTAACTAGACTCCTTTCAACATTGAAATTCTAGACTTTAGAGACAAGAATAGACCTGGGTTGTGGGGAGGAGATGTGGGAGACCTGTAAGTGGAAGTATCTGAGTATTGGACTGCCAGCTAGAATTAATAATTTCATAGACTTGGGTGATGGTGTCCATAATTTTCTCCAGTATTTGTATGGTACTTATAAAAACAGTTGTTTATATCTAGTAATTCATCTGCAAGTCTTACTTGATTTTGAAGCTGCAGAACACCTCAACTGATAGCTGGGATTGTTGGAATTTAGTTTTTATTTCTAAAAACTAAAGTCTACATTGAGATTCTGGCAAGGGGCTTTACTTCAAAATCCTTACAGCTTCAGGATCTTTCTGACCTTGAAGAAAGGGAAAATGAAGGTATTGTGGTTGCATCACTTCAGAAGCAAAGCCAAAGTTCTGTGCTTTACAGGTAGTGTCATCCTGAGTGCAGGAGTCTCGGAGTTGGCATGGCCGAGGAGCCTTTGGGTAAGCTGGAGGAGGGTCTGTTTCCTGTGTGTTGGGGTGGTGGGCACCTCTCTTTTTTTCTTTCATTTAAAACTCATCTTTCCGGATACATCATCAAGCCCTCCCCTTGTTAAACTACTAACTCTCTGAGCAAAATTTTTCTGCCTTCCAACACAGGCTTTTTGCTTGTTTGTTTTTGTTTTTTCATTTTAGGCAATACCTGACAGAACCTTTACTTTTAAAACTTTAGACATGACTTCTTGCTAGGATACTTAGGAGGAGGGAAATTTTGGTTAGATTTTGCTTCAGACTCTGATTTGGAAATTATTTCCCTGAGTCCACTAGTCACTAGTGTTAATAAATGGGTTCCTCCCTTTCTCTAGGAAGTGTGCTTGGTTTTTCTTTGCTCTTCTGTAACATATGTTCCGTGACCGGGAAGCTACCGCGTTTTGGCTTTGTTTAGCCTCCGGTGAGTGGACGGGGTTTGAGGCCTGGGGGTGCAGGACAGGCCTCCGGAAGGCGCCCGCTGCTGATTTTAGTAGAATTGAACCTGGGGGAACTCCAGGTGCTTCCGGACCTCAGCCCAGGACCTTGCCCGCATCTGGAGAAAGTGGATGGACCCCTCTGAACCTGTCGACAGAATCTTTAAGACAGTTATATCACTCTGAAGAGTCCATGAAAAGGACTGACAAGGAAAATCTTAAAACAGTTTGTCTCTACCAGGTCACAAGCCCACCTCCTTCTTTGCCCAGGCCTCTCGTCCCTCTGACAGACAGCAAGGATCCTTTGGCTCTGAGAGAAAACTCCATCCAGCCCTCCTCAGAACGAAACAACTACAGAGGAAATTCAACATCCATTCTCCCCTAAAAGAATTCAGAGCCAGGATCCTTGAGTTCTTGCAGGCTTTGCAGTCTACCCAGAGGGCAGTCCAGGAGCACCTCCCAGAAGTTCTGCCTTCCAACCTGGTGACTCTGTTTGGGAAAAGACCACCCAAGGACTGACTCCTACCTGGAGGGGACCACTACCATCATCCTGACCACCCCCATGGCTCTCAAGGTTGCAGGACTGAATACCTGGATACCAGAAACACCCCCTGTGGATTAGTTGCTCCATAAGGCTAAAGGAAGCTTGTTGGAAAGGGGGTGGGAGAATAAGGAGGAAACTGGTCTTGCAAGGCATGTCAGCCCATAAAAACTGAACAATGCACTGCCCTGAGGGTGGCGGGGGGGAGGTCATTATCACTGGCCCCAGGAAGATCATCTGATAAGACCTGGGAACCCCCAACACCTGGGGGCCTTCCTGTAGGCCCACAAGGGCTCAGAACCATATCTGCAAGACAAAGACCCCAGAAGGTTATAAAAAGCAAAGCCTCTGTATGTTACTTCGCTCTGATTTGGAAATTATTTCCCGGAGACCACTAGTCACTAGTGTTAATAAATGGGTTCCTCCCTTTCTCTAAAAAAAAAAAAAAAAAAAAAAAGATTTTGCTTCAACTACTGATTGTGTGTAGCCTTCCATTAAAATTATCTAGCAAAGATATAAATAAACTCTCATGAAAATATTCAATCCTTTGCCTCTTATAGAGGGGCTTGAGGAGAAAGAGTCAAATGTAAATAGGATATTCCGATTAGTACTGAGTTTTTTCCTAAAATCTACAGCACTTTGGCTCAGGGTTTTAAGTCAGAGGCAGGGCTGTTTGTGCATGGAGTGAATTAACTGCTGCCCTGGCCTGCTTGGGTTGCATAAGTTCCTCCCCCACCTCCCCCCCCACCCCCCCCCCACCCCCCGCAATACCCTCGAGATCTTTTGGCATCAAAGGGGCAGGAGGGGGACACCTTTGGGGGCTCCCCTGCCTTCCTCTCCAAGCTGGAAAGGGACACAGGGACACGAAAGGAGGCCCTGATGAGATACATGCCACAGTACAGAGGTGCCTGGGCTACCTAAGGACCCCCCACACCCCATCCTGTCCCAACCCCACTGGGCTTCCCATAGCAGCCCCTTCATGGGCTCAGTCTCTTCCATGCTCCTTGGAGACAAAGCTCCTTTGATTGACTGTGCTCCACCCATTGTCAGTTCTGGACACAGAGTCAGAGGGAAGAAAAGGCTGAAGATGATGCAGAGGGGCCTCAGCAATTGCAATGGGCCTTCTCCCTGCACCCATTTCCACAGGCCTGCACCTCCTGCCTGGCCCCAGCACCTTCCCACTCAGCTCTCCCTTCTTCCTTGCCTGCACTCCCATCGGAGGGGACAGTAGGGCCAGACCACTCATGCAGCCTCCAGCTCCAGCTCTGTGCCCACACGGTAGGTGCCCATGTGCTGGACCCACGGGTAGGGGTGCTCTGCTCCAGGCACCTAGGCAACGGCCAGGGCAAGTGGGCTATTGCCCAGGCTGAGGTGGTGCCCAAGATGGGGCTGAGCTTGCCCAAGGCGGGTAGTAGCCAGAGGAAGCCCCCCACCCCCACCCCCATCCCCAGCCGCCATCAGGTAAATGTGTAGATGTGGGTATGCTTTGGAAGTAAAAACTTTCTAAGGGTGGTTTCACATAAGGAAATGTGATAGGCGGATTTGAATCCTGATGTACTGTCAGGGGAAGTTATTCTGATACTAGTAGCCCATCCTGTGATACAGAGTGCCGTAGGCCACCTGCTGCTTCTGAGGAGCCTGGGGGAACCAAAGTGCACCACCTGGAGCTGCACTGCTTCCAGGGGCGGCTGAAACAAGCCTCTGGCGCTCACAGGAGCCAAGAGGGACCCGCGCCGATATTGCGGGAGGCCAGAGGGAGCCGCGCTGCTTCCAGGGCATGAGGGCCCACCATCTCCTCTCCAGGCTTGTGCTCTGTCGCGGAGGCTGGGAGCCAGCCCCGCTGTCCTTGTCTGTGTCCACTCTGGCTCCAGGGGGCCGGCCCAAGTCCAGCACGGTGGCTCGCCAGCCCCCCTGTCTCTGTTTCCCTCTCCACTCCAGGCCTCACCTGGGCTCACAACCTCCTCGTGTACGGTCATGACTCATTATGGTGTCCTGGCCTAATTTGTATATATATATAGTTTCTCAAGATATGTTATGGTAAATGCAAAAGACAATAGACAGTCTCAGTTATGGTAAAGATTGACTTTTGTCAGGAAAGATTCTAGCCCAGGTGATGACTACCTTCCATAAACTACTTTTACTTAAAAGTTTTAATTTCAAACCATCCTTTGTGGTTACTTCAGGTCAGTGTGGCTTAGTTGGTTGAACTTTGTCCTATGCATCAGGAGGTGAGGGCAAATGCCCAGTTTCAAATTCAATTCCAGTAGGAGGGCAGGCGGTAGGCAGCTAATCTCCCCCCCCGCCCGTTTGGAAAAGGGGACTGAAATCCACAAATAAAATAAATAATCAAGCATCTTTATAAAAAACAAAACAAAATCCCTTCCCAACTGTTGGATAGCTACCAGGGAGTTGCTGGAGATAACGAAGAATGTGTGAGCGGTAACTGACCAAGGCTTTCCTCCTCAGGACTTTATTTCAGGAAACGTACTGGTGGACGACTTCTCCATTCACTTGTCCTGCCTCAGCCTCTGTGGACCCCACTGCAGGTCATGTGTGTGCTCCTCCGCTCACTCCAGCTCAGCCCAGCCCCAAACCTACCTACTTAATGCTGTGTCCAACACAGATCCTTCGACGCGTGATTCCAAGTGAATGTCCTGGTTCCTCCACTCCTGCAAAGAGAGGAGAGTCATTACTAAATCACATTAAGTCAGTGAGACTTAAATGCCTGCATGAGTAACAGAAATTCTGAGTGAATAAGATTTAATAATAGACCTAAATGACCACAGATAAATGCTGGTGGCTTAGCAATATGAGATGAAGAATGGTACCAACCACACACAGGACAATAGCACAGCCTGCCCCGCCCCCCTCCGCCTCCCCCCCCCCCCCCCCCCCCCCCCCCCGTGGAGCAGTGGGACTGGGAAACAGCCCAGCATATTTTGTGGCAGGAGAAAGGAGGGAAACACAAAATTCATATTTATGTGTGTGTTTCTAGGAGGGCTTTTGCTGGAGAAAGTGGCCGCTTTGGATAAGGGATCCGTTTAGACCTCGCAATGCCACATACAAGCAAAACATGGCACAGAAGCTACACAACAAGGATTGTCTAATGAGAATGAGATTTTCAATAAGAATCAATGGGGACAATTTGGAATTCTTATCTGAAATGGTTAGGTAGGGTTGTAGGCAGAGTGCAAGGGCCTCCAGTTCCTACTTGGTTAATTAGTTTGCTGATGCTGTTCTCTTGGTGCCTGCCCAAGTTACCTCCCAAAGTTCCTTACTGAGAATGAAAGCAAGTGTTTTTCTCTGGGTTGACCAGTGAGGAGCAAATACATAGTGTGTTTAAGGCACAGCCTGGGAATGGGGATCAGTGAGGTGTGGGGAATCCAGGAGGTGAGGAGAAACAAATGGGATCGTCCTGGAGACTCATTTCCTGACCCCTTTCAGTGGCTCACCAGATCGCTAGCTCAGCAGGTACCAGCAAGTAATGGAAAAACAGTCCCCTTTTCTAAGGAGATAATTTCTTTCATCCAACAGCTTTCATGGTGGTGGTATAGATGTCCCTTCCTCGCCTTCCCTATAAGTGTGATGCATTCCATGCAGGCTCCCTCTCCACAGGACCTGCAGCCATGGGACACATGGTCCAACTAACTCTGGCCTAATTCCCTTCTATGGAAGCACCGCGAGGTGGCTGGGGTGGGGACCTAGAGGATGTGGGGCTGCGGGGGCAGCAGTAACCCCAGGTAGCAGCCGCCAGCTCCTCCCCCTCCCTCACTAGACCCCCAGCGCCAGGGGCCATAAGGGGATCCTTGGCTCAGACCCAAGTGGTGTGTGGTGTACATTGACCGCTGAAGGAGAAGAGGAGGACGAGGACGGCGATGCAGAGGAGGTCCTGGATTCTGAGGACGCTGAGGAAGAGGAGGGGGGAGAGGACGAGGAAGAGGAGAATGCAGCAGTGACTGTATGGAAAGCAGCTTCAGGAGGCACAGCACCTACAGGTACCCACCCAGCCCATGGCTGCGGGCTCCTGCCCACCTCCTCTGCCCTCACCCGCGCTCTCCCTAACCCTAACCCTGACCTCCACTCCCCCCCGACTGAGGGGAAATGTCAGGGCACATCGAGTGACACTCCCACACAACAAAAACAAACACAACACAACACAACAGCACACCTACATTTACCAGCGGACAGGGGCCCGTTGTTCATGGAGGCTGCATTCCTGCAGTTTGCAGGCCACATACTGGCTCGCTCTTTCTCTGCCCCCAACACGCCCATTTTCCCCTTCAAAATTTGCCCCAGTGCAGTGTCTCCATGAGGCAGGACCAAAACTTTGGTACATGGATCCATGGGCATTCACTTTTTCTCCCCTTGTGTTGGTTTGGTATTTTGGGGATGAAAGAGGCCTCTGGTTTTGCAGACCTCTCTGCGTTTCCAATGTGGTTTCTTTTAGGTTATTATCTATCTGTTCTTTATAAGGGACTTGAGTATTTAGATTGTCTCCCTCCCTGCTGTCTCTGTCTCTGTCTCTGTCTCCCTCTCCCTCTCTCTCTCCCCCTCCCTCTCCTCTTTGCACCCCTAGCTGTGTGGTTTTAAAATTATGTTGAGGAAATAGATCAGTTTGGGTTATGTCAACCTAAGAAATATTCAAACATGTAGAGAATTTTCTGAGTTTATTTGAGCCAAACTGACAATTGCTGGGAAGCAAAATCTCAAAGGATTGAGAAAATGTTCCAGAGAATGGCAGTTTTGCACCTGATTTGATACATTACAATCCAAATAAGACTTACATGGATTAAATCCACTGGTGATAGAATAAAAAGTAAAATGATAGACACGTATTTCCTTCACATAGGTGGGTACAAGATAGTTAATAGTCAGCAATTAGTTCAATAACAGTGAGGGTATGTGTGGTCTCCCCTCTGGTGTGGCACCTGTGCTTTGAGGGGTCTAGAAAAAGGAAATTACTTTGAGATTCCAAGGGAATGTTATGGTAGATGCAAAAAGACAACACACAGGCTTAGTTAAGGTGAAAATTGAACTTTGTCAGGTAAGACTCTAGCCTAGGACATGACTACTGCCTTTAGTTTTAAATTCAACCCTAGCCAGTTTGGCTCTGGGATAGAGCCACTGGCTTGTGGACTGAAGGGTCTGAGTTTGATTACCGGTCAGGGCACATGCCCACATTGTAGGCAACTAATCAATGATTCTCTCTCATCCTGATGTTCCTCCCCGCCCCCTCTCCAGCATCCCTGTCTGAAATCAATAAAAATATGTATTTTTAAAAAGTTTTAATTTCAGACCATCCTTTGTGATTATTTTAAGTCTCTGAGTTTGTAAGGCTGCCACACAGGCCTCCCCTGAACTGCTCAGGTTTAGCATGTGGCCCCTTCTGCACACAGTTGTTGGGGGAGCCTTATCTGGTTGTGTTTTTATCCTTAAGTGCTAGTGAGCTTCTGTTATAGTTGCTGGTGAATGGCTGCTTAAAAAGCAAAGCAGAAATAAAAAGCAAAGCAGAAATCCAAGCAAACCCAAAACAAATGTGATAATTCACCTAATCCAGTCATTTTGGTAAAATCCAGAATTAAAGCAAGAAGTGATAGGAAGTATGTGTCTTACTAATTTGATCCCTTTGCTTTGCCTGAGAAACAGTTTCTTATCACCGGTTGCAGGAGAAGTACAATTGATCACGAAGATGTAATTGCTGAAGATGAACTTTTGGACCAACTTCTAAGTTACACAGCAAAAGTAGAGGGGGTTTTATTAGAAAATGACGTTTTCTTTTTATCCCATTTCAAAGGATAAAAGTCCTTCCTGGATCTGCAATGAATTTATCCATGGCGACTCCTCTCCAGTTTTCTCATCAGGAAGCTTCTCTAGCCTGATGCTGAGATGCATTACTTTTTTGACCACACAGTTGTTGCTTTGTATTAAATATGTAGTTGTTATCAGAGAAATGGGTGTGGCAGAGGAAATGGCAGATCTGCTAATGTTGTTATCACTCAGAGTTGGGTTCTAACAGACTTTCTGATCTAGAGGGTAGACATGAAATATATGATTTGGTGGGAAGAGTGGACAGGTGTGTGTGTGTGTGTGTGTGTGTGTGTGTGTGTGTGTGTGTCTTTGGATGTGTGAGTGATGCAGACAGATGGATACAAAGGAGGACATGAGAAGAAATGTTTGAATGAAAACAGAGCAGAGATGACCATCCTTAAATAGAAATTAGGGTATTTTCATGGCACATTTTCCCAGGTTTCCCATATGTATATTTCTGTGCAGTAAAGAGTTGCAGTTATTTTGCATTTGATTCAGAAATAACCTTTACAACCCAGCCTGCATGGCTCAGTGGTTGAGCATTGACCCGTGAACCAGGAGATCACCAGTTGATTTCTGGTCAGAGCACATGCCCAGGTGGAGGGCTAAATCTCCATTGTGGATGGGCATTCAGGAGGTAGGTGATCAATGATTCTCTCTCATCATTGATGTTTCTCTCTCTCTCTCTTTCTCCCTTCCTCTCTGAGATCAATAAAAATATATTTAAATACAGAACGAAATAACAAACTTTTCATAATTCTTAGCCAAAAATATTTGAAAAAATTACACAAGGATTTATTTGATGGCCTGCTATTCCTCAAGTATTTGTAAGATAATTATAAGTTATATATATTTATGAGTTTATAATCCTATCTAATAGAGGGAATATGCTCAGTGACTGTCACACCATCACAAATATGGCAGTGCCCACAGCCAACAAGGAGGTAATATGCTAATTGACTGCCTTGCCCTCAAATATGGCAGCGCCCACAGTCACAAGATGGCGGTGCCCAGTCCCTGCAGCACGCCTGCCTCTGGATTCTCTCAGTCCCCTCAGTCCCCCAGCCACCCATGGCCACCGGAGGCTCAGGTAACCAGGGCTGGCTGAGGCTTGCGCTGCCAGCAGTGGCAGCAGCAGAGGTGTGATGGGGTGTCGCCTTCCCCTGATTGCTGGGTCGCCTCCCACCCCTGAGGGTTCCTGGACTGTGAGAGGGAGCAGGCCGGGCTGAGAGAACCCCCCTCCAGTGCATGAATTTTCATGCAATGGGCCTCTAATTATAAAATAAAGAAGGAGTTTAAATCACATAATCACTACAATTTCTCCCAGCAATAAAATTCTGCAATTCTGTAAGTTGTATAGGGCTCCAGCCCATTTCTAACGTTTAATATCTGTGATGCATTTTCCATTTTATAATCATATAGACAAGATATAGACAGGAAAAACTTTTTAATTGTAGAGGAAAAGTGGTAATGAGGTCTGAATTATTAATAAGTGTTCATATACCATCTGCTTATATTTACATGTAGGGCCCATGGATCAAATCTGGTCTATGGTGTGTATTTTTACAACCTATAATGATCTTAACACTTTTGAAGGGCTGTAAGAGAAGAGAGAACTTCAGCTTAACCTCAAATTGTCTTCTATAGGACAATAAAATATAGAACACTTGCACTAATTTAAATACCATTAACTCAGAATTTTTTGATAATATACCAGTAATCTAAATTAGATGAACATTTATACATTAAATGTTTAACTAATCAGATGAGTTATGTGAAAGTATTATTAAGAACATATGAGGTTACCGAAAGAGCAGACTGGAGTTACGGATTTCAATGTAGGAATTGTTATAGCAATCCTATCTAATAAAAGAGAAACATGGTAATTAGCCATACCTCCGCTACCCTTCCCATTGGCTAATCAGGGCGATATGCAAATTATCTGCCTGCCAAGATGGCGGCTGGCAGCCAGGTACTGAAGTGAACAGGAGGCTTGCTTGCTCCAGTGATGGAGGAAGCCAATGTTCCTGCCTGCTGCTGCCGGCCTCTGAGCTTGCAGTTTGAAACATTGTCACAAATATAAAAGCTAAACAAAACCACAGAAAACTGCTTTCAGCCGTCAGAGCTGGAGTGAGCAGGACCGCAACATTGTTTTAATTATAGAACCCAAACAAACCAGATACCTGCTTTCAGCAGCAGAGGCCTTAGAGCTGGAGCCAAGCCTCAGAGCTAAAGCTGGCCCAGAATTAAAAAAAAGAAAAAAAGGAGAGGTTGGGAGCTTCAGTCACCCGCCAGCCAGAAAACAGCCCTCAGCCCCTCACCCAGTCTGGCCAGGCACCCCAGTGGGGACCCCTACCCTGAAGGGGGTGTGACCAGATGCAAACAGCCATCATCCCCTCACCCAGGCTGGCCAGGCACCCAAGCAGGACCCCCACCCTCATCCGGGGCACCCTTCAGGACAAACCAGCTGGCCCCCACCCATGCACCAGGCCTCTATCCTATATAGTAAAAGGCTAATATGACTCTTAGCACCGGGATCAGTGGAGCCTCAAGGCCTCCCGGCACCAGGATCAGTGTGACAGGGGGCAGAGCCACAACCCCCCTATCCGCCCTGCTCTGTTCGTGACAGGGGAAGGCGCCCCAACCCCCTGATTGGCCCTGCTTCCCAAACTCCTGATTGCCCTGCAGCTCTATGTGTGACAGGGTGTGGCGTCCCAATCCCCTGATCGGCCCTGCTCTGTGTGTGACAGGGTGTGGCTCCCCAACCCCCCCTTCCCACAGGCCCTGCTGTGTGTGTGATGGGGTAGAGCCATAACCTCCCCATTGGCTCTGCTCTGAGTGTGTCAGTGGCAGTGCCCCATCCCCCTGATCGGCCCTGCTCTGTGGGTGATAGAGGGCGGTGCCCCCACCCCCTGATCCTCCCTGCTCTGAGTGTGTCAGTGGCGGTGCCCCATCCCCCTGATCGGCCCTGCTCTGTGGGTGATACAGGGCGGTGCCCCCACCCCCTGATCCTCCCTGCTCTGAGTGTGTCAGTGGCGGTGCCCCATCCCCCTGATCGGCCCTGCTCTGTGGGTGATAGAGGGCGGTGCCCCCACCCCCTGATCCTCCCTGCTCTGTGTGTGACAGGGGGTGGTGCCCCAACTCCCCTATTGGCCCTACTCTGTGAGTGATGGGGGGAGCTCCTCAACCCCCTGATCGGCCCTGCTCTGTGCATGACATGGGGGGAGCTCCCCAGCCCCCTGATCCACCCTGCTCTGTGTGTGACAGGGTACGGAGCCCCAACCCCCCTGATGGGCCCTGCTCTGTGAGTGACAGGGGGCAGTGCCCCAACCCCCTGATCGGCCCTGCTCTGTCCGTGACAGGGGTTGGTGCCACAACCTCCCCATCGACCCTGCCTTGAGTGTGACAGGGGGCGGTGCCCCAATCCCCCAATCAACCCTACCCTGAGCGTGACTGAGGGTGGCATCGCAACCTCCAGATCCGCCCTGCTCTGTGCATGATGGGGCGGTGCCCCAACTCCCCAATTGTCCCTGCTCTTAGCCTGACCAGGGGCTGCACCTAGGGTTTGGGCCTGCCCTCTGCCACCCAGGAGCAGGCCTAAGCCAGCAGGTCGTTATCTCCCGAGGGGTCCCAGACTGTGAGAGGGCACAGGCCGGGTTGAGGGACCTCCCTCCCCCGCGAGTGCACAAATTTTTGTGCACCGGGCCTCTAGTTCATATAAAAGGCTAATATGCAAATAGACCGAATGGAGGAACTATCAGAAAAACCAAACAACTGGTCGCTATGACGTGCGCTGACCACCAGGGGACCTGTGGTGAACATGGCAGTGTTTGCCGAGGTGGGATGGTGGAGCAGGGGAGTGGGAGGGCGCCAGACCAAGGCAGGTGCCAGTTGCTGTGTTTACTGAGTATTATTAAATCTCACACCCAGAAGTTCCACATGGTACTTGCACCTGCTGCCAGCACCTGCCCCATTTGTACCCCCTGGTGGCCCCAGCCACAGTTGCTCTGTGCTGTCAGCAGGGCCAGTGCTGTCATTGCATGGGAGTGATGGCAGCGGGAGCAGGGTTGCCGGTAGATGGGGCTGGGGGCTGCGGCGGGACAGGACAGGCGAGGGCACAGAGGATGGGCCATGACCCAGCCCTGTTACTACCAAAGCCTTGCAGCCCACAGTTCCTTTCAAGGTGCACAAATTTGTGCATCAGGTGCCTAGAATTAAAAATAAATGTTTGAAATGATGGTTAAGCCCTAGCTGGTTAGGCTCAGTGGGTAGAGCATTGGTCTTCGGACTGAAGGGTCCCAGCTTTGATTTTGGTCAAGGGCACATGCCCAGGTTACAGGTTTGATCCCCAGTAGGGGGCATGGAGGAAGCAGCCAATCAATGATTGTCTCTCATCACTGATTAATACCAGCCTCACATCACACTAAAAATAGCCCTTTGAATTATCAAACCTTTCAAGGGACAACCACTTTTGTATTGATCTTCTTGGGTACCTCTGCCATCTGGGTTCTAAGCCTTACAAACAGTTTGGAGGAAGACAGATGAGATAACTAACTGCTCAATAGATTAGGTCATTCATTACTTCTATAACATACACTGTAAGGTAATTATTTCATGCTAGCATAAGTATTCCCATTCATTAAAAAATGCCAATCAAGCCCTGTTCGGTTTGACTCAGTGGATAGAGCGTCAGCCTGCAGACTGAAGGGTCCCGGGTTCAATTTCAGTCAAGGGCACATGCCTGGGTTGTGGGCTCGATACCCAGTAGGGGGCATGCAGGAGACAGCCGGTCAATGATTTCCTGTCACCATTAATGTTTCTATCTCTCTCCCTCTCCGTCCTCTATGCAATCAATAAAATATATTTTAAAACTAGGACTGACACTGTTCCTACTGAAGTCATGACTTTTATAAAAATGTATTTTTTCTACAACTGATTACATATGTAAAAATGTATTTTACATAGAAAAAACGAATATTACAAAGAAAAAATGTGTTTTTCTACAACTGATTACATATTTTTTAAAATTACATGGTAATTTAGGTATAGTTCTTACGTGCATGTTACCAGCAATCCTTCCCAGTGTATCTCCAATCTCCTCTCCCAAGCTTACCTATAGTAAAAGGCTATCTTTGGGGTTCTGCAGTTTAAAGAAGAAAATTCAACTGCAGTCACCACCGTTACCTGAGTGTTATGAGACAGTCGGGTTACATTGCCTTTACAAAGAATGGAATGATGTGTAAGTTAACTGCATGCAGCTCAGCCAGAAGTGAACTGGAGGAGGGGCGGTAAAGGATTAAAGAAGACAGACAAGAGAATACAGCTAGGACCAGGTGGATCACTGCCTGGATGAGGAAACCGTGACACAGCCTGTAAGCCGAAGCTTCATTTGATAGTCAGATCACACAAAGCAAGACAAGGGGTGTGGTCAACATGTTTACAATGTTCTTTCCAGTTTCAAATCTATTTGGTTACTCAAGCCTTGTTTTGGCAGCATTTGCTGCACCTCCCACAGCCAATTAGCTACCTAGGAACAAGGGAGGACTATAAGGTTAGGCTTAATTGTGCTAGGAGAGCTCTGCCCTCCAAGCTGGGACTTGAATGTGGCTCTGCCAAAGGTCATTCTGAAACTTGACCCTATAGCCACGCCCTACATATAAGAAAGACCAACAGAGGCCATAGCTGGTTTGGCTCAGTGGATAGAGTATCTGCCTGCGGACTGAAAGGTCCCAGGTTTGATTCCAGTCAAAGGCACATGCCCAGGTTGCAGGCACAATCCCCAGTCAAGGGCACATGCCCAGGTTGCAGACTCAATCCCAAGTAGGGGGCTTCCAGGAGGCAGCTGACCAATGATTCTCTCTCATTGATGTTTCTCTCTCTCTCTCTCTCTCTCTCTCTCTCTCCCTTTCTCTCTGAAATCAATGAAAATATATTGAAAAGGGGGGTGGGGTGGGGCACATTTGTGATACCTGAAATAATAAAAAAAGGGACAAGAAAAAAAAAGAAAAGAAATAAATAAAAATATATTGAAAAGGCAAGCAAGCAAGCAAGCAGAGGTCACAGTCACAAATAAATTAGAGGTTGACACATGGCTCTTTGTGTATTTTACTTTCCTTTTGAAAAATTCTCTTTGGTGATATGTACCCTGTGTTTTCCATTAACACTAATATTATAATCCTATCTCTCTTATAGATTTGGCATATAAAAGCATATTGGGGCTAAATCTATAGAGTGCTGGGAAGGTGAGGGAGAATTGGAATATAATATTAACTAAGGAAACACAAAACTTAAGATAATATAAGGCTATTGCTGGCGGGGTTGCTCAGCTGGTTAGAGTGTTGTCCCAGTGTGCTAAGGTTGTAGATTCAATCCCTGTTCAGGGCACATATAAGAATTAACCAGCCAAACCGGTTTGGCTCAGTGAATAGAGCGTCCGCCTTCTGACTGAAAGGTCCCAGGTTCGATTCTGGTCAAGGGCATGTACCTTGGTTGCGGGCACATCCCCAGTGGGAGGTGTGCAGGAGGCAGCTGGTTGGTGTTTCTCTCTCATCGAAGTTTCTAACTCTCTATCCCTCTCCCTTTCTCTCTGTAAAAAATCAATAAAATGTATTTTTTAAAAAAAGAATTAACCAATGAATGCATAAATAAGTGGAGCAAAACTTTTCTCAATTTTTCTCTCTCTCTTCGTGACACTCTCTCAAAATTCAATTTTTAAAAATAGGTAAAGAAAAAGGTCTTCAGAATTCAATATAATTCTTGTTGGGCCCTATTCTTTGTGTGTTGGTTATTGTTTTATATTATTAGGGACAAAGAGAAGATATTCACTGAACTATTTCATTTTATTTTGGTCAATTTATGAAGTCTTTTGTGGTTTTCATTTAACATAAAAGATTTCTTATAACATTTTCATAAAAATCATTAGGATAATACTGTAAATTTGGAGTGAAATGGGAAAGGTTGTTACCTGGTCAGTATTGGTTGTTTATTTTCATAAATCATGACTCCATTAACTAAATATTATCTTCCTAAATACTAGCAACTTTAGACCTAAATTACCTAAATGATTGACTCAATGTTGCTAAGGGCCCTTAGAATACATTGGCTTAATTTATACCAGCTGGATTCAGTGTGAGGGCAAAAACCCTCCCTGAAGGCGGGACCAGTCAAAGACTGGATGCCACCCAGACTGACTCTCCCTGTCAGTGTTAAAGGGATGGATCTCATGATGTCAAAGGTCCACCCAGATGTGACCTGGCTTCCTGTAACTCAAGTAAATAATAAAGCAGCTTTCGGAGCTGGTGCTCTCTCTCTGTGTGCACTGCTCCTCCAGAAGGCAGGCACCACACCCAGCCCAAGCTTTTAATCTATTTTATGTCTGTCTTTCATTATTTCTTTAATCCCAAAAGCGCCTCCTAGTTTGCATGAACCGCTTCAAGTCTCCTTCTCCTTGCAGTGCAGGCGGCGCGGGAAGAAGACCACGGCCCCAGCACCGCTCGGTATACAATGTTTCATTTTAGTTTGCCATTGTACACTCAATCTTTAACTTAAAGATGAATATAAGTTTTTGTAAATGTACCTGGCATTGCTAAATTATTTTCTTAATTATTTTTATCTAATTAGAGTCTTAATATGAAATAACTTTGTCCCCTCAACCCCAGGCAAGTCATTGCTGGCTTTATGCTTAAAATTCCCAAAAATATAGGAGAGGTCAGAGAGTTGTTGGCTGGCTTACCAGAACTCATTGGAAAATGCAACCAGACTTTGTTAAAAATAAAATAGGGTGGCAGAGAATCATGCACTCTTGGAGTGGACTGGAATTAAAGCAAATTTCAAGAGCTTGCTTTCAATGGCATTTGTGGCTATGAGTTGGTTTATTACTTTAACATCAGTGGTTCTTTAGTAAATATTAGAAAAGTAAACAAACAACAAAAATTATGTTTTCTTATTCATTTATTTCCCAGAAAAACAAGCCACTTGATCTTTGAGTTTGTGAGCTGTTTTCAGTTGATTTTTTTTAAGTCTCTGCCTTAAATGATTTTGTTAGTGCAACATGTCAAACTTGCAGCCGGCAGGCCACACATGCCTCATTCCCGCCAGCCACGAGTTTGACACGCGTGTTCTAGGGGAGTGTTCTTTTTTGCTGTTTTATGGCTAGCCAGCATTTCCATGGACACAGACAGCAGTAATTAGTCAGAACAATAATACTTATACTATGATGTGGATTTTCCCAGCCAACAAGAAAGGATTTGGAATTTTCAGTTATCTGGAGCTTGAGCTTGAGTTTCTCATTTTTCTTCTCATCATTTTTTCTTTGTAGATAGAATCCTAGAAAATAATTTCATTTTTTAATTAACTGACCTAATCTGGGGCTCTTCAAGTTCTTCATCTCTGGTGGTTTACGGATCAACTCCCTGGGGTGGTTGGAAATACCCAGATTTTATCCTGACAGCTTCACACTGTGAATTAATTGTGGGGTCTGACTGAGAGATGTCCCTTTATAAAGGTAATAAGTAGCCTGGCTGCATCAACCTATGAATGATCAGATCATGGTTTTATTTCCCATCAGGGCACATGCCCAAGTTGTAGGCTCGATCCCCAGTATAGGGTGTGCAGGAGGCAGCCAGTCAATGATTCTCTCTCATCATTGATGTGTCTATCTCTCTTCCCCTCTCCCTTCCTTTTGGAAATCAACAAAAAATATTTTTTAAAAAGGTAATAATTCTTTCAATTCTCTAAAGATTAAGGAAAGTTATTTATGTATATGCTATTTTCAGTTAGCTTTATATTAATCCAGAGACCTGAGAAGATTTCTCAACCCACTCATCACTGAAGTTCAAAACCATTCCTGAAGGGTAGTTGGAGTCTGTATTAGTTTTATAGGTCCAGTGTAACCAAGAACCACAAACTTAGCTTAAACAACATAATATTATTCTCTCACTCTTTGGGTGTATAGAAGTCCAAAATTGAAATGTTACGGTCCAATCTTTATGTCCCTCCCAACCTAAATTCATATGTTGAAACCCAATGACCAATGCAATGGTATGATTTCATTTGGCAAGTAATTAGGGTTAGATGAGACCATAAGGTGAAGCCCTCATGAATGGGAATAGTGCCCTTGTAAGGGTCATGAAGAGCTTGCTTCCTCTCTGTCTACTCTCCATGTGAGGATGCCGTGTGTTATCAGCCGTGTACTGTAGGCAACTGATATATTTCTCTCTCATATGGATGTTTCTCTCTTTCTCCCCTCTCCCTACCCCCTTGTCTCTCTTTAAAATCAATAAACATATCTTTGGGTGAGAATTTAAAAAAAAAAAATCAAACATGGATATTGAGAATTTCAAGGAAATGGCCACATTTTTAAACTGTAAAGTGTGTGTCCCACTCCACACCACTCTAAGTGGTGTATTTTTTAAGTCAGCTACTTTTCCAGGGAGCAGTATGGCCATGGGAGGAAGACTCAGATTTCAGCTTTGTAGAGGAGCTCAGATTGCCAGACTGGACTAGCTCTTCTGAATTTCCTGAGAATGAAGTATGGTAGCAACCATCTCAGGTAGAAACTGTAGTTTAACTCTAACCTTGCTTTTTGGCTTAACAATAGAAAAGTTATTTTGTTTTTCTGAATTATATAAATCATCCCATTAGTGTACTGGGCTGCATATCCGTGAGCGCTGTGCTGTCTGTTTCTGGAACAGACAGATAGAAAGGTACTGACATCAGGTCAGGCCTTGAGATATGGTCTCATGGTCCTTCCTCAATATACTGTGCTCTCTGTCCCCGGAAAACATAGATAGGAAGGTGATAATGCTATACTGTGTCGGGAACAAATTGCGTAAACAAGGCTTTGTAACTTTGTAGTTTTTGCAAATAAATATGCTGTAACTTTTGCAGTCTGGACCACAGTCAGCCTTTTGCTTCGGCGGGGTGCTGGAACTGTAGTCAGCTGGCCAGCTTAATAAAGGCGCCTAAATTTAACTTCTGAGTCCTTGGTCTATCTCGCTGAGTCAAGCCATACAATTAGATTGAATGCCTTATTGATTGTAATGTGAATATCCCATTGATTGTGATCTTACTGGTTTTAGGAAGCATATTTTTCTGGTCCCCAAAAACCAGGACAGCGTAATTACTCTAAATTGCCTCCATGGCTCTAGATAATGTGTTCCTGGTAACTCAGTGGTCCCAAGACCCGAGGGCTCTAGATCATGTGTTCCTGTCAATGCATTGATCCGGAGACCCAAAACTATAATTAACATGCTTAATTCTGCTTCTGCAAACTGCTTTATTGCCAACCAGGTTCCTCATCCCAAACCCTGGGATGTAGTCAATACCTTTGTGATTTTTGCCTCTATAAATCTGGTATTGCGGCCATCTTATCAATTTGAGATTTGGGAGAGTGAAATGCCCCCTCAGAGCCCCGGATTGCAATAAATGTGACTCTTTAATTCGACTGCTTGAGGCATCCTTCTGTGATTCGTGGGGTACATTATAACAAGATGCCAGGCCCTGTGGCTTTCTTGGAAAGCTCTTCAACACTCCCCCCTCCCCACCTTCTTTTACACCCCCTCCACACATCCCACCATGCCTGGGCTCTGGGGCCACCCAAGTGTGCAGTCCAAATCCTGCCTCACTGTGAGTGGAGAGGGCAGACCCAGAGGGAGATAGTTCTCTTTTCTGCAGGTGAAAAAACCACTTGGTCCCTGATGATTCTGCGGAAAAAAGCTCCCTCTTCTGTAGGCACTTCAACCCAAGAATAATCAAGATTGCCTACATAACGGTTAGAACTTGAGGTGGGGGAGGGGTGCTTGGTTGCTAAGGGCACATGCAGGACAGGCTGCCAATTGTGACATGGCTGCCAATTGTGACATGGCTGCCAATTATTGGGCTCCTGCTCAGCGCAGGCACTTGCATCCACTTCTCTGGGTTGCGTGTACGTGCCCCGGTATTTTGGATCGCTCCTTGTGCTCCAGTCTCCTGGATCGCGTATTGTGCTCCATTATTTTGGATTACCTGTTGTGCCCCAGTCTTCTGGGTCACTCTCCTTGCCCCATTCGCCTTGGTGGCTCACTGTGCCCCGGACCTCTGCCTGTCATGTCCGGGCTGCACATGTGGGCCCCACGGTTCCTGTTCCTATGGCAGCTGTTGTGGCTGCAGGTCCAGGCAGCTCCGATTCCGGAGGTGGCCATGGACTCTCTCCTGCTGACCCCCATGCCCCTGGGGCCCACCAAGCCCTGGTCTTGGGATCAGCAAAATCCTGCACACCTTGAACTTTCTTCTGTCAACCATGAAGTCTCAGCTGTACTTGCAGAGGCCCCTGAGAAAACGGAACCTTCTCCAAACCCTCAGGAGGCTTTAGTTCAGCTTCCACCCCAACAAGAAGCTGCAACTCAGCCTGCAGTGTCCTCTGAGCCGTTGAAATTTTTGTTGGACCACCACGGAGATCAAGATAAACAGCAACCCTATCGTGAATATGTTCGCTCTTCAAAGAGATCAATTCTCCCTTCTGTGCCTCTTGAAGAGATAAAAAATTCTCACATCCATCAGGCTCAGCAGCCAACCTTTCCACCCGTGGACCTGGGACTCACCATCACTCCTGAACACACTTCGGGGGCTGCGGCTACAGCCCTGCAGCAGACTGCAGCTCCACCAAAGCCCTCTGAGGTGACATTTCAACAGGAAGCGGGGGTTCAGGGTCAGTGGCCAACCATCCCACCCATGGACCTTGGACTCACCATCACTCCTGAACACACTTCGGGGGCTGCGGCTACAGCCCTGCAGCAGAATGCAGCACCTTCAAAGCCCTCTGAAGTGACATTTCCACTGGAAGTGCTGGTTCAGGCTCAGTGGCCAAACATTCCACCCGTGGACCTGGGACTCACCATCACTCCTGAACACCCTTCGGGGGCTGCGGCTACAGCCCTGAAGCCGAATGCAGCTCCTCCAAAGTCCTCTGAGGTGACATTTCCACAGGAAGCACCGGTTCAGGCTCCTCAGCCAACCTTTCCACCTTTGGACCTGGTGATCACCATCACTCCAGAACCGACTTTGGAGGCTGATGTTACAGCCCTGCAGCAGACTACAGCTCCTGCCAAGCACCCCGAGGTGACACTTCAACATCCAGAACTTGCTCAGGTTACGCAGCCAACTTTTCCTGAGGTCACAGCCACAGGTCTACTGTTCAACCTAGAAGTCACCATAACTCCGCCTCCACAGACATCAGAGACAGTTCCTCCAATGACTGAACAGAGTGCCACCATGAACATCTGTGAGCTCTGTTCCTGCAGTAATGGGATACTGTCGTGTATTGGTTTTGACTCAAAGCAGAGGCTTGACAGAGTGCCAGTACCAGAGCCCAGCACCTATAATGGCACCTTCACCATCTTGTAAGTATTGCCTTTCCTCATTTGCTCTCTGCATCCTGGCTGACATGGCAGCCTTTTCCTTGAGGTCTTCCTGGGCCTTCCTCATCTCCCCCAAACCATGTTAAATGACTTTGTTTTTATCTTTGTTTGATAGCTCTTTCTTATCTTTATTCTTCTTAATACTTTGTTCCCCCTTAACCAGTCTTTTGCTTGTAATTGCCCATATTATTTTTCCAAATTTTTAGCCCCAGCCCTTCATTCCTTAACCTCTACTGTCCTCCCACTTATGCTTCATTCTCTTTTTAGCCACATGGCCCTCTCCCAGACTCATTGGTGGTGATACAGCAAAGTGGTTTGGAGTAGAGATTCTACAACCAGAGTGACTGGGTTTGAACCCAGTACACCTTTATTAGTGTTGAGACTCAATTTTCTCACCTGTAAACTGAAGATTATATAGTTACCTTTACATAGGATTGTTGTGAGTTTTAGGAGAGTTAGTGTGTGTGTGTGTGTGTGTGTGTGTGTGTGTGTGTGTGTTTGTATACATATATATAATTTATAAAATTTCCTAACATATGTCTGTGTTCGCTATTATTATTTGATCCATCAGTCTTATCTAGAACTTATCTTTGCCGCCTGGCTTTCTATATAAATGACCCATTTTGTTCCCAGCCCAGGTTTAAGTACTGTGTGAGCCACAGAAGTATGACTTTGTCTATGGAACATGACAGTGGTAGGGGGGAAGAAAGGGAATATACATAAAAAAGGAGGTGATATATAATTAAGCTCTGAAAGAAATACAGGCCAGAGGTGCTATAATACAGCAGAATCTTTAGTTATTGGTGTATGGAAGTCAGGGAAAGCTGCATGGATAACCCAGAAGTTTAGCTGGGACTTAAGGGAGGCTATGGTTTGGTAAAATAGTGAGTACAGTAGGGCAAAGGCATGGCTACAGGAATGATCATGACTTAATAGACCAGTCTGGTTATAAAGAATTGATTTAGGAAGTAGTGATAAATATGATGATGAAAACTCTTGACTATCAGATCTAGGGGTTTCGAAGTTACACTGAAAAAAGGAGTTCTAGTGAAAGTTTTCAAGTGAGGAAGACAGATCAGTAAAAAAAAGGGGGGGCGGGGCGGATTATTTCAGATTCCATTGGTAGAGTGACCTAGAAAGGAAATCTTGACTCAGGGAGACCAAGTTGAATACTCTAGGAGTTCAGTGAGAAGACTCTGAATCAGAATGTTGTGATAGAAGAAGAAAGAAAATCCTCGGAACACTATAAAGGAAGAACTGACAAGCTTTAGTAATTGACTGGAGTGAGGATGGGATGTACAGTCAAGAGAAAGATCAAATATGACCCTGGAAAATTTCTGTCCTGGATGATGAGGAGAATGATGGTGGTATGACAGGTGGGCATACAGCAGTTGTGAAAGAGAGCCAGGTTTAGGAGGTGAGCTCAGTTTGCGCTTCTTTCATTGGTGAGCATAAAGCAACAAGAAGGCTTCTGCTTGAGAGGAGATGTCCACTAGGCAGAGGGGCAGACAGATAACTGACTTTTTCTGACCTTCCTGAAAAATATGTAAACTGAATAGGTAAGTTATTGCTGAGGGATGAGGACAAAGCTAAAGATTCAAAGTCATCCACTGAGTTAGTGTTTGAAACTGAACCTCAGGAATTTAACAGCTTCTTTTAAACACTTGTAATTCATGGACACATTCTCACTGTTTGTGGGTTTTAAAAAAAATACATTATTATTGATTTCAGAGAGGAGGGGAGAGGGAGAGAGAGAATGATGAGGTCAATGATGAGAATCAATGATGAGATGAATGATGAGAATCATTGATCTGTTGCTTACTTCACGCCCCCTACTGGGGATGGAGCCACAACCCAGGCATGTGCCTTTGACCAGAATTGAACCTGGGACCCCTGAGTCCACAAGCTGATGCTCTATCCACTGAGCAAAACCAACTGGAGCTCACATTATATCTTTATTAATTGTGCAAACTGGAAAGCTGTCAGATGTGTAGATTAGAAAGCTTGTGTTTCCTCCATTTAAATATCAAGGTTGCAATGATTGTTTTACTTATTCTGATCATTTGTTTCTTACTTATTCAATGATATTAACTGTTTCTTTGCAGAAACTTGCAAGGAAACGCCATTTCTTACATTGGTAAAGATACGTGGAAGTCATACCATTTGGTTGAGAAACTGTGAGTACATTCTCTCCATACGTAAATTTAAAAAAACTAACTGCATTGTAAGAACTTCTTGGTCCAGAATTTTGAGGTCAGTAGCTCTGAGAAAAGGTATTTCCTACTCTGTATCCCAAATCAAGTCTATTGATTGCAATTCTGTTCATTTTAAAAAATTACATTTGGTAGGCCCTCTTTATAATCGCAGTCAATTGAAACTTATTTTCTTTTATGATAAGCAACACATGATTATTTTTTTTAATATATGAAAATTAGAGAGCAGATATACTGAAAACCCTGCTTGTGTCCTCATCCCCACCCGAAGGTAACTGCTTCTCTATGTTTCCTATATTTCCTTACATATCCTTTTCAATGCATTTGCCTACATACATATTTACAGATAGCAAAATAGGTATATATTTTATTGATTTTTTACAGAGAGGAAGGGAGAGAGATAGAGAGTTAGAAACATCGATGAGAGAGAAACATCGATCAGCTGCCTCCTGCACATCTCCTACTGGGGATGTGCCCGCAACCCAGGTACATGCCCTTGACCGGAATCCAACCTGGGACCTTTTGGTCCGCAGGCCGACGCTCTATCCACTGAGCCAAACCGGTTTCGGCAAAAGTATATATTTTTATTGATTTCAGAGAGGATGGGAGAGGGAGAGAGAGATAGAAACATCAATGATGGGCTGCCTCCTGCAAGGCCCTTATTGTGAGCAAGCCCGCAACACAGGCATGTGCCCTTTACTGGAATTGAACCTGGGACCTTTCAGTCCACAGGCCAATGGTCTATCAACTGAGCCATACCAGCCACTAGACTATTTTGAAACTTAAGTTTTATAGGCCTGATTTGATATGATAGCAAAATTTCTTCAACTCAAAATGTACGAGGTTGAGTTGATGTACTCACCTATTACTCTCTTCCTGATTTCTTACTTTGTTGGATAAAATGAGGAGAGATATAGAATCTCCAACCTCATGGAGCTATGTCACCCTAGCAGATGGGACATGGCATAATGATAAAAGTGTGATCTTGTCAATTCTTAAGGTATACTTAGCAGCTTTCTTCTCCAGTGTGTAAGGCATGGTGTTCGTAGGTTCAGTTAAAACACTGCAACCTAAATCCTGCATCAGGCTTCTCTAAAGCATGTCATGTTAGAGTCACCTGTTCCTAGAGCTTGTCTGTGTCCCTTTTGTTCAATTACATAATGGTGTACTTTTCCCTATAGGCAGATTGCTGACATTAAAAGAACGATTTTGTAAGCTGATGATCTTGACTCTACCCCATAAATCCAACATATTTTCTTTACCCTTTCAACAGTCATGACAGCCCTCCATTCCAGCCAAAGGCACCCCACACCATAACCTAGCCACACCAGCCCCATTCCCACTTTTTAAAATGCCTTTGCCCATCTAAAATTCCCTTATTGTGCTCTCCCTGGGGAAGTCCGGTGAATATCTCAAAAGCCAGCTCAGGTTCATCTTTCTTCATGAAGCTTTCCCAGAGTCTTCCAGCCATGCTGTTCCTAGTTTTTTTGTGAGCTGTGTCACTATTTTTCTTTGAGGTAATAGTAAGGCAGTTCCATCCCCTGAGAACTTAAAAATATGGTAAACAATTTTTAAAAATGTGCCTCCCCAAGAGAGAAATACCTGGGTGAACACATCATGGAGCAGAGCAGAGATGTGTAAAGACCAAGTGGCTTCAGACCTATATGTTCCTAAGACTTTTGAAATGTCACATTTCAATATTCTAATCTGTGGAAGAAAATGAAAAATGGGAATAGAAAAGCCACCTAATTATTTGAGAGGGAAAATAATAGCAGATTTATATTCTCATCTTAAACAAACATATTTACAAAATGTAAAAAAAAATAGAACCTGTATAAGTACTAGAAGAAAACAGAAGCAATATATTTATAATCTGGTGGTGGGAAACAGCTTTTTGAGCCTGATACCACAGGCAGAAACTTTGATAGATTTGACCACCTTGTCTGTGACACCATTAGCAAACTTAGCACTGGTTGATGCCAAGCACAGGATGAAGATGTTTCCATATACATGAGCGATTCAATCCCCACAATCCTGTGAGGAAGATAGTACCACCTTCTCCCATAGATGGAGATGGACTTAAGCTCCCAGTGGCAAAGGCAAAAGCAGGACCCTGTTCTGCCTGACTGCGAAGTCCGTGCTTCCTACTCCACTGTTCTGTGTCCTTAAAGACAAAAACACTGGGGCCATAGCCGCTGTTTCTCAGTAGTTAGAGCATCAGTGCAAGCACCGAAGGGTCCCAGGTTGATTCCAGGACAAGGGCAGGTACCTGGGTAGCAGGGCACCTGCCATGCAGGAAGCAACCAGTTGATGTGCCTCTGTCACATTCCTATTTCTCTCTCTTCTTTCCCTCCTGCCCCCTCCCTCCCACACTCTCTGAAAAACAATGGAAAAAATATCCTTAGGTGAGGATTAACAACAACAAAAAAGAACACTGGGGAATATTTGAAACATTGAAATTCAGTGAAAGCCACTAAGGATTAAGTTATTTAATGTAAAAAGAGTTCCATAAATCAACAGGAAGAAGACAATCTAGGGTGGAAGAGGGCAAGGGCTGTGAAGAGTATGCTGTGTGTAGACAGTCTGTCACCATATCTGTCCATCTTCTCTTGGTTTATAGGGTGTGGACTTTATTAGGGAGGTCTTTGTCACCTCACAGTATGAAAGTAGTCTGATATTTTCTTCTAGTCCTTTTTGTAATATTTGTTTTTTTTTCTCAAATTAAAAAAAACTATCATTGGTTTTATTTGCTTTTCTTGTGGTTGACTGTTACTCCCCTACATGAAGATCCAATTGTCTTAAAATGTTTTATTGAAGATCTCATTCTTTCTTCACTGATCTGAAATTTACCTTTCTGTGGACTGTATTCTGTTGACCCAGTTATCTTTGTTTTGTACCAGTAGAACTATCAGTAGCAGTATCAATATATATATAATGATATAGACATATACATATATCAGTATATATATATATATTTATATATCTATATCTATCTATCTATCTATCTATCTATCTATCTATCTATCTATATATGTATACTGCTTTCAGGGAGGAGGGGAGAGGGAAAGAAAGATAGAAACATCAATGATGAGAGAAAAATTGATCATCTGCCTCTTGCACATCCCCTGCTAGGGATCAAGACTGCAACCCGGGACTGTGCCCTTGACCAGAATGGATCCCAGGATGCTTCAGTCTGCAGGCCAATGTTCTATCCACTGAGCCAAACTGGCTAGGGCCTGTGTCACTATATAATTCCAGTTCCATTTTAAACTCCTTTTTGGAAGTTTAACGCCTCCTTTTCTTATCTTTTTCATACATTTCATTGCATATTTTCTCTACCAAATGTCAGTTGGTCAGTTTATGTTTAAAAATTATCTTGGAATTTGAATAGGATTACAGTGCATTTGTAGGTTAATTTAAGGAGAATTGGCATCTTTACTACCTTCTAGGAATATGGTACCTCACTTTGTGTATTCTTTCTAAAGTCCTTCAGAAGAGTTTTAATGGGTCTCGCACATTTTTTGTTAAGCTTATTCCATTATACATTTTATTGATATTGTAAATGGACTCTTTCATTTTTTTATTAGTTATTTGTGGTATGTAGGAAAGGTGTTGAGATTTGCATGTCTTGATTTAGCCATCTTACTGACTAAAATTTTAATCTATGCTCTTGGGCTTTTTAGGTTGTGCATTATCTCACGTGCAAATATGTTTTGTCTCTTTCCTTCCAGTACTTCATTTTTCCTATTAAATTAATTAGGACCTCCTCAACAATGATGAATAGTATCAGTAATAACAGGCCTCCTACTCTGGTTCTTGACCTAAAACAAACCTGCTGTGTAGGTTTCTGGTAGGCACTTTCATTTTCTTTGCTACTTCTAAGAGTTTTTATCGGGAATTATCTGCTGAATGTGATCTGAAACAACCAATAAAATGCATTGCCAGCTGCATGCCAGGTCCTAAGTTAGGACTATGGGAGAGACAAAGGACTAGACAGAGTTTCTGTCCTCAGAAAATTAATCATCTCACTTAAAAGAGAAGGAATAAAGCTTTAGAGGTCATTGTGCTGAATAATCATGACGTTTTCTTCCAAAATAGATTTTTCGGAGGAAGCTAAAGAAAAAGGGAAGCTCAAGGTAAATATGGGTCTGGTGATTTTTAAAGTAGAATTTTTTAAGGAGAGGAACTTCCTCTTTCTGTAAGCGGCCAGAGGTGATCTCGGAAAATGGCCCATTATTCACTTGAGTCAGAAAACCCCACAAAATCACGAAAGTCAAGAGATTTAAATCTTTGTGTTTACTTTAAGGACACTGGTGAAAACTACACAGGTCATCAAGGGTATGCATATCTGAAAACCACCAAGCATCTGAAGGATGTCACCTTATAGGAGCAATGTGTGCCATTCTGTCATTATAGTGGTGGAGTTGGTAGGCGTGCTCCAATGGAGGGGCTGGGTGCAGGATTGGGTGCAGGTTGGTGACCCCAAAGAGTGCTGAATTTTTGCTGCTGTTAACGTAAAAAAACCATTGTAAAGAATTTTTTTGAGTTTATTTGAGCCAAACTGTCAACATATGCTGGGAAGTAGAACCTCTAGGAATTGAGGTAATGCTCCAAAGAATGGTGGGTTACATCTGTATTTATACATTGCAATCAAAGGAAAGGGATGTAGGTGGATTACATGAAATCCATTGGTGATAGATTAAGGAGGTGGGATTAAGCAAAGCAGGAAAACCTCTGGGATAGGAGAAAAGTGAACTGATGGACATGTGCTGCTTTTACATAGATGGATACAGGACAGTTCAACATAATTAACAGTTGACGATTAACTTGATAACATAACAATGAGGGAATGTCTTGGTGCTATTTGTTGCACCCTGGGGGTCCTGAAAAAAGAGGAATTTACACGTTACACAGACATTTCACAGATATGTTATCTTAGAGGCAAGAAGACAAATGGGCTCAGTAAAGATCTAAGTTGATCTTTGTCAGGGAAAATACTGGCCTAGGACATGAGAACCCACTGTAACCTGTGTGTAGTTAAATATGTAATTTTCAGACCATCTTTTGTGGTTACTTTAGGTCTCTGAGTCTGCAAGACTGCCATGCAGACCTCCCCTGAGCTTGTCTGGTTAGGTGTGATCCCTTTTGTCCACACTGCACATGCTTAAAAATGCAGTAACACACTGAAAATCCTGCCTATATCCTATGCGAAGCTACATACATAGGTCCCCCAGAGACATTGCAGGGCCATTTTAAACTGTCACAGAGAATTGGAAGCCCAGCATGCAAGGAATCATTTTCAAGGTCCCAGGTGTGTGGTGATTTTGCTCAGGAATATAGACCCAAGTACCCAATTAGTCCGAATAAGACCAGAACTGTATGTGTGAGAGACATGGAGAATGGCATGAATCACTAACTGTCGGTATGTATTTTCCTCCAAGCAGCTTTTTCTCCAGATTCACATCTTCGTCTGACATTGATATAGAGGTAAATTTGAGGAGGACAAAGTACTGTGGCGAGACAAAGCAGGGGAAACGTAGAGTTCATGTCTCCCCATCTGTTTTCTAGCAACATGGATTTTGGAGCAGGCGGTCGTTTAAGCTGAAGCATGTATTTGGCAAGAAGACAAACAAGAAGGGGGAGCAGAAGGCACAGGAGCAGGAACCATTCTTGAAAACGTAAATAATTGGGAACACTTAGAATTCTTATCTGAAACGAGGAAATAATGAATAGTTTAATTGTATCTTTCAAGAGTCAAAGCCTTGACCTTTGTCTTCTTCTTACTCCAGGGAGTGGAGTAAATTTGCTGATTCCTTAAGGATGGACATGTCCGAGTCTGCTTCTGACACAGGTGGAGAAACTAGCGCCTGATACCTTCACAGAGCAAGGCCATCTTCTGCCTAATTAAACATGTTTTGCAAATGTGTCAGTTCATAGCTACCTCTAGCCTTGATGTAAGGAATGAAAGTGTAAATAGTCAAGTATATATGCAAATAAGAAGGGCCATAGGCAAGAAAAGCAGGGCTGAAGCTGGAATCCCTGGGGAAGCCAATACTTCCTCAAGCAGCAGTGTGGTCCAAGGAGGTGAAGAGGTCTTCTCTCCCTTATTTCCCCAATACACTCAGTCCCTGAGAACTGGCAGACACCTCCTCTCCCAGGGGTATAGGGCAGTGGTGGGCAACCCCTGGCTCGCGTGCCAAACAGAGCACGCCAGTAACTTTTGCTGGCACGTGAAACCCTCTCTTATAATCTTCCTGTTAGGTTAGGTGGCTCAGGAGGCGGCGTAAGAAATAAAGAGTCGAGTGAATCAGAAAAGAAAAGGTTTATATCTGCATCCCCGGGAGACCCACGTACTCCAAAGACAGGGCACATGGATTCACACAATCGGGGGTGGGGGGGCGCTTTTTTTATACTGTGGTTGGGTGAGGGGCGGGGACCTGAGCTGAGGTATTTAGCTGAGGAAGTTTCAGCTGCAGAGGGTCAGCAAGGTATTCAGGAAGGAGTCAGTATCTGTGTGGGGGCCGTCAGGGAGAAGCCAGTATCTGTGTCTGGCATGCTGATCTGTGAGAAATTCCAGGGGAAGTCCATTGTGTCATCACATGACTGCATGTATCTGATCCTGGGCTCTCTCTGAGGTAACATCCTGGCCTTTTGGTGATAGGGGATGCCGACTCATTCTGGCTACTTCCAGTTGACCAGGGACATGGGGGTGTGGGGGTTGTTTAAAGGCCAGGGTCAGGTAGAGGCAGGTCAGAGGGGAGCCGAGTGTAGGGATGAAGCAGGAGCTGGTTCACAGTCACCCGTGACATCTCCGAAATCCGGGAGCAGATGAACTTGAGGAGGCAGAGGGCTAGGAGAAAAAAGACACAGATGAGAATCAGGGGCCCTACCCTGGGTAGGACCCAGGTAGCTAAGGGGCTTTGGAACCAGCTGAAAGGAGAGTTGTCCTGGAAGTGTCCTGCATGTAGTTCTTCACTCAGCTTAGTCAGGGACTTTACGTTTTACTCCACTACTCCAGTCTCATTGATGTAGCAGCAGCATTCTTCTTGAAGGAATATGCAGGTTCCTCCTCTTTCTGCACTCAGAAGGTCTAAGGCGCTCTGGTTCTGTAGGGCTACTTGGACTACTGATGTTATGTGTCGCAGTAGGGATGCTAAAGAAGCAGTAGTGGACTCCAGGGCTAACTGGAGCTTGTCATTAAAGTCCTGAGCCATGACCAGACTAATCCTGAGGACTCTCCCACCCCCCCTCCCCGGCAAGGCCTATGGAGGTAGCTATACTCCAGTGACAGGGAGGAAGGCGGCCTAGCGGGCCCGGGGGCTGGATGGAGGGAGCAGCCAGGCGAGCTCCGACTCTCCATACAAGGTTAGTTGGGGAACTACCATGACCACGAAGCAAGGACTGGGGTCAGAGGAGTTTATGCAGTTGCTTAAGATGCCGTTGTACCAAAAGAAGGTACCCAGGCTGGCCTTGGTGAAACTGGATGGGATATAGTTCTGGGTGCAGTTCCAAGTGACTCGCCCTCCGATTACTGGATTACTGGTCTGGTAGCATATCCTTGGGGGCAGGGTGGGCTCTGGAGTTTCAGGTTCCCAAAGGGGAATGCCAGCCACAGGAGGCTGACATTCACCTTTCCCTTGGGTTCTTGGAGAAGTCGTGAGTGGGATGGCAGCCAGCAAAGACCTTCGGAGAGAGGTGCATAGAAAGCAGTGCGAGACATTGGGCAGGGTGTGGGTCTCATTGAGGAATAGTAGGGTGTGTTGAACAAGTCGGAGCCAAGAAGACAGGACTTCTACTTGGGGGGAGTCAGGCAGCTGCCCTTTAAGGGACTGTCCGGCCTGTAGGATGCTGTTGGAGACCTGGACTTGGGCCTCTTGGGCCAGGTCATATTCCCAGGAGATGTAAATGGTCCCTGAAGGGGTTGAGCTCCAACTACTTAAGTATAGCTTTCCCACAACACCTGTAACCCATTGCTGGTCTCAGGGATCTCGGATTATGATGTGGAAGGCCCCCTTCTCCCCGATAAAGGAGCCACCCCTGTAGGCATCATTGACAACACAGTCTCTCCAGCGGCAACCCCCATAGGTGTCAACATCTTGATTACACCTGTCTGGGTCCTCTTGGTCATAAGCAAAACAGGCATAGGGTCAGCCACCATTGTATATTGACCGGATGTTACCCTGATCCCTGTCTGGCCTCTGACCAGGGGGCAATCCTGAGATCCTACCTGCTGGGTGACTTGTTTGCCATTCTGGTGGTAAGTTTCATGGACCTTGAACCTCCACACATAAGCAGGTAGGGGTTGGTGTAGGTTGCTCAGGGCCAGGAGGAGAAGGAGGAGAGGGTGGGTGGCTGAGGCGGACTTTAGTGGGTCCCAACACCTCACATTTACAGAAGTCATGCTGCACCGGAGTCCTCTTGAGCCTGGAGAGGTGGTGCCACGATGGGTCACCGAGCAGCTTGGCTGCGGTGGGTGTTGTAAGGATCACGATGTGAGCTCCCGTCCACCTAGGCTCCAAGGCTTGTGGATGTAGGTTCCCAGGGGAGGGGGATCAGTAAGGAGACGGTGGTTGAGCAAGAAGGGTCTCCCATATAGAAGTTCAAAAGGACTTAAGAAGGCAGGGCTCCTTGGTATAGCAGAATTTGGTCAGGGCCATGGGCAGGAGGTCTGGCCAGGAGCTGTGAATTTCTAGAGAGAGTTTAGTTAGATGGTCCAATTCATTGGAGTTGAATGGCTATGATGAGGGTTCGAGCCAGTGACAGACAAATCCAGCAGGATGTAGAAGAGGAGGGATTGATGTTGGAGAGCACATGGAAAGTTGTGTGATTGAGGGTGGGCATAGGAGTAGGTCCAGGGTTCATAAATAGAGAGTGACACTAGAGGATTTCCCATCCCAGACAGTAGAATTGATGACTTCCTCATCATACCATGTCCGTTTCACCTGAAAATATAAAAAACCTGAGCAAAATTGGAGGGTCCCTTGCCAGGTAAGAGCCTGTGAGGAATGATGGGTCATCCATCAGGTCCTGGATGGTGTCGCCGAATCTTCTTCAGGGATGGTGGGAGGCATTTGGTGAGTCTGAGAGAGGTAGGTATTGCAGTGAAAGTGAGAGGAAATGTTAGAATGTGCTGTTATCCAAGGGAAAAGAGAAAGGGACAGAGCAGTGGAAGCCAGGGATCTGGAGGTTGGAGAAAAGGCGGGGAGGGAGGGAGCAGGTCGTGCAGCCTGTTTCCAGGCCTCTAGCAGCTTGGATTATAAAACTGCTGCATTTTTTCCTTTGGGAAGGGTGGAGAGGGATGGGGCGAGAAGGCGCTGAGGTCAGAGTAGTTCTCAGTTAAGAAAAGGGGACAGTCGTGGAGGAGATAAGGAGATCAGGTGTTCACAGCGAGACTGAGGTAGGCCACAGAGGTAGGCGAGACTGAGGTCTGGGACAACAGGGCCCCATAAGGGGCCTCGTGGCAGTGGATGGTCGGCATCCCTGTAAAGGGGGACAGGAGCAGGGAGTCTGAAGGGCAGAGTGGCCACTAGGATGGTGAGAATATCTCGTCCTAAAAGGGGCACGGGGCATGCTATCATCAAGGAGGCAGGGAAGGGGACCAGTGGCCAGCGGGCAGGTGGATTTGCCATCAATACCCATGACCGAGATCTTGGAAGGATAAAGGGGCCCTAAAAAGGAGGGCAGGACAGAGAAGGTAGCCCCCATGTCGACCAGGAAGGTGACCTGTTGCCTTCAGTGCAGCCCTGGACTCGCGATGGTGGTGGGGGCCGTCGGGACTGGGCATCTTTAGTCTTCAGCCAGTCCCAGCATGGCCAGCGGTGGGTCATGACCTGGAAGGGTGGCCCCTCCACACTGGGGTGCAGAGGGCCTGCCACCTTTCCAGGGGAAGTCACTTTTCAAGTGGCAGCTTTGACCACACGCTGGGCGGGGCTTGGTTGGAGCCTGGGGCTGGGGGCACTGCATTGTCCAGTGGCCTTCATCTCTGCATTTGAAGCATTCTCCGGTGGCGTTCCTTTTGTTGCACCCCACTGCGCACAGCCCCCTTAGGGCCATGCGTGGCTGCCGTTGACCTCAGGGCCAAAACCAAGGCGTGTCTGCAGATCTACCTTCTGTGAAAGGCAGGCCTGCCATTCTGACTGTGCCTGCTCCTCACGGGCATTAAGAACCTTCAAGGCCCTTTTTCACTTGATCTCGGACCGGGGTATGAGGGAAGAGGCTATTTTGGAGCTAACGTTCTCAGGATTTGGGCTTTCAGGGATAGGGGAGAAGGAAGCTGCTGGTTAAGAGGGTCTGAAGAGAGCCCAGCTGCAACCTCTCGCAAAGGGAACTGGCCGGCCACCTGTGAATTAAAGTGTTGGCAGTCATGAGGGAGGAGATTCGGTGGAGCGCACAGAGGAAGGGGGGCAATTAGAATTTACAGAGGGTACTGCATGGGGTCCAGGTTACTAGGCAGGCCCGTAAGGGGAGGTGAGAGAGCTGGAGAGGTGGCCTGGGTGGGCGTGGGAGAGTTACCGGAATTCTTTGATGAACGATGAACGCAGTGGGGTTGGCAGAGAAAGACACCAGCTGCTTCTCAATTGTAGTTAAAAGTCACAACCTCCCAGGGGCGGGGCAAAGGGGAGGAGAGATAGAAGGAAGGTGGAGCCTACAGACGTGTGTGTGTGTGTGTGTGTGTGTGTGTGTGTGTGTGCGTGCGCGCGCGCGCCTGTGCTCACGGACTGACCCAGCCTAAGGACGAGGGCGCAGTGCACACAGTGGTAGCGTGCAGGAGCGTGGGGTTGTTGTCCAGGCCTTTTGAATTTTTGGCTTCCGTTGGGGCGGGTGGAAGAAGGGAGGCGGGGTCAGGAGGCTGCAGAGAAGGCGAGGCTGGAGGAGGGTCTGGCAGGGAGGAGGGGAGAGTGTGGATGGACAGGGGCACAGAAGCTGGTGGGAGAACAGGCGGCTTTTGCCAGGGGATGTTCCGGGTGGTCTCCAGTGTGGGGGGGGGGGGGGGTGGGAGGACGCTGAGACGATGGCAGTGCCGTCGCCACCACACACACACAGCACATGAACCCACCCCCCCACGCACCACAGACACCGCGGGCTCGGAGGCACGCAAGGCCGCTGGGCAGTGCAGGGACAGCCCAGGGGGAGGAGGAAGGACCAGGCGAGGAGAGACCGCAGAAGGAACTGTGGGGGGAAGAGATGGGGACACAGACTGGGTGGAGAGAGGGACTGAGAGAGAGAGACTTGGGCACATTTCCCAGTTCGCTGGCAGAAATTCCTGAGATCGGTGCGGATGGTAAAGTCAAGGTCCCGTTTTCAGACTGAGGCCATGCTACATTACAGAAATAGGACGCAGTTCCGGGGCAGGCATAGTGTTTAGCCAGATCGGTGAGCCGGCACCCTAGAGGTGTGCTCAGTCAGGTTTGGAATTTGGATTCCCCCTGTGCTTGATCCCGTGGCCTGTAGAGGGGCCAAAGGCTGGCGTCCCAGCAGTTTAACCCACGCTACGGAAGGACGATTGGGCCAGGAAATGTAGGGACGTCTCCACTACTTCCCTGGTCCGGAGGAGCCTTCCTGGAAGGGTCCGGAAAGAGGCAATCTCTGACTCTGCCGCGTTTTATGGACAGAGATGCTGGCGGGCAGGTGGCCACCTGGGACCGGCACAGGGGTGGAATGGGACTCAGCGCTGATGTTGCCAAACTGGGAAAAGTTGCTGAGCTGAAGAGATGAGGTCCTGATGGGTCCAGAGCTACAAGGAGGAAGAGGCAGGCACCCCAAGCTGCAGAGGGACGGCCAAATGAGGTGCTCACGCCACCCAGGTTTCAAGGCACCAAATGTTAGGTTAGGTGGCTCAGGAGGCAGCATAAGAAATAAAGATTCGAGTGAATCAGAAAAGAAAAGAGAAGGAAAGGTTTATTTCTGCATCCCCGGGAGACCCACGTACTCCAAAGACAGGGCACGTGGATTCACGCCAACAGGGAGGGGGGGGCGCTTTTTTATACTGCGGTTGGGTGAGGGGCGGGGACATGAGCTGAGGTATCTACTGAGGAAGTTTCAGCTGCAGGGGGTCAGCAAGGTATTCAGGAAGGAGTCAGTATCTGTGTGGGGGCCATCAGGGAGAAGCCAGTATCTGTCTGGCACGCTGACATGTGAGAAATTCCCAGGGAAGCCCATTGTCTCATCACATGTCTTCATGTATCTGATCCTGGGCTCTCTCTGACCTAACACTTCCATTTACAATTTTTTTCTTAATATCGACTTTTTTATTTTTCAGGTAAGTTCAGTGTAGGTGCATCTTAGTTAAATAATTTTACATAAAAAGTTATCTTAAAGACCATAGACATGGATTGACGAGAGAGGGGAAGAGCAATGTCAATAGTGTCGAAAACGATCTATTGAGGACTTGAAATGCCATTGCAGAAAATTTTTTCTGTTTAAAAAACTGCAACAGCGTTACTCTCCATGTTTTCATCCACATGCACTTGTGAATCTTTGTGCTCAGTGATGAATTTTGTTAAGTCTCATAATAGGAGTAGCCTGATGGATGAAAGTAGTAGCTTGTGCATATTTCTGAAGGTCACGAAACATAAACCTGATGTAAAATCTCTGTCATCTATGATGCAGCAGCAAAAGTCCCACTGAAAATATCAAACGAAGTAATAAAGTTTTCTGTCGGACTATCAGTGCACATGTATACATTAAAAAATAAATGTATTTTTCATCATCATATACTGTGTTTTTGTCGCTCAAATGAATTTTATGATTTCTTCAAGGTTCTTCACATATGTACACCTTAAGAGATATCAAGTAGGTGTAACATGTTCTCAAAAAATTAGGGTTGGCACGCAGAAGAATTCTGAGTCAGAGATTTTGCTGGTTGTGGCACCCACTCACAAAAAGGAGCCCACCCTTGGTATAGGTTATTCTGGTGCTCTGTCCCCCTAGCTCACCAGTTATTTATAATACATTTGACCTCCTATCCATAGAGGATCATTCACTTTCTCCCCTCTCAACAGGCCTTGGGGTTCTCAGAATATTTGGGTCCCTGAGCCAATTTCCACCCCCTCCCCCCATCCCCCACACACAAGCCTTTAAGATCATGCATAAATGTGTGCCCTGTCCTGGAATAGCAGGTTCTTCACTCTTAAAAGCTAGTGTAAAATTCACAGTAGGTTTTTGGTATTTTTTTTTAATTAAAAAAACTCCCAGCCCGGCCAGTGTTGCTCAGTTGATTCAATGTCGTCTCACCTACCAGGAGGTCCATGTTGAATTACTGCTCAGGGCACATGTCAGGGTAGTAGGGGAGCATGTTTCTTTCCCTTCCTCTTTCTGAAATCAATAAAAATAATAAAGAATCAAAAGTCTTTTGAAAAACAAACCACAACAAAAAACCCTTCCTAACTGTTGGACAGCTATCAAGGAGTTTCTGGAGATAAAGAAGAATGTGTGAGCAGTAACTGACCAATTCTTTCCTCCTCAGGACTTTATTTCAGGAAACATACTGGTGGGGCCACTGCTCCATTCACTATCCTGCATCAGCCTCTGTGAATCCCACTGTGGCTCATGTGTGTGCTCCTCCGCTCCCTCCAGCTCAGCCCAGCACCAAACCTACCTACTTCCTTCTGTGTCCAGCACAGATCCTTCGACGCGTGATTCCCAGTGAATGTCCTGGTTCCTCTACTCCTGCAAAGAGAGGAGAGTCATTACTACATCACATTAAGTCAGTGAGAGTTAAATGCCTGAGTGAGTGAAAGAAATTCTGAGTGAACAAGATTGACCTCAATGACCACAGATAACTGCTGGTGGCTTAGCAATATGAGATGCAGAATGGTGCCAACCACACACAGGACAACAGCACAGCGTCCCCCAGTAAAGCAGTGGGGCTGGGAAACAGGCCAGCATGTTTTGTGGCAGAAGAAAGCAAGGGAAAGGCAGAATTCATATTTATGTGTCTGTTTCTAGGAGGGCTTTTTCTGGAGAAAGCAGCCACCTTGGCTAAGGGATACGTTTAGACCTCTCAATGCCACATACAAGCAAAACATGGCACAGACGCTACATGACAAGGATTGTCTAATGAGGATGAGATTTTCTATAAGAATAAAGGGTAAATGGGGACAATTTGGAGTTCTTATCTGAAATGGTTAGGTGGGGTTCTAGGCAGAGTGCAAGGGCCTCCAGTTCCTATGTGGTTATTTGGTTTGCGGATGCTGTTCTCTTGGTGCCTGCCCAAGTGACCTCCCAAAGTTCCTTACTGAGAATGAAAGCAAGTGTTTTTCTCTGTGTTGTCCAGTGAGCCAGCCAATACATAGTGTGTTTAAGGCACAGCTTGGGAATGGGGATCAGTGAGTGTGGGGAATCCAGGAGGTGAGGAACAACAAATGGGATCGTCCTGGAGACTCATTTTCTGTCCCCTTTCAGTAGTTCACCAGATCGCTAGCTCAGCAGGTACCAGCAAGTAATGGAAAAATAGTCCCCTTTTCCAATGAGATAATTTCTTTCATCCAACAGCTTTCATGGTGGTGGTATAGATGTTCCTGCCTCACCTTTCCTATAAGCGTGATGCATTCCATGCAGGCTCCCTCTCCACAGGACCTGTAGCCATGGGACACATGGTCCTACTAAGTCTGGCCTAATCCCCTTCTATGGAAGCTTGGGGATTGAGTAAATTCTGTTACATTCTTTTAAATTTTTTAAAAGATTTTCTTTAAATGTGAGAGAGAACAGAAAGAAGGAGAGAGGAACATCAATATGAGACCAAAACATCCCTTGCATGCCCTCTCTCGGGAATGGAGCCTCCAACCCAGGCGTGTGCCCTGACCATGAATCTAACTGACAACTTTGGGGTGTACAGGCGAACATACAAGCCTCAGAGCCATTCTGGCCAGGGCTATGTTATTCTGATTGGAAGTGTCCCCCCAAAACAACCAAACACTATATTGACACATGTGTCCTCTTTACATGCTGGCTTCAAGGAATTTTATACCCACAATAATCTATAGGTTGTTAGCATGGCTGATATACACAGGAAGACTTGGAGCCTGGAGTCAAGTTCGCAACCATTACAAGGGCATCATTTGTTAACATATGAACAAGCTCAAAGGGTCTCAAGTCTGTCTCACTGAACCCCTGTATCACAGTGTATTGGGCGTTAATTTCTCCACATATGAACCTGTCTATATTTTTTTTTTTTTTTCTTTTTTTTTTTTTATTTTTTTTTATTTTTTTTTTCGCTTAAAGTATTACAAAGGGTATTACATCAGTATCCTTTCCCCCCCCCCCCCTTGACAAACCCCTACCCTCCCTTACCCCCCAGTGTCTTATGTCCATTAGTTATGCTTATATGCATGCATACAAGTCCTTCGGTTGATCTCTTACTCCCCTCCCTCCTGTCCCCCAACTCTCTCTGGCCTTCCCACTGCAGTTTGACAATCAGTTTGAGGCAGCTCTGCCTCTGTATCTATTATTGTTCAAAAGTTTGTAATGGTCTTTATTATCCATGAATGAGTGAGATCATGTGGTATTTTTCCTTCATTGACTGGCTTGTTTCACTTAGCATAATGCTCTCCAGTTCCATCCATGATGTTGCAAATGGTAGGAGTTCCTTCTTTTTAACAGCAGCATAGTATTCCATCGTGTAGATGTACCACAGTTTTCTAATCCATTCATCTACTGATGGGCACTTAGGCTGTTTCCAGATCTTAGCTATGGTGAATTGTGCTGCTATGAACATCTGGGTGCATATATCCTTTCTGATTGGTGTTTCTGGTTTCTTGGGATATATTCCTAGGAGTGGGATCACAGGGTCAAATGGGAGTTCCATTTCCAATTTTTTGAGGAACCTCCATACTGCCTTCCATAGTGGCTGCACCAGTCTGCATTCCCACCAGCAGTGCACAAGTGTTCCTTTTTCTCCACATCCTCTCCAGCACTTGTCGTTTGTTGATTTGTTGATGATGGCCATTCTGACAGGTGTGAGATGGTACCTCATTGTTGTTTTGATTTGCATCTCTCGGATGATTAGTGACTTTGAGCATGTTTTCATATGTCTCTTGGCTTTCTGAATGTCCTCTTTTGAAAGGTGTCTATTTAGATCCTTTGCCCATTTTTTGATTGGATTGTTTATCTTCTTTTTGTTAAGTTGTATGAGTTCCCTATAAATTTTGGAGATTAAGCCCTTATCAGATATGACGTTGGCAAATATGTTTTCCCACGAGGTGGGTTTTCTTGTTGTTTTGTTGATGGTTTCTTTTGCTGTGCAGAAGCTTTTTATTTTGATGTAGTCCCATTTGTTCAGTTTCTCTTTAGTTTCAACTGCCCTAGGAGCTGTATCAGTGAAGAAATTGTTTTGGCATATGTCTGAGATTTTGTTGCCTTTGTATTCTTCTAGAATTTTTATGGTTTCCTGTCGTACATTTAAGTCCTTTATCCATTTTGAGTTTATTCTTGTGTATGGTGTAAGTTGGTGGTCTAGTTTCATTTTCTTGCATATGTCTGTCCAATTTTCCCAACACCATTTATTGAAGAGACTATCTTGGCTCCATTGTATGTTCATGCCTCCTTTGTCAAAAATTAATTGAGCATATTGGTTCGGGCTAATTTCTGGACTCTCTATTCTATTCCACTGATCTATATGCCTGTTCTTGTGCCAGTACCAGGCAGTTTTGAGAACAGTGGCTTTGTAATACAGCTTGGTATCTGGCATTGAGATCCCACCTACTTTGTTCTTTCTCAGGATCGTTGCAGCTATTCTGGGTCTTTTTTTATTCCAGATGAATTTTTGGAGAGTTCGTTCTAGATCTGTGAAGAAGGCCATTGGTATTTTAATGGGAAGTGCGTTGAATGTATAGATTGCTTTGGGTAGTATGGACATTTTAATGATGTTGATTCTACCAATCCAAGAACATGGTATGTTCTTCCATCTGTTTATGTCTTCCTCTATCTCTTTTTTCAACGTCCTGTAGTTTTCTGAGTAGAGGTTTTTAACCTCTTTAGTTAAGTTTATTCCTAGGTATCTTAATTTTTTTGGTGCGATGGTAAATGGGATTGTTTTTCTGATCTCCCTTTCTGAAAGTTCACTATTGGTGTATAGAAATGCCTCAGATTTCTTGGGGTTAATTTTGTATCCTGCTACATTGCCAAATTCATGTATTAAGTCTAGTAGCTTTTTGATGGAGTCTCTAGGGTTTTGTATGTATAATATCATGTCATCTGCAAATAAGGACAGTTTTACTTCCTCTTTTCCAATTTGGATGCCTTTTATTCCTTCTTCTTGCCGAATTGCAATGGCTAATACTTCCAGTACTATGTTGAACAGGAGTGGTGAGAGTGGGCATCCCTGTCTTGTTCCTGTTCTTAGGGGAAATGGTGTTAGTTTTTGTCCATTGAGTATGATGTTGGCTGTGGGCCTGTCATATATGGCTTTTATTATGTTGAGGTATGATCCTTCTATTCCCACCTTTCTGAGAGTTTTTATCAAAAATGGGTGTTGGATTTTGTCGAATGCTTTTTCTGCATCAATTGATATGACCATGTGGTTTTTTTCTTTCAATTTGTTTATGTGATGTATCACATTTATTGATTTACGGATGTTGTACCATCCTTGCATCTCTGGGATGAATCCTACTTGGTCATGGTGTATGATCCTTCTGATGTACTGCTGGATCCGATTTGCTAAGATTTTGTTGAGGATTTTGGCATCTATGTTCATGAGGGATATTGGCCTGTAATTCTCTTTCATTGTGATGTCTTTACCTGGTTTTGGTATTAGGGTGATGCTGGCTTCATAGAATGAGCTTGGAAGCGTTCCTTCCTCTTGAATTTTTTGTAGTAGTCTGAGGAGGGTAGGTTTTAGTTCTTCCTTGAATGTTTGGTAGAACTCCCCTGTGAAGCCGTCTGGCCCTGGGCTTTTGTTTGCTGGAAGCTTTCTGATGACTGCTTCAATTTCTTCCATAGTTATTGGCCTATTGAGGTTTTTAGATTCTTCCTGATTGAGTTTTGGAATGTTGTATTTTTCTAGGAATTTGTCCATTTCCTCCAGGTTGTCCAGTTTGTTGGAGTAGAGTTGCTCGTAGTATTGTTTAACAATCATTTGTATTTCTGTGGGGTCTGTTGTTATTTCGCCTCTATCATTTCTGATTTGGTTTATTTGGGACCTCTCTCTTTGCTTCTTGGTGAGCCTGGCTAGGGGTTTGTCAATCTTGTTTATCCTTTCAAAGAACCAGCTCTTGGTTTCATTGATTTTCTGTATTGTTTTTTTGGTCTCTATTTCATTGATTTCTGCTCTAATCTTTATTATCTCCTTCCTTCTGCTCACTCTGGGGTTTTCTTGTTGCTCTCTTTCTAATTCTTTGAGTTGTAGAGTTAGATGATTGACTACCATTTTTTCTTGTTTTTTGAGATAGGCCTGTAGAGCTATAAACTTTCCTCTCAGGACTGCTTTCATTGTGTCCCAGAGGTTTTGGATTGTTGTGTTTTCATTGTCATTAGTGTCCAGGATGTTTTTAATTTCTTCTTTGATGTCATCGGTAACCCAATCAATATTTAATAACATGCTATTCAGCTTCCAAGTGTTTGAGTATTTTGGGTTGGTTTTATTGTAGTTTATTTCTAACATTATGCCATCGTGGTCTGAGAAGAAGCTTTTTATGATTTCAATCTTCTTGAATTTGTGGAGACTTTGCTTGTGACCCAATATGTGGTCTATTTTTGAATATGTCCCATGAGCACCTGAGAGGAATGTATATTCCGCAGCTGTGGGGTGAAGTGTTCTGAAGATGTCAATTAAGTCCATCTGATCTAGTGAGTCATTTAGGATTGCTGTTTCTTTGCTGAGTTTTTGTCTAGTGGATTTATCCAGTGATGTCAGTGGTGTATTAAAGTCCCCTACTATGATTGTATTGTTGTCGATCTCTCCCCTGATATCTTCCATAAGTTTTCTTATGTATGTGGGTGCTCCTGCATTGGGTGCATATATGTTTACCAGGGTTATATCTTCTTGTTGTATTGATCCCTTTAGTATTATGAAGTGGCCTTCCTTATCTCTGGTTATGGCCTTCACTTTGAGATGTATTTTGTCAGATATAAGTATTGCTACCCCAGCTTTCTTTTCCTTTCCATTTGCGTGAAAGATATTTTTCCATCCCTTCACTTTCAGTCTGTGTGAGTCCCTTCTAATGAGGTGGGTCTCTTGTAGACAGCAGATGTATGGGTCATGTTTTTTTATCCATTCAGCCACTCGATGTCTTTTGGTTGGAGCATTTAGTCCATTTACATTTAAAGTTATTATTGAAAGGTATTTGTTTGTAGCCATTTCTTTTTTGTGTGTGTGTATGTGGCTGTTTTCTTTCTGAGCTTGATATTTCTTCTTTTTACACCAGTCCCTTTAGCATTTCTTGCATGGCTGGCTTGGTGGTGATAAACTCCCTTAGCCCTTTTTTGTCTGTGAAGCTTCTTATTTCCCCTTCAATTTTGAATGATAGCCTTGCTGGATAGAGTATTCTTGGATTCAGTCCTTTGCTTTGCATCACTTTGTAGATTTCCGTCCATTCTTTTCTGGCCTGATGTGTTTCTGTTGAGAAATCATTTGATAATCTAATGGGAGATCCCTTGTATGTTACTTTCCGTCTCTCTCTTGCAGCCTGTAAGATTCTCTCTTTATCCTGAACATTTGCCATGGTAATTATGATGTGTCTTGGTGTGGGTCTTTTCGGGTTCACCTTGTTTGGAACTCTCTGGGCTTGTGTGACTTTTTTCTTCCCCACCTCAGGGAAGTTTTCTGATATTATTTCTTCGAATAGGTTTTCTAATCCATGTTCGTCTTTCTGTTGTTCTGGCACCCCTATTATTCGTATGTTGTTTCGTTTCATGTTGTCCCAAAGCTCCCTTAGGCTCTCCTCCTGTCTTTTAATTTTTTTCTCCATTTGCCGTACAGTTTGAGTGTGTTTTGCTTCCTTGTCTTCTAATTCACTAATTCGGTCCTCCGCTTCTCCCAGTCTACTGTTGATACTTTCAATGGAGTTTTTTATTGAAGCTATGTCACTCTTCATTTCTTCTTGGGACTTACTTAAGTTGTTGATTTTTTCATCTGTTTCTTCTAGCTTCTTGCATAAGTAGTTGAGTTTTTCATCTGTTTCTTCTTGCTTCTTGAACATGTGGTGCATGTACTCTAGGAACCTTATTCTGAATTCTTTTTCCGTCATGTTGCATATCTCTGTCTCACTTAGCTGCTTTTCTGGGGAGTCCTCCTTTTCTTTCCTTTGGGGGTTTCTTTGCCTACCCATGTTTGATCTCGCTGACATATGTAGATGTTGAGATGTTCAGTGGCTGCTCCCTGGGTGGCAGGGGCTCCTTGGGTTGTGGTTGCTGCTCAGATGGTTGCGGTAGCAGCTGCTTTCCAGTTGGCAGCAGCTCCTCTGGTGGGTGTTGTTCACAGCTGTGTTGGCTCTTCTGGCTGGTAGGGGGAGGCTTCAAGTACAGTTGCTGTTCCACAGACAGAGGGTGTGGTGATCAGGAGGCTGTGGTGATCAGGAGGCTGCGGTGCTCAGGGGGCTGCTGTTGCTTGGATCTGCGGTCTGGGAAACGCTCCTCTCTTATGGGCACTGCATGGTCTGATCAGTTCCTCAGGATGCCCCCTTTAGTCTCAGTTCTCCGCAATCACAAAATCCAAATCTCAAATCTCCTGGCGCCAGCAAACCCGCGGAACTCCTTACCCTGGTCAGGGTCTGTGTCTGTCCCAAGAGACGCGGCTGTCTGCCATGCGGTCTCCCTCCGACCCTCTGGGCTCAGGTCTGGCAAACTTTCCTGCCCAGATCCCTGGTTTTTAACCTTTCCAGGGGAGGTCTGCCCTTCCAGGCTGCAAGCCGTCTCACCAGCTGAGTAAATTTGCCAATTCGGGGTGGGTGTTATTAGTTTCAGCTGCTTACTCCGTTTGCTCCGGGACAAGACCTGGGACGCGTCTGCCTATATCGCCGCCATCTTCCCGCAATCCATATGAACCTGTCTATATTTTAATATGGATTTGCGTGTATATACATAAACTTGGAAAGACACACAAAGACTGGTGATGTTAGGTGTTTTTGCTGAAGAAATTGGTTGGCTGTTGGACAGAAGTGGAAGAGTGACTTCTGTACTCTTTGCATTTTTCTTATTTAAAAATTGTGGTAAAATGCCCATACTATAATAGTGACCATCTTAACCCTTTCAAAAACTATATTTTTATTGATTTCAGAGAGGAATGGAGAGGGAGAGATAGAAACATCAATGAAGTGAGAATCAGTGATTGGCTGCCTCCTGCACACCCCCTAGTGGGGATTGAGCCCACAACCCAGGCATGTGTCCTGACTGAACATTGAACTGTAACCTTCTGATTCATAGATTGACTTTCAACTACTGAGCCACACTGACCCAGCCCATCTTAAAAATCTTTTAGTGTACACGTCTGTGACATTAGGTACATTCACAGTGTTGTGCAATGATCACCACCATCCATCCCCAGAACATTTTCATCTTACAAAACTGAAACTCTACCGATGCCTGCTCTCCAGCCCCTGGCAACCACCACTCTCCTTTCTAGTCCTGTGAATTCGACCACTCTGACACCTTATACAAATGGGATCTTACGGTATTTGCCTTTTTGTCGTTGACTTTCTTCACATAGCATAGTGTCCTCCAAGTTCATATTGTAACAAGTGGGAGCACTGAATAATATTCCAGTGTATATAGCATATTTTGTTTATCCTGTCCTCCCTTGTTACCTTTGCTTCTACCTTTTTGCTATTGTGAAGAATGTTGCTATGAATATACTTTTTTTTAATTTGAGAGAGAGGGGAAAGGAGAAGGAGAGAGAGAGAAACATAGATGTGAGAGGAGAACATGGGTCGCATGCCCACTACCGGGGATCAAGCTTGCAACCCAGGTATATCCTCTGACCAGAAATCAAACCAACCACCTTCAGGTGCATGGTAGGACACCCAAGTCACAGAGCTACACCAGCCTGGGCTCTGTTGTTATTCTGATGGTTATTTCCCCCCAAAAAACAACAAAACAGTATATTGACACATTTGTCTTCTTTACATGCTGGGTTCAAGGAATTTTGTGCCCACAAACATCTATAGGTAGTTAGTGGGGCTAATATTATACAGAGGAAGACTTGGAGCTTGGACTCAAGTCCCCAACCATTACAAGGGCATCATTGGTTAATATTTGAGCTCAGAGAGTCTGAAGTCCGTCTCACTGAACCCCTGTATCACAGTGTATTAGGCCTCAGTTCCTCCTCATATGCACCTGTCTACATGTATGTATGGATTTGCTTGTATAGACATTGATTCTGGAAAGATACACAAAGACTGGTGATGTTAGGTGTTTTGGGTGAAGGAATTGGATGGATGTTAAGACAGAAGTGGAAGGGTGACTTCTGTACTTTTTATGTTTTTACTAGAGGCCCAATGCATGAAAATTGTGGTAAAATGCACATACCCTAAAATTTACCATCTTAACCTTTTAAAAATATATTTTTATTGATTTCAGAGAGGAGTGGAGAGGAAGAGAGAGAGAGAGAGAGAGAGAGAGAGAGAGAGAGAAGAGGAAACATCAGTGAGAAAGAATCCTGATCGGCTGCCTCCTGCACACCTCCTACTTGGGATTGAACCTAGGTATGTGCCCTGACTGGTAACAAAAGGTATTTGCTACAAAGCTGGAGCACATTCTGGGGAAATAGCCTAGAGACTTCAGAAACAAAAGGATCTAACATAGATTCTTTAGTTGCTTGTGTTGCTATGTAGCAAAATCTTTCATTTCTGCAAATTTAGCAGGGTATGGAATGTAAATATATAAAACTGTATGGGGTTTTTCCAGGCTAATATGCAAACTGTCTCCTCCAGAGTTCGACTGGGAGACCGTAAGTTCGATGGCTCAGTATGATGTGCGCTACAACCAGGGGGCAGCATGGAAGGAAGGAAGGTCCCACCTGGCAGCCAGGGGAGGGAGGCCCTCCCCACCCACCCCGCCCCCCTGCAACTCTCCCCCCCTTCTTCCCTTCTCCCCCTTCCCCCCAGCATCTGCTAGGCAGCCTACCCATGCATGACTTTCATGTACTGGGCCTCTAGTATAAATAAATAAATAGTATGTCTCCAAATTAATATTAAAAGGCAAATACTCATAACAGCAACAGGGAGGCATCAGTCTGGACAGCATGCACATTTCCCTCTAGAGCAGTGATTCTCTACCTTCCTAATGCCGAAACCCTTTAATACAGTTCCTCATGTTGTGGTGACCCCCAATCATAAAATTATTTTCGTTGCTACTTCCTAACTGTAATTTTGCTAAGGTTATGAATCATAATGTAAATATCTGATATGCAGGATGTATTTTCATTGCATAGTGATTAATCACAAAACAAGATGTAATTACATATGTGTTTTCCGATGGTCTTAGGTGACCCCTGTGAAAGGGTCCTTCAACCCCCAGTTTGAGAACCGCTGCTTTAGTGCATCAGTGAGGCTCATTCAGTTCTAGGCTCCTGGGAGGTGCAGCTCAGGTGACCACGCTGCTCCAGGCCTGTGGTACCTGTTGCTTGTCAACCATGGGTTCCAGCAGTCACCTAGAAAATTGGAGGATAGGACTTAGGGCTTCAAGACGGTCCAGAGTGAGGCCCCAGCAATTCCCTAGGGCCTCATTCCTGCCCGCACCAGGCGGCCAGCTTCAACTTGAATGGACACTGGGACAGGACACCCAGGCAGCGCTGGCCCCGCCCCCTCCCACCTGCCAGTCCACCCAGGCAGCGCTGGCCCCGCCCCTCCCACCTGCCAGTCCACCCAGGCAGCGCTGGCCCCGCCCCCTCCCACCTGCCAGTCCACCCAGGCAGCGCTGGCCCCGCCCCCACCCACGTGAGGACCCATCTAGGGTTCCGCTCTCCTGGTGGCACTTCCGCTCCCCTGGCGGCGCTTCCCCGGCAGGACCAGGTGGCTGAGGTGGGGGCCTAGATGATTTGGGGCGGGGGGGCGGCGGGGGCAGCAGTAACCCCAGGTAGCAGCCGCCAGCTCCTCCCCCACCTCTCCCGACCCGACCCCCAGCGCCTGGGGCCATAAGGGGCTCCCTGGCTCAGACCCAATGCTGTGTGGTGTACGTTGACCACGAAGGAGAAGAGGACAACGAAGCCGGGAAGCAGAGGAGGCCCTGGATTCCGAGGACGCCAAGGAAGAGGACAGCGCAGCCAGTGGCTGCAGGGAAAGCGGCTAAAGGAGGCACAGCGCCTACAGCTACCCACCCAGTCCATGGCTGCGGGCTCCTGCCCGCCTCCTCTGCCCTCACCCGAGCTCTCCCAAACCCGAACCCCAACCTCCACTCCCCTGACTGAGGGGAAATGACAGGGCACATCGAGTGACACTCACACACAACAGAAACACACACAGCACAACAGAACAGCACACCTACATCTACTCTCTCTTACTGGCTTCCTTTACTCAGATGATTACTTTAAGACTAGAGGCCTCATGCACGAAATGTGTGCACTGGAGTGGGGTCTCTCAGCCCAGCTCTCGGGGGAAGCCCAACTGATGGCTCCCTGTAGGAAGCGGGCCTAAGCCAGCACTCAGACATCCTTAGCACTGCTTTGGATGCAGATGAGGCTGCAGCCACCACCATTGCACTCACCAGCCATGAGCCCAGCTTCTGGCTGAGAGGCGCTCCCCCTGTGCCACCAACTGACCACCAGGGGCCAGTTCCTGTGTTTAGCGTCTACCCTCTGGTGGTCAGTGTGCATCATAGTCACCAGTCATTTCGTCATTCAGTCGTTTTGCATATTAGCCTTTTATTATGCAGGATTAGTCCATCTTGTTTTGCATATCAATAATTCATTTTTATTGCTGAATAGTATTCCATTAATAATGGATATATCAGTATATTTCAACACTGATGGCTATTTGAGTTGTTCCAATTTTTGACTTACAAAGAAAGCTATTATGAATATTTATGTACAAGTCTGTTTATGGAAATATACTTCTATTTCTCTTGGTAAATACCTGAAAGTGGAATGGCTGGGTCATACAGTAGGTGTCTGTTTAACCTTAAAAAAAACTATTTTCCAAGTAACTCCTTTGTCACTAATATAATTCTGTATGTTTCCATTTATAGTATCTTACCTAACCATTTGGCCTGCTGCCTCTGCCAATTTAAAAATCATATTGAGGTCTTGCCAAGACAGTGAAACTGCATTGTGAGTCTGAATGTGTGACCAACACACCTTGTGATGAGTCTGAAATGCCCGATGATAGACTTTTTTTTTTTTTTATTTTATGTTTTCACTAGAGGCCCTGTGCACAAAATTGTGCACGGGCAGGGAGTCCCTCAGCTTGGCGTGCACCCTCTCCAATCCAGGACATCCCTCTTGCAATCCGGGACCACTGGCTCCTAACTGATCAAGTGCCTGCCTGCCCGATTGCTCCTACCCATTCTACCTGCCGTCCTGATCGCCCCTAACTGCCCTTCCCTGCTGGCCTGATTACTCCTAACTGCCTTTGCCTCATTCCCTGCCACCCTGGCTTTTTCTGGAAGATGTCCGGTCTGATTAGCATATTACCCTTTTATTAGTATAATTTCTTTATTTGCAATCAATGACGATACATTTTAAGCAAATAAAGTAACTGTATTATTTCTATTCATTTATTCAGAGTTCAACTCTAAATTATTAAGAACTACTCCTTGCTAAGAGTCTGATGAAGGGAAGGGTATTTCTATTAATGGGCACATCCTGTGTGTTGTGCTCTCTGCCGGGTGCTTTGCTTCCAAAAGAGAAATTGTTCATTAGTGTGTCACAGTTTGTAAACTCTTTTGTATGCATTAGGTTTCAATTGCCCTTTGCAGAGTAGACAGATGAAGATACATTTTTATTTTGTTTGTTTTTGCAAGTTTATGAAAAGAGTACAAATGATGCTGTTTTATGTAAGTTTTATTTGGAACCTGAGAGTTTTTGGATCCATCACCAGAAGCTGCTACCCAGCCCTTCTATGGCATGGGAGGGCTCTTTCTTTTTAGACTGTGCACCTCTGAACTTGCTCTGAAGCACAAGGTTTTCTATCCACCAAACAGTCGTGTGCTTTTAAGTATTTTTCTATACATTAGGTTTATTGGCAGCTACTTGATAACTTCCCAAATGTGTTTTCATGCCCAGATAGCTTAAATACAGGTTTCCATCGTGACCTGGGGCACATCAGAAATAATACTGCTGTGCTACTTACATGAAGTCAGTTTAGCTTCTTTTTCAAAACAATGTTTTGACCAATTATATTACTCCCTTCTGCCCCAACAGTGGGCAGAATAGGCATTTTAATCTGCTTTTAAGGTGAGTAAAAACAAGATCAGAAAGGGCTAAGAGCTGTCACCTAGAGCCCAGGTCTCCAGCTCCCAGTTTTGGACTTTCCACAAGACCATCCATGCTCCTCTTTCCCCGAACGTTACCCCCTTCTCTGACCCTTATCATCACCAGCAACACTTTCAATTCTTCTGGAAAATAAACCCAGCTGCTCAATGGTACACTTGACCTTCACACAGTCAGAATCTTTAGATGGTTCCCTAAGTAAAGCTGAAAATATAAGAAATTACATGAAATGATAGCAAAGTAGGCAACTGACAAAAGTTGTTTCTCCCGTTCTGTATTTTAGGACCCCAAAAATTATTTCATAGATCTATTGAACACTAGAGGTTCAGTGCATGAAATTTGCACATGAGGGATCCCCTCAGCCCAGCCTGCACCCTCTCCAATCCGGGACCACTTGGAGGATGTCTGACTCACAATATGGGACCACTGACTCCTAACTCCTCATCTGCCTGCCTGCCTGCCTGCCTGATCAGCCCTAACTGCCCCCCCTGCTGGCCAAGTCACCCACAACTGCCCCTCCTGCCAGCCTAGTTGCCCCCAACTGCTCTTCCCCTGCCAGCCTGGTTGCCCCTAACTGCCGCTGTGCTGGCCTGGTCACCACTTACTGCCCCCCACCCCCCCGCCCCCCCCCCTTGTGCCGGCCTGGTTGCCCACAACTGCCCCCCCCCCCCCCACCACTGTGGGTCTCGTTGCCCCATGCACCATGCTGCTTGGTTGTTTTGTCACCCCGCACTAACTCCCTGTGGGCCTGGTCACCGCATGCAGCCTGCTGCTCGATCATTTGGTTGCCCCTCACTAATCCCCCTGCCAGCCTAGTTGCCTCACACAGGCTGTTTGGTCGCCTGTTCAGTTGCGATGGTTGCTTAGGCTTTTATATATATAGGAGATTCTACAGTGGTACACAACCTGGCAAGTCTCTTAACATACATCCCGAGTACCTGCCTAAATCTTAAGCACAGAGTGAGGGTAGACATATTGTTTTTTCTGTATAGAGCCATCTGTTATGGGGCTGGCATATGTGAAGGCAGGGCCCAAGTGAGGAATAGGTGAGTTAGTGCAAGAAGGGTGGGTCCAGAAGAGGACGTGTTAGCCGTGGGTGTTAATCGTGGTCATCTGTGATGGTAGCAAGGACACAAGCATCCTGAAGAGTGGAGAGAGGAAGGCTCAGGCCCCCTCTGCATCTGAAGCAGGACAGGATGGATGCGTGAATGTGAGTTCACAGTAGATCTGCAGAGTGTCTAACTGAGTGGGTCTTCCAGCCCTGGCTTTCCTCCAGTAACTGGCTGTTGGCCCTTGGGGACCAATGGTATAGTCCTAAATATAGTCACCATATGTCATGCTAGGGAATGTTCTAAGTAACCACTTTAAAAAAAGAGACAGTTTCTCCTTTTGTTGTGTCAACAATCATAGATGTAAGTTGGGGTTTATTTTTCTCCTCTCCAAATGGCACTCAAATATTTGCTGAGTCCCTATATATTGGACTGGGATGTAGGCTCTGGACTGACAAATAGCTGTCCCGTGAGTCTTTCAATATCAGATGTGATTTCTTCTTTTTTGACAGATGAAGAACTCCTATTAGAAGGAACTGTCATCAAAGCATTACAAGGCCGACAGAACACCAGCACTGAGCTGACCATTGAGTCAGAGAGGGCATCCTCTATCAAAAATAGCTACACTTCCTCATTTCTTATGAGTGAGCTGCTAGACTCTAATAAATTCCTGAATGAATCTCCAGAGTGAACCCCATCCTCAGGCATATTAATAAAGCACTAGTGGCTCAGTGCATGAAATTCGTGTGTGTGTGTGGGGGGGGGAGGGGTTGTCCCTCAGCCTGGCATGCATCCTCTCCAATCTGGGACACCTCGGGGGATGTCGGACATACCTCTCACGATCCGGGACCACTGGTTCCTAACCACTCACCTGCCTGCCTGCCTGATTGCCTCTAACCGCTTCTGCCTGCCCGCCTGATCGCACCCTAACCGCTCCCCTGCCAGCCCAATTGATGTCTAACTGCTGCCCTGACAGCCTGATCGCCCCCAGCTGCCCTCCCCTGCCGGCCCAATCGCCCCCAGCTGCCCTCTGCTATAGCGACCCGCCTCCTCCACTGGGATCCGCCTACTTTACTTGAGGTGGCGGAGATGCCCATACTGGCCTCTTCCGCACCATGTGGAGCAATGGGACCCCTAGGCCTCACCACATGGAGCGGCCACTGGGCACCGCCTGCGTGGTGCATGTGGCCATCTTGTGGTGGCCATCTTGTGATGATGTCGCATGCAAGGTCGTGAGGACCACCTAGGCCAGGGGTGGGCAACCCCTGACACGGATGCCATGTTTGGCTGAACCATATGTTTGGCAGCAAGAAACGCAAGAAGGGGGAGTGGAAGTCTCAGGAGGAGGAATTGTTCCTAAAAACGTAAGTAATTGGGAACACTTAGAGTTCTTATCTAAAATGAGGAAATAATGAATAGTTATAATGAGTTATAATAATGAGTAACTTTTGCTGGCACCTGAGACCCTCTGTTATAAGCTTCCATTTACAATTTTTTTCTTAATATCGACTTTTTTACTTTTCAGATAAATTCAGTGTGGGTACATCTTAGATAAATAAATAACTTTACATAACAAGTTATCATAAAGACCATAGACATGGATTGACAAGAGAGGGGGAGAGCAATTTCTATGCCTCTGCCTTAACTGTCTCTTCCTTCCTAGATCCGACTAGTGTTTTGGTTTCATCCACATACACTTGTGAATCTTTCTTCTCAGTGATGAATTTTGTTAAGTCTCATAATAGGAGTAGCCTGACGGATGAAAGTAGTAGCTTGTGCATATCTCTGAAGGTCACAAAATATAAACCTGATGTAATTTCTCTGTCATCAGTGATGCAGCAGCAAAAGTCCCACTGATAATATCAAATGGAGTCATAAAGTTTTCTGTTGGACTTGCAGTGTACATGTATACATTAAAAAATAAATGTATTTTTCATCATCATATACTGTGTTTTTGTCGCTCAAATGAATTTTATTATTTCTTCAAATTTCTTTTTATTAAAATATATTGATTTTTTACAGGGAGGAAGGGAGAGGGATAGAGAGTTAGAAACATCGATGAGTGAGAAACCTTGATCAGCTGCCTCCTGCACACCCCCCACTGGGGATGTGCCTGCAACCGAGGCACATGCCCTTGACCAGAATCGAACCCGGGACCCTTTGGTCCACAGGCCATCGCTCTAGCCACTGAGCCAAATCGGTCAGGTCTCTTCAAGTTTCTTCACATATGTACACCTTAAGAGATATCAAGTAGGCCTAACATGTTCTCAAAAAATTAGGGTTGGCACGCAGAAGAATTTTGAGTCAGAGATTTTGCTGGTTTGGGCATGCACTCACAAAAAGGCTGCCCACCCTTGACCTAGGCTTTTATTAGTATAGTTAATAAAGCATGTATTTGAAATGTATCAATTCATAGCTAACTCTAGCCTTGAGGTAAGGAATTATAGTGTAAATAGTCAAGTATTTATATGCAAATAACAAGGGCCATAGGCAAGACAAACAGGGCTGAAGCTGGAATCCCTGGGGAAGACATTACTTCCTCAAGCAGCAGTGTGGTCCAACCAGGTGAAGAGGTCTTCTCTCCCTTGTTTCCCCAAGACACTCAGTCCCTGAGAACTGGCAGACACCTCCTCCCCCAGGGGTATAGGCTACTCAGGTGCTCTGTCCCCCTGGCTCACCAGTTATTTATAACATATTTAACCTATCTGTACCGGATCATTCACTTTCGCCCCTCTCAACAGATCTTGGGGTTGTCAGAATATTTGGGTCCCTGAGCCTATTTGCCCCCCAAGCTTTTAAGATCATACACAAATGTGTGCCCTGTCCTGGTGTAGCAGGATCTTCACCCTTAAAAGCTAGTGTAAAATTCTCAGTAGGTTTTGGTATTTTTTTTAAATTAAACTCCCAGCCCAGCTGGTGTGGCTCAGTTGATTCAATGTTGTATCGTTTACCAGGAGTCCATGGTTGGATTACTGGTCAGGGCACATGTCAGGGTAGTAGGGGAGCATGTTTCTTTCCCTTCTTCTCTCTGAAATCAATAAAAATAATAAAGAATCAAAAGTCTTTTGAAAAACAAACCACAACAGAAACCCCTCTAACCTGTTGGATAGCTACCAGGGAATTGCTGAAGATACAGGGTAAAGAAAAATGTGTGAGCAGTAACCATCCAACTTCCTTCTGTATCCAACACAGATCCTTGGCTGCATGACACCAAGTGATAATGGTTCCTCCACTCTTGCAAAGAGAGGAGAGTCATTACGAAATCACATTAAGTCATGAGATTTAAATGCCTGTGTAAGTAAAAGAAATTCTGAGTGAACAAGATTTAATAATTGACCTAAATGACCACAGATAAATGCTGCTGGCTTAACAATATGAGATGCAGAATGGTACCAACCACACACAGGACAATAGCACAGCGTCCCCCAGTAGAGCAGTGGGAATGGGAAACAGCCCAGCATGTTTTGTGGCAGGAGAAAGCAGGAGAAATGCAGATTTCATATTTATGTGTCTTTTTCTAGGAGGGCTTATGCTGGAGAAAGTGGCCGCCTTGGCTAAGGGATACATTTAGACCTCTCAACGCCACATATAAGCAAAACATGGCACAGAGGCTATACAACAAGGATTGTCTAATGAGGATGAGATTTTCAATATGAATAAAGGGTAAATGAATAGGGACAATTTGGAATTCTTATCTGAAGTGGTTAGGTGGTGTTCTAGGCAGAGTGCAAGGGCCTCTAGTTCCTACGTGGTTAATTAGTTTGCTGATGTTGTTCTCTTGATGCCTGCTTAAGTTACCTCCCAAAGATCCTTACTGAGAATGAAAGCAAGTGTTTTTCTCTGGGTTGACCAGTGACCCAGAAAATACATAGTGTGTTTAAGGCACAGCCTGGGAATGGGGATCAGTGAGGTGTGGGGAATCCAGGAGGTGAGGAGAAACAAATGGGATCGTCCTGGAGACTCATTTCCCATCCCCTTTCAGTAGCTCACCAGATCGCTAGCTCAGCAGGTACCAGCACGTAATGGAAAAAGAGCCCCCTGTTCTGATGAGATAATTTTTTTTCATCCAACAGCTTTCATGGTGGTGGTATAGATGTCCCTGCCTCACCTTCCCTATAAGTGTGATGCATTCCATGCAGGCTCCCTCTCCACAGGACCTGTAGCCATACGACACATGGTCCAACTAAGTCTGGCCTAATCCCCTTCTATGGAAACATAGGGATTGAGTAAATTCTGCTTTGTTCTTTTAAATTGCTTAAAAGATATGTGAAAAATGTGAGAGAGATAAGGGAAAGAAGAGGGAGAAAGAAACATCAACATGAGAGCAATACATTGATTGCATGGCCCCAGCCTCGTATTGAGCCTGCAACCCAGGCGTTTGCCCTGACCAGGAATCCAACATACAACTTTTTGAGTACAGGAGAACATACAAGCCCCAGAGCCACTCTGGCCAGGGCTCTGTTATTTTGATTGGAAGTCCCTCTTCCCCCAAATAAGCAACACTATATTGACACATGTGTCCTCTTTACATGCTGGGTTCAAGGAATTTTATGCCCACAAAAATCTATAGGATGTTAGCGTGGCTGATATTATACGGAGCAAGACTTAGAGCATGGAGTCAAGTCCCCAACCATTATAAGGGCATCATTCGTTAATATAAGAGCTCAAAGGGTCTCAAGTCTGTCTCACTGAACCCCTGTATCACAGTGTATTAGGCGTTAATTCCTCCTCATATGAACCTGTCTATATCTTCTTATGGATTTGCGTGTATATACATAGACTCTGGAAAGACACACAAAGACTGGTGATGTTAGGTGTTTTGGGTGAAGAAATTGGATGGCTGTTGGACAGAAGTGGAAGAGTGACTTCTGTACTCTTTGCATTTTTCTTATTTAAAAATTGTGGTAAAATGCCCATACTATAATAGTGACCATCTTAACCCTTTTAAAAACTGTATTTTTGGTTGATTTCAGAGAGGAATGGAGAGGGAGAGATAGAAACATCAGTGAAGAGAGAATCAGTGATCAGCTGCCTCCTGCACACACCCTAGTGGGGATTGAGCCCACAACCCACGCATGTGCCTTCACTGGGCATTGAACTGAGACCTCCTGATTCATAGACTTTCAACCACTGAGCCACACTGACCCGGCCCATCTTAACAATCTTTTAGTGTACACGTCTGTGACATTGAGTACATTCACAGTGTTGTGCAATGATCACCACCATCCATCTCCAGAACATTTTCATCTTGCAAAACGGAAACTCTACCCATGCCTGCTCTCCAGCCCCTGGCAACCACCACTCTCCTTTCTAGTCCTGTGAATTCGACCACTCTGACACCTTATACAAATGGGATCATATGGTATTTGCCTTGTTGTCTTTGACTTTCTTCACATAGCATAGTTTCCTCCAAGTTCATATTGTAGCAAGTGGGGGCACTGAATAATATTCCAGTGTATATACCATATTTTGTTTATTCTGTCCTCCCTTGTTACCTTTGCTTCTACCTTTTTGCTATTGTGAAGAATGTTGCTATGAATATGGGGGTACCAATATCTCTTCGAGATCCTTGTATCTTTACATTTTTAAAGCATATGAATGTGCTGCTTATTTGAAAAAAAAAAAAACCCACAATAAATTAAAAATCCCGAGTAAAATACAAATCAATAGGAATGAAAGTTGTATTTTTTTCTCCCCCATCCTCGTCAGAAGCCCCTAGGCAGCCCTTGAGCCTCCCAAGGATCATTTTACTTGGGGGTCAGGGTGGAGCCTGGAAGTACAAAAAGGGTTTGTCTCCCCCCCCCCCCCAACCACCCTTGTAGGGTAACAGCTGGGGACCCTAAGGGGCCTGCACTGAGGGTCCAGTGCTGCATTGTCCTTGCCTGCCTGCTGCCCACCCTCCTGCCAGACCATTGGCCTGGACACATTCCTGTGCGCTGCCTGCTGCACTGCCAGTGACTCAAGGCCCAGGAAACCTGGGAATGCCTGGCCTTGCCCTGGAGTCCTGCAGCTGCTGGTTTTCTCATTTAGAAACTCCTTTGCTTCCTCTGCTCCAAACAGCCCCAGCGTTGGAGGGAAAGAGGTTTAGAACAGAAACCAAGGCTTCCCACAATTGGTTCTGACAGTTTTATCTCCCACGTAAGTCAAGGCAGATAGATATTCCCCCTTTACCCAGTGGTCTTGTTATAACATCTATCACAATGTATCAGGTCACCTTCTAAAAACCTTTCAATGCATATCACTGCAGACTTTATCCAAGTGTCTATGCGCCTTTCATAATCTGGCTGCTGGCTTCCTATTGTACCTGGTCCGCTCCACTCTGCACCTCACCCCACTGAACATTTCAGTTCTCCAGCTACGAGAAGCGCCTTCGGCTCCTCTACTGCCCTGGGCACTCCCCCACCGAGCACCTTTGCACTTGGCTGGGCACTACGCCTGTCCTGCTCTCCGTGGCTGGTGCCTCTCAGATGTCATCTTCTTGGAGACCCTTCCCTCCCACACGTCCAGTAAGCCCTCCAGTCACTCCAGTCACCACCCGCCCGCCTCACCTCACTCTGCCTGTCATGACTTTCACCTAATTTATAACCCAGGGTTACCTTGTCGGTGTGTATCACCCGACTTCTGTATGGCTCTGCTCTGCAGCGGGGGTGGGGCTGGGGTGGGAGTAGGCGGGTGGTGGGAGCGCTGAGGGGACCCGCGCGGGGATGACCCCGCGCGGACCAGCGCTTGACGGCACGGCCAAAGGATTACATCTTTAGTGGTCATTTCTCAGAGTCAGGAAGTGGAAACATTTCTAAAAATTCAGCAGTTAGTGCTAACTCCCTAGCACTCCATAGTCTGTTTTGGGAAGAATGAATCTGCAGGCTAAGAATCCCGGAGTGGGCGGGGCCAAGGAGAGGTCAGGTGCCGAGCTGGCCCCGCCCCTCGCACAGCCTGGCGCAGGCGCAGTGCCGCTGGCTACTCAAGGGTCTGCGCGGAACCCTTCAAGGTGGAAGGCGGGAGTCCGTGCCCTTTGCGAATCCGACCGCCAGTAAGAAAATCATGGCGGTTTGGGAGCTGAGCCCAGGGTGGAGGGAGGATGGAGACACAGCTTCCGGGCGACGGGGCGCCCCGGAGTCCAGCCTCTGCACCTCAGCCGCCTCAGGTCCTAAGAGCGGGGCCCTTGCTCGCAGGCACTGATTTTCGAGAGAGAACTTTCCACAGCAGCTCCTCGTTCTTCTCGAATGTTAGGATTTCAGACAAAACTGGTTCATGAAATGACCCCTCGGCAGGTGCCTTGGGGAAGAGGCGGGAAGGGGCGGTTTTGTTTTCCGGGCTGACATTTCACTTAAATGTCCGGGGACCACCCACAGCGTCCTCGGGTGCTCCCAGCCTGGCCTCCCCGCTGCAGGGCCGCCCGGCTCCCGTGCCTTCATGGAGGGTCCTGCTCTTCAGCCAGGGATGCCCACGGAGCCCAAGGCCTGAGACCAGAGCAGCTTTCCCCGAAATCTCCAGTGAAGGGGCCCAGGTGCACACTCCCAGCTCCACCGCAGGAAGCACTGAACTCAGGGTAACAGGCTGCCATTTGCAGGGCTTACAGAACGCCTGCGGATGCCTCCCTACACCCTGCCGCTGGGTCCGGTTTTATTGTGATTACTCTTGTTATTAGATAAAGAAACGTAAACTCAGGAGGGTGAAGGGACTTACTTAAGGTTCATGACAATACCGGTGGAAGCTCGAGGTCACACCCAAATTTAATGATGTTAAAGCCCCATGTCATTTTATGCTGCCCCTTAATTTAAGAAATGTTCCCAGGAAGAATCTTGCTTGCATTTACTATTATGTGGTTTTAAGATATGTATGCTTGACAAAATTTCTCATGCGTTACAACCCAAAGGATGCTTTATCATCACTCCCAAACTGCCTATTCAGAACTCCCTTCAGTTCCCAGAAAAAATGTTTAAACATTCTTTATTTTTATTTTTTTAAAATATATTTTATTGATTTTTTACAGAGAGGAAGGGAGAGAAATAGAGAGTTAGAAACATCGATGAGAGAGAAACATCGATCAGCTGCCTCCTGTACATCCCCCACTGGGGATGTGCCCGCAACCCAGGGACATGCCCTTGACCGGAATGGAACCTGGGACCTTTCAGTCCGCAGGCCAACGCTCTATCCACTGAGCCAAACCGGTTTTGGCTGTTTAAACATTCTTTAATGCATTGTAGAAACATTATTCCATTTAAGTGCTGTCCAATTTTACTTTCACAGAGCCCCAGAAGTATAGTTAATTACCAGGTATGTGCCTCAATTCAACCATCATTCTTTTTTCATGGACCATTTCATTATTATTAGCCATGACTTTTTAAAAAAATCTTTATTGTTGAAAGTATATCCTCCTTTTCCCCCCATTGACCCCTTTCAGTCCTCCCCCGCCCCCACCTCAGGCCTTTACCACACTATTGTCTCTGTCCATGGGTTATGCATATACGCATGCAAGTTCTTTGGTTGATGTCTTCCCACCTACCCAATCTCTCATGGACCATTTTGATTCCTCTGAATGAATGAGTGAGGCTTAGATTTCCCAAACTTTTCATGTTATAATTATGTCTTCATAAGCTTCTCTGATTGACTTCATGATCTGGCTTTTTATTGACCTTGCTGCCTATTCTTACCCATGTTCCTTTCCTCATTGACTTCACCTCTACTGAATCTGAGAACTCTCCTCAGATATGACTCAGGTAGACCACCTTCACTTGTGTCCCCTGCTCACCACCTTCTTCAATCCTGTCACTGAAAAGATGATCAGCAGACATTAATTTGCAGACGCCAATCTACCTCTTTCAAGCCTGTAGCCATTTCACACAGCTATTCAGATGTTACAGGTACTTGAAAGATCAGGAAACAGTTACTTGGTATCTGTTGTAATACATTTCTTCCCCTCTCAATTGGACATTAAGACCTATTCATAGCATAAGCTTTAGGTTTTGAGATTTTCACAACATAAAGCCCATCACTGATAGAGTAATGAAGGAAATGTTCCACATGTTAATATATAGTTGAGAAAAGAGAGCATTGTAGATTTATTTTTTTTAATTCAGGGCCTTAAGTATTAGTGATTATTTGTACCTTTATGTTTTTGGCAAGTACACATGATTAAACTCTTTATAAATTCAGAAAATGAATAATGTCTTAAAATCAAGGAAAGCCCTAAGGCATCAGAGAGATTGTTTTTTTTTCAGTATCATGAAGGAAAATGGTTGCCAGCAAGCAGTGTGGCCAGGTTATCCAAGGAGACAACTGTCTCTGCTCCCCAGGGACCAGCTTCGGAAGCTTCCTTGCTGTCCAGAGCTGCTTCACTGATTCACTGTACAGGCTGGCTTTCCCTGCAGCAGTCAGCATTTAAAAATTTGTCTTCAGCCCTGCTTGTCAGCAGTCAGCTTCAGTTGGATAAAGTAATTTCATTTTCATATTTGCTCATTTCATTCATTCACTCAATCAACAGACTATCAATCTCCTATCATATGCCAAGAACTGTGTTAGGTTCTGGAGATGAAAAAATAAGATAATGGTTCCTTCTAGCACTTGAAGAGCTTACAAACTAGTGATAGAGGAAGATGTACCAATAACTCAATAAAAATAATGCTTTGACTTTATTTGTATTATTGGAATTTTATAAATCCATTCATGTACACAAAGTGCTCACATAACCATGCTGGTATGTTCTGCAACTTTTAAGTGAAATGATGTAAAACAAAAACAATTTTACCATATAGATTAATTAATAAGATAAGAGTTAAGTTCCTGTGGACATTAGGACACAACAAAATGATGTTGAATTTGAGGACCTGCGGTACATTAAAAATTGAAATACACCTTTAAGGAAAGTCTAGGGATATGAGAAATCCACATGAATGTGTAAGTTATTTAGAGAGTTAACACTGAAGATTTGCATTCTGAAAACAGCTTTGAATCTTAGATGCAGATGACCTTTGTTTTAGTTGCTTATAAAATTTATGCAGAGGTATCTTCTAACAGGGGTTAGTAACTTGGGGAGGGGAGTGCTGCAAATTAAGATCCTATTGGTGGGAGGTCCATTTTTTCTGTTCTTCATGCTATAGTCTGAAACAGGAGCTACAGGATGGGATGACTAAAACAATTTACTTCCTCTGGGTACCCATAACCCTATATTGGCATAGGCATGGCTTTCTAAGTTGTTCCATCATCATTTTCACCACCAGGGTTCAGTGCAACTTTTCAGTTAGCCAGGGCCCCTAGAAATGGTGCCGAAAAGTACTGTGGCTTAAAATATAATACTTATAGTTTACTATGAACTTATTGCTTAAAATGTATCCTATTTAATATTCACAATCACTATGAAATTCATAAATTTCAGGTGTATTAAAAATAGGTCTCTGTGTCAGATTTGTGGTATTCTTTTGTTTAGATGAAATCTTTATTGTTCAGATTATTACAGTTGTTCCTCTTTTTTCCCCCCATAGCTCTCCTCCACCCAGTTCCCACCCCACCCTCTTCCCCTTCCTGTACCCCCACACCCCTTTCTCCCCAAGATTTGTCAGTCCACTCTCTTTCTATGCCCTTGGTTCTATTATATGCACCAGTTTACGCTGTTCATCAGATTTTTTATTCACTTGATTTTTAGATTCACTTATTGATAGATGTGTATTTGCTGTTCATAATTTTTATCTTTTCCTTTTTCTTCTTCTTCCTCTTCTTAAAGAATACCTTTCAGTATTTCATATAATACTGGTTTGGTGGTGATGAACTCCTTTAGCTTTTTCTTATCTGTGAAGCTCTTTATCTGACCTTCAATTCTGAATGTTAGCTTTGCTGGATAAAGTAATCTTGGTTGTATGTTCTTGGCATTCATCACTTTGAATATTTCTTGCCACTCCCTTCTGGCCTGCATAGTTTCTGTTGAGAAATCAGCTGACAGTCGTATGGGTATCCCCCTTGTAGGTGACTGGCTGTTTTTTTCTTGCTGCTTTTAAGATTCTCTCTTTGTCTTTTGCCCTTGGCATTTTAATTATGATGTGTCTTGGTGTGTCCTTGTTGGATTCCTTTTATTTGGGGTTCTCTGTGCATCCTGGACTTGTAAGTCTATTTCTTTCACCAGGTAGGGGAAGTTTTCTGTCATTATTTCTTCAAATAGGTTTTCAATATCTTGCTCTCTCTCATCTTCTGGCACCCCTATAATTCGGATGTTGGTACGCTTGAAGCTGTCCCAGAGGCTCCTTACACTATCTTCGTATTTTTGGATTCTTTTTGCTTTTCTGGCTGGGTATTTTTTTAAAAATATATTTTATTGATTTTTTTACAGAGAGGAAGGGAGAGAGATAGAGAGTCAGAAACATCGATGAGAGAGAAACATCGATCAGCTGCCTCCTGCACACCCCCCACTGGGGATGTGTCCGCAACCCAGGTACATGCCCTCAACCAGAATTGAACCTGGGACCCTTCAGTCAGCAGGCCGACGCTCTATCCACTGAGCCAAACTAGTTTCGGCTGGTTCGGTATTTTTTGCTTCTTTGTATTTCAAATCTTTGACTTGATTCTTGGGATCCTCTTGTCTGCTGTTGGATCTTTGTATATTATTCTTTATTTCAGTCAGTGTATGCTTAATTTCTAGTTGGTCTTTTTTCATATCCTCTTACTAAATTTATCGGCGGTTTCTAGAAAATTCTTGACAAACCTTAATACTATGGTTTTGAACTCTATATCCAGTCGTTGGCTTTCCTTCATTTCAGTCATTTGTGACCTGTTTCTTTGTCTCCACATTTTGGCTGCTTCCCTGTGTTGATAGAGTGGCTTTGTGTGCTAGGTGTCCTATAGGGACCAGTGGCTCAGCCTCCCCAATTACCTGAGGTGGACACTGTTGGTGCAGCCCTTTGTGAGCTTTGTGCACAGTCTTGTTGTAGTTATGCCTTGATTGTTGTAGGTATCACTGGGAGGAATTGACCTCCAGACCAATTGGCTGTGAGAATCAGCTGTGTCTGCAGTGGGAGAACTTCTGTGCTGAAGACACCCTTCTGGGGCAAGACTTGCTTCAGTGGGGCTTTGGTGCTCATTGAGTCTGCCCCCTGAGTGTGTCCCTTATGGATCTGAGGAGTTGTAATCTGGATGGTCTCACTCTGACCACTGGGTACACTGGCTCTTGGATCTAAGGTGGTTTAATTTAGCCTCTGCCTGAGGCTACCCGACAGGAGCTATGAAGATATCTGCAGATTCCCCTTCCTTGTTTGGGGTTTGGAGGTGCCCAGATGAGTCCCAGCTGTGAAGCAATGCAAGCTGCTGTGGGGCCTTGGGCCTTCTCTTGGAAGTTCTGGGTCTGTCTGTCCCAGCTGCAGTTGTTAGATAATGTTCATATTGCAAAGGGCCAGGGCATTCATATGCAAAAGCCTCTGCAGCAGCTTGGGTGGGGTGGGGTCTCAGGGAAACAACAGGGTGGAGCAAGCAGCTATGGCTGATCCTCAGCCCTGCGCTAAGGCCCGCCCCCCCCCCTCTGTGTCCCGGTAATTGCTGCAGGCACCCCTGAGAGAAAGCCGCCCTCGAGTTCTGAGTTCTGCCTGCTGCCAGACAGTCCAGGTTCTCCCTGTATGAGTCTAGGTCCCCAGAGACTCACCTGGAACTGGAGTTCAGAGCAGTAGGGGGCTTGTGACTCCCTCCTGCCAGCCCTTGCCGTGTGTGCCTCTGTACCTCTGCACTTTACCTCCGTACCTCCTCTGAGTCTCAGTGTGCTTTTCTCTTTTTTTCAAGTTGTAGTATTTCCACTCAGCCAGCTTTCCTGTGGTTCTGGATGATGTCCTTTTGTCTTTTAGTTGTTTTTTGAATTTGTTGTGGGAGGCAGCAATTTCCAGTGTTTACCTATGCCAGCATCTTGGTTTCTCCAGATTTGTGATATTCTTATGTCTATGTCTTTTGTCCTATGGTTCATCTTGGCATCAGACATAGGACAGTTCAACATGAGGCCCTTGACCTAAACAGCTCCCAGTGCTAACTAAGAACTGGCAATTTACTACATTGTTTTCAGTGATTGTTCAAAAGGAATCATCAAGGTAAACTTTGTGGATTTTCTTTGGCTAACTCCGTGGTTGGCAAACTGCAGCTCACGAGCCACATGCGGCTCTTTGGCCCCTTGAGTGTGGCTCTTCCACAAAATACCACGTGTGGGTGTGCATTTACAGTGCGATTGAAACTTTGTGGCCCATGCGCAAAAGTCAGTTTTGGGCCTGGGCGAGTCTATTTTGAAGAAGTACTGTTGATATTTGGTTCTGTTGACTAATTAGTTTGCTGACCAATGAACTAACTAGACTCCTTTCAACATTGAAATTCTAGACTTTAGAGACAAGAATAGACCTGGGTTGTGGGGAGGAGATGTGAAAGGCCTGTAAGTGGAAGTATCTGAGTATTGGACTGCCAGCTAGAATTCATAATAATTTCATAGACTTGGGTGATGCTGTCCATAATTTTCTCCGGTATTTCTATGGTACTTATAAAAACAATTGTTTATGTCTAGTAATGCATCTGCAAGTCTTCTTTGATTTTGAAGCCGCAGAACACCTCAACTGATAGCTGGGATTGTTGGAATTTAGTTTTTATTTCTAATAACAAAACATTTTGAAGTCTACATTGAGACTCTGGGAAGGACCTTTACTTCAAAATCCTTACAGCTTCAGGATCTTTCTGACCTTGAAGAAAGGGAAAATGAAGGTATTGTGGTTGCACCACTTCAGAAGCAAAGCTGAAGTTCTGTGCTTTACAGGTGGTGTCATCCTGAGTGCAGGAATCTCGGAGTTGGCATGGCCGAGGAGCGTTTGGGTAAGCTGGAGGAGGGTCTGTTTCTGGAGTGTGTTTGGGTAGTAGGGACCTCTCTTTTTTTCTTTGATTTAAAACTCATCTTTTCAAATACATCATCAAGTTCTCCCATTGTTAAACCACTAACCCTCTGAGCAGAATTTTTCTGCCTTTCAACACCGGTTTTTTGCTTGCATGTTTTTGTTTTTTAATTTTAAGCAATACCTGAAAGAACCATTAACTTTAAAATTTTAGAGATGACTTCTTGCTAGGATGCTTGGAGGAGGGAAATTTTGGTTAAGGTTTTGCTTCAAATACTGATCTTGTGTAGCCTTCCATTAAAATTACCTTCCAAAGATTTAAATACTCTCATGAAAATATTCAGTCCTTTGCCTCTTATAGAGGGGCTAGAGGAGAAAGAGTCAAATGTAAATAGGATATTCTGATCAGTACTGAGTTTTTTCCCTAAAATCTATAGCACTTTGGCTTAGGGTTTTAAGTCAGAGGCAGGGCTGTTTGTGGATGGAGTGGATTAACTGCTGCCCTGGCCTGCTTGGGTTGCATAAGTTCCTCCCCCCGCCCTCCCCCATCCCCTGCAATACCCTCGAGATCTCTTGGCATCAAAGGGTCAGGAGGGGGACACCTTTGAGGCCTCCCCTGCCTTCCTCTCCAAGCTTTAAAGGGAGACAAGGAGGGAGGCCCTGATGAGATATATGCCACAGTACAGAGCCGCCTGGGTTACCTATAGTACCCCCCACACCCCCATCCTATCCCAACCTCACTGCATGCCCTATAGTGGTCCCTTCATGGGCTCAGTCTCTTCTAGGCTCCTTGGAGACATAGCTCCCTTGACTGACCATGCTAAACCCATTGTTAGTTCTGGTCACATAGCCAGAGATAAGAAAAGTCTGAAGTTGATCCAGAGGGACCTCAGCAATTTCGATGGGCCTTCTACCTGCACAAATTTCTGCAGGCCTGCACCTCCTGCCTGGCCCCAGCACCTCCCCACTCAGCTCTCCCTTTTTCCTTGCCTGCACTCCCATTGGAGGGGCCAGCAGGGGCAGACCACTCATGCAGCCCCCAGCTCCAGCTCTGTCTGTGCCCTACATGGTAGATGCCCATATGCTGCACCCACGGGGAGAGGTGCTCTGCTCCAGGCACCTAGGCAACAGCCGGGGCAAGTGGGCTGTTGCCCAGGCTGAGGTGGTGCCCAAGATGGGGCTAAGCTTGCCCAAGGGTAGTAGCCAGAGGAAGCCCCCCACCCTCACCCCCATCCCCAGCCCCAATCAGGTAAATGTGTATATGTGGGTATGCTTTGGAAGTGAAAACTTTCTAGGGGTGGTTTAACATATTCCAAAAGCACATAAGGAAATGTGATAGGTGGATTTGAGTCCTGATGTACTGTCAGGGGAAGTTATTCTGATACTAGTAGCCCATCCTGCGATATCGTGTGCAGTAGTCCACCTGCTGCTGCTGCGGGCTCCGGGGGGAACCGAGGTGCACCACAGGGAGCTGCGAAGCTTCCACAAGAGGCTGAATCGAGCCACCAGCGCTCACAGGAGCCGGGAGGGACTCGCGCCAATTCTGCGGGAGGCCAGAGGGAGCCTTGCTGCTTCCACGGGATGCGGGCCCACAGTCTCCTCTCCAGGCTTGTGCTCCATTGCAGAGGCTGCCAGCGAGCCCTGTCCTTGTCTGTGTCCGCTCTGGCTCCAGGGGGCCGGCCCAAGTCCAGCACGACGGCTTGCCAGCCCTCCTGTCTCTGTCTCCATATTAGCTCAGGCCTCACCTGTGCGCACAACCTCCTGGTGTATGGTCATGACCCGTTATGGTGTCCTGGCCTAATTTGCATATTTCCTCTTTCTCTCTCTCTCTCTCTCTCTCTCTCTCTCTCTCTCTCTATATATATATATATATATATATATATATATATATATATCCCATGTAATAAAAATCTACTATGCAAATTGTCTCCTTGACCAGAAGTTCAACCAGGGGGTGGGGCCGGCTGGCTACCTGCCATAACCTACTTTTAGTTAAAAAGTTTTAATTTCAAACCATTCTTTGTGGTTACTTCAAGTCAGCATGGCTTAGTTTGTTGAACTTTGTCCCATGCATCAGGAGGTGAGGGCAAATGCCCAGTTTCAAATTCAATTCTAGTAGGAGAGCTGGCCGTAGGCATCTAGTCTCTCTCTCTCTCTCTCTCTCTCTCTCTCTCTCTCTCTGTGTCTCTGTGAAATCCAGAACTAAAAAAAATAATCAAGCATTTTTATTAAACACACAACAAAAATCCCTTCCTAACTGTTGGCCAGCTATCAAGGAGTTGCTGGAGATAACGAAGAATGTGTGAGCAGTAACTGCCTATGACTTCCCTCCTCAGGACTTTATTTCTGGAAACGTACTGGTGGGGCCACTGCTCCATTCACTTGTCCTGCCTCAGCCTCTGTGGACCCCACTGCGGGTCATGTGTGTGTTCCTCCGCTCCCTCCAGCTCAGCCCAGCACCAAACCTACCTACTTACTTCTGTGTCCAACACAGATCCTTTGACGCATGATTCCAAGTGAATGTACTGGTTCCTCTACTCCTGCAAAGAGAGGAGAGTCATTACTACATCACATTAAGTCAGTGAGAGTTAAATGCCTGAGTGAGTGAAAGAAATTCTGAGTGAATAAGATTTAATAATAGACCTAAATGACCACAGATAACTGCTGGTGGCTTAGCAATCTGAGATGCAGAATGGTGCCAACCACACAGAGGACAATAGCACAGCGTCCCCTAGTGGAGCAGTGGGACTGGGAAACAGGACAGCATGTTTTGTGGCAGGAGAAACAAGGGAAACGCAGAATTCATATTTATCTGTTTTCTAGGAGGGCTTTTTCTGGAGAAAGCAGCCGCCTTGGCTAAGGGATACATTTAGACCTCTCAATGCCACATACAAGCAAAACATGGCACAGACGCTACATGACAAGGATTGTCTAACGAGGATGAGATTTTCTATAAGAATAAAGGGTAAATGGGGACAATTTGGAATTCTTATCTGAAATGGTTAGGTGGGATTCTAGGCAGAGTGCAAGGGCCTCCAATTCCTATGTGGTTAATTAGTTTTCGGATGCTGTTCTCTTGGTGCCTGCCCAAGTTGCCTCCCAAAGTTCCTTACTGAGAATGAAAGCAAGTGTTTTTCTCTGTGTTGACCAGTGAGCCAGCAAATACATAGTGTGCTTAAGGCACAGCCTGGGAATGGGGATCAGTGAGTGTGGGGAATCCAGGAGGTGAGGAACAACAAATGGGATCGTCCTGGAGACTCATTTCCTGACCCCTTTCAGTGGCTCACCAGATCGCTAGCTCAGCAGGTACCAGCACATAATGGAAAAAGAACCCCCTTTTCCAATGAGATAATTTCTTTCATCCAACAGCTTTCATGGTGGTGGTATAGATGTCCCTGCCTCACCTTGCCTATAAGCATGATGCATTCCATGCAGGCTCCCTCTCCACAGGACCTGTAGCCATGGGACACATGGTCCAACTAAGTCTGGCCTAATCCTCTTCTATGGAAGCACCGGGAGGTGGCTGAGGTGGGGACCTAGATGATGCACGGCGGAGGGGACAGCAGTCACAGGAGGTAGCTGCTGCCAGCTCCTCCCCTACATTCCCCCCAACCAGGCACTGAGCTCCTGGGGCCATTAGGCAGTGATGGCGAACCTGTTGAGCTCTGTGTGTCAGCATTTTGAAAAACCCTAAATAACTCTGGTGCCAAGTCACATATAGAAATTTTTTGATATTTGCAACCATAGTAAAACAAAGATTTATATTTTTGATATTTATTTGATATATTTAAATGCCATTTAACAAAGAAAAATCAACCAAAAAAACGAGTTCTTGTGTCATAGGTGTGCCTCACTGCCGTAAGGGGCTCCATGGCTCAGATCCAAATAGTGTGTGTTGTACGTTGACCACAGATGGAGAAGAGGGGAAGATGGTGAGGAAGAGGAGGAGAGGACGAGGAAGAGGCCGACTCAGCCAGTGACTGCAGGGAAAGCAGCTTCAGGAGGCACAGCGCCTACAGGTACCCACCCAGCCCATGGCTGAGGGCTCTTGCCCACCTCCTCTGCCCTCACCCGAGCTCTCCCAAACCCGAACCCCAACCTCCACTCCCCCGACTGAGGAGAAATGCCAGGGCACATCGAGTGACACTCACACACAATAGAAACAAACACAACACAACACAACAGCACACCTACATCTACCAGAGGACAGAGCAAATTGTTCATGGAGGTTGCCTTGTTTCAGTTTGCAGGCCACATACTGGCTCGCTCTTTCTCTGCCCCCAGCCCTCCCATTTTCCTCTTTAATGCTGTTCTCTTGGTGCCTGCCCAAGTTACCTCCCAAAGTTCCTTACTGAGAATGAAAACAAGTGTTTTTCTCTGTGTTGACCAGTGAGCCGGCAAATACATAGTGTGTTTAAGGCACAGCCTGGGAATGAATCAGGTGAATTATCACATTTGTTTTGGCTTTGCTTGCAGTGTCTCCATGAGGCAGGACCAAAACTTTGGCACATGGATCCATTGCATTCATTTTTTCTCCCCTTGTGTTGGTTTGGTATTTTGGGATGAAAGAAGCCTCTTGTTTTGCAAACCTCTCTGTGTTTCTAATGTGGTTTCCTTTAGGTTTATATTATATATCTGTTCTTTAAAAGGGACTTAAGGATTTAGAGAGGTTGTCTCCCTCCCTGTTCCCTCTTTTTCTCTCTCCCTCTCCCTCACTCTCTCCCTCTCCCTCTCTCCTCTTTCTTACACACACACACACACACACACACACACACACACACACTCCCCTTTGCACGCCTAGCTGTGTGGTTTTAAAATTATGTTGAGGAAATGGATCAGTTTGGGTTATGTCAACCTAAGAAATATTCAAACGTGTAAGAACTTTTGTGAGTTTATTTGAGCCAAACTGACAATTGCTGGGAAGCAGAATCTCAAAGGATTGAGAAAATGCTCCAGAGAATGGCAGTTTCTCACCTTATTTGATACATTACAATCCAAATAAGACTTACATGTATTAAATCCATTGGTGATAGAATAAAAAGTAAAATGATAGACACATACTTCTTTTTTAAAAATATATTTTATTAATTTTTTTATATATATATTTTTATTGATATTTTACAGAGAGGAAGGGAGAGAGATAGAGACTTAGAAACATCGATGCGAGAGAAACATCGATCAACTGCCTCCTGCACATCTCCCACTGGGGATGTGCCCGCAACCCAGGTACATGCCCCTGACCGGAATCGAACCCGGGACCCTTCAGTCCGCAGGCCGACGCTCTATCCACTGAGCCAAACCTGTTAGAGCGGCACATATTTCTTTTACATAGGTGGGTACAAGATAGTTAATAGTGAGCAACTAGTTCAATAACAGTGAGGGCATTTGTGGTCTCCCTTCTAATGTGGTATCTGTGCTTTGAGGGGTCTAGAAAAAGGAAATTATTTTGAGATTCCAAAGGAATGTTATGGTAGATGCAAAAAGACAACATACAGGCTTAGTAAGGTGAAAATTGAACTTAGTCAGGTAAGATTCTAGCCTAGAACGTGACTACTGCTTTTAGTTTTAAATTCAGCCCTAGCCAGTTTGGCTCTGGGATAGAGCGCTGACTTGTGGACTGAAGGGTCCGGGTTTCATTCCCGGTCAGGGCACCTGTCCATATTGTAGGCAACTAATCAATGGTTCTCTCTCATCCTTGATGTTCCTCTCTCCCTCTCTCCTTCTCTGTCTGAAATCAATAAAAATATATATTTTTTAAACAGTTTTAATTTCAGATCATCCTTTGTGGTTATTTTAAGTCTCTGAGTTAGTAAGGCTGCCACACAGGCAGGGGAAGAAGACCACGGCCCCAGCACCGCTCGGTATACAATGTTTCATTTTAGCTTGCCATTGTACACTCAATCTTTAACTTAAGGATCAATATAAGTCTTTGTAAATTTAGTTGGCATTACTAAATTATTTTCTTAATGATTTTTATCCAATTAGAGTCTTAATCGGAAATAACTTTGTCCCCTCAACCCCAGGCAAGTCCTTGCTGGCTTTATGCTTAAAATTCCAAAAAATATAGGAGAGGTCAGAGAGTTGTTGGCTGGCTTACCAGAACTCATTGGAAAATGCAACCAGACTTTGTCAAAAATAAAATAAGGTGGCAGAGAACTATGGGCTCTTTGAATGAACCGGAATTACAGCAAATTTCAAGAGCTTGCTTTCAATGGCATTTGTGGCTATGAGTTGGTTTATTACTTTCACATCAGTGGTTCTTTAATAAATAGTATAAGAGTAAACAAATAACAAAAATTATGTTTTCTTATTCATTTATTTCCCAGAAAAACAAGCCACTTGATCTTTGAATTTGTTAGCTGTTTTCAGTTGATTTTTTTAAGTCTCTGCCTTAAATGGTTTTGTTAGTGTAAGCATGTCAAACTTGCAGCCGGCAGGCCGCACATGCCTCATTCCCGCCAGCCACGAGTTTGACATGCTTCCTCTAGGGGAGTGTTCTTTCTTGCTGTTTTATGGCTAGCCAGCATTCCCATGGGCATAGACATCATTAATTAGTCAGAACAATAATACTTATACTATGATGTAGATTTTCCCAGCCAACAAGAAAGGATTTTGGAATTTTCAGTTATCTGGAGCTTGATTTGAGTTTCTGATTTTTCTTTCATCATTTTTTCCTTGTAGATGGAGTCCTAGAACATAATTTCATTTTTTTAATTAACTGACCTTATCTGGGGCTCTTCAAGTTCTTCGTCTCTGGTGGATTATGGATCAACTGCCTGGGGTGGTTGGAAATACACAGATTTTATCCTGACAGCTTCACACTGTGAATTAATTGTGGGGTCTGACTGAGAGATGTCCCTTTATAAAGGTAATAAGTAGCCTGGCTGCATCAACCTATGAATGATCAGATCATGGTTTTATTTCCCATCAGGGCACATGCCCAAGTTGTAGGCTCGATCCCCAGTATAGGGTGTGCAGGAGGCAGCCAGTCAATGATTCTCTCTCATCATTGATGTGTCTATCTCTCTTCCCCTCTCCCTTCCTTTTGGAAATCAACAAAAAATATTTTTTAAAAAGGTAATAATTCTTTCAATTCTCTAAAGATTAAGGAAAGTTATTTATGTATATGCTATTTTCAGTTAGCTTTATATTAATCCAGAGACCTGAGAAGATTTCTCAACCCACTCATCACTGAAGTTCAAAACCATTCCTGAAGGGTAGTTGGAGTCTGTATTAGTTTTATAGGTCCAGTGTAACCAAGAACCACAAACTTAGCTTAAACAACATAATATTATTCTCTCACTCTTTGGGTGTATAGAAGTCCAAAATTGAAATGTTACGGTCCAATCTTTATGTCCCTCCCAACCTAAATTCATATGTTGAAACCCAATGACCAATGCAATGGTATGATTTCATTTGGCAAGTAATTAGGGTTAGATGAGACCATAAGGTGAAGCCCTCATGAATGGGAATAGTGCCCTTGTAAGGGTCATGAAGAGCTTGCTTCCTCTCTGTCTACTCTCCATGTGAGGATGCCGTGTGTTATCAGCCGTGTACTGTAGGCAACTGATATATTTCTCTCTCATATGGATGTTTCTCTCTTTCTCCCCTCTCCCTACCCCCTTGTCTCTCTTTAAAATCAATAAACATATCTTTGGGTGAGAATTTAAAAAAAAAAATCAAACATGGATATTGAGAATTTCAAGGAAATGGCCACATTTTTAAACTGTAAAGTGTGTGTCCCACTCCACACCACTCTAAGTGGTGTATTTTTTAAGTCAGCTACTTTTCCAGGGAGCAGTATGGCCATGGGAGGAAGACTCAGATTTCAGCTTTGTAGAGGAGCTCAGATTGCCAGACTGGACTAGCTCTTCTGAATTTCCTGAGAATGAAGTATGGTAGCAACCATCTCAGGTAGAAACTGTAGTTTAACTCTAACCTTGCTTTTTGGCTTAACAATAGAAAAGTTATTTTGTTTTTCTGAATTATATAAATCATCCCATTAGTGTACTGGGCTGCATATCCGTGAGCGCTGTGCTGTCTGTTTCTGGAACAGACAGATAGAAAGGTACTGACATCAGGTCAGGCCTTGAGATATGGTCTCATGGTCCTTCCTCAATATACTGTGCTCTCTGTCCCCGGAAAACATAGATAGGAAGGTGATAATGCTATACTGTGTCGGGAACAAATTGCGTAAACAAGGCTTTGTAACTTTGTAGTTTTTGCAAATAAATATGCTGTAACTTTTGCAGTCTGGACCACAGTCAGCCTTTTGCTTCGGCGGGGTGCTGGAACTGTAGTCAGCTGGCCAGCTTAATAAAGGCGCCTAAATTTAACTTCTGAGTCCTTGGTCTATCTCGCTGAGTCAAGCGATACAATTAGATTGAATGCCTTATTGATTGTAATGTGAATATCCCATTGATTGTGATCTTACTGGTTTTAGGAAGCATATTTTTCTGGTCCCCAAAAACCAGGACAGCGTAATTACTCTAAATTGCCTCCATGGCTCTAGATAATGTGTTCCTGGTAACTCAGTGGTCCCAAGACCCGAGGGCTCTAGATCATGTGTTCCTGTCAATGCATTGATCCGGAGACCCAAAACTATAATTAACATGCTTAATTCTGCTTCTGCAAACTGCTTTATTGCCAACCAGGTTCCTCATCCCAAACCCTGGGATGTAGTCAATACCTTTGTGATTTTTGCCTCTATAAATCTGGTATTGCGGCCATCTTATCAATTTGAGATTTGGGAGAGTGAAATGCCCCCTCAGAGCCCCGGATTGCAATAAATGTGACTCTTTAATTCGACTGCTTGAGGCATCCTTCTGTGATTCGTGGGGTACATTATAACAAGATGCCAGGCCCTGTGGCTTTCTTGGAAAGCTCTTCAACACTCCCCCCTCCCCACCTTCTTTTACACCCCCTCCACACATCCCACAATGCCTGGGCTCTGGGGCCACCCAAGTGTGCAGTCCAAATCCTGCCTCACTGTGAGTGGAGAGGGCAGACCCAGAGGGAGATAGTTCTCTTTTCTGCAGGTGAAAAAACCACTTGGTCCCTGATGATTCTGCGGAAAAAAGCTCCCTCTTCTGTAGGCACTTCAACCCAAGAATAATCAAGATTGCCTACATAACGGTTAGAACTTGAGGTGGGGGAGGGGTGCTTGGTTGCTAAGGGCACATGCAGGACAGGCTGCCAATTGTGACATGGCTGCCAATTGTGACATGGCTGCCAATTATTGGGCTCCTGCTCAGCGCAGGCACTTGCATCCACTTCTCTGGGTTGCGTGTACGTGCCCCGGTATTTTGGATCGCTCCTTGTGCTCCAGTCTCCTGGATCGCGTATTGTGCTCCATTATTTTGGATTACCTGTTGTGCCCCAGTCTTCTGGGTCACTCTCCTTGCCCCATTCGCCTTGGTGGCTCACTGTGCCCCAGACCTCTGCCTGTCATGTCCGGGCTGCACATGTGGGCCCCACGGTTCCTGTTCCTATGGCAGCTGTTGTGGCTGCAGGTCCAGGCAGCTCCGATTCCGGAGGTGGCCATGGACTCTCTCCTGCTGACCCCCATGCCCCTGGGGCCCACCAAGCCCTGGTCTTGGGATCAGCAAAATCCTGCACACCTTGAACTTTCTTCTGTCAACCATGAAGTCTCAGCTGTACTTGCAGAGGCCCCTGAGAAAACGGAACCTTCTCCAAACCCTCAGGAGGCTTTAGTTCAGCTTCCACCCCAACAAGAAGCTGCAACTCAGCCTGCAGTGTCCTCTGAGCCGTTGAAATTTTTGTTGGACCACCACGGAGATCAAGATAAACAGCAACCCTATCGTGAATATGTTCGCTCTTCAAAGAGATCAATTCTCCCTTCTGTGCCTCTTGAAGAGATAAAAAATTCTCACATCCATCAGGCTCAGCAGCCAACCTTTCCACCCGTGGACCTGGGACTCACCATCACTCCTGAACACACTTCGGGGGCTGCGGCTACAGCCCTGCAGCAGACTGCAGCTCCACCAAAGCCCTCTGAGGTGACATTTCAACAGGAAGCGGGGGTTCAGGGTCAGTGGCCAACCATCCCACCCATGGACCTTGGACTCACCATCACTCCTGAACACACTTCGGGGGCTGCGGCTACAGCCCTGCAGCAGAATGCAGCACCTTCAAAGCCCTCTGAAGTGACATTTCCACTGGAAGTGCTGGTTCAGGCTCAGTGGCCAAACATTCCACCCGTGGACCTGGGACTCACCATCACTCCTGAACACCCTTCGGGGGCTGCGGCTACAGCCCTGAAGCCGAATGCAGCTCCTCCAAAGTCCTCTGAGGTGACATTTCCACAGGAAGCACCGGTTCAGGCTCCTCAGCCAACCTTTCCACCTTTGGACCTGGTGATCACCATCACTCCAGAACCGACTTTGGAGGCTGATGTTACAGCCCTGCAGCAGACTACAGCTCCTGCCAAGCACCCCGAGGTGACACTTCAACATCCAGAACTTGCTCAGGTTACGCAGCCAACTTTTCCTGAGGTCACAGCCACAGGTCTACTGTTCAACCTAGAAGTCACCATAACTCCGCCTCCACAGACATCAGAGACAGTTCCTCCAATGACTGAACAGAGTGCCACCATGAACATCTGTGAGCTCTGTTCCTGCAGTAATGGGATACTGTCGTGTATTGGTTTTGACTCAAAGCAGAGGCTTGACAGAGTGCCAGTACCAGAGCCCAGCACCTATAATGGCACCTTCACCATCTTGTAAGTATTGCCTTTCCTCATTTGCTCTCTGCATCCTGGCTGACATGGCAGCCTTTTCCTTGAGGTCTTCCTGGGCCTTCCTCATCTCCCCCAAACCATGTTAAATGACTTTGTTTTTATCTTTGTTTGATAGCTCTTTCTTATCTTTATTCTTCTTAATACTTTGTTCCCCCTTAACCAGTCTTTTGCTTGTAATTGCCCATATTATTTTTCCAAATTTTTAGCCCCAGCCCTTCATTCCTTAACCTCTACTGTCCTCCCACTTATGCTTCATTCTCTTTTTAGCCACATGGCCCTCTCCCAGACTCATTGGTGGTGATACAGCAAAGTGGTTTGGAGTAGAGATTCTACAACCAGAGTGACTGGGTTTGAACCCAGTACACCTTTATTAGTGTTGAGACTCAATTTTCTCACCTGTAAACTGAAGATTATATAGTTACCTTTACATAGGATTGTTGTGAGTTTTAGGAGAGTTAGTGTGTGTGTGTGTGTGTGTGTGTGTGTGTGTGTGTGTGTGTGTTTGTATACATATATATAATTTATAAAATTTCCTAACATATGTCTGTGTTCGCTATTATTATTTGATCCATCAGTCTTATCTAGAACTTATCTTTGCCGCCTGGCTTTCTATATAAATGACCCATTTTGTTCCCAGCCCAGGTTTAAGTACTGTGTGAGCCACAGAAGTATGACTTTGTCTATGGAACATGACAGTGGTAGGGGGGAAGAAAGGGAATATACATAAAAAAGGAGGTGATATATAATTAAGCTCTGAAAGAAATACAGGCCAGAGGTGCTATAATACAGCAGAATCTTTAGTTATTGGTGTATGGAAGTCAGGGAAAGCTGCATGGATAACCCAGAAGTTTAGCTGGGACTTAAGGGAGGCTATGGTTTGGTAAAATAGTGAGTACAGTAGGGCAAAGGCATGGCTACAGGAATGATCATGACTTAATAGACCAGTCTGGTTATAAAGAATTGATTTAGGAAGTAGTGATAAATATGATGATGAAAACTCTTGACTATCAGATCTAGGGGTTTCGAAGTTACACTGAAAAAAGGAGTTCTAGTGAAAGTTTTCAAGTGAGGAAGACAGATCAGTAAAAAAAAGGGGGGGCGGGGCGGATTATTTCAGATTCCATTGGTAGAGTGACCTAGAAAGGAAATCTTGACTCAGGGAGACCAAGTTGAATACTCTAGGAGTTCAGTGAGAAGACTCTGAATCAGAATGTTGTGATAGAAGAAGAAAGAAAATCCTCGGAACACTATAAAGGAAGAACTGACAAGCTTTAGTAATTGACTGGAGTGAGGATGGGATGTACAGTCAAGAGAAAGATCAAATATGACCCTGGAAAATTTCTGTCCTGGATGATGAGGAGAATGATGGTGGTATGACAGGTGGGCATACAGCAGTTGTGAAAGAGAGCCAGGTTTAGGAGGTGAGCTCAGTTTGCGCTTCTTTCATTGGTGAGCATAAAGCAACAAGAAGGCTTCTGCTTGAGAGGAGATGTCCACTAGGCAGAGGGGCAGACAGATAACTGACTTTTTCTGACCTTCCTGAAAAATATGTAAACTGAATAGGTAAGTTATTGCTGAGGGATGAGGACAAAGCTAAAGATTCAAAGTCATCCACTGAGTTAGTGTTTGAAACTGAACCTCAGGAATTTAACAGCTTCTTTTAAACACTTGTAATTCATGGACACATTCTCACTGTTGTGGGTTTTTAAAAAAATACATTAATATTGATTTCAGAGAGGAGGGGAGAGGGAGAGAGAGAATGATGAGGTCAATGATGAGAATCAATGATGAGATGAATGATGAGAATCATTGATCTGCTGCTTACTTCACGCCCCCTACTGGGGATGGAGCCACAACCCAGGCATGTGCCTTTGACCAGAATTGAACCTGGGACCCCTGAGTCCACAAGCTGATGCTCTATCCACTGAGCAAAACCAACTGGAGCTCACATTATATCTTTATTAATTGTGCAAACTGGAAAGCTGTCAGATGTGTAGATTAGAAAGCTTGTGTTTCCTCCATTTAAATATCAAGGTTGCAATGATTGTTTTACTTATTCTGATCATTTGTTTCTTACTTATTCAATGATATTAACTGTTTCTTTGCAGAAACTTGCAAGGAAATGCCATTTCTTACATTGGTAAAGATACGTGGAAGTCATACCATTTGGTTGAGAAACTGTGAGTATATTCTCTCCATACGTAAATTAAAAAAAACTAACTGCATTGTAAGAACTTCTTGGTCCAGAATTTTGAGGTCAGTAGCTCTGAGAAAAGGTATTTCCTACTCTGTATCCCAAATCAAGTCTATTGATTGCAATTCTGTTCATTTTAAAAAATTAAATTTGGTAGGCCCTCTTTATAATCGCAGTCAATTGAAACTTATTTTCTTTTATGATAAGCAACACATGATTTTTTTTTTAATATATGAAAATTAGAGAGCAGATATACTGAAAACCCTGCTTGTGTCCTCATCCCCACCCGAAGGTAACTGCTTCTCTATGTTTCCTATATTTCCTTACATATCCTTTTCAATGCATTTGCCTACATACATATTTACAGATAGCAAAATAGGTATGTTATGTGATTTTCATATCTTTCTTTACATAATTGATAACATCCTATGTCTTGATTCTTTCTCCTCATAATATATCTTACACATGTTTCCTTCTTGTTAGAGAGAGGGTTACCCAATTCATTTAAACTGTTTCAGAATATTTCATAGTTTAATAATCCCCCTATTGATGGCTATTTAGATTATGTCCAGTTTTCTTGTTACATGTATTTGATGCAACATACATTCTTGTCCATGCATCTTTGGGACCATGGGCTGGTATTTATGTAGAATAGATATTTAGAAATGGAATTGTTGGCATGAAACTATATTGATACAGCATTTAATTTTCCTTAAAGAAATTATGCCAATTTATACACCACTAAGTGGGCAACTACAGTATTTATTGTCTTCTATCCTTCCATCACTAGATAGTCTCCATTTTTTGGCTGATCTAATGGGTGAATAAAGGCGGTCCCACCTAAGTTTGAATTTTTCTGATTACTTGTGAATTCAGATACTTTTATTTATTTATTGAACATCTGTTTCTTAAAAATAATTTTTTATTGATCCCAGAAAGGAAGAGGGAGAGAGAGAGAGATAGAAACATCCATGATGAGAGAGAATCCATTGATTGGCTGCCTTCTGCACACTCCACACCGGGGATTGAGCCTGCAATCTGGGCATATACCTCTACTTGGGAATCAACCGTGACCCCTTGCTTCATAGGTTGACATTCAAACATTGTGCCATGCTGGCCAGGCAGGTTTGGAGATTTCTAAGTCAGCTTGAGATTTATACCTTGGAAAGAAGAGGTTCCTAACTTAGAGTCAGTGGACCCCCCACTGCACCATTTCTTACCATTTTTCCTCCCAAATATCTCTTGGTTATCTGCAGAAGCCTATATTCTTGAGGACTATATTTTTAAAAGATGTATAAGTTAAAATATATATGAAAATAAAGGAAAGCTATTATTAAAATGCGTATTCAAAAACATTTTTTATTTTCCTATGATTATTTATTTTTCTATCCTCCCCTGAGGATATTTTCCCTTTGATTTCTGGAGAGAGTGTAAGAGAGAGGTAAAGACAGAGAGAAATATCAATGTGAGAGAGACACATTGATTGGTTGCTTCCTGCAGGAGCCCCTAACAGGCCTGGGCTGGGGAAGAGCCTGCAACCCAAGTATGTGCCCTTGACCAGAATTGAACCCGGGACCTTTGGTCCATAGGCAGACATTCTATCCACTGAGCCAAACCAGCTAGGACTAAAATATTTTTAAAAAATAGATTATTGAAAGGCCAGCCACCATGGCTCAGTGGTTGAGTGTCAGCCTATGCACATCGAAGTCCCTGTGAGATTCCCATTGAGGACACATGCCCAGTTGCAGGCTCAACCCCCAGTGGGCTGTGCAGGAGGAAGCTGATCAATCATTCTCTCTCATCATTGATGTTTCTCTCTCTCTTTCTACCTCTTCCTTCCTCTGTAAAATTAACAAAAGTATATTTTTAAATTAAAGCAATAAAAATATTATTGATACTACTTCTCTTTTTTACGTTTTTCTTTAATCCTTGTCCTAAGATATTTTTTCCATTAATATTTTTCAAAGAGAGTGGAAAGAGGGAAAGAGAGAAAGAGAGAGAGAGAGAGAGATAGAAAGACATGAGAAAGAGATATCGATTGACTGCCTCCTGCTGGTTTGGGGCTAGGGATTGAACCTACCACCAAGGTATGTGCCCTTGACTGGGAATTGAACCCATGACCTTTTGGTTTGTTGGCCAGCACTCTAACCACCAAGCAAAACCCGCCATGGCAAATCTGCTCCTCTTATAAGTAACACAATCTGTAGTGCTTGATCTGATAACTATTATAACTTCAATGTAGTGATGAGAATAAATGTTATTTTGAGATATCTGCAACAAGTATATTATATGAAAACATCTGTGAATTTATTGGAGACCTAATGAAGTACTATACTGTTAATCTAGTATGGTTTGTTGCCTACATTCACAATGTAGGGCAATGCTAATTTTTGGTAGATGTTCATGGAAATAGAGATGTAATTTTATTTCCCATTCAGGTTTGGCCCCCTGAATTCAATCCATACAATGCTATTCACCGACTCTGGCCTGAAGTGGTAATCAGCAAATGAAAATTATATGCACACTTTGGCATGTATTCAAGAAAGTGTAGTTTTCTAGGGAAAGGGTCCATAGTTTTATGAAATTCTCACAGGGCTCTTGTCTCCAAAGATTAATAGTCACAAATGTTGAGGAAAAGAAAGACAGTTCCTTGCCTATAAAGCTGTGCTTATTCTCATGAGTAATAGTAAATGGATGATTTGTTTTAAACAAAAGTAGTAGACTGAAAATGATGTTTGTCATTTTCTGAAATCATGGAAAAGGTATTTATGGAACGTCTGCTGTGTGCCAGGAACTGTTTTATGTGCCAGAATTACATGCTCAAGAACAAAGTAGACAAATTACTCCATTTTTCAAGGGGTTTACAAGTATACAATATGAAAATGAATACCTATATATATAAAAGCCTAATATACATATTGTCCCCATGGGATTTCAACTGGGAGGCCGATGGCTTGCTAAGATGTGCGCTGACCATCAGGGAGTGGTGCGAAACAAATGAAGGAAGGCCCTGGCCAGCAGCCAGCAACCAGGGAAGGGAGGCCCTGGCCAGGCGGCCGGAAGGTCCCAATTAGCCCTGATCACCAGCCAGGTATATGGACCCTACCCTATTCATGAACTTTGTGCACTAGGCCTATATTGTGTATATATATATACACACATATATACGTATTAACTAGGTACATATCATTTCAAATATTGGTAAGTTCTTTGGAAAGAAAGAAAGCTGAGTAAAGAAAGTGAATCCATTTTAGAATGCTATATTGTTTGCAAAAGAGGACAGGAGAAGAAAGGTTTGAAAAAAAACACACAGATTATCTCCCTTCAATTAAATAAGAATTAGGGTATTTCGCGGGCACCATTACCCGGGTTTCCCCATATATATTTCTGTGCAGGAAATAATTGTAGTTATTTTGCATTTTGATCCAGATATAACCTTTTCATTTTTCAGAAATCTCAGTGCAAATAATTTGAGAGAATTACGTAAAGATTCATTTGAAGGCCTGGCTTCCCTCCAGTATTTGTAAGTTAATTGTATTTACTTATGAGATTTTAGTTATATTATCTATAAAATAAATAAGGGGTTCAAATGAAAAAATTTCTACAATTTCTTCCAGCAATAAAATTCTACAATTCCATAAGTCTGTGTAGCTCATCTCTAGCATTTAATATCTCCTATGCATTTTCAGTTTCAGTTTTGCCCTCTAGACAAAATATTGATAGGAAAAACTCTTCAGTTATGGAGTAAAAGTGGTGATGAGGTCTGAGTAATGATACACACCATTATGAGCCTTGTTATATAAGGTTTATATACCATCTGCTTATATTTATATTTAGTTTAGGGCCCAAGAATCAAATTGAGCCTATGATTGCTCATTACATTTTTTAAATTTAAATTCTTTATTTTTTAAAGTATTACATAAGTATCCTTTCCCCCCCCATTTACCTCTCCCTGGCCACCTCCTTCCTCCCCCAGATTGTTTGGATCTTACAGCACATAAGTTAAGAAGGATTTTCACACTTTTAAAGGACTTTGAAAGAAAAGAAACAAAGAAGAATATGCAAGACAGACTATTTGTGGCCTGCAAAGCCCAAAATATTTACTTTCTGACCTTTACATAAAAGGTTTTAAAATGTTGATTTAGTCAAATGAGAGGAATTTAGCTTAACCTCAAATTGCCTCCTATAGGACAAGAAACTATAAAGCATTTACATTAATTTGAATGCCATTGACCCAAAATTTTTTAATAATTGATTCTAAATTAGATTAACATTTACAATTAAATGTTTTAGCAGATGACTTATGTAAAAAATATTATTAAGAACATATTATATTATGAAGAGAGCAGACTGGTGTTGAGGATTTCAATGCAAGAATTGGTATACCAATACTAAAAATAAATGTTTAAAATGATGGTTAAGTGGTATTAGAAATGTCTCCACTAAGTAAATATATCAGAAATGCCCCTAACTTCACTAATTACAAAATAAAAATCTCTTCAGCCTCCTTGTCAAGGAAGAAATGCTTGCCTAGTATCCTATTTACTTAGAAATAGGGAGATGTTGGTTACGATAAAAACTCAACTATGATTCTTTGTCCATGGCACCCAGAGCTGTGTCTGTCATTAATCCTTACTAGGCTAATGAATGATGCTATTTAGCAAATGGATTCTTTCTGCAAATATGGAAGGCTTCAGGCAAGTAGGTATAAAGAGCCTCACATGACACTAAAAATAGTCATTTGTATTATTAAACCTTTCAAACTTCAGAGGGACATCCACTTTTATATTGGTCTTCTTGCTATCTCGCTTTCAAACCTTCCATACAGTTTGGAGGAAATAAAATGAAGTAAATAACTGCTCAATAGGTTATGTCATTCATTACTTCTACTGTGAAATACTTTGTAAGCTACCTATTTGATGCTAGCATAAAATATCCCCATCCATTAAAAAATGCCTATCAATAAGCACTCTAAAACAGAACATGCCAAGCACTGTACCTAGAACTATAGGCACAAGATAGCTATGTCAGGGTTCCTAGCCTTCTGATAATTGATGCTCTCATAGGGAAAATAAACATATCAACTCAAACCACAGAGCACAAGTAATAAATGGAAGACTATGTGCTGCAGTCTCACACAAGAGGGAGCCATGAAATAATAAAACTACATTTCTTTTAAAAATCATTTTTCTCTCTACTTCCCAGCTATTTGTTTATTTGATAAATATTTCAGTTTGCACCTGTTCGCATGTCAGTAGACAATGCTGATGAGCAAGACCCAGTCCATACTTTAAGGAGTTTGTACTCAGAGGAGATAGGATGCAAAAATAACTCTATTAAAATTTGGTAAGAAATGAATATATAAATTGGTTTTGGTGACAGCAGAGAGAAAAAAGACTTTATGTTGGATCAGCAAAGATGTCAGTAGAGCAATGCTGTTTGAACACGACCTTGAAGGGCTTTTGAGGATCAATGGACAGACATCTTGAGTAGAATAAGCTTGCAAAAGGAGCTTGGGAAAATATACCTTGAGTAGCTGTAGAGTACACGTAGGCGGAGTAGGAGATTAGAGCCAGATCTTCTGGAGTTTTGAATACCAAGTACCAAGTTATCACACCATTGCTCGAGGAGAAGCTTTAGCCTACAACAGAGTCACTTGGAGGGCTTGTTAAAACCCAAGCTGTACCCTCAGTTACTAATTCAGTCGCTCCACAGTCGGACTGAGAATTTCCATCTTTAATAAGTTCCCAAGTGATGCTGACTTGGTATTTGAGAACCACTTCTGGAGTGTTAATCTGGTGGCTGTGTGCAGGATGGTTTAGCAAAGGCGAGATTATAGATGGAAACACCAGTCAGAAGACAGTTAGAAAAGTGAGGAGAAAAGTGAGAAAAGTGAGGGACTAAAGTGGAATCAATGGAAATAAGACAGTGAATTATAGACAAGGGATGGTGTTTTCAAATAAAAATCCAGCACCATGTTGTGTTGTGTTGTCCGACCACTGTACAACTGAAGCCATTAAATACATGGATATTAAAACAATGTATAATAAGAAATGAATTGCTATTAGTATAATAGAAAGTATCATTAGTTCAACGTTCTGTATTAGTTCAAAGTTCTGTATTATTTAGAGCAGTCACTTCCTTTTAAGTTATGTGAAAAGGCATCTTTTATTTCTTCTGGTATTGAATTTGCTAAAACACAGAAGTAAACCAGGGAGGTGTGTAGATGTGAGACTATTTTTTTTTAATGTTAGACATTTATAAATGTACACGAAGATATAAACTTTAGCTCATAATCTAAATTTGATGAGACCGCAAAGGGTCTTCTAATCAATTCTTCTGCTCTCAGGAATAAATACCTTCAAAATGTATCCAGATCTATAGTTGTATGTTGTATTTGTGAAGATCCTGATGGTGAGACTTTTGAGTGAGGGCAGTACAATGGGTTGTAGATGGTTCAAATCACAATTCTTAAGGTTTTCAGTTTAGACTAAACCTGTGTATTCAATATTATTGTAAGCTCTACCAGTTATTCCTACTAATTAGATACTAATAAGTAATTAAACACTATTTTTCTTTTACTTTTTCTAGGGACTTGTCCTGTAATAAGATAGAATTTATTGAAAAGAATGCATTTGATTCATTACCTCTTTTACAATATATGTAAGTTATAAATATAACCTCATTGTGTTTAGGAATTTCATAAAACATAATTGTAAACCTTTTTGTTATTTATTTTGAAGTAAGATTAAAATTTTATTACTAGAAAACTACTAAATTTATGTAGAAAATCCCATTTGTCTCTAGCATAGATTAGTGTGAGAATTCTGTCACATTCCGAATGAACCATTCTATCTGCACAGCAAAAGAAACCATCAACAAAACAACAAGAAAGCCCAGTGCATGGGAGAACATATTTGCCAATGATTTTTCCAATAAGGGTATAATCTCCAAAATTTACAGAGAACTCATACACCTTAACAAAAGGAAGATAGATAATCCAACAAAAATGGGCAACAGGTCTAAATAGACACTTTGTGAAAGAGGACATACAGAACGCCCAGAGACATATGAAAACATGTTCAAAGTCACTAATCATCAGAGAGATGCAACTCAAAACAATAATGAGATAACATTTCAGACCAATCAGAATGGCTATCATCAACAAATCAACAAATGATAAGTACTGGTGAGACTGTGGAGAAAAAGGAAGCCTCCTCCCCTGCTGGTGGGAATGCAGACTGGTGTAGCCACTGTGGAAGACAGTATGGACTTTCCTCAAAAAGTTAAAAACAGTATGAACCATACTATAGCAGTGGTTCTCAACCAGGGTGATTTTGCACCAGGTGACACTTGGCAATCGCCAAAGAGAGTTGTAGTTGTCAGAACTGTAGATTTGCTAATGGCATCTAGTGGCAGAGGCCAGAATTATTGTTCAAGGCAAAGGACAGTTCCCCATGATAAAGAATTATCTAGCCCCAAATGTCAATAGTGTTGAGGTTGTGTAGCTTTATTTCAGAGAAATATAGATCAGTTTAATAGAAGCATTTTTTTTATCTAATGCACCACATGTATAAACATGAAAGCATAAACCATAAGCAAATATCTCCCATAGTAAGAATTTTGGTATATAGAGGGAGTATTGAGGTTGTTTTATCATATATAAATTAGAATCTCTGCTAAAGGATAAGTGATCTGAAAGAATTTTTTTCTCTTCTTTTGCTCTTGTCTTTTTTTAATAGAAATCTTGGTTGCAATTTAATCACCAAAGTGAACTTTGGAACATTTCAGACCTGGCATGGAATGAAGCTGTTACACAAGTTGTAAGTGAAATAGAAGATGAACACATGTAAAAGCTATGTGTAAAAACTTCATACAGTGATTGGTTGGCTGGGTATAAGCTCAGTTTTTTTTTTCTTCTTTAAATGAGGAAACTAAGGTACAAAGTGTCCAAGAGACTTGTTTAACTGACATATGCCATGCTCTGCTTTCCCAGAACTGACTTTTGGCATGGGCTTGTTTGTTTTCAAGAATTGAGGGGGGAGGGTGATAATACTGAATTGAGGGGAAAATTTATTTCAGCACTGGGAATAAAAGTTTGTGTCAATTAAGAAATTTATTTATTTGATTGATATGTAATCAAAATATTATTTATTTTTTAAACAAGCATCCATTAAATTCCTAGTAAATGTCAGGCACTAATAGTCAAGAAATTGACAAGTAAATAGGTGATTACATACATTGTAAGGAAGCCTGTGATGCAAGAATACACATGGGAGTATGTGATAGGAGCATGGCTTTCACCAGTTCCTCTTACATCTATCCCATTTGTGGCTCCAAAAGCAAGGAATTAGGTCTATTTTTCTATTCATCTGGATGGTTTACACTGGATTTTTAAAAAGTTCTGGAGATGATAGAAAAGCACCTTGAATTATGAGGACATTGGAAATGGTATTTCCTTGCCCTGGCCGGCTTTGCTCACTGGATAGAGCACCGCCCTGGGGACTGAAGGGTCCCAGTTTAAATACTGGCCAATGGCACATGCCTGGGTTGCAGGCTTGATCTCCAGTAGGCGGTGTGCAGGAGGCAGCATATCAATGATTCTCTCATCATTGATGTTTCTATCTCTCTCTCTCTCCCTTCCTCTCTGAAATGAATAAAGAAATATTGAAAAAAAGAAAAAAGAAATGGATTTTCTGTAGAGCAGGAGCTTCCTCTCAGCATAGTTAATAATGGGGTTTTCAATCTGAAAGGTTCTTCAGTATATTTTTCTTTGCTATCCACTTCTTTCTTCTTCTTTTTTATTTTTTACTTTCTCTTCTGCACTTTATCATTCAGAAACTTGGGTAGTTCCCCAATTAAGAATCCTTTGTAGCCCTGGCCTGTGTTATACAGTGGTTGGAGCATTGGCCCATACAACAAGGGATTCTGGGTTCAATACCTGGTCAAGGGCACATAGCTGAGTTGTAGGTTCTATTTCTGGCCCTCATTGGGTCATGTGGTGGAGGCAACCAACCCATGTGTCTCTCTCACATCGATGTGTTGTTGTTGTTTTTTTGTCTCTCTCTCTCACTCTCTCTAAAAAAAGAAGTGGAAAAAATATCTTCAGGTGAGATTAACAACAACAAAAGAGAATGCTTTACAGATTCTAAGGGTGATCTCTGGGAATAGACGAAAAATGATTTTTTTAACCTTCACGTTTTGAACCAACAAAATGAATATAAACTTTCATAGCAGTTATTAAAAATGCAGACAATTTTAATTCTATTGCATTTTCCAGAATTCTACATGAAAATCCTCTGATGACTGTTCAAGATCCATATCTTTTTAATTTGCCAGCATTGAAATATTTGTAAGTATTGCAACAATTTCATGGCTCATGAGATGATTTCTGTTCTTACTTTTGTCAAAGAAGAACAATTTTGCATTTTGACAAAAAAACTCATAATTTAAATTTTAACTGGGTTATTCTCAAAAATGATTTATTGGCACAGAAAAGTGATAAAAAATGTACAAGGGCAAGACAGCCAGCAGAGAAAGGGAGCAGTGTTGAAAAACACATTCGGCCATGAAACATGTAGATGCATGGAGAAATACCATGGATCTCAAAAAGAAAAAAGGAAGAAGTTATACATTCTGTGCTTTTTTAAAAAAGTGATCAAATAGTGGTTGGAACAGAGAATGAGAAGTAGGATGATGGTAACACAAAAACAAAATAACACATTGTACTGTTCACCAAAGTCATTAGTTTGATGATGAAAATACATTAATCTGATGATGCAATACATTTAAATTTCTTCAAGAAGAGCTCTCTAAAATGATTATGTATGGAAAATAAACTAAAGCACCTTGAATTATGGAGCTGGCTTGACAGAGAAGCCAGAATTTAGGTCAACAGATGTTGTTAAGTGTCTTTTTCAAGAATAAAATTTTTGTCTTTGGGTTCATATCATGCATGTTTGGTCCTTCTCCTTCAGAGACATGGGAAGAACACAAGTGACATTGACAACACTTGATAACATTCTCATGACAGCTCCTGAATTAGAAAAACTGTAAGTTGATTTTTCTTTTTGTTTTTTAAATATATTTTATTGATTTTTTACAGAGAGGAAGGGAGAGAGAGATAGAGAGTTAGAAACATCGATGAGAGAGAAACATCGATCAGCTGCCTCCTGCACATCCCTTACCGGGGATGTGCCCTCAACTCAGGTACATGCCCTTGACCGGAATCGAACCTGGGACCTTTCAGTCCGCAGGCTCCATCCACTGAGCCAAACGGGTTTCGGCAAGTTGATTTTTCTTCTATTTATTTTCACTTGGTTCTTATGGTTTGCTTTTTTATTTTCTTAAGTCGGGTTTATTTAAGTATAATTTGTATTTAATATAATTCTCTCTTTTAAAGCGTACAGTTTAGTGAGTTCTGATAAATGTGCAGTCTTGATAAATGTAGCACCATCACATTAGAGATCCAGAACACTTTTATCATCCCCACAGGGCCCCTCATATTTCTCCTTTTTTTTTAAATGTATTTCTTTATTGATTTCAGCGGGGAAGGGAGAAGGAGAGAGAGATAGAAACATCAATGATGAGAGAGAATCATTGATTGGCTGCCTCCTGCACACCCCTTACTGGGGAATGAGCCCGCAACCCTGACATGTGCCCTTGGCCGGAATCGAACCTGGGATCCTTCAGTCCACAGGCTGATGCTCTATCCACTGAGCCAAGCTGGCTAGGGTCCCCTCATATTAATCTGCAGTCAGTTCCTCCTCCCACCTCCAGCCCCTGTCAAGTACAGGTCTGATTTTTTATTGTTATAGTCCTGCCTTTTACAGAGTGTCTTATAAATGAAATCATGTAGAGCAAGTGTGTCAAACTCAAAAGCTAACACGATCCAAATAAATGAGGCATGTGGCCGTGGGCTGTGAGTTTGACATGCTGTATGTAGTGTAGCTTTTTGTGTGTGGCTTCTTTCATGTAGCATGATCCTTTTGAGATCCATCTTAGTTGTTGCATCTATCAGTAGTACATTTCTTTTTTTATCGCTGCATAGTATTCCAATTGTGTGTATATACTAGTTTGTTTCTGTAGTAATCGGGTAATGGATATTTGAGCTGTTTCTAGTTTTTTGGCTATTATGAATAGAGATGCTAAAAATACTCACATGCAGGTCTTTGTGTGAACATACATTTTCATTGCTTTGGAGTAAGATACCTAAGGGGGGGGCTGCTGCATTATATGCTGAGTGCATATCTAACTAGTAAAGAAACTGCCTAACTGTGTTCTAACGTGGTTGTTCCATCTCGCCTTCCCGCCAGCAGTAGATGAGAGTTGCAATTGCTCCACAGTTTCACCTGACCTTTATATTTCTGTTTGATTTTTTAAATTAGCCTTTCTAGTAGGAATGCATTTGTATTGCAGTGTGATTCTAACTTGCATTTTCTAATAGCTGATGTGTGGAATGTCTATGTGAAAAATACATTTTTCAATGGAGTGTCTGTTCAAATCCATTTTAATTTGATATTTATCTTATTATTAAGTGTTAAGAGTGTTTTATATCAAGTCCTTTCTGTAAGATATGTGTTTACTAAATATCTTTTCCAAGGTTGTGCCTTCTATTAAACTTATCACTGAAGACCAGAAGTTTTTAAAAAATATATATTTTTATTTAGAGAGGGAGAGGCAGAGGGAGGGGGGAGAGAAAGAAAGAGAGAGAGAGAGAGAGAGAGAGAGAGAGAGAGAGAGAGAAACCTCAATGATGAGAGAATCATTGATCAGCTGCTTCCTGCATGTAACCTAGTGGGGATTGAGCCTGCATCCAGGCCTGTGCCCTGACCCGGAATCCAACTGTGACCTCTTGGTTCGTACGTCAATTCTCAGTCTCTAAACTACACCGGCAGGCTGGAGTGTTTTTTTGTGTTTTTTTTTTTTTGTCTTTTTGTAATACTAACCAGGAGATATTTTTCCTATCGATTTTTAGTGAGGGTGGAAGGGAGGAAGAGAGTGGGATAAAAGGGAGAGAGAGAGAGAGAGAGAGAGAGCGAGAGAGAGAGAGAGAGATCAATGTGAGGGAGACATATCAATTGGTTGATTGGTTGCCTCCTGCACACCACAAAGCCATCATTAAATCAAACTGTCTATAACCTCAAAAAGCTGTATCATGTCCCTTTTATAATTCTTCCTTCCCACTCCTCCTTGCCCTCCCCAATTCCTGTGCAAACACTGATCTGCTTTGTGTTACTATAGGTTAGTTTGCATTTTCTAGAATTTTATATAAATGAAATCGTATAGTATCTACTCTTTTCTAACTGGCCTCCTTTATTCAGCTGATTATTTTAAGACTAGAGGCTCAGTGCATGAAAATCGTGCAATGGGGGCAGGGGGGCGGGGGAGTATCTCTCAGCCCAGATCTTGGTGGATGCCCAGTGACAGCTCCCTATAGGTAGTGGGCCTAAGCTAGCACTTGAACATCCTTAGCATTGCTGTGGAGGCAGGAGTGGCTCCCGCCACCACCACCACCACCACCACCACCACCTCTGTGTTCACCAGCCATGAGCCCAGCTTCTGGCTGAGAGGCATTCTCTCTGTGGGAGTGCACTGATCACCAAGGGGCAGCTCCGGTATTGAGCATCTACCCCCTGGTGGTCAGTGCACATCATAGCAACTGGTCGTTCTGCAGTTTGGTCGATTTGCATATTAGTCTTTTATTATATAGGTTTAGTCTATGTTGTTTTGCCTATCAATAATTCATGTCCTTTTATGGCTGAATAGTATTCCATTAAAAATGGATATATCCGTATGTTTCAACATTGATGGCTATTTGACTTGTTCCAATTTTTGACTATTACCAATAAAGCTATTGTGAATATTTATGTACAAGTCTGTTTATGGAAATATACTTCAATTTCTCCTGATAAGTGCCTGAAAGTAGAATGGCTATGTCATACAGTAGGTGCATGTTTAAGTTTTAAAAAACAACTGTTTTCCAAGTAACTCCTCTGTCACTAATATAATTCTGTATGTTTCCATTTATAGTATCTTACCTAACCATTTGGCCTGCTGCCTCTGCCAATTTAAAAATCATATTGAGGCTGTTGCAAAGACAGTCAATCTGAATTGTGAGATCGAATGTGTGACCGACACACCTTGTGGTGAGTCTCAATTGCCTGATGATAAACTTTTTAATTTTTATTTTGTTTTCATTTTTTATTTGTAATCAATGACAATACATTTTTAGGCAAATAAAGTAACTGTATTATTTTTATTCATTTAATCAGAGTTCAACTCTAACATTTTAAGAACTTCTCTTTGCTAAAAGTCAGATGAAGGGAAGGATATTACCATTAATGGCTACATCGTGTGTGTTGTGCTCTCTGCTGGGTGCTTTGCTTCCAAATGAGAACTTGTTCATTAGCGTGTCACAGTTTGTAAACTCTTTTGTATGCATTAGGTTTCAATTGCCCTTTGCAGTGTAGACAGATGAAGATACATTCTTATTTTGTTTGTTTTTGCAAGTTTATGAAAAGAGTACAAATGATGCTGTTTTATGTAAGTTTTATTTGGAACCTGAGAGTTTTTGGATCCATCACCAGAAGCTGCTACCCAGCCCTTCTATGGCATGGGAGGGCTCTTTCTTTATAGACTGTGCACCTCTGAACTTGCTCTGAAGCACAAGGTGTTCTATCCACCAAACAGTCGTGTGCTTTTAAGTATTTTTCTACACGTTAGGTTTATTGGCAGCTACTTGATAACTTCCCAAATGTGTTTTCATGCCCAGATAGCTTAAATACAAGTTTCTATCAGTGATCTGTGCTACTGATATAGAGTCAGTGTTGCTTATTTTGAAAACAATGTTTTGACCAATGATATTACTCCCTTCTGCCCCAACAGTGGGCAGAACAGGCATTTTCATCTCCTTTTAAGGTGAGTGAAAACAAGACGAGAAAGGGCTGACAGCTGTCACCTCGTGCCCAGGTCTCCAGCTCCCAGTTTGGGACTCTCCACAAGCCCATGCTCTTTCCCAGGAAGTTACCTCCTTCTCTCACCCTTATCACCACCAGCAATACTTTTAATTCTTCTGAAAATCCTTGTGTACCAGCTGCACAATGGTGCACTTGACCTTCACACAGTCAGAATCTTTGGATGGTTCCCCAAGTACAGCTGAAAATATAAGAAATGACATGAAATGATAGCAAAGTAGGCATCTGACAAAAGTTATTTTTTCCCTTCTGTATTTCAGAACCCCAAATATTATTCCATAGATTTATTGAACATTCCACAGTGGTACACAACCTGGCAAGTCTCTTAATGTACATCCTAGATGCCTGCCTATATCTTAAGCACAGAGTGAGGGTAGAGTTTTTTTCTTCTGTTTAGAGCCGTCTGTTATGGGGCTGGCATATGTGGAAGCAGGGCCCAAGTGAGGAATCGGTGGGTTAGTGGAGAAGGGTGTGTCCAGATGAGGACGTGTTAGCAGTGGGTGTTAATGGTGGTCATCTGTGATGGTAGCAAGAACACAAGCATTCTGAAGAGCGGAGAGAGGAAGGCTCAGGCCCCCTCTGCATCTGAAGCAGGACAGGATGGGTGCGTGAATGTGAGGAGTTCACAGTAGATCTGCAGAGCATCTAACTGAGTGGGTCTTCCAGCCCTGGCTTTCCTCCAGTAACCGGCAGTTGGCCCTTGGGGACCAATGGAATAATCCTAAATATAGTCACCATATGTCATGCTATGGAATGTTCTAAGTAATTAACCACTTTAAAAAAAGAGACAGTTTCTCCTTTTGTTTTGTCGACAATCATAGATGTAAGTTGGGGTTTATATTTCTCTTCTCCAAACGGCACTCAGATACTTGCTGATTCCCTATATATTGGACTTGGATGTATGGCTGTGGACTGACAAATAACTATCCCGTGAGTCCTTCAATATCAAATTCGATTTCTTCTTTTTTGACAGATGAAGAACTCATAATAAAAGGACCGCTAATGAACACATTACAGGCCCGGCAGGACTCCAGCACTGAGCTGACCATTGAGCCAGAGAGGGCATCCTCAGTCAAAAAAGGCGACACTTCCGCATCCATTATGAGTGAGCAGCTAGACTTTAATGATAAAAGTGATGTTAATAGTGCACTAAATTACCAATTGCCTTATTTCTTGGAGGGAAATCTAGAAGATATAGAATCAACTTTATTACCATTCATTAAACTGCCTCTTTCAAATGTACATGATGCAGATATGTCCCTGAATCATTTGAAAAACAACAGATGAAATCCTTCTCTTAAACCTGAACTTAACCATTCAAGTTTCAAAAATTAACCGAGGAAACTCTTTTCTGGAATAGGCCTTCTGATGAGACTGCTCACTGAGCAGCAGGAAGTAAAGATATCCAACCCAGAGTGGAATGAGGAACAATGGAAAGATGAGAGGATGCAAACCCTCGGGAAGCAGGAAGAGAGGGTGTCTAATGAGGTAAGGACAGGTCCTGAAACACCTGACCTGGACTTGTAGTCAGTTTAGGACAGTGATGGAGAACCTATGACACACCTGTCACAGGTGACACACAAACTCATTTTTTTGGTTCATTTTTCTTTGTTAAATGGCATTTAAATATATAAAATACATATCAAAAATATAAATCTTTGTTTTTCTATGGTTGCAAATATCAAAAAATTTCTATATGTGATACGGCACCAGAGTTAAGTTAGGGTTTTTCAAAATGCTGACTCGCCCAGCTCAAAAGGTTCGCCATCACTGATTTAGGACATGCCATGAAAGTACCCAGGTAGGAAGACCAGGAGCACCTCCTCTCAGTCGTGTCTTGATCATGTGACTTTGGCTTAGACAGTGATCTTCCACTTTGCTCATTTAGAGATTTGTGCCACTGTTCCTAGGGTAGATGAGAAGAGGACCTAAATTCCAAGATAAACAAATTGTACAAGAAAATGCTAATGATCAGATTACATAACACATCAGATGTGGTATGTTCTTTAAAAACCTATAAGATTTGGTATATTGCTTAAGAACCATGTGGAAAGGTGGGGTTTTAGAGTAGTAGTTAAGAATAGCTAGCAATTCATTAGAATAGGCTAGAGAATAGTTAGTTTTTATGCTTTCCGTATCTTTGTGGGGTTTTTTTAATGTTGTTGTTGGTGTTCTTATTCTTGTTCTTCTTATTCTCCTCCCCCTCATTCTCCTCCTCCTCCTCACCCTCCACCTCCTCTTCTTCCCCTCCCTTTCCACCGTCCCCTCTTCCTCTCCCTCATCTTCCTCTTCCTCCTCCTTCTTCTAGCTCAGGCAAGAAATGCCAAGATATAAGAAGGAAATCATCATTGCATCACCTGTGATTGCAGTAACAACGTTTTATTTTGTAGTTTTCTGTCTCCTTGTGGTAAGACAAGAGTTAATTCAGATTTCCAATATCTAGTCCATCTTTGAGGAGGTTCAGAACCCACAACCTGAAAATCAAAGCCACAGTCCTGTCTACTCCTACTTGATGCTCTTCTTTAGTCATGAGCACTGAGATATGCTTTATTCTATTTTTTTTTATTACAAATTATATTCTTGGGATGTCTAAAGGAAGCCCACTCCTTGAAATCTCTGAAATGAAATCAAGATAACAAGCCATTAGACCATTTTAAAAATATATATTTTTATTTTATTTTTTTAAAAATATATTTTATTGATTTTTTACAGAGAGGAAGGGAGAGAGATAGAGAGTTAGAAACATCGATGAGAGAGAAACATCGATCAGCTGCCTCCTGCACATCTCCTACTGGGGATGTGCCCGCAACCCAGGTACATGCCCTTGACTGGAATCCAACATGGGACCTTTCGGTCCGCAGGCCGACGCTCTATCCACTGAGCCAAACCGGTTTCGGCAAAAATATATATTTTTATTGATTTCAGAGAGGATGGGAGAGGGAGAGAGATATAGAAACATCAATGATGGGCTGCCTCCTGCAAGGCCCTTATTGTGAGCAAGCCCACAACACAGGCATGTGCCCTTTACTGGAATTGAACCTGGGACCTTTCAGTCCACAGGCCAATGGTCTATCAACTGAGCCATACCAGCCACTAGACTATTTTGAAACTTAAGTTTTATAGGCCTTATTTGATATGATAGCAAAATTTCTTCAACTCAAAATGTACGAGGTTGAGTTGATGTACTCACCTATTAGTCTCTTCCTGATTTCTTACTTTGTTGGATAAAATGAGGAGAGATATAGAATCTCCAACCTCATGGAGCTATGTCACCCTAGCAGATGGGACATGGCATAATGATAAAAGTGTGATCTTGTCAATTCTTAAGGTATACTTAGCAGCTTTCTTCTCCAGTGTGTAAGGCATGGTGTTCGTAGGTTCAGTTAAAACACTGCAACCTAAATCCTGCATCAGGCTTCTCTAAAGCATGTCATGTTAGAGTCACCTGTTCCTAGAGCTTGTCTGTGTCCCTTTTGTTCAATTACATAATGGTGTACTTTTCCCTATAGGCAGATTGCTGACATTAAAAGAACGATTTTGTAAGCTGATGATCATGACTCTACCCCATAAATCCAACATATTTTCTTTACCCTTTCAACAGTCATGACAGCCCTCCATTCCAGCCAAAGGCACCCCACACCATAACCTAGCCACACCAGCCCCATTCCCACTTTTTAAAATGCCTTTGCCCATCTAAAATTCCCTTATTGTGCTCTCCCTGGGGAAGTCTGGTGAATATCTCAAAAGCCAGCTCAGGTTCATCTTTCTTCATGAAGCTTTCCCAGAGTCTTCCAGCCATGCTGTTCCTAGTTTTTTTGTGAGCTGTGTCACTATTTTTCTTTGAGGTAATAGTAAGGCAGTTCCATCCCCTGAGAACTTAAAAATATGGTAAACAATTTTTAAAAATGTGCCTCCCCAAGAGAGAAATACCTGGGTGAACACATCATGGAGCAGAGCAGAGATGTGTAAAGACCAAGTGGCTTCAGACCTATATGTTCCTAAGACTTTTGAAATCTCACATTTTAATATTCTAATCTGTGGAAGAAAATGAAAAATGGGAATAGAAAAGCCACCTAATTATTTGAGAAGGAAAATAATAGCAGATTTATATTCTCATCTTAAACAAACATATTTACAAAATGTAAAAAAATATAGAACCTGTATAAGTACTAGAAGAAAACAGAAGCAATATATTTATAATCTGGTGGTGGGAAACAGCTTTTTGAGCCTGATACCACAGGCAGAAACTTTGATAGATTTGACCACCTTGTCTGTGACACCATTAGCAAACTTAGCACTGGTTGATGCCAAGCACAGGATGAAGATGTTTCCATATACATGAGCGATTCAATCCCCACAATCCTGTGAGGAAGATAGTACCACCTTCTCCCATAGATGGAGATGGACTTAAGCTCCCAGTGGCAAAGGCAAAAGCAGGACCCTGTTCTGCCTGACTGCGAAGTCCGTGCTTCCTACTCCACTGTTCTGTGTCCTTAAAGACAAAAACACTGGGGCCATAGCCGCTGTTTCTCAGTAGTTAGAGCATCAGTGCAAGCACCGAAGGGTCCCAGGTTGATTCCAGGACAAGGGCAGGTACCTGGGTAGCAGGGCACCTGCCATGCAGGAAGCAACCAGTTGATGTGCCTCTGTCACATTCCTATTTCTCTCTCTTCTTTCCCTCCTGCCCCCTCCCTCCCACACTCTCTGAAAAACAATGGAAAAAATATCCTTAGGTGAGGATTAACAACAACAAAAAAGAACACTGGGGAATATTTGAAACATTGAAATTCAGTGAAAGCCACTAAGGATTAAGTTATTTAATGTAAAAAGAGTTCCATAAATCAACAGGAAGAAGACAATCTAGGGTGGAAGAGGGCAAGGGCTGTGATGAGTAGGCTGTGTGTAGACATCTGTCACCATATCTGTCCATCTTCTCTTGGTTTATAGGGTGTGGATTTTATTAGCGAGGTCTTTGTCACCTCACAGTATGAAAGTAGTCTGATATTTTCTTCTAGTCCTTTTTGTAATATTTGGTTTTTTTTCTCAAATTAAAAAAAACTATCATTGGTTTTATTTGCTTTTCTTGTGGTTGACTGTTACTCCCCTACATGAAGATCCAATTGTCTTAAAATGTTTTATTGAAGATCTCATTCTTTCTTCACTGATCTGAAATTTACCTTTCTGTGGACTGTATTCTGTTGACCCAGTTATATTTGTTTTGTACCAGTAGAACTATCAGTAGCAGTATCAATATATATATAATGATATAGACATATACATATATCAGTATATATATATATTTATATATCTATATCTATCTATCTATCTATCTATCTATCTATGTATATTGCTTTCAGGGAGGAGGGGAGAGGGAAAGAAAGATAGAAACATCAATGATGAGAGAAAAATTGATCATCTGCCTCTTGCACATCCCCTGCTAGGGATCAAGACTGCAACCCGGGACTGTGCCCTTGACCAGAATGGAACCCAGGATGCTTCAGTCTGCAGGCCAATGTTCTATCCACTGAGCCAAACTGGCTACGGCCTGTGTCACTATATAATTCCAGTTCCATTTTAAACTCCTTTTTGGAAGTTAAACGCCTCCTTTTCTTATCTTTTTCATACATTTCATTGCATATTTTCTCTACCAAATGTCAGTTGGTCAGTTTATGTTTAAAAATTATCTTGGAATTTGAATAGGATTACAGTGCATTTGTAGGTTAATTTAAGGAGAATTGGCATCTTTACTACCTTCTAGGAACATGGTACCTCACTTTGTGTATTCTTTCTAAAGTCCTTCAGAAGAGTTTTAATGGGTCTCGCACATTTTTTGTTAAGTTTATTCCATTATACATTTTATTGATATTGTAAATGGACTCTTTCATTTTTTTATTAGTTATTTGTGGTATGTAGGAAAGCTGTTGAGATTTGCATGTCTTGATTTAGCCATCTTACTGACTACAATTTTAATCTATGCTCTTGGGCTTTTTAGGTTGTGCATTATCTCACGTGCAAATATGTTTTGTCTCTTTCCTTCCAGTACTTCATTTTTCCTATTAAATTAATTAGGACCTCCTCAACAATGATGAATAGTATCAGTAATAACAGGCATCCTACTCTGGTTCTTGACCTAAAACAAACCTGCTGTGTAGGTTTCTGGTAGGCACTTTCATTTTCTTTGCTACTTCTAAGAGTTTTTATCGGGAATTATCTGCTGAATGTGATCTGAAACAACCAATAAAATGCATTGCCAGCTGCATGCAAGGTCCTAAGTTAGGACTATGGGAGAGACAAAGGTCTAGACAGAGTATCTGTCCTCAGAAAATTAATCATCTCACTTAAAAGAGAAGGAATAAAGCTTTAGAGGTCATTGTGCTGAATAATCATGACGTTTTCTTCCAAAATAGATTTTTCGGAGGAAGCTAAAGAAAAAGGGAAGCTCAAGGTAAATATGGGTCTGGTGATTTTTAAAGTAGAATTTTTTAAGGAGAGGAACTTCCTCTTTCTGTAAGCGGCCAGGGGTGATCTCGGAAAATGGCCCATTATTCACTTGAGTCAGAAAACCCCACAAAATCACGAAAGTCAAGAGATTTAAACCTTTGTGTTTACTTTAAGGACACTGGTGAAAACTACACAGGTCATCAAGGGTATGCATATCTGAAAACCACCAAGCATCTGAAGGATGTCACCTTATAGGAGCAATGTGTGCCATTCTGTCATTATAGTGGTGGAGTTGGTAGGCGTGCTCCAATGGAGGGGCTGGGTGCAGGATTGGGTGCAGGTTGGTGACCCCAAAGAGTGCTGAATTTTTGCTGCTGTTAACGTAAAAAAACATTGTAAAGAATTTTTGTGAGTTTATTTGAGCCAAACTGTCAACATATGCTGGGAAGTAGAACCTCTAGGAATTGAGGTAATGCTCCAAAGAATGGTGGGTTACATCTGTATTTATACATTGCAATCAAAGGAAAGGGATGTAGGTGGATTCCATGAACTCCATTGGTGATAGATTAAGGAGGTGGGATAAAGCAAAGCAGGGAAACCTCTGGGATAGGATAAAAAGTGAAATGATGGACATGTGCTGCTTTTACATAGATGGATACAGGACAGTTCAACATAATTAACAGTTGACGATTAACTTGATAACATAACAATGAGGGAATGTCTTGGTGCTATTTGTTGCACCCTGAAGGGTCCAGAAAAAAGAGGAATTTACAAGTTACCCAGACATTTCACAGATATGTTATCTTAGAGGCAAGAAGAGAAATGGGCTCAGTAAAGATCTAAGTTGATCTTTGTCAGGGAAAATACTGGCCTAGGACATGACAACCCACTATAACCTGTTTGCAGTTAAATATTGAATTTTCAGACCATCCTTTGTGGTTACTTTAGGTCTCTGAGTCTGCAAGACTGCCATGCAGACCTCCCCTGAGCTTGTCTGGTTAGGTGTGATCCCTTTTGTCCACACTGCACATGCTTAAAAATGCAGTAACACACTGAAAATCCTGCCTATATCCTATGCGAAGCTACATACATAGGTCCCCCAGAGACATTGCAGGGCCATTTTAAACTGTCACAGAGAATTGGAAGCCCAGCATGCAAGGAATCATTTTCCAGGTCCCAGGTGTGTGGTGATTTTGCTCAGGAATATAGACCCAAGTACCCAATTAGTCCGAATAAGACCAGAACTGTATGTGTGAGAGACATGGAGAATGGCATGAATCACTAACTGTTGGTATGTATTTTCCTCCAAGCAGCTTTTTCTCCAGATTCACATCTTCGTCTGACATTGATATAGAGGTAAATTTGAGGAGGACAAAGTACTGTGTCAAGACAAAGCAGGGGAAACGTAGAGTTCATGTCTCCCCATCTGTTTTCTAGCAACATGGATTTTGGAGCAGGCGGTCGTTTAAGCTGAAGCATGTATTTGGCAAGAAGACAAACAAGAAGGGGGAGCAGAAGGCACAGGAGCAGGAACCGTTCTTGAAAACGTAAATAATTGGGAACACTTAGAATTCTTATCTGAAACGAGGAAATAATGAATAGTTTAATTGTATCTTTCAAGAGTCAAAGCCTTGACCTTTGTCTTCTTCTTACTCCAGGGAGTGGAGTAAATTTGCTGATTCCTTAAGGATGGACATGTCCGAGTCTGCTTCTGACACAGGTGGAGAAACTAGCGCCTGATACCTTCACAGAGCAAGGCCATCTTCTGCCTAATTAAACATGTTTTGCAAATGTGTCAGTTCATAGCTACCTCTAGCCTTGATGTAAGGAATGAAAGTGTAAATAGTCAAGTATATATGCAAATAAGAAGGGCCATAGGCAAGAAAAGCAGGGCTGAAGCTGGAATCCCTGGGGAAGCCAATACTTCCTCAAGCAGCAGTGTGGTCCAAGGAGGTGAAGAGGTCTTCTCTCCCTTATTTCCCCAATACACTCAGTCCCTGAGAACTGGCAGACACCTCCTCTCCCAGGGGTATAGGGCAGTGGTGGGCAACCACTGGCTCGCGTGCCAAACAGAGCACGCCAGTAACTTTTGCTGGCACGTGAAACCCTCTCTTATAATCTTCCTGTTAGGTTAGGTGGCTCAGGAGGCGGCGTAAGAAATAAAGAGTCGAGTGAATCAGAAAAGAAAAGGTTTATATCTGCATCCCCGGGAGACCCACGTACTCCAAAGACAGGGCACATGGATTCACACAACCGCGGGGGGGGGGGGGGGGGGCGCTTTTTTTATACTGTGGTTGGGTGAGGGGCGGGGACCTGAGCTGAGGTATTTAGCTGAGGAAGTTTCAGCTGCAGAGGGTCAGCAAGGTATTCAGGAAGGAGTCAGTATCTGTGTGGGGGCCGTCAGGGAGAAGCCAGTATCTGTGTCTGGCATGCTGATCTGTGAGAAATTCCAGGGGAAGTCCATTGTGTCATCACATGACTGCATGTATCTGATCCTGGGCTCTCTCTGACCTAACATCCTGGCCTTTTGGTGATAGGGGATGCCGACTCATTCTGGCTACTTCCAGTTGACCAGGGACACGGGGGTGTGGGGGTTGTTTAAAGGCCAGCGTCAGGTAGAGGCAGGTCAGAGGGGAGCCGAGTGTAGGGATGAAGCAGGAGCTGGTTCACAGTCACCCGTGACATCTCCGAAATCCGGGAGCAGATGAACTTGAGGAGGCAGAGGGCTAGGAGAAAAAAGACACAGATGAGAATCAGGGGCCCTACCCTGGGTAGGACCCAGGTAGCTAAGGGGCTTTGGAACCAGCTGAAAGGAGAGTTGTCCTGGAAGTGTCCTGCATGTAGTTCTTCACTCAGCTTAGTCAGGGTCTTTACGTTTTACTCCACTACTCCAGTCTCGTTGATGTAGCAGCAGCATTCTTCTTGAAGGAATATGCAGGTTCCTCCTCTTTCTGCACTCAGAAGGTCTAAGGCGCTCTGGTTCTGTAGGGCTACTTGGACTACTGATGTTATGTGTCGCAGTAGGGATGCTAAAGAAGCAGTAGTGGACTCCAGGGTTAACTGGAGCTTGTCATTAAAGTCCTGAGCCATGACCAGACTAATCCTGAGGACTCTCTCGCCCCCCCTCCCCGGCAAGGCCTATGGAGGTAGCTATACTCCAGTGACAGGGAGGAAGGCGGCCTAGGGGGCCCGGGGGCTGGATGGAGGGAGCAGCCAGGCGAGCTCCGACTCTCCATACAAGGTTAGTTGGGGAACTACCATGACCACGAAGCAAGGACTGGGGTCAGAGGAGTTTATGCAGTTGCTTAAGATGCCGTTGTACCAAAAGAAGGTACCCAGGCTGGCCTTGGTGAAACTGGATGGGATATAGTTCTGGGTGCAGTTCCAAGTGACTCGCCCTCCGATTACTGGATTACTGGTCTGGTAGCATATCCTTGGGGGCAGGGTGGGCTCTGGAGTTTCAGGTTCCCAAAGGGGAATGCCAGCCACAGGAGGCTGACATTTACCTTTCCCTTGGGTTCTTGGAGAAGTCGTGAGTGGGATGGCAGCCAGCAAAGACCTTCGGAGAGAGGTGCATAGAAAGCAGTGCGAGACATTGGGCAGGGTGTGGGTCTCATTGAGGAATAGTAGGGTGTGTTGAATAAGTCGGAGCCAAGAAGACAGGACTTCTACTTGGGGGGAGTCAGGCAGCTTCCCTTTAAGGGACTGTTCGGCCTGTAGGATGCTGTTGGAGACCTGGACTTGGGCCTCTTGGGCCAGGTCATATTCCCAGGAGATGTAAATGGTCCCTGAAGGGGTTGAGCTCCAACTACTTAAGTATAGCTTTCCCACAACACCTGTAACCCATTGCTGGTCTCAGGGATCTCGGATTATGATGTGGAAGGCCCCCTTCTCCCCGATAAAGGAGCCACCCCTGTAGGCATCATTGACAACACAGTCTCTCCAGCGGCAACCCCCATAGGTGTCAACATCTTGATTACACCTGTCTGGGTCCTCTTGGTCATAAGCAAAACAGGCATAGGGTCAGCCACCATTGTATATTGACCGGATGTCACCCTGATCCCTGTCTGGCATCTGACCAGGGGGCAATCCTGAGATCCTACCTGCTGGGTGACTTGTTTGCCATTCTGGTGGTAAGTTTCATGGACCTTGAACCTCCACACATAAGCAGGTAGGGGTTGGTGTAGGTTGCTCAGGGCCAGGAGGAGAAGGAGGAGGGGGTGGGTGGCTGAGGCGGACTTTAGTGGGTCCCAACACCTCACATTTACAGAAGTCACGCTGCACCGGAGTCCTCTTGAGCCTGGAGAGGTGGTGCCACGATGGGTCACCGAGCAGCTTGGCTGCGGTGGGTGTTGTAAGGATCACGATGTGAGGTCCCGTCCACCTAGGCTCCAAGGCTTGTGGATGTAGGTTCCCAGGGGAGGGGGATCAGTAAGGAGACGGTGGTTGAGCAAGAAGGGTCTCCCATATAGGAGCTCAAAAGGACTTAAGAAGGCGGGGCTCCTTGGTGTAGCAGAGTTTGGTCAGGGCCATGGGCAGGAGGTCTGGCCAGGAGCTGTGAATTTCTAGAGAGAGTTTAGTTAGATGGTCCAATTCATTGGAGTTGAATGGCTATGATGAGGGTTCGAGCCAGTGACAGACAAATCCAGCAGGATGTAGAAGAGGAGGGATTGATGTTGGAGAGTACATGGAAAGTTGTGTGATTGAGGGTGGGCATAGGAGTAGGTCCAGGGTTCATAAATAGAGAGTGACACTAGAGGATTTCCCATCCCAGACAGTAGAATTGATGACTCCCTCATCATACCATGTCCGTTTCACCTGAAAATATAAAAAACCTGAGCAAAATTGGAGGGTCCCTTGCCAGGTAAGAGCCTGTGAGGAATGATGGGTCATCCATCAGGTCCTAGATGGTGTCGCCGAATCTTCTTCAGGGATGGTGGGAGGCATTTGGTGAGCCTGAGAGAGGTAGGTATTGCAGTGAAAGTGAGAGGAAATGTTAGAATGTGCTATTATCCAAGGGAAAAGAGAAAGGGACAGAGCAGTGGAAGCCAGGGATCTGGAGGTTGGAGAAAAGGCGGGGAGGGAGGGAGCAGGTCGTGCAGCCTGTTTCCAGGCCTCTAGCAGCTTGGATTATAAAACTGCTGCATTTTTTCCTTTGGGAAGGGTGGAGCGGGATGGGGCGAGAAGGCGCTGAGGTCAGAGTAGTTCTCAGTTAAGAAAAGGGGACAGTCGTGGAGGAGATAAGGAGATCAGGTGTTCACAGCGAGACTGAGGTAGGCCACTGAGGTAGGCGAGACTGAGGTCTGGGACAACAGGGCCCCATAAGGGGCCTCGTGGCAGTGGATGGTCGGCATCCCTGTAAAGGGGGACAGGAGCAGGGAGTCTGAAGGGCACAGTGGCCACTAGGATGGTGAGAATATCTCGTCCTAAAAGGGGCACGGGGCATGCTATCATCAAGGAGGCAGGGAAGGGGTCCGGTGGCCAGCGGGCAGGTGGATTTGCCATCAATACCCATGACCGAGATCTTGGAAGGATAAAGGGGCCCTAAAAAGGAGGGCAGGACAGAGAAGGTAGCCCCCATGTCGACCAGGAAGGTGACCTGTTGCCTTCAGTGCAGCCCTGGGCTCGGCGATGGTGGTGGGGGCCGTCGGGGCTGGGCATCTTCAGTCTTCAGCCAGTCCCAGCATGGCCAGCGGTGGGTCATGACCTGGAAGGGTGGCCCCTCCACACTGGGGTGCAGAGGGCCTGCCACCTTTCCAGGGGAAGTCACTTTTCAAGTGGCAGCTTTGACCACACGCTGGGCAGGGCTTGGTTGGAGCCTGGGGCTGGGGGCACTGCATTGTCCAGTGGCCTTCATCTCTGCATTTGAAGCATTCTCCGGTGGCGTTCCTTTTGTTGCACCCCACTGCGCACAGCCCCCTTAGGGCCATGCGTGGCTGCCATTGACCTCAGGGCCAAAACCAAGGCGTGTCTGCAGATCTACCTTCTGTGAAAGGCAGGCCTGCCATTCTGACTGTGCCTGCTCCTCAGGGGCATTAAGAACCTTCAAGGCCATTTTTCACTTGATCTCGGACCGGGGTATGAGGGAAGAGGCTGTTTTGGAGCTAACGTTCTCAGGATTTGGGCTTTCAGGGATAGGGGAGAAGGAAGCTGCTGGTTAAGAGGGTCTGAAGAGAGCCCAGCTGCAACCTCTCGCAAAGGGAACTGGCCGGCCACCTGTGAATTAAAGTGTTGGCAGTCATGAGGGAGGAGATTCGGTGGAGCGCACAGAGGAAGGCGGGCAATTAGAATTTACAGAGGGTACTGCATGGGGTCCAGGTTACTAGGCAGGCCCGTAAGGGGAGGGGAGAGAGCTGGAGAGGTGGCCTGGGTGGGCGTGGGAGAGTTACCGGAATTCTTTGATGAACGCAGTGGGGTTGGCAGAGAAAGACACCAGCTGCTTCTCAATTGTAGTTAAAAGTCACAACCTCCCAGGGGCGGGGCAAAGGGGAGGAGAGATAGAAGGTGGAGCCTACAGACGTGTGTGTGTGTGTGTGTGTGTGTGTGTGTGTGTGTGTGTGTGTCCGTGTGCTCACGGACTGACCCAGCCTGAGGACGAGGGCGCAGTGCACACAGCGGTAGCGTGCAGGAGCGTGGGGTTGTTGTCCAGGCCTTTTGAGTTTTTGGCTTCCGTGGGGGCGGGTGGAAGAAGGGAGGCGGGGTCAGGAGGCTGCAGAGAAGGCGAGGCTGGAGGAGGGTCTGGCAGGGAGGAGGGGAGAGTGTGGATGGACAGGGGCACAGAAGCTGGTGGGAGAACAGGCGGCTTTTGCCAGGGGATGTTCTGGGTGGTCTCCAGTGTGGGGGGGGGGGTGGGAGGATGCTGAGACGATGGCAGTGCCGTCGCCACCACACACACACAGCACATGAACCCACCCCCCCACGCTCCACAGACACCGCGGGCTCGGAGGCACGCAAGGCCGCTGGGCAGTGCAGGGACAGCCCAGAGGGAGGAGGAAGGACCAGGCGAGGAGAGACCGCAGAAGGAACTGTGGGGGGAAGAGATGGGGACACAGACTGGGTGGAGAGAGGGACTGAGAGAGAGAGACTTGGGCACATTTCCCAGTTCGCTGGCAGAAATTCCTGAGATCGGTGCGGATGGTAAAGTCAAGGTCCCGTTTTCAGACTGAGGCCATGCTACATTACAGAAATAGGACGCAGTTCCGGGGCAGGCATAGTGTTTAGCCAGATCGGTGAGCCGGCACCCTAGAGGTGTGCTCAGTCAGGTTTGGAATTTGGATTCCCCCTGTGCTTGATCCCGTGGCCTGTAGAGGGGCCAAAGCCTGGCGTCCCAGCAGTTTAACCCACGCTACGGAAGGACGATTGGGCCAGGAAATGTAGGCACGTCTCCACTACTTCCCTGGACCAGAGGAGCCTTCCTGGAAGGGTCCGGAAAGAGGCAATCTCTGACTCTGCCGCGTTTTATGGACAGAGATGCTGGCGGGCAGGTGGCCACCTGGGACCGGCACAGGGGTGGAATGGGACTCAGCGCTGATGTTGCCAAACTGGGAAAAGTTGCTGAACTGAAGAGATGAGGTCCTGATGGGTCCAGAGCTACAAGGAGGAAGAGGCAGGCACCCCAAGCTGCAGAGGGACGGCCAAATGAGGTGCTCACGTCACCCAGGTTTCAAGGCACCAAATGTTAGGTTAGGTGGCTCAGGAGGCAGCATAAGAAATAAAGATTCGAGTGAATCAGAAAAGAAAAGAGAAGGAAAGGTTTATTTCTGCATCCCCGGGAGACCCACGTACTCCAAAGACAGGGCACGTGGATTCACGCCAACAGGGAGGGGGGGGCGCTTTTTTATACTGCGGTTGGGTGAGGGGCGGGGACATGAGCTGAGGTATCTAGCTGAGGAAGTTTCAGCTGCAGGGGGTCAGCAAGGTATTCAGGAAGGAGTCAGTATCTGTGTGGGGGCCATCAGGGAGAAGCCAGTATCTGTCTGGCACGCTGACATGTGAGAAATTCCCAGGGAAGCCCATTGTCTCATCACATGTCTTCATGTATCTGATCCTGGGCTCTCTCTGACCTAACACTTCCATTTACAATTTTTTTCTTAATATCGACTTTTTTATTTTTCAGGTAAGTTCAGTGTAGGTGCATCTTAGTTAAATAATTGTACATAAAAAGTTATCTTAAAGACCATAGACATGGATTGACGAGAGAGGGGAAGAGCAATGTCAATAGTGTTGAAAACGATCTATTGAGGACTTGAAATGCCATTGCAGAAAATTTTTTCTGTTTAAAAAACTGCAACAGCGTTACTCTCCATGTTTTCATCCCCATGCACTTGTGAATCTTTGTGCTCAGTGATGAATTTTGTTAAGTCTCATAATAGGAGTAGCCTGATGGATGAAAGTAGTAGCTTGTGCATATTTCTGAAGGTCACGAAACATAAACCTGATGTAAAATCTCTGTCATCTATGATGCAGCAGCAAAAGTCCCACTGAAAATATCAAACGAAGTAATAAAGTTTTCTGTCGGACTATCAGTGCACATGTATACATTAAAAAATAAATGTATTTTTCATCATCATATACTGTGTTTTTGTCGCTCAAATGAATTTTATGATTTCTTCAAGGTTCTTCACATATGTACACCTTAAGAGATATCAAGTAGGTGTAACATGTTCTCAAAAAATTAGGGTTGGCACGCAGAAGAATTCTGAGTCAGAGATTTTGCTGGTTGTGGCACCCACTCACAAAAAGGAGCCCACCCTTGGTATAGGTTATTCTGGTGCTCTGTCCCCCTAGCTCACCAGTTATTTATAATACATTTGACCTCCTATCCATAGAGGATCATTCACTTTCTCCCCTCTCAACAGGCCTTGGGGTTCTCAGAATATTTGGGTCCCTGAGCCAATTTCCACCCCCTCCCCCCATCCCCCACACACAAGCCTTTAAGATCATGCATAAATGTGTGCCCTGTCCTGGAATAGCAGGTTCTTCACTCTTAAAAGCTAGTGTAAAATTCACAGTAGGTTTTTGGTATTTTTTTTTAATTAAAAAACTCCCAGCCCGGCCTGTGTTGCTCAGTTGATTCAATGTCGTCTCACCTACCAGGAGGTCCATGTTGAATTACTGCTCAGGGCACATGTCAGGGTAGTAGGGGAGCATGTTTCTTTCCCTTCCTCTTTCTGAAATCAATAAAAATAATAAAGAATCAAAAGTCTTTTGAAAAACAAACCACAACAAAAAACCCTTCCTAACTGTTGGACAGCTATCAAGGAGTTTCTGGAGATAAAGAAGAATGTGTGAGCAGTAACTGACCAATTCTTTCCTCCTCAGGACTTTATTTCAGGAAACATACTGGTGGGGCCACTGCTCCATTCACTATCCTGCCTCAGCCTCTGTGAATCCCACTGTGGCTCATGTGTGTGCTCCTCCGCTCCCTCCAGCTCAGCCCAGCACCAAACCTACCTACTTCCTTCTGTGTCCAACACAGATCCTTCGACGCGTGATTCCCAGTGAATGTCCTGGTTCCTCTACTCCTGCAAAGAGAGGAGAGTCATTACTACATCACATTAAGTCAGTGAGAGTTAAATGCCTGAGTGAGTGAAAGAAATTCTGAGTGAACAAGATTGACCTCAATGACCACAGATAACTGCTGGTGGCTTAGCAATATGAGATGCAGAATGGTGCCAACCACACACAGGACAACAGCACAGCGTCCCCCAGTAAAGCAGTGGGGCTGGGAAACAGGCCAGCATGTTTTGTGGCAGAAGAAAGCAAGGGAAAGGCAGAATTCATATTTATGTGTCTGTTTCTAGGAGGGCTTTTTCTGGAGAAAGCAGCCGCCTTGGCTAAGGGATACGTTTAGACCTCTCAATGCCACATACAAGCAAAACATGGCACAGACGCTACATGACAAGGATTGTCTAATGAGGATGAGATTTTCTATAAGAATAAAGGGTAAATGGGGACAATTTGGAGTTCTTATCTGAAATGGTTAGCTGGGGTTCTAGGCAGAGTGCAAGGGCCTCCAGTTCCTATGTGGTTATTTGGTTTGCGGATGCTGTTCTCTTGGTGCCTGCCCAAGTTACCTCCCAAAGTTCCTTACTGAGAATGAAAGCAAGTGTTTTTCTCTGTGTTGTCCAGTGAGCCAGCAAATACATAGTGTGTTTAAGGCACAGCTTGGGAATGGGGATCAGTGAGTGTGGGGAATCCAGGAGGTGAGGAACAACAAATGGGATCGTCCTGGAGACTCATTTTCTGTCCCCTTTCAGTAGCTCACCAGATCGCTAGCTCAGCAGGTACCAGCAAGTAATGGAAAAATAGTCCCCTTTTCCAATGAGATAATTTCTTTCATCCAACAGCTTTCATGGTGGTGGTATAGATGTTCCTGCCTCACCTTTCCTATAAGCGTGATGCATTCCATGCAGGCTCCCTCTCCACAGGACCTGTAGCCATGGGACACATGGTCCTACTAAGTCTGGCCTAATCCCCTTCTATGGAAGCTTGGGGATTGAGTAAATTCTGTTACATTCTTTTAAATTTTTGAAAATATTTTCTTTAAATGTGAGAGAGAACAGAAAGAAGGAGAGAGGAACATCAATATGAGACCAAAACATCCCTTGCATGCCCTCTCTCGGGAATGGAGCCTGCAACCCAGGCGTGTGCCCTGACCATGAATCTAACTGACAACTTTGGGGTGTACAGGAGAACATACAAGCCTCAGAGCCACTCTGGCCAGGGCTATGTTATTCTGATTGGAAGTGTCCCCCCAAAACAACCAAACACTATATTGACACATGTGTCCTCTTTACATGCTGGCTTCAAGGAATTTTATACCCACAATAATCTATAGGTTGTTAGCATGGCTGATATACACAGGAAGACTTGGAGCCTGGAGTCAAGTTCGCAACCATTACAAGGGCATCATTTGTTAACATATGAACAAGCTCAAAGGGTCTCAAGTCTGTCTCACTGAACCCCTGTATCACAGTGTATTGGGCGTTAATTTCTCCACATATGAACCTGTCTATATTTTAATATGGATTTGCGTGTATATACATAAACTTGGAAAGACACACAAAGACTGGTGATGTTAGGTGTTTTTGCTGAAGAAATTGGTTGGCTGTTGGACAGAAGTGGAAGAGTGACTTCTGTACTCTTTGCATTTTTCTTATTTAAAAATTGTGGTAAAATGCCCATACTATAATAGTGACCATCTTAACCCTTTCAAAAACTATATTTTTATTGATTTCAGAGAGGAATGGAGAGGGAGAGATAGAAACATCAATGAAGTGAGAATCAGTGATTGGCTGCCTCCTGCACACCCCCTAGTGGGGATTGAGCCCACAACCCAGGCATGTGTCCTGACTGAACATTGAACTGTAACCTTCTGATTCATAGATTGACTTTCAACTACTGAGCCACACTGACCCAGCCCATCTTAAAAATCTTTTAGTGTACACGTCTGTGACATTAGGTACATTCACAGTGTTGTGCAATGATCACCACCATCCATCCCCAGAACATTTTCATCTTACAAAACTGAAACTCTACCGATGCCTGCTCTCCAGCCCCTGGCAACCACCACTCTCCTTTCTAGTCCTGTGAATTCGACCACTCTGACACCTTATACAAATGGGATCTTACGGTATTTGCCTTTTTGTCGTTGACTTTCTTCACATAGCATAGTGTCCTCCAAGTTCATATTGTAACAAGTGGGAGCACTGAATAATATTCCAGTGTATATAGCATATTTTGTTTATCCTGTCCTCCCTTGTTACCTTTGCTTCTACCTTTTTGCTATTGTGAAGAATGTTGCCATGAATATACTTTTTTTTAATTTGAGAGAGAGGGGAAAGGAGAAGGAGAGAGAGAGAAACATAGATGTGAGAGGAGAACATGGGTCGCATGCCCACTACCGGGGATCAAGCTTGCAACCCAGGTATATCCTCTGACCAGAAATCAAACCAACCACCTTCAGGTGCATGGTAGGACACCCAAGTCACAGAGCTACACCAGCCTGGGCTCTGTTGTTATTCTGATGGTTATTTCCCCCCCAAAAACAACAAAACAGTATATTGACACATTTGTCTTCTTTACATGCTGGGTTCAAGGAATTTTGTGCCCACAAACATCTATAGGTAGTTAGTGGGGCTAATATTATACAGAGGAAGACTTGGAGCTTGGACTCAAGTCCCCAACCATTACAAGGGCATCATTGGTTAATATTTGAGCTCAGAGAGTCTGAAGTCCGTCTCACTGAACCCCTGTATCACAGTGTATTAGGCCTCAGTTCCTCCTCATATGCACCTGTCTACATGTATGTATGGATTTGCTTGTATAGGCATTGATTCTGGAAAGATACACAAAGACTGGTGATGTTAGGTGTTTTGGGTGAAGGAATTGGATGGATGTTAAGACAGAAGTGGAAGGGTGACTTCTGTACTTTTTATGTTTTTACTAGAGGCCCAATGCATGAAAATTGTGGTAAAATGCACATACCTTAAATTTTACCATCTTAACCTTTTAAAAATATATTTTTATTGATTTCAGAGTGGAGTGGAGAGGAAGAGAGAGAGAGAGAGAGAGAGGAGAGGAAACATCAGTGAGAAAGAATCCTGATCGGCTGCCTCCTGCACACCTCCTACTTGGGATTGAACCTAGGTATGTGCCCTGACTGGTAACAAAAGGTATTTGCTACAAAGCTGGAGCACATTCTGGGGAAATAGCCTAGAGACTTCAGAAACAAAAGTATCTAACATAGATTCTTTAGTTGCTTGTGTTGCTATGTAGCAAAATCTTTCATTTCTGCAAATTTAGCAGGGTATGGAATGTAAATATATAAAACTGTATGGGGTTTTTCCAGGCTAATATGCAAACTGTCTCCTCCGGAGTTCGACTGGGAGACCGTAAGTTCGATGGCTCAGTATGATGTGCGCTACAACCAGGGGGCAGCATGGAAGGAAGGAAGGTCCCACCTGGCAGCCAGGGGAGGGAGGCCCTCCCCACCCACCCCGCTCCCCTGCAACTCTCCCCCCCTTCTTCCCTTCTCCCCCTTCCCCCCAGCATCTGCTAGGCAGCCTACCCATGCACGACTTTCATGTACTGGGCCTCTAGTATAAATAAATAAATAGTATGTCTCCAAATTAATATTAAAAGGCAAATACTCATAACAGCAACAGGGAGGCATCAGTCTGGACAGCATGCACATTTCCCTCTAGAGCAGTGATTCTCTACCTTCCTAATGCCGAAACCCTTTAATACAGTTCCTCATGTTGTGGTGACCCCCAATCATAAAATTATTTTCGTTGCTACTTCCTAACTGTAATTTTGCTAAGGTTATGAATCATAATGTAAATATCTGATATGCAGGATGTATTTTCATTGCATAGTGATTAATCACAAAACAAGATGTAATTACATATGTGTTTTCCGATGGTCTTAGGTGACCCCTGTGAAAGGGTCCTTCAACCCCCAGTTTGAGAACCGCTGCTTTAGTGCATCAGTGAGGCTCATTCAGTTCTAGGCTCCTGGGAGGTGCAGCTCAGGTGACCACGCTGCTCCAGGCCTGTGGTACCTGTTGCTTGTCAACCATTGGTTCCAGCAGTCACCTAGAAAATTGGAGGATAGGACTTAGGGCTTCAAGACTGTCCAGAGTGAGGCCCCAGCAATTCCCTAGGGCCTCATTCCTGCCCGCACCAGGCGGCCAGCTTCACCTTGAATGGACACTGGGACAGGACACCCAGGCAGCGCTGGCCCCGCCCCCTCCCACCTGCCAGTCCACCCAGGCAGCGCTGGCCCCGCCCCCTCCCACCTGCCAGTCCACCCAGGCAGCGCTGGCCCCGCCCCCTCCCACCTGCCAGTCCACCCAGGCAGCGCTGGCCCCGCTCCCGCCCACTTGCCAGTCCACCCAGGCAGCGCTGGCCCCGCCCCCCGCCAACGTGCCAGTCCACCCAGGCAGCGCTGGCCCCGCCCCCTCCCACCTGCCAGTCCACCCAGGAAGCGCTGGCCCCGCCCCCACCCACGTGAGGACCCATCTAGGGTTCCACTCTCCTGGTGGCACTTCCGCTCCCCTGGCGGCGCTTCCCCTGCAGGACCAGGTGACTGAGGTGGGGGCCTAGATGATTCGGGGCGGGGGAGCGGCGGGGGCAGCAGTAACCCCAGGTAGCAGCCGCCAGCTCCTCCCCCACCTCTCCCAACCCGACCCCCAGCGCCTGGGGCCATAAGGGGCTCCCTGGCTCAGACCCAATGCTGTGTGGTGTACCTTGACCACGAAGGAGAAGAGGACGACGAAGCCGGGAAGCAGAGGAGGCCCTGGATTCCGAGGACTCCAAGGAAGAGGACAGCGCAGCCAGTGGCTGCAGGGAAAGCGGCTTCAGGAGGCACAGCGCCTACAGCTACCCACCCAGTCCATGGCTGCGGGCTCCTGCCCGCCTCCTCTGCCCTCACCCGAGCTCTCCCAAACCCGAACCCCAACCTCCACTCCCCCAACTGAGGGGAAATGACAGGGCACATCGAGTGACACTCACACACAACAGAAACACACACAGCACAACAGAACAGCACACCTACATCTACTCTCTCTTACTGGCTTCCTTTACTCAGATGATTACTTTAAGACTAGAGGCCTCATGCACGAAATGTGTGCACTGGAGTGGGGTCTCTCAGCCCAGCTCTCGGGGCAAGCCCAACTGATGGCTCCCTGTAGGAAGCGGGCCTTAGCCAGCACTCAGACATCCTTAGCACTGCTTTGGATGCAGATGAGGCTGCAGCCACCACCATTGCACTCACCAGCCGTGAGCCCAGCTTCTGGCTGAGAGGCGCTCCCCCTGTGCCAGCGAACTGACCACCAGGGGCCAGTTCCTGTGTTTAGCGTCTACCCTCTGGTGGTCAGTGTGCATCATAGTGACCAGTCATTTCCTCATTCAGTTGTTTTGCATATTAGCCTTTTATTATGCAGGATTAGTCCATGTTGTTTTGCATATCAATAATTCATGTTTATTGCTGAATAGTATTCCATTAATAATGGATATATCAGTATATTTCAACACTGATGGCTATTTGAGTTGTTCCAATTTTTGACTTACAAAAAAAGCTATTATGAATATTTATGTACAAGTCTGTTTATGGAAATATACTTCTATTTCTCTTGGTAAATACCTGAAAGTGGAATGGCTGGGTCATACAGTAGGTGTCTGTTTAACCTTAAAAAAAAACTATTTTCCAAGTAACTCCTTTGTCACTAATATAATTCTGTATGTTTCCATTTATAGTATCTTACCTAACCATTTGGCCTGCTGCCTCTGCCAATTTAAAAATAATATTGAGGTCTTGCCAAGACAGTGAAACTGCATTGTGAGACTGAATGTGTGACTAACACACCTTGTGATGAGTCTGAAATGCCCGATGATAGACTTTTTTATTTTATTTTATGTTTTCACTAGAGGCCCTGTGCACAAAATTGTGCACGGGCAGGGAGTCCCTCAGCTTGGCGTGCACCCTCTCCAATCCAGGACATCCCTCTTGCAATCCGGGACCACTGGCTCCTAACTGATCAAGGGCCTGCCTGCCCGATTGCTCCTACCCATTCTACCTGCCGTCCTGATCGCCCCTAACTGCCCTTCCCTGCTGGCCTGATTACTCCTAACTGCCTTTGCCTCATTCCCTGCCACCCTGGCTTTTTCTGGAAGATGTCCGGTCTGATTAGCATATTACCCTTTTATTAGTATAATTTCTTTATTTGTAATCAATGACGATACATTTTAAGCAAATAAAGTAACCGTATTATTTCTATTCATTTATTCAGAGTTCAACTCTAAAATATTAAGAACTACTCCTTGCTAAGAGTCTGATGAAGGGAAGGGTATTTCTATTAATGGCTACATCCTGTGTGTTGTGCTCTCTGCCGGGTGCTTTGCTTCCAAAAGAGAAATTGTTCATTAGTGTGTCACAGTTTGTAAACTCTTTTGTATGCATTAGGTTTCAATTGCCCTTTGCAGTGTAGACAGATAAAGATACATTTTTATTTTGTTTGTTTCTGCAAGTTTATGAAAAGAGTACAAATGATGCTGTTTTATGTAAGTTTTATTTGGAACCTGAGAGTTTTTGGATCCATCACCAGAAGCTGCTACCCAGCCCTTCTATGGCATGGGAGGGCTCTTTCTTTTTAGACTGTGCAACTCTGAACTTGCTCTGAAGCACAAGGTGTTCTATCCACCAAACAGTCGTGTGCTTTTAAGTATTTTTCCACACGTTAGGTTTATTGGCAGCTACTTGATAACTTCCCAAATGTGTTTTCATGCCCAGATAGCTTAAATACAAGTTTCTATCAGTGATCTGTGCTACTGATATATAGTCAGTGTTGCTTACTTTTCAAAACAATGTTTTGACCAATGATATTACTCCCTTCTTCCCCAACAGTGGGCAGAATAGGCATATTAATCTCCTTTTAAGGTGAGTAAAAGCAAGATCAGAAAGGGCTAAGAGCTGTCACCTAGAGCCCAGGTCTCCAGCTCCCAGTTTTGGACTTTCCACAAGACCATCCATGCTCCTCTTTCCCCGAATGTTACCCCCTTCTCCGACCCTTATCATCACCAGCAACACTTTCAATTCTTCTGGAAAATAAACCCAGCTGCTCAATGGTACACTTGACCTTCACACAGTCAGAATCTTTAGATGGTTCCCTAAGTAAAGCTGAAAATATAAGAAATTACATGAAATGATAGCAAAGTAGGCAACTGACAAAAGTTGTTTCTCCCTTTCTGTATTTTAGGACCCCAAAAATTATTTCATAGATTTATTGAACACTAGAGGTTCAGTGCATGAAATTTGCACATGAGGGATCCCCTCAGCCCAGCCTGCACCCTCTCCAATCCGGGACCACTTGGAGGATGTCTGACTCACAATATGGGACCACTGGCTCCTAACTGCTCATCTGCCTGCCTGCCTGCCTGATCAGCCCTAACTGCCCCCCCTGCTGGCCAAGTCACCCCCAACTGCCCCTCCTGCCAGCCTAGTTGCCCCCAACTGCTCTTCCCCTGTCGCTGGTCGAGCCTAACTGCCCCTGGCCTGGTCACCACTTACTGCCCCCCGCCCCCCGCCCCCCCCCCCCTTGTGCCGGCCTGGTCGCCCACAACTGGCCCCCCCACCCCCCACCGTGGGTCTGGTTGCCCCATGCACCATGCTGCTTGGTTGTTTGGTCAGCCCTCACTAACTCCCTGTGGGCCTGGTCACCACATGCAGCCTGCTTCTCAATCATTTGGTTGCCCCTCACTAATCCCCCTGCCACCCTAGTTGCCTCATACAGCCTGTTTGGTCGCCTGTTCAGTTGGGATGGTTGCTTAGGCTTTTATATATATAGAAGATTCTACAGTGGTACACAACCTGGCAAGTCTCTTAACGTACATCCCGAGTACCTGCCTAAATCTTAAGCACAGAGTAAAGGTAAACATATGGTTTTTTCTGTATAGAGCCATCTGTTATGGGGCTGGCATATGTGAAGGCAGGGCCCAAGTGAGGAATTGGTGAGTTAGTGCAGAAGGGTGGGTCCAGATGAGGACGTGTTAGCCGTGGGTGTTAATCGTGGTCATCTGTGATGGTAGCAAGAACACAAGCATCCTGAAGAGTGGAGAGAGGAAGGCTCAGGCCCCCTCTGCATCTGAAGCAGGACAGGATGGGTGCGTGAATGTGAGTTCACAGTAGATCTGCAGAGTGTCTAACTGAGTGGGTCTTCCAGCCCTGGCTTTCCTCCAGTAACTGGCTGTTGGCCCTTGGGGCCCAATGGTATAGTCCTAAATATAGTCACCATATGTCATGCTAGGGAATGTTCTAAGTAACCACTTTAAAAAAAGAGACAGTTTCTCCTTTTGTTGTGTCAACAATCATAGATGTAAGTTGGGGTTTATTTTTCTCCTCTCCAAATGGCACTCAAATATTTGCTGAGTCCCTATATATTGGACTGGGATGTAGGCTCTGGACTGACAAATAGGTGTCCCGTGAGTCTTTCAATATCAGATGTGATTTCTTCTTTTTTGACAGATGAAGAACTCCTATTAGAAGGAACTGTCATAAAAGCCTTGCAAGGCCGACAGAACACCAGCACTGAGCTGACCATTGAGCCAGAGAGGGCATCCTCTATCAAAAGTAGCGACACTTACTCATTTCTTATGAGTGAGCTGTTAGACTCTAATAAATTCCTGAATGAATCTCCAGAGTGAACCCCATCCTCAGGCATATTAATAAAGCACTAGTGGCTCAGTGCATGAAATTCATGTGTGTGTGTGTGGGGGGATGCGGGGGGTTGTCCCTCAGCCTGGCATGCATCCTCTCCAATCTGGGACACCTCGGGGGATGTCGGACATACCTCTCACAATCCGGGACCGCTGGCTCCTAACCACTCACCTGCCTGCCTGCCTGATTGCCTCTAACCGCTTCTGCCTGCCCGCCTGATAGCACCCTAACTGCTCCCCTGCCAGCCCAATTGATGTCTAACTGCTGCCCTGACAGCCTGAGCGCCCCCAGCTGCCCCCCCCCGCCCCCCCACCGGCCCAATTGCCCCCAGCTGCCCTCTGCTATAGCGACCCGCCTCCTCCACTGGGATCCGCCTACTTTACTTGAGGTGGCGAAGATGCCCATACTGGCCTCTTCCGCACCATGTGGAGTAATGGGACCCCTAGGCCTCACCACATGGAGCGGCCACTGGGCACCGCCTGCGTGGTGCATGTGGCCATCTTGTGGCGGCCATCTTGTGATGATGTCGCATGCAAGGACGTGAGGACCACCTAGGCCAGGGGTGGGCAACCCCTGACACGGATGCCATGTTTGGCTGAACCATATGTTTGGCAGCAAGAAATGCAAGAAGGGGGAGTGGAAGTCTCAGGAGGAGGAATTGTTCCTAAAAACGTAAGTAACTGGGAACACTTAGAGTTCTTATCTAAAATGAGGAAATAATGAATAGTTATAATGAGTTATAATAATGAGTAACTTTTGCTGGCACGTGAGACCCTCTGTTATAAGCTCCCATTTACAATTTTTTTCTTAATATCGACTTTTTTATTTTACAGATAAATTCAGTGTGGGTACATCTTAGATAAATAAATAACTTTACATAACAAGTTATTGTAAAGACCATAGACATGGATTGACGAGAGAGGGGAAGAGCAATTTCTATGCCTCTGCCTTAACTCTGCCTTCCTAGATCCGACTAGTGTTTTGGTTTCATCCACATACACTTGTGAATCTTTCTTCTCAGTGATGAATTTTGTTAAGTCTCATAATAGGAGTAGCCTGACGGATGAAAGTAGTAGCTCCTGCATATCTCTGAAGGTCACAAAATATAAACCTGATGTAATTTCTCTGTCATCAGTGATGCAGCAGCAAAAGTCCCACTGATAATATCAAACGGAGTCATAAAGTTTTCTGTTGGACTAGCAGTGTACATGTATACATTAAAAAATAAATGTATTTTTCATCATCATATACTGTGTTTTTGTCGCTCAAATGAATTTTATTATTTCTTCAAATTTCTTTTTTTAAAAATATATTGATTTTTTACAGGGAGGAAGGGAGAGGGATAGAGAGTTAGAAACATCGATGAGTGAGAAACCTTGATCAGCTGCCTCCTGCACACCCCCCACTGGGGATGTGCCTGCAACCGAGGCACATGCCCTTGACCGGAATCGAACCTGGGACCCTTTGGTCCACAGGCCATCGTTCTAGCCACTGAGCCAAATCGGTCAGGTCTCTTCAAGTTTCTTCACATATGTACACCTTAAGAGATATCAAGTAGGCCTAACATGTTTTCAAAAAATTAGGGTTGGCACGCAGAAGAATTTTGAGTCAGAGATTTTGTTGGTTTTGGCATGCACTCACAAAAAGGCTGCCCACCCCTGACCTAGGCTTTTATTGGTATAGTTAATAAAGCATGTATTTGAAATGTATCAATTCATAGCTAACTCTAGCCTTGAGGTAAGGAATTATAGTGTAAATAGTCAAGTATTTATATGCAAATAACAAGGGCCATAGGCAAGACAAACAGGGCTGAAGCTGGAATCCCTGGGGAAGCCAATACTTCCTCAAGCAGCAGTGTGGTCCAACCAGGTGAAGAGGTCTTCTCTCCCTTGTTTCCCCAAGACACTCAGTTCCTGAGAACTGGCAGACACCTCCTCTCCCAGGGGTATAGGCTATTCAGGTGCTCTGTCCCCCTGGCTCACCAGTTATTTATAACATATTTAACCTATCTGTACAGGATCATTCACTTTCGCCCCTCTCAACAGATCTTGGGGTTGTCAGAATATTTGGGTCCCTGAGACTATTTGCCCCCCAAGCTTTTAAGATCATACACAAATGTGTGCCCTGTCCTGGTGTAGCAGGATCTTCACCCTTAAAAGCTAGTGTAAAATTCTCAGTAGGTTTTGGTATTTTTTTTTAAATTAAACTCCCAGCCCAGCTGGTGTGGCTCAGTTGATTCAATGTTGTATCGTTTACCAGGAGTCTATGGTTGGATTACTGGTCAGGGCACATGTCAGGGTAGTAGGGGACCATCTCTCTTTCCCTTCTTCTCTCTGAAATCAATAAAAATAATAAAGAATCAAAAGTCTTTTGTAAAACAAACCACAACAGAAACCCCTCTAACCTGTTGGATAGCTACCAGGGAATTGCTGAAGATACAGGGTAAAGAAAAATGTGTTAGCAGTAACTATCCAACTTCCTTCTGTATCCAACACAGATCCTTGGCTGCATGACACCAAGTGATAATGGTTCCTCCACTCTTGCAAAGAGAGGAGAGTCATTACAAAATCACATTAAGTCATGAGATTAAATGCCTGTGTAAGTAAAAGAAATTCTGAGTGAACAAGATTTAATAATTGACCTAAATGACCACAGATAAATGCTGCTGGCTTAACAATATGAGATGCAGAATGGTACCAACCACACACAGGACAATAGCACAGCGTCCCCCAGTAGAGCAGTGGGAATGGGAAACAGCCCAGCATGTTTTGTGGCAGGAGAAAGCAGGAGAAATGCAGATTTCATATTTATGTGTCTTTTTCTAGGAGGGCCTATGCTGTAGAAAGTGGCCGCCTTGGCTAAGGGATACATTTAGACCTCTCAACGCCACATATAAGCAAAACATGGCACAGAAGCTATACAACAAGGATTGTCTAATGAGGATGAGATTTTCAATATGAATAAAGGTTAAATAAATAGGGACAATTTGAAATTCTTATCTGAAGTGGTTAGGTGGGGTTCTAGGCAGAGTGTAAGGGCCTCCAGTTCCTATGTGGTTAATTAGTTTGCTGATGTTGTTCTCTTGATGCCTGCCTAAGTTACCTCCCAAAGTTCCTTACTGAGAATGAAAGCAAGTGTTTTTCTCTGGGTTGACCAGTGAGCCAGCAAATACATAGTGTGCTTAAGGCACAGCCTGGGAATGGGGATCAGTGCGGTGTGGGGAATCCAGGAGGTGAGGAGAAACAAATGGGACCGTCCTAGAGACTCATTTCTTGTCCCCTTTCAGTAGCTCACCAGATCGCTAGCTCAGCAGGTACCAGCACGTAATGGAAAAAGAGCCCCCTGTTCTGATGAGATAATTTTTTTTCATCCAACAGCTTTCATGGTGGTGGTATAGATGTCCCTGCCTCACCTTCCCTATAAGCGTGATGCATTCCATGCAGGCTCCCTCTCCACAGAACCTGTAGCCATGGGACACATGGTCCAACTAAGTCTGGCCTAATCCCCTTCTATGGAAACACAGGGATTGAGTAAATTCTGTTTTGTTCTTTTAAATTGCTTAAAAGATATGTGAAAAATATGAGAGAGAAGAGAAAGAAGAGGGAGAAAGAAACATCAACATGAGAGCAAAACATTGATTGCATGGCCCCAGCCAGGTATTGAGCCTGCAACCCAGGCGTTTGCCCTGACCAGGAATCCAACATACAATCTTTAGAGTACAGGAGAACATACAAGACTCAGAGCCACTCTGGCCAGGGATCTGTTATTTTGATTGGAAGTCCCTCCTCCCCCAAATAACCCACACTATATTGACACATGTGTCCTCTTTACATGCTGGGTTCGAGGAATTTTATACCCACAAAAATCTATAGGATGTTAGCGTGGCTGATATTACACGGAGCAAGACTTAGAGCATGGAGTCAAGTCCCCAATCATTATAAGGGCATCATTCGTTAATATAAGAGCTCAAAGGGTCTCAAGTCTGTCTCACTGAACCCCTGTATCACAGTGTATTGGGCGTTAATTCCTCCTCATATGAACCTGTCTATATCTCCTTATGGATTTGCGTGTATATACATAGACTCCAGAAAGACACACAAAGACTGGTGATGTTAGGTGTTTTGGGTGAAGAAGTTGGATGGCTGTTGGATAGAAGTGGAAGAGTGACTTCTGTACTCTTTGCATTTTTCTTATTTAAAAATTTTGGTAAAATGCCCATACTATAATATTTACCATCTTAACCCTTTTAATAACTATATTTTATGTTGATTTCAGAGAGGAATAGAGAGGGAGAGATAGAAACATCAGTGAAGAGAGAATCAGTGATCAGCTGCCTCCTGCACACACCCTAGTGGGGATTGAGCCCACAACCCACGCATGTGCCTTCACTGGGCATTGAACTGAGACCTCCTGATTCATAGACTTTCAACCACTGAGCCACACTGACCCGGCCCATCTTAAAAATCTTTTAGTGTACACGTCTGTGACATTAAGTACATTCACAGTGTTGTGCAATGATCACCACCATCCATCTCCAGAACATTTTCACCTTGCAAAACGGAAACTCTACCCATGCCTGCTCTCCAGCCCCTGGCAACCACCACTCTCCTTTCTAGTCCTGTGAATTCGACCACTCTGACACCTTATACAAATGGGATCATATGGTATTTGCCTTGTTGTCTTTGACTTTCTTCACATAGCATAGTTTCCTCCAAGTTCATATTGTAGCAAGTGGGGGCACTGAATAATATTCCAGTGTATATACCATATTTTGTTTATTCTGTCCTCCCTTGTTACCTTTGCTTCTACCTTTTTGCTATTGTGAAGAATGTTGCTATGAATATGGGGGTACCAATATCTCTTCGAGATCCTTTTAACTTTACCTTTTTAAAGCATATGAATGTGCTGCTTATTTGAAAAACCCCCACAATAAATTAAAACTTGAAAGTAAAATACAAATCAATAGGAATGAAAGTTGTACTTTTTTCTCCCACATCCTCTTCAGAATCCCCTGGGCAGCCCTTGAGCCTCCCAAGGATCATTTTACTTGGGGGTGAGGATGGAGTCCGGAAGGACAAAAAGCATCTGGCTCCCCCATACCACACCCTTGTATGGTAACAGCTGGGGACCCTCAGGGGCCTCCAGGGAGGGTCAAGTGCAGCAATGTCCTTGCCTGCCTGCCCCCCACCCCCTGCCAGACCATTGGCCTGGACACATGCAGGAGTTGGTGCCCTTTGTGGGAGCTTTTCACAGTTGGAGGTGGAATGCGGGAGTTGGTGCGTTTTGCAGCAGCCGTTGACAGTTGGAGGTGGAATGGAGGAGTGGTGCCTTTTGCGAATCCCACCGACAGAAACAAAACCATGGCGGTTTGGGACTGAGCCCAGGGTGGAGGAAGTATGGAATCACGGCTTCCAGGCGACGGGGCGCCCCGGAGTCCAGCCTCAGCACCTCAGCCGCCTCAGGTCCTCTGAGCCGGGCCCTTGCACAGGTGGCCTCCTCGTTCTTCTCGAATGTTAGGATTTCAGACAAAACTGGTTCATGAAATGACCCCACGGCAGGTGCCTTGGGGAAGAGGCGGGAAGGGGCGGTTTTGTTTTCAGGGCTGACATTTCACTTAAATGTCCGGGGACCACCCACAGCGTCCTCGGGTTCTCCCAGCTGGCCTTCCCGCTGCAGGGCGCCCGGTTCCCGTGCCTTCATGGAGGGTCCTGCTCTTCAGCCAGGGATGCCCACGGAGCCCAAGGCCTGAGACCAGAGCAGCTTTCCCCGAAATCTCCAGTGAAGGGGCCCAGGTGCACACTCCCAGCTCCACCGCAGGAAGCACTGAGCTCAGGGTAACAGGCTGGCATTTGCAGGGCTTACAGAACGCCTGCGGATTCCTCGCTACACCCTTCCGCTGGGTCCGATTTTATTGTGATTACTCTTGTTATTAGATAAAGAAACGTAAACTCAGGAGGGTGAAGGGACTTACTTAAGGTTCATGACAATACCGGTGGAAGCTCGAGGTCACACCCAAATTTAATGATGTTAAAGCCCCATGTCATTTTATGCTGCCCCTTAATTTAAGAAATGTTCACAGGAAGAATCTTGCTTGCATTTACTATTATGTGGTTTTAAGATATGTATGCTTGACAAAATTTCTCATGTGTTACAACCCAAAGGATACTTTATCATCACTCCCAAACTGCCTATTCAGAACTCCCTTCAGTTCCCAGAAAAAATGTTTAAACATTCTTTATTTTTATTTTTTTAAAATATATTTTATTGATTTTTTACAGAGAGGAAGGGAGAGAGATAGAGAGCTAGAAACATCGATGAGAGAGAAACATCGATCAGCTGCCTCCTGTACATCCCCCACTGGGGATGTGCCCGCAACCCAGGGACATGCCCTTGACCGGAATGGAACCTGGGACCTTTCAGTCCGCAGGCCAACGCTCTATCCACTGAGCCAAACCGGTTTTGGCTGTTTAAACATTCTTTAATGCATTGTAGAAACATTATTCCATTTAAGTGCTGTCCAATTTTACTTTCACAGAGCCCCAGAAGTATAGTTAATTACCAGGTATGTGCCTCAATTCAACCATCATTCTTTTTTCATGGACCATTTCATTATTATTAGCCATGACTTTTTAAAAAAATCTTTATTGTTGAAAGTATATCCTCCTTTTCCCCCCATTGACCGCTTTCAGTCCTCCCCCGCCCCCACCTCAGGCCTTTACCACACTATTGTCTCTGTCCATGGGTTATGCATATACGCATGCAAGTTCTTTGGTTGATGTCTTCCCACCTACCCAATTTCTCATGGACCATTTTCATTCCTCTGAATGAATGAGTGAGGCTTAGATTTCCCAAACTTTTCATGTTATAATTATGTCTTCATAAGCTTCTCTGATTGACTTCATGATCTGGCTTTTTATTGACCTTGCTGCCTATTCTTACCCATGTTCCTTTCCTCATTGACTTCACCTCTACTGAATCTGAGAACTCTCCTCAGATATGACTCAGGTAGACCACCTTCACTTGTGTCCCCTGCTCACCACCTTCTTCAATCCTGTCACTGAGAAGATGATCAGCAGACATTAATTTGCAGACGCCAATCTACCTCTTTCAAGCCTGTAGCCATTTCACACAGCGATTCAGATGTTACAGGTACTCGAAAGATCAGGAAACAGTTACTTGGTATCTGTTGTAATACATTTCTTCCCCTCTCAATTGGACATTAAGACCTATTCATTGCATAAGCTTTAGGTTTTGAGATTTTCACAACATAGAGCCCATCACTGATAGAGTAATGAAGGAAATGTTCCACATGTTAATATATAGTTGAGAAAAGAGAGCATTGTAGATTTATTTTTTTTAATTCAGGGCCTTAATTATTAGTGATTATTTGTACCTTTATATTTTTGGCAAGTACACATGATTAAACTCTTTATAAATTCAGAAAATGAATAATGTCTTAAAATCAAGGAAAGCCCTAAGGCATCAGAGAGATTGTTTTTTTTTCAGTATCATGAAGGAAAATGGTTGCCAGCAAGCAGTGTGGCCAGGTTATCCAAGGAGACAACTGTCTCTGCTCCCCAGGGACCAGCTTCGGAAGCTTCCTTGTTGTCCAGAGCTGCTTCACTGATTCACTGTACAGGCTGGCTTTCCCTGCAGCAGTCAGCATTTAAAAATTTGTCTTCAGCCCTGCTTGTCAGCAGTCAGCTTCAGTTGGATAAAGTAATTTCATTTTCATATTTGCTCATTTCATTCATTCACTCAATCAACAGACTATCAATCTCCTATCATATGCCAAGAACTGTGTTAGGTTCTGGAGATGAAAAAATAAGATAATGGTTCCTTCTAGCACTTGAAGAGCTTACAAACTAGTGATAGAGGAAGATGTACCAATAACTCAATAAAAATAATGCTTTGACTTTATTTGTATTATTGGAATTTTATAAATCCATTCATGTACACAAAGTGCTCACATAACCATGCTGGTATGTTCTGCAACTTTTAAGTGAAATGATGTAAAACAAAAGCAATTTTACCATATAGATTAATTAATAAGATAAGAGTTAAGTTCCTGTGGACATTAGGACACAACAAAATGATGTTGAATTTGAGGACCTGCGGTACATTAAAAATTGAAATACACCTTTAAGGAAAGTCTAGGGATATGAGAAATCCACATGAATGTGTAAGTTATTTAGAGAGTTAACACTGAAGATTTGCATTCTGAAAACAGCTTTGAATCTTAGATGCAGATGACCTTTGTTTTAGTTGCTTATAAAATTTATGCAGAGGTATCTTCTAACAGGGGTTAGTAACTTGGGGAGGGGAGTGCTGCAAATTAAGATCCTACCTTGGTGGCAGGTCCATTTTTTCTGTTCTTCATGCTATAGTCTGAAACAGGAGCTACAGGATGGGATGACTAAAACAATTTACTGCCTCTGGGTACCCATAACCCTATATTGGCATAGGCATGGCTTTCTAAGTTGTTCCATCATCATTTTCACCACCAGGGTTCAGTGCAACTTTTCAGTTAGCCAGGGCCCCTAGAAATGGTGCCGAAAAGTACTGTGGCTTAAAAAATAATACTTATAGTTTACTATGAACTTATTGCTTAAAATGTATCCTATTTAATATTCACAATCACTATGAAATTCATAAATTTCAGGTGTATTAAAAATAGGTCTCTGTGTCAGATTTGTGGTATTCTTTTTTTTAGATGAAATCTTTATTGTTCAGATTATTACAGTTGTTCCTCTTTTTTCCCCCCATAGCTCTCCTCCACCCAGTTCCCACCCCACCCTCTTCCCCTTCCTGTACCCCCACACCCCTTTCTCCCCAAGATTTGTCAGTCTACTCTCTTTCTATGCCCTTGGTTCTATTATATGCACCAGTTTACGCTGTTCATCAGATTTTTTATTCACTTGATTTTTAGATTCACTTATTGATAGATATGTATTTGCTGTTCATAATTTTTATCTTTTCCTTTTTCTTCTTCTTCCTCTTCTTAAAGAATACCTTTCAGTATTTCATATAATACTGGTTTGGTGGTGATGAACTCCTTTAGCTTTTTCTTATCTGTGAAGCTCTTTATCTGACCTTCAATTCTGAATGTTAGCTTTGCTGGATAAAGTAATCTTGGTTGTATGTTCTTGGCATTCATCACTTTGAATATTTCTTGCCACTCCCTTCTGGCCTGCATAGTTTCTGTTGAGAAATCAGCTGACAGTCGTATGGGTATCCCCCTTGTAGGTGACTGGCTGTTTTTTTCTTGCTGCTTTTAAGATTCTCTCTTTGTCTTTTGCCCTTGGCATTTTAATTATGATGTGTCTTGGTGTGTCCTTGTTGGATTTCTTTTATTTGGGGTTCTCTGTGCATCCTGGACTTGTAAGTCTATTTCTTTCACCAGGTAGGGGAAGTTTTCTGTCATTATTTCTTCAAATAGGTTTTCAATATCTTGCTCTCTCTCATCTTCTGGCACCCCTATAATTCGGATGTTGGTACGCTTGAAGCTGTCCCAGAGGCTTCTTACACTATCTTCGTATTTTTGGATTCTTTTTGCTTTTCTGGCTGGGTATTTTTTTTAAAATATATTTTATTGATTTTTTTACAGAGAGGAAGGGAGAGAGATAGAGAGTCAGAAACATCGATGAGAGAGAAACATCGATCAGCTGCCTCCTGCACACCCCCCACTGGGGATGTGTCCGCAACCCAGGTACATACCCTCAACCAGAATTGAACCTGGGACCTTTCAGTCCGCAGGCTGACGTTCTATCCACTGAGCCAAACTAGTTTTGGCTGGTTCGGTATTTTTTGCTTCTTTGTATTTCAAATCTTTGACTTGATTCTTGGGATCCTCTTGTCTGCTGTTGGATCTTTGTATATTATTCTTTATTTCAGTCAGTGTATGCTTAATTTCTAGTTGGTCTTTTTTCATATCCTCTTACTAAATTTATCGGCGGTTTCTAGAAAATTCTTGAAAAACCTTAATACTATGGTTTTGAACTCTATATCCAGTCGTTGGCTTTCCTCCATTTCTGTCATTTGTGACCTGTTTCTTTGTCTCCACATTTTGGCTGCTTCCCTGTGTTGATAGAGTGGCTTTGTGTGCTAGGTGTCCTATAGGGAAGAGTGGCTCAGCCTCCCCAATTACCTGAGGTGGACACTGTTGGTGCAGCCCTTTGTGAGCTTTGTGCACAGTCTTGTTGTAGTTATGCCTTGATTGTTGTAGGTATCACTGGGAGGAATTGACCTCCAGACCAATTGGCTGTGAGAATCAGCTGTGTCTGCAGTGGGAGAACTTCTGTGCTGAAGACACCCTTCTGGGGCAAGACTTGCTTCAGTGGGGCTTTGGTGCTCATTGAGTCTGCCCCCTGAGTGTGTCCCTTATGGATCTGAGGAGTTGTAATCTGGATGGTCTCACTCTGACCACTGGGTACACTGGCTCTTGGATCTAAGGTCGTTCTAATTTAGCCTCTGCCTGAGGCTACCCGACAGGAGCTATGAAGATATCTGCAGATTCCCCTTCCTTGTTTGGGGTTTGGAGGTGCCCAGATGAGTCCCAGCTGTGAAGCAATGCAAGCTGCTGTGGGGCCTTGGGCCTTCTCTTGGAAGTTCTGGGTCTGTGTGTCCCAGCTACAGTTGTTAGGTAATGTTCAGATTGCAAAGGGCCAGGGCATTCATATGCAAAAGCCTCTGCAGCAGCTTGGGTGGGGTGGGGTCTCAGGGAAACAACAGGGTGGAGCAAGCAGCTATGGCTGATCCTCAGCCCTGCGCTAAGGCCCGCCCCCCCCACCCCCCCCCCCGTGTCCCGATAATTGCTGCAGGCACCCCTGAGAGAAAGCCGCCCTCGAGTTCTGAGTTCTGCCTGCTGCCAGACAGTCCAGGTTCTCCCTGTATGAGTCTAGGTCCCCAGAGACTCACCTGGAACTGGAGTTCAGAGCAGTAGGGGGCTTGTGACTCCCTCCTGCCAGCCCTTGCCGTGTGTGCCTCTGTACCTCTGCACTTTACCTCCGTACCTCCTCTGAGTCTCAGTGTGCTTTTCTCTTTTTTTCAAGTTGTAGTATTTCCACTCAGCCAGCTTTCCTGTGGTTCTGGATGATGTCCTTTTGTCTTTTAGCTGTTTTTTGAATTTGTCGTGGGAGGCAGCAATTTCCAGTGTTTACCTATGCCAGCATCTTGGTTTCTCCAGATTTGTGATATTCTTATGTCTATGTCTTTTGTCCTATGGTTCATCTTGGCATCAGACATAGGACAGTTCAACATGAGGCCCTTGACCTAAACAGCTCCCAGTGCTAACTAAGAACTGGCAATTTACTACATTGTTTTCAGTGATTGTTCAAAAGGAATCATCGAGGTAAACTTTGTGGATTTTCTTTGGCTAACTCCGTGGTTGGCAAACTGCAGCTCATGAGCCACATGCGGCTCTTTGGCCCCTTGAGTGTGGCTCTTCCACAAAATACCACGTGTGGGTGTGCATTTACAGTGCGATTGAAACTTTGTGGCCCATGCGCAAAAGTCGGTTTTGGGCCTGGGCGAGTCTATTTTGAAGAAGTACTGTTGATATTTGGTTCTGTTGACTAATTAGTTTGCTGACCAATGAACTAACTAGACTCCTTTCAACATTGAAATTCTAGACTTTAGAGACAAGAATAGACCTGGGTTGTGGGGAGGAGATGTGAAAGGCCTGTAAGTGGAAGTATCTGAGTATTGGACTGCCAGCTAGAATTCATAATAATTTCATAGACTTGGGTGATGCTGTCCATAATTTTCTCCGGTATTTCTATGGTACTTATAAAAACAATTGTTTATGTCTAGTAATGCATCTGCAAGTCTTCTTTGATTTTGAAGCCGCAGAACACCTCAACTGATAGCTGGGATTGTTGGAATTTAGTTTTTATTTCTAATAAGAAAACATTTTGAAGTCTACATTGAGACTCTGGGAAGGACCTTTACTTCAAAATCCTTACAGCTTCAGGATCTTTCTGACCTTGAAGAAAGGGAAAAGGAAGGTATTGTGGTTGCATCACTTCAGAAGCAAAGCTGAAGTTCTGTGCTTTACAGGTGGTGTCATCCTGAGTGCAGGAATCTCGGAGTTGGCATGGCCGAGGAGCGTTTGGGTAAGCTGGAGGAGGGTCTGTTTCTGGAATGTGTTTGGGTAGTAGGGACCTCTCTTTTTTTCTTTGATTTAAAACTCATCTTTTCGGATACATCATCAAGTTCTCCCCTTGTTAAACCACTAACCCTCTGAGCAGAATTTTTCTGCCTTTCAACACTGGTTTTTTGCTTGCTTGTTTTTGTTTTTTAATTTTAAGCAATACCTGAAAGAACCATTAACTTTAAAATTATAGAGATGACTTCTTGCTAGGATGCTTGGAGGAGGGAAATTTTCGTTAAGGTTTTGCTTCAAATACTGATCTCGTGTAGCCTTCCATTAAAATTACCTTCCAAAGATTTAAATAAACTCTCATGAAAATATTCAATCCTTTGCCTCTTATAGATGGGCTTGAGGAGAAAGAGTGAAATGTAAATAGGATATTCTGATCAGTACTGAGTTTTTTCCCTAAAATCTATAGCACTTTGGCTTAGGGTTTTAAGTCAGAGGCAGGGCTGTTTGTGGATGGAGTGGATTAACTGCTGCCCTGGCCTGCTTGGGTTGCATAAGTTCCTCCCCCCGCCCTCCCCCATCCCCTGCAATACCCTCGAGATCTCTTGGCATCAAAGGGTCAGGAGGGGGACGCCTTTGAGGCCTCCCCTGCCTTCCTCTCCAAGCTGGAAAGGGAGACAAGGAGGGAGGCCCTGATGAGATATATGCCACAGTACAGAGCCGCCTGGGTTACCTATAGTACCCCCCACACCCTCATCCTATCCCAACCTCACTGCATGCCCTATAGTGGTCCCTTCATGGGCTCAGTCTCTTCTAGGCTCCTTGGAGACATAGCTCCCTTGACTGACCATGCTAAACCCATTGTTAGTTCTGGTCACATAGCCAGAGATAAGAAAAGTCTGAAGGTGATCCAGAGGGACCTCAGCAATTTCGATGGGCCTTCTACCTGCACAAATTTCTGCAGGCCTGCACCTCCTGCCTGGCCCCAGCACCTCCCCACTCAGCTCTCCCTTTTTCCTTGCCTGCACTCCCATTGGAGGGGCCAGCAGGGGCAGACCACTCATGCAGCCCCCAGCTCCAGCTCTGTCTGTGCCCCACATGGTAGATGCCCATGTGCTGGACCCACGGGGAGAGGTGCTCTGCTCCAGGCACCTAGGCAACAGCCGGGGCAAGTGGGCTGTTGCCCAGGCTGAGGTGGTGCCCAAGATGGGGCTAAGCTTGCCCAAGGGTAGTAGCCAGAGAAAGCCCACCACCCTCACCCCCATCCCCAGCCCCAATCAGGTAAATGTGTATATGTGGGTATGCTTTGGAAGTGAAAACTTTCTAGGGGTGGTTTAACATATTCCAAAAGCACATAAGGAAATGTGATAGGTGGATTTGAGTCCTGATGTACTGTCAGGGGAAGTTATTCTGATACTAGTAGCCCATCCTGCGATATCGTGTGCAGTAGTCCACCTGCTGCTGCTGCGGGCGCCAGGGGGAACCGAGGTGCACCACAGGGAGCTGCGAAGCTTCCACAAGAGGCTGAATCGAGCCACCCGCACTCACAGGAGCCGGGAGGGACTCGCGCCAATTCTGTGGGAGGCCAGAGGGAGCCTTGCTGCTTCCACGGGATGCGGGCCCACAGTCTCCTCTCCAGGCTTGTGCTCCATTGCAGAGGCTGCCAGCGAGCCCTGTCCTTGTCTGTGTCCGCTCTGGCTCCAGGGGGCCGGCCCAAGTCCAGCAGGACGGCTTGCCAGCCCTCCTGTCTCTGTCTCCATATTAGCTCAGGCCTCACCTGTGCGCACAACCTCCTGGTGTATGGTCATGACCCGTTATGGTGTCCTGGCCTAATTTGCATATTTCCTCTCTCTCTCTCTCTCTCTCTCTCTCTCTCTCTCTATATATATATATATATATATATATATATATATATATATATATCCCATGTAATAAAAATCTACTATGCAAATTGTCTCCTTTACCAGAAGTTCAACCAGGGGGTGGGGCCGGCTGGCTACCTGCCATAACCTACTTTTAGTTAAAAAGTTTTAATTTCAAACCATTCTTTGTGGTTACTTCAAGTCAGCATGGCTTAGTTTGTTGAACTTTGTCCCATGCATCAGGAGGTGAGGGCAAATGCCCGGTTTCAAATTCAATTCTAGTAGGAGGGCTGGCCGTAGGCATCTAGTCTCTCTCTCTCTCTCTCTCTCTCTCTCTCTCTCTATCTGTGAAATCCAGAACTAAAAAAAATAATCAAGCATTTTTATTAAACACACAACAAAAATCCCTTCCTAACTGTTGGCCAGCTATCAAGGAGTTGCTGGAGATAACGAAGAATGTGTGAGCAGTAACTGCCTACGACTTCCCTCCTCAGGACTGTATTTCTGGAAACGTACTGGTGGGGCCACTGCTCCATTCACTTGTCCTGCCTCAGCCTCTGTGGACCCCACTGCGGGTCATGTGTGTGTTCCTCCGCTCCTTCCAGCTCAGCCCAGCACCAAACCTACCTACTTACTTCTGTGTCCAACACAGATCCTTTGACACATGATTCCAAGTGAATGTACTGGTTCCTCTACTCCTGCAAAGAGAGGAGAGTCATTACTACATCACATTAAGTCAGTGAGAGTTAAATGCCTGAGTGAGTGAAAGAAATTCTGAGTGAATAAGATTTAATAATAGACCTAAATGACCACAGATAACTGCTGGTGGCTTAGCAATCTGAGATGCAGAATGCTGCCAACCACACAGAGGACAATAGCACAGCGTCCCCTAGTGGAGCAGTGGGACTGGGAAACAGGACAGCATGTTTTGTGGCAGGAGAAACAAGGGAAACGCAGAATTCATATTTATCTGTTTTCTAGGAGGGCTTTTTCTGGAGAAAGCAGCCGCCTTGGCTAAGGGATACATTTAGACCTCTCAATGCCACATACAAGCAAAACATGGCACAGACGCTACATGACAAGGATTGTCTAATGAGGATGAGATTTTCTATAAGAATAAAGGGTAAATGGGGACAATTTGGAATTCTTATCTGAAATGGTTAGGTGGGATTCTAGGCAGAGTGCAAGGGCCTCCAATTCCTATGTGGTTAATTAGTTTGTGGATGCTGTTCTCTTGGTGCCTGCCCAAGTTGCCTCCCAAAGTTCCTTACTGAGAATGAAAGCAAGTGTTTTTATCTGGGTTGACCAGTGAGCCAGCAAATACATAGTGTGCTTAAGGCACAGCCTGGGAATGGGGATCAGTGAGGTGTGGGGAATCCAGGAGGTGAGGAACAACAAATGGGATCGTCCTGGAGACTCATTTCCTGACCCCTTTCAGTGGCTCACCAGATCGCTAGCTCAGCAGGTACCAGCACATAATGGAAAAAGAACCCCCTTTTCCAATGAGATAATTTCTTTCATCCAACAGCTTTCATGGTGCTGGTATAGATGTCCCTGCCTCACCTTGCCTATAAGCATGATGCATTCCATGCAGGCTCCCTCTCCACAGGACCTGTAGCCATGGGACACATGGTCCAACTAAGTCTGGCCTAATCCTCTTCTATGGAAGCACCGGGAGGTGGCTGAGGTGGGGACCTAGATGATGCACGGCGGAGGGGACAGCAGTCACAAGAGGTAGCTGCTGCCAGCTCCTCCCCTACATTCCCCCCAACCAGGCACTGAGCTCCTGGGGCCATTAGGCAGTGATGGCGAACCTGTTGAGCTCTGTGTGTCAGCATTTTGAAAAACCCTAAATAACTCTGGTGCCAAGTCACATATAGAAATTTTTTGATATTTGCAACCATAGTAAAACAAAGATTTATATTTTTGATATTTATTTGATATATTTAAATGCCATTTAACAAAGAAAAATCAACCAAAACAATGAGTTCTTGTGTCATAGGTGCGCCTCACTGCCATAAGGGGCTCCGTGGCTCAGATCCAAATAGTGTGTGTTGTACGTTGACCACAGATGGAGAAGAGGGGAAGATGGTGAGGAAGAGGAGGGGAGGACGAGGAAGAGGCCGACTCAGCCAGTGACTGCAGGGAAAGCAGCTTCAGGAGGCAAAGCGCCTACAGGTACCCACCCAGCCCATGGCTGAGGGCTCTTGCCCACCTCCTCTGCCCTCACCCGAGCTCTCCCAAACCCGAACCCCAACCTCCACTCCCCCGACTGAGGAGAAATGTCAGGGCACATCGAGTGACACTCACACACAATAGAAACAAACACAACACAACACAACAGCACACCTACATCTACCAGAGGACAGAGCGAATTGTTCATGGAGGTTGCCTTGTTTCAGTTTGCAGGCCACATACTGGCTCGCTCTTTCTCTGCCCCCAGCCCTCCCATTTTCCTCTTTAATGCTGTTCTCTTGGTGCCTGCCCAAGTTACCTCCCAAAGTTCCTTACTGAGAATGAAAACAAGTGTTTTTCTCTGTGTTGACCAGTGAGCCGGCAAATACATAGTGTGTTTAAGGCACAGCCTGGGAATGAATCAGGTGAATTATCACATTTGTTTTGGCTTTGCTTGCAGTGTCTCCATGAGGCAGGACCAAAACTTTGGCACATGGATCCATTGCATTCATTTTTTCTCCCCTTGTGTTGGTTTGGTATTTTGGGATGAAAGAAGCCTCTTGTTTTGCAAACCTCTCTGTGTTTCTAATGTGGTTTCCTTTAGGTTTATATTATATATCTGTTCTTTAAAAGGGACTTAAGGATTTAGAGAGGTTGTCTCCCTCCCTGTTCCCTCTTTTTCTCTCTCCCTCTCCCTCACTCTCTCCCTCTCCCTCTCTCCTCTTTCTTACACACACACACACACACACACACACACACACACACTCCCCTTTGCACGCCTAGCTGTGTGGTTTTAAAATTATGTTGAGGAAATGGATCAGTTTGGGTTATGTCAACCTAAGAAATATTCAAATGTGTAAGAACTTTTGTGAGTTTATTTGAGCCAAACTGACAATTGCTGGGAAGCAGAATCTCAAAGGATTGAGAAAATGCTCCAGAGAATGGCAGTTTCGCACCTTATTTGATACATTACAATCCAAATAAGACTTACATGTATTAAATCCATTGGTGATAGAATAAAAAGTAAAATGATAGACACATACTTCTTTTTTAAAAATATATTTTATTAATTTTTTATATATATATTTTTATTGACTTTTTACAGAGAGGAAGGGAGAGAGATAGAGAGTTAGAAACATCGATGCGAGAGAAACATCGATCAACTGCCTCCTGCACATCTCCCACTGGGGATGTGCCCGCAACCCAGGTACATGCCCCTGACCGGAATCGAACCCGGGACCCTTCAGTCCGCAGGCCGACGCTCTATCCACTGAGCCAAACCTGTTAGAGCGGCACATATTTCTTTTACATAGGTGGGTACAATATAGTTAATAGTCAGCAACTAGATCAATAACAGTGAGGGCATTTGTGGTCTCCCTTCTAATGTGGTATCTGTGCTTTGAGGGGTCTAGAAAAAGGAAATTATTTTGAGATTCCAAAGGAATGTTATGGTAGATGCAAAAAGAAAACATACAGGCTTAGTAAGGTGAAAATTGAACTTAGTCAGGTAAGATTCTAGCCTAGAACGTGACTACTGCTTTTAGTTTTAAATTCAGCCCTAGCCAGTTTGGCTCTGGGATAGAGCGCTGACTTGTGGACTGAAGGGTCCGGGTTTCCTTCTCGGTCAGGGCACCTGTCCATATTGTAGGCAACTAATCAATGGTTCTCTCTCATCCTTGATGTTCCTCTCTCCCTCTCCTCCTTCTCTGTCTGAAATCAATAAAAATATATATTTTTTAAACAGTTTTAATTTCAGATCATCCTTTGTGGTTATTTTAAGTCTCTGAGTTAGTAAGGCTGCCACACAGGCACGGGAAGAAGACCACGGCCCCAGCACCGCTCGGTATACAATGTTTCATTTTAGCTTGCCATTGTACACTCAATCTTTAACTTAAGGATCAATATAAGTCTTTGTAAATTTAGTTGGCATTACTAAATTATTTTCTTAATGATTTTTATCCAATTAGAGTCTTAATCGGAAATAACTTTGTTCCCTCAACCCCAGGCAAGTCCTTGCTGGCTTTATGCTTAAAATTCCAAAAAATATAGGAGAGGTCGGAGAGTTGTTGGCTGGCTTACCAGAACTCATTGGAAAATGCAACCAGACTTTGTCAAAAATAAAATAAGGTGGCAGAGAACCATGGGCAAATTGAATGAACCGGAATTACAGCAAATTTCAAGAGCTTGCTTTCAATGGCATTTGTGGCTATGAGTTGGTTTATTACTTTCACATCAGTGGTTCTTTAATAAATAGTATAAGAGTAAACAAATAACAAAAATTATGTTTTCTTATTCATTTATTTCCCAGAAAAACAAGCCACTTGATCTTTGAATTTGTTAGCTGTTTTCAGTTGATTTTTTTAAGTCTCTGCCTTAAATGGTTTTGTTAGTGTAAGCATGTCAAACTTGCAGCCGGCAGGCCGCACATGCCTCATTCCCGCCAGCCACGAGTTTGACATGCTTGCTCTAGGGGAGTGTTCTTTCTTGCTGTTTTATGGCTAGCCAGCATTCCCATGGGCATAGACATCATTAATTAGTCAGAACAATAATACTTATACTATGATGTAGATTTTCCCAGCCAACAAGAAAGGATTTTGGAATTTTCAGTTATCTGGAGCTTGATTTGAGTTTCTGATTTTTCTTTCATCATTTTTTCCTTGTAGATGGAGTCCTAGAACATAATTTCATTTTTTAATTAACTGACCTTATCTGGGGCTCTTCAAGTTCTTCGTCTCTGGTGGATTATGGATCAACTGCCTGGGGTGGTTGGAAATACACAGATTTTATCCTGACAGCCCCAAGCTGTGAATTAATTGTGGGGTCTGTCTGAGAAATGTTCCTTTATAAAGGTAATAAATAGCCTGGCTGCATCAACCTATGAACGATCAGATCATGGTTTGATTTCCCGTCAGGGCAGATGCCCAGGTTGCAGGCTCAAACCCCAGTGTGGGGTGTGCAGGAGGCACCCAGTCAATGATTATCTCTCGTCATTGATGTGTCTATCTCTCTCTCCCTCTCCCTACTTTTTGAAATCAACAAAAAATATATTTTTAAAAGGTGATAATTCTTTTATTCTCTAAAGATTAAGGAAAGTTATTTATGTATATGCTATTTTCAGTTAGCTTTATATTAATCAAGAGACCTGAGAAGATTTCTCAACCCACTCATCACTGAAGTTCAAAACCATTCCTGAAGGGTAGTTGGAGTCTGTATTAGTTTGATAGGTCTAGCGTAACCAAGAACCACAAACTTAGCTTAAGTCCAAAATTGAAATGTTACGGTTCAATATCTATGTCACCCCAACCCAAATTCATATGTGGAAACCCAATGACCAATGCAAGAGTATTATTTCATTTGGCAAGTAATTAGGGTTAGAGGAGATCATAACGGTGAAGCCCTCATGAATGAGAATAGTGTCCTTGTAAGGGTCATGAAGAGCTTGCTTCCTCTCTGTCTACTCTCCATGTGAGGATGCCGTGTGATATCAGTTGTGTACTGTAGGCAACCGATATATTTCTCTCTCATATTGATGTTTCTCTCTTTCTCCCCCTCTCCCTACCCCCTTGTCTCTCTTTAAAATCAATAAACATATCTTTGGGTGCGAATTTAAAAAAAAAATCAAACATGGATATTGAGAATTTCAAGAAAATGGCAACATTTTTGAACTGTAAAGTGTGTCCCACTCCACACCACTGTAACTGGTGTATTTTGTAGGTCAGCTATTTTTCCAGGAAGCAGTATGGCCATGGGAGGAAGACTGTCAGATTTCAGCTTTGAAGAGGAGCTCAGATTGCCAGACTGGACTAGCTCTTCTGAATTTCCTGAGAATAAAGTATGGTAGCAACCATCTCAGGTAGAAACTGTAGCTTAACTCTAACCCTGCTGTTTGGCTTAACAATAGAAAAGTTATTTTGATTTTCTGAATTATAGAAATCATCCCATTCGATTGAATGCCTTATTGATGGTAATGTGAATATCCCATTGATTGTGATCTTACTGGTTTTAGGAAGCACATTCTTCTAGTCCCCAAAACCAGGACAGCACATTTACTCTAAATTGCCTCGATGGCTCTAGATAATGTGTTCCTGGTGACTCAGTGGTCCCAAGAGCCAGGGCTCTAGATAATGTGTTTCTGTTAAGGCACTGATCCTGAGATCCAAAACTATAATTAACATGCTTAATTCTGCTTCTGCAAACTGCTTTATTGCCAACCAGGTTCCTCATCCCAAACCCTGGGATGTAGTCAATACCTTTGTGATTTTTGCCTCTATAAATCTGGTATTGCGGCCATCTTATCAATTTGAGATTTGGGAGAGTGAAATGCCCCCTCAGAGCCCCGGATTGCAATAAACGTGACTCTTTAATTCGACTTCTTGAGGCGTCCTTCTGTGATTCGTGGGGTACATTATAACAAGATGCCAGGCCCTGTGGCTTTCTTGGAGAGCTCTTCAATACTCCCCTCCTCCCACCTTCTTTTACACCCCCTCCCCACATCCCACCATGCCTGGGCTCTGGGGCCACCCACGTGTGCAGTCCAAATCCTGCCTCACTGTGAGTGGAGAGGGGAGACCCAGAGGGAGATAGTTATCTTTTCTGCAGGTGAAAGGAACCATTTAGTCGCTGGTGATTTTGGGGAAAAGGCTCCCTCTTCTGTAGGCACTTCAGCCCAAGAATAATAAAGGTTGCCTAAATAGAGGTTAGAACTTGAGGTGGGGGAGGGCTGCTTGGTTGCTAAGGGCACATGCAGGACAGGCTGCCAATTGTGACATGGCTGCCAATTGTGACATGGCTGCAGATTATTGGGCTCCTGCTCAGCGCAGGGACTTGGTCCCACTTCTCTGGGTTGCGTGTACGTGCCCCAGTATTTTGGATCGCTCCTTGTGCTCCAGTCTTCTGGATCGCGTATTGTGCTCCATTATTTTGGATTACCTGTTGTGCCCCAGTCTTCTGGGTCACTCTCCTTGCCCCATTCGCCTTGGTGGCTCACTGTGCCCCGGACCTCTGCCTGTCATGTCCGGGCTGCACATGTGGGCCCCACGGTTCCTGTTCCTATGGCAGCTGTTGTGGCTGCAGGTCCAGGCAGCTCCGATTCCGGAGGTGGCCATGGACTCTCTCCTGCTGACCCCCATGCCCCTGGGGCCCACCAAGCCCTGGTCTTGGGATCAGCAAAATCCTGCACACCTTGAACTTTCTTCTGTCAACCATGAAGTCTCAGCTGTACTTGCAGAGGCCCCTGAGAAAACGGAACCTTCTCCAAACCCTCAGGAGGCTTTAGTTCAGCTTCCACCCCAACAAGAAGCTGCAACTCAGCCTGCAGTGTCCTCTGAGCCATTGAAATTTTTGTTGGACCACCACGGAGATCAAGATAAACAGCAACCCTATCGTGAATATGTTCGCTCTTCAAAGAGATCAATTCTACCTTCTGTGCCTCTTGAAGAGATAAAAAATTCTCACATCCATCAGGCTCAGCAGCCAACCTTTCCACCCGTGGACCTGGGACTCACCATCACTCCTGAACACACTTCGGGGGCTGCGGCTACAGCCCTGCAGCAGACTGCAGCTCCACCAAAGCCCTCAGAGGTGACATTTCAACAGGAAGCGGGGGTTCAGGGTCAGTGGCCAACCATCCCACCCGTGGACCTTGGACTCACCATCTCTCCTGAACACACTTCGGGGGCTGCGGTTACAGTTCTGCAGCAGAATGCAGCTCCTTCAAAGCCTTCTGAGGTGACACTTGAACAGGAAGCGGGGGTTCAGGGTCAGTGGCCAACCATCCCACCCGTGGACCTTGGACTCACCATCACTCCTGAATACACTTCGGGGGCTGCGGCTACAGCCCTGCAGCAGACTGCAGCACCTTCAAAGCCCTCTGAAGTGACATTTCCACTGGAAGTGCTGGTTCAGGCTCAGTGGCCAAACATTCCACCCGTGGACCTGGGACTCACCATCACTCCTGAACACACTTCGGGGGCTGCGGCTACAGCCCTGAAGCCGAATGCAGCTCCTCCAAAGTCCTCTGAGGTGACATTTCCACAGGAAGCGCCAGTTCAGGCTCCTCAGCCAACCTTTCCACCTTTGGACCTGGAGATCACCATCACTCCAGAACCGACTTTGGAGGCTGATGTTACAGCCCTGCAGCTGACTACAGCTCCTGCAAAGCACCCCGAGGTGACACTTCAACATCCAGAACTTGCTCAGGTTACGCAGCCAACTTTTCCTGAGGTCACAGCCACAGGTCTACTGTTCAACCTAGAAGTCACCATAACTCCGCCTCCAGAGACATCAGAGACAGTTCCTCCAATGACTGAACAGAGTGCCACCATGAACATCTGTGAACTCTGTACCTGCAGTAATGGGACACTGTCGTGTATTGGTTTTGACTCAAAGCAGAGGCTCAACAGAGTGCCAGTACCAGAGCCCAGCACCTATAATGGCACCTTCACCATCTTGTAAGTATTGCCTTTCCTCATTTGCTCTCTGCATCCTGGCTGACATGGCAGCCTTTTCCTTGAGGTCTTCCTGGACCTTCCTCATCTCCCCCAAATCATGTTGAATGACTTTGTTTTTATCTTTCTTTGATAGCTCTTCCTTATCTTTATTCTTCTTAATACTTTGTTCCCCCTTAACCAGTCTTTTGCTTGTAATTGCCCATATTATTTTTCCAAATTTTTAGCCCTAGCACTTCATTCCTTAACCTCTACTGTCCTCCCACTTATGCTTCATTCTCTTTATAGCCACATGGCCCTCTCCCAGACTCATTGGTGGTGATACAACAAAGTGGTTAGGAGTAGAGATTCTACAACCAGAGTGAATGGCTTTGAACCCACTACGCCTTTATTAGTGTTGAGACTCAATTTCCTCACCTGTAAAATGAAGATTATATAGTTACCTTTACATAGGATTGTTGTGAGTTTTAGGAGAGTTAATGTGTGTGTGTGTGTGTGTGTGTGTGTGTATACATATATATAATTTATAAAATTTCCTAACATATGTCTGTGTTCGCTATTATTATTTGATCCCTCAGTCATATCTAGAACTTATCTTTGTCCCCTGGCTTTATATAAATGACCCATTTTGTTCCCAGCCCAGGTTTAAGTACTGTGTGAGCCACAGAAGTATGACTTTGTCTATGGAACATGACAGTGGTAGGGGGGAAGAAAGGGAATATACATAAAAAAGGAGGTGATATATAATTAAGCTCTGAAAGAAATACAGGCCAGAGGTGCTATAATACAGCAGAATCTTTAGTTATTGGTGTAAGGAATTCAGGGAAAGCTGCATGGATAACCCAGAAGTTTAGCTGGGACTTAAGGGAGGCTATGGTTTGGTAAAATAGTGAGTACAGTAGGTCAAAGGCATGGCTACAGGAATGATCATGACTTAATAGACCAGTCTGGTTATAAAGAATTGATTTAGGAAGTAGTGATAAATATGATGATGAAAACTCTTGACTATCAGATCTAGGGGTTTCGAAGTTACGCTGAAAAAAGGAGTTCTAGTGAAAGTTTTCAAGTGAGAAAGACAGATGAGTAAAAAAAAAAGGGGGGGGTGGGGATTATTTCAGATTCCATAGGTAGAGTGATCTAGAAAGGAAATCTTGAGTCAGGGAGACCAAGTAGAATACTCTAGGAGTTCAGTGAGAAGACTGTGAATCAGAATGTTGTGATAGAAGAAGAAAGAAAATCCTCAGAACACTATAAAGGAAGAACTGACAAGCTTTAGTAATTGACTGGAGTGAGGATGGGATGTACAGTAAAGAGAAAGATCAAATATGACCCTGGAAAATTTCTGTCCTGGATGATGAGGAGAATGATGGTGGTATGACAGGTGGGCATACAGCAGTTGTGAAAGAGAGCCAGGTTTAGGAGGTGAGCTCAGTTTGGGCTTCTTTCATTGGTGAGCAAAAAGCAACAAGAAGGCTTCTGCTTGAGAGGAGATGTCCACTAGGCAGAGGGGCAGACAGATAACTGACTTTTTCTGACCTTCCTGAAAAGTATGTAAACTGAATAGGTAAGTTATTGCTGAGAGATGAGGACAAAGCTAAAGATTCAAAGTCATCCACTGAGTTAGTGTTTGAAACTGAACCTCAGGAATTTAACAGCTTGTTTTAAACACTTGTAATTCATGGACACAGGAATTCTCACTGTTTGTGGGTTTTTTAAAAAAATACATTATTATTGATTTCAGAGAGGAGGGGAGAGGGAGAGAGAGAATGATGAGGTCAATGATGAGAATCAATGATGAGATGAATGATGAGAATCATTGATCTGCTGCTTACTTCACGCCCCCTACTGGGGATGGAGCCACAACCCAGGCATGTGCCTTTGACCAGAATTGAACCTGGGACCCCTGAGTCCACAAGCTGATGCTCTATCCACTGAGCAAAACCAACTGGAGCTCACATTATATCTTTATTAATTGTGCAAACTGGAAAGCTGACAGATGTGGAGATTAGAAAGCTTGTGTTTCCTGCATTTAAATATCAAGGTTGCAATGATTGTTTTACTTATTCTGTTCATTTGTTTCTTACTTATTCAATGATATTAACTGTTTCTTTGCAGAAACTTGCAAGGAAACGCCATTTCTTACATTGGTAAAGATACGTGGAAGTCATACCATTTGGTTGAGAAACTGTGAGTATATTCTCTCCATACGTAAATTAAAAAAAACTAACTGCACTGTAAGAACTTCTTGGTCCAGAATTTTGAGGTCAGTAGCTCTGAGAAAAGGTATTTCCTACTCTGTATCCCAAATCAAGTCTATTGATTGCAATTCTGTTCATTTTAAAAAATTAAATTTGGTAGGCCCTCTTTATAATCACAGTCAATTGAAACTTATTTTCTATTATGATAAGCAACACATGATTATTTTTTTTAATATATGAAAATTAGATAGCAGAAAACCCTGCTTGTGTCCTCATCCCCACCCGAAGGTAACTGCTTCTCTATGTTTCCTATATTTCCTTACATATCCTTTTCAATGCATTTGCCTACATACATATTTACAGATAGCAAAATAGGTATGTTATGTGATTTTCATATCTTTCTTTACATAATTGATAACATCCTACGTCTTGATTCTTTCTCCTCATAATATATCTTACACATGTTTCCTTCTTGTTAGAGAGAGGGTTACCCAATTCATTTAAACTGTTTCAGAATATTTCATAGTTTCATAATCCCCCTATTGATGGCTATTTAGATTATGTCCAGTTTTCTTGTTACATGTATTTGATGCAACATGCATTCTTGTCCATGCATCTTTGGGACCATGGGCTGGTATTTATGTAGAATAGATATTTAGAAATGGAATTGTTGGGATGAAACTATATTGATACAGCATTTAATTTTCCTTAAAGAAATTATGCCAATTTATACACCACTAAGTGAGCAACTACAGTATTTATTGTCTTCTATCCTTCCATCACTAGATAGTCTCCATTTTTTGGCTGATCTAATGGGTGAATAAAGGCGGTCCCACCTAAGTTTGAATTTTTCTGATTACTTGTGAATTCAGATACTTTTATTTATTTATTGAACATCTGTTTCTTAAAAATAATATTTTATTGATCCCAGAAAGGAAGAGGGAGAGAGAGAGAGATAGAAACATCCATGATGAGAGAGAATCCATTGATTGGCTGCCTTCTGCACACTCCACACCGGGGATTGAGCCCGCAATCTGGGCATATACCTCTACTTGGGAATCAACCGTGACCCCTTGCTTCATAGGTTGACATTCAAACATTGTGCCCTGCTGGCCAGGCAGGTTTGGAGATTTCTAAGTCAGCTTGAGATTTATACCTTGGAAAGAAGAGGTTCCTAACTTAGAGTCAGTGGACCCCCCACACTGCACCATTTCTTACCATTTTTCCTCCCAAATATCTCTTGGTTATCTGCAGAAGCCTATATTCTTGAGGACTATATTTTTAAAAGATGTATAAGTTAAAATATATATGAAAATAAAGGAAAGCTATTATTAAAATGCGTATTTAAAAACATTTTTTATTTTCCTATGATTATTTATTTTTTAATCCTCCCCTGAGGATATTTCCCCTTTGATTTCTGGAGAGAGTGTAAGAGAGAGGTAAAGACAGAGAGAAATATCAGTGTGAGAGAGACACATTGATTGGTTGCTTCCTGCAGGAGCCCCTAACAGGCCTGGGCTGGGGAAGAGCCTGCAACCCAAGTATGTGCCCTTGACCAGAATTGAACCCGGGACCTTTGGTCAATAGGCAGACATTCTATCCACTGAGCCAAACCAGCTAGGAGTAAAATTTTTAAAAAAAATAGATTATTGAAAGGCCAGCCACCATGGCTCAGTGATTGAGTGTCAGCCTATGCACATCGAAGTCCCTGTGGGATTCCCATTGAGGATACATGCCCAGTTGCAGGCTCAACCCCCAGTGGGCTGTGCAGGAGGAAGCTGATCAATCATTCTCTCTCATCATTGATGTTTCTCTCTCTCTTTCTACCTCTTCCTTCCTCTGTAAAATTAACAAAAGTATATTTTTAAATTAAAGCAATAAAAATATTATTGATACTACTTCTCTTTTTTACGTTTTTCTTTAATCCTTGTCCTAAGATATTTTTTCCGTTAATATTTTTCAAAGAGAGTGGAAAGAGGGAGAGAGAGAAAGAGAGAGAGAGAGATAGAAAGACATGAGAAAGAGATATCGATTGACTGCCTCCTGCTGGTTTGGGGCTAGGGATTGAACCTACCACCAAGGTATGTACCCTTGACTGGGAATTGAACCCATGACCTTTTGGTTTGTTGGCCAGCACTCTAACCACTAGGCAAAACCAGCCATGGCAAATCTGCTCCTCTTATAAGTAACACAAGCTATAGTGGTTGATCTGATAACTATTATAACTTCAATGTAGTCATGAGAATAAATGTTATTTTGAGATATCTGCAACAAATATATTATATGAAAACATCTGTGAATTTATTGGAGACCTAATGAAGTACTATACTGTTAATCTAGTATGGTTTGTTGCCTACATTCACAATGTAGGGCAATGCTAATTTTTGGTAGATGTTTGTGAAAATAGAGATGTAATTTTATTTCCCATTCAGGTTTGGCCCCCTGAATTCAATCCATACAATGCTATTCACCGACTCTGGCCTGAAGTGGTAATCAGCAAATGAAAATTATATGCACACTTTGGCATGTATTCAAGAAAGTGTAGTTTTCTAGGGAAAGGGTCCATAGTTTTATGAAATTCTCACAGGGCTCTTGTCTCCAAAGATTAATAGTCACAAATGTAGAGGAAAAGAAAGACAGTTCCTTGCCTATAAAGCTGTGCTTATTCTCATGAGTAATAGTAAATGGATGATTTGTTTTAAACAAAAGTAGTAGACTGAAAATGATGTTTGTCATTTTCTGAAATCATGGAAAAGGTATTTATGGAACGTCTGCTGTGTGCCAGGAACTGTTTTATGTGCCAGAATTACATGCTCAAGAACAAAGTAGACAAATTACTCCATTTTTCAAGGGGTTTACAAGTATATAATATGAAAATGAATACCTATATATATAAAAGCCTAATATACATATTGTCCCCATGGGATTTCAACTGGGAGGCCGATGGCTTGCTAAGATGTGCGCTGACCATCAGGGAGTGGTGCGAAACAAATGAAGGAAGGCCCTGGCCAGCAGCCAGCAACCAGGGAAGGGAGGCCCTGGCCAGGCAGCCGGAAGGTCCCAATTAGCCCTGATCACCAGCCAGGTATATGGACCCTACCCTATTCATGAATTTTGTGCACTAGGCCTATAATGTGTATATATATACACACATATATACGTATTAACTAGGTACATATCATTTCAAATATTGGTAAGTTCTTTGGAAAGAAAGAAAGCTGAGTAAAGAAAGTGAATCCATCTTAGAATGCTATATTGTTTGCAAAAGAGGACGGGAGAAGAAAGGTTTGAAAAAACACACACAGATTATCTTCCTTCTATTAAGTAAGAATTAGGGTATTTCGCGGGCACCATTACCCTGGTTTCCCCATATATATTTCTGTGCAGGAAATAATTGTAGTTATTTTGCATTTTGATCCAGATATAACCTTTTCATTTTTCAGAAATCTCAGTGCAAATAATTTGAGAGAATTACGTAAAGATTCATTTGAAGGCCTGGCTTCCCTCCAGTATTTGTAAGTTAATTGTATTTACTTATGAGATTTTAGTTATATTATCTATAAAATAAATAAGGGGTTCAAATGAAAAAATTTCTACAATTTCTTCCAGCAATAAAATTCTACAATTCCATAAGTCTGTGTAGCTCATCTCTAGCATTTAATATCTCCTATGCATTTTCAGTTTCAGTTTTGCCCTCTAGACAAAATATTGATAGGAAAAACTCTTCAGTTATGGAGTAAAAGTGGTGATGAGGTCTGAGTAATGATACACACTATTATGAGCCTTGTTATATAAGGTTTATATACCATCTGCTTATATTTATATTTAGTTTAGGGCCCAAGAATCAAATTGGGCCTATGATTGCTCATTACGTTTTTTTAATTTAAATTCTTTATTTTTTAAAGTATTACATAAGTATCCTATCCCCCCCATTTACCTCTCCCTGGCCACCTCCTTCCTCCTCCAGATTGTTTGGATCTTAACAGCACATAAGTTAAGAAGGATTTTCACACATTTAAAGGACTTTGAAAGAAAAGAAACAAATTAGAATATGCAAGACAGACTATTTGTGGCCTGCAAAGCCTAAAATATTTACTGTCTGACCTTTACATAAAAGGTTTTAAAATGTTGATTTAGTCAAATGAGAGGAATTTAGCTTAACCTCAAATTGCCTCCTATAGGACAAGGAACTATAAAGCATTTATATTAATTTGAATGCCATTAACCCAAAATTTTTTTATAATTGATTCTAAATTAGATTAACATTTACAATTAAATGTTTTAGCAGATGACTTATGTAAAAAATGTTATTAAGAACATATTATATTATGAAGAGAGCAGACTGGTGTTGAGGATTTCAATGCAAGAATTGTTATACCAATACTAAATTTAAATGTTTAAAATGATGGTTAAGTGGTATTAGAAATGTCTCCACTAAGTAAATATATCAGAAATGCCCCTAACTTCACTAATTACAAAATAAAAATCTCTTCAGCCTCCTTGTCAAGGAAGAAATGCTTTTCTAGTATCCTATTTACTTAGAAATAGGGAGATGTTGGTTACGATAAAAACTCAACTATGATTCTTTGTCCATGGCACCCAGAGGTGTGTATGTCATTAATCCTTATTAGGCTAATGAATGATGCTATTTAGCAAATGGATTCTTTCTGCAAATATGGAAGGCTTCAGGCAAGTAGGTATAAAGAGCCTCACATGACACTAAAAATAGTCATTTGTATTATCAAACCTTTCAAACTTCAGAGGGACATCCACTTTTATATTGGTCTTCTTGCTATCTCGCTTTCAAACCTTCCATACAGTTTGGAGGAAATAAAATGAAGTAAATAACTGCTCAATAGGTTATGTCATTCATTACTTCTACTGTGAAATACTTTGTAAGCTACCTATTTGATGTTAGCATAAAATATTCCCATCCATTAAAAAATGCCTATCAATAAGCAATCTAAAACAGAACATGCCAAGCACTGTACCTAGAACTATAGGCACAAGATAGCTATGTCAGGGTTCCTACCCTTCTGATAATTGATGCTCTCATAGGGAAAATAAACATATCAACTCAAACCATAGAGCACAAGTGCTAAATGGAAGACTATGTGCTGCAGTGGCACACAAGAGGGAGCCATGAAATAATAAAACTACATTTCTTTTAAAAATCATTTTTCTCTCTACTTCCCAGCTATTTGTTTATTTGATAAATATTTCAGTTTGCACCTGTTTGCATGTCAGTAGACAATGCTGATGAGCAAGACCCAGTCCATACTTTAAGGAGTTTATACTCAGAGGAGATAGGATGCAAAAATAACTCTATTAAAATTTGGTAAGAAATGAATATATAAATTGGTTTTGGTGACAGCAGAGGGAAAAAAGACTTTATGTTGGATCAGCAAAGATGTCAGTAGAGCAATGCTGTTTGAACACGACCTTGAAGGGCTTTTGGGGATCAATGGACAGACATCTTGAGTAGAATAAGCTTGCAAAAGGAGCTTGGGAAAATATACCTTGAGTAGCTGTAGAGTACACGTAGGCGGAGGAGGAGATTAGAGCCAGATCTTCTGGAGTTTTGAATACCAAGTACCAAGTTATCACACCATTGCTCGAGGAGAAGCTTTAGCCTACAACAGAGTCACTTGGAGGGCTTGTTAAAACCCAAGCTGTACCCTCAGTTACTAATTCAGTCGCTCCACAGTCAGACTGAGAATTTCCATCTTTAATAAGTTCCCAAGTGATGCTGACTTGGTATTTGAGAACCACTTCTGGAGTGTTAATCTGGTGGCGGTGTGCAGGATGGTTTAGCAAAGGCGAGATTATAGATGGAAACACCAGTCAGAAGACAGTTAGAAAAGTGCGGAGAAAAGTGAGAAAAGTGAGGGACTAAAGTGGAATCAATGGAAATAAGACAGTGAATTATAGACAAGGGATGGTGTTTTCAAATAAAAATCCAGCACCATGTTGTGTTGTGTTGTCCGACCACTGTACAACTGAAGCCATTAAATACATGGATATTAAAACAATGTATAATAAGAAATGAATTGCTATTAGTATAATAGAAAGTATCATTAGTTCAACGTTCTGTATTAGTTCAAAGTTCTGTATTATTTAGAGCAGTCACTTCCTTTTAAGTTATGTGAAAAGGCATCTTTTATTTCTTCTGGTATTGAATTTGCTAAAACACAGAAGTAAACCAGGGAGGTGTGTAGATGTGAGACTATTTTTTTTTAATGTTAGACATTTATAAATGTACACGAAGATATAAACTTTAGCTCATAATCTAAATTTGATGAGACCGCAAAGGGTCTTCTAATCAATTCTTCTGCTCTCAGGAATAAATACCTTCAAAATGTATCCAGATCTATAGTTGTATGTTGTATTTGTGAAGATCCTGATGGTGAGACTTTTGAGTGAGGGCAGTACAATGGGTTGTAGATGGTTCAAATCACAATTCTTAAGGTTTTCAGTTTAGACTAAACCTGTGTATTCAATATTATTGTAAGCTCTACCAGTTATTCCTACTAATTAGATACTAATAAGTAATTAAACACTATTTTTCTTTTACTTTTTCTAGGGACTTGTCCTGTAATAAGATAGAATTTATTGAAAAGAATGCATTTGATTCATTACCTCTTTTACAATATATGTAAGTTATAAATATAACCTCATTGTGTTTAGGAATTTCATGAAACGTAATTGTAAACCTTTTTGTTATTTATTTTGAAGTAAGATTAAAATTTTATTACTAGAAAACTACTAAATTTATGTAGAAAATCCCATTTGTCTCTAGCATAGATTAGTGTGAGAATTCTGTCACATTCCGAATGAACCATTCTATCTGCACAGCAAAAGAAACCATCAACAAAACAACAAGAAAGCCCAGTGCATGGGAGAACATATTTGCCAATGATTTTTCCAATAAGGGTATAATCTCCAAAATTTACAGAGAACTCATACACCTTAACAAAAGGAAGATAAATAATCCAACAAAAATGGGCAACAGGTCTAAATAGGCACTTTGTGAAAGAGGACATACAGAACGCCCAGAGACATATGAAAACATGTTCAAAGTCACTAATCATCAGAGAGATGCAACTCAAAACAATAATGAGATAACATTTCAGACCAATCAGAATGGCTATCATCAACAAATCAACAAATGATAAGTACTGGTGAGACTGTGGAGAAAAAGGAAGCCTCCTCCCCTGCTGGTGGGAATGCAGACTGGTGTAGCCACTGTGGAAGACAGTATGGACTTTCCTCAAAAAGTTAAAAACAGTATGAACCATACTATAGCAGTGGTTCTCAACCAGGGTGATTTTGCACCAGGTGACACTTGGCAATAGCCAAAGAGAGTTGTAGTTGTCAGAACTGTAGATTTGCTAATGGCATCTAGTGGCAGAGGCCAGAATTATTGTTCAAGGCAAAGGACAGTTCCCCATGATAAAGAATTATCTAGCCCCAAATGTCAATAGTGTTGAGGTTGTGTAGCTTTATTTCAGAGAAATATAGATCAGTTTAATAGAAGCATTTTTTTTATCTAATGCACCACATGTATAAACATGAAAGCATAAACCATAAGCAAATATCTCCCATAGTAAGAATTTTGGTATATAGAGGGAGTATTGAGGTTGTTTTATCATATATAAATTAGAATCTCTGCTAAAGGATAAGTGATCTGAAAGAATTTTTTTCTCTTCTTTTGCTCTTGTCTTTTTTTAATAGAAATCTTGGTTGCAATTTAATCACCAAAGTGAACTTTGGAACATTTCAGACCTGGCATGGAATGCAGCTGTTACACAAGTTGTAAGTGAAATAGAAGATGAACACATGTAAAAGCTATGTGTAAAAACTTCATACAGTGATTGGTTGGCTGGGTATAAGCTCAGTTTTTTTTTCTTCTTTAAATGAGGAAACTAAGGTACAAAGTGTCCAAGAGACTTGTTTAACTGACATATGCCATGCTCTGCTTTCCCAGGACTGACTTTTGGCATGGGCTTCTTTGTTTGCAAGAATTGAGGGGGGAGGGTGGTAATACTGAATTGAGAGGAAAATTTATTTCAGCACTGGGAATAAAAGTTTGTGTCAATTAAGAAATTTATTTATTTGATTGATATGTAATCAAAATATTATTTATTTTTTAAACAAGCATCCATTAAATTCCTAGTAAATGTCAGGCACTAATAGTCAAGAAATTGACAAGTAAATAGGTGATTACATACACTATAAGAAAGCCTGTGATGCAAGAATACACATGGGAGTATGTGATAGGAGCATGGCTTTCACCAGTTCCTCTTACATCTATCCCATTTGTGGCTCCAAAAGCAAGGAATTAGGTCTATTTTTCTATTTAACTGGATGGTTTACACTGGATTTTTAAAAATTTCTGGAGATGATAGAAAAGCACCTTGAATTATGAGGACATTGGAAATGGTATTTCCTTGCCCTGGCCGGCTTTGCTCAGTGGATAGAGCTCCGGCCTGGGGACTGAAGGGTCCCAGTTTAAATACTGGCCAATGGGACATGCCTGGGTTGCAGGCTTGATCTCCAGTAGGCGGTGTGCAGGAGGCAGCATATCAATGATTCTCTCATCATTGATGTTTCTATCTCTCTCTCTCTCCCTTCCTCTCTGAAATGAATAAAGAAATATTGAAAAAAAGAAAAAAGAAATGGATTTTCTGTAGAGCAGGAGCTTCCTCTCAGCATAGTTAATAATGGGGTTTTCAATCCCTTCAGTATATTTTTCTTTGCTATCCACTTCTTTCTTCTTCTTTTTTATTTTTTACTTTCTCTTCTGCACTTTATCATTCAGAGACTTGGGTAGTTCCCCAATTAAGAATCCTTTGTAGCCCTGGCCTGTGTTATACAGTGGTTGGAGCATTGGCCCATACAACAAGGGATTCTGGGTTCAATACCTGGTCAAGGGCACACAGCTGAGTTGTAGGTTCTATTTCTGGCCCTCATTGGGTCATGTGGTGGAGGCAACCAACCCATGTGTCTCTCTCACATCGATGTGTTGTTGTTGTTTTTTTGTCTCTCTCTCTCACTCTCTCTAAAAAAAGAAGTGGAAAAAATATCTTCAGGTGAGATTAACAACAACAAAAGAGAATGCTTTACAGATTCTAAGGGTGATCTCTGGGAATAGACGAAAAATGATTTTTTTAACCTTCACGTTTTGAACCAACAAAATGAATATAAACTTTCATAGCAGTTATTAAAAATGCAGACAATTTTAATTCTATTGCATTTTCCAGAATTCTACATGAAAATCCTCTGATGACTGTTCAAGATCCATATCTTTTTAATTTGCCAGCATTGAAATATTTGTAAGTATTGCAACAATTTCATGGCTCATGAGATGATTTCTGTTCTTACTTTTGTCAAAGAAGGACAATTTTGCATTTTGACAAAAAATCTCATAATTTAAATTTTAACGGGGTTATTCTCAAAAATGATTTATTGGCACAGAAAAGTGATAAAAAATGTACAAGGGCAAGACAGCCAGCAGAGAAAGGGAGCAGTGTTGAAAAACACATTCGGACATGAAACATGTAGATGCATGGAGAAATACCATGGATCTCAAAAAGAAAAAAGGAATAAGTTATACATTCTGTGCTTTTTTTAAAAAGTGATCAAATAGTGGTTGGAACAGAGAATGAGAAGTAGGATGATGGTAACACAAAAACAAAATAACACATTGTACTGTTCACCAAAGTCATTAGTTTGATGATGAAAATACATTAATTTGATGATGCAATACATTTAAATTTCTTCAAGAAGAGCTCTCTAAAATGATTATGTATGGAAAATAAACTAAAGCACCTTGAATTATGGAGCTGGCTTGACAGAGAAGCCAGAATTTAGGTCAACAGATGTTGTTAAGTGTCTTTTTCAAGAATAAAATTTTTGTCTTTGGGTTCATATCATGCATGTTTGGTCCTTCTCCTTCAGAGACATGGGAAGAACACAAGTGACATTGACAACACTTGATAACATTCTCATGACAGCTCCTGAATTAGAAAAACTGTAAGTTGATTTTTCTTTTTGTTTTTTAAATATATTTTATTGATTTTTTACAGAGAGGAAGGGAGAGAGAGATAGAGAGTTAGAAACATCGATGAGAGAGAAACATGGATCAGCTGCCTCCTGCACATCCCCTACCGGGGATGTGCCCTCAACTCAGGTACATGCCCTTGACCGGAATCGAACCTGGGACCTTTCAGTCCGCAGGCTCCATCCACTGAGCCAAACGGGTTTCGGCAAGTTGATTTTTCTTATATTTATTTTCACTTGGTTCTTATGGTTTGTTTTTTTATTTTCTTAAGTCGGGTTTATTTAAGTATAATTTGTATTTAATATAATTCTCTCTTTGAAAGCGTACAGTTTAGTGAGTTCTGATAAATGTGCAGTCTTGATAAATGTAGCACCATCACATTAGAGATCCAGAACACTTTTATCATCCCCACAGGGCCCCTCATATTTCTTCTTTTTTTAAAAATGTATTTCTTTATTGATTTCAGAGAGGAAGGGAGAAGGAGAGAGAGATAGAAACATCAATGATGAGAGAGAATCATTGATTGGCTGCCTCCTGCACACCCCTTACTGGAGAATGAGCCCGCAACCCCGACATGTGCCCTTGGCCGGAATCGAACCTGGGATCCTTCAGTCCACAGGCTGATGCTCTATCCACTGAGCCAAGCTGGCTAGGGTCCCCTCATATTTCTCTGCAGTCAGTTCCTCCTCCCACCTCCAGCCCCTGTCAAGTACAGGTCTGATTTTTTATTGTTATAGTCCTGCCTTTTACAGAGTGTCTTATAAATGAAATCATGTAGAGCAAGTGTGTCAAACTCAAAAGCTAACACGATCCAAATAAATGAGGCATGTGGCCGTGGGCTGTGAGTTTGACATGCTGTATGTAGTGTAGCTTTTTGTGTGTGGCTTCTTTCATGTAGCATGATCCTTTTGAGATCCATCTTAGTTGTTGCATCTATCAGTAGTACATTTCTTTTTTTATTGCTGCGTAGTATTCCAATTGTGTGTATATACTAGTTTGTTTCTGTAGTAATCGTGTAATGGATATTTGAGCTGTTTCTAGTTTTTTGGCTATTATGAATAGAGATGCTAAAAATACTCACATGCAGGTCTTTGTGTGAACATACGTGTTCATTGCTTTGGAGTAAGATACCTAAGGGTGGGGTTGCTGCATTATATGCTGAGTGCATATCTAACTAGTAAAGAAACTGCCTAACTGTGTTCTAACGTGGTTGTTCCATCTCGCCTTCCCGCCAGCAGTAGATGAGAGTTGCAATTGCTCCACAGTTTCACCTGACCTTTATATTTCTGTTTGATTTTTTAAATTAGCCTTTCTAGTAGGAATGCATTTGTATTGCAGTGTGATTCTAACCTGCATTTTCTAATAGCTGATGTGTGGAATGTCTATGTGAAAATACATTTTTCAATGGAGTGTCTGTTCAAATCCATTTTAATTTGATATTTATCTTATCATTAAGTGTTAAGAGTGTTTTATATCAAGTCCTTTCTGTAAGATATGTGTTTACTAAATATCTTTTCCAAGGTTGTGCCTTCTACTAAACTTATCACTGAAGACCAGAAGTTTTTAAAAAATATATATTTTTATTTATTTTAGATAGGGAGAGGCAGAGGGAGGGGGAGAGAGAGAGAGAGAGAGAGAGAGAGAGAGAGAGAGAGAGAGAGAGAAACCTCAATGATGAGAGAATCATTGATCAGCTGCTTCCTGCATGTAACCTAGTGGGGATTGAGCCTGCATCCAGGCCTGTGCCCTGACCCGGAATCCAACTGTGACCTCTTGGTTCATACGTCAATTCTCAGTCTCTAAACTACACCGGCAGGCTGGAGTGTTTTTTTGTGTTTTTTTTTTTTGTCTTTTTTTAATACTAACCAGGAGATGTTTTTCCTATCGATTTTTAGTGAGGGTGGAAGGGAGGAAGAGAGTGGGATAAAAGGGAGAGAGAGAGAGAGAGAGAGAGAGGGAGAGATCAATGTGAGGGAGACATATCAATTGGTTGATTGGTTGCCTCCTGCACACCACAAAGCCATCATTAAATCAAACTGTCTATAACCTCAAAAAGCTGTATCATGTCCCTTTTATAATTCTTCCTTCCCACTCCTCCTTGCCCTCCCCAATTCCTGTGCAAACACTGATCTGCTTTGTGTTACTATAGGTTAGTTTGCATTTTCTAGAATTTTATATAAATGAAATCGTATAGTATCTACTCTTTTCTAACTGGCCTCCTTTCTTCAGCTGATTATTTTAAGACTAGAGGCTCAGTGCATGAAAATCGTGCAATGGGGGCAGGGGGGCGGGGGAGTATCTCTCAGCCCAGATCTTGGTGGATGCCCAGTGACAGCTCCCTATAGGTAGTGGGCCTAAGCTAGCACTTGAACATCCTTAGCATTGCTGTGGAGGCAGGAGTGGCTCCCGCCACCACCACCACCACCACCACCGCTGTGTTCACCAGCCATGAGCCCAGCTTCTGGCTGAGAGGCATTCTCTCTGTGGGAGTGCACTGATCACCAAGGGGCAGCTCCGGTATTGAGCATCTACCCCCTGGTGGTCAGTGCACATCATAGCAACTGGTCGTTCTGCAGTTTGGTCGATTTGCATATTAGTCTTTTATTATATAGGTTTAGTCTATGTTGTTTTGCCTATCAATAATTCATGTCCTTTTATTGCTGAATACTATTCCATTAAAAATGGATATATCAGTATTTTTCAACATTGATGGCTATTTGACTTGTTCCAATTTTTGACTATTACCAATAAAGCTATTGTGAATATTTATGTACAAGTCTGTTTATGGAAATATACTTCAATTTCTCCTGATAAGTGCCTGAAAGTGGAATGGCTATGTCATACAGTAGGTGCATGTTTAAGTTTTAAAAAACAACTGTTTTCCAAGTAACTCCTCTGTCACTAATATAATTCTGTATGTTTCCATTTATAGTATCTTACCTAACCATTTGGCCTGCTGCCTCTGCCAATTTAAAAATCATATTGAGGCTGTTGCAAAGACAGTCAATCTGAATTGTGAGATCGAATGTGTGACCGACACACCTTGTGGTGAGTCTCAATTGCCTGATGATAAACTTTTTAATTTTTATTTTGTTTTCATTTTTTATTTGTAATCAATGACGATACATTTTTAGGCAAATAAAGTAACTGTATTATTTTTATTCATTTAATCAGAGTTCAACTCTAACATTTTAAGAACTTCTCTTTGCTAAAAGTCAGATGAAGGGAAGGATATTACCATTAATGGCTACATCGTGTGTGTTGTGCTCTCTGCTGGGTGCTTTGCTTCCAAATGAGAACTTGTTCATTAGCGTGTCACAGTTTGTAAACTCTTTTGTATGCATTAGGTTTCAATTGCCCTTTGCAGTGTAGACAGATGAAGATACATTCTTATTTTGTTTGTTTTTGCAAGTTTATGAAAAGAGTACAAATGATGCTGTTTTATGTAAGTTTTATTTGGAACCTGAGAGTTTTTGGATCCATCACCAGAAGCTGCTACCCAGCCTTTCTATGGCATGGGAGGGCTCTTTCTTTATAGACTGTGCACCTCTGAACTTGCTCTGAAGCACAAGGTGTTCTATCCACCAAACACTCGTGTGCTTTTAAGTATTTTTCTACACGTTAGGTTTATTGGCAGCTACTTGATAACTTCCCAAATGTGTTTTCATGCCCAGATAGCTTAAATACAAGTTTCTATCAGTGATCTGTGCTACTGATATAGAGTCAGTGTTGCTTATTTTGAAAACAATGTTTTGACCAATGATATTACTCCCTTCTGCCCCAACAGTGGGCAGAACAGGCATTTTCATCTCCTTTTAAGGTGAGTGAAAACAAGACGAGAAAGGGCTGACAGCTGTCACCTCGTGCCCAGGTCTCCAGCTCCCAGTTTGGGACTCTCCACAAGCCCATGCTCTTTCCCAGGAAGTTACCTCCTTCTCTCACCCTTATCACCACCAGCAATACTTTTAATTCTTCTGAAAATCCTTGTGTACCAGCTGCACAATGGTGCACTTGACCTTCACACAGTCAGAATCTTTGGATGGTTCCCCAAGTACAGCTGAAAATATAAGAAATGACATGAAATGATAGCAAAGTAGGCATCTGACAAAAGTTATTTTTTCCCTTCTGTATTTTAGAACCTCAAATATTATTCCATAGATTTATTGAACATTCCACAGTGGTACACAACCTGGCAAGTCTCTTAATGTACATCCTAGATGCCTGCCTATATCTTAAGCACAGAGTGAGGGTAGAGTTTTTTTCTTCTGTTTAGAGCCGTCTGTTATGGGGCTGGCATATGTGGAAGCAGGGCCCAAGTGAGGAATCGGTGGGTTAGTGGAGAAGGGTGTGTCCAGATGAGGACGTGTTAGCAGTGGGTGTTAATCTTGGTCATCTGTGATGGTAGCAAGAACACAAGCATTCTGAAGAGCGGAGAGAGGAAGGCTCAGGCCCCCTCTGCATCTGAAGCAGGACAGGATGGGTGCGTGAATGTGAGGAGTTCACAGTAGATCTGCAGAGCATCTAACTGAGTGGGTCTTCCAGCCCTGGCTTTCCTCCAGTAACCGGCAGTTGGCCCTTGGGGACCAATGGAATAATCCTAAATATAGTCACCATATGTCATGCTATGGAATGTTCTAAGTAATTAACCACTTTAAAAAAAGAGACAGTTTCTCCTTTTGTTTTGTCGACAATCATAGATGTAAGTTGGGGTTTATATTTCTCTTCTCCAAACGGCACTCAGATACTTGCTGATTCCCTATATATTGGACTTGGATGTATGGCTGTGGACTGACAAATAACTATCCCGTGAGTCCTTCAATATCAAATTCGATTTCTTCTTTTTTGACAGATGAAGAACTCATAATAAAAGGACCGCTAATGAACACATTACAGGCCCGGCAGGACTCCAGCACTGAGCTGACCATTGAGCCAGAGAGGGCATCCTCAGTCAAAAAAGGCGACACTTCCGCATCCATTATGAGTGAGCAGCTAGACTTTAATGATAAAAGTGATGTTAATAGTGCACTAAATTACCAATTGCCTTATTTCTTGGAGGGAAATCTAGAAGATATAGAATCAACTTTATTACCATTCATTAAACTGCCTCTTTCAAATGTACATGATGCAGATATGTCCCTGAATCATTTGAAAAACAACAGATGAAATCCTTCTCTTAAACCTGAACTTAACCATTCAAGTTTCAAAAATTAACCGAGGAAACTCTTTTCTGGAATAGGCCTTCTGATGAGACTGCTCACTGAGCAGCAGGAAGTAAAGATATCCAACCCAGAGTGGAATGAGGAACAATGGAAAGATGAAAGGATGCAAACCCTCGGGAAGCAGGAAGAGAGGGTGTCTAATGAGGTAAGGACAGGTCCTGAAACACCTGACCTGGACTTTTAGTCAGTTTAGGACAGTGATGGAGAACCTATGACACACCTGTCACAGGTGACACACAAACTCATTTTTTTGGTTGATTTTTCTTTGTTAAATGGCATTTAAATATATAAAATACATATCAAAAATATAAATCTTTGTTTTTCTATGGTTGCAAATATCAAAAAATTTCTATATGTGATACGGCACCAGAGTTAAGTTAGGGTTTTTCAAAATGCTGACTCGCCCAGCTCAAAAGGTTCGCCATCACTGATTTAGGACATGCCATGAAAGTACCCAGGTAGGAAGACCAGGAGCACCTCCTCTCAGTCGTGTCTTGATCATGTGACTTTGGCTTAGACAGTGATCTTCCACTTTGCTCATTTAGAGATTTGTGCCACTGTTCCTAGGGTAGATGAGAAGAGGACCTAAATTCCAAGATAAACAAATTGTACAAGAAAATGCTAATGGTCAGATTACATAACACATCAGATGTGGTATGATCTTTAAAAACCTATAAGATTTGGTATATTGCTTAAGAACCATGTGGAAAGGTGGGGTTTTAGAGTAGTAGTTAAGATAGCTAGCAATTCATTAGAATAGGCTAGAGAATAGTTAGTTTTTATGCTTTCCATATCTTTGTGGGTTTTTTTTAATGTTGTTGTTGGTGTTCTTATTCTTGTTCTTCTTATTCTCCTCCCCCTCATTCTCCTCCTCCTCCTCACCCTCCACCTCCTCTTCTTCCCCTCCCTTTCCACCGTCCCCTCTTCCTCTCCCTCCTCTTCCTCTTCCTCCTCCTTCTTCTAGCTCAGGCAAGAAGTGCCAAGATATAAGAAGGAAATCATCATTGCATCACCTGTGATTGCAGTAACAACGTTTTATTTTGTAGTTTTCTGTCTCCTTGTGGTAAGACAACAGTTAATTCAGATTTCCAATATCTAGTCCATCTTTGAGGAGGTTCAGAACCCACAACCTGAAAATCAAAGCCACAGTCCTGTCTACTCCTACTTGATGCTCTTCTTTAGTCATGAGCACTGAGATATGCTTTATTCTATTTTTTTTATTACAAATTATATTCTTGGGATGTCTAAAGGAAGCCCACTCCTTGAAATCTCTGAAATGAAATCAAGATAACAAGCCATTAGACCATTTTAAAAATATATATTTTTATTTTAATTTTTAAAAATATATTTTATTGATTTTTTACAGAGAGGAAGGGAGAGAGATAGAGAGTTAGAAACATCGATGAGAGAGAAACATCGATCAGCTGCCTCCTGCACATCTCCTACTGGGGATGTGCCCGCAACCCAGGTACATGCCCTTGACCGGAATCCAACCTGGGACCTTTCGGTCCGCAGGCCGACGCTCTATCCACTGAGCCAAACCGGTTTCGGCAAAAATATATATTTTTATTGATTTCAGAGAGGATGGGAGAGGGAGAGAGAGATAGAAACATCAATGATGGGCTGCCTCCTGCAAGGCCCTTATTGTGAGCAAGCCCACAACACAGGCATGTGCCCTTTACTGGAATTGAACCTGGGACCTTTCAGTCCACAGGCCAATGGTCTATCAACTGAGCCATACCAGCCACTAGACTATTTTGAAACTTAAGTTTTATAGGCCTGATTTGATATGATAGCAAAATTTCTTCAACTCAAAATGTACGAGGTTGAGTTGATGTACTCACCTATTACTCTCTTCCTGATTTCTTACTTTGTTGGATAAAATGAGGAGAGATATAGAATCTCCAACCTCATGGAGCTATGTCACCCTAGCAGATGGGACATGGCATAATGATAAAAGTGTGATCTTGTCAATTCTTAAGGTATACTTAGCAGCTTTCTTCTCCAGTGTGTAAGGCATGGTGTTCGTAGGTTCAGTTAAAACACTGCAACCTAAATCCTGCATCAGGCTTCTCTAAAGCATGTCATGTTAGAGTCACCTGTTCCTAGAGCTTGTCTGTGTCCCTTTTGTTCAATTACATAATGGTGTACTTTTCCCTATAGGCAGATTGCTGACATTAAAAGAACGATTTTGTAAGCTGATGATCTTGACTCTACCCCATAAATCCAACATATTTTCTTTACCCTTTCAACAGTCATGACAGCCCTCCATTCCAGCCAAAGGCACCCCACACCATAACCTAGCCACACCAGCCCCATTCCCACTTCTTAAAATGCCTTTGCCCATCTAAAATTCCCTTATTGTGCTCTCCCTGGGGAAGTCCTGTGAATATCTCAAAAGCCAGCTCAGGTTCATCTTTCTTCATGAAGCTTTCCCAGAGTCTTCCAGCCATGCTGTTCCTAGTTTTTTTGTGAGCTGTGTCACTATTTTTCTTTGAGGTAATAGTAAGGCAGTTCCATCCCCTGAGAACTTAAAAATATGGTAAACAATTTTTAAAAATGTGCCTCCCCAAGAGAGAAATACCTGGGTGAACACATCATGGAGCAGAGCAGAGATGTGTAAAGACCAAGTGGCTTCAGACCTATATGTTCCTAAGACTTTTGAAATGTCACATTTCAATATTCTAATCTGTGGAAGAAAATGAAAAATGGGAATAGAAAAGCCACCTAATTATTTGAGAGGGAAAATAATAGCAGATTTATATTCTCATCTTAAACAAACATATTTACAAAATGTAAAAAAAAATAGAACCTGTATAAGTACTAGAAGAAAACAGAAGCAATATATTTATAATCTGGTGGTGGGAAACAGCTTTTTGAGCCTGATACCACAGGCAGAAACTTTGATAGATTTGACCACCTTGTCTGTGACACCATTAGCAAACTTAGCACTGGTTGATGCCAAGCACAGGATGAAGATGTTTCCATATACATGAGCGATTCAATCCCCACAATCCTGTGAGGAAGATAGTACCACCTTCTCCCATAGATGGAGATGGACTTAAGCTCCCAGTGGCAAAGGCAAAAGCAGGACCCTGTTCTGCCTGACTGCGAAGTCCGTGCTTCCTACTCCACTGTTCTGTGTCCTTAAAGACAAAAACACTGGGGCCAAGGCCGCTGTTTCTCAGTAGTTAGAGCATCAGTGCAAGCACCGAAGGGTCCCAGGTTGATTCCAGGACAAGGGCAGGTACCTGGGTAGCAGGGCACCTGCCATGCAGGAAGCAACCAGTTGATGTGCCTCTGTCACATTCCTATTTCTCTCTCTTCTTTCCCTCCTGCCCCCTCCCTCCCACACTCTCTGAAAAACAATGGAAAAAATATCCTTAGGTGAGGATTAACAACAACAAAAAAGAACACTGGGGAATATTTGAAACATTGAAATTCAGTGAAAGCCACTAAGGATTAAGTTATTTAATGTAAAAAGAGTTCCATAAATCAACAGGAAGAAGACAATCTAGGGTGGAAGAGGGCAAGGGCTGTGATGAGTAGGCTGTGTGTAGACATCTGTCACCATATCTGTCCATCTTCTCTTGGTTTATAGGGTGTGGATTTTATTAGCGAGGTCTTTGTCACCTCACAGTATGAAAGTAGTCTGATATTTTCTTCTAGTCCTTTTTGTAATATTTGGTTATTTTTCTCAAATTAAAAAAAACTATCATTGGTTTTATTTGCTTTTCTTGTGGTTGACTGTTACTCCCCTACATGAAGATCCAATTGTCTTAAAATGTTTTATTGAAGATCTCATTCTTTCTTCACTGATCTGAAATTTACTTTTCTGTGGACTGTATTCTGTTGACCCAGTTATATTTGTTTTGTACCAGTAGAACTATCAGTAGCAGTATCAATATATATATAATGATATAGACATATACATATATCAGTATATATATATATATATATATTTATATATCTATATCTATCTATCTATCTATCTATCTATCTATCTATCTATCTATGTATATTGATTTCAGGGAGGAGGGGAGAGGGAAAGAAAGATAGAAACATCAATGATGAGAGAAAAATTGATCATCTGCCTCTTGCACATCCCCTGCTAGGGATCAAGACTGCAACCCGGGACTGTGCCCTTGACCAGAATGGAACCCAGGATGCTTCAGTCTGCAGGCCAATGTTCTATCCACTGAGCCAAACTGGCTACGGCCTGTGTCACTATATAATTCCAGTTCCATTTTAAACTCCTTTTTGGAAGTTAAACGCCTCCTTTTCTTATCTTTTTCATACATTTCATTGCATATTTTCTCTACCAAATGTCAGTTGGTCAGTTTATGTTTAAAAATTATCTTGGAATTTGAATAGGATTACAGTGCATTTGTAGGTTAATTTAAGGAGAATTGGCATCTTTACTACCTTCTAGGAACATGGTACCTCACTTTGTGTATTCTTTCTAAAGTCCTTCAGAAGAGTTTTAATGGGTCTCGCACATTTTTTGTTAAGTTTATTCCATTATACATTTTATTGATATTGTAAATGGACTCTTTCATTTTTTTATTAGTTATTTGTGGTATGTAGGAAAGCTGTTGAGATTTGCATGTCTTGATTTAGCCATCTTACTGACTAAAATTTTAATCTATGCTCTTGGGCTTTTTAGGTTGTGCATTATCTCACGTGCAAATATGTTTTGTCTCTTTCCTTCCAGTACTTCATTTTTCCTATTAAATTAATTAGGACCTCCTCAACAATGATGAATAGTATCAGTAATAACAGGCATCCTACTCTGGTTCTTGACCTAAAACAAACCTGCAGTGTAGGTTTCTGGTAGGCACTTTCATTTTCTTTGCTACTTCTAAGAGTTTTTATCGGGAATTATCTGCTGAATGTGATCTGAAAAAACCAATAAAATGCATTGCCAGCTGCATGCAAGGTCCTAAGTTAGGACTATGGGAGAGACAAAGGTCTAGACAGAGTTTCTGTCCTCAGAAAATTAATCATCTCACTTAAAAGAGAAGGAATAAAGCTTTAGAGGTCATTGTGCTGAATAATCATGACGTTTTCTTCCAAAATAGATTTTTCGGAGGAAGCTAAAGAAAAAGGGAAGCTCAAGGTAAATATGGGTCTGGTGATTTTTAAAGTAGAATTTTTTAAGGAGAGGAACTTCCTCTTTCTGTAAGCGGCCAGGGGTGATCTCGGAAAATGGCCCATTATTCACTTGAGTCAGAAAACCCCACAAAATCACGAAAGTCAAGAGATTTAAACCTTTGTGTTTACTTTAAGGACACTGGTGAAAACTACACAGGTCATCAAGGGTATGCATATCTGAAAACCACCAAGCATCTGAAGGATGTCACCTTATAGGAGCAATGTGTGCCATTCTGTCATTATAGTGGTGGAGTTGGTAGGCGTGCTCCAATGGAGGGGCTGGGTGCAGGATTGGGTGCAGGTTGGTGACCCCAAAGAGTGCTGAATTTTTGCTGCTGTTAACGTAAAAAAACCATTGTAAAGAATTTTTTTGAGTTTATTTGAGCCAAACTGTCAACATATGCTGGGAAGTAGAACCTCTAGGAATTGAGGTAATGCTCCAAAGAATGGTGGGTTACATCTGTATTTATACATTGCAATCAAAGGAAAGGGATGTAGGTGGATTACATGAACTCCATTGGTGATAGATTAAGGAGGTGGGATAAAGCAAAGCAGGAAAACCTCTGGGATAGGAGAAAAGTGAAATGATGGACATGTGCTGCTTTTACATAGATGGATACAGGACAGTTCAACATAATTAACAGTTGACGATTAACTTGATAACATAACAATGAGGGAATGTCTTGGTGCTATTTGTTGCACCCTGAAGGGTCCAAAAAAAAGAGGAATTTACAAGTTACCCAGACATTTCACAGATATGTTATCTTAGAGGCAAGAAGACAAATGGGCTCAGTAAAGATCTAAGTTGATCTTTGTCAGGGAAAATACTGGCCTAGGACATGAGAACCCAGTATAACCTGTGTGTAGTTAAATATTGAATTTTCAGACCATCCTTTGTGGTTACTTTAGGTCTCTGAGTCTGCAAGACTGCCATGCAGACCTCCCCTGAGCTTGTCTGGTTAGGTGTGATCCCTTTTGTCCACACTGCACATGCTTAAAAATGCAGTAACACACTGAAAATCCTGCCTATATCCTATGCGAAGCTACATACATAGGTCCCCCAGAGACATTGCAGGGCCATTTTAAACTGTCACAGAGAATTGGAAGCCCAGCATGCAAGGAATCATTTTCCAGGTCCCAGGTGTGTGGTGATTTTGCTCAGGAATATAGACCCAAGTACCCAATTAGTCCGAATAAGACCAGAACTGTATGTGTGAGAGACATGGAGAATGGCATGAATCACTAACTGTTGGTATGTATTTTCCTCCAAGCAGCTTTTTCTCCAGATTGACATCTTCGTCTGACATTGATATAGAGGTAAATTTGAGGAGGACAAAGTACTGTGTCAAGACAAAGCAGGGGAAACGTAGAGTTCATGTCTCCCCATCTGTTTTCTAGCAACATGGATTTTGGAGCAGGCGGTCGTTTAAGCTGAAGCATGTATTTGGCAAGAAGACAAACAAGAAGGGGGAGCAGAAGGCACAGGAGCAGGAACCGTTCTTGAAAACGTAAATAATTGGGAACACTTAGAATTCTTATCTGAAACGAGGAAATAATGAATAGTTTAATTGTATCTTTCAAGAGTCAAAGCCTTGACCTTTGTCTTCTTCTTACTCCAGGGAGTGGAGTAAATTTGCTGATTCCTTAAGGATGGACATGTCCGAGTCTGCTTCTGACACAGGTGGAGAAACTAGCGCCTGATGCCTTCACAGAGCAAGGCCATCTTCTGCCTAATTAAACATGTTTTGCAAATGTGTCAGTTCATAGCTACCTCTAGCCTTGATGTAAGGAATGAAAGTGTAAATAGTCAAGTATATATGCAAATAAGAAGGGCCATAGGCAAGAAAAGCAGGGCTGAAGCTGGAATCCCTGGGGAAGCCAATACTTCCTCAAGCAGCAGTGTGGTCCAAGGAGGTGAAGAGGTCTTCTCTCCCTTATTTCCCCAATACACTCAGTCCCTGAGAACTGGCAGACACCTCCTCTCCCAGGGGTATAGGGCAGTGGTGGGCAACCCCTGGCTCGAGTGCCAAACAGAGCACGCCAGTAACTTTTGCTGGCACGTGAAACCCTCTCTTATAATCTTCCTGTTAGGTTAGGTGGCTCAGGAGGCGGCGTAAGAAATAAAGAGTCGAGTGAATCAGAAAAGAAAAGGTTTATATCTGCATCCCCGGGAGACCCACGTACTCCAAAGACAGGGCACGTGGATTCACACAACCGGGGGTGGGGGGGGGGCGCGCTTTTTTTATACTGTGGTTGGGTGAGGGGCGGGGACCTGAGCTGAGGTATTTAGCTGAGGAAGTTTCAGCTGCAGAGGGTCAGCAAGGTATTCAGGAAGGAGTCAGTATCTGTGTGGGGGCCGTCAGGGAGAAGCCAGTATCTGTGTCTGGCATGCTGATCTGTGAGAAATTCCAGGGGAAGTCCATTGTGTCATCACATGACTGCATGTGTCTGATCCTGGGCTCTCTCTGACCTAACATCCTGGCCTTTTGGTGATAGGGGATGCCGACTCATTCTGGCTACTTCCAGTTGACCAGGGACATGGGGGTGTGGGGGTTGTTTAAAGGCCAGGGTCAGGTAGAGGCAGGTCAGAGGGGAGCCGAGTGTAGGGATGAAGCAGGAGCTGGTTTACAGTCACCCGTGACATCTCCGAAATCCGGGAGCAGATGAACTTGAGGAGGCAGAGGGCTAGGAGAAAAAAGACACAGATGAGAATCAGGGGCCCTACCCTGGGTAGGACCCAGGTAGCTAAGGGGCTTTGGAACCAGCTGAAAGGAGAGTTGTCCTGGAAGTGTCCTGCATGTAGTTCTTCACTCAGCTTAGTCAGGGTCTTTACATTTTACTCCACTACTCCAGTCTCGTTGATGTAGCAGCAGCATTCTTCTTGAAGGAATATGCAGGTTCCTCCTCTTTCTGCACTCAGAAGGTCTAAGGCGCTCTGGTTCTGTAGGGCTACTTGGACTACTGATGTTATGTGTCGCAGTAGGGATGCTAAAGAAGCAGTAGTGGACTCCAGGGCTAACTGGAGCTTGTCATTAAAGTCCTGAGCCATGACCAGACTAATCCTGAGGACTCTCCCGCCCCCCCTCCCCGGCAAGGCCTATGGAGGTAGCTATACTCCAGTGACAGGGAGGAAGGCGGCCTAGCAGGCCCGGGGGCTGGATGGAGGGAGCAGCCAGGCGAGCTCCGACTCTCCATACAAGGTTAGTTGGGGAACTACCATGACCACGAAACAAGGACTGGGGTCAGAGGAGTTTATGCAGTTGCTTAAGATGCCGTTGTACCAAAAGAAGGTACCCAGGCTGGCCTTGGTGAAACTGGATGGGATATAGTTCTGGGTGCAGTTCCAAGTGACTCGCCCTCCGATTACTGGATTACTGGTCTGGTAGCATATCCTTGGGGGCAGGGTGGGCTCTGGAGTTTCAGGTTCCCAAAGGGGAATGCCAGCCACAGGAGGCTGACATTCACCTTTCCCTTGGGTTCTTGGAGAAGTCGTGAGTGGGATGGCAGCCAGCAAAGACCTTCGGAGAGAGGTGCATAGAAAGCAGTGCGAGACATTGGGCAGGGTGTGGGTCTCATTGAGGAATAGTAGGGTGTGTTGAATAAGTCGGAGCCAAGAAGACAGGACTTCTACTTGGGGGGAGTCAGGCAGCTTCCCTTTAAGGGACTGTTCGGCCTGTAGGATGCTGTTGGAGACCTGGACTTGGGCCTCTTGGGCCAGGTCATATTCCCAGGAGATGTAAATGGTCCCTGAAGGGGTTGAGCTCCAACTACTTAAGTATAGCTTTCCCACAACACCTGTAACCCATTGCTGGTCTCAGGGATCTCGGATTATGATGTGGAAGGCCCCCTTCTCCCCGATAAAGGAGCCACCCCTGTAGGCATCATTGACAACACAGTCTCTCCAGCGGCAACCCCCATAGGTGTCAACATCTTGATTACACCTGTCTGGGTCCTCTTGGTCATAAGCAAAACAGGCATAGGGTCAGCCACCATTGTATATTGACCGGATGTCACCCTGATCCCTGTCTGGCATCTGACCAGGGGGCAATCCTGAGATCCTACCTGCTGGGTGACTTGTTTGCCATTCTGGTGGTAAGTTTCATGGACCTTGAACCTCCACACATAAGCAGGTAGGGGTTGGTGTAGGTTGCTCAGGGCCAGGAGGAGAAGGAGGAGGGGGTGGGTGGCTGAGGCGGACTTTAGTGGGTCCCAACACCTCACATTTACAGAAGTCATGCTGCACCGGAGTCCTCTTGAGCCTGGAGAGGTGGTGCCACGATGGGTCACCGAGCAGCTTGGCTGCGGTGGGTGTTGTAAGGATCACGATGTGAGGTCCCGTCCACCTAGGCTCCAAGGCTTGTGGATGTAGGTTCCCAGGGGAGGGGGATCAGTAAGGAGACGGTGGTTGAGCAAGAAGGGTCTCCCATATAGGAGCTCAAAAGGACTTAAGAAGGCGGGGCTCCTTGGTGTAGCAGAGTTTGGTCAGGGCCATGGGCAGGAGGTCTGGCCAGGAGCTGTGAATTTCTAGAGAGAGTTTAGTTAGATGGTCCAATTCATTGGAGTTGAATGGCTATGATGAGGGTTCGAGCCAGTGACAGACAAATCCAGCAGGATGTAGAAGAGGAGGGATTGATGTTGGAGAGTACATGGAAAGTTGTGTGATTGAGGGTGGGCATAGGAGTAGGTCCAGGGTTCATAAATAGAGAGTGACACTAGAGGATTTCCCATCCCAGACAGTAGAATTGATGATTCCCTCATCATACCATGTCCGTTTCACCTGAAAATATAAAAAACCTGAGCAAAATTGGAGGGTCCCTTGCCAGGTAAGAGCCTGTGAGGAATGATGGGTCATCCATCAGGTCCTGGATGGTGTCGCCGAATCTTCTTCAGGGATGGTGGGAGGCATTTGGTGAACCTGAGAGAGGTAGGTATTGCAGTGAAAGTGAGAGGAAATGTTAGAATGTGCTGTTATCCAAGGGAAAAGAGAAAGGGACAGAGCAGTGGAAGCCAGGGATCTGGAGGTTGGAGAAAAGGCGGGGAGGGAGGGAGCAGGTCGTGCAGCCTGTTTCCAGGCCTCTAGCAGCTTGGATTATAAAACTGCTGCATTTTTTCCTTTGGGAAGGGTGGAGCGGGATGGGGCGAGAAGGCGCTGAGGTCAGAGTAGTTCTCAGTTAAGGAAAGGGGACAGTCGTGGAGGAGATAAGGAGATCAGGTGTTCACAGCGAGACTGAGGTAGGCCACTGAGGTAGGCGAGACTGAGGTCTGGGACAACAGGGCCCCATAAGGGGCCTCGTGGCAGTGGATGGTCGGCATCCCTGTAAAGGGGGACAGGAGCAGGGAGTCTGAAGGGCAGAGTGGCCACTAGGATGGTGAGAATATCTCGTCCTAAAAGGGGCACGGGGCATGCTATCATCAAGGAGGCAGGGAAGGGGTCTGGTGGCCAGCGGGCAGGTGGATTTGCCATCAATACCCATGACCGAGATCTTGGAAGGATAAAGGGGCCCTAAAAAGGAGGGCAGGACAGAGAAGGTAGCCCCCATGTCGACCAGGAAGGTGACCTGTTGCTTTCAGTGCAGCCCTGGGCTCGGCGATGGTGGTGGGGGCCATCGGGGCTGGGCATCTTCAGTCTTCAGCCAGTCCCAGCATGGCCAGCGGTGGGTCATGACCTGGAAGGGTGGCCCCTCCACACTGGGGTGCAGAGGGCCTGCCACCTTTCCAGGGGAAGTCACTTTTCAAGCGGCAGCTTTGACCACACGCTGGGCAGGGCTTGGTTGGAGCCTGGGGCTGGGGGCACTGCATTGTCCAGTGGCCTTCATCTCTGCATTTGAAGCATTCTCCGGTGGCGTTCCTTTTGTTGCACCCCACTGCGCACAGCCCCCTTAGGGCCATGCGTGGCTGCCGTTGACCTCAGGGCCAAAACCAAGGCGTGTCTGCAGATCTACCTTCTGTGAAAGGCAGGCCTGCCATTCTGACTGTGCCTGCTCCTCACGGGCATTAAGAACCTTCAAGGCCATTTTTCACTTGATCTCGGACCGGGGTATGAGGGAAGAGGCTGTTTTGGAGCTAACGTTCTCAGGATTTGGGCTTTCAGGGATAGGGGAGAAGGAAGCTGCTGGTTAAGAGGGTCTGCAGAGAGCCCAGCTGCAACCTCTCGCAAAGGGAACTGGCCGGCCACCTGTGAATTAAAGTGTTGGCAGTCATGAGGGAAGAGATTCGGTGGAGCGCACAGAGGAAGGCGGGCAATTAGAATTTACAGAGGGTACTGCATGGGGTCCAGGTTACTAGGCAGGCCCGTAAGGGGAGGGGAGAGAGCGGGAGAGGTGGCCTGGGTGGGCGTGGGAGAGTTACCGGAATTCTTTGATGAACGCAGTGGGGTTGGCAGAGAAAGACACCAGCTGCATCTCAATTGTAGTTAAAAGTCACAACCTCCCAGGGGCGGGGCAAAGGGGAGGAGAGATAGAAGGAAGGTGGAGCCTACAGAAGTGTGTGTGTGTGTGTGTGTGTGTGTGTGTGTGTGTGTGTGTGTAGCCTGAGGACGAGGGCGCAGTGCACACAGCGGTAGCGTGCAGGAGCGTGGGGTTGTTGTCCTCGTTGTCCAGGCCTTTTGAGTTTTTGGCTTCCGTGGGGGCGGGTGGAAGAAGGGAGGCGGGGCCAGGAGGCTGCAGAGAAGGCGAGGCTGGAGGAGGGTCTGGCAGGGAGGAGGGGAGAGTGTGGATGGACAGGGGCACAGAAGCTGGTGGGAGAACAGGCGGCTTTTGCCAGGGGATGTTCCGGGTGGTCTCCAGTGTGGGGGTGGGGGGGTGGGGTGGGAGGACGCTGAGAGATGGCAGTGCTGTCGCCACCACACACACACAGCACATGAACCCACCCCCCCACGCACCACAGACACCGCGGGCTCGGAGGCACGCAAGGCCACTGGGCAGTGCAGGGACAGCCCAGAGGGAGGAGGAAGGACCAGGCGAGGAGAGACCGCAGAAGGAACTGTGGGGAGAAGAGATGGGGACACAGACTGGGTGGAGAGAGGGACTGAGAGAGAGAGACTTGGGCACATTTCCCAGTTCGCTGGCAGAAATTCCTGAGATCGGTGCGGATGGTAAAGTCAAGGTCCCGTTTTCAGACTGAGGCCATGCTACATTACAGAAATAGGACGCAGTTCCGGGGCAGGCATAGTGTTTAGCCAGATCGGTGAGCCGGCACCCTAGAGGTGTGCTCAGTCAGGTTTGGAATTTGGATTCCCCCTGTGCTTGATCCCGTGGCCTGTAGAGGGGCCAAAGCCTGGGGTCCCAGCAGTTTAACCCACGCTACGGAAGGACGATTGGGCCAGGAAATGTAGGGACGTCTCCACTACTTCCCTGGTCCGGAGGAGCCTTCCTGGAAGGGTCCGGAAAGAGGCAATCTCTGACTCTGCCGCGTTTTATGGACAGAGATGCTGGCGGGCAGGTGGCCACCTGGGACCGGCACAGGGGTGGAATGGGACTCAGCGCTGATGTTGCCAAACTGGGAAAAGTTGCTGAACTGAAGAGATGAGGTCCTGATGGGTCCAGAGCTACAAGGAGGAAGAGGCAGGCACCCCAAGCTGCAGAGGGACGGCCAAATGAGGTGCTCACACCACCCAGGTTTCAAGGCACCAAATGTTAGGTTAGGTGGCTCAGGAGGCAGCATAAGAAATAAAGATTCGAGTGAATCAGAAAAGAAAAGAGAAGGAAAGGTTTATTTCTGCATCCCCGGGAGACCCACGTACTCCAAAGACAGGGCACGTGGATTCACGCCAACAGGGAGGGGGGGGGCGCTTTTTTATACTGCGGTTGGGTGAGGGGCGGGGACATGAGCTGAGGTATCTAGCTGAGGAAGTTTCAGCTGCAGGGGGTCAGCAAGGTATTCAGGAAGGAGTCAGTATCTGTGTGGGGGCCGTCAGGGAGAAGCCAGTATCTGTCTGGCACGCTGACATGTGAGAAATTCCCAGGGAAGCCCATTGTCTCATCACATGTCTTCATGTATCTGATCCTGGGCTCTCTCTGACCTAACACTTCCATTTACAATTTTTTTCTTAATATCGACTTTTTTATTTTTCAGGTAAGTTCAGTGTAGGTGCATCTTAGTTAAATAATTTTACATAAAAAGTTATCTTAAAGACCATAGACATGGATTGACGAGAGAGGGGAAGAGCAATGTCAATAGTGTTGAAAACGATCTATTGAGGACTTGAAATGCCATTGCAGAAAATTTTTTCTGTTTAAAAAACTGCAACAGCATTACTCTCCATGTTTTCATCCCCATGCACTTGTGAATCTTTGTGCTCAGTGATGAATTTTGTTAAGTCTCATAATAGGAGTAGCCTGATGGATGAAAGTAGTAGCTTGTGCATATTTCTGAAGGTCACGAAACATAAACCTGATGTAAAATCTCTGTCATCTATGATGCAGCAGCAAAAGTCCCACTGAAAATATCAAACGAAGTAATAAAGTTTTCTGTCGGACTATCAGTGCACATGTATACATTAAAAAATAAATGTATTTTTCATCATCATATACTGTGTTTTTGTCGCTCAAATGAATTTTATGATTTCTTCAAGGTTCTTCACATATGTACACCTTAAGAGATATCAAGTAGGTGTAACATGTTCTCAAAAAATTAGGTTGGCACGCAGAAGAATTCTGAGTCAGAGATTTTGCTGGTTGTGGCACCCACTCACAAAAAGGAGCCCACCCTTGGTATAGGTTATTCTGGTGCTCTGTCCCCCTAGCTCACCAGTTATTTATAATACATTTGACCTCCTATCCATAGAGGATCATTCACTTTCTCCCCTCTCAACAGGCCTTGGGGTTCTCAGAATATTTGGGTCCCTGAGCCAATTTCCACCCCCTCCCCCCATCCCCCACACACAAGCCTTTAAGATCATGCATAAATGTGTGCCCTGTCCTGGAATAGCAGGTTCTTCACTCTTAAAAGCTAGTGTAAAATTCACAGTAGGTTTTTGGTATTTTTTTTTAATTAAAAAACTCCCAGCCCGGCCTGTGTTGCTCAGTTGATTCAATGTCGTCTCACCTACCAGGAGGTCCATGTTGAATTACTGCTCAGGGCACATGTCAGGGTAGTAGGGGAGCATGTTTCTTTCCCTTCCTCTTTCTGAAATCAATAAAAATAATAAAGAATCAAAAGTCTTTTGAAAAACAAACCACAACAAAAAACCCTTCCTAACTGTTGGACAGCTATCAAGGAGTTTCTGGAGATAAAGAAGAATGTGTGAGCAGTAACTGACCAATTCTTTCCTCCTCAGGACTTTATTTCAGGAAACATACTGGTGGGGCCACTGCTCCATTCACTATCCTGCCTCAGCCTCTGTGAATCCCACTGTGGCTCATGTGTGTGCTCCTCCGCTCCCTCCAGCTCAGCCCAGCACCAAACCTACCTACTTCCTTCTGTGTCCAACACAGATCCTTCGACGCGTGATTCCCAGTGAATGTCCTGGTTCCTCTACTCCTGCAAAGAGAGGAGAGTCATTACTACATCACATTAAGTCAGTGAGAGTTAAATGCCTGAGTGAGTGAAAGAAATTCTGAGTGAACAAGATTGACCTCAATGACCACAGATAACTGCTGGTGGCTTAGCAATATGAGATGCAGAATGGTGCCAACCACACACAGGACAACAGCACAGCGTCCCCCAGTAAAGCAGTGGGGCTGGGAAACAGGCCAGCATGTTTTGTGGCAGAAGAAAGCAAGGGAAAGGCAGAATTCATATTTATGTGTCTGTTTCTAGGAGGGCTTTTTCTGGAGAAAGCAGCCGCCTTGGCTAAGGGATACATTTAGACCTCTCAATGCCACATACAAGCAAAACATGGCACAGACGCTACATGACAAGGATTGTCTAATGAGGATGAGATTTTCTATAAGAATAAAGGGTAAATGGGGACAATTTGGAGTTCTTATCTGAAATGGTTAGCTGGGGTTCTAGGCAGAGTGCAAGGGCCTCCAGTTCCTATGTGGTTATTTGGTTTGCGGATGCTGTTCTCTTGGTGCCTGCCCAAGTGACCTCCCAAAGTTCCTTACTGAGAATGAAAGCAAGTGTTTTTCTCTGTGTTGTCCAGTGAGCCAGCAAATACATAGTGTGTTTAAGGCACAGCTTGGGAATGGGGATCAGTGAGTGTGGGGAATCCAGGAGGTGAGGAACAACAAATGGGATCGTCCTGGAGACTCATTTTCTGTCCCCTTTCAGTAGCTCACCAGATCGCTAGCTCAGCAGGTACCAGCAAGTAATGGAAAAATAGTCCCCTTTTCCAATGAGATAATTTCTTTCATCCAACAGCTTTCATGGTGGTGGTATAGATGTTCCTGCCTCACCTTTCCTATAAGCGTGATGCATTCCATGCAGGCTCCCTCTCCACAGGACCTGTAGCCATGGGACACATGGTCCTACTAAGTCTGGCCTAATCCCCTTCTATGGAAGCTTGGGGATTGAGTAAATTCTGTTACATTCTTTTAAATTTTTGAAAATATTTTCTTTAAATGTGAGAGAGAACAGAAAGAAGGAGAGAGGAACATCAATATGAGACCAAAACATCCCTTGCATGCCCTCTCTCGGGAATGGAGCCTGCAACCCAGGCGTGTGCCCTGACCATGAATCTAACTGACAACTTTGGGGTATACAGGAGAACATACAAGCCTCAGAGCCACTCTGGCCAGGGCTATGTTATTCTGATTGGAAGTGTCCCCCCAAAACAACCAAACACTATATTGACACATGTGTCCTCTTTACATGCTGGCTTCAAGGAATTTTATACCCACAATAATCTATAGGTTGTTAGCATGGCTGATATACACAGGAAGACTTGGAGCCTGGAGTCAAGTTCGCAACCATTACAAGGGCATCATTTGTTAACATATGAACAAGCTCAAAGGGTCTCAAGTCTGTCTCACTGAACCCCTGTATCACAGTGTATTGGGCGTTAATTTCTCCACATATGAACCTGTCTATATTTTAATATGGATTTGCGTGTATATACATAAACTTGGAAAGACACACAAAGACTGGTGATGTTAGGTGTTTTTGCTGAAGAAATTGGTTGGCTGTTGGACAGAAGTGGAAGAGTGACTTCTGTACTCTTTGCATTTTTCTTATTTAAAAATTGTGGTAAAATGCCCATACTATAATAGTGACCATCTTAACCCTTTCAAAAACTATATTTTTATTGATTTCAGAGAGGAATGGAGAGGGAGAGATAGAAACATCAATGAAGTGAGAATCAGTGATTGGCTGCCTCCTGCACACCCCCTAGTGGGGATTGAGCCCACAACCCAGGCATGTGTCCTGACTGAACATTGAACTGTAACCTTCTGATTCATAGATTGACTTTCAACTACTGAGCCACACTGACCCAGCCCATCTTAAAAATCTTTTAGTGTACACGTCTGTGACATTAGGTACATTCACAGTGTTGTGCAATGATCACCACCATCCATCCCCAGAACATTTTCATCTTACAAAACTGAAACTCTACCGATGCCTGCTCTCCAGCCCCTGGCAACCACCACTCTCCTTTCTAGTCCTGTGAATTCGACCACTCTGACACCTTATACAAATGGGATCTTACGGTATTTGCCTTTTTGTCGTTGACTTTCTTCACATAGCATAGTGTCCTCCAAGTTCATATTGTAACAAGTGGGAGCACTGAATAATATTCCAGTGTATATAGCATATTTTGTTTATCCTGTCCTCCCTTGTTACCTTTGCTTCTACCTTTTTGCTATTGTGAAGAATGTTGCTATGAATATACTTTTTTTTAATTTGAGAGAGAGGGGAAAGGAGAAGGAGAGAGAGAGAAACATAGATGTGAGAGGAGAACATGGGTCGCATGCCCACTACCGGGGATCAAGCTTGCAACCCAGGTATATCCTCTGACCAGAAATCAAACCAACCACCTTCAGGTGCATGGTAGGACACCCAAGTCACAGAGCTACACCAGCCTGGGCTCCGTTGTTATTCTGATGGTTATTTCCCCCAAAAAAACAACAAAACAGTATATTGACACATTTGTCTTCTTTACATGCTGGGTTCAAGGAATTTTGTGCCCACAAACATCTATAGGTAGTTAGTGGGGCTAATATTATACAGAGGAAGACTTGGAGCTTGGACTCAAGTCCCCAACCATTACAAGGGCATCATTGGTTAATATTTGAGCTCAGAGAGTCTGAAGTCCGTCTCACTGAACCCCTGTATCACAGTGTATTAGGCCTCAGTTCCTCCTCATATGCACCTGTCTACATGTATGTATGGATTTGCTTGTATAGGCATTGATTCTGGAAAGATACACAAAGACTGGTGATGTTAGGTGTTTTGGGTGAAGGAATTGGATGGATGTTAAGACAGAAGTGGAAGGGTGACTTCTGTACTTTTTATGTTTTTACTAGAGGCCCAATGCATGAAAATTGTGGTAAAATGCACATACCCTAAAATTTACCATCTTAACCTTTTAAAAATATATTTTTATTGATTTCAGAGAGGAGTGGAGAGGAAGAGAGAGAGAGAGAGAGAAGAGGAAACATCAGTGAGAAAGAATCCTGATCGGCTGCCTCCTGCACACCTCCTACTTGGGATTGAACCTAGGTATGTGCCCTGACTGGTAACAAAAGGTATTTGCTACAAAGCTGGAGCACATTCTGGGGAAATAGCCTAGAGACTTCAGAAACAAAAGTATCTAACATAGATTCTTTAGTTGCTTGTGTTGCTATGTAGCAAAATCTTTCATTTCTGCAAATTTAGCAGGGTATGGAATGTAAATATATAAAACTGTATGGGGTTTTTCCAGGCTAATATGCAAACTGTCTCCTCCGGAGTTCGACTGGGAGACCGTAAGTTCGATGGCTCAGTATGATGTGCGCTACAACCAGGGGGCAGCATGGAAGGAAGGAAGGTCCCACCTGGCAGCCAGGGGAGGGAGGCCCTCCCCACCCACCCCGCCCCCCTGCAACTCTCCCCGCCTTCTTCCCTTCTCCCCCTTCCCCCCAGCATCTGCTAGGCAGCCTACCCATGCACGACTTTCATGTACTGGGCCTCTAGTATAAATAAATAAATAGTATGTCTCCAAATTAATATTAAAAGGCAAATACTCATAACAGCAACAGGGAGGCATCAGTCTGGACAGCATGCACATTTCCCTCTAGAGCAGTGATTCTCTACCTTCCTAATGCCGAAACCCTTTAATACAGTTCCTCATGTTGTGGTGACCCCCAATCATAAAATTATTTTCGTTGCTACTTCCTAACTGTAATTTTGCTAAGGTTATGAATCATAATGTAAATATCTGATATGCAGGATGTATTTTCATTGCATAGTGATTAATCACAAAACAAGATGTAATTACATATGTGTTTTCTGATGGTCTTAGGTGACCCCTGTGAAAGGGTCCTTCAAGCCCCAGTGTGAGAACCGCTGCTTTAGTGCATCAGTGAGGCTCATTCAGTTCTAGGCTCCTGGGAGGTGCAGCTCAGGTGACCACGCTGCTCCAGGCCTGTGGTACCTGTTGCTTGTCAACCATGGGTTCCAGCAGTCACCTAGAAAATTGGAGGATAGGACTTAGGGCTTCAAGACGGTCCAGAGTGAGGCCCCAGCAATTCCCTAGGGCCTCATTCCTGCCCGCACCAGGCGGCCAGCTTCAACTTGAATGGACACTGGGACAGGACACCCAGGCAGCGCTGGCCCCGCCCCCTCCCACGTGCCAGTCCACCCAGGCAGCGCTGGCCCCGCCCCCTCCCACCTGCCAGTCCACCCAGGCAGCGCTGGCCCCGCCCCCGCCCACTTGCCAGTCCACCCAGGCAGCGCTGGCCCCGCCCCCTCCCACGTGCCAGTCCACCCAGGCAGCGCTGGCCCCGCCCCCACCCACGTGAGGACCCATCTAGGGTTCCGCTCCCCTGGTGGCACTTCCGCTCCCCTGGCGGCGCTTCCCCTGCAGGACCAGGTGGCTGAGGTGGGAGCCTACATGATTCGGGGCGGGGGAGCGGCGGGGGCAGCAGTAACCCCAGGTAGCAGCCGCCAGCTCCTCCCCCACCTCTCCAGACCCGACCCGACCCCCAGCGCCTGGGGCCATAAGGGGCTCCCTGGCTCAGACCCAATGCTGTGTGGTGTACCTTGACCACGAAGGAGAAGAGGACGACGAAGCCGGGAAGCAGAGGAGGCCCTGGATTCCGAGGACGCCAAGGAAGAGGACGGCACAGCCAGTGGCTGCAGGGAAAGCGGCTTCAGGAGGCACAGCGCCTACAGCTACCCACCCAGTCCATGGCTGCGGGCTCCTGCCCGCCTCCTCTGCCCTCACCCGAGCTCTCCCAAACCCGAACCCCAACCTCCACTCCCCCGACTGAGGGGAAATGACAGGGCACATTGAGTGACACTCACACACAACAAAAACAAACACAACACAACAGAACAGCACACCTACATCTACTCTCTCTTACTGGCTTCCTTTACTCAGATGATTACTTTAAGACTAGAGGCCTCATGCACGAAATGTGTGCACTGGAGTGGGGTCTCTCAGCCCAGCTCTCGGGGGAAGCCCAACTGATGGCTCCCTGTAGGAAGCGGGCCTAAGCCAGCACTCAGACATCCTTAGCACTGCTTTGGATGCAGATGAGGCTGCAGCCACCACCATTGCACTCACCAGCCATGAGCCCAGCTTCTGGCTGAGAGGCGCTCCCCCTGTGCCAGCGAACTGACCACCAGGGGCCAGTTCCTGTGTTTAGTGTCTACCCTCTGGTGGTCAGTGTGCATCATAGTGACCAGTCATTTCCTCATTCAGTTGTTTTGCATATTAGCCTTTTATTATGCAGGATTAGTCCATGTTGTTTTGCATATCAATAATTCATGTTTATTGCTGAATAGTATTCCATTAATAATGGATATATCAGTATATTTCAACACTGATGGCTATTTGAGTTGTTCCAATTTTTGACTTACAAAAAAAGCTATTATGAATATTTATGTACAAGTCTGTTTATGGAAATATACTTCTATTTCTCTTGGTAAATACCTGAAAGTGGAATGGCTGGGTCATACAGTAGGTGTCTGTTTAACCTTAAAAAAAACTATTTTCCAAGTAACTCCTTTGTCACTAATATAATTCTGTATGTTTCCATTTATAGTATCTTACCTAACCATTTGGCCTGCTGCCTCTGCCAATTTAAAAATCATATTGAGGTCTTGCCAAGACAGTGAAACTGCATTGTGAGACTGAATGTGTGACCAACACACCTTGTGATGAGTCTGAAATGCCCGATGATAGACTTTTTTATTTTATTTTATGTTTTCACTAGAGGCCCTGTGCACAAAATTGTGCACGGGCAGGGAGTCCCTCAGCTTGGCGTGCACCCTCTCCAATCCAGGACATCCCTCTTGCAATCTGGGACCACTGGCTCCTAACTGATCAAGGGCCTGCCTGCCCCATTGCTCCTACCCATTCTACCTGCCGTCCTGATCGCCCCTAACTGCCCTTCCCTGCTGGCCTGATTACTCCTAACTGCCTTTGCCTCATTCCCTGCCACCCTGGCTTTTTCTGGAAGATGTCCGGTCTGATTAGCATATTACCCTTTTATTAGTATAATTTCTTTATTTGTAATCAATGACGATACATTTTAAGCAAATAAAGTAACTGTATTATTTCTATTCATTTATTCAGAGTTCAACTCTAAAATATTAAGAACTACTCCTTGCTAAGAGTCTGATGAAGGGAAGGGTATTTCTATTAATGGGCACATCCTGTGTGTTGTGCTCTCTGCCGGGTGCTTTGCTTCCAAATGAGAACTTGTTCATTAGTGTGTCACAGTTTGTAAACTCTTTTGTATGCATTAGGTTTCAATTGCCCTTTGCAGTGTAGACAGATAAAGATACATTTTTATTTTGTTTTGCAAGTTTATGAAAAGAGTACAAATGATGCTGTTTTATGTAAGTTTTATTTGGAACCTGAGAGTTTTTGGATCCATCACCAGAAGCTGCTACCCATCCCTTCTATGGCATGGGAGGGCTCTTTCTTTTTAGACTGTGCAACTCTGAACTTGCTCTGAAGCACAAGGTGTTCTATCCACCAAACAGTCGTGTGCTTTTAAGTATTTTTCTACACGTTAGGTTTATTGGCAGCTACTTGATACCTTCCCAAATGTGTTTTCATGCCCAGATAGCGTAAATACAAGTTTCTATCAGTGATCTGTGCTACTGATATAGAGTCAGTGTTGCTTACTTTTCAAAACAATGTTTTGACCAATTATATTACTCCCTTCTGCCCCAACAGTGGGCAGAATAGGCATTTTAATCTGCTTTTAAGGTGAGTAAAAACAAGATCAGAAAGGGCTAAGAGCTGTCACCTAGAGCCCAGGTCTCCAGCTCCCAGTTTTGGACTTTCCACAAGACCATCCATGCTCCTCTTTCCCCGAACATTACCCCCTTCTCTGACCCTTATCATCACCAGCAACACTTTCAATTCTTCTGGAAAATAAACCCAGCTGCTCAATGGTACACTTGACCTTCACACAGTCAGAATCTTTAGATGGTTCCCTAAGTACAGCTGAAAATATAAGAAATTACATGAAATGATAGCAAAGTAGGCAACTGACAAAAGTTGTTTCTCCCGTTCTGTATTTTAGGACCCCAAAAATTATTTCATAGATCTATTGAACACTAGAGGTTCAGTGCATGAAATTTGCACATGAGGGATCCCCTCAGCCCAGCCTGCACCCTCTCCAATCCGGGACCACTTGGAGGATGTCTGACTCACAATATGGGACCACTGGCTCCTAACTCCTCATCTGCCTGCCTGCCTGCCTGCCTGATCAGCCCTAACTGCCCCCCCTGCTGGCCAAGTCACCCACAACTGCCCCTCCTGCCAGCCTAGTTGCCCCCAACTGCTCTTCCCCTGCCAGCCTGGTCGCCCCTAACTGCCGCTGTGCTGGCCTGGTCACCACTTACTGCCCCCCACCACCCCCCCGTTCCGGCCTGGTTGCCCACAACTGCCCCCCCCCCCCACCACCGTGGGTCTCGTTGCCCCATGCACCATGCTGCTTGGTTGTTTGGTCACCCCTCACTAACTCCCTGTGGGCCTGGTCACCGCATGCAGCCTGCTGCTCGATCATTTGGTTGCCCCTCACTAATCCCCCTGCCAGCCTAGTTGCCTCACACAGGCTGTTTGGTCGCCTGTTCAGTTGCGATGGTTGCTTAGGCTTTTATATATTTAGAAGATTCTACAGTGGTACACAACCTGGCAAGTCTCTTAATGTACATCCCGAGTACCTGCCTAAATCTTAAGCACAGAGTGAGGGTAGACATATTGGTTTTTCTGTATAGAGCCATCTGTTATGGGGCTGGCATATGTGAAGGCAGGGCCCAAGTGAGGAATAGGTGAGTTAGTGCAGAAGGGTGGGTCCAGATGAGGACGTGTTAGCCGTGGGTGTTAATCGTGGTCATCTGTGATGGTAGCAAGAACACAAGCATCCTGAAGAGTGGAGAGAGGAAGGCTCAGGCCCCCTCTGCATCTGAAGCAGGACAGGATGGGTGCGTGAATGTGAGTTCACAGTAGATCTGCAGAGTGTCTAACTGAGTGGGTCTTCCAGCCCTGGCTTTCCTCCAGTAACTGGCTGTTGGCCCTTGGGGCCCAATGGTATAGTCCTAAATATAGTCACCATATGTCATGCTAGGGAATGTTCTAAGTAACCACTTTAAAAAAAGAGACAGTTTCTCCTTTTGTTGTGTCAACAATCATAGATGTAAGTTGGGGTTTATTTTTCTCCTCTCCAAATGGCACTCAAATATTTGCTGAGTCCCTATATATTGGACTGGGATGTAGGCTCTGGACTGACAAATAGGTGTCCCGTGAGTCTTTCAATATCAGATGTGATTTCTTCTTTTTTGACAGATGAAGAACTCCTATTAGAAGGAACTGTCATCAAAGCATTACAAGGCCGACAGAACACCAGCACTGAGCTGACCATTGAGTCAGAGAGGGCATCCTCTATCAAAAATAGCTACACTTCCTCATTTCTTATGAGTGAGCTGCTAGACTCTAATAAATTCCTGAATGAATCTCCAGAGTGAACCCCATCCTCAGGCATATTAATAAAGCACTAGTGGCTCAGTGCATGAAATTCGTGTGTGTGTGTGGGGGGAGGGGAGGGGTTGTCCCTCAGCCTGGCATGCATCCTCTCCAATCTGGGACACCTCGGGGGATGTCGGACATACCTCTCACAATCCGGGACCACCGGCTCCTAACCACTCACCTGCCTGCCTGCCTGATTGCCTCTAACCGCTTCTGCCTGCCCGCCTGATCGCACCCTAACCGCTCCCCTGCCAGCCCAATTGATGTCTAACTGCTGCCCTGACAGCCTGATCGCCCCCAGCTGCCCTCCCCTGCCGGCCCAATCGCCCCCAGCTGCCCTCTGCTATAGCGACCCGCCTCCTCCACTGGGATCCGCCTACTTTACTTGAGGTGGCGGAGATGCCCATACTGGCCTCTTCCGCACCATGTGGAGCAATGGGACCCCTAGGCCTCACCACATGGAGCGGCCACTGGGCACCGCCTGCGTGGTGCATGTGGCCATCTTGTGGTGGCCATCTTGTGATGATGTCGCATGCAAGGTCGTGAGGACCACCTAGGCCAGGGGTGGGCAACCCCTGACACGGATGCCATGTTTGGCTGAACCATATGTTTGGCAGCAAGAAACGCAAGAAGGGGGAGTGGAAGTCTCAGGAGGAGGAATTGTTCCTAAAAACGTAAGTAATTGGGAACACTTAGAGTTCTTATCTAAAATGAGGAAATAATGAATAGTTATAATGAGTTATAATAATGAGTAACTTTTGCTGGCACCTGAGACCCTCTGTTATAAGCTTCCATTTACAATTTTTTTTCTTAATATCGACTTTTTTACTTTTCAGATAAATTCAGTGTGGGTACATCTTAGATAAATAAATAACTTTACATAACAAGTTATCGTAAAGACCATAGACATGGATTGACAAGAGAGGGGGAGAGCAATTTCTATGCCTCTGCCTTAACTGTCTCTTCCTTCCTAGATCCGACTAGTGTTTTGGTTTCATCCACATACACTTGTGAATCTTTCTTCTCAGTGATGAATTTTGTTAAGTCTCCTAATAGGAGTAGCCTGACGGATGAAAGTAGTAGCTCGTGCATATCTCTGAAGGTCACAAAATATAAACCTGATGTAATTTCTCTGTCATCAGTGATGCAGCAGCAAAAGTCCCACTGATAATATCAAATGGAGTCATAAAGTTTTCTGTTGGACTAGCAGTGTACATGTATACATTAAAAAATAAATGTATTTTTCATCATCATATACTGTGTTTTTGTCGCTCAAATGAATTTTATTATTTCTTCAAATTTCTTTTTATTAAAATATATTGATTTTTTACAGGGAGGAAGGGAGAGGGATAGAGAGTTAGAAACATCGATGAGTGAGAAACCTTGATCAGCTGCCTCCTGCACACCCCCCACTGGGGATGTGCCTGCAACCAAGGCACATGCCCTTGACCGGAATCGAACCCGGGACCCTTCGGTCCACAGGCCATCGTTCTAGCCACTGAGCCAAATCGGTCAGGTCTCTTCAAGTTTCTTCACATATGTACACCTTAAGAGATATCAAGTAGGCCTAACATGTTCTCAAAAAATTAGGGTTGGCACGCAGAAGAATTTTGAGTCAGAGATTTTGCTGGTTTGGGCATGCACTCACAAAAAGGCTGCCCACCCTTGACCTAGGCTTTTATTAGTATAGTTAATAAAGCATGTATTTGAAATGTATCAATTCATAGCTAACTCTAGCCTTGAGGTAAGGAATTATAGTGTAAATAGTCAAGTATTTATATGCAAATAACAAGGGCCATAGGCAAGACAAACAGGGCTGAAGCTGGAATCCCTGGGGAAGACATTACTTCCTCAAGCAGCAGTGTGGTCCAACCAGGTGAAGAGGTCTTCTCTCCCTTGTTTCCCCAAGACACTCAGTCCCTGAGAACTGGCAGACACCTCCTCCCCCAGGGGTATAGGCTACTCAGGTGCTCTGTCCCCCTGGCTCACCAGTTATTTATAACATATTTAACCTATCTGTACAGGATCATTCACTTTCACCCCTCTCAACAGATCTTGGGGTTGTCAGAATATTTGGGTCCCTGAGCCTATTTGCCCCCCAAGCTTTTAAGATCATACACAAATGTGTGCCCTGTCCTGGTGTAGCAGGATCTTCACCCTTAAAAGCTAGTGTAAAATTCTCAGTAGGTTTTGGTATTTTTTTAAAATTAAACTCCCAGCCCAGCTGGTGTGGCTCAGTTGATTCAATGTTGTATCGTTTACCAGGAGTCCATGGTTGGAATACTGGTCAGGGCACATGTCAGGGTAGTAGGGGAGCATGTTTCTTTCCCTTCTTCTCTCTGAAATCAATAAAAATAATAAAGAATCAAAAGTCTTTTGAAAAACAAACCACAACAGAAACTCCTCTAACCTGTTGGATAGCTACCAGGGAATTGCTGAAGATACAGGGTAAAGAAAAATGTGTGAGCAGTAACTATCCAACTTCCTTCTGTATCCAACACAGATCCTTGGCTGCATGACACCAAGTGATAATGGTTCCTCCACTCTTGCAAAGAGAGGAGAGTCATTACGAAATCACATTAAGTCATGAGATTTAAATGCCTGTGTAAGTAAAAGAAATTCTGAGTGAACAAGATTTAATAATTGACCTAAATGACCACAGATAAATGCTGCTGGCTTAACAATATGAGATGCAGAATGGTACCAACCACACACAGGACAATAGCACAGCGTCCCCCAGTAGAGCAGTGGGAATGGGAAACAGCCCAGCATGTTTTGTGGCAGGAGAAAGCAGGAGAAATGCAGATTTCATATTTATGTGTCTTTTTCTAGGAGGGCTTATGCTGGAGAAAGTGGCCGCCTTGGCTAAGGGATACATTTAGACCTCTCAACGCCCCATATAAGCAAAACATGGCACAGAAGCTATACAACAAGGATTGTCTAATGAGGATGAGATTTTCAATATGAATAAAGGGTAAATGAATAGGGACAATTTGGAATTCTTATCTGAAGTGGTTAGGTGGGGTTCTAGGCAGAGTGCAAGGGCCTCCAGTTTCTACGTGGTTAATTAGTTTGCTGATGTTGTTCTCTTGATGCCTGCCTAAGTTACCTCCCAAAGTTCCTTACTGAGAATGAAAGAAAGTGTTTTTCTCTGGGTTGACCAGTGACCCAGAAAATACATAGTGTGTTTAAGGCACAGCCTGGGAATGGGGATCAGTGAGGTGTGGGGAATCCAGGAGGTGAGGAGAAACAAATGGGATCGTCCTGGAGACTCCATTTCCCATCCCCTTTCAGTAGCTCACCAGATCGCTAGCTCAGCAGGTACCAGCACGTAATGGAAAAAGAGCCCCCTGTTCTGATGAGATAATTTTTTTTCATCCAACAGATTTCATGGTGGTGGTATAGATGTCCCTGCCTCACCTTCCCTATAAGTGTGATGCATTCCATGCAGGCTCCCTCTCCACAGGACCTGTAGCCATGCGACACATGGTCCAACTAAGTCTGGCCTAATCCCCTTCTATGGAAACATAGGGATTGAGTAAATTCTGCTTTGTTCTTTTAAATTGCTTAAAAGATATGTGAAAAATGTGAGAGAGATAAGGGAAAGAAGAGGGAGAAAGAAACATCAACATGAGAGCAATACATTGATTGCATGGCCCCAGCCTCGTATTGAGCCTGCAACCCAGGCGTTTGCCCTGACCAGGAATCCAACATACAACTTTTTGAGTACAGGAGAACATACAAGCCCCAGAGCCACTCTGGCCAGGGCTCTGTTATTTTGATTGGAAGTCCCTCTTCCCCCAAATAACCCACACTATATTGACACATGTGTCCTCTTTACATGCTGGGTTCAAGGAATTTTATGCCCACAAAAATCTATAGGATGTTAGCGTGGCTGATATTATACGGAGCAAGACTTAGAGCATGGAGTCAAGTCCCCAATCATTATAAGGGCATCATTCGTTAATATAAGAGCTCAAAGGGTCTCAAGTCTGTCTCACTGAACCCCTGTATCACAGTGTATTAGGCGTTAATTCCTCCTCATATGAACCTGTCTATATCTTCTTATGGATTTGCGTGTATATACATAGACTCTGGAAAGACACACAAAGACTGGTGATGTTAGGTGTTTTGGGTGAAGAAATTGGATGGCTGTTGGACAGAAGTGGAAGAGTGACTTCTGTACTCTTTGGATTTTTCTTATTTAAAAATTGTGGTAAAATGCCCATACTATAATAGTGACCATCTTAACCCTTTTAAAAACTGTATTTTTTGTTGATTTCAGAGAGGAATGGAGAGGGAGAGATAGAAACATCAGTGAAGAGAGAATCAGTGATCAGCTGCCTCCTGCACACACCCTAGTGGGGATTGAGCCCACAACCCACGCATGTGCCTTCACTGGGCATTGAACTGAGACCTCCTGATTCATAGACTTTCAACCACTGAGCCTACACTGACCCGGCCCATCTTAAAAATCTTTTAGTGTACACGTCTGTGACATTAAGTACATTCACAGTGTTGTGCAATGATCACCACCATCCATCCCCAGAACATTTTCATCTTGCAAAACGGAAACTCTACCCATGCCTGCTCTCCAGCCCCTGGCAACCACCACTCTCCTTTCTAGTCCTGTGAATTCGACCACTCTGACACCTTATACAAATGGGATCATACGGTATTTGCCGTTTTGTCTTTGACTTTCTTCACATAGCATAGTGTCCTCCAAGTTCATATTGTAGCAAGTGGGAGCACTGAATAATATTCCAGTGTATATACCATATTTTGTTTATTCTGTCCTCCCTTGTTACCTTTGCTTCTACCTTTTTGCTATTGTGAAGAATGTTGCTATGAATATGGGGGTACCAATATCTCTTCAAGATCCTTGTATCTTTACATTTTTAAAGCATTTGAATGTGCTGCTTATTTGAAAAAAAAAAAAACCCACAATAAATTAAAAGTCCAGAGTAAAATACAAATCAATAGGAATGAAAGTTGTATTTTTTTCTCCCACATCCTCTTCAGAAGCCCCTAGGCAGCCCTTGAGCCTCCCAAGGATCATTTTACTTGGGGGTCAGGGTGGAGCCTGGAAGTACAAAAAGGGTCTGTCTCCCCCCCCCCCCCCCCCTTGTAGGGTAACAGCTGGGGACCCTAAGGGGCCTGCACTGAGGGTCCAGTGCTGCATTGTCCTTGCCTGCCTGCTGCCCACCCCCCTGCCAGACCATTGGCCTGGACACATTCCTGTGCGCTGCCTGCTGCACTGCCAGTGACTCAAGGCCCAGGAAACCTGGGAATGCCTGGCCTTGCCCTGGAGTCCTGCAGCTGCTGGTTTTCTCATTTAGAAACTGCTTTGCTTCCTTTGCTCCAAACAGCCCCAGCGTTGGAGGGAAAGAGGTTTAGAACAGAAACCAAGGCTTCCCACAATTGGTTCTGACAGTTTTATCTCCCAAGTAAGTCAAGGCAGATAGATATTCCCCCTTTACCCAGTGGTCTTGTTATAACATCTATCACAATGTATCAGGTCACCTTCTAAAAACCTTTCAATGCATATCACTGCAGACTTTATCCAAGTGTCTATGCGCCTTTCATAATCTGGCTGCTGGCTTCCTATTGTACCTGGTCCGCTCCACTCTGCACCTCACCCCATTGAACATTTCAGTTCTCCAGCTATGAGAAGCGCCTTCGGCTCCTCTACTGCCCCGGGCACTCCCCCACTGAGCACCTTTGCACTTGGCTGGGCACTACGCCTGTCCTGCGCTCCGTGGCTGGTGCCTCTCAGATGTCATCTTCTTGGAGACCCTTCCCTCCCACACGTCCAGTAAGCCCTCCAGTCACTCCAGTCACCACCCGCCCGCCTCACCTCACTCTGCCTGTCATGACTTTCACCTAATTTATAACCCAGGGTTACCTTGTCGGTGTGTGTCACCCGACTTCTGTACGGCTCTGCTCTGCAGCGGGGGTGGGGCTGGGGTGGGAGTAGGCGGGTGCTGGGAGCGCTGAGGGGACCCACGCCGGGATGACCCCGCGCGGACCAGCGCTTGACTGCACGGCCAAAGGATTACATCTTTAGTGGTCATTTCTCAGAGTCAGGAAGTGGAAACATTTCTAAAAATTCAGCAGTTAGAGCTAACTCCCTAGCACTCCATAGTCTGTTTTGGGAAGAATGAATCTGCAGGCAAAGAATCCCGGAGTGGGCGGGGCCAAGGAGAGGTCAGGTGCCGAGCTGGCCCCGCCCCTCGCACAGCCTGGCGCAGGCGCAGTGCCGCTGGCGACTCAAGGGTCTGCGCGGAACCCTTCAAGGTGGAAGGCGGGAGTCCGTGCCCTTTGGGAATCCGACCGCCAGTAAGAAAACCATGGCGGTTTGGGAGCTGAGCCCAGGGTGGAGGGAGGATGGAGACACGGCTTCCGGGCGACGGGGCGCCCCGGAGTCCAGCCTCGGCACCTCAGCCGCCTCAGGTCCTCTGAGCGGGGCCCTTGCTCGCAGGCACTGATTTTCGAGAGAGAACTTTCCACAGCAGCTCAGGTGGCCTCCTCGTTCTTCTCGAATGTTAGGATTTCAGACAAAACTGGTTCATGAAATGACCCCTCGGCAGGTGCCTTGGGGAAGAGGCGGGAAGGGGCGGTTTTGTTTTCCTGGCTGACATTTCACTTAAATGTCCGGGGACCACCCACAGCGTCCTCGGGTGCTCCCAGCCTGGCCTCCCCGCTGCAGGGCCGCCCGGCTCCCCTGCCTTCATGGAGGATCCTGCTCTTCAGCCAGGGATGCCCACGGAGCCCAAGGCCTGAGACCAGAGCAGCTTTCCCCGAAATCTCCAGTGAAGGGGCCCAGGTGCACACTCCCAGCTCCACCGCAGGAAGCACTGAACTCAGGGTAACAGGCTGCCATTTGCAGGGCTTACAGAACGCCTGCGGATGCCTCGCTACACCCTGCCGCTGGGTCCGGTTTTATTGTGATTACTCTTGTTATTAGATAAAGAAACGTAAACTCAGGAGGGTGAAGGGACTTACTTAAGGTTCATGACAATACCGGTGGAAGCTCGAGGTCACACCCAAATTTAATGATGTTAAAGCCCCATGTCATTTTATGCTGCCCCTTAATTTAAGAAATGTTCACAGGAAGAATCTTGCTTGCATTTACTATTATGTGGTTTTAAGATATGTATGCTTGACAAAATTTCTCATGCGTTACAACCCAAAGGATGCTTTATCATCACTCCCAAACTGCCTATTGAGAACTCCCGTCAGTTCCCAGAAAAAATGTTTAAACATTCTTTATTTTTATTTTTTTAAAATATATTTTATTGATGTTTTACAGAGAGGAAGGGAGAGAGATAGAGAGCTAGAAACATCGATGAGAGAGAAACATCGATCAGCTGCCTCCTGTACATCCCCCACTGGGGATGTGCCCGCAACCCAGGGACATGCCCTTGACCGGAATGGAACCTGGGACCTTTCAGTCCGCAGGCCAACGCTCTATCCACTGAGCCAAACCGGTTTTGGCTGTTTAAACATTCTTTAATGCATTGTAGAAACATTATTCCATTTAAGTGCTGTCCAATTTTACTTTCACAGAGCCCCAGAAGTATAGTTAATTACCAGGTATGTGCCTCAATTCAACCATCATTCTTTTTTCATGGACCATTTCATTATTATTAGCCATGACTTTTTAAAAAAATCTTTATTGTTGAAAGTATATCCTCCTTTTCCCCCCATTGACCCCTTTCAGTCCTCCCCCACCCCCACCTCAGGCCTTTACCACACTATTGTCTCTGTCCATGGGTTATGCATATACGCATGCAAGTTCTTTGGTTGATGTCTTCCCACCTACCCAATCTCTCATGGACCATTTTGATTCCTCTGAATGAATGAGTGAGGCTTAGATTTCCCAAACTTTTCATGTTATAATTATGTCTTTATAAGCTTCTCTGATTGACTTCATGATCTGGCTTTTTATTGACCTTGCTGCCTATTCTTACCCATGTTCCTTTCCTCATTGACTTCACCTCTACTGAATCTGAGAACTCTCCCCAGATATGACTCAGGTAGACCACCTTCACTTGTGTCCCCTGCTCACCACCTTCTTCAATCCTGTCACTGAAAAGATGATCAGCAGACATTAATTTGCAGACGCCAATCTACCTCTTTCAAGCCTGTAGCCATTTCACACAGCTATTCAGATGTTACAGGTACTTGAAAGATCAGGAAACAGTTACTTGGTATCTGTTGTAATACATTTCTTCCCCTCTCAATTGGACATTAAGACCTATTCATTGCATAAGCTTTAGGTTTTGAGATTTTCACAACATAAAGCCCATCACTGATAGAGTAATGAAGGAAATGTTCCACATGTTAATATATAGTTGAGAAAAGAGAGCATTGTAGATTTATTTTTTTTAATTCAGGGCCTTAATTATTAGTGATTATTTGTACCTTTATATTTTTGGCAAGTACACATGATTAAACTCTTTATAAATTCAGAAAATGAATAATGTCTTAAAATCAAGGAAAGCCCTAAGGCATCAGAGAGATTGTTTTTTTTTCAGTATCATGAAGAAAAATGGTTGCCAGCAAGCAGTGTGGCCAGGTTATCCAAGGAGACAACTGTCTCTGCTCCCCAGGGACCAGCTTCGGAAGCTTCCTTGTTGTCCAGAGCTGCTTCACTGATTCACTGTACAGGCTGGCTTTCCCTGCAGCAGTCAGCATTTAAAAATTTGTCTTCAGCCCTGCTTGTCAGCAGTCAGCTTCAGTTGGATAAAGTAATTTCATTTTCATATTTGCTCATTTCATTCATTCACTCAATCAACAGACTATCAATCTCCTATCATATGCCAAGAACTGTGTTAGGTTCTGGAGATGAAAAAATAAGATAATGGTTCCTTCTAGCACTTGAAGAGCTTACAAACTAGTGATAGAGGAAGATGTACCAATAACTCAATAAAAATAATGCTTTGACTTTATTTGTATTATTGGAATTTTATAAATCCATTCATGTACACAAAGTGCTCACATAACCATGCTGGTATGTTCTGCAACTTTTAAGTGAAATGATGTAAAACAAAAACAATTTTACCATATAGATTAATTAATAAGATAAGAGTTAAGTTCCTGTGGACATTAGGACACAACAAAATGATGTTGAATTTGAGGACCTGCGGTACATTAAAAATTGAAATACACCTTTAAGGAAAGTCTAGGGATATGAGAAATCCACATGAATGTGTAAGTTATTTAGAGAGTTAACACTGAAGATTTGCATTCTGAAAACAGCTTTGAATCTTAGATGCAGATGACCTTTGTTTTAGTTGCTTATAAAATTTATGCAGAGGTATCTTCTAACAGGGGTTAGTAACTTGGGGAGGGGAGTGCTGCAAATTAAGATCCTATTGGTGGGAGGTCCATTTTTTCTGTTCTTCATGCTATAGTCTGAAACAGGAGCTACAGGATGGGATGACTAAAACAATTTACTTCCTCTGGGTACCCATAACCCTATATTGGCATAGGCATGGCTTTCTAAGTTGTTCCATCATCATTTTCACCACCAGGGTTCAGTGCAACTTTTCAGTTAGCCAGGGCCCCTAGAAATGGTGCCGAAAAGTACTGTGGCTTAAAATATAATACTTATAGTTTACTATGAACTTATTGCTTAAAATGTATCCTATTTAATATTCACAATCACTATGAAATTCATAAATTTCAGGTGTATTAAAAATAAGTCTCTGTGTCAGATTTGTGGTATTCTTTTGTTTAGATGAAATCTTTATTGTTCAGATTATTACAGTTGTTCCTCTTTTTTCCCCCCATAGCTCTCCTCCACCCAGTTCCCACCCCACCCTCTGCCCCTTCCTGTACCCCCACACCCCTTTCTCCCCAAGATTTGTCAGTCCACTCTCTTTCTATGCCCTTGGTTCTATTATATGCACCAGTTTACGCTGTTCATCAGATTTTTTATTCACTTGATTTTTAGATTCACTTATTGATAGATATGTATTTGCTGTTCATAATTTTTATCTTTTCCTTTTTCTTCTTCTTCCTCTTCTTAAAGAATACCTTTCAGTATTTCCTATAATACTGGTTTGGTGGTGATGAACTCCTTTAGCATTTTCTTATCTGTGAAGCTCTTTATCTGACCTTCAATTCTGAATGTTAGCTTTGCTGGATAAAGTAATCTTGGTTGTATGTTCTTGGCATTCATCACTTTGAATATTTCTTGCCACTCCCTTCTGGCCTGCATAGTTTCTGTTGAGAAATCAGCTGACAGTCGTATGGGTATCCCCCTTGTAGGTGACTGGCTGTTTTTTTCTTGCTGCTTTTAAGATTCTCTCTTTGTCTTTTGCCCTTGGCATTTTAATTATGATGTGTCTTGGTGTGTCCTTGTTGGATTCCTTTTATTTGGGGTTCTCTGTGCATCCTGGACTTGTAAGTCTATTTCTTTCACCAGGTAGGGGAAGTTTTCTGTCATTATTTCTTCAAATAGGTTTTCAATATCTTGCTCTCTCTCATCTTCTGGCACCCCTATAATTCGGATGTTGGTACGCTTGAAGCTGTCCCAGAGGCTCCTTACACTATCTTCGTATTTTTGGATTCTTTTTGCTTTTCTGGCTGGGTATTTTTTAAAAAATATATTTTATTGATTTTTTTACAGAGAGGAAGGGAGAGAGATAGAGAGTCAGAAACATCGATGAGAGAGAAACATCGATCAGCTGCCTCCTGCACACCCCCCACTGGGGATGTGTCCGCAACCCAGGTACATGCCCTCAACCAGAATTGAACCTGGGACCCTTCAGTCAGCAGGCCGACGCTCTATCCACTGAGCCAAACTAGTTTCGGCTGGTTCGGTATTTTTTGCTTCTTTGTATTTCAAATCTTTGACTTGATTCTTGGGATCCTCTTGTCTGCTGTTGGATCTTTGTATATTATTCTTTATTTCAGTCAGTGTATGCTTAATTTCTAGTTGGTCTTTTTTCATATCCTCTTACTAAATTTATCGGCGGTTTCTAGAAAATTCTTGACAAACCTTAATACTATGGTTTTGAACTCTACATCCAGTCGTTGGCTTTCCTCCATTTCAGTCATTTGTGACCTGTTTCTTTGTCTCCACATTTTGGCTGCTTCCCTGTGTTGATAGAGTGGCTTTGTGTGCTAGGTGTCCTATAGGGACCAGTGGCTCAGCCTCCCCAATTACCTGAGGTGGACACTGTTGGTGCAGCCCTTTGTGAGCTTTGTGCACAGTCTTGTTGTAGTTATGCCTTGATTGTTGTAGGTATCACTGGGAGGAATTGACCTCCAGACCAATTGGCTGTGAGAATCAGCTGTGTCTGCAGTGGGAGAACTTCTGTGCTGAAGACACCCTTCTGGGGCAAGACTTGCTTCAGTGGGGCTTTGGTGCTCATTGAGTCTGCCCCCTGAGTGTGTCCCTTATGGATCTGAGGAGTTGTAATCTGGATGGTCTCACTCTGACCACTGGGTACACTGGCTCTTGGATCTAAGGTGGTTTAATTTAGCCTCTGCCTGAGGCTACCCGACAGGAGCTATGAAGATATCTGCAGATTCCCCTTCCTTGTTTGGGGTTTGGAGGTGCCCAGATGAGTCCCAGCTGTGAAGCAATGCAAGCTGCTGTGGGGCCTTGGGCCTTCTCTTGGAAGTTCTGGGTCTGTCTGTCCCAGCTGCAGTTGTTAGATAATGTTCATATTGCAAAGGGCCAGGGCATTCATATGCAAAAGCCTCTGCAGCAGCTTGGGTGGGGTGGGGTCTCAGGGAAACAACAGGGTGGAGCAAGCAGCTATGGCTGATCCTCAGCCCTGCGCTAAGGCCCGCCCCCCCCTCTGTGTCCCGGTAATTGCTGCAGGCACCCCTGAGAGAAAGCCGCCCTCGAGTTCTGAGTTCTGCCTGCTGCCAGACAGTCCAGGTTCTCCCTGTATGAGTCTAGGTCCCCAGAGACTCACCTGGAACTGGAGTTCAGAGCAGTAGGGGGCTTGTGACTCCCTCCTGCCAGCCCTTGCCGTGTGTGCCTCTGTACCTCTGCACTTTACCTCCGTACCTCCTCTGAGTCTCAGTGTGCTTTTCTCTTTTTTTCAAGTTGTAGTATTTCCACTCAGCCAGCTTTCCTGTGGTTCTGGATGATGTCCTTTTGTCTTTTAGTTGTTTTTTGAATTTGTTGTGGGAGGCAGCAATTTCCAGTGTTTACCTATGCCAGCATCTTGGTTTCTCCAGATTTGTGATATTCTTATGTCTATGTCTTTTGTCCTATGGTTCATCTTGGCATCAGACATAGGACAGTTCAACATGAGGCCCTTGACCTAAACAGCTCCCAGTGCTAACTAAGAACTGGCAATTTACTACATTGTTTTCAGTGATTGTTCAAAAGGAATCATCAAGGTAAACTTTGTGGATTTTCTTTGGCTAACTCCGTGGTTGGCAAACTGCAGCTCACGAGCCACATGCGGCTCTTTGGCCCCTTGAGTGTGGCTCTTCCACAAAATACCACGTGTGGATGTGCATTTACAGGGCGATTGAAACTTTGTGGCCCATGCGCAAAAGTCAGTTTTGGGCCTGGGCGAGTCTATTTTGAAGAAGTACTGTTGATATTTGGTTCTGTTGACTAATTAGTTTGCTGACCAATGAACTAACTAGACTCCTTTCAACATTGAAATTCTAGACTTTAGAGACAAGAATAGACCTGGGTTGTGGGGAGGAGATGTGAAAGGCCTGTAAGTGGAAGTATCTGAGTATTGGACTGCCAGCTAGAATTCATAATAATTTCATAGACTTGGGTGATGGTGTCCATAATTTTCTCCAGTATTTGTATGGCACTTATAAAAACAATTGTTTATGTCTAGTAATGCATCTGCAAGTCTTCTTTGATTTTGAAGCCGCAGAACACCTCAACTGATAGCTGGGATTGTTGGAATTTAGTTTTTATTTCTAATAACAAAACATTTTGAAGTCTACATTGAGACTCTGGGAAGGACCTTTACTTCAAAATCCTTACAGCTTCAGGATCTTTCTGACCTTGAAGAAAGGGAAAAGGAAGGTATTGTGGTTGCATCACTTCAGAAGCAAAGCTGAAGTTCTGTGCTTTACAGGTGGTGTCATCCTGAGTGCAGGAATCTCGGAGTCGGCATGGCCGAGGAGCGTTTGGGTAAGCTGGAGGAGGGTCTGTTTCTGGAGTGTGTTTGGGTAGTAGGGACCTCTCTTTTTTTCTTTGATTTAAAACTCATCTTTTCAAATACATCATCAAGTTCTCCCATTGTTAAACCACTAACCCTCTGAGCAGAATTTTTCTGCCTTTCAACACCGGTTTTTTGCTTGCATGTTTTTGTTTTTTAATTTTAAGCAATACCTGAAAGAACCATTAACTTTAAAATTTTAGAGATGACTTCTTGCTAGGATGCTTGGAGGAGGGAAATTTTGGTTAAGGTTTTGCTTCAAATACTGATCTTGTGTAGCCTTCCATTAAAATTACCTTCCAAAGATTTAAATACTCTCATGAAAATATTCAATCCTTTGCCTCTTATAGAGGGGCTAGAGGAGGAAGAGTCAAATGTAAATAGGATATTCTGATCAGTACTGAGTTTTTTCCCTAAAATCTATAGCACTTTGGCTTAGGGTTTTAAGTCAGAGGCAGGGCTGTTTGTGGATGGAGTGGATTAACTGCTGCCCTGGCCTGCTTGGGTTGCATAAGTTCCTCCCCCCGCCCTCCCCCATCCCCTGCAATACCCTCGAGATCTCTTGGCATCAAAGGGTCAGGAGGGGGACGCCTTTGAGGCCTCCCCTGCCTTCCTCTCCAAGCTGGAAAGGGAGACAAGGAGGGAGGCCCTGATGAGATATATGCCACAGTACAGAGCCGCCTGGGTTACCTATAGTACCCCCCACACCCCCATCCTATCCCAACCTCACTGCATGCCCTATAGTGGTCCCTTCATGGGCTCAGTCTCTTCTAGGCTCCTTGGAGACATAGCTCCCTTGACTGACCATGCTAAACCCATTGTTAGTTCTGGTCACATAGCCAGAGATAAGAAAAGTCTGAAGTTGATCCAGAGGGACCTCAGCAATTTCGATGGGCCTTCTACCTGCACAAATTTCTGCAGGCCTGCACCTCCTGCCTGGCCCCAGCACCTCCCCACTCAGCTCTCCCTTTTTCCTTGCCTGCACTCCCATTGGAGGGGCCAGCAGGGGCAGACCACTCATGCAGCCCCCAGCTCCAGCTCTGTCTGTGCCCTACATGGTAGATGCCCATATGCTGGACCCACGGGGAGAGGTGCTCTGCTCCAGGCACCTAGGCAACAGCCGGGGCAAGTGGGCTGTTGCCCAGGCTGAGGTGGTGCCCAAGATGGGGCTAAGCTTGCCCAAGGGTAGTAGCCAGAGGAAGCCCCCCACCCTCACCCCCATCCCCAGCCCCAATCAGGTAAATGTGTATATGTGGGTATGCTTTGGAAGTGAAAACTTTCTAGGGGTGGTTTAACATATTCCAAAAGCACATAAGGAAATGTGATAGGTGGATTTGAGTCCTGATGTACTGTCAGGGGAAGTTATTCTGATACTAGTAGCCCATCCTGCGATATCGTGTGCAGTAGTCCACCTGCTGCTGCTGCGGGCGCAGGGGGGAACCGAGGTGCACCACAGGGAGCTGCGAAGCTTCCACAAGAGGCTGAATCGAGCCACCAGCGCTCACAGGAGCCGGGAGGGACTCGCGCCAATTCTGCGGGAGGCCAGAGGGAGCCTTGCTGCTTCCACGGGATGCGGGCCCACAGTCTCCTCTCCAGGCTTGTGCTCCATTGCAGAGGCTGCCAGCGAGCCCTGTCCTTGTCTGTGTCCGCTCTGGCTCCAGGGGGCCGGCCCAAGTCCAGCACGACGGCTTGCCAGCCCTCCTGTCTCTGTCTCCATATTAGCTCAGGCCTCACCTGTGCGCACAACCTCCTGGTGTATGGTCATGACCCGTTATGGTGTCCTGGCCTAATTTGCATATTTCCTCTTTCTCTCTCTCTCTCTCTCTCTCTCTCTCTATATATATATATATATATCCCATGTAATAAAAATCTACTATGCAAATTGTCTCCTTGACCAGAAGTTCAACCAGGGGGTGGGGCCGGCTGGCTACCTGCCATAACCTACTTTTAGTTAAAAAGTTTTAATTTCAAACCATTCTTTGTGGTTACTTCAAGTCAGCATGGCTTAGTTTGTTGAACTTTGTCCCATGCATCAGGAGGTGAGGGCAAATGCCCAGTTTCAAATTCAATTCTAGTAGGAGAGCTGGCCGTAGGCATCTAGTCTCTCTCTCTCTCTCTCTCTCTCTCTCTCTCTGTGTCTCTGTGAAATCCAGAACTAAAAAAAATAATCAAGCATTTTTATTAAACACACAACAAAAATCCCTTCCTAACTGTTGGCCAGCTATCAAGGAGTTGCTGGAGATAACGAAGAATGTGTGAGCAGTAACTGCCTATGACTTCCCTCCTCAGGACTTTATTTCTGGAAACGTACTGGTGGGGCCACTGCTCCATTCACTTGTCCTGCCTCAGCCTCTGTCGACCCCACTGTGGGTCATGTGTGTGTTCCTCCGCTCCCTCCAGCTCAGCCCAGCACCAAACCTACCTACTTACTTCTGTGTCCAACACAGATCCTTTGACGCATGATTCCAAGTGAATGTACTGGTTCATCTACTCCTGCAAAGAGAGGAGAGTCATTACTACATCACATTAAGTCAGTGAGAGTTAAATGCCTGAGTGAGTGAAAGAAATTCTGAGTGAATAAGATTTAATAATAGACCTAAATGACCACAGATAACTGCTGGTGGCTTAGCAATCTGAGATGCAGAATGCTGCCAACCACACAGAGGACAATAGCACAGCGTCCCCTAGTGGAGCAGTGGGACTGGGAAACAGGACAGCATGTTTTGTGGCAGGAGAAACAAGGGAAACGCAGAATTCATATTTATCTGTTTTCTAGGAGGGCTTTTTCTGGAGAAAGCAGCCGCCTTGGCTAAGGGATACATTTAGACCTCTCAATGCCACATACAAGCAAAACATGGCACAGACGCTACATGACAAGGATTGTCTAACGAGGATGAGATTTTCTATAAGAATAAAGGGTAAATGGGGACAATTTGGAATTCTTATCTGAAATGGTTAGGTGGGATTCTAGGCAGAGTGCAAGGGCCTCCAATTCCTATGTGGTTAATTAGTTTGCGGATGCTGTTCTCTTGGTGCCTGCCCAAGTTGCCTCCCAAAGTTCCTTACTGAGAATGAAAGCAAGTGTTTTTCTCTGTGTTGACCAGTGAGCCAGCAAATACATAGTGTGCTTAAGGCACAGCCTGGGAATGGGGATCAGTGAGTGTGGGGAATCCAGGAGGTGAGGAGAAACAAATGGGATCGTCCTGGAGACTCATTTCCTGACCCCTTTCAGTGGCTCACCAGATCGCTAGCTCAGCAGGTACCAGCACATAATGGAAAAAGAACCCCCTTTTCCAATGAGATAATTTCTTTCATCCAACAGCTTTCATGGTGGTGGTATAGATGTCCCTGCCTCACCTTGCCTATAAGCATGATGCATTCCATGCAGGCTCCCTCTCCACAGGACCTGTAGCCATGGGACACATGGTCCAACTAAGTCTGGCCTAATCCTCTTCTATGGAAGCACCGGGAGGTGGCTGAGGTGGGGACCTAGATGATGCACGGCGGAGGGGACAGCAGTCACAGGAGGTAGCTGCTGCCAGCTCCTCCCCTACATTCCCCCCAACCAGGCACTGAGCTGCTGGGGCCATTAGGCAGTGATGGCGAACCTGTTGAGCTCTGTGTGTCAGCATTTTGAAAAACCCTAAATAACTCTGGTGCCATGTCACATATAGAAATTTTTTGATATTTGCAACCATAGTAAAACAAAGATTTATATTTTTGATATTTATTTGATATATTTAAATGCCATTTAACAAAGAAAAATCAACCAAAAAAACGAGTTCTTGTGTCATAGGTGTGCCTCACTGCCGTAAGGGGCTCCGTGGCTCAGATCCAAATAGTGTGTGTTGTACGTTGACCACAGATGGAGAAGAGGGGAAGATGGTGAGGAAGAGGAGGAGAGGACGAGGAAGAGGCCGACTCAGCCAGTGACTGCAGGGAAAGCAGCTTCAGGAGGCACAGCGCCTACAGGTACCCACCCAGCCCATGGCTGAGGGCTCTTGCCCACCTCCTCTGCCCTCACCCGAGCTCTCCCAAACCCGAACCCCAACCTCCACTCCCCCGACTGAGGAGAAATGCCAGGGCACATCGAGTGACACTCACACACAATAGAAACAAACACAACACAACACAACAGCACACCTACATCTACCAGAGGACAGAGCGAATTGTTCATGGAGGTTGCCTTGTTTCAGTTTGCAGGCCACATACTGGCTCGCTCTTTCTCTGCCCCCAGCCCTCCCATTTTCCTCTTTAATGCTGTTCTCTTGGTGCCTGCCCAAGTTACCTCCCAAAGTTCCTTACTGAGAATGAAAACAAGTGTTTTTCTCTGTGTTGACCAGTGAGCCGGCAAATACATAGTGTGTTTAAGGCACAGCCTGGGAATGAATCAGGTGAATTATCACATTTGTTTTGGCTTTGCTTGCAGTGTCTCCATGAGGCAGGACCAAAACTTTGGCACATGGATCCATTGCATTCATTTTTTCTCCCCTTGTGTTGGTTTGGTATTTTGGGATGAAAGAAGCCTCTTGTTTTGCAAACCTCTCTGTGTTTCTAATGTGGTTTCCTTTAGGTTTATATTATATATCTGTTCTTTAAAAGGGACTTAAGGATTTAGAGAGGTTGTCTCCCTCCCTGTTCCCTCTTTTTCTCTCTCCCTCTCCCTCACTCTCTCCCTCTCCCTCTCTCCTCTTTCTTACACACACACACACACACACACACACACTCCCCTTTGCACGCCTAGCTGTGTGGTTTTAAAATTATGTTGAGGAAATGGATCAGTTTGGGTTATGTCAACCTAAGAAATATTCAAACGTGTAAGAACTTTTGTGAGTTTATTTGAGCCAAACTGACAATTGCTGGGAAGCAGAATCTCAAAGGATTGAGAAAATGCTCCAGAGAATGGCAGTTTCGCACCTTATTTGATACATTACAATCCAAATAAGACTTACATGTATTAAATCCATTGGTGATAGAATAAAAAGTAAAATGATAGACACATACTTCTTTTTTAAAAATATATTTTATTAATTTTTTTATATATATATTTTTATTGATATTTTACAGAGAGGAAGGGAGAGAGATAGAGACTTAGAAACATCGATGCGAGAGAAACATCGATCAACTGCCTCCTGCACATCTCCCACTGGGGATGTGCCCGCAACCCAGGTACATGCCCCTGACCGGAATCGAACCCGGGACCCTTCAGTCCGCAGGCCGACGCTCTATCCACTGAGCCAAACCTGTTAGAGCGGCACATATTTCTTTTACATAGGTGGGTACAAGATAGTTAATAGTGAGCAACTAGTTCAATAACAGTGAGGGCATTTGTGGTCTCCCTTCTAATGTGGTATCTGTGCTTTGAGGGGTCTAGAAAAAGGAAATTATTTTGAGATTCCAAAGGAATGTTATGGTAGATGCAAAAAGACAACATACAGGCTTAGTAAGGTGAAAATTGAACTTAGTCAGGTAAGATTCTAGCCTAGAACGTGACTACTGCTTTTAGTTTTAAATTCAGCCCTAGCCAGTTTGGCTCTGGGATAGAGCGCTGACTTGTGGACTGAAGGGTCCGGGTTTCATTCCCGGTCAGGGCACCTGTCCATATTGTAGGCAACTAATCAATGGTTCTCTCTCATCCTTGATGTTCCTCTCTCCCTCTCTCCTTCTCTGTCTGAAATCAATAAAAATATATATTTTTTAAACAGTTTTAATTTCAGATCATCCTTTGTGGTTATTTTAAGTCTCTGAGTTAGTAAGGCTGCCACACAGGCACGGGAAGAAGACCACGGCCCCAGCACCGCTCGGTATACAATGTTTCATTTTAGCTTGCCATTGTACACTCAATCTTTAACTTAAGGATCAATATAAGTCTTTGTAAATTTAGTTGGCATTACTAAATTATTTTCTTAATGATTTTTATCCAATTAGAGTCTTAATCGGAAATAACTTTGTCCCCTCAACCCCAGGCAAGTCCTTGCTGGCTTTATGCTTAAAATTCCAAAAAATATAGGAGAGGTCAGAGAGTTGTTGGCTGGCTTACCAGAACTCATTGGAAAATGCAACCAGACTTTGTCAAAAATAAAATAAGGTGGCAGAGAACTATGGGCTCTTTGAATGAACCGGAATTACAGCAAATTTCAAGAGCTTGCTTTCAATGGCATTTGTGGCTATGAGTTGGTTTATTACTTTCACATCAGTGGTTCTTTAATAAATAGTATAAGAGTAAACAAATAACAAAAATTATGTTTTCTTATTCATTTATTTCCCAGAAAAACAAGCCACTTGATCTTTGAATTTGTTAGCTGTTTTCAGTTGATTTTTTTAAGTCTCTGCCTTAAATGGTTTTGTTAGTGTAAGCATGTCAAACTTGCAGCCGGCAGGCCGCACATGCCTCATTCCCGCCAGCCACGAGTTTGACATGCTTGCTCTAGGGGAGTGTTCTTTCTTGCTGTTTTATGGCTAGCCAGCATTCCCATGGGCATAGACATCATTAATTAGTCAGAACAATAATACTTATACTATGATGTAGATTTTCCCAGCCAACAAGAAAGGATTTTGGAATTTTCAGTTATCTGGAGCTTGATTTGAGTTTCTGATTTTTCTTTCATCATTTTTTCCTTGTAGATGGAGTCCTAGAACATAATTTCATTTTTTTAATTAACTGACCTTATCTGGGGCTCTTCAAGTTCTTCGTCTCTGGTGGATTATGGATCAACTGCCTGGGGTGGTTGGAAATACACAGATTTTATCCTGACAGCCCCAAGCTGTGAATTAATTGTGGGGTCTGGCTGAGAAATGTTCCTTTATAAAGGTAATAAATAGCCTGGCTGCATCAACCTATGAACGATCAGATCATGGTTTGATTTCCCGTCAGGGCAGATGCCCAGGTTGCAGGCTCAAACCCCAGTGTGGGGTGTGCAGGAGGCACCCAGTCAATGATTATCTCTTGTCATTGATGTGTCTATCTCTCTCTCCCTCTCCCTACTTTTTGAAATCAACAAAAAATATATTTTTAAAAGGTGATAATTCTTTTATTCTCTAAAGATTAAGGAAAGTTATTTATGTATATGCTATTTTCAGTTAGCTTTATATTAATCAAGAGACCTGAGACGATTTCTCAACCCACTAATCACTGAAGTTCAAAACCATTCCTGAAGGGTAGTTGGAGTCTGTATTAGTTTGATAGGTCTAGCGTAACCAAGAACCACAAACTTAGCTTAAGTCCAAAATTGAAATGTTACGGTTCAATATCTATGTCACCCCAACCCAAATTCATATGTGGAAACCCAATGACCAATGCAAGAGTATTATTTCATTTGGCAAGTAATTAGGGTTAGAGGAGATCATAATGGTGAAGCCCTCATGAATGAGAATAGTGTCCTTGTAAGGGTCATGAAGAGCTTGCTTCCTCTCTGTCTACTCTCCATGTGAGGATGCCGTGTGATATCAGTTGTGTACTGTAGGCAACCGATATATTTCTCTCTCATATTGATGTTTCTCTCTTTCTCCCCCTCTCCCTACCCCCTTGTCTCTCTTTAAAATCAATAAACATATCTTTGGGTGCGAATTTAAAAAAAAAATCAAACATGGATATTGAGAATTTCAAGAAAATGGCAACATTTTTGAACTGTAAAGTGTGTCCCACTCCACACCACTGTAACTGGTGTATTTTGTAGGTCAGCTATTTTTCCAGGAAGCAGTATGGCCATGGGAGGAAGACTGTCAGATTTCAGCTTTGAAGAGGAGCTCAGATTGCCAGACTGGACTAGCTCTTCTGAATTTCCTGAGAATAAAGTATGGTAGCAACCATCTCAGGTAGAAACTGTAGCTTAACTCTAACCCTGCTGTTTGGCTTAACAATAGAAAAGTTATTTTGATTTTCTGAATTATAGAAATCATCCCATTCGATTGAATGCCTTATTGATTGTAATGTGAATATCCCATTGATTGTGATCTTACTGGTTTTAGGAAGCACATTCTTCTAGTCCCCAAAACCAGGACAGCACATTTACTCTAAATTGCCTCGATGGCTCTAGATAATGTGTTCCTGGTGACTCAGTGGTCCCAAGAGCCAGGGCTCTAGATAATCTGTTTCTGTTAAGGCACTGATCCTGAGATCCAAAACTATAATTAACATGCTTAATTCTGCTTCTGCAAACTAATTTATTGCCAACCAGGTTCCTCATCCCAAACCCTGGGATGTAGTCAATACCTTTGTGATTTTTGCCTCTATAAATCTGGTATTGCGGCCATCTTATCAATTTGAGATTTGGGAGAGTGAAATGCCCCCTCAGAGCCCCGGATTGCAATAAACGTGACTCTTTAATTCGACTTCTTGAGGCGTCCTTCTGTGATTCGTGGGGTACATTATAACAAGATGCCAGGCCCTGTGGCTTTCTTGGAGAGCTCTTCAATACTCCCCTCCTCCCACCTTCTTTTACACCCCCTCCCCACATCCCACCATGCCTGGGCTCTGGGGCCACCCAAGTGTGCAGTCCAAATCCTGCCTCACTGTGAGTGGAGAGGGGAGACCCAGAGGGAGATAGTTATCTTTTCTGCAGGTGAAAGGAACCATTTAGTCGCTGGTGATTTTGGGGAAAAGGCTCCCTCTTCTGTAGGCACTTCAGCCCAAGAATAATAAAGGTTGCCTAAATAAAGGTTAGAACTTGAGGAGGGGGAGGGCTGCTTGGTTGCTAAGGGGCACATGCAGGACATGGCTGCCAATTGTGACATGGCTGCCAATTGTGACATGGCTGCCAATTATTGGGCTCCTGCTCAGCGCAGGGACTTGGTCCCACTTCTCTGGGTTGCGTGTACGTGCCCCAGTATTTTGGATCGCTCCTTGTGCTCCAGTCTCCTGGATCGCGTATTGTGCTCCATTATTTTGGATTACCTCTTGTGCCCCAGTCTTCTGGGTCACTCTCCTTGCCCCATTCGCCTTGGTGGCTCACTGTGCCCCGGACCTCTGCCTGTCATGTCCGGGCTGCACATGTGGGCCCCACGGTTCCTGTTCCTATGGCAGCTGTTGTGGCTGCAGGTCCAGGCAGCTCCGATTCCGGAGGTGGCCATGGACTCTCTCCTGCTGACCCCCATGCCCCTGGGGCCCACCAAGCCCTGGTCTTGGGATCAGCAAAATCCTGCACACCTTGAACTTTCTTCTGTCAACCATGAAGTCTCAGCTGTACTTGCAGAGGCCCCTGAGAAAACGGAACCTTCTCCAAACCCTCAGGAGGCTTTAGTTCAGCTTCCACCCCAACAAGAAGCTGCAACTCAGCCTGCAGTGTCCTCTGAGCCGTTGAAATTTTTGTTGGACCACCACGGAGATCAAGATAAACAGCAACCCTATCGTGAATATGTTCGCTCTTCAAAGAGATCAATTCTCCCTTCTGTGCCTCTTGAAGAGATAAAAAATTCTCACATCCATCAGGCTCAGCAGCCAACCTTTCCACCTGTGGACCTGGGACTCACCATCACTCCTGAACACACTTCGGGGGCTGCGGCTACAGCCCTGCAGCAGACTGCAGCTCCACCAAAGCCCTCTGAGGTGACATTTCAACAGGAAGCGGGGGTTCAGGGTCAGTGGCCAACCATCCCACCCGTGGACCTTGGACTCACCATCCCTCCTGAACACACTTTGGGGGCTGCGGTTACAGTTCTGCAGCAGAATGCAGCTCCTTCAAAGCCCTCTGAGGTGACATTTCAACAGGAAGCGGGGGTTCAGGGTCAGTGGCCAACCATCCCACCCATGGACCTTGGACTCACCATCCCTCCTGAACACACTTCGGGGGCTGCGGCTACAGCCCTGCAGCAGAATGCAGCTCCTCCAAAGCCCTCTGAGGTGACATTTCAACAGGAAGTGGGGGTTCAGGGTCAGTGGCCAACCATCCCACCCGTGGACCTTGGACTCACCATCCCTCCTGAACACACTTCGGGGGCTGCGGCTACAGCCCTGCAGCAGAATGCAGCACCTTCAAAGCCCTCTGAAGTGACATTTCCACTGGAAGTGCTGGTTCAGGCTCAGTGGCCAAACATTCCACCCGTGGACCTGGGACTCACCATCACTCCTGAACACACTTCGGGGGCTGCGGCTACAGCCCTGAAGCCGAATGCAGCTCCTCCAAAGTCCTCTGAGGTGACATTTCCACAGGAAGCACCGGTTCAGGCTCCTCAGCCAACCTTTCCACCTTTGGACCTGGAGATCACCATCACTCCAGAACCGACTTTGGAGGCTGATGTTACAGCCCTGCAGCAGACTACAGCTCTTGCAAAGCACCCCGAGGTGACACTTCAACATCCAGAACTTGCTCAGGTGACGCAGCCAACTTTTCCTGAGGTCACAGCCACAGGTCTACTGTTCAACCTAGAAGTCACCATAACTCCGCCTCCACAGACATCAGAGACAGTTCCTCCAATGACTGAACAGAGTGCCACCATGAACATCTGTGAGCTCTGTTCCTGCAGTAATGGGACACTGTCGTGTATTGGTTTTGACTCAAAGCAGAGGCTCGACAGAGTGCCAGTACCAGAGCCCAGCACCTATAATGGCACCTTCACCATCTTGTAAGTATTGCCTTTCCTCATTTGCTCTCTGCATCCTGGCTGACATGGCAGCCTTTTCCTTGAGGTCTTCCTGGGCCTTCCTCATCTCCCCCAAACCATGTTGAATGACTTTGTTTTTATCTTTGTTTGATAGCTCTTCCTTATCTTTATTCTTCTTAATACTTTGTTCCCCCTTAACCAGTCTTTTGCTTGTAATTGCCCATATTATTTTTCCAAATTTTTAGCCCTAGCACTTCATTCCTTAACCTCTACTGTCCTCCCACTTATGCTTCATTCTCTTTATAGCCACATGGCCCTCTCCCAGACTCATTGGTGGTGATACAACAAAGTGGTTAGGAGTAGAGATTCTACAACCAGAGTGACTGGCTTTGAACCCACTACGCCTTTATTAGTGTTGAGACTCAATTTCCTCACCTGTAAAATGAAGATTATATAGTTACCTTTACATAGGATTGTTGTGAGTTTTAGGAGAGTTAATGTGTGTGTGTGTGTGTGTGTGTGTGTGTGTGTATACATATATATAATTTATAAAATTTCCTAACATATGTCTGTGTTCGCTATTATTATTTGATCCCTCAGTCATATCTAGAACTTATCTTTGTCCCCTGGCTTTCTATATAAATGACCCATTTTGTTCCCAGCCCAGGTTTAAGTACTGTGTGAGCCACAGAAGTATGACTTTGTCTATGGAACATGACAGTGGTAGGGGGGAAGAAAGGGAATATACATAAAAAAGGAGGTGATATATAATTAAGCTCTGAAAGAAATACAGGCCAGAGGTGCTATAATACAGCAGAATCTTTAGTTATTGGTGTAAGGAAGTCAGGGAAAGCTGCATGGATAACCCAGAAGTTTAGCTGGGACTTAAGGGAGGCTATGGTTTGGTAAAATAGTGAGTACAGTAGGGCAAAGGCATGGCTACAGGAATGATCATGACTTAATAGACCAGTCTGGTTATAAAGAATTGATTTAGGAAGTAGTGATAAATATGATGATGAAAACTCTTGACTATCAGATCTAGGGGTTTCGAAGTTACACTGAAAAAAGGAGCTCTAGTGAAAGTTTTCAAGTGAGGAAGACAGATGAGTAAAAAAAAAAAAGGGGGGGTGGGGATTATTTCAGATTCCATAGGTAGAGTGATCTAGAAAGGAAATCTTGAGTCAGGGAGACCAAGTAGAATACTCTAGGAGTTCAGTGAGAAGACTCTGAATCAGAATGTTGTGATAGAAGAAGAAAGAAAATCCTCAGAACACTATAAAGGAAGAACTGACAAGCTTTAGTAATTGACTGGAGTGAGGATGGGATGTACAGTAAAGAGAAAGATCAAGTATGACCCTGGAAAATTTCTGTCCTGGATGATGAGGAGAATGATGGTGGTATGACAGGTGGGCATACAGCAGTTGTGAAAGAGAGCCAGGTTTAGGAGGTGAGCTCAGTTTGGGCTTCTTTCATTGGTGAGCATAAAGCAACAAGAAGGCTTCTGCTTGAGAGGAGATGTCCACTAGGCAGAGGGGCAGACAGATAACTGACTTTTTCTGACCTTCCTGAAAAATATGTAAACTGAATAGGTAATTTATTGCTGAGGGATGAGGACAAAGCTAAAGATTCAAAGTCATCCACTGAGTTAGTGTTTGAAACTGAACCTCAGGAATTTAACAGCTTGTTTTAAACACTTGTAATTCATGGACACATGAATTCTCACTGTTTGTGGGTTTTTTAAAAAAATACATTATTATTGATTTCAGAGAGGAGGGGAGAGGGAGAGAGAGAATGATGAGGTCAATGATGAGAATCAATGATGAGATGAATGATGAGAATCATTGATCTGTTGCTTACTTCACGCCCCCTACTGGTGATGTAGCCACAACCCAGGCATGTGCCTTTGACCAGAATTGAACCTGGGACCCCTGAGTTCACAAGCTGATGCTCTATCCACTGAGCAAAACCAACTGGAGCTCACATTATATCTTTATTAATTGTGCAAACTGGAAAGCTGACAGATGTGGAGATTAGAAAGCTTGTGTTTCCTGCATTTAAATATCAAGGTTGTAATGTTTTTTTTACTTTTTCTGTTCATTTGTTTCTTACTTATTCAATGATACTAACTGTTTCTTTGCAGAAACTTGCAAGGAAACGCCATTTCTTACATTGGTAAAGATACGTGGAAGTCATACCATTTGGTTGAGAAACTGTGAGTATATTCTCTCCATACGTAAATTAAAAAAAACTAACTGCATTGTAAGAACTTCTTGGCCCAGAATTTTGAGGTCAGTAGCTCTGAGAAAAGGTATTTCCTACTCTGTATCCCAAATCAAGTCTATTGATTGCAATTCTGTTCATTTTAAAAAATTAAATTTGGTAGGCCCTCTTTATAATCACAGTCAATTGAAACTTATTTTCTTTTATGATAAGCAACACATGATTTTTTTTAATATATGAAAATTAGAGAGCAGATATACTGAAAACCCTGCTTGTGTCCTCATCCCCACCCGAAGGTAACTGCTTCTCTATGTTTCCTATATTTCCTTACATATCCTTTTCAATGCATTTGCCTACATACATATTTACAGATAGCAAAATAGGTATGTTATGTGATTTTCATATCTTTCTTTACATAATTGATAACATCCTACGTCTTGATTCTTTCTCCTCATAATATATCTTACACATGTTTCCTTCTTGTTAGAGAGAGGGTTACCCAATTCATTTAAACTGTTTCAGAATATTTCATAGTTTAATAATCCCCCTATTGATGGCTATTTAGATTATGTCCAGTTTTCTTGTTACATGTATTTGATGCAACATACATTCTTGTCCATGCATCTTTGGGACCATGGGCTGGTATTTATGTAGAATAGATATTTAGAAATGGAATTGTTGGGATGAAACTATATTGATACAGCATTTAATTTTCCTTAAAGAAATTATGCCAATTTATACACCACTAAGTGAGCAACTACAGTATTTATTGTCTTCTATCCTTCCATCACTAGATAGTCTCCATTTTTTGGCTGATCCAATGGGTGAATAAAGGCAGTCCCACCTAAGTTTGAATTTTTCTGATTACTTGTGAATTCAGATACTTTTATTTGTTTATTGAACATCTGTTTCTTAAAAATAATATTTTATTGATCCCAGAAAGGAAGAGGGAGAGAGAGAGAGATAGAAACATCCATGATGAGAGAGAATCCATTGATTGGCTGCCTTCTGCACACTCCACACCGGGGATTGAGCCTGCAATCTGGGCATATACCTCTACTTGGGAATCAACCGTGACCTCTTGCTTCATAGGTTGACATTCAAACATTGTGCCCTGCTGGCCAGGCAGGTTTGGAGATTTCTAAGTCAGCTTGAGATTTATACCTTGGAAAGAAGAGGTTCCTAACTTAGAGTCAGTGGACCCCCCACACTGCACCATTTCTTACCATTTTTCCTCCCAAATATCTCTTGGTTATGTGCAGAAGCCTATATTCTTGAGGACTATATTTTTAAAAGATGTATAAGTTAAAATATATATGAAAATAAAGGAAAGCTATTATTAAAATGCGTATTTAAAAACATTTTTTATTTTCCTATGATTATTTATTTTTCAATCCTCCCCTGAGGATATTTTCCCTTTGATTTCTGGAGAGAGTGTAAGAGAGAGGTAAAGACAGAGATAAATATCACTGTGAGAGAGACACATTGATTGGTTGCTTCCTGCAGGAGCCCCTAACAGGCCTGGGCTGGGGAAGAGCCTGCAACCCAAGTATGTGCCCTTGACCAGAATTGAACCCGGGACCTTTGGTCAATAGGCAGACATTCTATCCACTGAGCCAAACCAGCTAGGACTAAAATATTTTTAAAAAATAGATTATTGAAAGGCCAGCCACCATGGCTCAGTGGTTGAGTGTCAGCCTATGCACATCGAAGTCCCTGTGGGATTCCCATTGAGGACACATGCCCAGTTGCAGGCTCAACCCCCAGTGGGCTGTGCAGGAGGAAGCTGATCAATCATTCTCTCTCATCATTGATGTTTCTCTCTCTCTTTCTACCTCTTCCTTCCTCTGTAAAATTAACAAAAGTATATTTTTAAATTAAAGCAATAAAAATATTATTGATACTACTTCTCTTTTTTACGTTTTTCTTTAATCCTTGTCCTAAGATATTTTTTCCGTTAATATTTTTCAAAGAGAGTGGAAAGAGGGAAAGAGAGAAAGAGAGAGAGAGAGATAGAAAGACATGAGAAAGAGATATCGATTGACTGCCTCCTGCTGGTTTGGGGCTAGGGATTGAACCTACCACCAAGGTATGTGCCCTTGACTGGGAATTGAACCCATGACCTTTTGGTTTGTTGGCCAGCACTCTAACCACTAAGCAAAACCAGCCATGGCAAATCTGCTCCTCTTATAAGTAACACAATCTGTAGTGGTTGACCTGATAACTATTATAACTTCAATGTAGTGATGAGAATAAATGTTATTTTGAGATATCTGCAACAAATATATTATATGAAAACATCTGTGAATTTATTGGAGACCTAATGAAGTACTATACTGTTAATCCAGTATGGCTTGTTGCCTACATTCACAAGGTAGGGCAATGCTAATTTTTGATAGATGTTTGTGAAAATAGAGATGTAATTTTATTTCCCATTCAGGTTTGGCCCCCTGAATTCAATCCGTACAATGCTATTCACCGACTCTGGCCTGAAGTGGTAATCAGCAAATGAAAATTATATGCACACTTTGGCATGTATTCAAGAAAGTGTAGTTTTCTAGGGAAAGGGTCCATAGTTTTATGAAATTTTCACAGGGCTCTTGTCTCCAAAGATTAATAGTCACAAATGTTGAGGAAAAGAAAGACAGTTCCTTGCCTATAAAGCTGTGCTTATTCTCATGAGTAATAGTAAATGGATGATTTGTTTTAAACAAAAGTAGTAGACTGAAAATGATGTTTGTCATTTTCTGAAATCATGGAAAAGGTATTTATGGAACGTCTGCTGTGTGCCAGGAACTGTTTTATGTGCCAGAATTACATGCTCAAGAACAAAGTAGGCAAATTACTCCATTTTTCAAGGGGTTTACAAGTATATAAAATGAAAATGAATACCTATATATATAAAAGCCTAATATACATATTGTCCCCATGGGATTTCAACTGGGAGGCCGATGGCTTGCTAAGATGTGCGCTGACCATCAGGGAGTGGTGCGAAACAAATGAAGGAAGGCCCTGGCCAGCAGCCAGCAACCAGGGAAGGGAGGCCCTGGCCAGGCAGCCGGAAGGTCCCAATTAGCCCTGATCACCAGCCAGGTATATGGACCCTACCCTATTCATGAACTTTGAGCACTAGGCCTATATTGTGTATATATATATACACACATATATACGTATTAACTAGGTACATATCATTTCAAATATTGGTAAGTTCTTTGGAAAGAAAGAAAGCTGAGTAAAGAAAGTGAATCCATTTTAGAATGCTATATTGTTTGCAAAAGAGGACAGGAGAAGAAAGGTTTGAAAAAAAACACACAGATTATCTTCCTTCGATTAAATAAGAATTAGGGTATTTCGCGGGCACCATTACCCGGGTTTCCCCATATATATTTCTGTGCAGGAAATAATTGTAGTTATTTTGCATTTTGATCCAGATATAACCTTTTCATTTTTCAGAAATCTCAGTGCAAATAATTTGAGAGAATTACGTAAAGATTCATTTGAAGGCCTGGCTTCCCTCCAGTATTTGTAAGTTAATTGTATTTACTTATGAGATTTTAGTTATATTATCTATAAAATAAATAAGGGGTTCAAATGAAAAAATTTCTACAATTTCTTCCAGCAATAAAATTCTACAATTCCATAAGTCTGTGTAGCTCATCTCTAGCATTTAATATCTCCTATGCATTTTCAGTTTCAGTTTTGCCCTCTAGACAAAATATTGATAGGAAAAACTCTTCAGTTATGGAGTAAAAGTGGTGATGAGGTCTGAGTAATGATACACACCATTATGAGCCTTGTTATATAAGGTTTATATACCATCTGCTTATATTTATATTTAGTTTAGGGCCCAAGAATTAAATTGAGCCTATGATTGCTCATTACATTTTTTAAATTTAAATTCTTTATTTTTTAAAGTATTACATAAGTATCCTTTCCCCCCCATTTACCTCTCCCTGGCCACCTCCTTCCTCCCCCAGATTGTTTGGATCTTACAGCACATAAGTTAAGAAGGATTTTCACACTTTTAAAGGACTTTGAAAGAAAAGAAACAAAGAAGAATATGCAAGACAGACTATTTGTGGCCTGCAAAGCCCAAAATATTTACTTTCTGACCTTTACATAAAAGGTTTTAAAATGTTGATTTAGTCAAATGAGAGGAATTTAGCTTAACCTCAAATTGCCTCCTATAGGACAAGAAACTATAAAGCATTTACATTAATTTGAATGCCATTGACCCAAAATTTTTTAATAATTGATTCTAAATTAGATTAACATTTACAATTAAATGTTTTAGCAGATGACTTATGTAAAAAATATTATTAAGAACATATTATATTATGAAGAGAGCAGACTGGTGTTGAGGATTTCAATGCAAGAATTGGTATACCAATACTAAAAATAAATGTTTAAAATGATGGTTAAGTGGTATTAGAAATGTCTCCACTAAGTAAATATATCAGAAATGCCCCTGACTTGACTTCACTAATTACAAAATAAAAATCTCTTCAGCCTCCTTGTCAAGGAAGAAATGCTTGCCTAGTATCCTATTTACTTAGAAATAGGGAGATGTTGGTTACGATAAAAACTCAACTATGATTCTTTGTCCATGGCACCCAGAGCTGTGTCTGTCATTAATCCTTACTAGGCTAATGAATGATGCTATTTAGCAAATGGATTCTTTCTGCAAATATGGAAGGCTTCAGGCAAGTAGGTATAAAGAGCCTCACATGACACTAAAAATAGTCATTTGTATTATTAAATCTTTCAAACTTCAGAGGGACATCCACTTTTATATTGGTCTTCTTGCTATCTCGCTTTCAAACCTTCCATACAGTTTGGAGGAAATAAAATGAAGTAAATAACTGCTCAATAGGTTATGTCATTCATTACTTCTACTGTGAAATACTTTGTAAGCTACCTATTTGATGCTAGCATAAAATATCCCCATCCATTAAAAAATGCCTATCAATAAGCAATCTAAAACAGAACATGCCAAGCACTGTACCTAGAACTATAGGCACAAGATAGCTATGTCAGGGTTCCTAGCCTTCTGATAATTGATGCTCTCATAGGGAAAATAAACATATCAACTCAAACCACAGAGCACAAGTAATAAATGGAAGACTATGTGCTGCAGTCTCACACAAGAGGGAGCCATGAAATAATAAAACTACATTTCTTTTAAAAATCATTTTTCTCTCTACTTCCCAGCTATTTGTTTATTTGATAAATATTTCAGTTTGCACCTGTTTGCATGTCAGTAGACAATGCTGATGAGCAAGACCCAATCCATACTTTAAGGAGTTTGTACTCAGAGTAGATAGGATGCAAAAATAACTCTATTAAAATTTGGTAAGAAATGAATATATAAATTGGTTTTGGTGACAGCAGAGGGAAAAAAGACTTTATGTTGGATCAGCAAAGATGTCAGTAGAGCAATGCTGTTTGAACACGACCTTGAAGGGCTTTTGGGGATCAATGGACAGACATCTTGAGTAGAATAAGCTTGCAAAAGGAGCTTGGGAAAATATACCTTGAGTAGCTGTAGAGTACACGTAGGCGGAGGAGGAGATTAGAGCCAGATCTTCTGGAGTTTTGAATACCAAGTACCAAGTTATCACACCATTGCTCGAGGAGAAGCTTTAGCCTACAACAGAGTCACTTGGAGGGCTTGTTAAAACCCAAGCTGTACCCTCAGTTACTAATTCAGTCGCTCCACAGTCGGACTGAGAATTTCCATCTTTAATAAGTTCCCAAGTGATGCTGACTTGGTATTTGAGAACCACTTCTGGAGTGTTAATCTGGTGGCTGTGTGCAGGATGGTTTAGCAAAGGCGAGATTATAGATGGAAACACCAGTCAGAAGACAGTTAGAAAAGTGAGGAGAAAAGTGAGGGACTAAAGTGGAATCAATGGAAATAAGACAGTGAATTATAGACAAGGGATGGTGTTTTCAAATAAAAATCCAGCACCATGTTGTGTTGTGTTGTCCGACCACTGTACAACTGAAGCCATTAAATACATGGATATTAAAACAATGTATAATAAGAAATGAATTGCTATTAGTATAATAGAAAGTATCATTAGTTCAACGTTCTGTATTAGTTCAAAGTTCTGTATTATTTAGAGCAGTCACTTCCTTTTAAGTTATGTGAAAAGGCATCATTTATTTCTTCTGGTATTGAATTTGTCTAAAACACAGAAGTAAACCATGGAGGTGTGTAGATGTGAGACTATTTTTTTTAATGTTAGACATTTATAAATGTACACGAAGATATAAACTTTAGCTCATAATCTAAATTTGATGAGACCGCAAAGGGTCTTCTAATTAATTCTTCTGCTCTCAGGAATAAATACCTTCAAAATGTATCCAGATCTATAGTTGTATGTTGTATTTGTGAAGATCCTGATGGTGAGACTTTTGAGTGAGGGCAGTATAATGGGTTCTAGATGGTTCAAATCACAATTCTTAAGGTTTTCAGTTTAGACTAAACCTGTGTATTCAATATTATTGTAAGCTCTACCAGTTATTCCTACTAATTAGATACTAATAAGTAATTAAACACTATTTTTCTTTTACTTTTTCTAGGGACTTGTCCTGTAATAAGATAGAATTTATTGAAAAGAATGCATTTGATTCATTACCTCTTTTACAATATATGTAAGTTATAAATATAACCTCATCGTGTTTAGGAATTTCATAAAACATAATTGTAAACCTTTTTGTTATTTATTTTGAAGTAAGATTAAAATTTTATTACTAGAAAACTACTAAATTTATGTAGAAAATCCCATTTGTCTCTAGTATAGATTAGTGTGGGAATTCTGTCACATTCCGAATGAACCATTCTATCTGCACAGCAAAAGAAACCATCAACAAAACAACAAGAAAGCCCAGTGCATGGGAGAACATATTTGCCAATGATTTTTCCAATAAGGGTATAATCTCCAAAATTTACAGAGAACTCATACACCTTAACAAAAGGAAGATAGATAATCCAACAAAAATGGGCAACAGGTCTAAATAGACACTTTGTGAAAGAGGACATACAGAACGCCCAGAGACATATGAAAACATGTTCAAAGTCACTAATCATCAGAGAGATGCAACTCAAAACAATAATGAGATAACATTTCAGACCAATCAGAATGGCTATCATCAACAAATCAACAAATGATAAGTACTGGTGAGACTGTGGAGAAAAAGGAAGCCTCCTCCCCTGCTGGTGGGAATGCAGACTGGTGTAGCCACTGTGGAAGACAGTATGGACTTTCCTCAAAAAGTTAAAAACAGTATGAACCATACTATAGCAGTGGTTCTCAACCAGGGTGATTTTGCACCAGGTGACACTTGGCAATCGCCAAAGAGAGTTGTAGTTGTCAGAACTGTAGATTTGCTAATGGCATCTAGTGGCAGAGGCCAGAATTATTGTTCAAGGCAAAGGACAGTTCCCCATGATAAAGAATTATCTAGCCCCAAATGTCAATAGTGTTGAGGTTGTGTAGCTTTATTTCAGAGAAATATAGATCAGTTTAATAGAAGCATTTTTTTTATCTAATGCACCACATGTATAAACATGAAAGCATAAACCATAAGCAAATATCTCCCATAGTAAGAATTTTGGTATATAGAGGGAGTATTGAGGTTGTTTTATCATATATAAATTAGAATCTCTGCTAAAGGATAAGTGATCTGAAAGAATTTTTTTCTCTTCTTTTGCTCTTGTCTTTTTTTAATAGAAATCTTGGTTGCAATTTAATCACCAAAGTGAACTTTGGAACATTTCAGACCTGGCATGGAATGAAGCTGTTACACAAGTTGTAAGTGAAATAGAAGATGAACACATGTAAAAGCTATGTGTAAAAACTTCATACAGTGATTGGTTGGCTGGGTATAAGCTCAGTTTTTTTTTTCTTCTTTAAATGAGGAAACTAAGGTACAAAGTGTCCAAGAGACTTGTTTAACTGACATATGCCATGCTCTGCTTTCCCAGAACTGACTTTTGGCATGGGCTTGTTTGTTTTCAAGAATTGAGGGGGGAGGGTGATAATACTGAATTGAGGGGAAAATTTATTTCAGCACTGGGAATAAAAGTTTGTGTCAATTAAGAAATTTATTTATTTGATTGATATGTAATCAAAATATTATTTATTTTTTAAACAAGCATCCATTAAATTCCTAGTAAATGTCAGGCACTAATAGTCAAGAAATTGACAAGTAAATAGGTGATTACATACATTGTAAGGAAGCCTGTGATGCAAGAATACACATGGGAGTATGTGATAGGAGCATGGCTTTCACCAGTTCCTCTTACATCTATCCCATTTGTGGCTCCAAAAGCAAGGAATTAGGTCTATTTTTCTATTCATCTGGATGGTTTACACTGGATTTTTAAAAAGTTCTGGAGATGATAGAAAAGCACCTTGAATTATGAGGACATTGGAAATGGTATTTCCTTGCCCTGGCCGGCTTTGCTCACTGGATAGAGCACCGCCCTGGGGACTGAAGGGTCCCAGTTTAAATACTGGCCAATGGCACATGCCTGGGTTGCAGGCTTGATCTCCAGTAGGCGGTGTGCAGGAGGCAGCATATCAATGATTCTCTCATCATTGATGTTTCTATCTCTCTCTCTCTCCCTTCCTCTCTGAAATGAATAAAGAAATATTGAAAAAAAGAAAAAAGAAATGGATTTTCTGTAGAGCAGGAGCTTCCTCTCAGCATAGTTAATAATGGGGTTTTCAATCTGAAAGGTTCTTCAGTATATTTTTCTTTGCTATCCACTTCTTTCTTCTTCTTTTTTATTTTTTACTTTCTCTTCTGCACTTTATCATTCAGAGACTTGGGTAGTTCCCCAATTAAGAATCCTTTGTAGCCCTGGCCTGTGTTATACAGTGGTTGGAGCATTGGCCCATACAACAAGGGATTCTGGGTTCAATACCTGGTCAAGGGCACATAGCTGAGTTGTAGGTTCTATTTCTGGCCCTCATTGGGTCATGTGGTGGAGGCAACCAACCCATGTGTCTCTCTCACATCGATGTGTTGTTGTTGTTTTTTTGTCTCTCTCTCTCACTCTCTCTAAAAAAAGAAGTGGAAAAAATATCTTCAGGTGAGATTAACAACAACAAAAGAGAATGCTTTACAGATTCTAAGGGTGATCTCTGGGAATAGACGAAAAATGATTTTTTTAACCTTCACGTTTTGAACCAACAAAATGAATATAAACTTTCATAGCAGTTATTAAAAATGCAGACAATTTTAATTCTATTGCATTTTCCAGAATTCTACATGAAAATCCTCTGATGACTGTTCAAGATCCATATCTTTTTAATTTGCCAGCATTGAAATATTTGTAAGTATTGCAACAATTTCATGGCTCATGAGATGATTTCTGTTCTTACTTTTGTCAAAGAAGAACAATTTTGCATTTTGACAAAAAAACTCATAATTTAAATTTTAACTGGGTTATTCTCAAAAATGATTTATTGGCACAGAAAAGTGATAAAAAATGTACAAGGGCAAGACAGCCAGCAGAGAAAGGGAGCAGTGTTGAAAAACACATTCGGCCATGAAACATGTAGATGCATGGAGAAATACCATGGATCTCAAAAAGAAAAAAGGAAGAAGTTATACATTCTGTGCTTTTTTAAAAAAGTGATCAAATAGTGGTTGGAACAGAGAATGAGAAGTAGGATGATGGTAACACAAAAACAAAATAACACATTGTACTGTTCACCAAAGTCATTAGTTTGATGATGAAAATACATTAATCTGATGATGCAATACATTTAAATTTCTTCAAGAAGAGCTCTCTAAAATGATTATGTATGGAAAATAAACTAAAGCACCTTGAATTATGGAGCTGGCTTGACAGAGAAGCCAGAATTTAGGTCAACAGATGTTGTTAAGTGTCTTTTTCAAGAATAAAATTTTTGTCTTTGGGTTCATATCATGCATGTTTGGTCCTTCTCCTTCAGAGACATGGGAAGAACACAAGTGACATTGACAACACTTGATAACATTCTCATGACAGCTCCTGAATTAGAAAAACTGTAAGTTGATTTTTCTTTTTGTTTTTTAAATATATTTTATTGATTTTTTACAGAGAGGAAGGGAGAGAGAGATAGAGAGTTAGAAACATCGATGAGAGAGAAACATCGATCAGCTGCCTCCTGCACATCCCTTACCGGGGATGTGCCCTCAACTCAGGTACATGCCCTTGACCGGAATCGAACCTGGGACCTTTCAGTCCGCAGGCTCCATCCACTGAGCCAAACGGGTTTCGGCAAGTTGATTTTTCTTCTATTTATTTTCACTTGGTTCTTATGGTTTGCTTTTTTATTTTCTTAAGTCGGGTTTATTTAAGTATAATTTGTATTTAATATAATTCTCTCTTTTAAAGCGTACAGTTTAGTGAGTTCTGATAAATGTGCAGTCTTGATAAATGTAGCACCATCACATTAGAGATCCAGAACACTTTTATCATCCCCACAGGGCCCCTCATATTTCTCCTTTTTTTTTAAATGTATTTCTTTATTGATTTCAGCGGGGAAGGGAGAAGGAGAGAGAGATAGAAACATCAATGATGAGAGAGAATCATTGATTGGCTGCCTCCTGCACACCCCTTACTGGGGAATGAGCCCGCAACCCTGACATGTGCCCTTGGCCGGAATCGAACCTGGGATCCTTCAGTCCACAGGCTGATGCTCTATCCACTGAGCCAAGCTGGCTAGGGTCCCCTCATATTAATCTGCAGTCAGTTCCTCCTCCCACCTCCAGCCCCTGTCAAGTACAGGTCTGATTTTTTATTGTTATAGTCCTGCCTTTTACAGAGTGTCTTATAAATGAAATCATGTAGAGCAAGTGTGTCAAACTCAAAAGCTAACACGATCCAAATAAATGAGGCATGTGGCCGTGGGCTGTGAGTTTGACATGCTGTATGTAGTGTAGCTTTTTGTGTGTGGCTTCTTTCATGTAGCATGATCCTTTTGAGATCCATCTTAGTTGTTGCATCTATCAGTAGTACATTTCTTTTTTTATCGCTGCATAGTATTCCAATTGTGTGTATATACTAGTTTGTTTCTGTAGTAATCGGGTAATGGATATTTGAGCTGTTTCTAGTTTTTTGGCTATTATGAATAGAGATGCTAAAAATACTCACATGCAGGTCTTTGTGTGAACATACATTTTCATTGCTTTGGAGTAAGATACCTAAGGGGGGGGCTGCTGCATTATATGCTGAGTGCATATCTAACTAGTAAAGAAACTGCCTAACTGTGTTCTAACGTGGTTGTTCCATCTCGCCTTCCCGCCAGCAGTAGATGAGAGTTGCAATTGCTCCACAGTTTCACCTGACCTTTATATTTCTGTTTGATTTTTTAAATTAGCCTTTCTAGTAGGAATGCATTTGTATTGCAGTGTGATTCTAACTTGCATTTTCTAATAGCTGATGTGTGGAATGTCTATGTGAAAAATACATTTTTCAATGGAGTGTCTGTTCAAATCCATTTTAATTTGATATTTATCTTATTATTAAGTGTTAAGAGTGTTTTATATCAAGTCCTTTCTGTAAGATATGTGTTTACTAAATATCTTTTCCAAGGTTGTGCCTTCTATTAAACTTATCACTGAAGACCAGAAGTTTTTAAAAAATATATATTTTTATTTAGAGAGGGAGAGGCAGAGGGAGGGGGGAGAGAAAGAAAGAGAGAGAGAGAGAGAGAGAGAGAGAGAGAGAGAGAGAGAGAGAGAGAAACCTCAATGATGAGAGAATCATTGATCAGCTGCTTCCTGCATGTAACCTAGTGGGGATTGAGCCTGCATCCAGGCCTGTGCCCTGACCCGGAATCCAACTGTGACCTCTTGGTTCGTACGTCAATTCTCAGTCTCTAAACTACACCGGCAGGCTGGAGTGTTTTTTTGTGTTTTTTTTTTTTTGTCTTTTTGTAATACTAACCAGGAGATATTTTTCCTATCGATTTTTAGTGAGGGTGGAAGGGTGGAAGGGATAAAAGGGAGAGAGAGAGAGAGAGAGAGAGAGCGAGAGAGAGAGAGAGAGATCAATGTGAGGGAGACATATCAATTGGTTGATTGGTTGCCTCCTGCACACCACAAAGCCATCATTAAATCAAACTGTCTATAACCTCAAAAAGCTGTATCATGTCCCTTTTATAATTCTTCCTTCCCACTCCTCCTTGCCCTCCCCAATTCCTGTGCAAACACTGATCTGCTTTGTGTTACTATAGGTTAGTTTGCATTTTCTAGAATTTTATATAAATGAAATCGTATAGTATCTACTCTTTTCTAACTGGCCTCCTTTATTCAGCTGATTATTTTAAGACTAGAGGCTCAGTGCATGAAAATCGTGCAATGGGGGCAGGGGGGCGGGGGAGTATCTCTCAGCCCAGATCCTGGTGGATGCCCAGTGACAGCTCCCTATAGGTAGTGGGCCTAAGCTAGCACTTGAACATCCTTAGCATTGCTGTGGAGGCAGGAGTGGCTCCCGCCACCACCACCACCACCACCACCGCTGTGTTCACCAGCCATGAGCCCAGCTTCTGGCTGAGAGGCATTCTCTCTGTGGGAGTGCACTGATCACCAAGGGGCAGCTCCTGTATTGAGCATCTACCCCCTGGTGGTCAGTGCACATCATAGCAACTGGTCGTTCTGCAGTTTGGTCGATTTGCATATTAGTCTTTTATTATATAGGTTTAGTCTATGTTGTTTTGCCTATCAATAATTCATGTCCTTTTATTGCTGAATAGTATTCCATTAAAAATGGATATATCCGTATTTTTCAACATTGATGGCTATTTGACTTGTTCCAATTTTTGACTATTACCAATAAAGCTATTGTGAATATTTATGTACAAGTCTGTTTATGGAAATATACTTCAATTTCTCTTGATAAGTGCCTGAAAGTGGAATGGCTATGTCATACAGTAGGTGCATGTTTAAGTTTTAAAAAACAACTGTTTTCCAAGTAACTCCTTTGTCACTAATATAATTCTGTATGTTTCCATTTATAGTATCTTACCTAACCATTTGGCCTGCTGCCTCTGCCAATTTAAAAATCATATTGAGGCTGTTGCAAAGACAGTCAAACTGAATTGTGAGATCGAATGTGTGACCGACACACCTTGTGGTGAGTCTCAATTGCCTGATGATAAACTTTTTAATTTTTATTTTGTTTTCATTTTTTATTTGTAATCAATGACGATACATTTTTAGGCAAATAAAGTAACTGTATTATTCTTATTCAATTACTCAGAGTTCAACTCTAAAATTTTAAGAACTTCTCTTTGCTAAAAGTCAGATGAAGGGAAGGGTATTACCATTAATGGCTACATCGTGTGTGTTGTGCTCTCTGCTGGGTGCTTTGCTTCCAAATGAGAACTTGTTCATTAGAGTGTCACAGTTTGTAAACTCTTTTGTATGCATTAGGTTTCAATTGCCCTTTGCAGTGTAGACAGATGAAGATACATTTTTATTTTGTTTGTTTTGCAAGTTTATGAAAAGAGTACAAATGATGCTGTTTTATGTAAGTTTTATTTGGAACCTGAGAGTTTTTGGATCCATCACCAGAAGCTGCTACCCAGCCCTTCTATGGCATGGGAGGGCTCTTTCTTTAAAGACTATGCACCTCTGAACTTGCTCTGAAGCACAAGGTGTTCTATCCACCAAACAGTCGTGTGCTTTTAAGTATTTTTCCACACGTTAGGTTTATTGGCAGCTACTTGATAACTTCCCAAATGTGTTTTCATGCCCAGAGAGCTTAAATACAAGTTTCTATCAGTGATCTGTGCTACTGATATAGAGTCAGTGTTGCTTATTTTGAAAACAATGTTTTGACCAATGATATTACTCCCTTCTGCCCCAACAGTGGGCAGAACAGGCATTTTCATCTCCTTTTAAGGTGAGTGAAAACAAGACCAGAAAGGGCTGACAGCTGTCACCTCGTGCCCAGGTCTCCAGCTCCCAGTTTGGGGCTCTCCACAAGCCCATGCTCTTTCCCAGGACGTTACCTCCTTCTCTCACCCTTATCACAACCAGCAATACTTTTAATTCTTCTGAAAATTCTTGTGTACCAGCTGCACAATGGTGCACTTGACCTTCACACAGTCAGAATCTTTGGATGGTTCCCCAAGTACAGCTGAAAATATAAGAAATGACATGAAATGATCACAAAGTAGGCATCTGACAAAAGTTATTTTTCCCTTATGTATTTTAGAACCCCAAATATTATTCCATAGATTTATTGAACATTCCACAGTGGTACACAACCTGGCAAGTCTCTTAATGTACATCCTAGATGCCTGCCTATATCTTAAGCACAGAGTGAGGGTAGACTTTTTTTTTCTGTATAGAGCCGTCTGTTATGGGGCTGGCATATGTGAAGGCAGGGCCCAAGTGATGAATCGGTGGGTTAGTGGAGAAGGGTGTGTCCAGATGAGGACGTGTTAGCCGTGGGTGTTAATCGTGGTCATCTGTGATGGTAGCAAGAACACAAGCATTCTGAAGAGCGGAGAGAGGAAGGCTCAGGCCCCCTCTGCATCTGAAGCAGGACAGGATGGGTGCGTGAAAGTGAGGAGCTCACAGTAGATCTGCAGAGCGTCTAACTGAGTGGGTCTTCCAGCCCTGGCTTTCCTCCAGTAACCGGCAGTTGGCCCTTGGGGACCAATGGAATAATCCTAAATATAGTCACCATATGTCATGCTATGGAATGTTCTAAGTAATTAACCACTTTAAAAAAAGAGACAGTTTCTCCTTTTGTTTTGTGGACAATCATAGATGTAAGTTGGGGTTTATATTTCTCTTCTCCAAACGGCACTCAGATACTTGCTGATTCCCTATATATTGGACTTGGATGTATGGCTGTGGGCTGACAAATAACTATCCCGTGAGTCTTTCAATATCAAATTCGATTTCTTCTTTTTTGACAGATGAAGAACTCATAATAAAAGGACCGCTAATGAACACATTACAGGCCCGGCAGGACTCCAGCACTGAGCTGACCATTGAGCCAGAGAGGGCATCCTCAGTCAAAAAAGGCGACACTTCCGCATCCATTATGAGTGAGCAGCTAGACTTTAATGATAAAAGTGATGTTAATAGTGCACTAAATTACCAATTGCCTTATTTCTTGGAGGGAAATCTAGAAGATATAGAATCAACTTTATTACCATTCATTAAACTGCCTCTTTCAAATGTATATGATGCAGATATGTCCCTGAATCATTTGAAAAACAACAGATGAAATCCTTCTCTTAAACCTGAACTTAACCATTCAAGTTTCAAAAATTAACCGAGGAAACTCTTTTCTGGAATAGGCCTTCTGATGAGACTGCTCACTGAGCAGCAGGAAGTAAAGATATCCAACGCAGAGTGGAATGAGAAACAATGGAAAGATGAGAGGATGCAAACCCTCGGGAAGCAGGAAGAGAGGGTGTCTAATGAGGTAAGGACAGGTCCTGAAACACCTGACCTGGACTTGTAGTCAGTTTAGGACAGTGATGGAGAACCTATGACACACCTGTCACAGGTGACACACAAACTCATTTTTCTGGTTGATTTTTCTTTGTTAAATGGCATTTAAATATATAAAATACATATCAAAAATATAAATCTTTGTTTTTCTATGGTTGCAAATATCAAAAAATTTCTATATGTGATATGGCACCAGAGTTAAGTTAGGGTTTTTCAAAATGCTGACTCGCCGAGCTCAAAAGGTTCGCCATCACTGATTTAGGACATGCCATGAAAGTACTCAGGTAGGAAGACCAGGAGCACCTCCTCTCAGTCCTGTCTTGATCATGTGACTTTGGCTTAGACAGTGATCTTCCACTTTGCTCATTTAGAGATCTGTGCCACTGTTCCTAGGGTACATGAGAAGAGGACCTAAATTCTAAAATAAACAAATTGTACAAGAACATGCTAATGATCAGATTACATAACACATCAGATGTGGCATGTTCTTTAAAAACCTATAAGATTTGGTATATTGCTTAAGAACCATGTGGAAAGGTGGGGTTTTAGAGTAGTAGTTAAGAATAGCTAGCAATTCATTAGAATAGGCTAGAGAATAGTTAGTTTTTATGCTTTCTGTATCTTTGTGGGTTTTTTTTAATGTTGTTGTTGGTGTTCTTGTTCTTCTTATTCTCCTCCCCCTCATTCTCCTCCTCCTCCTCATCCTCCACCTCCTCTTCTTCCCCTCCCTTTCCACCGACCCCTCTTCCTCTCCCTCGTCTTCCTCTTCCTCCTCCTCCTTCTAGCTCAGGCAAGAAGTGCCAAGATATAAGAAGGAAATCATCATTGCATCACCTGTGATTGCAGTAACAACGTTTTATTTTGTAGTTTTCTGTCTCCTTGTGGTAAGACAACAGTTAATTCAGATTTCCAATATATAGTCCATCTTTGAGGAGGTTCAGAACCCACAACCTGAAAATCAAAGCCACTGTCCTGTCTACTCCTACTTGATGTTCTTCTTTAGTCATGAGCACTGAGATATGCTTTATTCTTTTTTTTATTACAAATTATATTCTTGGGATGTCTAAAGGAAGCCCACTCCTTGAAATCTCTGAAAATGAAATCAAGATAACAAGCCATTAGACCATTTTAAAAATATATATTTTTATTTTATTTTTTTAAAATATATTTTATTGATTTTTTACAGAGAGGAAGGGAGAGAGATAGAGAGTTAGAAACATCAATGAGAGAGAAACATCGATCAGCTGCCTCCTGCACATCTCCTACTGGGGATGTGCCCGCAACCCAGGTACATGCCCTTGACCGGAATCCAACCTGGGACCTTTCGGTCCGCAGGCCGACGCTCTATCCACTGAGCCAAACCGGTTTCGGCAAAAATATATATTTTTATTGATTTCAGAGAGGATGGGAGAGGAAGAGAGAGATAGAAACATCAATGATGGGCTGCCTCCTGCAAGGCCCTTATTTTGAGCAAGCCCGCAACACAGGCATGTGCCCTTTACTGGAATTGAACCTGGGACCTTTCAGTCCACAGGCTAATGGTCTATCAACTGAGCCATACCAGCCACTAGACTATTTTGAAACTTAAGTTTTATAGGCCTGATTTGATATGATAGCAAAATTTCTTCAACTCAAAATGTACGAGGTTGAGTTGATGTACTCACCTATTACTCTCTTCCTGATTTCTTACTTTGTTGGATAAAATGAGGAGAGATATAGAATCTCCAACCTCATGGAGCTATGTCACCCTAGCAGATGGGACATGGCATAATGATAAAAGTGTGATCTTGTCAATTCTTAAGGTATACTTAGCAGCTTTCTTCTCCAGTGTGTAAGGCATGGTGTTCGTAGGTTCAGTTAAAACACTGCAACCTAAATCCTGCATCAGGCTTCTCTAAAGCATGTCATGTTAGAGTCACCTGTTCCTAGAGCTTGTCTGTGTCCCTTTTGTTCAATTACATAATGGTGTACTTTTCCCTATAGGCAGATTGCTGACATTAAAAGAACGATTTTGTAAGCTGATGATCTTGACTCTACCCCATAAATCCAACATATTTTCTTTACCCTTTCAACAGTCATGACAGCCCTCCATTCCAGCCAAAGGCACCCCACACCATAACCTAGCCACACCAGCCCCATTCCCACTTTTTAAAATGCCTTTGCCCATCTAAAATTCCCTTATTGTGCTCTCCCTGGGGAAGTCTGGTGAATATCTCAAAAGCCAGCTCAGGTTCATCTTTCTTCATGAAGCTTTCCCAGAGTCTTCCAGCCATGCTGTTCCTAGTTTTTTTGTGAGCTGTGTCACTATTTTTCTTTGAGGTAATAGTAAGGCAGTTCCATCCCCTGAGAACTTAAAAATATGGTAAACAATTTTTAAAAATGTGCCTCCCCAAGAGAGAAATACCTGGGTGAACACATCATGGAGCAGAGCAGAGATGTGTAAAGACCAAGTGGCTTCAGACCTATATGTTCCTAAGACTTTTGAAATGTCACATTTTAATATTCTAATCTGTGGAAGAAAATGAAAAATGGGAATAGAAAAGCCACCTAATTATTTGAGAGGGAAAATAATAGCAGATTTATATTCTCATCTTAAACAAACATATTTACAAAATGTAAAAAAATATAGAACCTGTATAAATACTAGAAGTAAACAGAAGCAATATATTTATAATCTGGTGGTGGGAAACAGCTTTTTGAGCCTGATACCACAGGCAGAAACTTTGATAGATTTGACCACCTTGTCTGTGACACCATTAGCAAACTTAGCACTGGTTGATGCCAAGCACAGGATGAAGATGTTTCCATATACATGAGTGATTCAATCCCCACAATCCTGTGAGGAAAATAGTACCACCTTCTCCCATAGATGGAGATGGACTTAAGCTCCCAGTGGCAAAGGCAAAAGCAGGACCCTGTTCTGCCTGACTGCGAAGTCCGTGCTTCCTACTCCACTGTTCTGTGTCCTTAAAGACAAAAACACTGGGGCCATAGCCGCTGTTTCTCAGTAGTTAGAGCATCAGTGCAAGCACCGAAGGGTCCCAGGTTGATTCCAGGACAAGGGCGGGTACCTGGGTAGCAGGGCACCTGCCATGCAGGAAGCAACCAGTTGATGTGCCTCTGTCACATTCCTATTTCTCTCTCTTCTTTCCCTCCTGCCCCCTCCCTCCCACACTCTCTGAAAAACAATGGAAAAAATATTCTTAGGTGAGGATTAACAACAACAAAAAAGAGCACTGGGGAATATTTGAAACATTGAAATTCAGTGAAAGCCACTAAGGATTAAGTTACTTAATGTAAAAAGAGTTCCATAAATCAACAGGAAGAAGACAATCTAGGGTGGAAGAGGGCAAGGGCTGTGAAGAGTATGCTGTGTGTAGACATCTGTCACCCTATCTGTCCATCTTCTCTTGGTTTATAGGGTGTGGATTTTATTAGCGAGGTCTTTGTCACCTCACAGTATGAAAGTAGTCTGATATTTTCTTCTAGTCCTTTTTGTAATATTTGTTTTTTTTTCTCAAATTAAAAAAAACTATCATTGGTTTTATTTGCTTTTCTTGTGGTTGACTGTTACTCCCCTACATGAAGATCCGATTGTCTTAAAATGTTTTATTGAAGATCTCATTCTTTCTTTACTGACCTGAAATCTGTGGACTCTATTCTGTTGACCCAGTTATCTTTTTTTGTACCAGTAGCAGTATCACTATACATATATTTTGATTGATTTCAGAGAGGAGGGGAGAGGGAGAGAAAGATAGAAACATCAATGATGAGAGAATCATTGATCAGCTGCCTCTTGCACATCCCCTGCCAGGGATGGAGTCTGCCACCCGGGTATGTGCCCTTGACCAGATTGGAACCCAGGAATCTTCAGTTTTCAGGCCAACGCTCTATCCTCTGAGCAAAACTGGCTAGAGGATATAATTGTCACTATATAATTCCAGTTCCTTTTTAAACTCCTTTTTGGAAGCTAAACTCCTCCTTTTTGATCTTTTTCATACATTTCATTGCATATTTTCTCTACCAAATGTCAGTTGGTCGGTTTATGTTTAAAAATCATCTTGGAACTTGAATAGGATTACATTGCACTTGTAGGTTAATTTAAGGAGAATTGGCATCTTTACTACCTTGGAGGAACATAGTACTTCACTTGTGTATTCATTCTAAAGTCTTTTAGAAGAGTTTTAATGGGTCTTAACATTTTTTGTTAAGTTTGTTTCTTTATAGATTTTATTGATACTGTAAATGGTCTTTCATTTTTTTATGGGATTTTTAATTTTTTTAAATACTCAAATCTTCATTGTTCAGATTATTACAGTTGTTTCTCTTTTCTCCCCCTATAGCTCCCCTCCACCCAGTTCCAACCCTGTCCTTTGCCCCCCACCCCCACTGACCTCATCCATAGGTGCATGATTTTTGTCCTGTTTCTTCTCACATCCCCTCCATTTCCCTCCACAAGAACAGTTAGTCCACGCCCTTTCTATGCCCCTGATTCTATTATAATCACCAGTTCATTCTGTTCATCAGATTATTTATTTACTTGATTTTTAGATTCACTTGTTGATAGATGTGTATTTGTTGTTCATAATTTGTATCTTTACCTTTTTCTTTTTCTTCCTCTTCTTAAAGGATACCTTTCAGCATTTCATATAATACTGGTTTGGGGGTGATGAACTCCTTTAGCTTTTCCTTATCTGTGAAGCTCTTTATCTGACCTTCAATTTTGAATGATAGCTTTGCTGGATAAAGTAATCTTGGTTGTAGATTCTTGGCATTCATCACTTTGAATATTTCTTGCCACTCTCTTCTGGCCTGCATAGTTTCTGTTGAGATATCAGCTGAAAGTCATATGGGTACTCCCTTGTAGGTAACTGACATTTTTTCTCTTGCTGCTTTTAAGATTTTCTCTTTGTCTTTTGCTCTTGGTATTTTAATTATGATGTGTCTTGATGTGGTCCCCTTTGGATTCCATTTGTTTGAGGTTCTCTGCACTTCCTGGACTTGGAAGTCTATTCCTTTCACCAGATAGGGGACGTTTTCTGTCATCATTTCTTCAAATAGGTTTTCAATATCTTGCTCTCTCTCTTCTTCTGGCACCCTTATAATTCCGATGTTGGTATGCTTGAAGGGGTCCCAGAGGCTCCTTACACTATCTTCATAATTTTGGATTTCTTTTAGTTTTGCTTTTCTGATTGGGTGTTTTTTGCTTCTTCGTATTTCAAATCATTGGCTTGATTCTTGCGATCCTCTAGTCTGCTGTTGGAACTCTGCATAATATCCTTTATTTCAGTGAGTGTATGCTTAATTTCTAGTTGGTCCTTTTTCATACCCTCGATGTTCTCACTAGATTTCTTAAGGATCTCACTACATTTATTGGTGGTCTCTTCTGTCTTACTAAATTTGTCGACGGTTTCTAGAAAGTTCTTGAAAAACCTTAAAAGTGTGATTTTGAACTCTAAATCCAATAGTTTGCTTTCCTCCATTTCTGTCATGTTTCTTTGTCTCCACATTTTGGCTGCTTCCCTGTGTGGATAGAGTGGCCTTCTGTGCTAGATGTCCTATAGGGCCCAGTGGCTTAGTCTCCCCAATTACCTGAGGTGGATATTCTTGGTGCACCCCCTTGTGGGCTTTGTGCACAGTCTTGTTGTAGTTAAGCCTCGATTGTTGTAGTTATCACTGGGAGGAATTGACTTCCAGACCAATTGGCTGTGAGAATCAGCTGTGTCTGCAGTGGGAGAACTTCTGTGCTGAAGACACCCTTCTGGGGCAAGACTTGCTTCCTTGGGGCTTTGGTGATCACTGAGTCTGCCCCCTGAGTGTGACCCTTATGGATCTGAGGAGTTGTAATCTGGATGGTCCCACTCTGACCACTGGGTACACTGGCTCTTGGATCTAAGGAGGTGCTAATTTAGCCTCTGCCTGAGGCTACCCAGCAGGAGCTACAAAGAGATCTGCAGATTCCCCTTCTTTTTGGGGGGGGTTTGGAGGTGCCCAGATGAGGCCCAGCTGTGAAGCAATGCAAGCTGCTGTGGGGCCTTGGGCCTTCTCTTGCAAGTGCTGGGTCTGTCTGGCCCAGCTGCAAATTGTTGGGTAATTTTCAGATTGCAAAGGGCCAGGATATTCATATGCAAATCCTCTGCCTCATCCTGGGTGCGGCTGGATATCAGGGAATCAACAGGGCAGAGCAAGCAGCTATGGCTGATCCTCAGCCCTGCCCTAAGAAGCCCCGAATCTCAGTGTCCCAGTAATTGCTGCAAGCAACTCTGAGGGAAAGCCGCCCTCAACTTCCGAGTTTTGTCCGCTGCCAGACAGTCCAGTTTCTCCCGGTATGAGTCCTGGGTCCCCAGAGACTTCCCCGAACTGCAGTTCAGAGCAGTTGGGAGCTGGAGACTCTCTCCCGATTCAAAAAGAAAGCCACGTCCTCAGGTACCAGCACCTTTCCGTGCGCTAGAGCCTCCGTACCTCTGCACTTTACTTTCGCAGCTCCTCTGACTCTCAGTGTGCTTTTCTCTCTCCTTCTAGTTGTAGAATTTCCACTCAGCCAGCCTTCCTGTAGTTCTGGATGATGTCTGTTTTGTCTTTTCATTGTATTTTTGAAGTTGTTGTGGGAGGCAGCAATTTCCGGTGTTTACCTATGCCGCCATCTTGGTTTCTCCCCTATTTCATTTTTTATTAATTATTTGTGGTATGTAGGAAAGCTATTGAAATTTGCATGTCTTGATTTAGCCTTCTTACTGAGTTGTCATATTACTGCCAAAAAAATTTTAATCTATGCTTTTGGGCTTTTTAGGTTGTGCATCATCTCATGTGCAAATAGGTTTTGTCTCTTTCTTCCCAGTACTTCATTTTTCCTATTACATTGATTAGGACCTCCTCGACAATGATAAATAGTAACAGAAAACAGAGCTGCTGTGTAGGTTTCGGGTAGATACTTTCATTTTCTTTGCTACTTCTAAGAGTTTTTATTGGGAATTATCTGCTGAATGTTATCTGAAACAGCCAAGAAAATGCATTGCCAGCTGCATGCAAGGTCCTAAGATAGGACTATGGAAGAGTAAAAGGACTAGGCAGAGTCTGTCCTCAAAAAGTTACCATCTCACTTAAAAGAGAAGGAATAAAGTTTTAGAAAGAGTGGTCATTGTATGAATAATCACGATGCTGTTTTCTTCCAAAATAGATTTTTCGGAGGAAGTTACAAAAAAGACGAAGCTCAAGGTAAATATGGGTCTGGAGATTTTTAAAGTAGAATTTTATAAGGAAAGGACCTTCCTCTTTCTGTAAGCGGCCAGAGGTGACCTCTGAAAATGGTTTATTATTCACTTGAGTCAGAAAACCTCACAAAATCATGGAAGTCAAGAGATTTAAACCTTTGTGTTCACTTTAAGGACACTCGTGAAAGTACACGGGTCATCAAGGGTATGCATATCTGAAAACCACCAAGCATCTCAAGGATGTCACTTTATAGGAGCAATGTGTGCAATTCTGTCATTACAGTGGTAGAGTTGGTAGACGTGCTCAGGCCAGAGAGAGAGAGGCTGGGTCAGGATTGGGTGCAGGTTGGTGACCCCAAAGAGTGCTGAATTTTTGCTGCTGTTAACATAAAAAAAACATTGTAAAGAATTTTTGTGAGTTTATTTGAGCCAAACTGTCGACATGCTGGGAATCAGAACCTCTAGGAATTGAGATAATGCTCCAAAGAATGGCAGGTTACATCTGTATTTATGCATTGCAATCAAAGGAAAGGGATGTAGGTGGATTACATGAAATCCATTGGTGATAGATTAAAGAGGTGGGATAAAGCAAAGCAGGAAAACCTCTGGGATAGGATAAAAACTGAAATGGTGGACATGTGCTGCTTTTACATAGATGGACACAGGATAGTTCCACATCATTAACAGTTGACAATTAACTTGACAACATAACAATGAGGAAATGTCCTGGTGATATTTGTTGCACCCTGAAGGTCCAGAAAAAAGAGGAATTTACAAATTACCCAGACATTTCACAGATATGTTATCTTAGAGGTAAAAAGACAAATGGGCTCAGTAAAGATCTAAGTTGATCTTTGTCAGGGAAAATTCTGGCCTAGGACATGACAACCCACTATAACCTGTTTGCAGTTAAATATTGAATTTTCAGACCATCTTTTGTGGTTACTTTAGGTCTCTGAGTCTGCAAGACTGCCATGCAGGCCTCCCCTGAGCTTTTCAGGTTGGCATGTGGCCCCTTTTGTCCACACTGCACATGCTTAAAAATGCAGTAAGCAACACTGAAAATCCTGCCTATACCCCATGCCAAGCCACATACATAGGTCTCCCAGAGACATTGCAGGGCCATTTTAAACTGCACAGAGAATTGGAAGCCCAGCACGCAAGGAATCATTTTCAAGGTCCCAGGTCTGTGGTGATTTTGCTCAGGAATATGGACCCAGGTATCCAAATAGTCCGAATAAGACCAGAACTATATGTGCGAGAGTCATGGAGAATGGCACGAATCACTAACTGTTGGTATGTATTTTCCTCCAAGCAGCTTTTTCTCCAAGTTCAAGACATCAAAGGCATCATCAGATATTGACATCGAGGTAAATTTGAGGAGGACAAAGTACTGTGGCGGGACAAAGCAGGGCAAATGTAGAGTTCATGTCTCCCGATCTGTTTTCTAGGAACGTGGGTTTTGGAGAAAGCGGCTTCTTTGGCTAAAAAATATTTATGGAAGAAAGAAAAACACACCAAAGTCAGAGGAGCAGGAGGTCTTCCTAAAAAAGTAAATAATTGGGAACACTCAGAATTCTTATGTAAAATGAGGAAATAATGAATAGTTTAATTGTTCCTTTCAAGAGTCAAAACCTTGACCTTCTTCTTTTTCTTCTTACCCTAGGAAGCGGAGTACATCCTCCCCTTCTTTAACAAACATTGACTCAGAGTCAGCTGAGGACACAGGAGGGGAAAGTTCTACCTAAAATATCAAAATGAACGCCAACTTAAGGATGATTGATTATGGCTTATTAATAAAGCATCCCGGTGTGTGAAATTCGTGCATGGGGGGTGGTCGTGTCCCTCAGCCCGGCATGCACCCTCTCCAATCTGGGACACCTCAAGGGATGTCGGACATCCCTCTCTCCATCCAGTACCAGTGGCTCATAACCACTCGCCTGCCTGCCTGCCTGATTGCCTCTAAGTGCTTCCGCCTGCCAGCCTGATTGCTCCCTAACCGCTCCCCTGCCAGCCCAATTGATGCCTAACTACTGCCCTGCTGGCCTGATCTCCCCCAGCTGCCCTCCCCCACTGGTCTCATTCCCCCCAGCTGCCCTCCCCTGCCAGCCTGTTTGACCCCAGCTGCCCTCCCCTGTGGGCCCAATCGCCCTCAGCTGTCATCCTCTACCGAGACCCGTCTCTTCCACTGGGACCCGCCTCCTTCACATGAGGTGGAGGAGATGCCGATACTGGCCTCCTCTGTGCCGTGTGGAGGCATGGGAGTCCTAGACCTCACCACGTAGAGCGGCACTGGGCACGTGGCAATCTTTTGGTGGCTATCTTGTGATGGCCATCTTGTGATGACATCGCTTGCAAGGACGTGAGGACCACCTAGGCCAGGGGTGGGCAACCCCTGGCACGCATGCCAAACATGGCACGCCACTAAGTTCTGCTGGTATGCAAAACCCTCTCATAATCTTCCATTTACAATTTCTTTCTTAATATCGACTTTTTTATTTTTCAGATAAATTCAGTGTAGGTGCATCTTAGATAAATAAACAATTTAACATAACTAGTTATCTTTAAGACCATAGACATGGATTGACGAGAGAGGGGAAGAGCAATTTCTATGCCTCTGCCTTAACTCTTCCTGCCTTCCTATATCCCACCAGTGTTTTGGTTTCAACCATATACGATTGTGACTCTTTGTTCTCACTGATGAATTTTGTTAAGTCTCCTAATAGGAATAGTCTGACGGATGAAAGTAGTAGCTCGTGCATATCTCTGAAGGTCACAAAATATAAACCTGATGTAAAATCTCTGTCATCAGTGATACAGCAGCAAAAGTCCCACGGATAATATCAGAGTCATAAAGTTTTCGGTCAGACTATCAGTGTACATGTATACATTGAAAAATAAATGTAGCCCGGACTGGTTTGGCTCTGTGGATAGAGCGTCAGCCTGCGGACTGAAAGGTCCAGGGTTCGATTCCGGTCAAGGGCATGTACCTTAGTTGCGGGCACATCTCCAGTTGGGGGTGTGCAGGAAGAGGCTGGTCGATGTTTCTCTCTCACGGATGTTTCTAACTCTCTATCCCTCTCCCTTCCTCTCTGTAAAAAATCAATAAAATATTAAAAAAATATATATGTGAAAAACACCGGAGTTTGCTGACTCGAACAACCACTTCAAAAATACAAATAAAAGACAGAATGGACATCATCCAGAACCACAGGAAGGCTGGCTGAGTGGAAATTCTACAACTAGAAGGAAAGAAAAAAGCACACCGAGGCTCAGAGGAGGCCCAGTGCGGAAGTAAAATACTAAAGTGCGTAGTGCATGGGGAGCAGGCTGGCGGCTGAGGGCGCGTTTGTCGTTTTCAATCAGGAGGGAGTCTCAGGCTCTGAGCTCCAGTTCCGGGCGGGTCTCTAGGGACACAGACTCACACAGGAGAAGTGCAACTGTCTAGCATCGGTCAGAACCCGAGGGCAGCTTTCTCTCCTTGGGGCTTGCAGTGATTCTCAGGACACTGAGAAGCAGAGCCTCTGAGGGCAAGACTGAGAGCAGCCATACCTGCTAGTCCCACCCTATTGATCCCATGGGACCAAGCCCTGCTGGGAGGCTTTTGCTGGATAGCCACAGGCAAAGGCGAGATTAGCACCTCCCTAGAGATTCAGGAGCCAGGAACCCCAGAGGTCAGAGTGGGACCATCCAGTTGGCAGCTCCATGGGACCATAAAAGACACACTCAGGGGGCAGACTCCGTGAGGACCAAAGCCCCATTGAAGCAAGTCTTGCCCCAGAGGGGAGTCTCTAGCACAGAAGTTCTCCCACTGCAGACACAGCTGATTCTCACAGCCAATTGGGCTGGAGGTCAATTCCTCCCAGTGATAACTACAACAATCAAGGCTTAATTACAACAAGACTGTGCACAAAGCCCACAAAGGGGTGCACCTAGAGTGTCTACCTCAGGTAATTAGGACACTTAGCACAGAAAGGCACTCTATCAACACAACGAAGCACAAAATATGCAGAGACAAAGAAACAGGACTCAAATGACAGAAATGGAGGAAGGCAAACTGCTGGGTATAGAGTTCAAAATCACACTTTTAAGGACTTGAAAGAACTGTCTAGAAGCCGCCGATAAATTTAGTAAGGCCCTTGAAAAGACTGGTGAGACCGCCGATAAATGTAGTGAGGCCTTCGAGAAATCTAGTGAGACCCTTGATGTTGTGATAAAGAACCAACTAGGAATTAAGCATACACTGACTGAAATAAAGAATATTATACAGACTCCCAACAGCAGTCCAGAGGATAGCAAGAATAAAGTCCAAGATTTGAAAGACGAAGAAGCAAAAAACACCCAATCAGAAAAGCAAAATGAAAAAAGAATCCAAAAATATGAAGATAGTGTAAGGAGCCTCTGGGACCCCTTCAAGAGTACCAACATCGGAATTATAAGGGTGCCAGAAGAAGAGAGAAAGCAAGATATTGAAAACCTATTTGAAGAAATAATGACAGAAAACTTCCCCTACCTGGTGAAAGAAATAGACTTCCAAGCCCAGGAAGCACAGAGAACCCCAAACAAAAGGAATCCAAAGGGGACCACACCAAGACACATCATGATTAAAATGCCAAGAGAAAATCTTAAAAGCAGCAAGAGAATAAAAGTCAGTTACCTACAAGGGAGTACCCATATGACTTCCAGTTGATTTCCCAACAGAAACTATGCAGGCCAGAAGAGAGTGGCAAGAAATATTCAAAGTGATGAATGCCAAGAATCTACCACCGAGATTACTTTATCCAGCAAAGCTATCATTCAGAAGTGAAGGTCAGATACAGAGCTTTGAAAACCAGTTTTAAGTGCAAGAGAGAAAATAATCCCTTGCTGCTGAATAGAGAAGCCGTATAGCCTCAGAGGCCAACCCCAAAACACTGCCACCCAGAGTCTGAGCCACAAACTGACTCTTAGGTGAACACAAATTAAGGCAATCTGGATCACAAATACGTCCTGCTTCAAAATCAGGACTGTGATTTACAACACAGAGGAACAGTGTATCGCAGGGAAATTCAACACTCTCCTGAATACCTGGCAGGACTAAGGCGAGCCAGGCTGAAGAGTAGAAGAACCGAAAGACCTTCACTACTGCAAATTTTTTCTTTTTTCGCCTTTTAACTAAGAAACCAATTTTTTTCTTTTTCTTATTTTTCCATCACCTGATTTTACTCTTTTAATTACTACGTTTTTATTTTTAACCAGTATTATTACTGCTATCATTTAACCATTTTTTAAAGTGCCATTTTATTTTCTCTTTATTTTATTTTGGGAGTAGTGTTCTCCATTCTATTTTCATCATTCCTTTAGCATCAATTTTCCCTACCTCAATTTTACCTCTATGCTAAAACCCACTTCCTCAATTTTCCCCTTTTGGTGTCCTGTTTCTCTTACCCTATTCCTGCTTTAGATTTTCCCTATTCCGTCTTTTTACCCCCTGTCTATTTTCACCCTACTTATATATCCTATTTCCAATCCACTGCTCTAAATCCTTATACACCTATCCCTTATCCTTCTTCACTATCCAAATACTTTTTCTCTTATCTTTCTATTGTTTTCTTGCTGTTTGCTTGATTGTTGAGTATATTGATTTTTTGTTTGTTTGTTTGTTTTTTGTGCTTTTCTTTGCTTTTTTAGGACTGGTTGTGAGGTTGTTTTGCTTTTTCTTTTTATTTTTTTCTGCTGGTTTACCCCTCCCTCCCCTCCCCCACCCCCCCGGGTATTTTTGTGCTTCTGTTTTCCCTTGACCTCTCTTGATATCATTGGTTGTTTGTAGTTTGCATTCATCTCCAGGGATCTGTTGCTGGAATTTGTTGGGATTAGTGGCAGTTCTATCAGAGTTTTCTCCTCATACAAATAGTCTCTTCCCCTCTTCTACTTCATTCTCTTTTCGCTCTTTTTTCCATCCCTTTTTTTCCCAATTTCATTTTTGCACTCCTTTTTTGTGATTTTTTTTGTTTTTCTTTTCCTTTTTCTCTTTTCTCTTTTTCTCTTCTTTCTTCCTTATCCCCTAATTCTCTTACTTCGGGTGGTCACCTTTATTTGGGCTTATTAATATTGTGAATATATTTGTGTTCAGTGCCTGGTACGTTGTGCCTTGTTGTGTTGTATTTTGTGCCTTGAAATCAACACAGCAGATCCAAGCAACAGCAGCCTCCTCATCACCACACCCTCTGTCTGAGGAACAGCAGCTGTACGTGAAGCCTCCCCCCACTAGTCAGAAGAGCCACCACACCTGTGAACAGCACCCACCAAAGGAGCTGCTACCAACTGTGAAGCAGCTTCTATCGCAACCACAGCCCAAGGAGCCAATGCCACCCAGGGAGTAGCCACTGAAAGACTCAACATCTAGATATGTCAGTGAGATCAAACATGGGAAGGCAAAGAAACCCACAAAGGAAAGAAAAGGAGAACTTGCCAGAAAAGCAGCTAAGTGAGACAGAGGCAGGCAACCTGACAGAAAAAGAATTCAGAATAAGTATGCTAGCATGCATAAACCGGATGGAGGAAAAAATCAACAACATATGCAAGAAGCAAGAAGAAACAGATGAAAAAAATCAACTACTTATGCAAGAATCAAGAAGAAACACATGAAAAAATCAATAACTTATGCAAGACCCAAGAAGAAATGAAGAGTGATATAGCTGCAATAAAAAACACCATTGAAAGCATCAACAGTAGACTAGGAGAAGCAGAGGACCGAATTAGTGAATTAGAAGACAAGGAAGCAAAACACACCCAAACTGAACTGCAATTGGAGAAAAAAATCAAAAGACAGGAGGAGAGCCTAAGGGAGCTTTGGGACAACATAAAACGAAACAACACACAAATAATCGGGGTGCCAGAACAACAGAAAGAGGAACAAGGATTAGAAAACCTACTCAAAGAAATAATATCAGAAAACTTCCCTGAGGTGGGGGAGAAAATAGTCACAAAAGCACAGAGAGTCCCAAACAAGGTGAACCCGAAAAGACACACACCAAGACACATCATAATTACCATGGCAAATGTTCAGGATAAAGAGAGAATCTTACAGGCTGCAAATAGAGAGACGGAAAGATACATACAAGGGATCTCCCATTCGATTATCAAAAGATATCTCAACAGAAACACATCAGGCCAGAAAAGAATGGACGGAAATTTACAAAGTGATGCAAAGCAAAGGACTGAATCCAAGAATACTCTATCCAGCAAGGCTAGCATTCAGAATTGAAGGGGAAATAAGAAGCTTCATAGACAAAAAAAAAAAGGCTAAGGGAGTTTATCACCACCAAGCCAGCAATGCAAGAAATGCTAAAGGGACTGGTGTAAAAAGAAGAAATGAAAAGCTCAGAAAGAAAACAGCCACACAAAAAAAGAAATGGCTACAAAGAAGTACTTTTCAATAATATCTTTAAACATAAACGGACTAAATGCTCCAACCTAAAGACATTGAGTGGCTGAATGGATAAAAAAACATGACCCATATATTTGCTGTCTATAAGAGACCCACCCCATTAGAAGGGACTCAAACAGACTGAAACTGAAGGGATGGAAAAATATCTTTCAGGCAAATGGAAAGGAATAGAAAGCTGGGGTAGCAATACTTATATCAGACAAAATAGACCTCAAAGTGAAGGCCATAACAAGAGATAAGGAAGGCCACTTCTTAATACTAAAGGGATCAATACGAGAAGATATAACCATCGTAAACAAATATGCACCTAATGCAGGAGCACCCAAATACATAAAAAAACTCCTGAAAGATATCAAAGGAGAGATCGACAAGAATACAATCATAGTAGGGGACTTTAATACACCACTGACATCACGGGATATCCTCTAGACAAACAATCAGCAAAGAAACAGCAATCCTAAATGACTCACTAGATCAGATGGACTTAATAGACATTTTCAGAACACTTTACCCCAAAGCCACAAAATATATGTTCTACTCAAGTGCTCATGCGACAGATTCAAAAATGGACCACATATTGGGTCATAAGCAAAGTCTTCCCAAATTCAAGAAGATTGAAATCATAAAAAGCATCTTCTCAGATGACGATGGCATAATATTAGAAAGAAACTACAATAAAAACAACCCAAAATACTGAAACACTTGGAAGCTTGCGGTGGGCTGTTTCTGTTTCCCGCGACCCGCAAGGGAAAACAACAGGTTCTTGAGCGGAGGAGCTGGGGATTAAGAAATTAAAGAAAGACCAAGATGCAGAAATAGATCTTAAGCTGGGGCCAGGTGGGCGCCATCCTCTCTGATGGAGAGGCAGCAAAAGCGGCTGAGCCACACAGCAGGTTTATTTTAAAGGCCTAGATTTACATATCTAGTTCTGCGCCTGCCTGATTAACATGTCCAGCCTTATTGGGGAAGCATGTTCCCAGGGCGTGGCTGCCTATACTCTGAGTTCAGTTGATAATAATAAGAAAATGCCTAGGTGCCTCCCAGGCGGCCCTCTACATCTCCCCCGTTTTTGTTTTTTAAGCTACTATAATAAAAGTAAAATTTTAAACATTAATAGTAGGGCTCTAGAATTAAAACAATTGTAAACAATGCAAATGCAAAAACGAAACTACATCCATGTTATCATTTTCAAAATTTGAACGTTAAGAACAAAACTGGCTATTAAATATTAACAAAACAATGCCAATGCAAAACAACAATATGAGAAATCAGAACTATGGACATATTAACATTTTTTCTACTAAATGAAAAGAAAAGTCTCTTTTACTGCTGGTGTATATTTACTCAGAGTCCTTGGACTTGGCCGTGCAAGACTTTTCAGAAGACTGGCATGTAACTGATGCTAGCATGAGCAGGAACATGGTTGAAGAAGTAGCTTCAACTTCTTGCTTTTCCACAATCTGTTGCGCTTCAGTCACTAACTTCTTCAGATGACTCCATATTGGTACAATAGTCCCTTGCGTCTTTCAGTTTTCTTTGTCTTTCCCTTTGCTATCATTAGGGCAGTACTTATTCCTTGAGTGAATGGACACAGGAGCTTGTCTGAGTCCATTGTGGTGACGGATGTAACACTCTGGCACCCTAATTGGCTGCATTACTCCTTCTTCCTTGCTCTTGGTCCTGGCAACCTGCAGCAATGGACAGGTACTGGCTGCTATCATGACAAGGCGTCCTCACCATCTCCATCTTTGAACTGTCTCTCCTGTCTTTGTGGCTGGAGCAATCTGATCAGTTGGGATCTGTTGTTGCAGGAATCCACATGGTCTGGGAGCTGTTCTTCTGAAATATACAAACATATTCGCGACCAAAGGTTAAGGGGAAAACCTTACTTGGGGTCTTTTCTCTAAAATGATCTTCTCCTGGCTTTCCCTGACATCATATGTTTTTTCTGGGTGTATCGCTGTTAGCATTAAATGAAAAATTTTATCTAAATGTAATTTAGTTATAGGATATTTTTCTTTACATGGTATTATTCCACTATCCCCCCTTTTTTATTTAATTATAAGGAGAATTTTGGAAAATTTACAATGCAGTCTAGATAACTTTAAATTCCAACTTTTTGCAGAAAAATATGACTGCTTTAGGTCATAGCATGTTAAGCAATTTTATCACAAAATGAAAATTTTGGTTAATACCTTTTGAATAATTACTTTTTTCAAATTAGCCCAATTTAATTTGAAAACTTGACAACTATTTTACTGTCAAATTTAATATTTTAACAATAATGTTAATTTACACTGTAAATATTAATTGAAAGGACCACTTTACGTCCTTGAGGAGGCTTAAGCATTCCTCTTAGGCTAGATTTAAATTTAGAGTCTGTTAACTAAGCCTTCTGTTTTTCTGGGTACCATTTTCAGCTGGACCAAGTCTCTTCTGTTAATTGGTTCCTGATCTGGGCTGGGCATGGGAAGCAAGAAGCAGCCATGGGGACAGGAGACCTCCCTCAGAAGGGGCGAGTGTTCAAGCCCCTACACCATTGGGGGGGGTGAGGATCTGTGTCCCACCTCTGTTGAACCCCAAGTTTTCTCCTACTGGCCCCCCCCGACTGTGCCTTTCTTAGGTCGCCCCACCCTGTGGGGTCTTACCCATCATTGACTACCAGCCGTACTCTCTGGGCCAAGTAGGGTGATGTGAGATTCAGTTCTGTCTCCTTGGTAGTCTATGTCCCTCTGGCCTCCATGCCCAGCAACTGCCTTTGGATCGCCTCGCCTGCTGGTGGGCCCCGGCATTGATCATAGGGAACCCACGTTTCTTCTCCAGAGAGGGCCCAGCTTACGCCATTGGGCAAGAGACAGATCCATGGTACCAGCTTTTCATGATCTCAGTATGAACGAATAGCTCAGATAACCGCTGTAGACAATTGGAATCCTCTTGGCAAAAAAAAAAAAAAAAAAAAAAAAAAGGTCAAGAGAGGTCAACACAGAATGCTTAAGCGCCTTCACAGGAGGGAATAAATCCTTTCATGTAGAATTAATTTGTAAGTTTGTTTGGGATAAATGCACAATATACCGTTGTAAAGCATCAAAATTATTAATGAAACTTGTAGAATAATACCATGTAAGAATATTCTTTGCTCTAGGTCATGACAACTTAATTTTAAACTCAAGGTTTGGAATGTGGAACCTAGTTTTCAAAAAAAAAAAATTTACAGAAGCAGATACAGTATGCTATCTAAATTACAGTTTGGGGTGAACACATTATCTAGAGTCCTTGGTAACCTAGGTTAAACTTAGGCATGTTATCTAAATTACAGTTTTGGGTCTCCAGAACACTGAGCCGACACATTAACTGGAGCCCTCTGACCTTGGGATAGTCGTGCTGTCCCTCCCAGGTAAAGGAAAAATGTGCCTTTTACTAGGATTCAATTGCTTACAAGGATAGTAATTTAAGTAAGTATTTATTTTTTTTTTTAAAAGGCAAAGCAAGTAAATTCAGTGTTTAGTATACTTCTGATTCACAAGGGGCAAATGCTGACCCACCTCCAGCCTAATTTTAAAATGCAGTAGCAAGGAGCTTTTGTCATTTCAAATTACATCTTAAAATTCCACTGCTGTATTTTAAGAAATATTAAACAAAATAACTTGTTTTGCCCTTTCTCAGAGGCAAAAACATAAAATAAGTATTTATTAATTTTTATTTGATAAAGTTTTCCATGTGATTTCAAATATATTAAATTTGGTTAAATTAAAAAAAATCCTTTAAAAAGAGAGAATAGAGAGAACCAAGATGGCGGCGTAGGGAGCGGACCTGTGTGTGCTGCTCTCTCACAGCATCATTGAAACTATCAACTATGAAGTAAACAACCACCACTCAGAACCATGGGGAAGTTGGCCCAGTGGAAGATCTACAACTGGAAGAAAAGAAAGAAGCGCAGTGAGACTGAGTGGGAGCTACGGAGGCACCAAAACCAGAGGTACACAGTCACACGCCAGGCGGGCTACAAATGGATTCGCGGTTTTTTTTCAATCGGAAGCGGTTACAAACCCTCGAATCCTCTGGGCTTGCTCGGGGCGGGTCTCTGAGGCCCCAGATCCCACAGGGAGAGGCGGCCACGGCCTTGCAGTGGTCGGAGAGCGAGGGAAGCTCTGACACGCGGCTGCTCGCCAGCACTGAGGGACAAGAAGTCCTGGTGTCCCAGGGAGGCGAGGGGCGTGGAGACGCTGCCTGCCATTGCTATTTCCTCCACGCTGGCGACTCCCTGTGACCCCGCCCTACCCTCAGGGCTGTGCCAGAGGCACAAGAGGGAATGACTGTGCTTTTACAAACTCTCAAATCCACTGAGCTGGTTTGGGCGAGTCTCTGAGGCCCCAGGCCCCAAGGCGAGAGACAGCACGGCCTTCCAGCGGTCAGAAAGCAAGGGAGGCTCTGGCGCGCGGCTGCTCGCAGGCACTGGGGGACGCAAAGTCCTGGTGTCCTGGATAGGCAAGGGGCCGCTGAGTCTCCGCCCTGGAGACTCCCTGTGACCCCGCCCTACGCAATTTACATTCCCATCTGGGCTGTGCCAGACTCACAAGTAGAAACGCCTTTGCTTCTGCAAACTTTCAAATCCTCTGAGCTGGTTCAGGCGGGATCATGAGGCACCAGACCCTACTGGGAGAGGCAGCACGGCCTTGCAGCCATCAGAAAGCGAGGGAGACTCTGTCGCACAGCTGCTCGCCGGCACTGGGGGACACAAAGCCCTGGCAGAGATTCAAGGGGCCGCGGAGACTCAGCCAGTGCTATTTGCTCCGCCATGGCGACTCCCTGAGACTCAACCCTAATCAATTTACATCCCCATCCAAGCTGTGCCAGGTGCACAAAAAGACCCACCTGCGCTTTTGCAGCCTATCCCAACAAATTGCAGACTTCAACTGCTCGCAGCCATGGGAGACACACTCAAGAAGCAGACCCAGGAGAACCAGGATGGCGGCATAAGGAAGAGACCTGTGCGTGCTACCTCACACAACAACATCGAAACGACCAAATATCAGACAAACACCTATCATACAGAACCATGGGAAAGTTGGCCCAGTGGAAGCTCTACAACTGGAAGGAGAGAAAGAACATTGAGACTGAGTAGGATGTGACACCAAGTACAGAGCCCAACCCAACAAACTGCAGATCTCAACTCCTCGCATAGAAAAAAGCGCATTGAGACTGAGTAGGATGTGCAGAGGCACCAAGTACAGAGCCCATCCCAGCAGGCTGCAGATTTCAGCTCCTGTTATGGGTTGGCTCAACGAGATAGACCACCGACTCAGAATTTAAATTTGAAAGCCTTTTTATTAAGCTGGCCAGCTGACCACAGCCCGTACCTTCCCCCTCTGGGAAGCCTCGCGGCATGTGGCAAAGAGCAAGTGTGCATTATGATTTTTATAACAAAACAGTGTTACCTTAGAAGCTCACAGAAAGTTCATAAGCACAAAGGGGGGGTAAACAGAGTCACACCTGGCTGGTCTAAGACAATCTAGCAATTTTTCTTCCATGGTTCCTAACCCTGCAACTCCCCTCCATTCATCAGTCCCTCCTCCCAGCACATACACAATCCTCATATCCTGGCAACACAATCCTTCTCCATACGTCAGTCCCCCCTCCCAGCACATTCTGTAACATTCTGTAACCCTTCCATGGCGCAGTCCCTCACCCTAGCACATTCCCTACTGGTCTTATGCCCGAATCAAATCTTTGATTCAGCGCCCTCCTCTACGTTATGAAATTGAGGAGGCATTTGGCAATGTAGGGGTCAAGCCGCCGGCAAGAGTCTGGCATTTGATGGTGAAGAATTGGCCAGGGTCTCGGCCACTGACATAGAGTCTTAGTTTCCATGTCTTTCTCCTTCCCATTGGTCAGTTCACCAGGCAAGAGGCATGAGGAGGACGGGGTTACAATTTCTAGTGCCTCTTTCCTGCGACTTTGATGGTGGTTGGAGTGCTCAGCACCACCTGGTAGGGTCCATCCCACCTAGGTTCTAGGCTGCCAGGGTTGTGCCGTTTCACCCAGACGAGGTCACCTGGAGAGAAGGCAGACTGCGTTGGACTGGTTCTCGGTGCGTCCTCCTCCCGTACTGCTCTCACCACCCGTTGTGCTGACGTGGCGCTGCTCTGCAAAGCCTGTAAGGACTTAAGCAAACTTTGGGTAGACGGCTGGGCAATTTCTTCCTCCCTTAGGCAGGGAAGAAGAGGTGGCGGCCTACCAAACATAATTTCAAAAGGGGTGAGTCCTTTTATATACGGGGTGCACCTAGCTCTGAGGAGGGCAAAAGGAAGGAGACTTACCCAGTTTTCGCCAGTCTCTAATTTTAACTTAGTTAATGTTTTCTTTAAGATCCAATTTATTCTCTCTACCTGTCCAGAACTCTGTGGTCTATAAACACAATGCAATTTTCAAGTAACTCTTAGGGACTTAACTATGGATTGTAACATTGGCGATAAACGCCAGGCCATCGTCGGACCCCATGCATAGTGGCAGGCTAAACCGGGGGACAATTTCAGTGAGGAGTTTTCTAACTACTACCTGTGCTGTCTCTGCCTTGGTTGGGTATGCCGCAGGCCAGCCAGAGAAGGTATCAATGAAAACCAGCAAGTATTTATACCCTCCTTGTCCTCCTGGTATCTCGGTGAAGTCCACTTTCCAGTGTTCTCCGGGGTTCTGACCTCGGAATCGCTGTCCTGGCGTGGCCACAACAGGGGGCCCTTGATTCATTCGGGCACACACTTGGCACCTTCTAGCCAACTCTTGAGATATTTCCTGGAGCCCTGGGATGTAAAATTCTCTTCCCAGTAGTTCTGATAGCTTCATTCCCCTGAGGTGGGTGCTCTGGTGGGTCTGGGAAGCGATGGTCCACCCCAGGGCTTCTGGCATTATAGGCCTCCCATCTGGCAGAATTAGCCATTCAGCCTCTCCTTCCCGGGCCCTTAGTTTCTCAGCTAGCCTCTGCTCCTCTGGCAGATGAGTAGGCTTCTCCGGGAGCCTTTGTGCTGGCAGGGCTATGAGAACTTCTAGGGGCCCTGCTGGTCTTTTAGTCAATTCCTTGGCCCCTATATGGCTGCCAGGTGGTTAAGTATCTCAGGAGCTTTTTCCTTTCCTCCTGAGGTCAGGAGACTTCTTTAAGGTGGCTCCCGTGTCCTCCTGTAAGGGCAGTGTGAGGAGATATATCCCTGTAGTCCCTGGGTAGGACTGGCAGGGCCAGTGCCGGGGCGCTTACCAGGGCTTCTTAGATCTCTCCTGGCTCCTCCTCATGTGCCCCCCGCTACCGGGTACCTTCCTCTATGAAGCTGCTCCCGTAGTCCGTGTAGAGAGTCTCATCCGGATCCTGCAGGGCTGGTCCACGAGGTCCTCACGGAGGGAAGTGAGGGTAGTCAGTGTCTCCTCACAGTCAGGCAAAGGGGCCTCTGCCTTCTCGTCAGGGAGGAGTGTGGCAGGGTTCAAGGCAGCTGTTTTCAGGAAGCTGAAATGTTTACTCTTTTTCTCTTTCTCTACCAGAGGGCCTGAGTGAGTGCTATGAGTTCCACAAGGAAGTCCACCTTTTGGCCCCCCACTGTCAGGGTCATTCTGGGCTCCTGGGGACCAGCTGAGCTCAGACAACCCCAATCCACCTCCTCCACCAGCATGGGAGGGAGTCGGTTCCCCCGCAGGTTCAGGGCACTCCCTTTTCCAATGTCCTTCCTTTCTGCAAAATGCACATTGATTTTTCCCAAGCCTAGGTTGGACTCCTTTTCTTCCGCGAGGCTTTTCTTTGCCCTTGTTGTCTCTCCGGCCCCTTGGGCCTTCCTCCTCGTTTAGGGCCAGGAGGACCTTGGCCATCCGGGTGTTTAAACCTGCTGTCGGGTCCTCCTGATTGTCAAAAACCTTCTGGGCCACCTCAACCAACTTAGAGATTGATTTCCCCTCAAAGCCTTTTAACTTTTGTCATTTTTTCCTAATATTTGGGGCCGACTGGGAAACAAATGCAACATTGACAGCCCTCCGACTTTCCAGGGCATCAGGGTTAGGCCCCTGGACTGTCTCTGTCACCTTAGAGAGGTTTGTGGGTCTCCAAGCAGCAGCTCAGATGCCCCCTAATAGAGTCTGGCGATACCGATCGAGAGCCTCCTTTCCCCTGTCACTATAGGGGTTCCAGTTTGGTTGCCTGGAGGGAAACACAGCCTTCAATCTGTCTTTTATTTATTCTTTCAGAATGGACTAAAGGAGCTTTATTTCCCTACAGGTTCTTATATGTCACAGGACCTCACAGGGTCTGTAATTCCTGTAACAGAGGGCTAGTATTCACCACTTTATTAACCCCTCTATTCTAGACAGGCCTTCCCCAGTTTCCTACAGTTGAGGTTTTGTGCCACCCCTGACATGGGCATGGTCACACAGGCCTGTAAGACAGTATACAGGTTGCTAACTGTCAACTGTCTCTCAATAGAGACCAAAATTTAATGCGTATTCTTCTTTGCCCACCTGGGCAACTGCCCTCTCGGCAGCTAGACACCTTTTACTTTTTGGGTTCATTCCACATAGCCTTTTTCCAGGACAGTTTACACATAGGCCAGCTCTTCTTTCTAGCCACAAATACAGTTTGTCCAATTTTCTTAAAATGTATTCTGGCACAGGAGAAAGTTGTTTTGCTGTACATAGGTAGCTTAATCCCTATACAACTGGGCTTGGACCTCTGCCTAGCAAATTGCAGTCTATAAGTTCAATATGCAGCCTCCGGTCCTCCTAACCCAATGATTTTTCGGCCAGTCTCTGTGTCAGACTTCTCCTCTCTTGGAGAATTTCAAAGTCCTGATGGCTCCCAGGTCTAGGGAGAGTGCCCTTTTCTTAACTCTGTTTATTAGTTACAGGGCCCTGCTTTCCTTGTCTTCCCACTAGTCCCCTTTATGGCAGAACAGCGACCAGGCCTCTTTGAAGGGAATGTACTGGAAGGGGATATCAGCCCCTCCTCTTCCAGCAGCAACAGGTACTAAACCCTTTCAGTACATTTGCAAGCAGGGAGCTTTTACTAACTCTATCTGCAGCTTTCATAGATCTCAGGCTTGCTGCTCTATTCCTGGGGCTGCAGGAAGGCTAGTACCAGTCACTGGCTTCTGGCTTAACTGCTGTAGCCTGCAAGCCAAAGGCCCAGGTCTTGTACTGCTTGTTGTAAAACATTCATTTCTCACTGGGCAGCAGCAGAGAGGCAGCTCTAGTGTCAGGTAATTTTCTGCTGTTCTCTATTTTTTCGCTGCTGCTGCTGCTTCTTTTTTCAGGGCCACTGCAGGCAGCTCAGGCATTCAGCCCCCCTTCTTTGTTCATTCACTCCCCAATCTGGTCTGGAGCTGGGAATAGCGCCTTGGTCTGCCTTGCTTCCCCAGAGGGCTGCCTGTCTAGCCCCAGACCTAGAGGGCCGGCCTGCCGTAGTGGCAACATAGGAACTGCAGGACTGGCAGATGTTGCAGGGTCCTGCAGTTTCCCCCGCCTCTCTCTCTCCCTCCATACGCTGTCCCTGTCTAGTATGGGACGGACTGAAGGGGTTGAAGGATGACAAAGCCCCTCCCGTCGGTGGGTGTGGAGGGAAGACAATTGGCATCAGGGGAGGCAGGGGCTCCCGGTCAAGAGCTGGTGGCGTGGCCTGGGCTTGAGGCCAGGGATCACCCAGATCTGGCACCAGGGGACCATAAGGGGCGGCCGGCTAATGGGTTCTTCCTGCTCTCCCTGAAGGACTCGGGGAGCCTTTCCCTTCTGGGGCCCGGCCAAAAGAATTGTCTGTCTCTGTCCCAATTTTTCCCTCAGGAGGCAAGCCCTCATTTACCGAGTTTTCTTGGACAATATGTCAACCTAAACTTGAATATAAGGAATTTGATTAGGATGCCCCAGGCGGCCGTGTATGATGTAATGGACCCGGTAGGCAGTGGTCAGATCAAAAGACCCTGCATCCGGCCACCCCTCCTGGAAAGTGGGCCACTCCCATTCACAGAATCGCTGTAAATCAAAAGCATTAACATTATAACCTTTAAATCTACCCTAGAACTTCAGTTTAATACAGTAAATTACAACCTAGGTAAGAGCAGCTGATAGACAGAAATTTTTAACTAAGTGAGCTGATTCTCCTTAACAGTGAGCAAAACACTCTGAGAAAAATAATTCTCGCAGCTGCCGAGAGACTTTGCAGACTGCCAAGGGGCCAGCCCAAACGTTCAGCCAAGCGTATCAACAGAAAGCAGAATAAATCAAAGTAGCTCTTACTTCACACAGACCAGTAATGATTTACACTTTCTTGATAGACCAGCCCAGGCTGGAGCTGTATCCAGTCTCTCTTCTCTGTAGTAATTTGGCCAGTCCCACACAAACAAACTTTGTCCCGACCCCATGATGATCAGTGGCGAGAGACAGACAAGGGAGGGGGTGACCTGTTTTCACAGATCCTCACTCAGATGCCCGCCTGGCCGCGTCCCTTGGGAGCTTAGATTCGTCGTAGCTAAGGTACACCCGTATAAACCCCGGGCCTGGTCACCTCCACGTGGGGGTGAGTCACCGTTATGCCATATGACGAATCGCGGAACCGCAGGTTGGGGCCCACTCGGACTCCGTAACCGAAGTCGTGGAGCCACATAAAGGAGAGGAGAGGGCAGGCCCCCTCCCTCCACACTCACACACTTTCACCAGACATTCATTCAGAGTTTAAACAATTCATCCAATTCCTAACAATTTCCCAATTCCTGAGGGAGCTCTATAGCTTCCCGGGAGGTGATCAAGCTCCCCTTCCACTCACCCGGAGTGGGCCTGACTGATAGGGGGTCAACGAAGATGACTGCCCCTATCCCATTTGACAAAGACAAAGACAACAAAGAACAAAGACAAAATAAATCAGCCAAATGCAACCTAAGGTTGCCCGGAACCTGCAGCTTGCTCCTTGGAGTCCTGAAAATTTTCAAAAAACATTGCAGCAGGGTGTGCACAGAAGCATACAACTTCTTGACAACAAATACCAAGACAAACAAATACCAGACAGACAAACCCAGTGCAGCCTACAGCCGCACGAACCAGGGACCCTGGCCACCGTCGTGGCCGCGGGTCAGGACCAGGAGTACCGCTGCGCCCAGCCCTCCGTATAGATCCTTCCGTGGGACGTCCCAATTCCTGTTTAACGACCGGTCCTTACCTCTCTCGAGAGTCCAGGTGGCTCAGTTTCCGAATTGAAAGTTTTGGGTGGACTGGAGGCCTCCTTGGTAATCATTCTCCACAGGTGTGGGGTATCTCGCTGAGTGCCCGGCGACCAGTGGGGGAGAGCCTCCTGCCTTGAATAGGGGGTCCCTCTCCTCCCTTCCGGGGGAGAGCCTCCTGCCCTAAACAAGGGGTCCCTCTCACCCCTGCTGGGGGAGAGCCTCCAGCCCTAAATAGGGGGTCCCTCTCACCCCTGCTGGGTATCTCGCTGCGGGCCTCCAAATGTTATGGGTTGGCTCAACGAGATAGACCACCGACTCAGAATTTAAATTTGAAAGCCGTTTATTAAGCTGGCCAGCTGACCACAGCCCGTACCTTCCCCCTCTGGGAAGCCTCGCGGCATGTGGCAAAGAGCAAGTGTGCATTATGATTTTTATAACAAAACAGTGTTACCTTAGAAGCTCACAGAAAGTTCATAAGCACAAAGGGGGGGTAAACAGAGTCACACCTGGCTGGTCTAAGACAATCTAGCAATTTTTCTTCCATGGTTCCTAACCCTGCAACTCCCCTCCATTCATCAGTCCCTCCTCCCAGCACATACACAATCCTCATATCCTGGCAACACAATCCTTCTCCATACGTCAGTCCCCCCTCCCAGCACATTCTGTAACATTCTGTAACCCTTCCATGGCGCAGTCCATCACCCTAGCACACTCCTTGCATCTGGGAGGGACGCAATCGGGGGGCAGAGTCGGGTCCGGGACCGGCCAGGGCTGGGCCTGACTGGGCCGGCACTGTGGAACTGCTGTACCAGCAGGCACACAAACATGCCCACTGGTCCCAGTCTCTTGTGGGGCGCTGGGGGACAGCAGACAGGCAGTCTGTGCACTTGGTGGAGGGCAGGAGTGCTGGATGTTCAACCACCAGGAACGCCTGGAGACTTTGTCTGGTGGGGAGCCGCCGGCAGGGGACAGAGGGCCAAACTTCCTGTTTCCCCGGTAAGACTGGGATGGCCCCGGTGAGGTTGAAACGGCCCCGGTGTGGTAGGGACGACCCCGGTGAGGTTGAAACGGCCCCGGTGTGGTAGAGACAACCCGGGTCAGGTTGAAACGGCCCCTGTGAGGTAGGGACGACCCCGGTCAGGTTGAAACGGCCCCGGTGTGGTAGGGACAACCCCGGTCAGGTTGAAATGGCCCCAGTGTGGTAGGGACGACCCTGGTGAGGTTGAAACGGCCCCCGTGAGGTAGGGACGGCCCCGGTCAGGTTGAAACGGCCCCCGTGAGGTAGGGACAACCCCGGTGAGGTTGAAACGGCCCCCGTGAGGTAGGGACGACCCTGGTCAGGTCGAAACGGCCACGGTGTGGTAGGGACAACCCCGGTGAGGTTGAAACGGCCCCCGTGAGGTAGGGACGACCCCGGTGAGGTTGAAACGGCCCCCGTGAGGTAGGGACGACCCTGGTCAGGTCGAAACGGCCCCGGTGTGGCAGGGACGACCCCGGTGAGGTTGAAACGGCCCCCGTGAGGTAGGGACGACCCTGGTCAGGTCGAAACGGCCCCGGTGTGGCAGGGACGACCCCGGTGAGGTTGAAACGGCCCCCGTGAGGTAGGGACGACCCTGGTGAGGTTGAAACGGCCCCCATGAGGTAGGGACAACCCCGGTGAGGTCGAAACGGCCCCCGTGAGGTAGGGACGACCCCGGTGAGGTTGAAACTGCCCTCGTGAGGTAGGGACGACCCGGTCAGGTCGAAACGGCCCCGGTGTGATAGGGACAACCCCGGTCAGGTTGAAACGGCCCCGGTGTGGTAGGGACAATCCCGGTGAGGTTGAAACTGCCCTGGTGAGGTCGGGACGGCCCCGGTGACGTTGAAACGCCCCCGTGAGGTAGGGACGACCCCGGTCTGGTAGGGACAACCCCGGTCAGGTCGAAACGGCCCCGGTGTGGTAGGGACAACCCCGGTCAGGTTGAAACGGCCCGGTGTGGTAGGGATGACCCCGGTGAGGTTGAAACGGCCCCCGTGAGGTAGGGACGGCCCCGGTGAGGTTGAAACGGCCCTGGTGAGGCTCAGACGGCCCTGGTGAGGTTGAGACTACTCTAGTGAGGTTGGGACAAATAAAGGGGACCAGTATGGACTGATGAACAGGGGTAGATACAGAAGCAGAGCAACATTGAACAGAATGTTAAACTACAGTGGGAAGCCTGGGGAGGGTTGGGGGGGGATTAAGAGACCAACTGAAGGACTTATATGCATGCATATAAGATTAACCAATGGACACAAGACACAGGGCCGGGGGGGGGGGGCGGGGGGTAGGGGCCGGGGAAATGTCAAGGGGGGGGAAAAAGGAGACATATGTAATACTCTTTGTAATACTTTAAGAAATAAAAATTATTAAAATATTTAAAAAAAATAAAAATAAAAAATAAAAAGAGAGAATAAACTTTTGAAAACATTTCAGGGTCCGTGAAATTTCATAAAGTCATTCCTTGGTTATAGTTTTGAAATCCAACTTGAAAGACCATCAAATATATATGATTTTAAAATTATATACTTCTTATAACTACTAGGAGATATCAATTAAATTTAAATTGGTTTTAAAATTTCGGTTGAGATCACAGAAATTGGATTACTGTTATCAGTCCCTTTTAAATACTTTGACATAATCTATTTAACTTTTGTTTAGGGAGGGAACATAAAACTTTTAATTGTCCTTAGTTTAAGGAAAGTAGGGTTTTCTAGATTTAAGAAATTAGAAAAATAACTTAGCCTTTTAAAGGAATACGAGCTTTATTGTAGGCCATTATAAAGCCAACTGCTTAAAACATTGGTCTATCATATCACTTAAATTATATTAAGACTGTGATTGCTAAATTTATTAAGCATTAAAAATATCTTCTTAAAAATAGTATTAAATAAATCCGAGAGGCAAGCATACTTTATGCCTCATTCGCATTTTTGTAGTAAAATTCCGCCTTAAAGCTCCACCTCTGAAATCCCATCCTGCCTCAGTGAGAAGACATACCTTTTTGGCTAAATCTGAGGGAGGGGCCTTTGCTGTTTCAAGATGGCGGCCCCCAGGGGAGCGGCAGGCCATGTGGCTGACATGGCGGCTGCCAAGTCACGAAGACCAAAATGGTGGCTGTCTACACTGTTCTTTGATAGAGCAAACCAACATCCCTAAAAGATAGATGACCAACATTATATTGTAGACAAACAGAAATCTCATTAGCTGTTTATACCTTTTATAATTATCTTAAGGAATATCAATCAAATTTAAACTGGTTTTTGTATTAAAAAATTTTCAGTTGAGATCATAAAATTAATCCTATTTTTTAAATCAGACCAAGAAGTAACATATTTTGAATTTCTAATTATTTAAGAGAAAACACATTTTATTTTTTCAAAAACAAGTTATACTTTAGATATTTAATTAATTTCTCCAGATTCAATTTGTACTTTAAACTTTCAGAGCTTACAAGTCAAATATTAGCAGTTCTTTGATTAACTACACTCTTATATTTTTAAGAATAAATATTAAAATCGAATAATTAAATTTAAACCACGTTTTTTTTTCTGCCCAGGGAAACTGAGAAGCAAACTTGCAGGTATTAAAAAATGACTACTGGTGGAAAGTTGATTTCAAAGGAGCCGCTTTGGCCTCTTCACCTTTTCTGGGAAGGTTGACTAGCAAAAGGTGTAGCCATTGAAATGCAAATTAACATTCCTAAAGATGGCTGCTAAATTTCAAAATGGTCACAATTTTCCTGCTGGGAAAGTCAAGAAGGGAATCCATGGCTATTCACATGTAAACTTGACTATCAACTTCCTGGTGGTACTTGCCTCAGGGTGGGAAATTTCAAAAGAGCTGCTTTAAATCGCCTTGGGAAACCACCCTGTATTTCTTTCTCGGGTTCATCTCCGCCATTTTTAAGGCCAAAACAGTCTCGGGTTTTTATTCTGTACACAGCAAAAGGTCAATTCAGCTTAAAACTATGCGCACTCGTTTTTAAACTGGCCTTTTCTCTTTACATGTGCACAGAAATCCCGGATACATTTATGAATTTGTAAAAGCTTTAAGTCATTAGCTGGAAAAAAGGATAAAGATGGTGAAGATGAGGTGAAGAAGTGGCTTTCTTGGGGAGTGGCGTCCATATTGGATGGCCACGTGGGCTTCCCCCACCTCCTTGTTTCTTAGGGGGAAGATTCAGTAATGGTCTGGCATTTACTCTTTTTATTTTCTTTATTTTTCAATTTTTATTTATTTTTATTTTTCAAGGAAAGAAAAGATTTTTTAAGATAAAGAATCATTGGAGGCAGAGGAGGTGTAGATGGTATTCTTAGAGACTCGCACCCTTCCCCTCCAGGCTGTAAGGCGGTGGCAGCACCCCACATAGACATTTTTATACTCTCCTGTGCTGAATCAAGGCCATCGCCAATTAAAATAGGACTTTTCTCTGGACTTTTTGCTGAGTATTCGTCACACAACTGCTTTCTAACCTTTTCCCAGGTTTCATCAACAAAGCTTAAGCAAGAAATCAAGAATATGACTACAACTAACAGAGCATAGTTTAAAGCATACTTATAAGTATTTGAGAGTAGAGATCTCTTTCCCGAGACTCTGAATTACCCATATTTTACACCCGGTTGATTCAATTGACATAATACACTCCTTACCTTCAATCTGTCGTGTGCACACTTCTAGGAGCGACCCCCTCGCTTTCTTCTCTTGCCTCCTTACTCAATCCCTGTTCGGTACGCCAAATGTGATGGGCTGTTTCTGTTTCCCGCGACCCGCATGGGAAAACGACAGGTTCTTGAGCGGAGGAGCTGGGGATTAAGAAATTAAAGAAGGACCAAGATGCAGAAATAGATCTTAAGCTGGGGCCAGGTGGGCGCCATCCTCTCTGATGGAGAGGCAGCAAAAGCGGCTGAGCCACACAGCAGGTTTATTTTAAAGGCCTAGATATACATATCTAGTTCTGCCCCTGCATGATTAACATGTCCAGCCTTATTGGGGAAGCATGTTCCCAGGGCGTGGCTGCCTATACTCTGAGTTCAGCTGATAATAATAAGAAAATGCCTAGGTGCCTCCCAGGCGGCCCTCTACAGGAAGCTGAATAGCATGTTATTAAATATTGATTGGGTTACCAATGAGATCAAAGAAGAAATTAAAAACATCCTGGACACTAATGACAATGAAAACACAACAATCCAAAACCTATGGGACACAATGAAAGCAGTCCTGAGAAGGAAGTTTATAGCTCTACAGGCCTATCTCAAAAAACAAGAAAAAATGGTAAGTAAATCATCTGACTCTACAACTCAAAGAATTAGAAAGAGAGCAACAAGAAAAGCCCAGAGTGAACAGAAGGAAGGAGATAATAAAGATTAGAGCAGAAATAAATGACATAGAGACCAAAGAGACAATACAGAAAATCAATGAAACCAAGAGCTGGTTCTCTGAAAGGATAAACAAGATTGACAAACTTCTAGCCAGGCTCACCAAGAAGCAAAGAGAGAGGACCCAAATAAACAAAATCAGAAATGATAGAAACGAAATAACAACAGACCCCACAGAAATACAAAGGATTGTTAAAAAATACTATGGACAGCTTTACTCTAACAAACTACACAACCTACAGGAAATGGAAAAATTCCTAGAAAAATACAACATTCCAGCACTCAATCAGGAAGAATCTAAAAATCTCAATAGGCCAATAACTATGGAAGAAATTGAAGCAGTCATCAAAAAGCTTCCAGCAAACAAAAGCCCACGACCAGACAGCTTCACAGGGGAGTTTGACCAAACATTCAAGGAAGAACTAAAACCAATCCTCCTCAGACGACTACAAAAAATCCAAGAGGAAGGAACACTTCCAAGCTGATTCTATGAAGCCAGCATCACCCTAATACCAAAATCAGGGAAAGACAACACAATGAAAGAGAATTACAGGCCAATATCCCTCATGAACATAGATGCCAAAATCCTCAACAAAATCTTAGCAAATTGGATCCAGCAGTACATCAGACAGATCATACACCATGACCAAGTAGGATTTATTCCAGGGATGCAAGGATGGTACAATATCCGAAAATCAATAAACGTGATACATCACATAAACAAATTGAAAGAAAAAAACTACACGGTCCTATCAATTGATGCAGAAAAAGCATCTGACAAAATCCAACACCCATTTTTGATAAAAACTCTCAGCAAGGTGGGAGTAGAAGGATCATACCTCGACATAATAAAAGCCATATATGACAGGCCCACAGCCAACATCATACTCAATGGACAAAAACTAACACCATTTCCCCTAAGAACAGGAACAAGACAGGGATGCCCATGCTCACCACTCCTGTTCAACATAGTCTTGGAAGTATTATTAGCCATTGCAATTAGACAAGAAGAAGAAATAAAAGGCATCCAAATTGGAAAAAAGGAAGCAAAACTGTCCTTATTTGTAGATGACATGATATTATTCATAGAAAACCCTAAAGCCTCCATCAAAAAACTTTTAGACTTAATAAAAGAATTCGGCAATGTAGCAGGATACAAAATTAACGAAAAGAAATCTACGGCATTTCTATACACCAATAGTGAACTTGCAGAAAGAGAGATTATAAAAACAATCCCATTTACCATCGCACCAAAAAAATTAAGCTACCTAGGAATAAATTTAACTAAAGAGGTAAAAGACCTCTACTCAGAAAACTACAAGACGTTGAAAAAAGAGATAGAGGAAGACATAAAGAAATGGAAGAACATACCATGTTCTTGGATTGGTAGAATCAACATCATTAAAATGTTCATACTGGCCCAAAGCAATCTATAAATTCAACGCACTTCCCATTAAAATACCAAAGGCCTAATTCAAAGATCTAGAACGAACTCTCCAAAAATTCATCTAGAATAAAAAAAGACCCCAAATAGCTGCAGCGATCCTGAGAAAGAACAAAGTAGGTGGGATCTCAATGCCAGATATCAAGCTGTATTACAAAGCCACTGTTCTCAAAACTGCCTGGTACTGGCACAAGAACAGACATATAGATCGATGGAATAGAATAGAGAGTCCAGAAATTAGCCCGAACCAATATGCTCAATTAATATTTGACAAAGGAGGCAAGAACATACAATGGAGCCAAGATAGTCTCTTCAATAAATGGTGTTGGGAAAATTGGACAGATACATGCAAGAAAATGAAACTGGACCACCAAATTACACCATACACAAGAATAAAGTCAAAATAGATAAAGGACTTAAATGTATGACAGGAAACCATAAAAATTCTAGAAGAATCCAAAGGCAACAAAATCTCAGACATATGCAGAAGCAAGTTCTTCACCGATACAGATCCTAGGGCATTGGAAACTAAAGAGAAAATGAACAAATGGGACTACATCAAAATAAAAAGCTTCTGCATAGCAAAAGAAACCATCAACAAAACAATGAGAAAACCCACTTCCTGGGAAATCATATTTGCCAATATCATATTTGATAAGGGCCTAATCTCCAAAATTTATAGGGAACTCATACAACTTAACAAAAAGAAGATAAACAATCCAATCAAAAAATGGGCAAAGACCTAAATAGACACCTTTCAAAAGAGGACATTCAGAAAGCCAAGAAACATATGAAAATATGCTCAAAGTCACTAATAATCCGAGAGATACAAATCAAAACAACAATGAGGTACCATCTCACACCTGTCAGACTGGCTATCATCAACAAATCAACAAACGACAAGTGCTGGAGGGGATGTGGAGAAAAAGGAACACTCATGCACTGCTGATGGGAATGCAGTCTGGTGCAGCCACTATGGAAGACACTATGGAGTTTCCTCAAAAAACTAAGAATGGAACTCCCATTTGACCCAGTGATCCCACTTCTAGGAATATATCCCAAGAAACCAGAAACACCAATCAGAAAGGTTCTATGCACCCCTATGTTCATAGCAGCACAATTCACCATAGCTAAGATCTGGAAACAGCCTAAGTGCCCATCAGTAGATGAATGGATTAGAGAACTGTGGTACATCTACATGATGGAATACTATGCTGCTGTAAAAAAGGAAGGCCTCTTACCATTTGCAACAGCATGGATGGAACTGGAGAGCATTATGCTAAGTGAAATAAGCCAGTCAATGAAGGAAAAATACCACATGATCTCACTCATTCATGGATAATAGAGACCATTACAAACGTTTGAACAATAATAGATACAGAGGCAGAGCTGCCTCAAACTGATTGTCAAACTGCAGCAGGAAGGCCAGGGAGGGTTGGGGGGCAGGAGGGAGGGGGGTAAGAGATCAACCGAAGGACTTGTATGCATGCATATAAGTATAACCAATGGGTAGAACACACTGGGGGGGGGGCAGGGGATTGTCAAGGGCAGGGGAAAAAAAGGGACACCTATGTGATACCCTTTGTAATACTTTAAGAAATAAAATAATTAAAAAAAGAGCTTTACAGATAAGAAAAAGCTAAATGAGTTCATCACCACCAAACCAGTATTATATGAAATGCTGAAAGGTATCCTTTAAGAGGAAGAAGAAAAAGGTAAAGATACAACTTATGAACAACAAATACACATCTATCAACAAGTGAATCTAAAAATCAAGTGAATAAATAATCTGATGAACAGTATGAACTGGTGATTATAATAGAAGCAGGGATATAGAAATGGAATGGACTGACTATTCTTGGGGTGGGGGGGGAAGGGTTGTGGGGGGTGCGGCAAGAGATTGGACAATAATCGTGCACCTATGGATGAGGACAGTGGGTGGGGAGTGAGGGCGGAGGGTGGTGTGGGAACTGGGTGGAGGGAGGTTATGGTGGGAAAAAAGAGTAACTAATGTAATAATCTGAACAATAAAGATTTAATGAAAAAAAATAAATGTTTTTTTCATCATCATATACTGTGTTTTTGTCGCTCAATTGAATTTTATTATTTCTTCAAGGTTCTTCACATACGTACACCTTAAGAGATATCAAGTAGGTGTAACATGTTCTAAAAAAATTAGGGTTGGCAGTGAGAAGAATTTTGAGGCAGAGATTTTGCTGGTTTTGGCATGAACTCACACAAAGGCTGCCTACCCCTGACCTAGGCTTTTATTAGTATAGTTACTAAAGCATGCATTTGAATGTATCAATTCATAGCTAACTCTAGCCTTAAGGTAAGGAATTATAGTGTAAATAGTCAAGTATTTATATACAAATAAGAAGGGCCATAGGCAAGAAAAGCTGGGCTGAAGCTGGAATCCCTGAGGAAGCCAATACTTCCTCAAGCAGCAGTGTGGTCCAACCTGGTGAAGAGGTCTTCTCTTCCTTGTTTCCCCAAGACACTCAGTCCCTGAGAACTGGAAGACACCTCCTCCCCCAGGGGTATAGGTTATTCTGATGCTCTATCCCCTTGGCTCACCAGTTATAACACTAGTGGCCCAGTGCATGAAATTCATGCACATTAAAAGAGGATTAATGAGAAGAAATATTTTAATATTGCTATTTGCTGTTTCTCTGTAATAGAAGTGCCAGAGATGAAAGAAATTAGTAAAATGTATATAAAATTTCCCTCCTGTCCGAGTCTGGGGCATGCTGAGGGACCTAGAGTCAAGTCCCTGCCCACCACCCTGATGCACTTCGAAAATGCAGGAGACCCAGACCCAGCCGGCCACATCCCCACTGGGTGAGACCTAGACCTGGCTGGCCACACCCCTGAGAAGCCCCTCCAGGTGGGGGCACAGCCTCAAGCCTCCCAGCCTGGTGCCGGGGTGGGGGATGCGGCCTGAGGTTCCCCATCAAACCCCACCAGGCAGGGGGCACCGCCTGAGGTTCTTATCAAGCCTCGCCGGGTGGGGGGCATGGCCTGAGGTCCCCCAGCCCAGTGTTGGGGTGGGGGGCGCAGTCTGAGGTCTCCTGGCTTGGCACCAGGGCAGGGGGCCCAGTCTGAAGTCTTCTAGCCTGGAGCCAGGGCGGGCAGCATGGCCTGAAGTTCCCCATCAAGCCCTGTGGGCCATGGCCATGGCCTGATGTTCCCCGGCACAGTGCTGGCGCGGGGGGTGCAACCTGAGGTCTCCTGGCCCAGAGTCAGAGCAGGGGATGTGGCCTGAGGTCCCCCGCCAAGCCCAGCCTCCCCACTCCTCCCTCTCCGCCCCCCCCGGCCCCCAGCATCATACCAGTGCTGAATGGGGACGCACCCAGGCAACTTGATGTTAGTGCTGGGGGCAGAAGTGCCCGCCCCGGCCCTGCCCACAGACTACTTGTGACTGGGACACCGTAATGGACAAATTAGAATATTACCTCTTTATTATATAGATTAGAGGCCTGTTGCACAAAGATATTTGTGCAATAGGCCTTCCCTTCCCTTGGCTGCTGGCACCAGTTTTCCTCTGGCACCCAGGACCAAGGCCTTTGCTCTGGCTGGGCTCAGGTCAGAGCCCCACCCCAGCTATCAGGCCTTGCGGCTCTGCTGATCCTGGGGCGGGGAGGCCTTGCAGCTCCACTGATCCTGGGGCTGGGAGGCCTTGCGGATATGCTTGGCGCCGTGGCCAGGAGGCCTGGCTGCTCGGCTGGCTTCGGGGCAATTTGACTTGTGGGCTTGGAGCCTATGTATGCAAATTAACCACCATCTTTGTTGGCAGTTAATTTGCATATCGCCCTGATTAACCAATGGGAAGCGTAGCAAAGGTACCATCAATTACCCTTTTTGTCTTTTATTAGATAGGATATTTGACCACCTATCCATAGAGGTGTGAACAGGAATGTGGTGGATTAATTATATTTTCTAAAACCAGCACTTGTTAACTCTCCTTAAGATGCAGCTAAAGGTATGGTGAACAGCTAGTTGCCAGCAGCAGGGTGACCTGGGAGAACAGGCAGGAGGAGGAAGATGTGGGCCAGTGCTGCACATTCATCCCTGACAACACAGCACACAGACCATCACTAAGGCCCTAAGGCAGTGGTTCTCAGCCTTCTGGCCCTTTACATACAGTTCCTTATGTTGTGACCCTAACCTAAAATTATTTTCGTTGCTACTTCATAACTGTAATGTTGCTAGTTATGAAGCGTAATGTAAATATCTGATATGCAGGATGGTCTTAGGCGACCCCTGTGAAAGGGTCGTTCAACCGCCAAAGGGGTGGCGACCCACAGGTTGAGAACCACTGCCCTAAGGCATTGGCAGCTTTACCTGATGAGTGAGCTGGAACCTGGGATTGAGGGTCCTTTCTCTGATGCACTAGAGTAGCAGTTGTCAACCTGTGGCTCGTGACACATTTGGGGATCAAACAACCCTTTCACAGGGGTTACCTAAGACCATCAGTAAACACATATAATTAAAGAGTGTCCCAAAAAGTAAATTTGATAGAAAACACAGGTTTATGATAAAAAATTGTAAATTTTTTATTGAGTCATAAAGTATACAGTGTAGGGTTATGTATGAAATAGCATATCGGGTAAATGGCTTCCATGGCTTTGCTGCCACATACGCCCGCGAAACAATTCAATTACTGCATGAGTCATTTCCGGGTGGTGTAATTTCCCGTTTTGGTGATCAGAATTGGCCACCCAGATCATGGGATTTAAGGACGTTGGACTTTTTTCTTTGGGGTTTTTTGAATTCTAAGGTTTACTCCAACAAGCCCATGACCACCCACGTCTTCATGGAGGAAATTGAGCACTCTATCAACGAAATTCAGCCACATTTATGTAAAACGGTCATGGAAAACTTCAACACAAGAGTGCGTATGTGCCCTGACTGATTTGGCTCAGTGGACAGAGCTTCAGCCTGTGGTCTCAAGGGTCGCAGGTTTCATTCTGGTCAAGGGCATGTACCTTGGTGGCGGGCATATCCCCAGTGGTGAGTGTGCAGGAGGCAGCTGATAGATGTTTCTCTCTCATCCATGTTTCTAACTCTTTATCCCTCTCCCTTCCTCTCTGTAAAAAAATCAATAAAGTATATTAAAAAAATAAAAAAAGAGTGCGTATGTGCCAGTGAAGCCATTGAGGCCATTTAACCCATATACTATTCCATACATAACCCTATATGGTATACTTTATGAATCAATAAGAAATTTACAATTTTGAATTATAAACCTGTGTTTTCTATCAAAATTACTTCTCCTTGTGACTTTGGGACAACTTTTACATATTGTTTTATGATTAATCACTATGCTTTAATTATGTTCAATTTGTAACAATGAATATACATCCTGCATATCAGATATTTACATTACAATTCGGAACAGTAGCAACATTACAGTTATGAAGTAGCAACAAAAATAATTTTATGGTTGGGGGTCATTACAACATGAGGAACTGTATTTAAAGGGCCAGAAGTTTGAGAACCACTGCACTAGAGCAATGGTGTCCACATTCACCCCTTTGATTAGGAGCTACAGTGATGAGATCTCACACCATCCCATGTGTTGGGGGTCTCATCCAAGGGTTAATTGAAACCGCATTGACAAAACAGCAAATTAGTCTTCTCTTAGACCAGTGATATCGAATCTTTTGAGCTCAGCGTGTCAGCATTTTGAATCTCTACCCTTCTCCCTTCCTCTCTGTAAAAAATCAATAAAATATATATTAAAAAAATATCAATTAGGGGGCTATAAAAGTAACCCCTAAAGCAGGGTGTAGAACTTTTTTTCTGCCAAGGGCCATTTATATTATCATTCATAGGCCATACAAAATTATCACCTTAAAAATTAGCCTGCTCTATTTGGTAAAACATTGTTAACTCACTCCTAATGCACTGGCAGGGTCTGACTAAATGATTTCCAGGGCCTCCTGACAGCCCACAGGCTGGATGTACCACACCCCTGCCCTAAAGGATTACAATATCAAAACTGCAATGAATCTAACAGACATTACAAAGAAAGAACCAATTTGGGACAAATTATATATAAGAGCAAATGAAATAATTTGAGATAAATAATTTTTCTTGGTGCAAATTTATTTTCAAATTAGTTATTGCTTTAACCACATAGTAAAAAAATACAATTATTGTGGGCATGAAGAAAATATATTTAGGTGGTAAAGAGTCAGGACTGTCCACCATTATTACTGATTTCACTTCTGTGAAAACAGGAAGATTATACTTTCTCACTCCCTTGAAGTTATATATGCCCATGTGACCACAATGAAAGAGAATAAATGCCAGCACACAACTTACCACTGGTTCTAGACACCAGTAAGTCAAAAAGTCAAGACAGAATCTGGAAGGTAGTTTTCTTTCGTTTTTTAAATGTTAAGACTTCACTTCTGTGCCTTTGCGAAGGACTTCCTTCATCTCCATTCTGTGCTTTCAAAAGGAACAAGTAGATTTCCAGGTACATAAACAGCAATATGAATGCTATGCCCTCTTCATGTAAAGTTACACTAAGATATTCCTAATTGTCTACAAACATGTAAAACTGCTAACAAAGTTAAGATTAGCTCCTAAAGGTACATAAGGAAAACAGGTAAATAAAACAATGAGCATAGGATATGGACAGGCAATTTATTGGAAAAAATACAGGAAAAAAATCAGAAAAATCACCATTTCTAGTAAGGTTTTCTAAATAAGCTATTAACAAACCCTTTCTGAAAATATTTGTGGGACTTCAACAAAGATATATCACTTAATTCCTCATAACTAAAAAACAAGTTAACATTATAATACAAAATTAGGCCTCAATCTACCAAACAGCTTCAGTGACATTTACAACTAAATTTCTCTTCAGAGAAAGAAAGCAACATTTTTCCCAGGGTATTTTCTATTTGTTAAAATGGGCATTAACATTTGACAAGTTAATGATCGCACAATGATTACGTAAAAACCTCGGACATTAGTTAATGTGTGCTGTCTTATCAACACTAATAAAACACCTATTGAAATTAAAGTGTCACATCATTTTACAAAACCTTTACCTCGTGACTGAGCAATCTCAATAGAACACCCTCTTCTGCCAGGAAAACTGCCTTCTAAGTGTAATGAATTTTTTTATTTATTTAAAAAATGTGTCAGCAAACTAGGAAGAAAACCCACCTAATTCCTAAATCCAGAAATGTTTATTATATATACTTTTAAAAGTCTCCAACAATACAAATGTCAATTCTAAATTTAAGGCAAGATTGAAGGAGGTTTCAAATTTTATCATGTATTTAATAATCTAATAGAAACCTTTTAGACTTTCATAATTTATACTATCTTTTATTACCACAATAGAGGCCCGGTGCACAAAAATTTGTGCACTGGGGGGGGGGTCCCCAAGCCCCGCCTGTGCCCTCTCACAGTCGGGGACCCCTCGGGAGAAAACAACCTGCTGGCTTAGGCCTGCTCCCGGGTGGCAGAGGGCAGGCCCAATCCCTAAGTGCAGCCCGTGGTCAGGCTCAGAGCCGGGCCGATTGGGGAGTTGGGGTGCCACCCCGTCATGCACAGAGCAGGGCGGATCGGGAGGTTGCAATGCCACCCTCAGTCACTTTCAGGTTAGACTGATTGGGGGGTTGGGGCACCGCCCCGTTACACTCAAGGCAGGGTCGATGGGGAGGTTGCGGCGCTACCCCCTGTCACGCACATAGCAGGGCCGGTCAGGGGGTTGGGGCGCTGCCCTCTGTCACTCACAGAGCAGGGCCAATCAGGGGGTTGGGGCACTGCTCCCTGTCACTCACAGAGCAAGGCCGATCATGGGGTTGGGGCGCTGCGCCCTGTCACTCACAGAGCAGGGCCCATCAGGGGGTTGAGGAGCTCCCCCCTGTCACTCACAGAGTAGGGCCAATAGGGGAGCTGGGACACTGCCTCCTGTCACACACAGAGCAGGGAAGATCAGGGGGCTGGGGTGCTGCACCCTGTCACACTCAGGGCAGGGCCAATGGGGAGGTTATGGCTCTACCCTGTCACACACAGAGCAAGGCCGATCAGGGGGTTGGTGCGCCGCACCCTGTCAAACACAGAGCCGCAGGGCAATCAGGGGGTTGGGGAGCTCCCCCCTGTCAGGCACAGAGCAGGGCCCATGGGGGGGCAGTATTGGGGCGCCGCACACTGTCACACACAGAGCAGGGCCAATCAGGGGGTTGGTGCGCTGCACCCTGTCAAACACAGAGCCGCAGGGCAATCGGGGGATTGGGGAGCTCCCCCCCATTAGGCACAGAGCAGGGCTGATCAGGGGGATTGGGTGCTGCCCCCTGTCACGCTGATCCTGGTGCCGGGAGGCATATTACCCTTTTACTATATAGAATAGAGGCCTGGTGCATGGGTGGGGGCCGGCTGGTTTGCCCTGAAGGGTGTCCTGGATCAGGGTGGGGGTCCCCACTGGGGTGCCTGGCCAGGCTGGCTGAGGGGCTGAGGGCTGTTTTCCCGCTGGCAGTTGACTAAAAGCTCCCAACCGCTCCTTGTTTTCTTTCTTTTTTTTTATTCTGGGCCAGCTTTAGCTCTGAGGCCTCGCTGCTGAAAACATGGATACAATGTTGCGGTCCGGGGCTGACTGAAAGCCGGTTTTGTTTAGCTTCTTATTTGCAACATAGTAATAGTTGCTTAGAGTTGCAGTTGAGAGGCCGGCAAGTGAGGCGGGGAACGTTGGAGTCTGCAGTCCCTGGAAGAAGCAAGCCTCCCTGCTCGCTTCAGTGCCTGGCTGCCGGCCGCCATCTTGGCTGACAGTTAATTTGCATAAGGATACGCTGATTAGCCAATGGGAAGGGTAGTGGTCATACGCCAATTACTATGTTTCTCTTTTATTAGTGTAGATTACCAATGCAAATAAAAAAGGAATGTGAAGTCCATACTTTGGCACAATTGCCAAGTTCCACTTAAGTTGATCACAGGCTACCTTGTTTTCAGGGCTAAATATTATGTCAAATTAAAGTAACAATGTTTTTCTGTTCATATAGTGCTTCCCATTGCAATCTGTAGACTTTTTAAACCCAAATATTCAATTACCTACAACAATTTAGGGAAAGGGAGGGAAAAACCCAAAGACATACGGCAATGTAACACAGACATGTGTTTTGCAACAATGAGAAAATATGTAATATAATCCCAAATACAGAGAAAATGGAAAATATAATTTCATTCCAATGGGAGATCCTGTTCAGATTAAACCTCTGCTACACTCAAAGACTTAAATGCTCTCATGCCAATTTTCTTTTATGTACAAATAACATAGCATCTATCTCTAGTTGTAAGGAGTATATTAAATAACAGTTAAAAGTAATTAACACAATAACCAGTACACAGAAAACATTCAATACATGTTTCCTTTAAAAACTAAAAAGCATCACCCCAGAAACAAATTCTAAGACCCCAATAAATAAGACAGTATTAAATTCCCATATTTGCTAGACAAAAAACAATGCACTAATTATTGCCAATAGCAAGATCCAAGAGAAACGTAAGATGTGATTTGTGTTAATGTAAAAATGGTTTTCAAGCTGCCATTTTTAAAAAAAATATATGCTTTAGTTAATTTCATAGAGGAAGGGAGAGAGCGACTCAAACATCAATGACGAGAGAGAATCATTTATCCAGTGCCTCTTGCATTCCCCCCTGTCTCCCCACCCGCCAAACTGAGGATCAAGACCACAACCCGGGCATGAGCCCTGACCGGGAATCGAACTGTGACCTCCTGGTTCATAGGTCAATGCCCAACCACTGAGCAACTCCGGCCAGGCTCAAGTTATCATGTTTTGACTATTAGTCCCACTGGAGGGAAAATAAAAAAGAATTTTTAAACATAAGAAAAAATAAAACAACAAAATAGATCTTTATGTACTTATATAGAAAGCTAATCATTAAATATTAAGTCAATGCCATTTTCCACAAGATTAAAAATGTCTACATGGAACAGAAAAAATTAAAGACCTAACAGACGAAATATAAGTAAAAACCAATTTGAAAATGTAGACAATGCTAAGGGTATACTTAAGAAGCCACAGGCAGATAGGTAGGAGGGGGCTAGTCCCACATCCATGTGTGGTGGTTCAAAATCCAGAGAGCTATTTCACATGCAGAGGTCCCCCTTTCGGAGCAACCCCTCTCCAGGCCACCCAGCCCAGGGTTCTAGTATAAGGAAAAGAAGTCACCGTAACTTCTGGCTGTGAAAACCAGCAAAGATTGTGATTGAGTGAGAAAATAGGCTGCTGTAGTCCCAAATGTTCCTCTTAAAGGGCCCACACACATATTCACTGAGAGACTCACTCACACTGAACTCCAGCACTGGGGCAGCAGTTCAAGGCACCAGGGAGAGATGTGCAGGAAGTGAATTGTCTGGCTTCAGGACAAGAGCTGTAGGGGTAGCTTTCTCCCAGACAGAGTACTGGGGAGAGCCATTGTTCCTTTGTTGAGCCCTTGCCCAACTTAGCCTGCACACACTGATGGGTGCCATATCTGTTTGAGTCTCCATCAACCTGGCTGACAACATTTGCCTCATCCTGATGAGTCCCTGAGACCCCAACATTCCCAAATTTGGGGCCCACTCAAGTAAATTCCAATGGCTTTCCTATACAAATGGCCTATCTTGGCTCGTGCTCGTCTTTCCTAACATCTCTCAAAGGTATACAACCCCAAACAGCAGTCTCTTATCCTATCTAATAATGAGGGAATATGCTAATTGACCCTCACACTGTCACAAAGATGGCAGCACCCATAGTCAAGGAGGAAATATGGTAATTCAATGCCCCACCCTCAAAGATGGCAGCACCCACAGCCACAAGATGACCAGCACTGGAGGGCCGTTGTGGGTGATCAGGCCAGTAAGGGAGGGTTGCTGGGGGTGACCAGGCTTGCAGGGAAGGGCAGTTGGGGGTGACCAGGCTGGCAGGGGAGGGCAGTTGGGGGCGATCGGGCCAGCAGGGGAGTGGTTAGGTGGTGACCAGGCTGGCAGGCAGGCGACGGGTTGGGAGCCAGCAGTACCGGATTGTGAGAGGGATGTCCGACTGCAGGTAGTCAGACATCCCACGAGGGGTCCCACATTGGAGAGGGTGCAGGCTGGGCTGAGGGACACCCCTCTCCACAGTGAATGAATTTCATGCACTGGGCCTCTAGTCCTCTTAATAAACAGCTCCAAGCCCAGCATTAGAGGCAGTCAACCTCAGTTCACAGCTTAGCATCCTCCAGGGACCTCCATGCCAATCATAAGTGGGAAACATCCTCAGGTCACTCTTTAGCTCAAACCAAGTGGTTGTGGGCAGGTGCAGGCAGCAGCTGACCTTGGCCTGCCCCAGAACCCTTTCCAAAAGGTCCAGAACCGATACACCTGGTGGCCAGTTTCAGACCACACCAGTGCACTGCAGAAACAATTCTACCAACCACACACTAAAAGGGTAGTCTCAGCCAGCACTAGAGCCCCATTAAGCTCCTTAACTGCCAATAATCACAATCAATCACCGGAGGTTCAATCCCTCCCATTAAGGTGCCAACCTCAATCAAAGCGGGCACACATAACTCATATGGAAGAAACACATGGAGGATCCTAATCAGGTGACCATGAAGACTGTGCTGCTGGACCTCATTGGACACCTAACACATAAGGCCACTTTACCAAGACTGAGAGATGTAGCTGCTCTGCCTAATACATAGAAACAATCACAGGAAGGCAATCAGAACAAGGAGTCAAAGAAACATGTCCCGAATGAAAGAACCTAAGAAAACTCTAGGAAAAGAACTAAATAAAACTGAAGCAAGCAATCTTCCAGATAGAGAGATCAAAACACTGGTTATAAGAATGATCAGCGAATTTAGGGAAAGAAGAGAGGAACTTAGAACTTCAACAAAGAGATAAAACACATAAAAAAGAAGAGAGAAAACATAAAAAGGAACCCTCATAAATGAAGATTACAAAAAAGGAAATGAATACATTAGATGGAATCAATAGTAGATTAGATGAAGCAGAGGATCAAATTAGCAATTTGGAATACAAGGTAGCGAAAAACAGCCACTTGCAATAGCAAAAAGAAAAAAAAGAAAGGAAACACACACAAGAAGAATAAAAAAATTAGGATGGTCTGAGGAAACTTGGACAATGTCAAGCATAACAACATTCTTATCACAGAGGTATCAGAGAAGAGAGAGAGCAACAGACTGATAAATATTCGAAGAAATGATGACAGAAAACTTCCCTAAACTGGTGAAGAAAATAGACATACAAGTCCAAGAAGTACAAAGAGTCCTTAACAATATGAGCCCAAAGAGGCCAACACCAAGACACATACATTAAATGCCAAATATTAAAGACAAAGAGAATCTTAAAACCAGCAAGACAAAGGCAGGTAGTTACTTACAAGGGAGATCCCATAAGACTTTCAGCTAAGTTTTCAACAAAAATTTTGCAGGCCAGAAAGGACTGGTAAGAAATATTCAAAGTGATGAAAAGAAAGGACCTACAATCAAGATTACTCTAACCATAAGGCTATCATTTAGAATCAAAGATAAAGAGCTTCCCACACAAGACGAAGTTGAAGGACTTCAACAATAAGCCAGTATTATAAGAAATGTTAAACGGACTTCATTAAGAAGGAAATAAATATTTATAATAAATGGCAATAACTATACATATCTATCAACAATTACTTTAAATGTAAATGTATTAAATGCTCCCATCAAAAGACATGGGGTGGCTGACTGGCTGACCAAACAAGACCATTGCATATGTTGCCTACAAGTAAATCACTTCAGATCAAAAGACACACACAGATTGAAACGTAAAAGGAGGGGCCAACCGGTGTGGCTCAGTAGTTGAGCATGGACCCATGAACCAAATGTTCATGGTTTGATTCTTGGTAAGGGCACAAGACTGGGTTGAAGGCTCAATCCCCACCCAGTCGGGTGCATGCAGGAGGCAGTCAATAGGAGATTCTCTCTCATCATTAATGTTTCTATCTCTTTCTCCCTTTTCCTTCCTCTCTCTGAAATCAATTTAAAAAATATGTTAGAAAAAAAAGAAAGAAAAGTAAAGGAATGGAAAAAGGTATTTCATGAAATGAAAACAAGCAAAACTGAAGTAGCAATACTTATACCAGGCAAAACAAACTTTAAAACAAAGACTATAACAAGAGACAAGAAAGGACACAGCATTTCCTTTTCTGGGTATTTTGTCTGAATTAATCCCAAAACGAATTTGAAAACACATATGCACACATATTTTCACTGCTACATTATTTATAATTGGCAAGATAAGGAAGCTACATGAATGTCCATCAACAGATGCATGAATAAAGGAAAACTACATAACCCGCCTAACCGGTTTGGCTCAATGGATAGAGTGTTGGCCTGCGGACTCAATGGTCCCAGGTTCAATTCCAGTCAAGGGCATGTAACTTGGTTGTGGGCACATACCCAATAGGGAGTGTGCAGGAGGCAGCTGATCGATGTTTCTCTCTCGTCGATGTTTCTAACTCTCTATCCCTCTCCCTTCCTCTCTGTAAAGAAAACAATAAAATATGTTAAAAAAAGGAAAGAAAGAAAAAAAAGAAATGTTTAAAAAAAAGAAGAACTACATAGAACATTGCTTAGCCATAAAAAATAACAAAATTTTCCCTTCAGCAACAACAGGAATGATGTATCTCGGGGCATTGTGCTAAGTGAAATAAGTCAGAGAAAGACAATACATCACATCCAACACTATGTGCATTCTTTGCATGTGCTTATGTTAGGTAGTAGGCCCTGTTTAATTATGCGAATTTCATTCTTCACTTACAACTCAAGTTCCATTGTCCACAAATTCACATAAAACTTTTTTGTTATAACAGCTAATATTTACCTAATGCCTATTGTTCTAATAACTTTATTAATGTATTATCTCATTTTAACATCCCTCCCTGAAAAATATCTTTGATAAAATGTATCCCATTGAAAAGGGGGTGGGGGATTGAAGCTTAGGAATGTTTGGTAACTTGGTCAAAATTACAGAGCCACCCATGGCAGGGCTAGTACTCAAACCCAGAACTGTACTGTTAACAAAATGACTTCCTTTCCACTATACAATGAGGCATCTCTAGGGTAGAAGACAAACGTTTTTCTATATACAATATTATTTAACTCTTTTGTGTGTGAATGTTTTTATTTTCTATTTTCCAAAACCATTTACTGCCTCCATGCATTTTCCACCTTCTCTATCCCTGCCCCCTACATCACCACACTGCTGTCTATGCCCATGAGTTCTCTCTCTCTCTTTCCATTTTGCTCAATCCTCCACCCACCCCCACACCTCCACTCCAATGGTAAATGCCTGGTGTTCCTTTGGATAATTTCAATCATTATGATCAACGACTCACATTTCTACGTCAAGGCAATTCCTAAAAATAGTATTTGATCCACGGAAAATAAAATGTCATGGGACCCAGGGCCAGAATTATGATGCTTGACACAAAGAAATTGATGCTCTGGAAGTTTAAATGACATTTCCAGGGAACCACACTGACCAGTCAATACAGCTGGGACAGATACCCAGATATTCTGATTCCTACCCCAGGCCTCATGTTACACACACACACACTCTCATACACACACATACACACACGCACACGCACACACACACCAGGCACAGGAGAAAACCGTAACTGAGATGTACCTAACTAGAATCAACTCTTGAGAACATATTAATAGATTAAGAAATGCTGAAAAAAGTAAAGAAAAAAAACAACAACAGTATTAGTTGTGTAGGACTGGTCAGAATAAGCGTCTTGAGGTGGAAGAACTAATGGAAGGTAACAGGGTGGCATTCAAACTAGAGGAAGAAAAGGCAGAGAGAACTCAGAGTCAGAAAGATTTGCAGGACACTCGATCCACTAACATTCGCTGTGACCCCCTGAGAAAAGCAACTCACACCTTTTAAAATCAGAAACAGCTGTGAACTTAGACAATGGTGTTGGGCTGAAACTACCCCGTATTTCTCACCAGAACTGAGGAGCTCCTGGACCAAGGAAATATCGCCTGTGGTCAACGCTTTCTTAAACGTTTCATTCTTGTCTTCAGTGGGTAACGGTCCTTTTAATTTCTAAAAAAAGGAGACAGTTTAAAAAAAACAATTATACACGTTTTCATTTCCACTGTAACCGGTAGATCGTTTTGGAAGAGGGAGGATGGGGGACGGGACGGTGGTGGTGGGCGACACCCGAAGTTTGCTAAGAATTCGTGTCTCAAATGACCTCGAAAGGGGCCCGGGTAATGGCGGGTCCGAGCCCACTGGACGAGCTACCACGTGGACAACCTGGCGAGGCGCCGGCGATGGAAAGCACAGTAAAGAAGCCAGACCAACACGCTGCGGGTTTCTCTCCAACCCCAGCGCCTGTACTCCCACTGGAGAAACGAAGGAGGAAGGGCAAACAGGGGAGGAAGGAAGAGGGTTCCCGAGGAGGCCGGGGCTTCCAGGGCCGGGGAGGCAGACCTCGGCGGAGAAGAAACAGCCTCCCCTGCTACCTGAGAGGCCCGGTCGAGATAACCAATCTCCCAGCCGTCATCCTCGCTCTCGCTACTCTCGCCTCCACCAGCCACCGCCAGGCCACGGAACACTCTGGAGGCCTTGTCCACCGCCATGGCCGCCGGCCCCTCCCTTCCTCCCAGCCCGCGTGCGACCCTCCCCCCTCCACTGGCTCGCGCCTGCGCCTGCGCCTGCGCCTGCGCCTGCGCCTGCGCCTGCGCCTGCGCCTGCGCCTGCGCCTGCGCCTGCGCCTGCGCCTGCGCCTGCGCCTGCGCCTGCGCCTGCGCCTGCGCCTGCGCCTGCGCCTGCGCCTGCGCCTGCGCCTGCGCCTGCGCCTGCGCCTGCGCCTGCGCCTGCGCCTGCGCCTGCGCCTGCGCCTGCGCCTGCGCCGTGCTGGTTTACCCGGGAAGGCGGGACCTGCGTGCTCCAGCCAGGGCCTGGGGCTCCTGGGCGCAGGTGCGCAGGCGCGTGTCCTCCTGCAGCCGCCCTCATCCCTCTGGGCGGCCAGTGGCTATGAGATGGGACCTGCATGTCTCATGGAGCAGGTGGGGCTGGCAGCGTTTGAAGAAGTGCTTGGGCTTTCAGGGTTGCCCCACTTGTCGCTGGGGCGGCATTGGGATTTGTACGCCAAGGTATGCCTATGCTTTCTCCCCTTCAGCCGCCCCGTCTCCCACCCGCCTCCAAACCCACCGCCGGACATGCTACCCTTGGAGAGGGGAGCATATTATCCCTAAGGAGCACCATCCATGCAGGCAAGAAGCCGCGAGACACATGGGCGCTGGCGAACGAGCCAGGAGAATCCTTCCCTTTAAATGTCATGGGGTTTGCCCTAACCGGTTGCCTCAGTGAATAGAGCGTCAGCCTGGGGACTGAAGGGTCCCGGGTTCAGTTCCGGTCAGGGGCATGTACCTGGGTTGCAGGCACATCTCCAGTGTGGGATGTGCAAGAGGCAGCTGATCGATGTTTCTCTCTCGTCGATGTTTCTAACTCTTTATCCCTCTCCCTTTCTCTCTGTAAAAAATCAATAAAATATATTTTAAAAAATAAAAATAAACTTCATGCGATCGGATGTCGTTGTAGATTCAGAAATATAAGAGCATCAAAACGCTTCCCAGCCCTACCTGGTTTGGCTCAGTGGATGGAGTGTCAGCCTGCGGACTGAAGGGTCAAAGTTCGATTCCAGCCAAGGACACATGCCCGGGTTGCGGGCTCAATCCCCAGCAGGGGGCATGCAGGAGGCAGCCTATCAATGATTCTCATCATTGATGTTTCTATCTCTCTCTCTCTCTCCCTTTCCATTCCTCTCTGAAATCAATAAAAATATAGTTAAAACAAAAAAAAAAACCCCACGCTTTCCCACCTAGAGAGTGTAAACCCACTCAAGGAAAAATTCAGTCAAGGAAGGAAGGGGAGAGAGTGGACCAAGAGCTGGGAAGAAGAAATTATTTAAATGTTCAGAGAGCAAGTCAACAATACAAACAGCTCCAGGTGAAGGCAGCCCAGACCCACGTTTCCGCGGCTGACCTCCATGAGAAATGCCACAGAAATGTAGATCCACCGAGGAAGAGCACGGACTATCACCCGAGGCTGATTGAAAAGGAAGGTAACCATGTGCTATTCTTTGAAAGTTTTGCAATGATTTTTTTTTCCTTAAGGAATCTTTGATGTAAGAGTTTGGAGTTATTTACTTCAGAGATTTTCAGAGATAACTGTTTTTAGGTAGTTTGGTACTTTGGGGGTCATGCCTCTCTTTCTAATGCACCCATTCAATAAGCGTTATGGATAACTGAACACAGCTAGCTTTGGGGAGACAACATCACAGACAAAACAAGCTGTCTCTTGGAGCTCACAAGTGTTTTTGTTTGTTAATCCTCATCTGAGGACATGTTTTTATTGATTTGAGAGAGAGAAACACACATTGATGTAAGAGAAACATTGATCTGTTGCTTGCTTCGATTTTATTTAATTCTTTTTCTGCAATCTTGTCCTGGGGTTTGTGTGTGTGTGTGTTTGTTTTGTTTTGTTTCTCATTTGAGACATACTGTTCCTTTATCTCCTAATTTTGGCTGCCTGTGTATGTTTCTATGTATTGGGTAGAGTTGCTGGTTGAGTGGCCTAATGTAGTAAGTGTCCTGTAGGGCCCAGTGGCCCACTCAGACTTCTCAGTCACCTAAACGAGGTGCTTCAGGGGTTCACCCTGTGAGACTTTGTGCACCCTCCGGCTGTAGCTGAGCCTTGATTTTTGTTGGCACATCACTGGGAGGGACTTACCCTCAGGTCAGTTGGCTTGAGGACTGCCCAAGATGGCAGCAGAGGAGCTGCTGTGCAGGGGCCAACTCCACTTCAGAGGGGTTCCACTGCCCACTGAGTTCACCCCTTAAGTGTGTCATTGTGGGGGTGCTTGGGTGGTGCTCTGGTGTGATCTGAAGCCGTCTACGGGATGCCCTGGCTCTGGGACCTTTCAGTAGGTGCAGACCGGGATCATTTGCCACGAGTGCCCTGTTCCGCAGGAGCTACAGAGAGATCTACAGATGGCTGTTACCTGTGCTGGGTTTGGAGATGCCTGGGAAATGCCAAGCTGCAAACCAAGACCAGCTGCTATTGGTGCTGGGCCTGGGGCCACTTAGCAAGAGGTATGGAGCATGCTGAGGACAGATGTTACTTGTTGGGGGTTTGTGAACCTTTGAGAAATTCTAGGAAAGTTTGCAGCATGAGCCAAGACAGACCATTTGTATGGAGGAGCCACTGGAAAGTTCGGTGGGTCCAAAAGTTGGTTGGGGCAGGGTCTCAGGGAATCTCCAGAGTGGAGCAAACAGTGTTAGCTAGATGAATGGAGTCTCAGACAAGGCACCTTCTCTGTGGGGTGAAGGCTCAGCAAAGGAACAATGGTCTCTGCCAGCACTTCTGTCTTGCAGAAAGCTTTCCCGCCAACCCTTCCCCTAAAGCCTTTAGAGCTGTTACTCCACACACACTGGATCTCAGAACAAGTGAGTTCAAGTAACACTGGGCATGGGCCATTTAAGAGGAAAACCTGGGACTCCTGAAGCCCTCCATTTCAATCAGTCACAGTTCCTGCTGGTTTTCAAAACCAGAAATTATGGGCACTTCTCTTCATGGCACTGGAACCCTGGCTGAGGGGCCTGGTGTGGGACTGGGACTCCTTGCTCCTCAGCTCCTCAGGAGGAATCTCCAATGATGAAATATCCCTCCCGATTTTTTCCTGCCACACATGGATGTGGGGCCAGCAACTTTTGCTTCTGTGCCCCTCCTGCTAGTCTTTATGTGCCTTCTTCTGCGTATCCTTAGTTTTAGGACTTCTGTTCGTCTATATTTCAGGTGCTTCTGATGTGGTTGTAGGAGACTGTGAGCACTGCATTTACCTATTCTGCCAACTTCACCAGAACCTGAAATGTTTTGAAACTAACAAAGACATGTTCTGCTGTGCTTGTGTGTGTGTGTATTTAAAGACACTAAAACTCTTCTGTTTGTTTTTTGTTATTGTTTTATTATCCTTGCCCAAGAATATGCTGTTTTTTATTGATCTTAGAGAGAAAGGAAGGGAGATAGAAACATTGATCATTTGCCACACATACACACACACACACACACACACACACACACACACACATGCAGGCACCCTGAGCATGGATCACACCCTCAGCCTAGGTAGGTACTCTCACTTGCAATTGAACAAACAAGCTTCTGGTGTAGAGGACGATACTTTAACCAAATGAGCCATCCAGCCAGTACAAGAAGCTTGTATTTTGTTTTGTTTTGAGCATCTGGCTAAGTAGTGGTGCCATTTTCTAAAAGGGGGAAGACTAGAGGATAAACTTGAAGATAAAAGGAGCATCTCAAAATTAACATATTCAAAACAAAATACTGAAGTGTAGCTGTCAAGTGGTTAGTTGGACATTCAAATATGCATCTCAGGAGAAAGGCTGGAGTTAAGAGATAGAAATATGTGACTTATTCATTTAATTGAATATGTAATTGATTTTTCAAACTTGGGATTTACTCAGAAAAAAATATTTGTAAGTACAGATGCTCTAGACTAAATGTTTCTAATCTCCCCCCCCCCACCCCCCCCTCCCCGCCAAAAAAAATTTTATATGCTGAAACCTAATCCCCAAAATGATGGTTTGTGGAGGAGGAAACTTTGGAACATGGGTAGGTCATGGGGAAGGGCATAACCCTCATGAATGGGATTAGTGCCCTCATGACAGAAACTCCAGAGAGCTCCCTTCTCCTCCCACCATGTAAGGACACAACAAGAAGATGCTGTATGAATCAGGAAGCAAACTCTCACCAGACACCAAATCTGCCAGCACCTTGATCTTGGGCTTCCCAGCCTCCAGAACTGTGAGAAATAAATTTTTGTTACTCGCTGAAACTGGTTTGGCTCAGTGGATAGAGCGTCGCCCTGTAGACTGAAAGGTCCCAGGTCAAGGGCATGAACCTTTGTTGCGGGCACATCCCCAGTAGGGGATGTGCAGGAGGCAGCTGATTGGTGTTTCTCTCTCATCGATGTTTCTTACTCTCTATCTCTCTCCCTTTCTCTCTATAAAAAATCAATAAAATACATTTTAAAAAATTTTGTTACTTATAAAACACCCAGTGTGTTTATTCTCTTATAGCAGCCCAAGCAGACTATGGTAATAGATAAGATTATTCTAAAATATATGTGGAAAGGCAAAGAACCTAGATAGCTAAAAGAATTTTGAGAAAGAAGAATCAATTAGGAGAAATTCCTCTACTTGATCTAAAAACCTACTGTGTAACTGTAGTAATCAGACTGGATTGTGTTAGAGAAGGGATAGATACATAGATTAATGGAACAGAATAGAGAGCCTCGAAGTAAGACCAAATGATTTTGACAAAGATGAAAGAGCAATTCATTGAAGGAAGGATAATCGTCAACAAATGATGCTAGACCAACTCAATATTCATAGATTTAAAAAAGAATCTATCTAACCTTCCATTCTTTTCAAAAATTAACTCAAAATGTATCATAGGTGTACACAATGTTCCCAGCAGCATTATTTCTATTAGCCAAAAAGCAGAAACAACCCAAAAGTCCATCAGCTGATGAATGGATAAACAAAAGGTGGCATATCCATACCATTTATATTAGTTTCCTAGGACTACCATAAGAAATTACTACAAGCCGGATGGCTTTTAACCATAGAAATATATTCTCTCACCATTCTGGAGTCTGAAATCACAATGTCCTAGTAAACAGCACCATGTACCCTCTGAAAATTCTACAGGAGGATACTTTCTTTCCTTTTGGTGGTATCTGACAACCCTTGGCATTTCTTCCCTCATATATACATCATTTTAATCTCTGCCTCTCTTTTTAGGGCTCACCCTAATTCAGTATGACTTCATCTAAATTTGATTACATCTGTAAAACCCCTGTTTCCAAACAAGGTTACATTCACAGGTTCTGAGTGAACAAATGTTTTGTGGGGATACTGGTCAACCCCAGTATATCATATATGTCTACATTGTAGTATAATGTCAAAATCTACATTGTAATATATATATATATATATATATATATATATATATATATATATATATATACACTCCATGTTTTCAAAATCTACATTGTAATTATATATATATATATATATATTCATTCCATGACTCTTTATGCTAAATAATGTGTAGTATTAATTTTAGAGGGTAATTTCAGGAGATGCCAGGACTCATTAAAAGGCTAATGTCATTGTGAATTGGAGAAATGGCAGGAAAAATGGAGAGGAGAGCATGCATTCAAAATTTCTCATGAATTAGCATCAGTAGAATTTGGTGACTGTATATGAAGGATAAGGTGGGAGGAGTCAAAGCTAATGTGACAAGAACACAAGAAAACATTTTGAGGAAACAGAGATAAGCTTTGTTCTGCACAGAGACAGTCTGAAATGCTGAGGAACATCCATGTTCAGATAAGATGTGGAGCTCCCAGAGGGACCTGGGCTATTAGTTCAGCTTTAGAAAATATCTTCCTAAGACGTAATAATGGACATATTAAAGCAATGATATTGCCAAGGGAAGAAGGGATAGGATGAGATCAGAAGGCTGGGAACATATCCTTAGGGAATGACTATTCTTTTAGAAATCCAGCAAAGGAAAGGAAGCAACAAAGGAGCCTGAGAAATAGTGATTAAAGAAGCAGGAGACCTGGAAGACATCAACGTCTCAAAAATCTTGCACTGAATTGTAACCTAGGATGATGATAATAGCAATAATAATGATAGTAGCCGAAACCGGTTTGGCTCAGTGGATAGAGCGTCAGCCTGCGGACTGAGGGGTCCCGGGTTCGATTCCGGTCAAGGGCATGTACCTGGGTTGCGGGCACATCCCCGGGAGGAGATGTGCAGGAGGCAGCTGATCGATGTTTCTCTCTCATCGATGTTTCTGACTCTCTATCTCTCTCCCTTCCTCTCTGTAAAAAATCAATAAAATATATTAAAATAATAATAATAATAATAATGATAGTAATTTCATTTTATAGTACGTCCCACATTACAGTCACTGTCCTAGGCGCTTAACCTATATTAAGTCATTCAATACACAACCCATTGAGCTCAATACTATCTCAATTTTACAGAAGAGGAAATGGAGACACAGAAAGGTACAGTCACCTACCCAAGATCACCTACCTAATGGGGCTGGAATTCAAAGGCAGGAAACAGCACTGTAGTCCATGCTCTAAGTCATTACTATCTAACACGTAGCACTTCCCTAATCACTTTATAGTCATTAATTCACAAAATCTTCACTGGAACTTATTGAGGTAAGTGTTAAAATTATTATTTTCATTTTACAGATGAGGAAACTGAAGTACGGAAAAGTTATGTAAACCACCCAAGATAATACAAGTACTAAGTGGGATGGTCACTGTAGGCTTTCTGGCTCCAGAGTGGGGCTCAGGTGTAACTCAGAAAGTGGGATGCCCACAAAAGCACTCTCTCTCCTAGAGGGATAGCTGTTTCTCTCACACCAAAACACTGCCTCTGAAGCACTCCTTTACAAAGCAGATGCCATCATCAGACTAGTAAACCAGACTCAGAATAAACCTGGATGCATTTACAGGTTTATCGTAAGTATCATTCCTGGTCAGATAAGAAATCAGTAATTTGGATTTGTCCTAAGAGATTTGGGAATTCCCCCAGGGAGATTCCTGGAGTAGGTCAGAAAGCCACCTACCTACTTAGTGAATGACTACAGTGTTCTGCTTGGTTCACTGATGAGAGGAGACTGCTAAAACAAAGAGGGCAAGAAACCAGGTGGATCTGATAAATATTTCTGAAATTTAGGCAGCCACTAGTCCTGGGTGTTTGTGTGTATGTGTGAGTGTGTGTGGTTTTTTTAAAAATCTTTTAAGCTTTGACTCACAATTCATTGTACTATTACACATGATAATACTGGGAACTTGTTTTAAATTTAATGTTACCACATTTTTGTAATTCTTGTTTATTTTCTATCATAGTATATGTGGTAGTACTTTTAATAATTTGAAAAAAATTCTGTTGAGATTCTTAATACTTAATTTTGTCTGGGAGCCAGTTGGGCTAACTCGCTCTTTTAAAGATGATTTTGGAGACATAAAAACAGTAAGTAGATATTTTTTCAATAATCAAAATTCATGTGCACCAGGTAGTTGTTAGGTTAGGTGGCTCAGGAGGCGGCATAGGAAATAAAGAGAGTTGATCAGAAAAGGAAGGAATGAGAGGTTTTATTCTGCGTCCCTGGGCGACCCATGAACCCCAAAGACAGGGCATGTGGATCCGCACCAATAGGGAGGGGGGCGCTTTTTTTATACAGCTGTTCAGTGAGGGTGGGGGAGCATGAGTTGTGAGTGTTCCCGCCTCGGGGGTTGACATGGTTTCCAGGTGTCATCATCTGTCTGGTAGCTGATCTGTTAGGAATTCCAGGGCGGGACCAGTATCTGCGTCACTATTGACCTGGTGAACTGGCCTGTTACAGATTCTAGGAAGGGCTCAGTATTTACGTTACCATATGCCTGGTGGAGGCATGCATCAACTCCTGGACCCCCTTTCGACCTAACATTCCGGTGTTTTGGTGATAGGGGGCGCAGGTTCCTTCTGACTACTCCCAGCTGACCAGGGACGAAGGGGAGGGGGCGGGGAGGTTAAAGGCCGGGGACAGGCAGAGGCAGGTTGGAGGGTAGCCGAGTGTAGGGATGGAGCAGAAGCTGATTTACAGTCACCCGTGACATCTCCGCAATGCAGGAGCGGATGCACGTAAGGAGGCAGGTGGCTAGGAGAAAAAAGACACAGATGAGAATTAGGTGTCCTATCATGGGTAGGATCCAGATAGCTAAGGGGCTTTGGAACCAGCCGAAAGGAAAGTTGTTCTGGGAGTGTCTTGCACTTAGTTCTTCACTCAGCTTAGTCAGGATCTGCACGTTTTGTTCCACTACTCCAGACTCGTTGATGTAGTAGCAGCATTCTTCCTGAAGGAATATGCAGGTCCCTCCTGTTTCTGCTGTCAAGAGATCTAAGGTACGCCAGTTCTGTAGGGCTACCTGGGGTATTGATGTTACTTGTTATTGTAGGGAGGCTAAAGAGGTGGTTGTAGACTCCAGGGCTAACTGGGGCATGTCAGTGAATTCCTGAGCAGTGACCAGACTGTTCCTGAGCCCCCTCCCTCCCCCGCAAGGGCTACCGAGGCAGCGATACCTACCCCTAACATGACAGGGAGGAAGGCGGCCCAGCAGGCCCAGGAGCAGGATGAAGGGAGCAGCCAGGTGAGCTCCAACTCTCCATACAAGGTTAGTTGGGGAACTACTGTGACCACGAAGCAAGGCCTGGGGTCAGAGGAGTTTATGTAGTTGCTTAAGGTGCCATTGCACCAAAAGAAGGTACCCGGGCTGGCCTTGGTGAGACTGGCTGCGGTGTAGTTTTGGGTACAGTTCCAAGTGACTCATCCCCCAGTTACCGGATTACTGGTTTGGTAGCATATCCGTGGGGGAAGCATGGGTTCTGAAGTTTTGGGTTCCAAAAGGGAATGACAGCCAAGGGAGGCTGACATTCACCTTGCCCCTGGGCTCCTGGAGGAGTTATGATTGGGACAGCAGCCAGCAAAAGCCTTTGGATAGAGTCACATAGAAAGCAGCGGGAGACATTTGGCAGGGTGCGGGTCTCATTGAGGAATAGTAGAGTATGTTGAATAAGTCGGAGTCAAGAGGATAGGACTTCTACCCGGGGGAGTCAGGCAGCTTCCCTTTAAGGGACTGTTCGGCCTGTAGGATGCTGTTGGAAACCTGGATTTGAGCCTCCTGGTCCAAGACATATTCCCGGGAGGTATAGATGGTCCCTGAAGGGGTAGAGCTCCAATCATTCCAGTATAGCATTCCCATAACACCCGTAACCCATCGCTGATCACAGAGATCCCTGACCCTGATGTTGAAGGTCCCATCCTTCCAGAAAAAGGGCCTAGTCCAGACCTCGTCTTAGGCATCATGAGTGACCCAGCCTCTCCAGTGGCAATGCCCATAGGTGTCGACATCTTGATTTCAAGTCTCTGAGTCCTGCTGGTCATAAGAAAACAGACATAGGATTGCCCCCGGTTGGACACTGACTGGAGGTCGACAGCCATCAAGATCTCCATCTGGCATCCGACCAGAGGGCAGTCCTGAGATCCGACCTGCCGGGTGACTTGTTCGTCATCCTGATAGTAGGTTTCACAGACCTTGAACCTCCATACATAAGCGGGTGGTGGTGAGTGTAGGCTGCTCAGGGCCGGGAGGAGGAGGAGGGGGAGGGCGACTAAGCGGACCTTTGTTGAGCCCAGCACCTCACATTCTAAAAGTCATGCTGCTCCGGGGTCCTCTTGAGCCTGGAGAGTTGGTGCCATGACGGATCACCAAGCAGTTTGGCCACGGTGAGGGTTGTTAGGATTACAGTGTGAGGTCCTGTCCACCTAGGCTCCAAGGCTTTTGGATGTAGATTCTTAAAGAGGGCCAAGTCACCAGGGTGAAGGGCTAGTCCTAGAGATCCTTGGTCGGTTGGTTCTGGCTTGGGCAGAAACCTCTCTGTGTGTTCTCGGAGCAGCTGCCTGAGTAGGGACAAATATGGAAGATAAGGACCCAAGGGAGGAGGATCAATAGGGAGACAGTTGTTGAGCAAGGAGGATCTCCCATATAGAAGCTCAAAAGGACTTAAGAAGGTGGGGCTCCTTGGTGTAGCCTGGATTCTGGTCAGAGCCATGGGCAGGAGGTCTGGCCAGGAGCTGCAAATTTCTAGAGAGTTTAGTTAGATGGTCTTTAAGGAGTCCATTAATTCTCTCAATCTTACCTGATGATTGTGGTCGGTAGGGTATGTGTAGTTTCCAGAAGATGCCAAGAGAAGTGCTAACCTGCTGGACCACCCTTGATATCAAAGCTGGGCCGTTGTCTGATTGGATGCAGGTGGGGAGGCCAAACCTTGGGATTATGTGTGTTATTAGGGTCTCACCACCACTTCAGCAGATTCCTTGCTGGTGGGAACGGCCTCCACCCACTCTGTCATGGTGTCTACCATGGTAAGCAGATAACTGGTCTTTTTGTGGGGAGGCATATGGGTGACGTCTACCTGCCAGCCCTGCCCTGGAAGGTGTCACCTCATTTAATGGGTGGGAAAGTTGTGACGCAACCCTCCCTGGGATGAGACAGCCGGAGACGTGGGGCAGGAGGAGCAGGTACTTGTGATCACCTCCCGCTGTTTGGACAAGGTGAAAGGGGTTCGAGGAACCGCCAAAGTGCCAGTGGTCCAATATGCAAAGACTGGTTGATTTGTTGGGCAATGGCCCCTGTCTGGGCTTGAGGAAGGGTGATTTTGTTGTTTATAAAGATCCGTCCCTCAGGACCAGAGAGCCTCCACCTGCAGGAATTTGCTTTTTTCTTCTGTGTATTGAGGGGTAATGGATGGAAGGGAAAGGAACAGGACTGGGGCTGCGGGCCCTTCACCCTGAGTTAAGCCTGTGGCTACTGCGTCTGCTTGGGCATTTCCCCGCGAGGAGTAACCAGCAAGGAGTCTATCTGATGGCCTCAGCAGTGCATGATGGCTACCTGGGAGGGAAGCTGTAAGGCATCAAGTAAGCGTGTTGTGAGTCTCGCATTGATAATAGGTGAGCCTTTATTAGAGAGGAAGCCCCTTTCCTTCCAGATAACCACATGGCAATGGGCTATCAGAAAGGAATACTTGGAGTCTGTATATATGTTTACTCTCTTCCCTTTGGCCAGGCGTGGGAGCGGGTCAGTGCGATGAGCTCGGCCTTTTGAGAGGTGGTACCCTCTGGGAGTCGGGCCGCCTCCAGGGACCACTCGGGTATCACTACCGCATAGAAGGCTTTCCGACTTCCCTGTTGGTCCAGGCAGGAGCTTCCATTCACAAACAGAGTTAAGTCAGGATTGGAGAGAGGAGAATCTGAGAGTCCTGCCCAAGGCTGAGTGAGAGCCTCGATGACCTTGGGGCAAGAATGCGTTTCCGCAGGTAGGGTGGAGGCAGCGGGAAGGAGAGTGGCTGGCTTTAGAGCTGGGGACTGGGTCAGGGACATGTCAGGATTTTCGAGGAACAGAAGTTGGTGTTCCTGCATGCGAGAGGGGAGAGGAGAGATAAGGATCAGTGGGACAGAAGATCCTGTAGTCCAGGGGTCCTCAAACTATGGCCCACGGGCCACATGCAAATATAAATATTGTATTTATTCCCGTTTTGTTATTTTACTTCAAAATAAGATATGTGCAGTGTGCATAGGAGTTTGTTCATAGTTTTTTTAAAACTATAGTCGGGCCCTCCAACAGTCTGAGGGACAGTGAACTGGCCCCCGGTTTTAAAAGTTTGAGGACCTTTGCTCTTGATGATATACAAACTTCTCAAATCATTCTGAAGAGTCTATGTCAACCTCCAAAATCTTCTATGGATGTTAAAGCTCAACCTTTAACACTTGGAGTGCGGGTGAATTTCCCGCCAAAATATAAGATGGCTCTGTCTTTTGGTTTTGTTCCATCCACCAAAAGGGTGGATTACAAACAAATATTTGGTAATACGCAGTTACAATCGGCCCGAGTTTACACGTTTCCCGCACTCCACCGCAAATCTATATGAACCGAGTTAAAGACGGCTCCCGCGGAGTACACGCAATTCACGCGAGCCGACTTAACTCGTTTCCCGCCCTCCAAGTGTTCATACATCATGAGGCAGCAAACTCAATTCCAGATTGTTGTGAAGTTCAGCATCAACTCTTGCCTATTGGTGTTAAAGTTGTGGACCTGGGTAATTTGATAATGAAAGGGCAGAGCAGGACTGACTCCATTTTGTACTGCATCCTCCATCTTGTGTAACTATGTCCCCGACATGATCTCTTTCTGAAAAAACCCACAGAATGTGTCAGTTACTCAGCCCACCCTTAAATCAGCCAATGGGTATGCAAGGGGAATAACCTAAAGCCAAAGGTATGCTAACCACATCCTGTCTTTGTGTAACTGGACCCTAGCCCTCACCCAACCAATCGGAATCAGCCAATTCAGTGGTCTGAGCATCACCCCACCACCTGACCCCAAGCCCTATAAACTTGCTGTACTTCTGGGACTGGGGGCTCTTTTGCATCCTGTCGCTGCGTTGGTAGAGGCGGAGAGACCGAGCTCGAGCTTGAATAAAGGCTCTTTGGTTTTGCATCGGACCCGACTCCCTGGTGGTCATTGGGGATCTTGAAATCTGGGCATAATATTTGGGGGCTCGTCTGGGATCCACAAGACCCACGAGGGACCCTGACCTGGAGAGCCTGACTGACTGTGGTTGGTGTCTGTGTGTTTGTGTGTTTTTGTCCCTCTGGTGTGAGCTCATCTCTGCTATTCTGGTTGTGCCCGACGTGTTCTAAGTGGACGCACTGGAGGACCACGGGCAGGAGGACTCGGAAGACGTTCTGATCCTCCTTTCTGGAGGGACATGGATCCGCCGGTCGCCGTGAGGCCATCGTCTAGCTTTCAGTTTTGCTTCCACAGAGTTGGAAGACTGTTCTTTGGGACCCTTTGTTTGTCTGTGTTTGTGTCTCTCTATTTTATTCTGTGGACTTACTGGACGAACATTATGGGACAGACTCAGACTACTCCTTTAAGTATTATGATTGATCATCTCAAAGAGATTAGGGGAAGAGCCAACGACCTCAGTGTGGAGGTACGGAAGGGTCAGTGGCCCACTTTCAATGTCGGATGGCCGCCCGCCAGAGGGAACTTTCGACCTCCCTTCCATCCGTCGGGTCAGAGACGTCGTCTCCCAGCCCAAGAAGGGTCATCCTGATCAACTCCCTTACATTATTACTTGGCAGGATCTTGTGGAGGACCCACCCTCTTTGCTTAAGCCCTTCCGGGCTCCACATCCTCCAGAGCCGAGACCTATTCTTGCTTTGCAGGGGACAGAGATGGAGGAGGAGGAGAAGGTCACTCAGCCATCAGCTCCCCTTTACCCTGTCTTGCAGGGGGGAACTGAAGAAGAACTAATTTTTCCTCCCCCATATCAGTCCCCTACAGTGCTGGAGGGATCCAGCCAACCCCCATCTGGGGAAGCAGACGCTGCTCCGAAAGCAGGGCGCGGAGGAGTTCCAATGGGAAGCCCACCCTATACCAGACAAAGGGTTCAGAGAGAGCAGTCTTCCTCCGTCACTGACTCCACTATTAAGACCCTACCCCTGTGAGCCACCAGTCCCCCGGATGAGGGGGGCCATCAGCCCCATCATTACTCGCCTTTTGCCACTAGTGACCTCTATAATTGGAAAGCTCAGAATCCTAAGTTCTCTGAAAAGCTAGCAGGGCTCATTGATTTACTAGACTCTGTTCTTTTCACCAATCAGCCTACCTGGGACGACTGTCAGCAGCTTTTGCAGGTCCTATTCACCACTGAGGAGAGGGAGAGGATCCTCAGTGACCCGAAAGCTAGTCCTGGGCGTGGATGGGAATCCTACCACCAACCAGGCTCAGATAGATACCTCCTTTCCTCTAACTAGGACTGAATGGAATTTCAAAGCGGCAGAAGGTGAGGAGAGGCTCCGGGTCTACCGCCAGACTCTAATTGGGGGGCGGTCTTCAGATGACTGCTAGGAAGCTGACTAATTTGGCTAAGGTAGGAAATATTCAGCAGGAAAAGGATGAATCTTCAGCGGCCTTCCTAGAGCAGGTCATGGAGGCGTTCCGTACCTATAACCCCATGGACCCAGAGGCTCCTGAAAATAAGGCGGCTGTTATCATGGCCTTTGTAAACCAATCTGCTGCAGACATTAGGAGAAAACTGCATAAGGTAGACTAGGGGAGAAAAGTCTTCAGGACTTGCTGGTAACAGCCGAAAAGGTGTACAACAACAAGGAGGCTCCTGAAGATAAACAGGTTGGCGCTGTGGTGGCTGCCAGCAGTAAGCAAACCTGAGACCTGGCCAGGATACTGCTGGCTTCCACCGCGGACTTTCCTGAGGAACAGGACCGTCACTTCCGACAGCTTGCAAGTGACCGGAAAAGAGGTAAGGAGACTGCCAGGGAAGGGAGGCGGAGGCTGCAGAAGGATCAGTGTGCTTACTGCAAGGAGATAGGGCATTGGGCCTGAGAATGTCCAAAGAAGGCTGGCGGGAAGTGAAGCAAGACTGATCGAGTGAAAATCTTAGAGCTGCATGAACTGAGCAATTAGGGGAGTCGGGGTTTGGACCCCCTCCCCGAGCCCAGGGTAACTCTTATCGTGGAGGGGACCCCTATTGACTTCCTCGTCGACACAGGAGGGCAATATATGGTCCTCCGCACTCCTCGGGAAGCTAGCAAACTAGAAGTCCTGGGTACAAGAGGCAACAGGTATGAGCCAATATTCATGGACTACCCGAGGAACGGTAGATCTAGGAACCGGCCGGGTATCCCACTCTTTTATGGTGATACCAGAATGCCCTTACCCACTATTAGGACGGGACTTACTGACCAAGATTGGAGCTCAGATAATTTTCAGTCAAGGGGGGCCTCAGGTCACCGACGGCAAAGGCCACCCCATCCAGGTCCTGACTCTGAGACTGGAGGATGAGTACCACCTCCACCAGAAAGTGTCCCCAATAGAGAACAATATGGACAGATGGCTACAAGAATTCCCCACAGCTTGGGCAGAGAAGGGGCGGGGTAGGACTAGCCACTCACAGGACCCCAATCCTAGTAGAGCTAAAACCAGGAGAAGGCCCAGTAAGGATCAAGCAGTATCCTATGTCTCAGGGGGCCTGGAAGGGAATCCAGCCTCACATCCCAAGACTGCGAAGCCTAGGGGTACTAGTTCCCTGCCAGTCTGCCTGGAATACCCCCCTCCTGCCAGTCAGGAAGCCTCACAGGAATGACTACCGACCAGAACAGGACCTCCGGGAAGTAAGTAAAAGAGTCATGGATATACACCGAACAGTTCCCAACCCATATACTCCCTTGAGCTCCTTGGCACCCTCTAGAGCAGGGGTGGGCAAACTTTTTGACTCGAGGGCCACAATGGGTTCTTAAACAAGACCGGAGGGCCGGACCAGAAGCATGGATGGAGTGTATGTGTGAACTAATATAAATTAAAGTAAACATCATTACATAAAAGGGTACGGTCTTTTTTTTTTTTTTTAGGTTTATTCATTTCAAATGGGCCGGATCCGGCCCGCAGGCCATAGTTTGCCCACGGCTGCTCTAGAGTCTGGTATACCGTATTAGATTTAAAGGATGCCTTCCTCAGCCTGCTGCTGGCACCCCAAAGCCAACCCTTATTTGCCCTCGAATGGCACGACCCGGAGGAGGGCTACAGTGGACAATTAACCTGGACACGTTTGCCTCAGGGGTTCAAGAATTCGCCCACCATCTTTAACGAGGCACTACACGAGGACCTGGGTGAGTACAGGAGGGAGCACCCAAGCCTCACCCTCCTTCAGTACGTAGATGACATCCTGATTAATGCCGACATGGCCGAGGACTGTGTGCGGGGTACCCAGGATCTGCTGGCCACCTTGGGGGCGTTAGGGTACCGGGCATCTGCGAAGAAGGCTCAGATATGCAGAGAGAGGGTAAGTTACCTGGGATACATCCTAGAGGGCGGACAGTGGTGGTTATCAGATGCCAGAAAAGAAACTGTCCTGAAAATCCCTACTCCCACCTCCCGAAGGGAAGTAAGGGAATTCCTAGGATCGGCCGGCTACTGCCGCCTCTGGATACTGAGTTTTGCTGAGATCGCCAGGCCCCTATATGAAGCTACCAAAGAGGGGAGGGCATTTGAATGGACTGAGAAAGAAGAGGCTGCCTTAACCAGTTAAAGAAAGCCCTCCTAGCTGCTCCAGCCCTGGGCCTGCCAGACACTACAAAGCCCTTTCACCTCTTTGTAGATGAACACAGAGGAATAGCGAAGGGGGTTTTAACTCAAGCCTTGGGCCCCTGGACCCGCCCAGTAGCTTACCTGTCTAAGAAACTAGATCCAGTAGCTGCCGGCTGGCTGGCTGCCGTGCCTAAGAATTATTGCGTCAACAGCGCTTTTAGTCAAGGACACCGACAAACTGACCCTGGGGCAGGAAATCTGGATCACAACCCCGCATGCCATTGAGGGATTCCTGAAACAGCTTCCTGATAGATGGATGAGCAACGCACGTATGACCCATTATCAGAGCCTTCTGCTCAACCCCCCTAGAGTGCGGTTCCACCCCAGTGTGGCCCTTAACCCTGCCACTTTGCTGCCCGACCCTGACCTAGATGCCCCACTGCATGACTGTGGGGGAATCCTAGAGCAAGTACATGGATTCCTGAAGGACTTGATCGACCGGCCTCTCCCAGATGCTGAGGCCACTTGGTTCACGGATGGGAGCAGCTTTATACAGGACAGGCACAGGTGTGCGGGGGAGGGGGGCAGCGGTGGTCACTGAAACGGACACTGTATGGGCAGAAGCTCTACCCTCCAGAACGTCAGCCCAGCGAGCAGAGCTCATCGCCCTCACTAAGGCGCTGACACTGGGAGTTGGAAAACGGCTCAACATCTACACGGATAGCCGTTATGCGTTTGCCACAGCTCATTTTCATGGGGCAATCTATCAGGAGAGGGGGTTACTGACGGCAGAGGGACGGACTATAAAAAATAAGCAGGAGATTCTCAACCTGCTTACAGCCTTATGGCTTCCTGCCAAGTTAGTCATAATCCACTGCCAAGGGCACCAGAAGACTGATGACCCGGTAGCAAGAAGTAACCAAAAGGCTGACCAGGCAGCCAAGGCAGTGGCCCTTACTTTGGTCCCCACCATGGCCCTACAACTACCCGACCCAGGGGACCCAGTTATACCAGACCAACCCAGATACTCCCAGGAGGAGTTGCAGTGGATCAGGAAACTTCCCCTAGCCCAGGAGATAAAGGGATGGTGGTATACACTGGACAAGGAGCTCATACTGCCAGATCAGCTCGGAGTCCCAGTGTCAGAAAGCATGCACCAGTCCACCCACCTGGGGGCCCGGAAATTAAAGAACTTAATCCAGCATGCCGCAATCAAGATTCACCAGCAAAACTCCAAAATAAATCAAGTTGTATCCACCTGTAAGACCTGCCAACTCACAAACGTGAGGGCCAGGTCGAGTCAAAAAGGAACCAGGCTCAGAGGAACCAAGCTGGGAGCTCAATGGGAGATCAACTTCACCAAAGTCAAGCCAGGGAAGTATGGTTATAAATATCTTTTAGTATTTACAGACACCTTTTCTGGATGGGTAGAGGCATACCCAACCAAGCATGAAACAGCTCAGACGATAGCCAAGAAACTGCTAGAAGACATCCTACCCAGGTATGGATTTCCTGCTATGATAGGATCAGACAACGGGCCAGCTTTTATTTCACAGGTAACACAGGCAGTAGCCAAGGCTATAAGGGCAGATTGGAAATTGCATTGTGCCTATAGACCCCAAAGTTCAGGGCAGGTAGAAAGGATGAATAGAATCCTAAAAGAGGCCCTTACTAAATTAACCATGGAGACTGGCAGGGACTGGGTGGCTCTCCTACCATATGCCCTTTACCAAGTGAGGAACTCCCCTTACACCCTGGGCTTTACTCCCTATGAAATCTTGTTTGGCAGGCCACGCCCTATCATTCCTAACCTTAAAGCTGAGCTTCTCCCTGAATTTGAAAATCAAGAAATATCTTTTCTCTTTTTTTCATTTTTTTTTATTGCTTAAAGTATTACAAACAGTATTACATATGTCTCCTTTTTTTCCCCCCCGCCCTTGACAATCCCCTGGCCTCCCCTACCCCCCAGTGTCTTATGTCCATTGGTTATGCTTATATGCATGCCTACAAGTAATTCGGTTGATCTCTCCCCCCGCCCTCCCGTCCCCCGCCGCCCTCGCGTCCTGCCCCTCAACCCTCCCTGGCCTTTTTGCTGTAGTTTGACAGTCTATTTGAGGCAGCTCTGCCCCTGTATCTATTTTTGTTCATAAGTTTATAATAGTCTTTATTATCCAGAAATGAGTGAGATCATGTGGTATTTTTCCTTCATTGACTGGCATATTTCACTTAGCATAATGCTCTCCAGTTCCATCCATGCTGTTGCAAATGGTAAGAGTTCCTTCTTTTTTACAGCAGCATAGTATTCCATCGTGTAGATGTACCACAGTTTTCTAATCCATTCATCTACTGATGGGCACTTAGGCTGTTTCCAGATCTTAGCTATGGTGAATTGTGCTGCTATGAACATAGGGGTGCATAGAACCTTTCTGATTGGTTTTTCTGGTTTCTTGGGATATATTCCTAGAAGTGGGATCACTGGGTCAAATGGGAGTTCCATTCTTAGTTTTTTGAGGAAACTCCATAGTGTCTTCTATAGTGGCTGCACCAGTCTGCATTCCCACCAGCAGTGCATGAGTGTTCCTTTTTCTCCACATCCCCTCCAGCACTTGTCGTTTGTTGATTTGTTGATGATAGCCAGTCTGACAGGTGTGAGATGGTAACTCATTGTTGTTTTGATTTGCATCTCTCGGATGATTAGTGACTTTGAGCATGTTTTCATATGTCTCTTGGCTTTCTGAATGTCCTCTTTTGAAAGGTGTCTATTTAGGTCCTTTGCCCATTTTTAGATTGGATTATCTTCCTTTCCTTGAGTTGTATGAGTTCCCTATAAATGTTGGAGATTAAACCCTTATTAGTGATAACATTGGCAAATATGTTCTCCCATGTAGTGGGCTTTCTTGTTGTTTTGTTGATGGTTTCTTTTGCTGTGCAGAAGCTTTTTATTTTGATGTAGTCCCATTTGTTCATTTTCTCTTTAGTTTCCAATGCCCTAGGATCTGTATCGGTGAAGAACTTGCTTCGACATATGTCTGAGATTTTTTTGCCTTTGGATTCTTCTAGTATTTTTATGGTTTCCTGTCGTATATTTAAGTCCTTTATCCATTCTGAGTTTATTTTTGTGTATGGTGTAAGTTGGTGGTCTAGTTTCATTTTCTTGCATGTATCTGTCCAATTTTCCCAACACCATTTATTGAAGAGACTATCTTGACTCCATTGTATGTTCTTGCCTCCTTTGTCAAATATTAATTGAGCGTATTGGTTCGGGCCGATTTCTGGGCTCTCTATTCTATTCCATTGATCTATATTTCTGTTCTTGTGCCAGTACCAGGCAGTTTTGAGAACAGTGGCTTTGTAACACAGCTTGATATCTGGTATTGAGATCCCACCTACTTTGTTCTTTCTCAGGATCGCTGCAGCTATTTGGGGTCTTTTTTTATTCCAGATGAATTTGTGGAGAGTTCATTCTAGGTCTGTGAAATATGCCGTTGGTATTTTAATGGGAAGTGCCTTGAATTTATAGATTGCTTTGGGTAGTATGGACATTTTAATGATGTTGATTCTACCAATCCAAGAACATGGTATGTTCTCCCATCTGTTTATGTCTTCCTCTATCTCTTTTTTCAATGTCCTTTAGTTTTCTGAGTAGAGGTCTTTTACCTCTTTAGTTAAGTTTATTCCTATGTAGCTTAATTTTTTTGGTGCGACGGTAAATGGAATTGTTTATTAAGTCTCTCTTTCTGCAAGTTCACTATTGGTGTATAGAAATGCCATAGATTTCTTGGCATTAATTTTGTATCCTGCTACATTGCTGAATTCTTTTATTAAGTCTAAAAGTTTTTTGATGGAGTCTTTAGGGTTTTCTATGTATAATATCATGTCATCTGCAAAAAAGGACAGTTTTACTTCTTCTTTTCCAATTTGGATGCCTTTTATTTCTTCTTCTTGTCTAATTGCAATGGCTAATACTTCCAGTACTATGTCGAACGGGAGTGGTGAGAGTGGGCATCCCTGTCTTGTTCCTGTTCTTAGGGGAAATGGTGTTAGTTTATGTCCATTGAGTATGATGTTGGCTGTGGGTTTGTCATATATGGCTTTTATTATGTTGAGGTATGATCCTTCTATTCCCACCTTACTGAGAGTTTTTATCAAAAATGGGTGTTGAATTTTGTCAAATGCTTTTTCTGAATCCATTGATATGACTATGTGGTTTTTTCTTTCAATTTGTTTATGTGATGTATCACGTTTATTGATTTTCGGATATTGTACCATCCTTGCATCCCTGGGATAAATCCTACTTGGTCATGGTGTATGATCTGTCTGATGTACTGCTGGGTCCGATTTGCTAAGATTTTGTTGAGGATTTTGGCATCTATTTTCATGAGGGATATTGGCCTGTAATTCTCTTTCATTGTGTTGTCTTTACCTGGTGTTGGTATTAGGGCGATGCTGACTTCATAAAATGAGCTTGGGAGTGTTACATCCTCTTGTATTTTTTTGTAGTAGTCTGAGAAGGATAGGTTTTAGTTCTTCCTTGAATGTTTGGTAAAACTCCCCTGTGAAGCCATCTGGTCCTGGGCTTTTGTTTGCTGGAAGCTTTTTGATGACTGCTTCAATTTCTTCCATAGTTATTGGCCTATTGAGATTTTTAGATTCTTCCTGATTAGGTTTTGGAATGTTGTATTTTTCTAGGAATATGTCCATTTCCTCCAGGTTGTGTAGTTTGTTGGAGTAGAGTTGTCCATAGTATTTTTTAACTATCATTTGTATTTCTGTGGGGTCTGTTGTTATTTCGTTTCTATCATTTCTGATTTTGTTTATTTGGGTCCTCTCTCTTTGCTTCTTGGTGAGCCTAGCTAGAGGTTCATCAATCTTGTTTATCCTTTCAAAGAACCACCTCTTGGTTTCATTGATTTTCTGTATTATTTTTTTGGTCTCTATGTCATTTATTTCTGCTCTAATCTTTATTATCTCCTTCCTTCTGCTCACTCTGGGGTTTTCTTGTTGCTCTCTTTCTAATTCTTTGAGATGTAGATTTAGATGATTTACTACCATTTTGTCTTGTTTCTTAAGATAGGCCTGTAGCCGAAACCGGTTTGGCTCAGTGGATAGAGCGTCAGCCTGCGGACTGAAGGGTCCCAGGTTCGATTCTGGTCAAGGGCATGTACCTTGGTTGTGGGCACATCCCCGGTAGGGAGTGTGCAGGAAGCAGCTGATCGATGTTTGTCTCTGATCGATGTTTCTAACTTTCTATCTCTCTCCCTTCCTCTCTGAAAAAAATCAATAAAATATTTTTTAAAAAAAGATAGGCCTGTAGAGCTATAAACTTCCCTCTCAGGACTGCTTTCATTGTGTCCCAAAAGGTTTTGGATTGTTGTGTTTTCATTGTCATTAGTTTCCAGGATGTTTTTAATTTCTTCTTTGATCTCATTGGTAACCCAGTCAATATTTAATAACATGCTATTCAGCTTCCAAGTGTTTGAGTATTTTGAGTTGTTTTTATTGTAGTTTCTTTCTAATATTATGCCATCGTCATCTGAGAAGATGCTTTTTATGATTTCAATCTTCTTGAATTTGGGGAGACTTTACTCATGACCCAATATGTGGTCTATTTTTGAATCTGTCCCATGATCACTTGAGTAGAATGTATATTCCGCGGCTTTGGGGTAAAGTGTTCTGAAGATGTCTATTAAGTCCATCTGATCTAGTGAGTCATTTAGGATTGCTGTTTCTTTGCTGATTGTTTGTCTAGAGGATTTCCCCAGTGGTGTCAGTGGTGTATTAAAGTCCCCTACTATGATTCTATTGTTGTCGATCTCTCCCTTGATATCTTCCAGGCGTTTTTTTTTATGTATTTGGGTGCTCCTTCATTGGGTGCATATATGTTTATCAGGTTTATATCCTCTTGTTGTATTGATCCCTTTAATATTATGAAGTGGCCTTCCTTATCTCTTGTTATGGCCTTCACTTTGAGGTCTATTTTGTCCGATGTAAGTATTGCTACCCCAGCTTTTTTTTTTTTTATTACCATTTGCCTGAAAGATATTTTTCCATCCCTTCACTTTCAGTCTGTTTGAGTCCCTTCTTCTGAGGTGGGTCTCTTGTAGACAGCAAATATATGGGTCATGTTTTTTTATCCATCCAGCCACTCGATGTCTTTTGATTGGAGCATTTAGTCCATTTACGTTTAAAGTTATTATTTAAAGGTACTTGTTTGTAGCCATTTCTATTTTTTTGTGGCTGTTTTCTTACTGAGCTTTTTATTCCTTCTTTTTACAACAGTCCCTTTAGCATTTCTTGCATTGCTGGCTTGGTGGTGATAAACTCCCTTAGCCTTTTTTTTTGTCTGTGAAGCTTCTTATTTCCCCTTCAATTTTGAATGATAATCTTGCTGGATAGGGTATTCTTGGATTCAGTCCTTTGCTTTGCATTACTTTGTAAATTTCTGTCCATTCTTTTCTGGCCTGATGTGTTTCTGTTGAGAAATCATTTGATAATCTGATGGGGGATCCTTTGTGGGTAATTCTCTGTTTCTCTCTTGCAGCCTTTAAGATTCTCTCTTTGTCTTGTACATTTGCCATCGTTATTATGACGTGTCTTGGTGTGGGTCTTTTGGCCTTCATCTTGCTTGGGACTCTCTGTACTTGTGTAACTTTTTTCTTCCCCATATCTAGGAAGTTTTCTGTCATTATTTCTTCAAATAGATTTTCTAATCCTTGCTGCTCTTCTTGTCCTTCTTGCAGCCCTATTATGCGTATGTTACTTCATTTCATGTTGTCCCAAAGCTCCCTTAGGCTCTCCTCCTGCTTTTAATTTTTTTCTCCAGTTGCTGTTCAGATTGAGCTTGTTTCTCTGCCTTATCTTCTAACTCACTAATTCGGTCTTCTGCTTCTTCTAGTCTGCTGTTGAAACTTTCCATGGTGTTTTTGATTGTAGCTATATCACTTTTCATTTCTTCCTGATTCTTGCATAGGTTGTTGATTTTCTCATCCATCCGGTGAATGAATTGTATAACCATTATTCTGAATTCTTTTTCTGTCATGTTACATGCTTCAACTTCATTAATTTCCTTTCTTGGCGACTCCTCATTGTCTGTCCTCTGGGTGTTGTGTCGTCTCTTCATTCTGATAATCTTCCGATGGTTCAAACGTTGAGTTGCGTGGGCCTGGGCCATGTGCAGTGGGAGCCTCCCACCACCCTAGTGTCACTGAAGAGCTCTGACACTAAGATGTGTTGTTGTTGTGGGTTGGTGGGAACCAGGCTCGCTCAGAGTCAGTGTTGCCAGCTTTCAATGTGGCCTCGTGCGTGCCCTTAGAATCAGGGACCCTGCCTGCACCATGCTGAAACAGAGACCACCCTGGAGTGTGTTGAAAATCAGCGCCCCCTAGCGTGCGCCAGGAGTCAGAGTTCCCCAAGAATCCAGTATCAGGTCTGTGTTGCTTCGCGCAACCTTGCCTCGATAATCAGGGTCCCTGTGTGCCCTTGCACCAAGAATTGGAGCCACTGGCTCTTAGTATGAATGCACAGGGAATCAGGGATCTCAGGTGCAGGTGATAAGAAACACAGTCAAGTCACTGGTGCTTGGTGCTGCCTCCTGCCCTGAGAATTGGGGTCCCTGAGCCTGTGCCTCACAGGATAAATTCCCGGTGTTCATAGGATTGCTCCCAGCCCAGGGCTCCACAGCCAGCAGTGCGCTTAGTATCAGTTCCTGGTGTTCGCGCGTTTGCTCCCAGCCAAAGACTCCTGAACCCAGCCCTAAGCGGGACCAGTTCCAAGGTGCTCGCGCACTTCCAGGCTAAAGTTCCTGTGGCAGCACTGAGACCCCAGCAAAGGGTGGGTCTATCAGTTACTATGCTGCTGCCTGCGAGCCTGCGGGAAGGGGGGATAGGCTCTGTTACTCACGGATCTGCTGCGGGGATTTCTGAACTTTTGGTGTCCGCAGGTCTGATGCTGTGGTCACAGGTCTCTGTCCCCAGTGGCTGCAGGGTCCTGGTATGCGTCTGAGATCAGACTGGGTGGTGCTGAGGCCAGGATCGTAGTGTCAAGCAGCTGTTTCCCAAACTACCTTTTCTCTTAAGAGAACTCCAGAGGGCGCACGAGGACATTTGGCCGCGCCTTGGTGCCATCTACGAGGCTGGCCGGACCCGACGCCTCATCAGTACAGACCTGGAGACTGGGTGTTCATTAAGAGACACCGCCAGGAGACCCTCGAGCCGCGTTGGAAGGGTCCCTACGTCGTAGTGCTGACTACACCCACTGCTCTCAAGGTAGACGACATCGCGACCTGGATCCATCACACACACGTCCACCCAGCTGATCCCTCTGCAGTCCGGAAGGACCTCATCACACAATGGAGCCTCAATCACAATCAGCACAACCCGCTCAAACTCAAGCTACAGCGTATTCGACCCGCCTGATGTCGGTAACTCTGTTGACTCTCTTCCCTGTCACCTACACTGCCAGGAGTCCCCACGCCCCTTGCAATCTTACCTGGCAGATCATAGACACCAGCTCAGGAACTATACTTTCTTTTTTTTTATATTTCTAACATGGTATTATATTTCAGAAACTTAAAAATTTATGAAATTTAAAAGAGAACACATTTAAGGAATAACAAATGGTATAATTGCTTTAAGAGTATGCATAACATTAGGAAAATTGTGAAATACAAGTGGAAAAGGGTCCAGTCAAGATGGCAGCATAAGTAAATGTGGTGCTCACATCCTCCCACAACCACATAAAAATTAAATTACAACTAAAGTACAAAACAATCATCATTGAGAACTGCATGAAGTCTTATAACTAAAAAATAAAGAAGGAGCCACATGGAGATTAGTAGGAAGGGCAGAGTTGCAAACTAGGCTGGTCAAATACCCATGTGTAGTAGCTAAAAACTGGGAGGGTTATATCAGTGGTCTAGATGCGCCCTGATAAGCAAATGGTCCCAGCCCCACACCAGGCCTCCATCCCAGGTTTCCAGCCCCTGCATGAGAAGTATTCATAACTTCTGGCTGCAAATACCAGCAGGGATTTTGGCTGAGTGAGACAAAATGCTGCCAGAGTCCCAGGTGCTCCACTTAAAAGCCCTCACAGACTCATGCTCTCTAAGCTCCAGCACTGGGGCAGCAGCTCAAAAGATGCCAAGGTCATACAGAAAGGAACTGAATTGTGTGGCATCAGAGAGCAAAGGCTGGAGGGAGCAACTTTCTCCCAGAGAGAAGTGCTGGTAGAAGCCATTGTTCATTTGCTGAGACCAAACCTATACGTACAGTTGGGTGCCATATCTGAGTCTCCATCAACCTGGTTAAAACTGTTTGCCCCTCCCTTGGACTGAGACACTCCCTCCCACCCCCCACTCAACTTGCAGGCCCACCCAAGCTGTTTCCAGTGGCTTTTTCAGGAACTATACTTAATCAGACTTCCCAGATCCATCCCAAGGACACATGGTTCCTGGAGCTCCGGGTAGACCTCCGGAGCCTCTTTCCTGGTAGACTGCCCATGGAATATGAACCATTCATCTGCAAGCAAAACCTTTATTTTTATGTTTACCCCTGCCACTTGTGGACCCAAACACGGGGTCGCGCTCGCAACCCATGTGGGGACGCGGCAGACTACTTTTGCGCCTCCTGGTAATGTGTCTCCACTGGACACATCTGGCGGACTCCCCCGAAAACCGGTGATCTAATCACCATAAGGCGGCCGGTTGCCCCAACTTGCGGCCGAGAGAGTCTCTGTAACCCCGTAAGTATATCCTTCACAGAACAGGGAAAGAAAGCAACGGGAAGGGAAGCTGGAAAAACCTGGGGAATTAGACTATATGACAAAGTAAGGCTTGCAGCCCAAGACCGGGGAACACTATTCACCCTCTGGGTGCAGGTAGCCCAGCAGGTCCCAGCAGGGGTGGGGCCTAAACGGGTATTAGCACCTCGAACTACCCCCACCCGGGCATCCCTGCCCAAGAGCACCCGGCCCCGACCTCACAGCCCTCTGCCTTCCCCACCCCGATCTGCACCTCAACATCTGACACAGACCCCCTATGGAGCATGATCTTAAGAGCATATCATGTTTTGAACACTTCGCGACCCAACCTGACCGAGTCCTATTGACTCTGTCTAGATGTCCGGACACCATATTACGAAGGTATCGCTATTAGGGGCAATTATACAACGGCCTCCAATTCCTGCTCCTGCAGGTGGCAGCAGGCCACTGAAAGACTAACCCTCCAGGCAGTAATAGGGCAGGGTACTTGCATAGGCCGAGTGCCCCCTGAACAATCACATCTTTGTAATAAGACTCTATCAGTCCCTAGTGGGACAGCTTACCTGCTCCCCCCCAAAAAATGCATGGTGGGCCTGTTCCAGCGGCCTCGCTCCCCGTGTCCACTCCCAAATCCTCAACTCGTCAAGAGAAGACTTTTGCATACTCGTCCAGCTAATCCCCAAGCTAGTATACCATTCGGGGGAGGAAATGCTTAACAGGATAGGTTCTGCTAACCCCCCAAGTAGAAGAGAACCTGTTACAGCCCTAACTCTGGCCACGCTCTTAGGGCTGAGACTAGCAGGGGCAGGAACCGGGATATCCTCACTAGTCATACAAGACAAGAACTATAGAGCCCTAAGAGCAGCCATTGACCTAGACATAGAAAAAATTGAGAAATCCATTACCAATCTACAAGAATCCCTTACTTCCTTATCTGAAGTAGTACTCCAGAACAGAAGAGGATTGGACTTACTGTTCATGCAGCAAGGAGGCCTTTGTGCAGCCCTAGAGGAGGAGTGTTGCTTTTATGTTGACCATTTGGGAGTTGTTAAAGAATCCATGGCCCTCATGAGAGAGGGACTGCATAAACGAAAGTTAGAGAAGGAGCAGTCTCAGTCTTGGAATGAATCTTTATTTAACTGGTCCCCGTGGTTAACCACTCTTATTTCTGCCTTCGCTGGACCCCTTGTAATCCTACTAATGCTGTTGACCTTCGGCCCTTGCATTATCAACAGACTAGTCCAATTTGTCAAAGAGCACATAGGGGCGGTTCAGTTGATGGTTCTGCACGCCCAGTACAGGCCTCTAGTAGCGGGCGGCGAGGTAGAAATGCGGTCCGTCCCATGATTGGGCCTGTTAGTTTCAGACAAGGGGGGAATGAAAAGGCAGAGCAGGACTGACCCCATTTTGTACTGCATCCTCCATCTTGTGAAACTATGTCCCCGACATGACCTCTTTCTGAAAAAACCCACAGAATGTGTCAGTTACCCAGCCCACCCTTAAATCAGCCAATGGGAATGCAAGGGGAATAACCTAAAGCCAAAGGTATGCTAACCACATCCTGTCTTTGTGTAACTGGACCCTAGCCCTCACCCAACCAAGCAGAATCAGTCAACTCAGTGGTAAGAGCATCACCCCACCACCCGACAACAAGCCCTATAAACTTGCTGTACTTCTGGGACTGGGGGCTCTTTTGCATCCTGCCGCTGCGTAGGTAGAGGCGGAGAGACTGAGCTTGAGCTTGAATAAAAGCTCTTTGCATTTGCATCAGACTCGGCTCCCTGGTGGTCTTTGGGGATCTTGAAATCTATGCAAAACAATAACTTCAGAACCCCCTAAGAAGGTTGCAACATCTGCTACAAGCAAGGTCTCAGCTCATCATGCAAAGGCTACCAACGAAGAAAAACCTACATCCCAGCAGGAGTCCCCAACTCTGTCTGCTTCAGAGGCTGCTGCTACAGCCTTGTGGCAGACTGCATCTCCTCCAAAGCACTCTGAGGTGACGTTTCCACAGCAAGAGCCTATTCAGGCTGAGGGGTCAACCATAACACCTGTGGACCTGGGACTAACGATCTCTCCTGAACTCACTTTGGGGGCTTCTGCTACAGCCCTGCAGCAGACTGCAGCTCCTCCACTAAAACCTGCTATGACAGTTCCACCGCCGGAGACTGTTCAGGCGCTTCAGCCAACCTTTCCACCTGTGGACCTGGAGCTCACCATCACTCCAGAGTCTACCCTGGTGACTGGTACTACACCCCTGCAACAGACTGCAGCTCCTGCAAAGCACCCTGAGGTGACACTTCAACATCCAGAACTTGTTCAGGTTCAGTCGACTTTTTCTGAAGTCACAGCCTCAGGTCTATTATTTGACCTAGAAGTTACAATAACTCAGCCACAAGAGTCATCAGAGACAGTTCCTCCAATGACTGAACAGAGTGCCACCATGAACATCTGTGAGATCTGTTCCTGCGATAATTTGACACTGTCATGTATTGGTTTTCGCTCAAAGCAAAGGCTCAAGAGAGTGCCAGTACCAGAGCCCAGCACCTATAATGGCACCTTCACCATCTTGTAAGAATTGCCTTTCCTCATTTGCTCTCTGCATCCAGGCTGACATGGCAGCCCTTTCCTTGAGGTCTTCCTGGGCCTTCCTCATCTCCCCCAAACCATGTTGAATGACTTTGTTTTTATCTTTGTTTGACAACTATTCCTTATCTGTATTCTCCTTAATACTATTGTTCCCCCTTAACCGTCTTTTGCCTGCAAATTGCCCATATTATTTTTCCAAATTTTTAGCCCTAGCATTTCATTCCTTAACCTCTACTGTCCTCCCACTTTTGCTCTTTACAGCAACATGGCCCTCTCCCAGTCCTATTGGTGGTGATACAACAGAGTGGTTAGGAGTAGAGATTCTACAGCCAGAGTTACTGGGTTTGAACCTAGTATGCTTTTTATTAGTGTTGAGACTCAATTTCCATACCTGTAAAATGAAGATTAGTTACTATTACATAGATTTGTTGTTTTAGAAGATTATATATATGTATATGTATATGTATATATACATATATATATGTATATGTATATATGTATATATATATCCTAATAAAAGAGAAACATGGTAATTAGCCGTACCTCTGCTATCCTTCCCATTGGCTAATCAGTGAGATATGCAAATTAACTGCCAACCAAGGTGGAGGCCAGCAGCCAGGGAGCTGATGCGAACAGGGAGGCTTGCTTGCTTCAGTGACGGAGGAAGCCAAGGTTCCCCGCCTGCCTTGCCGGCCTCTGAGCTGCAACTCTAAGAAACATTGTAACAAATATAGAAGCTAAACCAAACCCCAGAAACCTGCTTTAGTCAGCCAGGCTTCAGCCATCAGGACTGCAACATTGTTTCAAATACAGAAGGTAAACCAAGGCCAGAAACCTGCTTTCAGCAGCTGAGGCCTCAGGGCTGGAGCTGAGCCTCAGAGCTAAAGCTGGCCCAGAATTTAAAAAAAAAGAAAAAAAGGAGCGGTTGGGAGCTTCAGTCACCTGCCAGCCTGAAAACAGCCCTCAGCCCCTCACCCAGAGTGGCCAGGCACCCCAGTGGGGACCCCCACCCAGAAGGGGGTGTGACCAGATGCAAACAGCCATCATCCCCTCACCCAGGTTGGATAGGCACCCCAGCGGGGACCCCCACCCAGATCCAGGACCCCTTCAGGGCAAACCAGCCACCCCCGACCCGAACACCACGCCTCTATCCTATATAGTAAAAGGGTAATATGCCTCCCAGCACCGGGATCAGCGGAGCCATGAGACCTCCGCGCACCGGGATCAGCATGACAGGGGACAGCAACCAAACCTCCTGATCACCCTGCGGCTCTGTGTGTGACAGGAGGCGGGGCCACAACCTACCTATCCACCCTGCTCTGTTCGTGACAGGGGAAGGTGCACCAACCCCCTGATCAGCCCTGCTCTGTACCTGATAGGGGGGAGCTCCCCAACCCCCTGATCACCCTGCAGCTCTGTGTGTGACAGGGTGCGGCGCCCCAACCCCCTGATCGGCCCTGCTCTGTGTATGATAGGGTGCGGCACCCCAACCCCTCCCCCCTCCACGGGCCCTGCTGTGTGTGTGACAGGGTAGAGCCATAACCTCCCCATCGGCCCTGCCCTGAGTGTGACAGTGGCGGCGCCCCAACCCCCTGATCGGCCCTGCTCTGTGGGTGATAGAGGGCGGCGCCCCAACCCCCTGATCTGCCCTGCTCTGTGTGTGACAGGGGGTGGTGCCCCAACTCCGCTATTGGCCCTACTCTGTGAGTGACAGGGGGGAGCTCCTCAATCCCCTGATTGGCCCTGCTCTGTGTGTGAGAGGTACGGAGCCCCAACCCCCTGATCGGACCTGCTCTGTGCATGACAGGGCAGCGCCCCAACCCCCTGATCGGCTTCACTCTGTGCGTGACAGGGTACAGAGCCCCAACCCCCTTGATGGGCCCTGCTCTGTGCATGACAGGGGGCAGCGCCCCAACCCCCTGATCTGCCCTGCTCTGTGGGTGACAGGGGGTGGTGCTCCAACTCCCCTATTGGCCCTACTCTGTGAGTGACAGGGGGGAGCTCCTCAATCCCCTGATTGGCCCTGCTCTGTGTGTGAGAGGTACGGAGCCCCAACCCCCCTGATGGGCCCTGCTCTGTGCATGACGGGGCAGCGCCCCAACCCCCTGATCGGCTTCACTCTGTGCTTGACAGGGTACGGAGCCCCAACCCCCCTGATGGGCCCTGCTCTGTGAGTGACAGGGGGCAGTGCCCCAACGCCCTGATCGGCCCTGCTCTGCGTGTGACAGGGTGCAGTGCCCCAACCCCCCCACCCCCACGGGCTCTGCTCTGTGTATGATGAGGTAGAGTCATAACCTCCCCATCGGCCCTGCCCTGAGTGTGACAGTGGTGGTGCCCCAACCCCCTGATCCGCACTGCTCTGTGTGTGACAGGGGGCAGTGCCCCAACTCCCCTATTGGCCCTACTCTGTGCGTGACAGAAGGGAGCTCCTCAACCCCCTGATCGGCCCTGCTCTGTGTGTGACAGGGTATGGAGCCCTAACCCCCCTGATGGGCCCTGCTCTGTGCATGACAGGGGGCGGAGCCCCAACTCCCCAATCGGCCCTGCTCTGAGCCCAACCAGGGGCTGCACCTAGGGATTGGACCTGCCCTCTGCCACCCAGGAGCAGGCCTAAGCCAGCAGGTCATTATCTCCCGAGGTGTCCCAGACTGCGGGAGGGCACAGAACGAGCTGACAGACCCCCCTCCACCACGAGTGCACAAATTTTTGCGCACCGGGCCTCTAGTATTTATATAAAAATGATGGGTGCTGTCCGTCACATACAGACAAACATCGACGGAGCAGAACGAAGTCAGTCCTACAGGGGTTGTCCTAGCAAAGGCTGTGCCCTCCCCCAAGCTGTTTCCTGGAGCTGTTTCCTAAGGATGGAGTTTGAGGCAGGAACCCACCCTGGGAGCATGGAGGCAGATGTTTCTAAAGTGTGCAGCATCAGCATGGGGTGAACCTGAGTGGGGCGACTGAAAGGATTAGAAAAGACAGACAAGAGAATGAAAGCTGGGTCTCGGTGGGACGCTGCTTCTCTGAGAGACAGCGACCACTCCCACAGCCATTCCTTTATTTCATAGCAGATGCTAGGAGGCAAAGTAAGGGCGTGACCAGAATGTTTACAAACATTCTTCTGGGTTTCAATCCTACTCAACTTCATGCACCTGAACTCTATCAAGCCCACATCACTCAGGCACATGGGGCCACATGTTCGGACCATAGGTTCAAGCTTACAACTACAGCTGTTGGCTATAATTGTGCTGGGAGGGCCCTGCCCTCCAAGCTGGGACTTGCACATGGCAATGAGAGGACTGTGCCCTCTCATCAGTCCAAGGCTTGAACCTGTCCAAAACACTGTGGCGGCTCCCCACAATAAAGTTTTAATTCTGTTTCTTTGTTACTAATGTTGGGGCCCTACCCCATAACAAACAAAGGAAAATTTCCCCATCGAATTTCTGAATAGTATTACTCCTTCGGGAATGCCGTGTCATAAATTAAAATTGAAAGTGGATGCAATCATCATACTATTGACTAATCTCAATAGTAACTGGGGTCTTTGTAACGGTACCAGATTTATTATCAAAAGATTACAACCTAACATTATCAAAGCTGAAGTATTGACAGGATCTGCAGTGAGAGAGGCTGTTCTGATTCCAAGAATAAATTTTTCCCCATCTGACACTGGCCTCCCATTTAAATTGATTTGACGACTTTTTCCCGTGATGCCAGCATTTGTGATGACTATTAATAAATCACAACGACAAACTCTATACAGAGTTGGCATGTTCCTACCTGAACCTTCTTTTGCACATGGTCAGTTATATGTAGCTTTCTCTCGAGTTTGTAGAGCATGTGATGTTACAGTTAAAGTTCTAAGTACTTCATCACAAGGGAAATTAGTCATGCACTCTGAAAGTGTTTTCTCTCTTAATGTGGTGTACAGGGAGATATTAGAATAAGTTTAATCACTTTATCAGTCATTGTTTATATCACTGTTGTTTTCATACCATGTTTTTGTCATTTTTATATCATGCCTCCGTTGTTATATCCTTTTGTTACTGTTTATTTATTAATAAATTTCTATATTATATTCGTATACATGTTACTAATTTCCTTTCATCTCTCACACTTCTATTATAGAGAAAGGGCAAATAGCAATATCAAAGTATCTCTGCTAATTAATTCCCTTTTTAAAAAAACATATTGTATTCATTTTTTACAGAGAGGAAGGGTGAGGGATAGAGAGTTAGAAACATCGATGAGAGAGAAACATCAATCAGCTGCCTCCTGCACACTCCTCACTGGGGATGTACCTGCAACCAAGGTACCAGCCCTTGACCGGAATCCAACCCGGGACCCTTGAGTCCGCAGGCGGATGCTCTATCCACTGAGCCAAACCGGTTAGAGCAATTAATTCCCTTTTAATGTGCACGAATTTCATGCACTGGGCTACTATTATATATATAGTACTTATACAAGTTCCTAACATATGTCTGTGTTGGCTATTATTATTTGCTTCCTCAGTCATATCTAGAACTTATCTTGTTATGCCCAGATTTCAGGATCCCCAAGAAACCACACCAAGGAGCCAGCCAGTTCCGATGCAAAAGCATAAGAGTCTTTATTCGAGCTAGCTCGGCTCCCCCACCTCACCAACACAGCAGCAGGAAGCTCTTTTGAGAGCCAAATTTTTTAAACTTAAACTATATAGGCAGGTATATTGTTATTAACTTAATTAGGGTAGGTACATTGTTATTAACTTAATAAAGGCTTCAGAAGAGCCACACTCAAGGGGCCAAAGAGCTGCATGTGGCTTGCGAGCAGCAGTTTGCCGACCACTGACCTAGGGCAAAGGCATGGCTACAGGAATGATCAGGATTTAATAGACCAGTCTGGTTATAAAGAATTGGTTTAGGAAGCAGTGAAAAATATGATTATGAGAAACCTTGACTATGAGCTCTAGAGGTTTGGAAGTTATACTGAGATAAGGAGACCCACTGGAAGTTTTCAAATGAAAGAGACACATGAGTAAAATAAGAGGATTATTTTAGATTCCATAAGTAGAGCAATCTAGAGAAGAAATTTGGACTTAGGGAGACCAAGTAGAATACTCTAGGAGTCCAGTGAGAAGGCGCTCAATCAGAGTGGTTGTGATAGGAGTAGAAAGAAAATCCTCAGAACACTATAAATGAAGAACTGATGAGCTTTAGTAACTGACTGGAGTGAGGGATGGGATGTACAGGAAAAAGAAAGATCAAGTATGACCCAGGAAAATTTTGTCCTGGATGATGATGAGAATGACGGTGGTATGACAGGTGGACATACAGCAATTGGGAAAGAGAGCCAGTTTGAGGAGGTGAGCTCAGTTTTGGCATCTTTCATTGGTGAGCATAAAGCAACAAGAAGGCTTCTGCTTGAGTGGAGATGTCCACTAGGCAGAGGGGCAGACATAACTTTTTCTGACCTTCCTGAAAAGTATGTAAACTGAATAGGTATGTTGTTGATGAGGGAAGAGGACAAAGCTAAAGATTCAGAGTCATCACAGAATTCGTGTTTGAAACTGAACCTCAGGAATTTAACAGCTTCTTTTAAACACTTGTAATTCATGGACACATTCTCACTATTTGTGGATTTTTTAAAAAAATACATTTTTATTGATTTCAGAGAGGAAGGGAGAGGGAGAGAGAGAATGATGAGATCAATGACAAGAATCATTTATCTGCTGCTTACCGCACTCCCCCTTACTGGGGATGGAGCCACAACCCAGGCATGTGCCTTTGACCAGAATTGAACCTGGGACCCTTCAGTCTGCAGGTGGAAGCTCTATCCAATGAGCCAAACCAACTGGAGCTCACGTAATATCTTTATTAATTGTGCAAACTGGGAAGCAGATAGTTGTGGAAATTAGAAAGCTTGTGTTTTCTGCATTTGAATATCAAGGTTACCATGATTGTTTTCCTTATTCTGTTCATTTCTTACCTATTCAATGATATTAACTGTGTTTCTTCACAGAAACTTGCAATTAAACCCTATTTCTTTTTCTTTCTTTTTTTTTTACAATTTATTTTTTTAAATCAATTGGTTATGCTTGTCTTTTTTCTTTTAATATATTTTATTGATTTTTTAGGGAGAGGAAGGAAGAGGGATAGAGAGTTAGAAACATCTATGAGAGAGAAACATCGATCAGCTGCCTCCAGCACACTCCCTACTGCGGATGTGCCTGCAACCAAGGTACATGCCCTTGGCCAGAATCGAACCTGGGACCTTTGAGTCCACAGGCCGATGCTCTATCCACTGAGCCAAACCAGTTAGGCAGAAACGCTATTTCTTACATTGGTAAACATACATGGAAGTCATATCATTTGGTTGAGAAACTGTGAGTATATTCTCTCCAAAAATGAATTTGAAAACTAACTGCATTGTAAGATCCTTCTTGGTCCAGAATTTTGAGGTCAATAGCTCTGACAAAAGGTATTTCCCTCTTTGTATCCCAAATCAATGTCTATTGATTGCAGTTTTGTTTATTTGAAAAATTAAGTTTGGTAGGCCCTCTTTATATTCAGTCAGTTTAAATTTATTTTCCATTATAACAAGTAATACATGATTATTTTTCAATATATAAAAATGAAATAGCATGTATAGTGAAAACCCTGCTTGTGCCCTCGTCCGCACCCTAACGTAACTGCTACTCTGTTTACTATATATCTGTACAGACCTTTTCCACACATTTGCCGACATACATATTTACAGATAGCAAAATAGGTATGTTATGTGATTTTCATATCTTTTTTTTACATAAATGGTAACATGCTACAACTTGATTCTTTCACCTCATAACATATCTTACACGTGTTTCCTTCTTGATACAGAGAGTGTTACCCAATTCATTTAAACTATTCCATAATATTCCATAGTTTTATAATCCCCCTATTAATGGCTGTTTAAATTATGTCCAGTTTTCTTGTTACATGTATTTGATGCAACATTCATTCTTTTTTTAAATTAATTTTTCCATATTATATATTCATTTCAGAGACGAAGGGAGAAGAGAGAGAGAAACATCAATGATGAGAGAGAATCATTGATTGGCTGCCTCCTGCACACCCCCTACTGGGGATTGAGCCAGCAACCCAGGCATGTGCCCCGAATGAAATCAAACCTGGGACCTTTCAGTCTACAGTCTGATGCTCTATCCACTGAGCCATACCAGCTAGGGCACAACATACATTCTTGTACATGCATCTTTGGGATCATGGGCAGGTATTTACGTAGAATAGATACTTAGAAATGGAATTGTTGGGGTGAAACTATATTGATACAACATTTAATTGCCCTTAAAGAAATTATGCCAAATTACACTCCAATCAGTGGGCAACTGCAGTATTTGTTTTCTTCTATCCTTCCACCACTAGATAGTCTCCATTTTTTTGGCTGATCTAATGGGTGAATAAAGGCGGTCCCACCTAAGTTTGAGTTTATCTCATTACTTGTGAATTCAGATTCCTTTATATATTTATTGAACATTTATTTATCTAAAATATTTTTTAACTGACTTCAGAAAGGAAGACGGAGAGAGATAAATAGAATGCTGAGAATCGGCTGCCTCCTGCACACCCCTCACTAGGGATTGAACCTGCAACCTGGACATGTACCTCTACTGATATCAAACCGTGAACTCCTGCTTTACAGGTTGATACTCAAGCACTGAGCCATGCTGGCCAGGCAGGTTTCAAGATTTCTAAGTCAGCTTGAGATTTATACCTTGTAAGGGAGAGGTTTCTAACCTCAATGGACCCCCCGGGGCACCATTTCTTATCATTTTTCCTCCCAAATTTCTCTTTGGTGATTTGCAGAAGCTTCTTTTCTTTTTAAAAATATATATATTTCTTTATGGATTTCATAGAGGAAGGGAGAGGGCGAGAGAGAAACATCAATGATGCGGGAGAATCACTGATCGGCTGCCTCTTGCACGCACCCTACTGAGGATTGAGCCTACAACCTGGGCAAGTACCCTTGGCCGGAATCGAACATGAACCCTTCAGTCCACAGGCCGACGCTCTATCCACTGAGTCAAACCAGCCAGGGCAGAAGCTTATTTTCTCGAGTACTATGTTTTTAAAAGATTTATATGTTAAAATATATATGAAAATAAAAGAAATCCATTATAAAATGAAGATTTCAAAATATTTTATTTTTCTATTATTATTCCTTTTTAATCCTCACCCGAGGATATTTTCCCACTGATCTTTAGTGAGAGTGTAAGAGAGAGGTAAAGACAGAAATATCGATGTGAGAAAGACACATGGATTGGTTGCTTCCTGCATGAGTCCCGACCAGGGCTTGGGCAGAAGAGCCTGCAACCAGTACGTGCCCTTGACCGGATTGACCCCGGGGCCCTTTGGTCTATAGGCGGACACTCTATCCACTGAGCCAAACCAGCTAGTGCCAAAATAATTTGTAAAAAATATATGTATATATAAACACACATATATATGTATTATGTAATTTCAAGTATTGGTAAGTTCTTTGGAGAGAAAGAAAGGAGGAAGGGGAAGTGAATCAATTCTAGAATGGTCCATTTTTTTTGCACAAAGAGGACGTGAGAAGAAAGGTTTAAATAAAAAAATTAGATTATTTTCCTTCAATTAAATAAAAATTAGGGTATTTCGATGGCACCATTACTCAGGTTTCCCCATACATATTTCTGTACAGTAAATAGTTGTAGTTGTTTTGCATTTTGATCCAGAAATAACCTTTTCATTTTTCAGAAATCTCAGTGGAAATAATTTGAGAGAATTACATAAAAATTCATTTGAGGGGCTGCTTTCCCTCCAGTATTTGTAAGTTAATTGTATTTACTTATGAGTTTTTTAGTTATAATATCTATAAAATAAATAAGGGGTTCAAATGAAATAATCTCTACAATTTCTCCCAGCAATAAAATTCTACAATTTCCTAAGTCTGCATAGCTCATCCCTAGCATTTAATATCTCCTATACATTTTCAGTTTTACAATCCTCTACACCAGTGGTTCTCAACTTTCCTAATGCCACAACCCTTTAATGCAGTTCCTCATGTTGTGGTGACCCCCAACAATAAAATTATTTTCGTTGCTACTTCATAACTGTAATTTTGCTACTGTTATGAATCATAATGTAAATATCTGATATGCAGGATGTATTTTCATTGTTACAAATTGAACATAATTAAAGCATAGTGATTAATCACAAAAACAATATGTAATTATATATGTGTTTTTCGATGGTCTCAGGCGACCCCTGTGAAAGGGTCATTCGACCCCCAAGGGGGTTGTGACCACAGGTTGAGAACCGCTGTCCTACATGAAAATCAAATTGTCTTAAAATGTTTTATTGAATATCTCATTCATTCCTCACTGATCTGAGATCTACCTTTCTGTGGACTCTATGCTGTGACCCAGTTATCTTTTTTTGTACCAGTAGCAGTATCACTGTATATATATATATTGATTACAGAGAAAGGGGGAATGGGAGAGAAATATAGAAACATCAATGATGAGAAAATCATTGATCAGCTGCCTCTTGCATGCCCCCTGCTAGGGATGGAGCCTGCAACTTGGGTATGAGTCCTTGACCAGAAGGGAACCCAGGAACCTTCAGTTTACAGGCCAACACTCTATCCACTGAGCCAAACTGGCTAGGTCCTGTGTCACTATATAATTCCAGTTCCTTTTTAGACTCCTTTTTGGCAGTTAAATTCCTCCTTTTTTTTTTATCTTTTTCATACATTTCATTGCATATTTTCTCTACCAAATGTCAGTTAGACAGTTTTTGTTTAAAAATTATCTTGAAATTTGAATAGGATTACATTGCATTTGTAGATTAATTTAAAGAGAATTAAGATCTTTACGACCTTCTAGGAAGATGGTATCTCACTTTGTGTATTCTTTCTAAAGTCCTTCAGAATAGTTTTAATGGGTCTTACACATTTTTTGTCAAGCTTATTCCTTTTATATAATTGTATTGACATTGAAAATGGACTCTTTTTTCATTTTTTAATTAGTTATTTGTGGTATTGAGATTTGCATGTCTTTATTTAGCCATCTTACTGAATTGTTATAGTACTGCCAATAAAATTTTAATTTATGTTCTTGGGCTTTTGAGGTTGTGCACCATCTCATGTGCAAATACGTTTTGTCCCTTTCTTCGCAGTACTTCATTTTTCCTATTACATTGATTAGGACCTCCTCTGTTGGGGGCCAGATGTAAGCTGGCAAGGTCCTTGCACCTGAAGGGGCTAGCAAGGCTGGGACCTACAGTTTTCCTACACTTGTTTGGATGGCGATTATTAGTAGAATAAGAGCAACCTTTGTAGAATGAGAACAGCCTTTCATGGCTTACCGACAAGTCTGTAACTATTTACTGAGATATGCTGTACTGAGAACTTGTCCTTCTGTTCTGTCCCTCCCTTAGAGGTTAAGAGGAACAAAGAATACATTCCTCTTGACAGACCTCCTATTCAGTGTGTTGTGTATAAATAAGAGTGTGTGACTAATAAACTTCGCTTCAGTTCCTCAAGAACTGGAGTCCTCCCGATGCCACTTTCCTGTCTTTCTTTCTTTTCTCATTTCCAACCTCCCTACCTCAGCACGGCTCAACCTGTCAGGCTGGCCCCGACACTCCTCAACAATGATTAATAGCAACAGTAATAACAGGCATCATACTCTTGTTCTTGACCTAAAACAAAGCTGCTGTGTAGGTTTCTGGTAGATACTTTTATTTTATTTTCTACTTCTAAGAGTTGTTTGTTTGTTTTTCTACTTCTAAGAGTTTTATCGGGAATTATCTGCTGAATGTGATCTGAAGCAGCCAATAAAATGCATTGCCATCTGCATGCAAGGTCCTAAGTTAGGACTATGGGAGAGTCAAAGGACTAGACAGAGTTTCTGTCCTCAAAAAAGTTAACATCTCACTTAAAAGAAAAGGAATAAAGTTTTAGAGAGAGTGGTCATTGTATGAATAATCATGATATTTTCTTCCAAAATAGATTTTCCGGAGGAAAGTACAGAAAAGGGGAAGCTCAAGATGAATATGGGTCTGGTGATTTATAAAGTAGAATTTTATAAGCAGAGGAACTTCCCCTTTCTGTAAGCGGCCAGAGGTGACCTCTGAAAATGGTTCATTATTCACTTGTGTCAGAAAAACCCACAAAATCATGAAAGTCAAGAGATTTAAACCTATGTGTTCACTTTAAGGACACTCGTGAAAGTACACGGGTCATCAAGGGTACGCATATCTGAAAACCACCAAGCATCTGAAGGATGTCACTTTATAGGAGCAATGTGTGCCATTGTGGCATTACAGTGGTAGAGATGGTAGGCGTGCTCAGGCCAAAGAGAGAGGCTGGGTCAGGATTGGGTGCAGGTTGGTGACCCCGAAGAGTGCTGAATTTTTGCTGCTGTTAACGTAAAAAAGCCATTGTAAAGAATTTTTATGAGTTTATTTGAGTCAAACTGTTAACATATGCTGGGAAGGAGAACCTCTAGGAATTGAGGTAATGCTCCAAAGAATGGCAGGTTACATCTGTATTTATACATTTCAATCAAAGGAAAGGGATGTAGGTGGATTCCATGAAATCCGTTGGTGATAGATTAAGGAGGTGGCATAAAGCAAAGCAGGGAAACCTCTGGGATAGGATAAAAAGTGAAATGATGGACATGTGCTGCTTTTACATAGATGGATACAGGATAGTTCCACATCATTAACAGTTGATGCTTAACTTCATAACATAACAATGAGGGAATGTCCTGGTGCTATTTGTTGCACCCTGAAGGGTCCAGAAAAAAAGAGGAATTTACAAGTTACCCAGACATTTCACAGATATGTTATCTTAGAGGCAAAAAGATAAATGGGCTCAGTAAAGATCTAAGTTGATCTTTGTCAGGGAAAATACAGGCCTGACAACCCACTATAACCTGTTTGCAGTTAAATATTGAATTTTCAGACCATCTTTTGTGGTTACTTTAGGTCTCTGAGTCTGCAAGACTGCCATGCAGGCCTCCCCTGAGCTTTTCAGGTTGGCATGTGACCCCTTTTGTCCACACTGCACATGCTTAAAAATGCAGTAAGCAACACTGAAAATCTTACCTATACCCCGTGCCAAGCCACGTACATAGGTCTCCCAGAGACATCGCAGGGCCATTTTAAACTGCACAGAGAATTGGAAGCCCAGCACGCAGGGAATCATTTTCAAGGTCCCAGGTCTGTGGTGATTTTGCTCAGGAATACGGACCCAGGTACCCAATTAGTCTGAATAAGACCATAACTCTATGTGTGAGAGTCATAGAGAATGGCATGAATCACTAACTCTTGGTAGGTATTTTCCTCCAAGCAGCTTGTTCTCCAATTTCAAGTCATCATCAGACATTGACATAGAGGTAAATTTGAGGAGGACAAAGTACTGTGGCGGGACAAAGCAGGGCAAAGGTACAGTTCATGTTCCCCATCTGTTTTCTAGGAATGTGGATTTTGGAGAAGGCGGCCCTTTTGGCTCAAAAATCTGTATGGCGGCAAGAAACACAAGCAGAAGTCACAGGAGCAGGAGTTGTTCCTAAAAACATAAATAATTGAGTACACTTAGAATTCTCATCTAAAATGAGGAAATAATGAATAGTTTAATTGTTCCTTTCAAGTGTCAAAGCCTTGACCTTCTTCTTTTTCTTCTTACCCTAGGAAGTGGAGTAAATCCTCCCCTTCATTAACACACATTAATGACTCAGAGTCTACTGCAGAGACAGGAGGGGGAAAGTACTTCCTAAAATCTCAGAAATGAACCCCACCTTAAGGATTATTAAGAAAGCACTAGTGGCTCAGTGCATGAAATTCGTGCAGGGGAGGGGGGTGTGCCTCAGCCCGGCATGCACCCTTTCCAATCTGGAACACCTCAGGGGATGTTGGACATGCCTCTCACAATCCAGGACCCCTGGCTCCTAACTGCTCGCCTTCCTGCCTGCCTGATTGCCTCTAACTGCCTCTGCCTGCCAGCCTGATTGCTCCCTAACAGCTCCCCCGCCAACCCAATTGATGCCTAACTGCTGCCCTGCCAAACCGATCACACCTAGATGCCCTCCCCTGCCAGCCTGATCGCCCCCAGCTGCCCTCCTCTACCGCGACCCGCCTCCTCCACTGGGACCCACCTCCTTCACATGAGTTGGCAGAGATGCTGATACTGGCTTCCTCCGCACCATGGGGAGCCATGGGACCCCTAGGCTTCACCATGTGAAGTGGCCACTGCGCACCGCCTCTGCTGCGCACTCTTGTGGTGGCCATCTTGTGATGATGTCGCGTGCAAGGACGTGAGGACCACCTAGGCCAGGAGTGGACGACCCCTGGCATTTGTGGTGGAGTTGGTTGGCGTGCTCAGGCCAAAGAGAGGGGCTGGGTGCAGGATTGGGTGCAGGTTGGTGACCCCGAAGAGTGCTGAATTTTTGCTGCTGTTAATGTAAAAAAGCCATTGTAAAGAATTTTTAGGAGTTTATTTGAGTCAAACTGTTAACATATGCTGGGAAGGAGAACCTCTAGGAAATGAGGTAATGCTCCAAAGAATGGCGGGTTACATCTGTATTTATACATTTCAATCAAAGGAAAGGGATGTAGGTGGATTCCATGAAATCCATTGGTGATAGATTAAGGAGGTGGGATAAAGCAAAGCAGGGAAACCTCTGGGATAGGATAAAAAGTGAAATGATGGACATGTGCTGCTTTTACATAGATGGATACAGGATAGTTCCACATCATTAACAGTTGATGCTTAACTTCATAACATAACAATGAGGGAATGTCCTGGTGCTATTTGTTGCACCCTGAAGGGTCCAGAAAAAAAGAGGAATTTACAAGTTACCCAGACATTTCACAGATATGTTATCTTAGAGGCAAAAAGATAAATGGGCTCAGTAAAGATCTAAGTTGATCTTTGTCAGGGAAAATACAGGCCTGACAACCCACTATAACCTGTTTGCAGTTAAATATGTAATTTTCAGACCATCTTTTGTGGTTACTTTAGGTCTCTGAGTCTGCAAGACTGCCATGCAGGCCTCCCCTGAGCTTTTCAGGTTGGCATGTGACCCCTTTTGTCCACACTGCACATGCTTAAAAATGCAGTAAGCAACACTGAAAATCTTACCTATACCCCGTGCCAAGCCACGTACATAGGTCTCCCAGAGACATTGCAGGGCCATTTTAAACTGCACAGAGAATTGGAAGCCCAGCACGCAGGGAATCATTTTCAAGGTCCCAGGTCTGTGGTGATTTTGCTCAGGAATACGGACCCAGGTACCCAATTAGTCTGAATAAGACCATAACTCTATGTGTGAGAGTCATAGAGAATGGCATGAATCACTAACTCTTGGTAGGTATTTTCCTCCAAGCAGCTTGTTCTCCAATTTCAAGTCATCATCAGACATTGACATAGAGGTAAATTTGAGGAGGACAAAGTACTGTGGCGGGACAAAGCAGGGCAAAGGTACAGTTCATGTTCCCCATCTGTTTTCTAGGAATGTGGATTTTGGAGAAGGCGGCCCTTTTGGCTCAAAAATCTGTATGGCGGCAAGAAACACAAGCAGAAGTCACAGGAGCAGGAGTTGTTCCTAAAAACATAAATAATTGAGTACACTTAGAATTCTCATCTAAAATGAGGAAATAATGAATAGTTTAATTGTTCCTTTCAAGTGTCAAAGCCTTGACCTTCTTCTTTTTCTTCTTACCCTAGGAAGTGGAGTAAATCCTCCCCTTCATTAACACACATTAATGACTCAGAGTCTACTGCAGAGACAGGAGGGGGAAAGTACTTCCTAAAATCTCAGAAATGAACCCCACCTTAAGGATTATTAAGAAAGCACTAGTGGCTCAGTGCATGAAATTCGTGCAGGGGAGGGGGGTGTGCCTCAGCCCGGCATGCACCCTTTCCAATCTGGAACATCTCAGGGGATGTTGGACATGCCTCTCACAATCCAGGACCCCTGGCTCCTAACTGCTCGCCTTCCTGCCTGCCTGATTGCCTCTAACTGCCTCTGCCTGCCAGCCTGATTGCTCCCTAACAGCTCCCCCGCCAACCCAATTGATGCCTAACTGCTGCCCTGCCAAACCGATCACACCTAGATGCCCTCCCCTGCCAGCCTGATCGCCCCCAGCTGCCCTCCTCTACCGCGACCCGCCTCCTCCACTGGGACCCACCTCCTTCACATGAGTTGGCAGAGATGCTGATACTGGCTTCCTCCGCACCATGGGGAGCCATGGGACCCCTAGGCTTCACCATGTGAAGTGGCCACTGCGCACCGCCTCTGCTGCGCACTCTTGTGGTGGCCATCTTGTGATGATGTCGCGTGCAAGGACGTGAGGACCACCTAGGCCAGGAGTGGACGACCCCTGGCATTTGTGGTGGAGTTGGTTGGCGTGCTCGGGCCAAAGAGAGGGGCTGGGTGCAGGATTGGGTGCAGGTTGGTGACCCCGAAGAGTGCTGAATTTTTGCTGCTGTTAATGTAAAAAAGCCATTGTAAAGAATTTTTAGGAGTTTATTTGAGTCAAACTGTTAACATATGCTGGGAAGGAGAACCTCTAGGAAATGAGGTAATGCTCCAAAGAATGGCGGGTTACATCTGTATTTATACATTTCAATCAAAGGAAAGGGATGTAGGTGGATTCCATGAAATCCATTGGTGATAGATTAAGGAGGTGGGATAAAGCAAAGCAGGGAAACCTCTGGGATAGGATAAAAAGTGAAATGATGGACATGTGCTGCTTTTACATAGATGGATACAGGATAGTTCCACATCATTAACAGTTGATGATTAACTTCATAACAATGAGGGAATGTCCTGGTGCTATTTGTTGCACCCTGAAGGGTCCAGAAAAAAAGAGGAATTTACAAGTTACCCAGACATTTCACAGATATGTTATCTTAGAGGCAAAAAGATAAATGGGCTCAGTAAAGATCTAAGTTGATCTTTGTCAGGGAAAATACAGGCCTGACAACCCACTATAACCTGTTTGCAGTTAAATATGTAATTTTCAGACCATCTTTTGTGGTTACTTTAGGTCTCTGAGTCTGCAAGACTGCCATGCAGGCCTCCCCTGAGCTTTTCAGGTTGGCATGTGACCCCTTTTGTCCACACTGCACATGCTTAAAAATGCAGTAAGCAACACTGAAAATCTTACCTATACCCCGTGCCAAGCCACGTACATAGGTCTCCCAGAGACATTGCAGGGCCATTTTAAACTGCACAGAGAATTGGAAGCCCAGCACGCAGGGAATCATTTTCAAGGTCCCAGGTCTGTGGTGATTTTGCTCAGGAATACGGACCCAGGTACCCAATTAGTCTGAATAAGACCATAACTCTATGTGTGAGAGTCATAGAGAATGGCATGAATCACTAACTCTTGGTAGGTATTTTCCTCCAAGCAGCTTGTTCTCCAATTTCAAGTCATCATCAGACATTGACATAGAGGTAAATTTGAGGAGGACAAAGTACTGTGGCGGGACAAAGCAGGGCAAAGGTACAGTTCATGTTCCCCATCTGTTTTCTAGGAATGTGGATTTTGGAGAAGGCGGCCCTTTTGGCTCAAAAATCTGTATGGCGGCAAGAAACACAAGCAGAAGTCACAGGAGCAGGAGTTGTTCCTAAAAACATAAATAATTGAGTACACTTAGAATTCTCATCTAAAATGAGGAAATAATGAATAGTTTAATTGTTCCTTTCAAGTGTCAAAGCCTTGACCTTCTTCTTTTTCTTCTTACCCTAGGAAGTGGAGTAAATCCTCCCCTTCATTAACACACATTAATGACTCAGAGTCTACTGCAGAGACAGGAGGGGGAAAGTACTTCCTAAAATCTCAGAAATGAACCCCACCTTAAGGATTATTAAGAAAGCACTAGTGGCTCAGTGCATGAAATTCGTGCAGGGGAGGGGGGTGTGCCTCAGCCCGGCATGCACCCTTTCCAATCTGGAACATCTCAGGGGATGTTGGACATGCCTCTCACAATCCAGGACCCCTGGCTCCTAACTGCTCGCCTTCCTGCCTGCCTGATTGCCTCTAACTGCCTCTGCCTGCCAGCCTGATTGCTCCCTAACAGCTCCCCCGCCAACCCAATTGATGCCTAACTGCTGCCCTGCCAAACCGATCACACCTAGATGCCCTCCCCTGCCAGCCTGATCGCCCCCAGCTGCCCTCCTCTACCGCGACCCGCCTCCTCCACTGGGACCCACCTCCTTCACATGAGTTGGCAGAGATGCTGATACTGGCTTCCTCCGCACCATGGGGAGCCATGGGACCCCTAGGCTTCACCATGTGAAGTGGCCACTGCGCACCGCCTCTGCTGCGCACTCTTGTGGTGGCCATCTTGTGATGATGTCGCGTGCAAGGACGTGAGGACCACCTAGGCCAGGAGTGGACGACCCCTGGCATTTGTGGTGGAGTTGGTTGGCGTGCTCGGGCCAAAGAGAGGGGCTGGGTGCAGGATTGGGTGCAGGTTGGTGACCCCGAAGAGTGCTGAATTTTTGCTGCTGTTAATGTAAAAAAGCCATTGTAAAGAATTTTTAGGAGTTTATTTGAGTCAAACTGTTAACATATGCTGGGAAGGAGAACCTCTAGGAAATGAGGTAATGCTCCAAAGAATGGCGGGTTACATCTGTATTTATACATTTCAATCAAAGGAAAGGGATGTAGGTGGATTCCATGAAATCCATTGGTGATAGATTAAGGAGGTGGGATAAAGCAAAGCAGGGAAACCTCTGGGATAGGATAAAAAGTGAAATGATGGACATGTGCTGCTTTTACATAGATGGATACAGGATAGTTCCACATCATTAACAGTTGATGATTAACTTCATAACAATGAGGGAATGTCCTGGTGCTATTTGTTGCACCCTGAAGGGTCCAGAAAAAAAGAGGAATTTACAAGTTACCCAGACATTTCACAGATATGTTATCTTAGAGGCAAAAAGATAAATGGGCTCAGTAAAGATCTAAGTTGATCTTTGTCAGGGAAAATACAGGCCTGACAACCCACTATAACCTGTTTGCAGTTAAATATGTAATTTTCAGACCATCTTTTGTGGTTACTTTAGGTCTCTGAGTCTGCAAGACTGCCATGCAGGCCTCCCCTGAGCTTTTCAGGTTGGCATGTGACCCCTTTTGTCCACACTGCACATGCTTAAAAATGCAGTAAGCAACACTGAAAATCTTACCTATACCCCGTGCCAAGCCACGTACATAGGTCTCCCAGAGACATTGCAGGGCCATTTTAAACTGCACAGAGAATTGGAAGCCCAGCACGCAGGGAATCATTTTCAAGGTCCCAGGTCTGTGGTGATTTTGCTCAGGAATACGGACCCAGGTACCCAATTAGTCTGAATAAGACCATAACTCTATGTGTGAGAGTCATAGAGAATGGCATGAATCACTAACTCTTGGTAGGTATTTTCCTCCAAGCAGCTTGTTCTCCAATTTCAAGTCATCATCAGACATTGACATAGAGGTAAATTTGAGGAGGACAAAGTACTGTGGCGGGACAAAGCAGGGCAAAGGTACAGTTCATGTTCCCCATCTGTTTTCTAGGAATGTGGATTTTGGAGAAGGCGGCCCTTTTGGCTCAAAAATCTGTATGGCGGCAAGAAACACAAGCAGAAGTCACAGGAGCAGGAGTTGTTCCTAAAAACATAAATAATTGAGTACACTTAGAATTCTCATCTAAAATGAGGAAATAATGAATAGTTTAATTGTTCCTTTCAAGTGTCAAAGCCTTGACCTTCTTCTTTTTCTTCTTACCCTAGGAAGTGGAGTAAATCCTCCCCTTCATTAACACACATTAATGACTCAGAGTCTACTGCAGAGACAGGAGGGGGAAAGTACTTCCTAAAATCTCAGAAATGAACCCCACCTTAAGGATTATTAAGAAAGCACTAGTGGCTCAGTGCATGAAATTCGTGCAGGGGAGGAGGGTGTGCCTCAGCCCGGCATGCACCCTTTCCAATCTGGAACATCTCAGGGGATGTTGGACATGCCTCTCACAATCCAGGACCCCTGGCTCCTAACTGCTCGCCTTCCTGCCTGCCTGATTGCCTCTAACTGCCTCTGCCTGCCAGCCTGATTGCTCCCTAACAGCTCCCCCGCCAACCCAATTGATGCCTAACTGCTGCCCTGCCAAACCGATCACACCTAGATGCCCTCCCCTGCCAGCCTGATCGCCCCCAGCTGCCCTCCTCTACCGCGACCCGCCTCCTCCACTGGGACCCACCTCCTTCACATGAGTTGGCAGAGATGCTGATACTGGCTTCCTCTGCACCATGCGGAGCCATGGGATCCCTAGGCCTCACCATGTGGAGTGGCCACTGCGCACCGCCTCTGCTGTGCACTTGGCGATCTTGTGGTGGCCACCTTGTGATGATGTCGCGTGCAAGGACGTGAGGACCACCTAGGCCAGGAGTGGACAACCCCTGGCATGCATGCCAGACATGGCACGCCAGTAACTTTTGCTGGCACGCTAAACCCTCTCTTATAATCGTCCATTTACAATTTTTTTCTTAATATCAACTTTATTTTTCAGATAAATTCAGTGTAGGTGCGTCTTAGATAAATAATTTTACATAACAATTATTTTAAAGACCATAGACGTGGATTGAGGAGAGAGGCTAAGAGCAATTTCTATGCCTCTGCCTTAACTCTTCCTGCCTTCCTCTCTCCCACCAGTGTTTTGTTTTCATCCATATATGCTTGTGAATCTTTGTTCTCACTGATGAATTTTCTTAATTCTCGTAATAGGAGTAGCCTGAGAGATGAAAGTAATAGCTTGTGCATATCTCTGAAGGTCACAAAATAAAAACCTGATGTAATTTCTCTGTCATCAGTGATGCAGCAACAAAAGTTCCCCTGATAATATCAAACAGACTCATAAAGTTTTCTGTCAGACTTCAGTGTACATGTATACATTAAAAAATAAATGTATTTTTCATCATCATAGAGTTTGTTTTTGTCGCTCAAATGAATTTTATTATTTCTTCAAATTTCTTTTTAAAAAATATATATTTTATTGATTTTTTTACAGAGAGGAAGGGAGAGGTATAGAGAGTTAGAAACATCGTTGAGTGAGAAACCTCGGTCAGCTGCCTCCTGCACACCCCCTACTGGGGATGTGCCCGCAACCAAGGTACATGCCCTTGACCGGAATTGGTCCACAGGCCAACGCACTATCCACTGAGCCAAACCGGTCAGGGCTCTTCAAGGTTCTTCACATACGTACACCTTAAGAGATATCAAGTAGGCATAACATGTTCTCAAAAATTAGGGTTGGCACACAGAAGAATTTTGAGTCAGAGATTTTGCTGGTTTGGGCATGCACTCACAAAAAGGCTGTCCACCCCTGACCTAGGCTTTTATTGGTATAATTAATAAAGCATGTATTTGAAATGTATCAATTCATAGCTAACTCTAGCCTTGAGGTAAGGAATTATAGTGTAAATAGTCAACTGTTTATATACAAATAAGAAGGGCCATAGGCAAATAAAGCAGGGCTGAAGCTGGAATTCCTTGGGAAGCCAATACTTCCTTAAGCAGCAGTGTGGTACACCCTGGTGAAGAGGTCTTCTCTCCCTTGTTTCCCCAATACACTGAGTCCCTGAGAACTAGCAGACACCTCCTCCCCCAGGGGTATAGGCTATCCAGGTGCTCTGTGCCCCCTGGCTCACCAGTTATTTATAACTTACTTGACCTTTTATCCAGTGATGGTGAACCTATGACACACGTGTTAGAGGTGACAGGGGAACTCATTTTTTTGGTTGATTTTTCTTTGTTAAATGGCATTTTAATATATAGAATAAATATCAAAAATATAAATCTTTGTTTTACTATGGTTGCAAATATCAAAAAATTTCTATATGTGACACGGCACCAGAGTTAAGTCAGCTCAGTGCTGAAACGCCGAGCTCAAAAGGTTAGCTATCACTGTGACCTATCCATAGAGCAGTGATTCTCAACCTTCTGGCCCTTTAAATACAGTTCCACATGTTGTGACCCAACCATAAAATTATTTTTGTTCCTACTTCATAATTGTAATGTTGCTACTGTTATGAATCGTCATGTAAATATCTGATATGCAGGATGGTCTTAGGCGAACCCTGTGAAAGGGTCGTTCGACCGCCAAAGGGGTGGCGAACCATAGGTGGAGAATTGCTGCCATAGAGGATCATTCACTTTTGCCCCTCTCAACAGGCCTTGGGGTTGTCAGAATATTTGGGTCCCTGAGCCTACTCACTCCCCAAGCTTTTAAGATCATGCACAAATATGTGCCCTGTCCTGGTGTAGCAGGATCTTCACCCTTAAAAGCTAGTGTAAAATTCACAGTAGGTTTTGGTATTTTTCTTTTTAATTAAACTCCCAGCCCGGCCATTGTGGCTCAGTTTATTCAATATTGTCTCATTTATCAGGAGTCCATTGTTTGATTACTGGTCAGGGCACATGTCAGGGTGGTAGTGGAGCGTCTCTCTTTCCCTTCCTCTCTCCGAAATCAATAAAAACAATAAAGAATCAAAAGTCTTTTGAAAAACAAACAACAGAAACCCCTCAAAACTGTTGGATAGCTGCCAGGGAGTTGCTGGAGATATAGGCTAAAGAAAAATGTGTGAGCAGTAATTGTCCAACTTCCTGCTGTATCCAACACAGATCCTTGGCTGCATGACACCAAGTGATAATGGTCCTCCACTCTTGCAAAGAGAGGAGAGTCATTACTAAACCACATTAAGTCATGATATTTAAATGCCTGTGTAAGTAAAAGAAATTCTGAGTGAACTAGATATAATAATAGACCTAAATGACCACAGATAAATGCTGGTGGCTTAGCAATATGAGATGAAGAATGGTACCAACCACACACAGGGCAATAGCACAGCGCCCCCCAGTGAAGCAGAGGGACTGGGAAACAGCCCAGCATATTTTGTGGCAGGAGAAAGGAGGGAAACACAGAATTCATATTTATGTGTGTGTTTCTAAAAGGCCTTTTCCTGGAGAAAGCGGCTGCCTTGGCTAAGGGATATGTTTAGACCTCCCAATGCCACATATAAGCAAAACATGGCACAGAAGCTACACAACAAGGATTGTCTAATGAGGATGAGATTTTCAATAAGAATCAATGGGGACAATTTGGAATTCTTATCTGAAATGGTTAGGTAGGGTTCTAGGCAGAGTGCAAGGGCCTCCAGTTCCTATGTGGTTAATTAGTTTGCTGATGCTGTTCTCTTGGTGCCTGCCCAAGTTACCTCCCAAAGTTCCTTACAGAGAATGAAAACAAGTGTTTTTCTCTGGGTTGACCAGTGAGCCAGCAAATACATAGTGTGTTTAAGGCACAGCCTGGGAACGGGGATCAGTGAGGTGTGGGGAATCCAGGAGGTGAGGAGAAACAAATGGTATCGTCCTGGAGACTCATTTCCTGACCCCTTCCAGTGGCTCACCAGATCGCTAGCTCCGCAGGTACCAGCAAGTAATGGAAAAACAGTCCCCTTTTCTAATGAGATAATTTCTTTCATCCAACAGCTTTCATGGTGGTGGTATAGATGTCCCTGCCTCACCTTCCCTATAAGCTTGATGCATTCCATGCAGGCTCCCTCTCCACAGGACCTGCAGCCAAACGACACATGGTCCAACTAAGTCTGGCTTAATCCCCTTCTATGGAAACAGAGGGATTGAGTAAATCCTGTTTTGCTATTTTAAATACTTAAAAGATATTTGAAAAATGTGAGAGAGAAGATAAAGAAGAGGGAGAAAGAAACATCAATATGAGAAAAAAACATTGATTGCATGTCCCCTGCCAGGGATTGAGCCTGCAACCCTAGCGTTTGCCATGACCAGGAGTCCAACATACAACCTTTTGAGTACGAGAGAACATACAAGCCTCAGAGCCACTCTGGCCAGGGCTCTGTTATTTTGATTGGAACCCCCCCCCCCTCAAATAACCAACACTATATTCACACTTTTGTCCTCTTACATGCTGGGTTCAAGGACTTTTATGCCCACAAAACCTATAGGTTGTTAGCCTGGCTGATATAATACGGAGCACGACTCGGAGCATGGAGTCAAGTTGCAACCATTATAAGGGCATCATTCGTTAATATACGAGCTCAAAGGGTCTCAAGTCTGTCTCACTGAACCCCTGTATCACTGTGTATTGGGCTTTGATTCCTCCTCATATGAACCTGTCTATATCTTAATATGGATTTGCGTGTATATACACAGAATCTGGAAAGATACTCAAAGACTGGTGATGTTAGGTGTTTCGGGTGAAGAAATTGGATGGCTGTTGGACAGAAGTGGAAGAGTGACTTCTGTACTCTTTGCATTTTTCTTATTTTAAAAATTTTGATAAAGTGCCCAAGCCATAAACTTGACCATCTTAACCCTTTTAAAAACTATATTTTTATTGATTTCAGAGAGCAATGGAGAGAGAGAGATAGAAACATCCATGAAGATTGAATCAGTGTTCAGCTGCCTCCTGCACACACCCTAGTGAGGATTGAGCCCACAATCCAGGCATGTCCCCTGAATGGGCATTGAACTGTGACCTCCTGATTCATAGACTTTCAACCACTGACCACCCTGACCGGGCCCATCATAACAGTTTTTTAGTGCACAGGTCTGTGACATTAAGTACATTCACAGTGTTGTGCAATGATCACCACCATCCATCTCCAGAATATTTTCATCTTGCAAAACTGAAACTCTACCCATGCCTGCTCTGCAACTCCTGGCAACCCCCACTCTACTTTCTATCCTGTGAATTTGACCACTCTGACACCTTATACAAATGGGATCATACGGTATTTGCCTTTCTGTCTTTGACTTTCTTCACATAGCATAGTGTCCTCCAAGTTCATATTGTAGCAAGTGGGGGCACTGAATAATATTCCAGTGTATATACCATATTTTGTTTATTCTGTCCTCCCTTGTTACCTTTGCTTCTACCTTTTTGCTATTGTGAAGAATGTTGCTATGAATATGGGGGTACCAATATCTCTTCAAGATCCTTGTATCTTTACCTTTTTAAAGCATATGAATGTGCTGCTTATTTGAAAAAAAACAACACACAATAAATTAAAAATTGAAAGAGTAAAATACAAATCAATAGGAATGAAAGTTGTAGTTTTTTTCTCCCACTTCCTCTTCAGAATCCCCTAGGCAGCTTTTGAGCCTCCCAAGGATCATTTTACTTGGGGGTGAGGATGGAGTCTGGAAGGACAGAAAGGGTCTGTCTCCCCCACACCACACCCCTGTAGGGTAAAGCTGGGGACCCTCAGGGACCTGCAGGGAGGGTCAAGTGCAGCATTGTCCTTGCCTGCCTGCTGTCCAGCCCCTGCCAGACCATTGGCGTGGACACATGGAGGAGTTGGTGCCCTTTGAGGGAGCCGTTGACAGTTGGAGGTGGATGGAATGCGGGAGTTGGTGCCCTTTGCAGCAGCCGTTGACAGTTGATGGTGGAATGGAGGACTTGGTGGTGCCTTTTGAGAATCCCACTGACAGTAACAAAACCATGGCGGTTTGGGAGCTGAGCCCAAGGTGGAGGGAGGGATGGAGTCACGGCTTCCGGTCAACGGGGCCAGAATGTCAGCCCCGGAGTCCAGCCTCAGCACCTCAGCCGCCTCATGTCCTCTGAGCGGGCCCTTGCTCCAGGGACTGATATTTGAGAGAGAGAACTCTCCACCGCAGCACAGGTGGCCTCCTCGTGCTTGTCAAATGTTAGGATTCCAGACAAAATTGGTTCATGAAATGACCCCTCCGCAGGTGCCTTGGGGAAGAGGCCGGAAGGGGTGGTTTTGTTTTCCGGGTGGCATTTCCTTAAATGGCCGGGGACCACCCAAAGCGTCCTAAGGGTGTTCCCAGCTGGCCTTCCTGGCTGCAGGGCCGCCCGGTTCCCGTGCCATCATGGAGGGTCCTGCTCTTCAGCCAGGGATGCCCACGGAGCCCAAGGCCCGAGACCAGAGCAGCTTTCCCCAAAATCTCCAGTGAAGGGGCCCAGGTGCACACTCCCAGCTCCACCGCAGGAAGCACTGAACTCAGGGTAACAGGCCAGCATTTGCAGGGCTTACAGAACGCCTGCGGATGCCTCCCTACACCCTTCCGCTGGATCCCATTTTATTACTATGATAATGATGATTATTATTTAGATAAAGAAACCTGAACTCAGGAGGGGGAAGGGACTTACTTAAGGTTCCTGACAATACCAGTGGAAGCTCGAGGTCAAACCCAAATTTAAGATGTTAAAGCCCCATGTCATTTTATGCTGCCCCTTAATTTAAGAAATGTTCACAGGAAGAATCTTCCTTGCATTTACTATGATGTGGTTTTAAGATATGTGTGCTTGACCAAATTTCTCATGAGTTATAACCCAAAGGATTCTTTATCATCACTCCCAAACTGCCTATTCAGAACTCCCTTCAGTTCCCAGAAAAATGTCTAAACATTCTTTAATGCATTGTCGAAACATTATTCCGTTTAAGTGCTGTCGAATTTGACCTTCACAGAGCCCCAGAAGTATAGTAAATTACCAGGCATGTGCCTCAATTCAACCATCCTTCTTTTTTCATGGACCATTTTATTTTTATTATTATTAGCCATGACTTTTTAAAAAAATCTTTATTGTTGAAAGTATTACATATATCCTCCTTTTCCCCCCATTGACCCCTTTCAGTCCTCCCCCGCCCCCACCCCAGGCCTTTACCACACTATTGTCTCTGTCCATGGGCTTTGCATATATGCATGCAAGTTCTTTGGTTGATGTCTTCCCAGTCACCCAATCTCTCATGGACCATTTTCATTCCTCTGAATGAATGAGTGAGGCTTAGATTTCCCAGACTTTTCACGTTATAATTATGTCTTCATAAGCTTCTCTGATTGACTTCAACATTTGGCTTTTTACTGACCCTGCTGCCTATTCTTACCCATGTTCCTTTCCTCACTGACTTCACCTCTACTGAATCTGAGAACTCTCCTCAGATGTGACTCAGGTAGACCACCTTCACTTGTGTCCCCTGCTCACCACCTTCTTCAGTGCTGTCGCTGAAAAGATGATCGGCAGACATTAATTTGCAGACTCCGATCTACCGCGTTCAAACCTGTAGCCATTTCACATAGCCACTCAGATGTTACAGGTACTGGAAAGATCAGGAAACAATTACTTCGTATCCATTATAATACATTTCTTCCCCCTCTCAATTGAACATTAAGACCAATTCATTGCATAAGCTTTAGGTTTTGAGATTTTCACAGCATAAAGCCCACACTGACAGAGTAATGAAGGAAATGGTCCACATCCTAATACATAGTTGAGAAAAGAGGGCATTGTAGATTTCTTTTTTTAAATTCAGGCCCTTAATTATTAGTGATTATTTGTACCTTTATATATTGGCAAGTACACATGATTAAACTCTTTTATAAATTCAGAAAGTGAGTAATGTCTTACAATCAAGTAATGTCTTACAAACAAACCCCTAAGACATCAGAGAGATTGTTTTTTTTCAGTATCATGAAGGAAAATGGTTGCCGGCAAGCAGTGTGGCCAGGTTATACAAGGTGACAACTGTCTCTACTCCCCAGGGACCAGCTTCGGAAGCTTCCTTGTTGTCCAGAGCTGCTTCACTGATTCACTGTACAGGCTGGCTTTCCCTGCAGCAGTCAGCATTTAAAAATTTGGCTTCAGTACTGCTAGTTAGCAGGCAGCTTCAGTTGGAAAAAGTAATTTCATTTTCATATTTGCTCATTTCATTCATTCACTCAATCAAAAGACCATCAATCTCCTATCATATGCCAAGAACTGTGTTTGGTTCTGGGGATGAGAAAATAAGGTAATGGATCTTTCTAGCACTTGAAGAGCTTACAAACTAGTGATAGAGGAAGATGCACCAGTAACTTAATAAAAAATTATTTGACTTTATTTGTATTATTGGAATTTTATAAATCCATTCATATACACTAAGTGCTCATATAACATGCTAGTATGTTCTGCAACTTTTAAGTGAAATGATGTAAAACAAAACCAATTTTACTGTATAGATTAATAAGACAAGAGTTAAGTTCCTGTGGACATTATAACACAACAAAATGATGTTGAATTTGAGGACCTGTAGTCCTACATCATTAAAAATTGAAATACGCCTTTAAGAAAGGGCTAGTGATATGAGAAATCCACATGAATGTGTAAGTTATTTAGAGAGTTAACACTGAAGATTTGCATTCTGAAAGCAGGTTTGAACCTTAGATGCAGATGAACTTTGTTTTAGATCTTATAAAATTTATGCAGAGGTATCTTCTAATAGGGGTCAGTAACTTGGGGAGGGGAGTGCTGCAAATTAAGATCCTACCTTGGGGACGGGTCCATTTTTTCTGTTCAGATTATTGTCTGAAACAGGATCTACAAGATGGGATGACTATAACAATTTACTGCCTTTGGGTACCCATCCTATCTAATAATAGACAAACATGGTAATTAACCGTACCTCTGACACACTTGCCATTGGCTAATCAGGGAGATATGCAAATTAACTTCCAACCAAGATGGCGGCTGGCAGCCAGGCAGTTGAAGCGAACATGAGGCTTTCTTGATCCAGTCAAGGAGGATGCCAAGGTTCCCCGCCTGCTGCTGCTAGGCTCTGAGCTGCACTCTAAGAAAGAATGTTGCAGTTATAGAAGCTAAACAAACCCCAGATACCTGCGTTCAGCCAGCCAGGCCTCAAAGCTGGAGTTGCAACAGTGTTTCAATTATAGAAGCCAAAGAAACCAGATACCTGCTTTCAGCAGCCGAGGTCTCAGAGCTGGAGCCGAGCCTCAGAGCTAAAGCCGGCTCTCAGTTCCAGTGACAGCCATAGTAGGTAAATAAATCCCAGAATTAAAAAAAAAAAAAAAGAAAAAGAAAAAAAGGAGAGGTTTGGAGCTTCAGTCACCTGCCAGCCTGAAAACGGCCCTCAGCCTCTCACCCAGACTGGCCAGGCACCCCAGTGGGGACCCCCACCCTGAAAGGCGTGGGACCAGCTGCAAACAGCCATCATCCCCTCATCTAGGCTGGACAGGAACCCCAGTGGGGACCCCCAACCTGATCCGGGACACCCTTCAGGGCAAACCAGCCGGCCCACACTCATGCACCAGGCCTCTATCCTATATAGGAAAGGGTAATATACAAACTGACCCTAACAGCAGAATGACTGGGAATGACTGGTCACTATGACACACAGTGACCACCAGGGGGCAGACACTCAATGTAGGAGCTGCTCTCTGGTGGTCAAGGCGCTCTCACATGGGAGTAGCTCTGCTCAGCCACAAGCCAGGCTGATGGCTGCCAGTACAGCGGTGGTGGTGGGAGCCTCTCCTGCCTCCTCAGCAGCTCTAAGGATGTCCAACTGTAGCTTAGGTCTGCTCCCCGCTGGCAAGTGGACATCCCCCCAGAGCTGCCAGGCTGCCAGAGGTATGTCTGATTGCCATCTTAGGCCCAATCCCCTGGGGAGTGGGCCGAAGCCAGCAGGGGGTCATCCCCTGAGGGGCCCCAGACTGCTAGAGGGCACAGGCCGGGCTGAGGGACCCCCCCCGCTCCCCCCTGAGTGCATAAATTTTTGTGCACCGGGCCTCTAGTAACCCTATAATTGGCATATGCATGGCTTTCTAAGTTGTTCCATCATCACTTTCACCACCAGAGTTCAGTGAAACTTTTCAATTAGCCAGGGGCCCTGGAAATGATGCAGAAAAGTACTGTGGCTTAATAATACTTACTTATTGTTAGGTCGGAGAGAGCCCAGGATTGGATATGTGCAGACATGTGGTGAGATAATGGACTCTCCCTGGAATTTCAAACCAATCAACGTGCCAGACACAGATACTGGGCTCTCCCTGGAATCCACACGACCCCCACACAGATACTGACTCCTTCCTGAATACCCTGCCCACCCCCTGTGGCAGAGACTTCCTCAGCTCAGGCCCCCCACCCTCACCAAACACCTGTATAAAACAGAAGCCCCTCCCTCCCTGGAGTTGTGAATTAACTGCCCCCCCCCCCCCTTTTGGGCTGGTGGGTCTCGCCCCAGAACGAAGCATTAAACTCCCCTCCTTCTCTCCTCTTTAACCGTTTGGTTCTCTTTGTTCTCTATGCCACTTCCTGAGCCTCCTAACACTTATAGTTTAGTTTGAACTCATTGCTTAACATGTTGTCTCCTATTTAATATTCAAAATCACTATGAAATTGATATTGATAAATTTCTGGTGTGTTAAAAATAAGTCTCTGTGTCTGTTTTGTGATATTCTTAGGTCTATCTCTTCTGTCTTTTGGTTCACCTTGGCATCAGACATAGGGCAGTTCAACATGAGGCTCTTGCCATAAACAGCTCCCAGTGCTAAGAACTGGCAACTTACTACTTTGTTTTCAATGATTGGAAAAAAGAATCATCAAGGTAAACTTTGTGGATTTTCTTTGACTAACTCCATGGTTGGCAAACTGCAGCTCGCCAGTCACATGCGGCACTTTGGCCCCTTGAGTGTGGCTCTTCCACAAAATACCACGTGTGGGTGCGCACATACAGTGTGATTGAAACTTTGTGGCCCACGCGCAGAAGTCTGTTTTTGGCCTGGGCGAGTCTATTTTGAAGAAGCACTGTTGATATTTGGCTCTGTTGACTAATGAGCTTGATGACCACTGGACTAACTAGACTCCTTTCAACATTGAAATTCTAGACTTTAGAGACAAGAATAGACCTGGGTTGTGGGGAGGAGATGTGGGAGACCTGTAAGTGGAAGTATCTGAGTATTGGACTGCCAGCTAGAATTAATAATTTCATAGACTTGGGTGATGGTGTCCATAATTTTCTCCAGTATTTGTATGGTACTTATAAAAACAGTTGTTTATATCTAGTAATTCATCTGCAAGTCTTACTTGATTTTGAAGCTGCAGAACACCTCAACTGATAGCTGGGATTGTTGGAATTTAGTTTTTATTTCTAAAAACTAAAGTCTACATTGAGATTCTGGCAAGGGGCTTTACTTCAAAATCCTTACAGCTTCAGGATCTTTCTGACCTTGAAGAAAGGGAAAATGAAGGTATTGTGGTTGCATCACTTCAGAAGCAAAGCCAAAGTTCTGTGCTTTACAGGTAGTGTCATCCTGAGTGCAGGAGTCTCGGAGTTGGCATGGCCGAGGAGCCTTTGGGTAAGCTGGAGGAGGGTCTGTTTCCTGTGTGTTGGGGTGGTGGGCACCTCTCTTTTTTTCTTTCATTTAAAACTCATCTTTCCGGATACATCATCAAGCCCTCCCCTTGTTAAACTACTAACTCTCTGAGCAAAATTTTTCTGCCTTCCAACACAGGCTTTTTGCTTGTTTGTTTTTGTTTTTTCATTTTAGGCAATACCTGACAGAACCTTTACTTTTAAAACTTTAGACATGACTTCTTGCTAGGATACTTAGGAGGAGGGAAATTTTGGTTAGATTTTGCTTCAGACTCTGATTTGGAAATTATTTCCCTGAGTCCACTAGTCACTAGTGTTAATAAATGGGTTCCTCCCTTTCTCTAGGAAGTGTGCTTGGTTTTTCTTTGCTCTTCTGTAACATATGTTCCGTGACCGGGAAGCTACCGCGTTTTGGCTTTGTTTAGCCTCCGGTGAGTGGACGGGGTTTGAGGCCTGGGGGTGCAGGACAGGCCTCCGGAAGGCGCCCGCTGCTGATTTTAGTAGAATTGAACCTGGGGGAACTCCAGGTGCTTCCGGACCTCAGCCCAGGACCTTGCCCGCATCTGGAGAAAGTGGATGGACCCCTCTGAACCTGTCGACAGAATCTTTAAGACAGTTATATCACTCTGAAGAGTCCATGAAAAGGACTGACAAGGAAAATCTTAAAACAGTTTGTCTCTACCAGGTCACAAGCCCACCTCCTTCTTTGCCCAGGCCTCTCGTCCCTCTGACAGACAGCAAGGATCCTTTGGCTCTGAGAGAAAACTCCATCCAGCCCTCCTCAGAACGAAACAACTACAGAGGAAATTCAACATCCATTCTCCCCTAAAAGAATTCAGAGCCAGGATCCTTGAGTTCTTGCAGGCTTTGCAGTCTACCCAGAGGGCAGTCCAGGAGCACCTCCCAGAAGTTCTGCCTTCCAACCTGGTGACTCTGTTTGGGAAAAGACCACCCAAGGACTGACTCCTACCTGGAGGGGACCACTACCATCATCCTGACCACCCCCATGGCTCTCAAGGTTGCAGGACTGAATACCTGGATACCAGAAACACCCCCTGTGGATTAGTTGCTCCATAAGGCTAAAGGAAGCTTGTTGGAAAGGGGGTGGGAGAATAAGGAGGAAACTGGTCTTGCAAGGCATGTCAGCCCATAAAAACTGAACAATGCACTGCCCTGAGGGTGGCGGGGGGGAGGTCATTATCACTGGCCCCAGGAAGATCATCTGATAAGACCTGGGAACCCCCAACACCTGGGGGCCTTCCTGTAGGCCCACAAGGGCTCAGAACCATATCTGCAAGACAAAGACCCCAGAAGGTTATAAAAAGCAAAGCCTCTGTATGTTACTTCGCTCTGATTTGGAAATTATTTCCCGGAGACCACTAGTCACTAGTGTTAATAAATGGGTTCCTCCCTTTCTCTAAAAAAAAAAAAAAAAAAAAAAAGATTTTGCTTCAACTACTGATTGTGTGTAGCCTTCCATTAAAATTATCTAGCAAAGATATAAATAAACTCTCATGAAAATATTCAATCCTTTGCCTCTTATAGAGGGGCTTGAGGAGAAAGAGTCAAATGTAAATAGGATATTCCGATTAGTACTGAGTTTTTTCCTAAAATCTACAGCACTTTGGCTCAGGGTTTTAAGTCAGAGGCAGGGCTGTTTGTGCATGGAGTGAATTAACTGCTGCCCTGGCCTGCTTGGGTTGCATAAGTTCCTCCCCCACCTCCCCCCCCACCCCCCCCCACCCCCCGCAATACCCTCGAGATCTTTTGGCATCAAAGGGGCAGGAGGGGGACACCTTTGGGGGCTCCCCTGCCTTCCTCTCCAAGCTGGAAAGGGACACAGGGACACGAAAGGAGGCCCTGATGAGATACATGCCACAGTACAGAGGTGCCTGGGCTACCTAAGGACCCCCCACACCCCATCCTGTCCCAACCCCACTGGGCTTCCCATAGCAGCCCCTTCATGGGCTCAGTCTCTTCCATGCTCCTTGGAGACAAAGCTCCTTTGATTGACTGTGCTCCACCCATTGTCAGTTCTGGACACAGAGTCAGAGGGAAGAAAAGGCTGAAGATGATGCAGAGGGGCCTCAGCAATTGCAATGGGCCTTCTCCCTGCACCCATTTCCACAGGCCTGCACCTCCTGCCTGGCCCCAGCACCTTCCCACTCAGCTCTCCCTTCTTCCTTGCCTGCACTCCCATCGGAGGGGACAGTAGGGCCAGACCACTCATGCAGCCTCCAGCTCCAGCTCTGTGCCCACACGGTAGGTGCCCATGTGCTGGACCCACGGGTAGGGGTGCTCTGCTCCAGGCACCTAGGCAACGGCCAGGGCAAGTGGGCTATTGCCCAGGCTGAGGTGGTGCCCAAGATGGGGCTGAGCTTGCCCAAGGCGGGTAGTAGCCAGAGGAAGCCCCCCACCCCCACCCCCATCCCCAGCCGCCATCAGGTAAATGTGTAGATGTGGGTATGCTTTGGAAGTAAAAACTTTCTAAGGGTGGTTTCACATAAGGAAATGTGATAGGCGGATTTGAATCCTGATGTACTGTCAGGGGAAGTTATTCTGATACTAGTAGCCCATCCTGTGATACAGAGTGCCGTAGGCCACCTGCTGCTTCTGAGGAGCCTGGGGGAACCAAAGTGCACCACCTGGAGCTGCACTGCTTCCAGGGGCGGCTGAAACAAGCCTCTGGCGCTCACAGGAGCCAAGAGGGACCCGCGCCGATATTGCGGGAGGCCAGAGGGAGCCGCGCTGCTTCCAGGGCATGAGGGCCCACCATCTCCTCTCCAGGCTTGTGCTCTGTCGCGGAGGCTGGGAGCCAGCCCCGCTGTCCTTGTCTGTGTCCACTCTGGCTCCAGGGGGCCGGCCCAAGTCCAGCACGGTGGCTCGCCAGCCCCCCTGTCTCTGTTTCCCTCTCCACTCCAGGCCTCACCTGGGCTCACAACCTCCTCGTGTACGGTCATGACTCATTATGGTGTCCTGGCCTAATTTGTATATATATATAGTTTCTCAAGATATGTTATGGTAAATGCAAAAGACAATAGACAGTCTCAGTTATGGTAAAGATTGACTTTTGTCAGGAAAGATTCTAGCCCAGGTGATGACTACCTTCCATAAACTACTTTTACTTAAAAGTTTTAATTTCAAACCATCCTTTGTGGTTACTTCAGGTCAGTGTGGCTTAGTTGGTTGAACTTTGTCCTATGCATCAGGAGGTGAGGGCAAATGCCCAGTTTCAAATTCAATTCCAGTAGGAGGGCAGGCGGTAGGCAGCTAATCTCCCCCCCGCCCGTTTGGAAAAGGGGACTGAAATCCACAAATAAAATAAATAATCAAGCATCTTTATAAAAAACAAAACAAAATCCCTTCCCAACTGTTGGATAGCTACCAGGGAGTTGCTGGAGATAACGAAGAATGTGTGAGCGGTAACTGACCAAGGCTTTCCTCCTCAGGACTTTATTTCAGGAAACGTACTGGTGGACGACTTCTCCATTCACTTGTCCTGCCTCAGCCTCTGTGGACCCCACTGCAGGTCATGTGTGTGCTCCTCCGCTCACTCCAGCTCAGCCCAGCCCCAAACCTACCTACTTAATGCTGTGTCCAACACAGATCCTTCGACGCGTGATTCCAAGTGAATGTCCTGGTTCCTCCACTCCTGCAAAGAGAGGAGAGTCATTACTAAATCACATTAAGTCAGTGAGACTTAAATGCCTGCATGAGTAACAGAAATTCTGAGTGAATAAGATTTAATAATAGACCTAAATGACCACAGATAAATGCTGGTGGCTTAGCAATATGAGATGAAGAATGGTACCAACCACACACAGGACAATAGCACAGCCTGCCCCGCCCCCCTCCGCCTCCCCCCCCCCCCCCCCCCCCCGTGGAGCAGTGGGACTGGGAAACAGCCCAGCATATTTTGTGGCAGGAGAAAGGAGGGAAACACAAAATTCATATTTATGTGTCTGTTTCTAGGAGGGCTTTTGCTGGAGAAAGTGGCCGCTTTGGATAAGGGATCCGTTTAGACCTCGCAATGCCACATACAAGCAAAACATGGCACAGAAGCTACACAACAAGGATTGTCTAATGAGAATGAGATTTTCAATAAGAATCAATGGGGACAATTTGGAATTCTTATCTGAAATGGTTAGGTAGGGTTGTAGGCAGAGTGCAAGGGCCTCCAGTTCCTACTTGGTTAATTAGTTTGCTGATGCTGTTCTCTTGGTGCCTGCCCAAGTTACCTCCCAAAGTTCCTTACTGAGAATGAAAGCAAGTGTTTTTCTCTGGGTTGACCAGTGAGCCAGCAAATACATAGTGTGTTTAAGGCACAGCCTGGGAATGGGGATCAGTGAGGTGTGGGGAATCCAGGAGGTGAGGAGAAACAAATGGGATCGTCCTGGAGACTCATTTCCTGACCCCTTTCAGTGGCTCACCAGATCGCTAGCTCAGCAGGTACCAGCAAGTAATGGAAAAACAGTCCCCTTTTCTAAGGAGATAATTTCTTTCATCCAACAGCTTTCATGGTGGTGGTATAGATGTCCCTTCCTCGCCTTCCCTATAAGTGTGATGCATTCCATGCAGGCTCCCTCTCCACAGGACCTGCAGCCATGGGACACATGGTCCAACTAACTCTGGCCTAATTCCCTTCTATGGAAGCACCGCGAGGTGGCTGGGGTGGGGACCTAGAGGATGTGGGGCTGCGGGGGCAGCAGTAACCCCAGGTAGCAGCCGCCAGCTCCTCCCCCTCCCTCACTAGACCCCCAGCGCCAGGGGCCATAAGGGGATCCTTGGCTCAGACCCAAGTGGTGTGTGGTGTACATTGACCGCTGAAGGAGAAGAGGAGGACGAGGACGGCGATGCAGAGGAGGTCCTGGATTCTGAGGACGCTGAGGAAGAGGAGGGGGGAGAGGACGAGGAAGAGGAGAATGCAGCAGTGACTGTATGGAAAGCAGCTTCAGGAGGCACAGCACCTACAGGTACCCACCCAGCCCATGGCTGCGGGCTCCTGCCCACCTCCTCTGCCCTCACCCGCGCTCTCCCTAACCCTAACCCTGACCTCCACTCCCCCCCGACTGAGGGGAAATGTCAGGGCACATCGAGTGACACTCCCACACAACAAAAACAAACACAACACAACACAACAGCACACCTACATTTACCAGCGGACAGGGGCCCGTTGTTCATGGAGGCTGCATTCCTGCAGTTTGCAGGCCACATACTGGCTCGCTCTTTCTCTGCCCCCAACACGCCCATTTTCCCCTTCAAAATTTGCCCCAGTGCAGTGTCTCCATGAGGCAGGACCAAAACTTTGGTACATGGATCCATGGGCATTCACTTTTTCTCCCCTTGTGTTGGTTTGGTATTTTGGGGATGAAAGAGGCCTCTGGTTTTGCAGACCTCTCTGCGTTTCCAATGTGGTTTCTTTTAGGTTATTATCTATCTGTTCTTTATAAGGGACTTGAGTATTTAGATTGTCTCCCTCCCTGCTGTCTCTGTCTCTGTCTCTGTCTCCCTCTCCCTCTCTCTCTCCCCCTCCCTCTCCTCTTTGCACCCCTAGCTGTGTGGTTTTAAAATTATGTTGAGGAAATAGATCAGTTTGGGTTATGTCAACCTAAGAAATATTCAAACATGTAGAGAATTTTCTGAGTTTATTTGAGCCAAACTGACAATTGCTGGGAAGCAAAATCTCAAAGGATTGAGAAAATGTTCCAGAGAATGGCAGTTTTGCACCTGATTTGATACATTACAATCCAAATAAGACTTACATGGATTAAATCCACTGGTGATAGAATAAAAAGTAAAATGATAGACACGTATTTCCTTCACATAGGTGGGTACAAGATAGTTAATAGTCAGCAATTAGTTCAATAACAGTGAGGGTATGTGTGGTCTCCCCTCTGGTGTGGCACCTGTGCTTTGAGGGGTCTATAAAAAGGAAATTACTTTGAGATTCCAAGGGAATGTTATGGTAGATGCAAAAAGACAACACACAGGCTTAGTTAAGGTGAAAATTGAACTTTGTCAGGTAAGACTCTAGCCTAGGACATGACTACTGCCTTTAGTTTTAAATTCAACCCTAGCCAGTTTGGCTCTGGGATAGAGCCACTGGCTTGTGGACTGAAGGGTCTGAGTTTGATTCCCGGTCAGGGCACATGCCCACATTGTAGGCAACTAATCAATGATTCTCTCTCATCCTGATGTTCCTCCCCGCCCCCTCTCCAGCATCCCTGTCTGAAATCAATAAAAATATGTATTTTTAAAAAGTTTTAATTTCACACCATCCTTTGTGTTTATTTTAAGTCTCTGAGTTTGTAAGGCTGCCACACAGGCCTCCCCTGAACTGCTCAGGTTTAGCATGTGGCCCCTTCTGCACACAGTTGTTGGGGGAGCCTTATCTGGTTGTGTTTTTATCCTTAAGTGCTAGTGAGCTTCTGTTATAGTTGCTGGTGAATGGCTGCTTAAAAAGCAAAGCAGAAATAAAAAGCAAAGCAGAAATCCAAGCAAACCCAAAACAAATGTGATAATTCACCTAATCCAGTCATTTTGGTAAAATCCAGAATTAAAGCAAGAAGTGATAGGAAGTATGTGTCTTACTAATTTGATCCCTTTGCTTTGCCTGAGAAACAGTTTCTTATCACCGGTTGCAGGAGAAGTACAATTGATCATGAAGATGTAATTGCTGAAGATGAACTTTTGGACCAACTTCTAAGTTACACAGCAAAAGTAGAGGGGGTTTTATTAGAAAATGACGTTTTCTTTTTATCCCATTTCAAAGGATAAAAGTCCTTCCTGGATCTGCAATGAATTTATCCATGGCGACTCCTCTCCAGTTTTCTCATCAGGAAGCTTCTCTAGCCTGATGCTGAGATGCATTACTTTTTTGACCACACAGTTGTTGCTTTGTATTAAATATGTAGTTGTTATCAGAGAAATGGGTGTGGCAGAGGAAATGGCAGATCTGCTAATGTTGTTATCACTCAGAGTTGGGTTCTAACAGACTTTCTGATCTAGAGGGTAGACATGAAATATATGATTTGATGGGAAGAGTGGACAGGTGTGTGTGTGTGTGTGTGTGTGTGTGTGTGTGTGTGTGTGTCTTTGGATGTGTGAGTGATGCAGACAGATGGATACAAAGGAGGACATGAGAAGAAATGTTTGAATGAAAACAGAGCAGAGATGACCATCCTTAAATAGAAATTAGGGTATTTTCATGGCACATTTTCCCAGGTTTCCCATATGTATATTTCTGTGCAGTAAAGAGTTGCAGTTATTTTGCATTTGATTCAGAAATAACCTTTACAACCCAGCCTGCATGGCTCAGTGGTTGAGCATTGACCCGTGAACCAGGAGATCACCAGTTGATTTCTGGTCAGAGCACATGCCCAGGTGGAGGGCTAAATCTCCATTGTGGATGGGCATTCAGGAGGTAGGTGATCAATGATTCTCTCTCATCATTGATGTTTCTCTCTCTCTCTCTTTCTCCCTTCCTCTCTGAGATCAATAAAAATATATTTAAATACAGAACGAAATAACAAACTTTTCATAATTCTTAGCCAAAAATATTTGAAAAAATTACACAAGGGTTTATTTGATGGCCTGCTATTCCTCAAGTATTTGTAAGATAATTATAAGTTATATATATTTATGAGTTTATAATCCTATCTAATAGAGGGAATATGCTCAGTGACTGTCACACCATCACAAATATGGCAGTGCCCACAGCCAACAAGGAGGTAATATGCTAATTGACTGCCTTGCCCTCAAATATGGCAGCGCCCACAGTCACAAGATGGCGGTGCCCAGTCCCTGCAGCACGCCTGCCTCTGGATTCTCTCAGTCCCCTCAGTCCCCCAGCCACCCATGGCCACCTGAGGCTCAGGTAACCAGGGCTGGCTGAGGCTTGCGCTGCCAGCAGTGGCAGCAGCAGAGGTGTGATGGGGTGTCGCCTTCCCCTGATTGCTGGGTCGCCTCCCACCCCTGAGGGTTCCTGGACTGTGAGAGGGAGCAGGCCGGGCTGAGAGAACCCCCCTCCAGTGCATGAATTTTCATGCAATGGGCCTCTAATTATAAAATAAAGAAGGAGTTTAAATCACATAATCGCTACAATTTCTCCCAGCAATAAAATTCTGCAATTCTGTAAGTTGTATAGGGCTCCAGCCCATCTCGAACATTTAATATCTGTGATGCATTTTCCATTTTATAATCATATAGACAAGATATAGACAGGAAAAACTTTTTAATTGTAGAGGAAAAGTGGTAATGAGGTCTGAATTATTAATAAGTGTTCATATACCATCTGCTTATATTTACATGTAGGGCCCATGGATCAAATCTGGTCTATGGTGTGTATTTTTACAACCTATAATGATCTTAACACTTTTGAAGGGCTGTAAGAGAAGAGAGAACTTCAGCTTAACCTCAAATTGTCTTCTATAGGACAATAAAATATAGAACACTTGCACTAATTTAAATACCATTAACTCAGAATTTTTTGATAATATACCAGTAATCTAAATTAGATGAACATTTATACATTAAATGTTTAACTAATCAGATGAGTTATGTGAAAGTATTATTAAGAACATATGAGGTTACCGAAAGAGCAGACTGGAGTTACGGATTTCAATGTAGGAATTGTTATAGCAATCCTATCTAATAAAAGAGAAACATGGTAATTAGCCATACCTCCGCTACCCTTCCCATTGGCTAATCAGGGTGATATGCAAATTATCTGCCTGCCAAGATGGCGGCTGGCAGCCAGGTACTGAAGTGAACAGGAGGCTTGCTTGCTCCAGTGATGGAGGAAGCCAATGTTCCTGCCTGCTGCTGCCGGCCTCTGAGCTTGCAGTTTGAAACATTGTCACAAATATAAAAGCTAAACAAAACCACAGAAAACTGCTTTCAGCCGTCAGAGCTGGAGTGAGCAGGACCGCAACATTGTTTTAATTATAGAACCCAAACAAACCAGATACCTGCTTTCAGCAGCAGAGGCCTTAGAGCTGGAGCCAAGCCTCAGAGCTAAAGCTGGCCCAGAATTAAAAAAAAGAAAAAAAGGAGAGGTTGGGAGCTTCAGTCACCCGCCAGCCAGAAAACAGCCCTCAGCCCCTCACCCAGTCTGGCCAGGCACCCCAGTGGGGACCCCTACCCTGAAGGGGGTGTGACCAGATGCAAACAGCCATCATCCCCTCACCCAGGCTGGCCAGGCACCCAAGCAGGACCCCCACCCTGATCCGGGGCACCCTTCAGGACAAACCAGCTGGCCCCCACCCATGCACCAGGCCTCTATCCTATATAGTAAAAGGCTAATATGACTCTTAGCACCGGGATCAGTGGAGCCTCAAGGCCTCCCGGCACCAGGATCAGTGTGACAGGGGGCAGAGCCACAACCTCCCTATCCGCCCTGCTCTGTTCGTGACAGGGGAAGGTGCCCCAACCCCCTGATTGGCCCTGCTTCCCAAACTCCTGATTGCCCTGCAGCTCTATGTGTGACAGGGTGTGGCGTCCCAATCCCCTGATCGGCCCTGCTCTGTGTGTGACAGGGTGTGGCTCCCCAACCCCCCCTTCCCACAGGCCCTGCTGTGTGTGTGATGGGGTAGAGCCATAACCTCCCCATTGGCTCTGCTCTGAGTGTGTCAGTGGCAGTGCCCCATCCCCCTGATCGGCCCTGCTCTGTGGGTGATAGAGGGCGGTGCCCCCACCCCCTGATCCTCCCTGCTCTGAGTGTGTCAGTGGCGGTGCCCCATCCCCCTGATCGGCCCTGCTCTGTGGGTGATAGAGGGCGGTGCCCCCACCCCCTGATCCTCCCTGCTCTGAGTGTGTCACTGGCGGTGCCCCATCCCCCTGATCGGCCCTGCTCTGTGGGTGATAGAGGGCGGTGCCCCCACCCCCTGATCCTCCCTGCTCTGTGTGTGACAGGGGGTGGTGCCCCAACTCCCCTATTGGCCCTACTCTGTGAGTGATGGGGGGAGCTCCTCAACCCCCTGATCGGCCCTGCTCTGTGCATGACATGGGGGGAGCTCCCCAGCCCCCTGATCCACCCTGCTCTGTGTGTGACAAGGTACGGAGCCCCAACCCCCCTGATGGGCCCTGCTCTGTGAGTGACAGGGGGCAGTGCCCCAACCCCCTGATCGGCCCTGCTCTGTCCGTGACAGGGGTTGGTGCCACAACCTCCCCATCGACCCTGCCTTGAGTGTGACAGGGGGCGGTGCCCCAATCCCCCAATCAACCCTACCCTGAGCGTGACTGAGGGTGGCATCGCAACCTCCAGATCCGCCCTGCTCTGTGCATGATGGGGCGGTGCCCCAACTCCCCAATTGTCCCTGCTCTTAGCCTGACCAGGGGCTGCACCTAGGGTTTGGGCCTGCCCTCTGCCACCCAGGAGCAGGCCTAAGCCAGCAGGTCGTTATCTCCCGAGGGGTCCCAGACTGTGAGAGGGCACAGGCCGGGTTGAGGGACCTCCCTCCCCCGCGAGTGCACACATTTTTGTGCACCGGGCCTCTAGTTCATATAAAAGGCTAATATGCAAATAGACCGAATGGAGGAACTATCAGAAAAACCAAACAACTGGTCGCTATGACGTGCGCTGACCACCAGGGGACCTGTGGTGAACATGGCAGTGTTTGCCGAGGTGGGATGGTGGAGCAGGGGAGTGGGAGGGCGCCAGACCAAGGCAGGTGCCAGTTGCTGTGTTTACTGAGTATTATTAAATCTCACACCCAGAAGTTCCACATGGTACTTGCACCTGCTGCCAGCACCTGCCCCATTTGTACCCCCTGGTGGCCCCAGCCACAGTTGCTCTGTGCTGTCAGCAGGGCCAGTGCTGTCATTGCATGGGAGTGATGGCAGCGGGAGCGGGGTTGCCGGTAGATGGGGCTGGGGGCTGCGGCGGGACAGGACAGGCGAGGGCACAGAGGATGGGCCATGACCCAGCCCTGTTACTACCAAAGCCTTGCAGCCCACAGTTCCTTTCAAGGTGCACAAATTTGTGCATCAGGTGCCTAGAATTAAAAATAAATGTTTGAAATGATGGTTAAGCCCTAGCTGGTTAGGCTCAGTGGGTAGAGCATTGGTCTTCGGACTGAAGGGTCCCAGCTTTGATTTTGGTCAAGGGCACATGCCCAGGTTACAGGTTTGATCCCCAGTAGGGGGCATGGAGGAAGCAGCCAATCAATGATTGTCTCTCATCACTGATTAATACCAGCCTCACATCACACTAAAAATAGCCCTTTGAATTATCAAACCTTTCAAGGGACAACCACTTTTGTATTGATCTTCTTGGGTACCTCTGCCATCTGGGTTCTAAGCCTTACAAACAGTTTGGAGGAAGACAGATGAGATAACTAACTGCTCAATAGATTAGGTCATTCATTACTTCTATAACATACACTGTAAGGTAATTATTTCATGCTAGCATAAGTATTCCCATTCATTAAAAAATGCCAATCAAGCCCTGTTCGGTTTGACTCAGTGGATAGAGCGTCAGCCTGCAGACTGAAGGGTCCCGGGTTCAATTTCAGTCAAGGGCACATGCCTGGGTTGTGGGCTCGATACCCAGTAGGGGGCATGCAGGAGACAGCCGGTCAATGATTTCCTGTCACCATTAATGTTTCTATCTCTCTCTCCCTCTCCGTCCTCTATGCAATCAATAAAATATATTTTAAAACTAGGACTGACACTGTTCCTACTGAAGTCATGACTTTTATAAAAATGTATTTTTTCTACAACTGATTACATATGTAAAAATGTATTTTACATAGAAAAAACGAATATTACAAAGAAAAAATGTGTTTTTCTACAACTGATTACATATTTTTTAAAATTACATGGTAATTTAGGTATAGTTCTTACGTGCATGTTACCAGCAATCCTTCCCAGTGTATCTCCAATCTCCTCTCCCAAGCTTACCTATAGTAAAAGGCTATCTTTGGGGTTCTGCAGTTTAAAGAAGAAAATTCAACTGCAGTCACCACCGTTACCTGAGTGTTATGAGACAGTCGGGTTACATTGCCTTTACAAAGAATGGAATGATGTGTAAGTTAACTGCATGCAGCTCAGCCAGAAGTGAACCGGAGGAGGGGCGGTAAAGGATTAAAGAAGACAGACAAGAGAATACAGCTAGGACCAGGTGGATCACTGCCTGGATGAGGAAACAGTGACACAGCCTGTAAGCCGAAGCTTCATTTGATAGTCAGATCACACAAAGCAAGACAAGGGGTGTGGTCAACATGTTTACAATGTTCTTTCCAGTTTCAAATCTATTTGGTTACTCAAGCCTTGTTTTGGCAGCATTTGCTGCACCTCCCACAGCCAATTAGCTACCTAGGAACAAGGGAGGACTATAAGGTTAGGCTTAATTGTGCTAGGAGAGCTCTGCCCTCCAAGCTGGGACTTGAATGTGGCTCTGCCAAAGGTCATTCTGAAACTTGACCCTATAGCCACGCCCTACATATAAGAAAGACCAACAGAGGCCATAGCTGGTTTGGCTCAGTGGATAGAGTATCTGCCTGCGGACTGAAAGGTCCCAGGTTTGATTCCAGTCAAAGGCACATGCCCAGGTTGCAGGCGCAATCCCCAGTCAAGGGCACATGCCCAGGTTGCAGACTCAATCCCAAGTAGGGGGCTTCCAGGAGGCAGCTGACCAATGATTCTCTCTCATTGATGTTTCTCTCTCTCTCTCTCTCTCTCTCTCTCCCTTTCTCTCTGAAATCAATGAAAATATATTGAAAAGGGGGGTGGGGTGGGGCACATTTGTGATACCTGAAATAATAAAAAAAGGGACAAGAAAAAAAAAGAAAAGAAATAAATAAAAATATATTGAAAAGGCAAGCAAGCAAGCAAGCAGAGGTCACAGTCACAAATAAATTAGAGGTTGACACATGGCTCTTTGTGTATTTTACTTTCCTTTTGAAAAATTCTCTTTGGTGATATGTACCCTGTGTTTTCCATTAACACTAATATTATAATCCTATCTCTCTTATAGATTTGGCATATAAAAGCATATTGGGGCTAAATCTATAGAGTGCTGGGAAGGTGAGGGAGAATTGGAATATAATATTAACTAAGGAAACACAAAACTTAAGATAATATAAGGCTATTGCTGGCGGGGTTGCTCAGTTGGTTAGAGTGTTGTCCCAGTGTGCTAAGGTTGTAGATTCAATCCCTGTTCAGGGCACATATAAGAATTAACCAGCCAAACCGGTTTGGCTCAGTGAATATAGCGTCTGCCTTCTGACTGAAAGGTCCCAGGTTCGATTCTGGTCAAGGGCATGTACCTTGGTTGCGGGCACATCCCCAGTGGGAGGTGTGCAGGAGGCAGCTGGTTGGTGTTTCTCTCTCATCGAAGTTTCTAACTCTCTATCCCTCTCCCTTTCTCTCTGTAAAAAATCAATAAAATGTATTTTTTAAAAAAAGAATTAACCAATGAATGCATAAATAAGTGGAGCAAAACTTTTCTCAATTTTTCTCTCTCTCTTCGTGACACTCTCTCAAAATTCAATTTTTAAAAATAGGTAAAGAAAAAGGTCTTCAGAATTCAATATAATTCTTGTTGGGCCCTATTCTTTGTGTGTTGGTTATTGTTTTATATTATTAGGGACAAAGAGAAGATATTCACTGAACTATTTCATTTTATTTTGGTCAATTTATGAAGTCTTTTGTGGTTTTCATTTAACATAAAAGATTTCTTATAACATTTTCATAAAAATCATTAGGATAATACTGTAAATTTGGAGTGAAATGGGCAAGGTTGTTACCTGGTCAGTATTGGTTGTTTATTTTCATAAATCATGACTCCATTAACTAAATATTATCTTCCTAAATACTAGCAACTTTAGACCTAAATTACCTAAATGATTGACTCAATGTTGCTAAGGGCCCTTAGAATACATTGGCTTAATTTATACCAGCTGGATTCAGTGTGAGGGCAAAAACCCTCCCTGAAGGCGGGACCAGTCAAAGACTGGATGCCACCCAGACTGACTCTCCCTGTCAGTGTTAAAGGGATGGATCTCATGATGTCAAAGGCCCACCCAGATGTGACCTGGCTTCCTGTAACTCAAGTATATAATAAAGCAGCTTTCGGAGCTGGTGCTCTCTCTCTGTGTGCACTGCTCCTCCAGAAGGCAGGCACCACACCCAGCCCAAGCTTTTAATCTATTTTATGTCTGTCTTTCATTATTTCTTTAATCCCAAAAGCGCCTCCTAGTTTGCATGAACCGCTTCAAGTCTCCTTCTCCTTGCAGTGCAGGCGGCGCGGGAAGAAGACCACGGCCCCAGCACCGCTCGGTATACAATGTTTCATTTTAGTTTGCCATTGTACACTCAATCTTTAACTTAAAGATGAATATAAGTTTTTGTAAATGTACCTGGCATTGCTAAATTATTTTCTTAATTATTTTTATCTAATTAGAGTCTTAATATGAAATAACTTTGTCCCCTCAACCCCAGGCAAGTCATTGCTGGCTTTATGCTTAAAATTCCCAAAAATATAGGAGAGGTCAGAGAGTTGTTGGCTGGCTTACCAGAACTCATTGGAAAATGCAACCAGACTTTGTTAAAAATAAAATAGGGTGGCAGAGAATCATGCACTCTTGGAGTGGACTGGAATTAAAGCAAATTTCAAGAGCTTGCTTTCAATGGCATTTGTGGCTATGAGTTGGTTTATTACTTTAACATCAGTGGTTCTTTAGTAAATATTAGAAAAGTAAACAAACAACAAAAATTATGTTTTCTTATTCATTTATTTCCCAGAAAAACAAGCCACTTGATCTTTGAGTTTGTGAGCTGTTTTCAGTTGATTTTTTTTAAGTCTCTGCCTTAAATGATTTTGTTAGTGCAACATGTCAAACTTGCAGCCGGCAGGCCACACATGCCTCATTCCCGCCAGCCACGAGTTTGACACGCGTGCTCTAGGGGAGTGTTCTTTTTTGCTGTTTTATGGCTAGCCAGCATTTCCACGGACACAGACAGCAGTAATTAGTCAGAACAATAATACTTATACTATGATGTGGATTTTCCCAGCCAACAAGAAAGGATTTGGAATTTTCAGTTATCTGGAGCTTGAGCTTGAGTTTCTCATTTTTCTTCTCATCATTTTTTCTTTGTAGATAGAATCCTAGAAAATAATTTCATTTTTTAATTAACTGACCTTATCTGGGGCTCTTCAAGTTCTTCATCTCTGGTGGTTTACGGATCAACTCCCTGGCGTGGTTGGAAATACCCAGATTTTATCCTGACAGCTTCACACTGTGAATTAATTGTGGGGTCTGACTGAGAGATGTCCCTTTATAAAGGTAATAAGTAGCCTGGCTGCATCAACCTATGAATGATCAGATCATGGTTTTATTTCCCATCAGGGCACATGCCCAAGTTGTAGGCTCAATCCCCAGTATAGGGTGTGCAGGAGGCAGCCAGTCAATGATTCTCTCTCATCATTGATGTGTCTATCTCTCTTCCCCTCTCCCTTCCTTTTGGAAATCAACAAAAATATTTTTTAAAAAGGTAATAATTCTTTCAATTCTCTAAAGATTAAGGAAAGTTATTTATGTATATGCTATTTTCAGTTAGCTTTATATTAATCCAGAGACCTGAGAAGATTTCTCAACCCACTCATCACTGAAGTTCAAAACCATTCCTGAAGGGTAGTTGGAATCTGTATTAGTTTTATAGGTCCAGTGTAACCAAGAACCACAAACTTAGCTTAAACAACATAATATTATTCTCTCACAGTTTGGGTGTATAGAAGTCCAAAATTGAAATGTTACGGTCCAATATTTATGTCCCTCCCAACCCAAATTCATATGTTGAAACCCAATGACCAATGCAATGGTATGATTTCATTTGGCAAGTAATTAGGGTTAGATGAGACCATAAGGTGAAGCCCTCATGAGTGGGAATAGTGCCCTTGTAAGGGTCATGAAGAGCTTGCTTCCTCTCTGTCTACTCTCCATGTGAGGATGCCGTGTGTTATCAGCCGTGTACTGTAGGCAACTGATATATTTCTCTCTCATATTGATGTTTCTCTCTTTCTCCCCTCTCCCTACCCCCTTGTCTCTCTTTAAAATCAATAAACATATCTTTGGGTGAGAATTAAAAAAAAAAATCAAACATGGATATTGAGAATTTCAAGGAAATGGCAACATTTTTAAACTGTAAAGTGTGTGTCCCACTCCACACCACTCTAACTGGTGTATTTTTTAAGTCAGCTACTTTTCCAGGGAGCAGTATGGCCATGGGAGGAAGACTCAGATTTCAGCTTTGTAGAGGAGCTCAGATTGCCAGACTGGACTAGCTCTTCTGAATTTCCTGAGAATGAAGTATGGTAGCAACCATCTCAGGTAGAAACTGTAGTTTAACTCTAACCTTGCTTTTTGGCTTAACAATAGAAAAGTTATTTTGTTTTTCTGAATTATATAAATCATCCCATTAGTGTACTGGGCTGCATATCCGTGCGCGCTGTGCTGTCTGTTTCTGGAACAGACAGATAGAAAGGTACTGACATCAGGTCAGGCCTTGAGATATGGTCTCATGGTCCTTCCTCAATATACTGTGCTCTCTGTCCCCGGAAAACATAGATAGGAAGGTGATAATGCTATACTGTGTCGGGAACAAATTGCGTAAACAAGGCTTTGTAACTTTGTAGTTTTTGCAAATAAATATGCTGTAACTTTTGCAGTCTGGACCACAGTCAGCCTTTTGCTTCGGCGGGGTGCTGGAACTGTAGTCAGCTGGCCAGCTTAATAAAGGCGCCTAAATTTAACTTCTGAGTCCTTGGTCTATCTCGCTGAGTCAAGCCATACAATTAGATTGAATGCCTTATTGATTGTAATGTGAATATCCCATTGATTGTGATCTTACTGGTTTTAGGAAGCATATTTTTCTGGTCCCCAAAAACCAGGACAGCGTAATTACTCTAAATTGCCTCCATGGCTCTAGATAATGTGTTCCTGGTAACTCAGTGGTCCCAAGACCCGAGGGCTCTAGATCATGTGTTCCTGTCAATGCATTGATCCGGAGACCCAAAACTATAATTAACATGCTTAATTCTGCTTCTGCAAACTGCTTTATTGCCAACCAGGTTCCTCATCCCAAACCCTGGGATGTAGTCAATACCTTTGTGATTTTTGCCTCTATAAATCTGGTATTGCGGCCATCTTATCAATTTGAGATTTGGGAGAGTGAAATGCCCCCTCAGAGCCCCGGATTGCAATAAATGTGACTCTTTAATTCGACTGCTTGAGGCGTCCTTCTGTGATTCGTGGGGTACATTATAACAAGATGCCAGGCCCTGTGGCTTTCTTGGAAAGCTCTTCAACACTCCCCCCTCCCCACCTTCTTTTACACCCCCTCCCCACATCCCACCATGCCTGGGCTCTGGGGCCACCCAAGTGTGCAGTCCAAATCCTGCCTCACTGTGAGTGGAGAGGGGAGACCCAGAGGGAGATAGTTCTCTTTTCTGCAGGTGAAAAAACCACTTGGTCCCTGATGATTCTGCGGAAAAAAGCTCCCTCTTCTGTAGGCACTTCAGCCCAAGAATAATCAAGATTGCCTACATAACTGTTAGAACTTGAGGTGGGGGAGGGGTGCTTGGTTGCTAAGGGCACATGCAGGACAGGCTGCCAATTGTGACATGGCTGCCAATTGTGACATGGCTGCAGATTATTGGGCTCCTGCTCAGCGCAGGGACTTGGTCCCACTTCTCTGGGTTGCGTGTACGTGCCCCAGTATTTTGGATCGCTCCTTGTGCTCCAGTCTCCTGGATCGCGTATTGTGCTCCATTATTTTGGATTACCTCTTGTGCCCCAGTCTTCTGGGTCACTCTCCTTGCCCCATTCGCCTTGGTGGCTCACTGTGCCCCGGACCTCTGCCTGTCATGTCCGGGCTGCACATGTGGGCCCCACGGTTCCTGTTCCTATGGCAGCTGTTGTGGCTGCAGGTCCAGGCAGCTCCGATTCCGGAGGTGGCCATGGACTCTCTCCTGCTGACCCCCATGCCCCTGGGGCCCACCAAGCCCTGGTCTTGGGATCAGCAAAATCCTGCACACCTTGAACTTTCTTCTGTCAACCATGAAGTCTCAGCTGTACTTGCAGAGGCCCCTGAGAAAACGGAACCTTCTCCAAACCCTCAGGAGGCTTTAGTTCAGCTTCCACCCCAACAAGAAGCTGCAACTCAGCCTGCAGTGTCCTCTGAGCCGTTGAAATTTTTGTTGGACCACCACGGAGATCAAGATAAACAGCAACCCTATCGTGAATATGTTCGCTCTTCAAAGAGATCAATTCTACCTTCTGTGCCTCTTGAAGAGATAAAAAATTCTCACATCCATCAGGCTCAGCAGCCAACCTTTCCACCCGTGGACCTGGGACTCACCATCACTCCTGAACACACTTCGGGGGCTGCGGCTACAGCCTTGCAGCAGACTGCAGCTCCACCAAAGCCCTCTGAGGTGACATTTCAACAGGAAGCGGGGGTTCAGGGTCAGTGGCCAACCATCCCACCCGTGGACCTTGGACTCACCATCCCTCCTGAACACGCTTCGGGGGCTGCGGTTACAGTTCTGCAGCAGAACGCAGCTCCGTCAAAGCCGTCGGAGGTGACATTTCAACAGGAAGCGGGGGTTCAGGGTCAGTGGCCAACCATCCCACCCGTGGACCTTGGACTCACCATCCCTCCTGAACACACTTCGGGGGCTGCGGCTACAGCCCTGCAGCAGACTGCAGCACCTTCAAAGCCCTCTGAAGTGACATTTCCACTGGAAGTGCTGGTTCAGGCTCAGTGGCCAAACATTCCACCCGTGGACCTGGGACTCACCATCACTCCTGAACACACTTCGGGGGCTGCGGCTACAGCCCTGAAGCCGAATGCAGCTCCTCCAAAGTCCTCTGAGGTGACATTTCCACAGGAAGCACCGGTTCAGGCTCCTCAGCCAACCTTTCCACCTTTGGACCTGGAGATCACCATCACTCCAGAACCGACTTTGGAGGCTGATGTTACAGCCCTGCAGCAGACTACAGCTCTTGCAAAGCACCCCGAGGTGACACTTCAACATCCAGAACTTGCTCAGGTTACGCAGCCAACTTTTCCTGAGGTCACAGCCACAGGTCTACTGTTCAACCTAGAAGTCACCATAACTCCGCCTCCAGAGACATCAGAGACAGTTCCTCCAATGACTGAACAGAGTGCCACCATGAACATCTGTGAGCTCTGTTCCTGCAGTAATGGGACACTGTCGTGTATTGGTTTTGACTCAAAGCAGAGGCTCGACAGAGTGCCAGTACCAGAGCCCAGCACCTATAATGGCACCTTCACCATCTTGTAAGTATTGCCTTTCCTCATTTGCTCTCTGCATCCTGGCTGACATGGCAGCCTTTTCCTTGAGGTCTTCCTGGGCCTTCCTCATCTCCCCCAAACCATGTTGAATGACTTTGTTTTTATCTTTGTTTGATAGCTCTTTCTTATCTTTATTCTTCTTAATACTTTGTTCCCCCTTAACCAGTCTTTTGCTTGTAATTGCCCATATTATTTTTCCAAATTTTTAGCCCTAGCCCTTCATTCCTTAACCTCTACTGTCCTCCCACTTATGCTTCATTCTCTTTTTAGCCACATGGCCCTCTCCCAGACTCATTGGTGGTGATACAACAAAGTGGTTTGGAGTAGAGATTCTACAACCAGAGTGACTGGGTTTGAACCCAGTACACCTTTATTAGTGTTGAGACTCAATTTCCTCACCTGTAAAATGAAGATTACATAGTTACCTTTACATAGGATATTTGTGAGTTTTAGGAGAGTTAATGTGTGTGTGTGTGTGTGTGTGTGTGTGTGTGTGTGTGTGTGTTTGTATACATATATATAATTTATAAAATTTCCTAACATATGTCTGTGTTTGCTATTATTATTTGATCCATCAGTCTTATCTAGAACTTATCTTTGCCGCCTGGCTTTCTATATAAATGACCCATTTTGTTCCCAGCCCAGGTTTAAGTACTGTGTGAGCCACAGAAGTATGACTTTGTCTATGGAACATGACAGTGGTAGGGGGGAAGAAAGGGAATATACATAAAAAAGGAGGTGATATATAATTAAGCTCTGAAAGAAATACAGGCCAGAGGTGCTATAATACAGCAGAATCTTTAGTTATTGGTGTATGGAAGTCAGGGAAAGCTGCATGGATAACCCAGAAGTTTAGCTGGGACTTAAGGGAGGCTATGGTTTGGTAAAATAGTGAGTACAGTAGGGCAAAGGCATGGCTACAGGAATGATCATGACTTAATAGACCAGTCTGGTTATAAAGAATTGATTTAGGAAGTAGTGATAAATATGATGATGAAAACTCTTGACTATCAGATCTAGGGGTTTCGAAGTTACACTGAAAAAAGGAGTTCTAGTGAAAGTTTTCAAGTGAGGAAGACAGATCAGTAAAAAAAAGGGGGGGGGCGGGGGGATTATTTCAGATTCCATTGGTAGAGTGATCTAGAAAGGAAATCTTGACTCAGGGAGACCAAGTAGAATACTCTAGGAGTTCAGTGAGAAGACTCTGAATCAGAATGTTGTGATAGAAGAAGAAAGAAAATCCTCGGAACACTATAAAGGAAGAACTGACAAGCTTTAGTAATTGACTGGAGTGAGGATGGGATGTACAGTCAAGAGAAAGATCAAATATGACCCTGGAAAATTTCTGTCCTGGATGATGAGGAGAATGATGGTGGTATGACAGGTGGGCATACAGCAGTTGTGAAAGAGAGCCAGGTTTAGGAGGTGAGCTCAGTTTGGGCTTCTTTCATTGGTGAGCATAAAGCAACAAGAAGGCTTCTGCTTGAGAGGAGATGTCCACTAGGCAGAGGGGCAGACAGATAACTGACTTTTTCTGACCTTCCTGAAAAATATGTAAACTGAATAGGTAAGTTATTGCTGAGAGATGAGGACAAAGCTAAAGATTCAAAGTCATCCACTGAGTTAGTGTTTGAAACTGAACCTCAGGAATTTAACAGCTTCTTTTAAACACTTGTAATTCATGGACACATTCTCACTGTTGTGGGTTTTTAAAAAAAAATACATTAATATTGATTTCAGAGAGGAGGGGAGAGGGAGAGAGAGAATGATGAGGTCAATGATGAGAATCATTGATCTGCTGCTTACTTCACGCCCCCTACTGGGGATGGAGCCACAACCCAGGCATGTGCCTTTGACCAGAATTGAACCTGGGACCCCTGAGTCCACAAGCTGATGCTCTATCCACTGAGCAAAACCAACTGGAGCTCACATTATATCTTTATTAATTGTGCAAATTGGAAAGCTGTCAGATGTGTAGATTAGAAAGCTTGTGTTTCCTGCATTTAAATATCAAGGTTGCAATGATTGTTTTACTTATTCTGTTCATTTGTTTCTTACTTATTCAATGATATTAACTGTTTCTTTGCAGAAACTTGCAAGGAAACGCCATTTCTTACATTGGTAAAGATACGTGGAAGTCATACCATTTGGTTGAGAAACTGTGAGTATATTCTCTCCATACGTAAATTTAAAAAAACTAACTGCATTGTAAGAACTTCTTGGTCCAGAATTTTGAGGTCAGTAGCTCTGAGAAAAGGTATTTCCTACTCTGTATCCCAAATCAAGTCTATTGATTGCAATTCTGTTCATTTTAAAAAATTAAATTTGGTAGGCCCTCTTTATAATCACAGTCAATTGAAACTTATTTTCTATTATGATAAGCAACACATGATTATTTTTTTTAATATATGAAAATTAGATAGCAGAAAACCCTGCTTGTGTCCTCATCCCCACCCGAAGGTAACTGCTTCTCTATGTTTCCTATATTTCCTTACATATCCTTTTCAATGCATTTGCCTACATACATATTTACAGATAGCAAAATAGGTATGTTATGTGATTTTCATATCTTTCTTTACATAATTGATAGCATCCTACGTCTTGATTCTTTCTCCTCATAATATATCTTACACATGTTTCCTTCTTGTTAGAGAGAGGGTTACCCAATTCATTTAAACTGTTTCAGAATATTTCATAGTTTAATAATCCCCCTATTGATGGCTATTTAGATTATGTCCAGTTTTCTTGTTACATGTATTTGATGCAACATACATTCTTGTCCATGCATCTTTGGGACCATGGGCTGGTATTTATGTAGAATAGATATTTAGAAATGGAATTGTTGGGATGAAATTATATTGATACAGCATTTAATTTTCCTTAAAGAAATTATGACAATTTATACACCACTAAGTGGGCAACTATAGTATTTATTGTCTTCTATCCTTCCATCACTAGATAGTCTCCATTTTTTGGCTGATCTAATGGGTGAATAAAGGCGGTCCCACCTAAGTTTGAATTTTTCTGATTACTTGTGAATTCAGATACTTTTATTTATTTATTGAACATCTGTTTCTTAAAAATAATTTTTTATTGATCCCAGAAAGGAAGAGGGAGAGAGAGAGAGATAGAAACATCCATGATGAGAGAGAATCCATTGATTGGCTGCCTTCTGCACACTCCACACCGGGGATTGAGCCCGCAATCTGGGCATATACCTCTACTTGGGAATCAACCGTGACCCCTTGCTTCATAGGTTGACATTCAAACATTGTGCCCTGCTGGCCAGGCAGGTTTGGAGATTTCTAAGTCAGCTTGAGATTTATACCTTGGAAAGAAGAGGTTCCTAACTTAGAGTCAGTGGACCCCCCCACTGCACCATTTCTTACCATTTTTCCTCCCAAATATCTCTTGGTTATCTACAGAAGCCTATATTTTTGAGGACTATATTTTTAAAAGATGTATAAGTTAAAATATATATGAAAATAAAGGAAAGCTATTATTAAAATGCGTATTTAAAAACATTTTTTATTTTCCTATGATTATTTATTTTTTAATCCTCCCCTGAGGATATTTTCCCTTTGATTTCTGGAAAGAGTGTAAGAGAGAGGTAAAGAGAGAGAGAAATATCAATGTGAGAGAGACACATTGATTGGTTGCTTCCTGCAGGAGCCCCTAACAGGCCTGGGCTGGGGAAGAGCCTGCAACCCAAGTATGTGCCCTTGACCAGAATTGAACCCGGGACCTTTGGTCAATAGGCAGACATTCTATCCACTGAGCCAAACCAGCTAGGACTAAAATATTTTTAAAAAATAGATTATTGAAAGGCCAGCCACCATGGCTCAGTGGTTGAGTGTCAGCCTATGCACATCGAAGTCCCTGTGGGATTCCCATTGAGGACACATGCCCAGTTGCAGGCTCAACCCCCAGTGGGCTGTGCAGGAGGAAGCTGATCAATCATTCTCTCTCATCATTGATGTTTCTCTCTCTCTTTCTACCTCTTCCTTCCTCTGTAAAATTAACAAAAGTATATTTTTAAATTAAAGCAATAAAAATATTATTGATACTACTTCTCTTTTTTACGTTTTTCTTTAATCCTTGTCCTAAGATATTTTTTCCATTAATATTTTTCAAAGAGAGTGGAAAGAGAGAAAGACAGAAAGAGAGAGAGAGAGAGAGAGAGAGAGAGAGAGAGAGAGAGAGAAAGACATGAGAAAGAGATATCGATTGACTGCCTCCTGCTGGTTTGGGGCTAAGGATTGAACCTACCATCAAGGTATGTGCCCTTGACTGGGAATTGAACCCATGACCTTTTGGTTTGTTGGCCAGCACTCTAACCACTAAGCAAAACCAGCCATGGCAAATCTGCTCCTCTTATAAGTAACACAATCTATAGTGGTTGATCTGATAACTATTATAACTTCAATGTAGTGATGAGAATAAATGTTACTTTGAGATATCTGCAACAAATATATTATATGAAAACATCTGTGAATTTATTGGAGACCTAATGAAGTACTATACTGTTAATCTAGTATGGTTTGTTGCCTACATTCACAATGTAGGGCAATGCTAATTTTTGATAGATGTTTGTGAAAATAGAGATGTAATTTTATTTCCCATTCAGGTTTGGCCCCCTGAATTCAATCCATACAATGCTATTCACCGACTCTGGCCTGAAGTGGTAATCAGCAAATGAAAATTATATGCACACTTTGGCATGTATTCAAGAAAGTGTAGTTTTCTAGGGAAAGGGTCCATAGTTTTATGGAATTCTCACAGGGCTCTTGTCTCCAAAGATTAATAGTCACAAATGTAGAGGAAAACAAAGACAGTTCCTTGCCTATAAAGCTGTGCTTATTCTCATGAGTAATAGTAAATGGATGATTTGTTTTAAACAAAAGTAGTAGACTGAAAATGATGTTTGTCATTTTCTGAAATCATGGAAAAGGTATTTATGGAACGTCTGCTGTGTGCCAGGAACTGTTTTATGTGCCAGAATTACATGCTCAAGAACAAAGTAGGCAAATTACTCCATTTTTCAAGGGGTTTACAAGTATATAATATGAAAATGAATACCTATATATATAAAAGCCTAATATACATATTGTCCCATGGGATTTCAACTGGGAGGCCGATGGCTTGCTAAGATGTGCGCTGACCATCAGGGAGTGGTGCGAAACAAATGAAGGAAGGCCCTGGCCAGCAGCCAGCAACCAGGGAAGGGAGGCCCTGGCCAGGCAGCCGGAAGGTCCCAATTAGCCCTCATCACCAGCCAGGTATATGGACCCTACCCTATTCATGAATTTTGTGCACTAGGCCTATATTGTGTATATATATACACACATATATACGTATTAACTAGGTACATATCATTTCAAATATTGGTAAGTTCTTTGGAAAGAAAGAAAGCTGAGTAAAGAAAGTGAATCCATTTTAGAATGCTATATTGTTTGCAAAAGAGGACGGGAGAAGAAAGGTTTGAAAAAAACACACTGATTATCTTCCTTCGATTAAATAAGAATTAGGGTATTTCTCGGGCACCATTACCCGGGTTTCCCCATATATATTTCTGTGCAGGAAATAATTGTAGTTATTTTGCATTTTGATCCAGATATAACCTTTTCATTTTTCAGAAATCTCAGTGCAAATAATTTGAGAGAATTACGTAAAGATTCATTTGAAGGCCTGGCTTCCCTCCAGTATTTGTAAGTTAATTGTATTTACTTATGAGATTTTAGTTATATTATCTATAAAATAAATAAGGGGTTCAAATGAAAAAATTTCTACAATTTCTTCCAGCAATAAAATTCTACAATTCCATAAGTCTGTGTAGCTCATCTCTAGCATTTAATATCTCCTATGCATTTTCAGTTTCAGTTTTGCCCTCTAGAAAAAATATTGATAGGAAAAACTCTTCAGTTATGGAGTAAAAGTGGTGATGAGGTCTGAGTAATGATACGCACCATTATGAGCCTTGTTATATAAGGTTTATAAACCATCTGCTTATATTTATATTTAGTTTAGGGCCCAAGAATCAAATTGAGCCTATGATTGCTCATTACATTTTTTAAATTTAAATTCTTTATTTTTTAAAGTATTACATAAGTATCCTTTCCCCCCCATTTACCTCTCCCTGGCCACCTCCTTCCTCCCCCAGATTGTTTGGATCTTATAGCACATAAGTTAAGAAGGATTTTCACACTTTTAAAGGACTTTGAAAGAAAAGAAACAAAGAAGAATATGCAAGACAGACTATTTGTGTCCTGCAAAGCCTAAAATATTTACTTTCTGACCTTTACATAAAAGGTTTTAAAATGTTGATTTAGTCAAATGAGAGGAATTTAGCTTAACCTCAAATTGCCTCCTATAGGACAAGAAACTATAAAGCATTTACATTAATTTGAATGCCATTAACCCCAAATTTTTTTATAATTGATTCTAAATTAGATTAACATTTACAATTAAATGTTTTAGCAGATGACTTATGTAAAAAATATTATTAAGAACATATTATATTATGAAGAGAGCAGACTGGTGTTGAGGATTTCAATGCAAGAATTGGTATACCAATACTAAAAATAAATGTTTAAAATGATGGTTAAGTGGTATTAGAAATGTCTCCACTAAGTAAATATATCAGAAATGCCCCTAACTTCACTAATTACAAAATAAAAATCTCTTCAGCCTCCTTGTCAAGGAAGAAATGCTTGCCTAGTATCCTATTTACTTAGAAATAGGGAGATGTTGGTTACGATAAAAACTCAACTATGATTCTTTGTCCATGGCACCCAGAGGTGTGTCTGTCATTAATCCTTATTAGGCTAATGAATGATGCTATTTAGCAAATGGATTCTTTCTGCAAATATGGAAGGCTTCAGGCAAGTAGGTATAAAGAGCCTCACATGACACTAAAAATAGTCATTTGTATTATTAAACCTTTCAAACTTCAGAGGGACATCCACTTTTATATTGGTCTTCTTGCTATCTCGCTTTCAAACCTTCCATACAGTTTGGAGGAAATAAAATGAAGTAAATTACTGCTCAATAGGTTATGTCATTCATTACTTCTACTGTGAAATACTTTGTAAGCTACCTATTTGATGCTAGCATAAAATATTCCCATCTATTAAAAAATGCCTATCAATAAGCAATCTAAAACAGAACATGCCAAGCACTGTACCTAGAACTATAGGCACAAGATAGCTATGTCAGGGTTCCTACCCTTCTGATAATTGATGCTCTCATAGGGAAAATAAACATATCAACTCAAACCACAGAGCACAAGTACTAAATGTAAGACTATGTGCTGCAGTGGCACAAAAGAGGGAGCCATGAAATAATAAAACTACATTTCTTTTAAAAATCATTTTTCTCTCTACTTCCCAGCTATTTGTTTATTTGATAAATATTTCAGTTTGCACCTGTTTGCATGTCAGTAGACAATGCTGATGAGCAAGACCCAGTCCATACTTTAAGGAGTTTATACCCAGAGGAGATAGGATGCAAAAATAACTCTATTAAAATTTGGTAAGAAATGAATATATAAATTGGTTTTGGTGACAGCAGAGGGAAAAAAGACTTTATGTTGGATCAGCAAAGATGTCAGTAGAGCAATGCTGTTTGAACACGACCTTGAAGGGCTTTTGGGGATCAATGGACAGACATCTTGAGTAGAATAAGCTTGCAAAAGGAGCTTGGGAAAATATACCTTGAGTAGCTGTAGAGTACACGTAGGCGGAGGAGGAGATTAGAGCCAGATCTTCTGGAGTTTTGAATACCAAGTACCAAGTTATCACACCATTGCTCGAGGAGAAGCTTTAGCCTACAACAGAGTCACTTGGAGGGCTTGTTAAAACCCAAGCTGTACCCTCAGTTACTAATTCAGTCGCTCCACAGTCGGACTGAGAATTTCCATCTTTAATAAGTTCCCAAGTGATGCTGACTTGGTATTTGAGAACCACTTCTGGAGTGTTAATCTGGTGGCTGTGTGCAGGATGGTTTAGCAAAGGCGAGATTATAGATGGAAACACCAGTCAGAAGACAGTTAGAAAAGTGAGGAGAAAAGTGAGAAAAGTGAGGGACTAAAGTGGAATCAATGGAAATAAGACAGTGAATTATAGACAAGGGATGGTGTTTTCAAATAAAAATCCAGCACCATGTTGTGTTGTGTTGTCCGACCACTGTACAACTGAAGCCATTAAATACATGGATATTAAAACAATGTATAATAAGAAATGAATTGCTATTAGTATAATAGAAAGTATCATTAGTTCAACGTTCTGTATTAGTTCAAAGTTCTGTATTATTTAGAGCAGTCACTTCCTTTTAAGTTATGTGAAAAGGCATCATTTATTTCTTCTGGTATTGAATTTGTCTAAAACACAGAAGTAAACCAGGGAGGTGTGTAGATGTGGGACTATTTTTTTTTTAATGTTAGACATTTATAAATGTACACGAAGATATAAACTTTAGCTCATAGTCTAAATTTGATGAGACCACAAAGGGTCTTCTAATCAATTCTTCTGCTCTCAGGAATAAATACCTTCAAAATGTATCCAGATCTATAGTTGTATGTTGTATTTGTGAAGATCCTGATGGTGAGACTTTTGAGTGAGGGCAGTATAATGGGTTGTAGATGGTTCAAATCACAATTCTTAAGGTTTTCAGTTTAGACTAAACCTGTGTATTCAATATTATTGTAAGCTCTACCAGTTATTCCTACTAATTAGATACTAATAAGTAATTAAACACTATTTTTCTTTTACTTTTTCTAGGGACTTGTCCTGTAATAAGATAGAATTTATTGAAAAGAATGCATTTGATTCATTACCTCTTTTACAATATATGTAAGTTATAAATATAACCTCATTGTGTTTAGGAATTTCATGAAACGTAATTGTAAACCTTTTTGTTATTTATTTTGAAGTAAGATTAAAATTGTATTACTAGAAAACTACTAAATTTATGTAGAAAATCCCATTTGTCTCTAGCATAGATTAGTGTGAGAATTCTGTCACATTCCGAATGAACCATTCTATCTGCACAGCAAAAGAAACCATCAACAAAACAACAAGAAAGCCCAGTGCATGGGAGAACATATTTGCCAATGATTTTTCCAATAAGGGTATAATCTCCAAAATTTACAGAGAACTCATACACCTTAACAAAAGGAAGATAAATAATCCAACAAAAATGGGCAACAGGTCTAAATAGGCACTTTGTGAAAGAGGACATACAGAACGCCCAGAGACATATGAAAACATGTTCAAAGTCACTAATCATCAGAGAGATGCAACTCAAAACAATAATGAGATAACATTTCAGACCAATCAGAATGGCTATCATCAACAAATCAACAAATGATAAGTACTGGTGAGACTGTGGAGAAAAAGGAATCCTCCTCCCCTGCTGGTGGGAATGCAGACTGGTGTAGCCACTGTGGAAGACAGTATGGACTTTCCTCAAAAAGTTAAAAACAGTATGAACCATACTATAGCAGTGGTTCTCAACCAGGGTGATTTTGCACCAGGTGACACTTGGCAATAGCCAAAGAGAGTTGTAGTTGTCAGAACTGTAGATTTGCTAATGGCATCTAGTGGCAGAGGCCAGAATTATTGTTCAAGGCAAAGGACAGTTCCCCATGATAAAGAATTATCTAGCCCCAAATGTCAATAGTGTTGAGGTTGTGTAGCTTTATTTCAGAGAAATATAGATCAGTTTAATAGAAGCATTTTTTTTATCTAATGCACCACATGTATAAACATGAAAGCATAAACCATAAGCAAATATCTCCCATAGTAAGAATTTTTGTATATAGAGGGAGTATTGAGGTTGTTTTATCATATATAAATTAGAATCTCTGCTAAAGGATAAGTGATCTGAAAGAATGTTTTTCTCTTCTTTTGCTCTTGTCTTTTTTTTAATAGAAATCTTGGTTGCAATTTAATCACCAAAGTGAACTTTGGAACATTTCAGACCTGGCATGGAATGCAGCTGTTACACAAGTTGTAAGTGAAATAGAAGATGAACACATGTAAAAAGCTATGTGTAAAAACTTCATACAGTGATTGGTTGGCTGGATATAAGCTCAGTTTGAACTCGAGAAGAATGGCTTAAGAGCCATTCTTTTTTTTTTCTTTTTAAAATGAGGAAACTAAGGTACAAAGTGTCCAAGAGACTTGTTTAACTGACATATGCCATGCTCTGCTTTCCCAGAACTGACCTTTGGCATGGGCTTCTTTGTTTTCAAGAATTGAGGGGGGAGGGTGGTAATACTGAATTGAGAGGAAAATTTATTTCAGCACTGGGAATAAAAGTTTGTGTCAATTAAGAAATTTATTTATTTGATTGATATGTAATCAAAATATTATTTATTTTTAAACAAACATCCATTAAATTCCTAGTAAATGTCAGGCACTAATAGTCAAGAAATTGACAAGTAAATAGGTGATTACATACATTGTAAGAAAGCCTGTGATGCAAGAATACACATAGGAGTATGTGATAGGAGCATGGCTTTCACCAGTTCCTCTTACATCTATCCCATTTGTGGCTCCAAAACCAAAGAATTAGGTCTATTTTTCTTTTTAACTGGATGGTTTACACTGGATTTTTAAAAATTTCTGGAGATGAAAGAAAATCACCTTGAATTATGAGGACATTAGAAATGGTATTTCCTTGCCCTAGCTGGCATGGCTCAGTGGATAGAGTGTTGGCCTGCGGACTGAAGGGTCCCAGGTTCGATACTGGCCAAGGGCACATACCTGGGTTGCAGGCTTGATCCCCAGTAGGGGTTGTGCAGGAGGCAGCCGATCAATGATTCTCTCATCATTGATGTTTCTTTCTCTCTCTCTCCTCTCCCTTCCTCTCTGATATGAATAAAGAAATATAAAAAAGAAAAAAGTGGCATTTCCTATAGAGCAGGAGCTTCCTATCAGCATAGTCACTAATGGGGTTTTCAATCTGAAAGGTTCTTCAGTATAGTTTTCATTGCTATCTACTTCTTTGCTCTTTTTTTTTTTTTTTTTTTTACTTTCTCGTCTCCACTTTTTCATTCAGAGACTTGGGTAGTTCCCCAATAAAGAATCCTTTATAGCCCTGGCCCGTGTAATACAGTGGTTGGAGCATTGGCCCATACAACAAGGGGTTGCAGGTTCGATACCTGGTCAAGGGCACATAGCTGAGTTGTAGGTTCTATTCCTGGCCCTCATTGGGTCATGTGGTAGAAGCAACCAACCGATGTGTCTCTCTTACATCGATGTGTTGTTTTTTTTTTCTCTCTCACTCTCTCTAAAAAAAGAAGTGGAAAAAATATCTTCAGGTGAGATTAACAACAACAAAAGAGAATGCTTTACAGATTCTAACAGTGATCTCTGGGAATAGACAGAAAATGATTCTTTTCAACGTTCACATTTTGAACCAACAAAATGAATATAAAATTTCATAGCAGTTATTAAAAATGCAGACAATTTTAATTCTATTGCATTTTCCAGAATTCTACATGAAAATCCTCTGATGACGATTCAAGATCCTTATCTTTTTAATTTGCCAGCGTTGAAATATTTGTAAGTATTGCAGCAATTTCATGGCTCATGAGATGATTTCTGTTCTTTCTTTTGTCAAAGGTGAACTATTTTGCATTTTGACAAAAAAACTCATAATTTAAATTTTAACTTGGTTATTCTCAAAAATGATTTATTGGCACAGAAAAGTGATAAAAAATGTACAAGGGCAAGACAGCCAGCAGAGAAAGGGAGCAGTGTTGAAAAACACATTCGGACATGAAACATGTAGATGCATGGAGAAATACCATGGATCTCAAAAAGAAAAAAGGAATAAGTTATACATTCTGTGCTTTTTTAAAAAAGTGATCAAATAGTGGTTGGAACAGAGAATGAGAAGTAGGATGATGGTAACACAAAAACAAAATAACACATTGTACTGTTCACCAAAGTCATTAGTTTGATGATGAAAATACATTAATCTGATGATGCAATACATTTAAATTTCTTCAAGAAGAGCTCTCTAAAATGATTATGTATGGAAAATAAACTAAAGCACCTTGAATTATGGAGCTGGCTTGACAGAGAAGCCAGAATTTAGGTCAACAGATGTTGTTAAGTGTCTTTTTCAAGAATAAAATTTTTGTCTTTGGGTTCATATCATGCATGTTTGGTCCTTCTCCTTCAGAGACATGGGAAGAACACAAGTGACATTGACAACACTTGATAACATTCTCATGACAGCTCCTGAATTAGAAAAACTGTAAGTTGATTTTTCTTTTTGTTTTTTAAATATATTTTATTGATTTTTTACAGAGAGGAAGGGAGAGAGAGATAGAGAGTTAGAAACATCGATGAGAGAGAAACATCGATCAGCTGCCTCGTGCACATCCCCTACCAGGGATGTGCCCTCAACTCAGGTACATGCCCTTGACCGGAATCGAACCTGGGACCTTTCAGTTCGCAGGCCGAAGCTCCATCCACTGAGCCAAACGGGTTTCGGCAAGTTGATTTTTCTTATATTTATTTTCACTTGGTTCTTATGGTTTGCTTTTTTATTTTCTTAAGTCGGGTTTATTTAAGTATAATTTGTATTTAATATAATTCTCTCTTTGAAAGCGTACAGTTTAGTGAGTTCTGATAAATGTGTAGTCTTGATAAATGTAGCACCATCACATTAGAGATCCAGAACACTTTTATCATCCCCACAGGGCCCCTCATATTTCTTCTTCTTTTTAAATGTATTTCTTTATTGATTTCAGAGAGGAAGGGAGAAGGAGAGAGAGATAGAAACATCAATGATGAGAGAGAATCATTGATTGGCTGCCTCCTGCACACCCCTTACTGGGGAATGAGCCCGCAACCCCGACATGTGCCCTTGGCCGGAATCGAACCTGGGATCCTTCAGTCCACAGGCTGATGCTCTATCCACTGAGCCAAGCTGGCTAGGGTCCCCTCATATTTCTCTGCAGTCAGTTCCTCCTCCCACCTCCAGCCCCTGTCAAGTACAGGTCTGATTTTTTATTGTTATAGTCCTGCCTTTTACAGAGTGTCTTATAAATGAAATCATGTAGAGCAAGTGTGTCAAACTCAAAAGCTAACACGATCCAAATAAATGAGGCATGTGGCCGTGGGCTGTGAGTTTGACATGCTGTATGTAGTGTAGCTTTTTGTGTGTGGCTTCTTTCATGTAGCATGATCCTTTTGAGATCCATCTTAGTTGTTGCATCTATCAGTAGTACATTTCTTTTTTTATTGCTGCATAGTATTCCAATTGTGTGTATATACTAGTTTGTTTCTGTAGTAATCGGGTAATGGATATTTGAGCTGTTTCTAGTTTTTTGGCTATTATGAATAGAGATGCTAAAAATACTCACATGCAGGTCTTTGTGTGAACATACGTTTTCATTGCTTTGGAGTAAGATACCTAAGGGTGGGGTTGCTGCATTATATGCTGAGTGCATATCTAACTAGTAAAGAAACTGCCTAACTGTGTTCTAACGTGGTTGTTCCATCTCGCCTTCCCACCAGCAGTAGATGAGAGTTGCAATTGCTCCACAGTTTCACCTGACCTTTATATTTCTGTTTGATTTTTTAAATTAGCCTTTCTAGTAGGAATGCATTTGTATTGCAGTGTGATTCTAACTTGCATTTTCTAATAGCTGATGTGTGGAATGTCTATGTGAAAATACATTTTTCAATGGAGTGTCTGTTCAAATCCATTTTAATTTGATATTTATCTTATTATTAAGTGTTAAGAGTGTTTTATATAAAGTCCTTTCTGTAAGATATGTGTTTACTAAATATCTTTTCCAAGGTTGTGCCTTCTATTAAACTTATCACTGAAGACCAGAAGTTTTTAAAAAAATATATATTTTTATTTATTTTAGAGAGGGAGAGGCAGAGGGAGGGGGGGGGAGAGTGAGAGAGAGAAAGAGAGAGAGAGAGAGAGAGACCTCAATGATGAGAGAATCATTGATCAGCTGCTTCCTGCATGTAACCTAGTGGGGATTGAGCCTGCATCCAGGCCAGTGCCCTGACCCGGAATCCAACTGTGACCTCTTGGTTCATACGTCAATTCTCAGTCTCTAAACTACACCGGCAGGCTGGAGTGTTTTTTTGTGTTTTTTTTTTTTTTTTTTGTCTTTTTTTAATACTAACCAGGAGATGTTTTTCCTATCGATTTTTAGTGAGGGTGGAAGGGAGGAAGAGAGTGGGATAAAAGGGAGAGAGAGAGAGAGAGAGAGAGAGATCAATGTGAGGGAGACATATCAATTGGTTGATTGGTTGCCTCCTGCACACCACAAAGCCATCATTAAATCAAACTGTCTATAACCTCAAAAAGCTGTATCATGTCCCTTTTATAATTCTTCCTTCCCACTCCTCCTTGCCCTCCCCAATTCCTGTGCAAACACTGATCTGCTTTGTGTTACTATAGGTTAGTTTGCATTTTCTAGAATTTTATATAAATGAAATCGTATAGTATCTACTCTTTTCTAACTGGCCTCCTTTCTTCAGCTGATTATTTTAAGACTAGAGGCTCAGTGCATGAAAATCGTGCAATGGGGGCAGGGGGGCGGGGGAGTATCTCTCAGCCCAGATCTTGGTGGATGCCCAGTGACAGCTCCCTATAGGTAGTGGGCCTAAGCTAGCACTTGAACATCCTTAGCATTGCTGTGGAGGCAGGAGTGGCTCCCGCCACCACCACCACCACCACCACCACCGCTGTGTTCACCAGCCATGAGCCCAGCTTCTGGCTGAGAGGCATTCTCTCTGTGGGAGTGCACTGATCACCAAGGGGCAGCTCCGGTATTGAGCATCTACCCCCTGGTGGTCAGTGCACATCATAGCAACTGGTCATTCTGCAGTTTGGTCGATTTGCATATTAGTCTTTTATTATATAGGTTTAGTCTATGTTGTTTTGCCTATCAATAATTCATGTCCTTTTATTGCTGAATAGTATTCCATTAAAAATGGGTATATCAGTATTTTTCAACATTGATGGCTATTTGACTTGTTCCAATTTTTGACTATTACCAATAAAGCTATTGTGAATATTTATGTACAAGTCTGTTTATGGAAATATACTTCAATTTCTCTTGATAAGTGCCTGAAAGTGGAATGGCTATGTCATACAGTAGGTGCATGTTTAAGTTTTAAAAAACAACTGTTTTCCAAGTAACTCCTTTGTCACTAATATAATTCTGTATGTTTCCATTTATAGTATCTTACCTAACCATTTGGCCTGCTGCCTCTGCCAATTTAAAAATCATATTGAGGCTGTTGCAAAGACAGTCAAACTGAATTGTGAGATCGAATGTGTGACCGACACACCTTGTGGTGAGTCTCAATTGCCTGATGATAAACTTTTTAATTTTTATTTTGTTTTCATTTTTTATTTGTAATCAATGACGATACATTTTTAGGCAAATAAAGTAACTGTATTATTTTTATTCATTTAATCAAAGTTCAACTCTAAAATTTTAAGAACTTCTCTTTGCTAAAAGTCAGATGAAGGGAAGGATATTACCATTAATGGCTACATCGTGTGTGTTGTGCTCTCTGCTGGGTGCTTTGCTTCCAAAAGAGAAATTGTTCATTAGTGTGTCACAGTTTGTAAACTCTTTTGTATGCATTAGGTTTCAATTGCCCTTTGCAGTGTAGACAGATGAAGATACATTTTTATTTTGTTTGTTTTTGCAAGTTTATGAAAAGAGTACAAATGATGCTGTTTTATGTAAGTTTTATTTGGAACCTGAGAGTTTTTGGATCCATCACCAGAAGCTGCTACCCATCCCTTCTAAGGCATGGGAGGGCTCTTTCTTTATAGACTGTGCACCTCTGAACTTGCTCTGAAGCACAAGGTGTTCTATCCACCAAACAGTCGTGTGCTTTTAAGTATTTTTCTACACGTTAGGTTTATTGGCAGCTACTTGATAACTTCCCAAATGTGTTTTCATGCCCAGATAGCTTAAATACAAGTTTCTATCAGTGATCTGTGCTACTGATATAGAGTCAGTGTTGCTTATTTTGAAAACAATGTTTTGACCAATGATATTACTCCCTTCTGCCCCAACAGTGGGCAGAACAGGCATTTTCATCTCCTTTTAAGGTGAGTGAAAACAAGACGAGAAAGGGCTGACAGCTGTCACCGCGTGCCCAGTTCTCCAGCTCCCAGTTTGGGGCTCTCCACAAGCCCATGCTCTTTCCCAGGACGTTACCTCCTTCTCTCACCCTTATCACCACCAGCAATACTTTTAATTCTTCTGAAAATTCTTGTGTACCAGCTGCACAATGGTGCACTTGACCTTCACACAGTCAGAATCTTTGGATGGTTCCCCAAGTACAGCTGAAAATATAAGAAATGACATGAAATGATAGCAAAGTAGGCATCTGACAAAAGTTATTTTTCCCTTATGTATTTTAGAACCCCAAATATTATTCCATAGATTTATTGAACATTCCACAGTGGTACACAACCTGGCAAGTCTCTTAATGTACATCCTAGATGCCTGCCTATATCTTAAGCACAGAGTGAGGGTAGACTTTTTTTCTTCTGTTTAGAGCCGTCTGTTATGGGGCTGGCATATGTGGAAGCAGGGCCCAAGTGAGGAATCGGTGGGTTAGTGGAGAAGGGTGTGTCCAGATGAGGACGTGTTAGCAGTGGGTGTTAATCATGGTCATCTGTGATGGTAGCAAGAACACAAGCATTCTGAAGAGCGGAGAGAGGAAGGCTCAGGCCCCCTCTGCATCTGAAGCAGGACAGGATGGGTGCGTGAATGTGAGGAGCTCACAGTAGATCTGCAGAGCATCTAACTGAGTGGGTCTTCCAGCCCTGGCTTTCCTCCAGTAACCGGCAGTTGGCCCTTGGGGACCAATGGAATAATCCTAAATATGGTCACCATATGTCATGCTATGGAATGTTCTAAGTAATTAACCACTTTAAAAAAAGAGATAGTTTCTCCTTTTGTTTTGTCAACAATCATAGATGTAAGTTGGGGTTTATATTTCTCTTCTCCAAACGGCACTCAGATACTTGCTGATTCCCTATATATTGGACTTGGATGTATGGCTGTGGACTGACAAATAACTATCCCGTGAGTCCTTCAATATCAAATTCGATTTCTTCTTTTTTGACAGATGAAGAACTCATAATAAAAGGACCGCTAATGAACACATTACAGGCCCGGCAGGACTCCAGCACTGAGCTGACCATTGAGTCAGAGAGGGCATCCTCAGTCAAAAAAGGCGACACTTCCGCATCCATTATGAGTGAGCAGCTAGACTTTAATGATAAAAGTGATGTTAATAGTGCACTAAATTACCAATTGCCTTATTTCTTGGAGGGAAATCTAGAAGATAATAGAATCAACTTTATTACCATTCATTAAACTGCCTCTTTCAAATGTATATGATGCAGATATGTCCCTGAATCATTTGAAAAACAACAGATGAAATTCTTCTCTTAAACCTGAACTTAACCATTCAAGTTTCAAAAATTAACCGAGGAAACTCTTTTCTGGAATAGGCCTTCTGATGAGACTGCTCACTGAGCAGCAGGAAGTAAAGATATCCAACGCAGAGTGGAATGAGGAACAATGGAAAGATGAGAGGATGCAAACCCTCGGGAAGCAGGAAGAGAGGGTGTCTAATGAGGTAAGGACAGGTCCTGAAACACCTGACCTGGACTTTTAGTCAGTTTAGGACAGTGATGGAGAACCTATGACACGCCGGTCACAGGTGACACACAAACTCATTTTTTTGGTTGATTTTTCTTTGTTAAATGGCATTTAAATATATAAAATACATATCAAAAATATAAATCTTTGTTTTTCTATGGTTGCAAATATCAAAAAATTTCTATATGTGATACGGCACCAGAGTTAAGTTAGGGTTTTTCAAAATGCTGACTCACCGAGCTCAAAAGGTTCGCCATCACTGATTTAGGACATGCCATGAAAGTACCCAGGTAGGAAGACCAGGAGCACCTCCTCTCAGTCGTGTCTTGATCATGTGACTTTGGCTTAGACAGTGATCTTCCACTTTGCTCATTTAGAGATCTGTGCCACTGTTCCTAGGGTACATGAGAAGAGGACCTAAATTCTAAAATAAACAAATTGTATAAGAAAATGCTAATGATCAGATTACATAACACATCAGATGTGGTATGTTCTTTAAAAACCTATAAGATTTGGTATATTGCTTAAGAAACATGTGGAAAGGTGGGGTTATAGAGTAGTAGTTAAGATAGCTAGCAATTCATTAGAATAGGCTAGAGAATAGTTAGTTTTTATGCTTTCTGTATCTTTGTGGGTTTTTTTTAATGTTGTTGTTGGTGTTCTTGTTCTTGTTCTTCTTATTCTCCTCCCCCTCATTCTCCTCCTCCTCCTCACCCTCCACCTCCTCTTCTTCCCCTCCCTTTCCACCTTCCCCTCTTCCTCTCCCTCGTCTTCCTCTTCCTCCTCCTTCTTCTAGCTCAGGCAAGAAGTGCCAAGATATAAGAAGGAAATCATCATTGCATCACCTGTGATTGCAGTAACAACGTTTTATTTTGTAGTTTTCTGTCTCCTTGTGGTAAGACAAGAGTTAATTCAGATTTCCAATATCTAGTCCATCTTTGAGGAGGTTCAGAACCCACAACCTGAAAATCAAAGCCACTGTCCTGTCTACTACTACTTGATGCTCTTCTTTAGTCATGAGCACTGAGATATGCTTTATTCTTTTTTTTTTATTACAAATTATATTCTTGGGATGTCTAAAGGAAGCCCACTCCTTGAAATCTCTGAAATGAAATCAAGATAACAAGCCATTAGACCATTTTAAAAATATATGTTTTTATTTTATTTTTTTTAAAATATATTTTATTGATTTTTTACAGAGAGGAAGGGAGAGAGATAGAGAGTTAGAAACATCGATGAGAGAGAAACATCGATCAGCTGCCTCCTGCACATCTCCTACTCGCCATGTGCCCGCAACCCAGGTACATGCCCTTGACCGGAATCCAACCTGGGACCTTTCGGTCCGCAGGCCGACGCTCTATCCACTGAGCCAAACCGGTTTCGGCAAAAATATATATTTTTATTGATTTCAGAGAGGATGGGAGAGGGAGAGAGAGATAGAAACATCAATGATGGGCTGCCTCCTGCAAGGCCCTTATTGTGAGCAAGCCCTCAACACAGGCATGTGCCCTTTACTGGAATTGAACCTGGGACCTTTCAGTCCACAGGCCAATGGTCTATCAACTGAGCCATACCAGCCACTAGACTATTTTGAAACTTAAGTTTTATAGGCCTGATTTGATATGATAGCAAAATTTCTTCAACTCAAAATGTACGAGGTTGAGTTGATGTACTCACCTATTACTCTCTTCCTGATTTCTTACTTTGTTGGATAAAATGAGGAGAGATATAGAATCTCCAACCTCATGGAGCTATGTCACCCTAGCAGATGGGACATGGCATAATGATAAAAGTGTGATCTTGTCAATTCTTAAGGTATACTTAGCAGCTTTCTTCTCCAGTGTGTAAGGCATGGTGTTCGTAGGTTCAGTTAAAACACTGCAACCTAAATCCTGCATCAGGCTTCTCTAAAGCATGTCATGTTAGAGTCACCTGTTCCTAGAGCTTGGCTGTGTCCCTTTTGTTCAATTACATAATGGTGTACTTTTCCCTATAGGCAGATTGCTGACATTAAAAGAACGATTTTGTAAGCTGATGATCTTGACTCTACCCCATAAATCCAACATATTTTCTTTACCCTTTCAACAGTCATGACAGCCCTCCATTCCAGCCAAAGGCACCCCACACCATAACCTAGCCACACCAGCCCCATTCCCACTTTTTAAAATGCCTTTGCCCATCTAAAATTCCCTTATTGTGCTCTCCCTGGGGAAGTCCGGTGAATATCTCAAAAGCCAGCTCAGGTTCATCTTTCTTCATGAAGCTTTCCCAGAGTCTTCCAGCCATGCTGTTCCTAGTTTTTTTGTGAGCTGTGTCACTATTTTTCTTTGAGGTAATAGTAAGGCAGTTCCATCCCCTGAGAACTTAAAAATATGGTAAACAATTTTTAAAAATGTGCCTCCCCAAGAGAGAAATACCTGGGTGAACACATCATGGAGCAGAGCAGAGATGTGTAAAGACCAAGTGGCTTCAGACCTATATGTTCCTAAGACTTTTGTAATGTCACATTTTTAATATTCTAATCTGTGGAAGAAAATGAAAAATGGGAATAGAAAAGCCACCTAATTATTTGAGAGGGAAAATAATAGCAGATTTATATTCTCATCTTAAACAAACATATTTACAAAATGTAAAAAAAAATAGAACCTGTATAAGTACTAGAAGAAAGCAGAAGCAATATATTTATAATCTGGTGGTGGGAAACAGCTTTTTGAGCCTGATACCACAGGCAGAAACTTTGATAGATTTGACCACCTTGTCTGTGACACCATTAGCAAACTTAGCACTGGTTGATGCCAAGCACAGGATGAAGATGTTTCCATATACATGAGTGATTCAATCCCCACAATCCTGTGAGGAAGATAGTACCACCTTCTCCCATAGATGGAGATGGACTTAAGCTCCCAGTGGCAAAGGCAAAAGCAGAACCCTGTTCTGCCTGACTGCGAAGTCCGTGCTTCCTACTCCACTGTTCTGTGTCCTTAAAGACAAAAACACTGGGGCCAAGGCCGCTGTTTCTCAGTAGTTAGAGCATCAGTGCAAGCACCGAAGGGTCCCAGGTTGATTCCAGGACAAGGGCAGGTACCTGGGTAGCAGGGCACCTGCCATGCAGGAAGCAACCAGTTGATGTGCCTCTGTCACATTCCTATTTCTCTCTCTTCTTTCCCTCCTGCCCCCTCCCTCCCACACTCTCTGAAAAACAATGGAAAAAATATTCTTAGGTGAGGATTAACAACAACAAAAAAGAACACTGGGGAATATTTGAAACATTGAAATTCAGTGAAAGCCACTAAGGATTAAGTTATTTAATGTAAAAAGAGTTCCATAAATCAACAGGAAGAAGACAATCTAGGGTGGAAGAGGGCAAGGGCTGTGAAGAGTATGCTGTGTGTAGACATCTGTCACCCTATCTGTCCATCTTCTCTTGGTTTATAGGGTGTGGATTTTATTAGCGAGGTCTTTGTCACCTCACAGTATGAAAGTAGTCTGATATTTTCTTCTAGTCCTTTTTGTAATATTTGTTTTTTTTTTCTCAAATTAAAAAAAAACTATCATTGGTTTTATTTGCTTTTCTTGTGGTTGACTGTTACTCCCCTACATGAAGATCCAATTGTCTTAAAATGTTTTATTGAAGATCTCATTCTTTCTTTACTGACCTGAAATCTGTGGACACTATTCTGTTGACCCAGTTATCTTTTTTTGTACCAGTAGCAGTATCACTATACATATATTTTGATTGATTTCAGAGAGGAGGGGAGAGGGAGAGAAAGATAGAAACATCAATGATGAGAGAATCATTGATCAGCTGCCTCTTGCACATCCCCTGCCAGGGATGGAGTCTGCCACCCGGGTATGTGCCCTTGACCAGATTGGAACCCAGGAATCTTCAGTTTTCAGGCCAACGCTCTATCCTCTGAGCAAAACTGGCTAGAGGATATAATTGTCACTATATAATTCCAGTTCCTTTTTAAACTCCTTTTTGGAAGCTAAACTCCTCCTTTTTGATCTTTTTCATACATTTCATTGCATATTTTCTCTACCAAATGTCAGTTGGTCGGTTTATGTTTAAAAATCATCTTGGAACTTGAATAGGATTACATTGCACTTGTAGGTTAATTTAAGGAGAATTGGCATCTTTACTACCTTGGAGGAACATAGTACTTCACTTGTGTATTCATTCTAAAGTCTTTTAGAAGAGTTTTAATGGGTCTTAACATTTTTTGTTAAGTTTGTTTCTTTATAGATTTTATTGATACTGTAAATGGTCTTTCATTTTTTATGGGATTTTTAATTTTTTTAAATACTCAAATCTTCATTGTTCAGATTTTTACAGTTGTTTCTCTTTTCTCCCCCTATAGCTCCCCTCCACCCAGTTCCAACCCTGTCCTTTGCCCCCCACCCCCACTGACCTCATCCATAGGTGCATGATTTTTGTCCTGTTTCTTCTCACATCCCCTCCATTTCCCTCCACAAGAATAGTTAGTCCACGCCCTTTCTATGCCCCTGATTCTATTATAATCACCAGTTCATTCTGTTCATCAGATTATTTATTTACTTGATTTTTAGATTCACTTGTTGATAGATGTGTATTTGTTGTTCATAATTTGTATCTTTACCTTTTTCTTTTTCTTCCTCTTCTTAAAGGATACCTTTCAGCATTTCATATAATACTGGTTTGGGGGTGATGAACTCCTTTAGCTTTTCCTTATCTGTGAAGCTCTTTATCTGACCTTCAATTTTGAATGATAGCTTTGCTGGATAAAGTAATCTTGGTTGTAGATTCTTGGCATTCATCACTTTGAATATTTCTTGCCACTCTCTTCTGGCCTGCATAGTTTCTGTTGAGATATCAGCTGAAAGTCATATGGGTACTCCCTTGTAGGTAACTGACATTTTTTCTCTTGCTGCTTTTAAGATTTTCTCTTTGTCTTTTGCTCTTGGTATTTTAATTATGATGTGTCTTGATGTGGTCCCCTTTGGATTCCATTTGTTTGAGGTTCTCTGCACTTCCTGGACTTGGAAGTCTATTCCTTTCACCAGATAGGGGACGTTTTCTGTCATCATTTCTTCAAATAGGTTTTCAATATCTTGCTCTCTCTCTTCTCCTGGCACCCTTATAATTCCGATGTTGGTATGCTTGAAGGGGTCCCAGAGGCTCCTTACACTATCTTCATAATTTTGGATTTCTTTTAGTTTTGCTTTTCTGATTGGGTGTTTTTTGCTTCTTCGTATTTCAAATCATTGGCTTGATTCTTGCGATCCTCTAGTCTGCTGTTGGAACTCTGCATAATATCCTTTATTTCAGTGAGTGTATGCTTAATTTCTAGTTGGTCCTTTTTCATACCCTCGATGTTCTCACTAGATTTCTTAAGGATCTCACTACATTTATTGGTGGTCTCTTCTGTCTTACTAAATTTGTCGACGGTTTCTAGAAAGTTCTTGAAAAACCTTAAAAGTGTGATTTTGAACTCTAAATCCAATAGTTTGCTTTCCTCCATTTCTGTCATGTTTCTTTGTCTCCACATTTTGGCTGCTTCCCTGTGTGGATAGAGTGGCCTTCTGTGCTAGATGTCCTATAGGGCCCAGTGGCTTAGTCTCCCCAATTACCTGAGGTGGATATTCTTGGTGCACCCCCTTGTGGGCTTTGTGCACAGTCTTGTTGTAGTTAAGCCTCGATTGTTGTAGTTATCACTGGGAGGAATTGACTTCCAGACCAATTGGCTGTGAGAATCAGCTGTGTCTGCAGTGGGAGAACTTCTGTGCTGAAGACACCCTTCTGGGTCAAGACTTGCTTCCTTGGGGCTTTGGTGATCACTGCGTCTGCCCCCTGAGTGTGACCCTTATGGATCTGAGGAGTTGTAATCTGGATGGTCCCACTCTGACCACTGGGTACACTGGCTCTTGGATCTAAGGAGGTGCTAATTTAGCCTCTGCCTGAGGCTACCCAGCAGGAGCTACAAAGAGATCTGCAGATTCCCCTTCTTTTTGGGGGGGTTTGGAGGTGCCCAGATGAGGCCCAGCTGTGAAGCAATGCAAGCTGCTGTGGGGCCTTGGGCCTTCTCTTGCAAGTGCTGGGTCTGTCTGGCCCAGCTGCAAATTGTTGGGTAATTTTCAGATTGCAAAGGGCCAGGATATTCATATGCAAATCCTCTGCCTCATCCTGGGTGCGGCTGGATATCAGGGAATCAACAGGGCAGAGCAAGCAGCTATGGCTGATCCTCAGCCCTGCCCTAAGAAGCCCCGAATCTCAGTGTCCCAGTAATTGCTGCAAGCAACTCTGAGGGAAAGCCGCCCTCAACTTCCGAGTTTTGTCCGCTGCCAGACAGTCCAGTTTCTCCCGGTATGAGTCCTGGGTCCCCAGAGACTTCCCCGAACTGCAGTTCAGAGCAGTTGGGAGCTGGAGACTCTCTCCCGATTCAAAAAGAAAGCCACGTCCTCAGGTACCAGCACCTTTCCGTGCTCTAGAGCCTCCGTACCTCTGCACTTTACTTTCGCAGCTCCTCTGACTCTCAGTGTGCTTTTCTCTCTCCTTCTAGTTGTAGAATTTCCACTCAGCCAGCCTTCCTGTAGTTCTGGATGATGTCTGTTTTGTCTTTTCATTGTATTTTTGAAGTTGTTGTGGGAGGCAGCAATTTCCGGTGTTTACCTATGCCACCATCTTGGTTTCTCCCCTATTTCATTTTTTATTAATTATTTGTGGTATGTAGGAAAGCTATTGAAATTTGCATGTCTTGATTTAGCCTTCTTACTGAGTTGTCATATTACTGCCAAAAAAATTTTAATCTATGCTTTTGGGCTTTTTAGGTTGTGCATCATCTCATGTGCAAATAGGTTTTGTCTCTTTCTTCCCAGTACTTCATTTTTCCTATTACATTGATTAGGACCTCCTCGACAATGATAAATAGTAACAGAAAACAGAGCTGCTGTGTAGGTTTCGGGTAGATACTTTCATTTTCTTTGCTACTTCTAAGAGTTTTTATTGGGAATTATCTGCTGAATGTTATCTGAAACAGCCAAGAAAATGCATTGCCAGCTGCATGCAAGGTCCTAAGATAGGACTATGGAAGAGTAAAAGGACTAGGCAGAGTCTGTCCTCAAAAAGTTACCATCTCACTTAAAAGAGAAGGAATAAAGTTTTAGAAAGAGTGGTCATTGTATGAATAATCACGTGCTGTTTTCTTCCAAAATAGATTTTTCGGAGGAAGTTACAAAAAAGACGAAGCTCAAGGTAAATATGGGTCTGGAGATTTTTAAAGTAGAATTTTATAAGGAAAGGACCTTCCTCTTTCTGTAAGCGGCCAGAGGTGACCTCTGAAAATGGTTTATTATTCACTTGAGTCAGAAAACCTCACAAAATTATGGAAGTCAAGAGATTTAAACCTTTGTGTTCACTTTAAGGACACTCGTGAAAGTACACAGGTCATCAAGGGTACGCATATCTGAAAACCACCAAGCATCTCAAGGATGTCACTTTATAGGAGCAATGTGTGCAATTCTGTCATTACAGTGGTAGAGTTGGTAGGCGTGCTCAGGCCAGAGAGAGAGAGGCTGGGTCAGGATTGGGTGCAGGTTGGTGACCCCAAAGAGTGCTGAATTTTTGCTGCTGTTAACATAAAAAAAACATTGTAAAGAATTTTTGTGAGTTTATTTGAGCCAAACTGTCGACATGCTGGGAATCAGAACCTCTAGGAATTGAGGTAATGCTCCAAAGAATGGCAGGTTACATCTGTATTTATGCATTGCAATCAAAGGAAAGGGATGTAGGTGGATTACATGAAATCCATTGGTGATAGATTAAAGAGGTGGGATTAAGCAAAGCAGGAAAACCTCTGGGATAGGATAAAAACTGAAATGGTGGACATGTGCTGCTTTTACATAGATGGACACAGGATAGTTCCACATCATTAACAGTTGACAATTAACTTGACAACATAACAATGAGGAAATGTCCTGGTGATATTTGTTGCACCCTGAAGGTCCAGAAAAAAGGAATTTACAAATTACCCAGACATTTCACAGATATGTTATCTTAGAGGTAAAAAGACAAATGGGCTCAGTAAAGATCTAAGTTGATCTTTGTCAGGGAAAATACTGGCCTAGGACATGACAACCCACTATAACCTGTTTGCAGTTAAATATGTAATTTTCAGACCATCTTTTGTGGTTACTTTAGGTCTCTGAGTCTGCAAGACTGCCATGCAGGCCTCCCCTGAGCTTTTCAGGTTGGCATGTGGCCCCTTTTGTCCACACTGCACATGCTTAAAAATGCAGTAAGCAACACTGAAAATCCTGCCTATACCCCATGCCAAGCCACATTCACAGGTCTCCCAGAGACATTGCAGGGCCATTTTAAACTGTCACAGAGAATTGGAAGCCCAGCACGCAAGGAATCATTTTCAAGGTCCCAGGTCTGTGGTGATTTTGCTCAGGAATATGGACCCAGGTATCCAAATAGTCCGAATAAGACCAGAACTATATGTGCGAGAGTCATGGAGAATGGCATGAATCACTAACTGTTGGTATGTATTTTCCTCCAAGCAGCTTTTTCTCCAAGTTCAAGACATCAAAGGCATCATCAGATATTGACATCGAGGTAAATTTGAGGAGGACAAAGTACTGTGGCGGGACAAAGCAGGGCAAATGTAGAGTTCATGTCTCCCGATCTGTTTTCTAGGAACGTGGATTTTGGAGAAAGCGGCTTCTTTGGCTAAAAAATATTTATGGAAGAAAGAAAAACACACCAAAGTCAGAGGAGCAGGAGGTCTTCCTAAAAAAGTAAATAATTGGGAACACTCAGAATTCTTATGTAAAATGAGGAAATAATGAATAGTTTAATTGTTCCTTTCAAGAGTCAAAACCTTGACCTTCTTCTTTTTCTTCTTACCCTAGGAAGCAGAGTACATCCTCCCCTTCTTTAACAAACATTGACTCAGAGTCAGCTGAGGACACAGGAGGGGAAAGTTCTACCTAAAATATCAAAATGAACGCCAACTTAAGGATGATTGATTATGGCTTATTAATAAAGCATCCCGGTGTGTGAAATTCGTGCATGGGGGGTGGTCGTGTCCCTCAGCCCGGCATGCACCCTCTCCAATCTGGGACACCTCAAGGGATGTCGGACATCCCTCTCTCCATCCGGTACCAGTGGCTCATAACCACTCGCCTGCCTGCCTGCCTGATTGCCTCTAAGTGCTTCCGCCTGCCAGCCTGATTGCTCCCTAACCGCTCCCCTGCCAGCCCAATTGATGCCTAACTACTGCCCTGCTGGCCTGATCTCCCCCAGCTGCCCTCCCCCACTGGCCTCATTCCCCCCAGCTGCCCTCCCCTGCCAGCCTGTTTGACCCCAGCTGCCCTCCCCTGTGGGCCCAATCGCCCTCAGCTGCCATCCTCTACTGAGACTCGTCTCTTCCACTGGGACCCGCCTCCTTCACATGAGGTGGAGGAGATGCCGATACTGGCCTCCTCTGTGCCGTGTGGAGGCATGGGAGTCCTAGACCTCACCACGTAGAGCGGCACTGGGCACGTGGCAATCTTTTGGTGGCTATCTTGTGATGGCCATCTTGTGATGACATTGCTTGCAAGGACGTGAGGACCACCTAGGCCAGGGGTGGGCAACCCCTGGCACGCATGCCAAACATGGCACGCCACTAAGTTCTGCTGGTATGCAAAACCCTCTCATAATCTTCCTTTTACAATTTCTTTCTTAATATCGACTTTTTTATTTTTCAGATAAATTCAGTGTAGGTGCATCTTAGATAAATAAACAATTTAACATAACAAGTTATCTTTAAGACCATAGACATGGATTGACGAGAGAGGGGAAGAGCAATTTCTATGCCTCTGCCTTAACTCTTCCTGCCTTCCTATATCCCACCAGTGTTTTGGTTTCAACCATATACGATTGTGACTCTTTGTTCTCACTGATGAATTTTGTTAAGTCTCCTAATAGGAATAGTCGGACGGATGAAAGTAGTAGCTCGTGCATATCTCTGAAGGTCACAAAATATAAACCTGATGTAAAATCTCTGTCATCAGTGATACAGCAGCAAAAGTCCCACGGATAATATCAGAGTCATAAAGTTTTCGGTCAGACTATCAGTGTACATGTATACATTGAAAAATAAATGTAGCCTGGACTGGTTTGGCTCTGTGGATAGAGCGTCAGCCTGCGGACTGAAAGGTCCAGGGTTCGATTCCGGTCAAGGGCATGTACCTTAGTTGCGGGCACATCTCCAGTTGGGGGTGTGCAGGAAGAGGCTGATCGATGTTTCTCTCTCATGGATGTTTCTAACTCTCTATCCCTCTCCCTTCCTCTCTGTAAAAAATCAATAAAATATTAAAAAAATATATATGTGAAAAACACCGGAGTTTGCTGACTCGAACAACCACTTCAAAAATACAAATAAAAGACAGAATGGACATCATCCAGAACCACAGGAAGGCTGGCTGAGTGGAAATTCTACAACTAGAAGGAAAGAAAAAAGCACACCGAGGCTCAGAGGAGGCCCAGTGCGGAAGTAAAATACTAAAGTGCGTAGTGCATGGGGAGCAGGCTGGCGGCTGAGGGCGCGTTTGTCGTGTTCAATCAGGAGGGAGTCTCAGGCTCTGAGCTCCAGTTCCGGGCGGGTCTCTAGGGACACAGACTCACACAGGAGAAGTGCAACTGTCTAGCATCGGTCAGAACCCGAGGGCAGCTTTCTCTCCTTGGGGCTTGCAGTGATTCTCAGGACACTGAGAAGCAGAGCCTCTGAGGGCAAGACTGAGAGCAGCCATAACTGCTAGTCCCACCCTATTGACCCCATGGGACCAAGCCCTGCTGGGAGGCTTTTGCTGGATAGCCACAGGCAAAGGCGAGATTAGCACCTCCCTAGAGATTCAGGAGCCAGGAAGCCCAGAGGTCAGAGTGGGACCATCCAGTTGGCAGCTCCATGGGACCATAAAAGACACACTCAGGGGGCAGACTCCATGAGCACCAAAGCCCCATTGAAGCAAGTCTTGCCCCAGAGGGGAGTCTCTAGCACAGAAGTTCTCCCACTGCAGACACAGCTGATTCTCACAGCCAATTGGGCTGGAGGTCAATTCCTCGCAGTGATAACTACAACAATCAAGGCTTAATTACAACAAGACTGTGCACAAAGCCCACAAAGGGGTGCACCTAGAGTGTCTACCTCAGGTAATTAGGACACTTAGCACAGAAAGGCACTCTATCAACACAACGAAGCACAAAATATGCAGAGACAAAGAAACAGGACTCAAATGACAGAAATGGAGGAAGGCAAACTGCTGGGTATAGAGTTCAAAATCACACTTTTAAGGACTTTAAAGAACTGTCTAGAAGCCGCCGATAAATTTAGTAAGGCCCTCGAAAAGACTGGTGAGACCGCCGATAAATGTAGTGAGGCCTTCGAGAAATCTAGTGAGACCCTCGATGTTGTGATAAAGAACCAACTAGGAATTAAGCATACACTGACTGAAATAAAGAATATTATACAGACTCCCAACAGCAGTCCAGAGGATAGCAAGAATAAAGTCCAAGATTTGAAATACGAAGAAGCAAAAAACACCCAATCAGAAAAGCAAAATGAAAAAAGAATCCAAAAATATGAAGATAGTGTAAGGAGCCTCTGGGACCCCTTCAAGAGTACCAACATCGGAATTATAAGGGTGCCAGAAGAAGAGAGAAAGCAAGATATTGAAAACCTATTTGAAGAAATAATGACAGAAAACTTCCCCTACCTGGTGAAAGAAATAGACTTCCAAGCCCAGGAAGCACAGAGAACCCCAAACAAAAGGAATCCAAAGGGGACCACACCAAGACACATCATGATTAAAATGCCAAGAGAAAATCTTAAAAGCAGCAAGAGAATAAAAGTCAGTTACCTACAAGGGAGTACCCATATGACTTCCAGTTGATTTCTCAACAGAAACTATGCAGGCCAGAAGAGAGTGGCAAGAAATATTCAAAGTGATGAATGCCAAGAATCTACCACCGAGATTACTTTATCCAGCAAAGCTATCATTCAGAAGTGAAGGTCAGATAAAGAGCTTTGAAAACCAGTTTTAAGTGCAAGAGAGAAAATAATCCCTTGCTGCTGAATAGAGAAGCCGTATAGCCTCAGAGGCCAACCCCAAAACACTGCCACCCAGAGTCTGAGCCACAAACTGACTCTTAGGTGAACACAAATTAAGGCAATCTGGATCACAAATACGTCCTGCTTCAAAATCATGACTGTGATTTACAACACAGAGGAACAGTGTATCGCAGGGAAATTCAACACTCTCCTGAATACCTGGCAGGACTAAGGCGAGCCAGGCTGAAGAGTAGAAGAACCGAAAGACCTTCACTACTGCAAATTTTTTCTTTTTTCGCCTTTTAACTAAGAAACCAATTTTTTTCTTTTTCTTATTTTTCCATCACCTGATTTTACCCTTTTAATTACTACGTTTTTATTTTTAACCAGTATTATTACTGCTATCATTTTACCATTTTTTAAAGTGCCATTTTATTTTCTCTTTATTTTATTTTGGGAGTAGTGTTCTCCATTCTATTTTCATCATTCCTTTAGCATCAATTTTCCCTACCTCAATTTTACCTCTATGCTAAAACCCTCTTCCTCACTTTTCCCCTTTTGGTGTCCTGTTTCTCTTACCCTATTCCTGCTTTAGATTTTCCCTATTCCGTCTTTTTACCCCCTGTCTATTTTCACCCTACTTATATATCCTATTTCCAATCCACTGCTCTAAATCCTTATACACCTATCCCTTATCCTTCTTCACTATCCAAATACTTTTTCTCTTATCTTTCTATTGTTTTCTTGCTGTTTGCTTGATTGTTGAGTATATTGATTTTTTGTTTGTTTGTTTTGTTTTGTGCTTTTCTTTGCTTTTTTAGGACTGGTTGTGAGGTTGTTTTGCTTTTTCTTTTTATTTTTTTCTGCTGGTTTACCCCTCCCTCCCCTCCCCCACCCCCCGGGTATTTTTGTGCTTCTGTTTTCCCTTGACCTCTCTTGATATCATTGGTTGTTTGTAGTTTGCATTCATCTCCAGGGATCTGTTGCTGGAATTTGTTGGGATTAGTGGCAGTTCTATCAGAGTTTTCTCCTCATACAAATAGTCTCTTCCTCTCTTCTACTTCATTCTCTTTTCGCTCTTTTTTCCCCCCCTCTTTTTTTCCCAATTTCATTTTTGCACTCCTTTTCTGTGATTTTTTTTGTTTTTCTTTTCCTTTTTCTCTTTTATCTTTTTCTCTTCTTTCTTCCTTGTCCCCTAATTCTCTTACTTCGGGTGGTCACCTTTATTTGGGCTTATTAATATTGTGAATATATTTGTGTTCAGTGCCTGGTACGTTGTGCCTTGTTGTGTTGTATTTTGTGCCTTGAAATCAACACAGCAGATCCAAGCAACAGCAGCCTCCTCATCACCACACCCTCTGTCTGAGGAACAGCAGCTGTACGTGAAGCCTCCCCCCACTAGTCAGAAGAGCCACCACACCTGTGAACAGCACCCACCAAAGGAGCTGCTACCAACTGTGAAGCAGCTTCTATCGCAACCACAGCCCAAGGAGCCAATGCCACCCAGGGAGCAGCCACTGAAAGACTCAACATCTAGATATGTCAGTGAGATCAAACATGGGAAGGCAAAGAAAGCCACAAAGGAAAGAAAAGGAGAACTTGCCAGAAAAGCAGCTAAGTGAGACAGAGGCAGGCAACCTGACAGAAAAAGAATTCAGAATAAGTATGCTAGCATGCATAAACCGGATGGAGGAAAAAATCAACAACATATGCAAGAAGCAAGAAGAAACAGATGAAAAAAATCAACTACTTATGCAAGAATCAAGAAGAAACACATGAAAAAATCAATAACTTTTGCAAGACCCAAGAAGAAATGAAGAGTGATATAGCTGCAATAAAAAACACCATTGAAAGCATCAACAGTAGACTAGGAGAAGCAGAGGACTGAATTAGTGAATTAGAAGACAAGGAAGCAAAACACACCCAAACTGAACTGCAATTGGAGAAAAAAATCAAAAGACAGGAGGAGAGCCTAAGGGAGCTTTGGGACAACATGAAACGAAACAACATACAAATAATCGGGGTGCCAGAAGAACAGAAAGAGGAACAAGGATTAGAAAACCTACTCAAAGAAATAATATCAGAAAACTTCCCTGAGGTGGGGGAGAAAATAGTCACAAAAGCACAGAGAGTCCCAAACAAGGTGAACCCGAAAAGACACACACCAAGACACATCATAATTACCATGGCAAATGTTCAGGATAAAGAGAGAATCTTACAGGCTGCAAGAGAGAGACGGAAAGATACATACAAGGGATCTCCCATTCGATTATCAAAAGATATCTCAACAGAAACACATCAGGCCAGAAAAGAATGGACGGAAATTTACAAAGTGATGCAAAGCAAAGGACTGAATCCAAGAATACTCTATCCAGCAAGGCTAGCATTCAGAATTGAAGGGGAAATAAGAAGCTTCATAGACAAAAAAAAAAAAGGCTAAGGGAGTTTATCACCACCAAGCCAGCAATGCAAGAAATGCTAAAGGGACTGGTGTAAAAAGAAGAAATGAAAAGCTCAGAAAGAAAACAGCCACACAAAAAAAGAAATGGCTACAAAGAAGTACTTTTCAATAATAACTTTAAACATAAACGGACTAAATGCTCCAACCTAAAGACATTGAGTGGCTGAATGGATAAAAAAACATGACCCATATATTTGCTGTCTATAAGAGACCCACCCCATTAGAAGGGACTCAAACAGACTGAAACTGAAGGGATGGAAAAATATCTTTCAGGCAAATGGAAAGGAAAAGAAAGCTGGGGTAGCAATACTTATATCAGACAAAATAGACCTCAAAGTGAAGGCCATAACAAGAGATAAGGAAGGCCACTTCTTAATACTAAAGGGATCAATACGAGAAGATATAACCATCGTAAACAAATATGCACCTAATGCAGGAGCACCCAAATACATAAAAAAACTCCTGAAAGATATCAAAGGAGAGATCGACAAGAATACAATCATAGTAGGGGACTTTAATACACCACTGACATCACGGGATATCCTCTAGACAAACAATCAGCAAAGAAACAGCAATCCTAAATGACTCACTAGATCAGATGGACTTAATAGACATTTTCAGAACACTTTACCCCAAAGCCACAAAATATATGTTCTACTCAAGTGCTCATGCGACAGATTCAAAAATGGACCACATATTGGGTCATAAGCAAAGTCTTCCCAAATTCAAGAAGATTGAAATAATAAAAAGCATCTTCTCAGATGACGATGGCATAATATTAGAAAGAAACTACAATAAAAACAACCCAAAATACTGAAACACTTGGAAGCTTGCAGTGGGCTGTTTCTGTTTCCCGCGACCCCCAAGGGAAAACAACAGGTTCTTGAGCGGAGGAGCTGGGGATTAAGAAATTAAAGAAAGACCAAGATGCAGAAATAGATCTTAAGCTGGGGCCAGGTGGGCGCCATCCTCTCTGATGGAGAGGCAGCAAAAGCGGCTGAGCCACACAGCAGGTTTATTTTAAAGGCCTAGATTTACATATCTAGTTCCGCGCCTGCCTGATTAACATGTCCAGCCTTATTGGGGAAGCATGTTCCCAGGGCGTGGCTGCCTATACTCTGAGTTCAGCTGATAATAATAAGAAAATGCCTAGGTGCCTCCCAGGCGGCCCTCTACATCTCCCCCGTTTTTGTTTTTTAAGCTACTATAATAAAAGTAAAATTTTAAACATTAATAGTAGGGCTCTAGAATTAAAACAATTGTAAACAATGCAAATGCAAAAACGAAACTACATACATGTTATCATTTTCAAAATTTGAACGTTAAGAACAAAACTGGCTATTAAATATTAACAAAACAATGCCAATGCAAAACAACAATATGAGAAATCAGAACTATGGACATATTAACATTTTTTCTACTAAATGAAAAAAAAAGTCTCTTTTACTGCTGGTGTATATTTACTCAGAGTCCTTGGACTTGGCCGTGCAAGACTTTTCACAAGACTGGCATCTAACAGATACTAGCATGAGCAGGAACATGGTTGAAGAAGTAGCTTCAACTTCTTGCTTTTCCACAATCTGTTGCGCTTCAGTCACTAACTTCTTCAGATGACTCCATATTGGTACAATAGTCCCTTGCGTCTTTCAGTTTTCTTTGTCTTTCCCTTTGCTATCATTAGGGCAGTACTTATTCCTTGAGTGAATGGACACAGGAGCTTGTCTGAGTCCATTGTGGTGACGGATGTAACACTCTGGCACCCTAATTGGCTGCATTACTCCTTCTTCCTTGCTCTTGGTCCTGGGCAACCTGCAGCAATGGACAGGTACTGGCTGCTATCATGACAAGGCGTCCTCACCATCTCCATCTTTGAACTGTCTTTCCTGTCTTTGTGGCTGGAGCAATCTGATCAGTTGGGATCTGTTGTTGCAGGAATCCACATGGTCTGGGAGCTGTTCTTCTGAAATATACAAACATATTCTCAACCAAAGGTTAAGGGGAAAACCTTACTTGGGGTCTTTTCTCTAAAATGATCTTCTCCTGGCTTTCCCTGACATATGTTTTTTCTGGGTGTCTCGCTGTTAGCATTAAATGAAAAATTTTATCTACATGTAATTTAGTTATAGGATATTTTTCTTTACATGGTATTTTTCCACTATCCCCCCTTTTTTATTTAATTATAAGGAGAATTTTGGAAAATTTACAATGCAGTCTAGATAACTTTAAATTCCAACTTTTTGCAGAAAAATATGACTGCTTTAGGTTCATAGCATGTTAAGCAATTTTATCACAAAATGAAAATTTTGGTTAATACCTTTTGAATAATTACTTATTTCAAATTAGCCCAATTTAATTTGAAAACTTGACAACTATTTTACTGTCAAATTTAATATTTTAACAATAATGTTAATTTACACTGTAAATATTAATTGAAAGGACCACTTTACGTCCTTGAGGAGGCTTAAGCATTCCTCTTAGGCTAGATTTAAATTTAGAGTCTGTTAACTAAGCCTTCTGTTTTTCTGGGTACCATTTTCAGCTGGACCAAGTCTCTTCTGTTAATTGGTTCCTGATCTGGGCTGGGCATGGGAAGCAAGAAGCAGCCATGGGGACAGGAGACCTCCCTCAGAAGGGGCGAGTGTTCAAGCCCCTACACCATTGGGGGGGGTGAGGATCTGTGCCCCACCTCTGTTGAACCCCAAGTTTTCTCCTACTGGCCCCCCCGACTGTGCCTGTCTTAGGTCGCCCCACCCTGTGGGGTCTTACCCGTCATTGACTACCAGCCGTGCTCTCTGGGCCAAGTAGGGTGATGTGAGATTCAGTTCTGTCTCCTTGGTAGTCTATGTCCCTCTGGCCTCCATGCCCAGCAACTGCCTTTGGATCCCCTCGCCTGCTGGTGGGCCCCGGCATTGATCATAGGGAACCCAGGTTTCTTCTCCAGAGAGGGCCCAGCTTACGCCATTGGGCAAGAGACAGATCCATGGTACCAGCTTTTCATGATCTCAGTATGAACGAATAGCTCAGATAACCGCTGTAGACAATTGGAATTCTCTTGGCAAAAAAAAAAAAAAAAAAAGGTCAAGAGAGGTCAACACAGAATGCTTAAGCGCCTTCACAGGAGGGAATAAATCCTTTCATGTAGAATTAATTTGTAAGTTTGTTTGGGATAAATGCACAATATACCGTTGTAAAGCATCAAAATTATTAATGAAACTTGTAGAATAATACCATGTAAGAATATTCTTTGCTCTAGGTCATGACAACTTAATTTTAAACTCAAGGTTTGGAATGTGGAACCTAGTTTTCAAAAAAAAAAAAATTTACAGAAGCAGATACAGTATGCTATCTAAATTAGAGTTTGGAGTGAACACATTATCTAGAGTCCTTGGTAACCTAGGTTAAACTTAGGCATGTTATCTAAATTACAGTTTTGGGTCTCCACAACACTGAGCCGACACATTAACTGGAGCCCTCTGACCTTGGGATAGTTGTGCTGTCCCTCCCAGGTAAAGGAAAAATGTGCCTTTTACTAGGATTCAATTGCTTACAAGGATAGTAATTTAAGTAAGTATTTTATTTTTTTTAAAAAAAGGCAAAGCAAGTAAATTCAGTGTTTAGTATACTTCTGATTCACAAGGGGCAAATGCTGACCCACCTCCAGCCTAATTTTAAAATGCAGTAGCAAGGAGCTTTTGTCATTTCAAATTACATCTTAAAATTCCACTGCTGTATTTTAAGAAATATTAAACAAAATAACTTGTTTTGCCCTTTCTCAGAGGCAAAAACATAAAATAAGTATTTATTAATTTTTATTTGATAAAGTTTTCCATGTGATTTCAAATATATTAAATTTGGTTAAATTAAAAAAAATCCTTTAAAAAGAAAGAATAGAGAGAACCAAGATGGCGGCGTAGGGAGCGGACCTGTGTGTGCTGCTCTCTCACAGCATCATTGAAACTATCAACTATGAAGTAAACAACCACCACTCAGAACCATGGGGAAGTTGGCCCAGTGGAAGATCTACAACTGGAAGAAAAGAAAGAAGCGCAGTGAGACTGAGTGGGAGCTACGGAGGCACCAAAACCAGAGGTACGCAGTCACACGCCAGGCGGGCTACAAATGGATTCGCGGTTTTTTTTCAATCGGAAGCGGTTACAAACCCTCGAATCCTCTGGGCTTGCTCGGGGCGGGTCTCTGAGGCCCCAGATCCCACAGGGAGAGGCGGCCACGGCCTTGCAGTGGTCGGAGAGTGAGGGAAGCTCTGACACGCGGCTGCTCGCCAGCACTGAGGGACAAGAAGTCCTGGTGTCCCGGGGAGGCGAGGGGCGAGGAGCCGCTGCCCGCCATTGCTATTTCCTCCACGCTGGCGACTCCCTGTGACCCCGCCCTACCCTCAGGGCTGTGCCAGAGGCACAAGAGGGAATGACTGTGCTTTTACAAACTCTCAAATCCACTGAGCTGGTTCGGGCGAGTCTCTGAGGCCCCAGGCCCCAAGGCGAGAGACAGCACGGCCTTCCAGCGGTCAGAAAGTGAGGGAGGCTCTGGCGCGCGGCTGCTCCCAGGCACTGGGGGACGCAAAGTCCTGGTGTCCTGGATAGGCAAGGGGCTGCTGAGTCTCCGCCCTGGCGACTCCCTGTGACCCCGCCCTACGCAATTTACATTCCCATCTGGGCTGTGCCAGACTCACAAGTAGAAACGCCTTTGCTTCTGCAAACTTTCAAATCCTCTGAGCTGGTTCAGGCGGGATCATGAGGCACCAGACCCTACTGGGAGAGGCAGCACGGCCTTGCAGCCATCAGAAAGCGAGGGAGACTCTGTCGCACAGCTGCTCGCCGGCACTGGGGGACACAAAGCCCTGGCAGAGATTCAAGGGGCCGCGGAGACTCAGCCAGTGCTATTTGCTCCGCCATGGCGACTCCCTGAGACTCAACCCTAATCAATTTACATCCCCATCCAAGCTGTGCCAGGTGCACAAAAAGACCCACCTGCGCTTTTGCAGCCTATCCCAACAAATTGCAGACTTCAACTGCTCGCAGCCATGGGAGACACACTCAAGAAGCAGACCCAGGAGAACCAGGATGGCGGCATAAGGAAGAGACCTGTGCGTGCTACCTCACACAACAACATCGAAACGACCAAATATCAGACAAACACCTATCATACAGAACCATGGGAAAGTTGGCCCAGTGGAAGCTCTACAACTGGAAGGAGAGAAAGAACATTGAGACTGAGTAGGATGTGACACCAAGTACAGAGCCCAACCCAACAAACTGCAGATCTCAACTCCTCGCATAGAAAAAAGCGCATTGAGACTGAGTAGGATGTGCAGAGGCACCAAGTACAGAGCCCACCCCAGCAGGCTGCAGACTTCAGCTCCTTGCATCTGGGAGGGATGCAATCGGGGGGCAGAGTCGGGTCCGGGACCGGCCAGGGCTGGGCCTGACTGGGCCGGCACTGTGGAACTGCTGTACCAGCAGGCACACAAACATGCCCACTGGTCCCAGTCTCTTGTGGGGCGCTGGGGGACAGCAGACAGGCAGTCTGTGCACTTGGTGGAGGGCAGGAGTGCTGGATGTTCAACCACCAGGAACGCCTGGAGACTTTGTCTGGTGGGGAGCCGCCGGCAGGGGACAGAGGGCCAAACTTCCTGTTTCCCCGGTAAGGCTGGGATGGCCCCGGTGAGGTCGGGATGGCCCCGGTGAGGTTGAAACGGCCCCGGTGTGGTAGGGACGACCCCGGTCACGTCGAAACGGCCCCGGTGTGGTAGGGACAACCCCGGTCAGGTTGAAATGGCCCCGGTGTGGTAGGGACGACCCTGGTGAGGTTGAAACGGCCCCCGTGAGGTAGGGACGGCCCCGGTGAGGTTGAAACGGCCCCCGTGAGGTAGGGACGACCCCGGTGAGGTTGAAACGGCCCCCGTGAGGTAGGGACGACCCTGGTCAGGTCGAAACGGCCCCGGTGTGGTAGGGACAACCCCGGTCAGGTTGAAACGGCCCCGGTGTGGTAGGGACGACCCCGGTGAGGTTGAAACGGCCCCCGTGAGGTAGGGACAACCCCGGTGAGGTCGAAACGGCCCCCGTGAGGTAGGGACGACCCCGGTGAGGTTGAAACTGCCCTCGTCAGGTAGGGACGACCCGGTCAGTTCGAAACGGCCCCGGTGTGGTAGGGACAACCCCGGTCAGGTTGAAACGGCCCCGGTGTGGTAGGGACAATCCCGGTGAGGTTGAAACTGCCCTGGTGAGGTCGGGACGGCCCCGGTGAGGTTGAAACGCCCCCGTGAGGTAGGGACGACCCCGGTCTGGTAGGGACAACCCCAGTCAGGTCGAAACGGCCCCGGTGTGGTAGGGACAACCCCGGTCAGGTTGAAACGGCCCCGGTGTGATAGGGACGACCCCGGTGAGGTTGAAACGGCCCTGGTGAGGCTCAGACGGCCCTGGTGAGGTTGAGACTACTCTAGTGAGGTTGGGACAAATAAAGGGGACCAGTATGGACTGATGAACAGGGGTAGATACAGAAGCAGAGCAACATTGAACAGAATGTTAAACTACAGTGGGAAGCCTGGGGAGGGTTGGGGGGGGGGATTAAGAGACCAACTGAAGGACTTATATGCATGCATATAAGATTAACCAATGGACACAAGACACAGGGCCCGGGGGGGGGGGGGGGGGGGCGGGGGGTAGGGGCCGGGGAAATGTCAAGGGGGGGAAAAAAGGAGACATATGTAATACTCTTTGTAATACTTTAAGAAATAAAAATTATTAAAATATTTAAAAAAATAAAAATAAAAAATAAAAAGAGAGAATAAACTTTTGAAAACATTTCAGGGTCCGTGAAATTTCATAAAGTCATTCCTTGGTTATAGTTTTGAAATCCAACTTGAAAGACCATCAAATATATATGATTTTAAAATTATATACTTCTTATAACTACTAGGAGATATCAATTAAATTTAAATTGGTTTTAAAATTTCGGTTGAGATCACAGAAATTGGATTACTGTTATCAGTCCCTTTTAAATACTTTGACATAATCTAGTTAACTTTTGTTTAGGGAGGGAACATAAAACTTTTAATTGTCCTTAGTTTAAGGAAAGTAGGGTTTCTAGATTTAAGAAATTAGAAAAATAACTTAGCCTTTTAAAGGAATACGAGCTTTATTGTCGGCCATTATAAAGCCAACTGCTTAAAACATTGGTCTATCATATCACTTAAATTATATTAAGACCGTGATTGCTAAATTTATTAAGCATTAAAAATATCTTCTTAAAAATAGTATTAAATAAATCCGAGAGGCAAGCATACTTTATGCCTCATTCGCATTTTTGTAGTAAAATTCCGCCTTAAAGCTCCACCTCTGAAATCCCATCCTGCCTCAGTGAGAAGACATACCTTTTTGGCTAAATCTGAGGGAGGGGCCTTTGCTGTTTCAAGATGGCGGCCCCCAGGGGAGCGGCAGGCCATGTGGCTGACATGGCGGCTGCCAAGTCACAAAGACCAAAATGGTGGCTGTCTACACTGTTCTTTGATAGAGCAAACCAACATCCCTAAAAGATAGATGACCAACATTATATTGTAGACAAACAGAAATCTCATTAGCTGTTTATACCTTTCATAATTATCTTAAGGAATATCAATCAAATTTAAACTGGTTTTTGTATTAAAAAATTTTCAGTTGAGATCATAAAATTAATCCTATTTTTTAAATCAGACCAAGAAGTAACATATTTTGAATTTCTAATTATTTAAGAGAAAACACATTTTATTTTTTCAAAAACAAGTTATACTTTAGATATTTAATTAATTTCTCCAGATTCAACTTGTACTTTAAACTTTCAGAGCTTACAAGTCAAATATTAGCAGTTCTTTGATTAACTACACTCTTATATTTTTAAGAATAAATATTAAAATCTAATAATTAAATTTAAACCACGTTTTTTTTTCTGCCCAGGGAAACTGAGAAGCAAACTTGCAGGTATTAAAAAATGACTACTGGTGGAAAGTTTATTTCAAAGGAGCCGCTTTGGCCGCTTCACCTTTTCTGGGAAGGTTGACTAGCAAAAGGTGTAGCCATTGAAATGCAAATTAACATTCCTAAAGATGGCTGCTAAATTTCAAAATGGTCACAATTTTCCTGCTGGGAAAGTCAAGAAGGGAATCCATGGCTATTCACATGTAAACTTGACTATCAACTTCCTGGTGGTACTTGCCTCAGGGTGGGAAATTTCAAAAGAGCTGCTTTAAATCGCCTTGGGAAACCACCCTGTATTTCTTTCTCGGGTTCATCTCCGCCATTTTTAAGGCCAAAACAGTCTCGGGTTTTTATTCTGTACACAGCAAAAGGTCAATTCAGCTTAAAACTATGCGCACTCGTTTTTAAACTGGCCTTTTCTCTTTACATGTGCACAGAAATCCCGGATACATTTATGAATTTGTAAAAGCTTTAAGTCATTAGCTGGAAAAAAGGATAAAGATGGTGAAGATGAGGTGAAGAAGTGGCTTTCTTGGGGAGTGGCGTCCTTATTGGATGGTCACGTGGGCTTCCCCCACCTCCTTGTTTCTTAGGGGGAAGATTCAGTAATGGTCTGGCATTTACTCTTTTTATTTTATTTATTTTTCAATTTTTATTTATTTTTATTTTTCAAGGAAAGAAATGATTTTTTAAGATAAAGAATCATTGGAGGCAGAGGAGGTGTAGATGGTATTCTTAGAGACTCGCACCCTTCCCCTCCAGGCTGTAAGGCGGTGGCAGCACCCCACATAGACATTTTTATACTCTCCTGTGCTGAATCAAGGCCATCGCCAATTAAAATAGGACTTTTCTCTGGACTTCTTGCTGAGTATTGGTCACACAACTGCTTTCTAACCTTTTCCCAGGTTTCATCAACAAAGCTTAAGCAAGAAATCAAGAATATGACTACAACTAACAGAGCATAGTTTAAAGCATACTTATAAGTATTTGAGAGTAGAGATCTCTTTCCCGAGACTCTGAATTACCCATATTTTACACCCGGTTGATTCAATTCACACAATACACTCCTTACCTTCAATCTGTCGTGTGCACACTTCTAGGAGCGACCCCCTCGCTTTCTTCTCTTGCCTCCTTACTCAATCCCTGTTCGGTGCGCCAAATGTGGTGGGCTGTTTCTGTTTCCCGCGACCCGCACGGGAAAACGACAGGTTCTTGAGCGGAGGACCTGGGGATTAAGAAATTAAAGAAAGACCAAGATGCAGAAATAGATCTTAAGCTGGGGCCAGGTGGGCGCCATCCTCTCTGATGGAGAGGCAGCAAAAGCGGCTGAGCCACACAGCAGGTTTATTTTAAAGGCCTAGATATACATATCTAGTTCTGCCCCTGCATGATTAACATGTCCAGCCTTATTGGGGAAGCATGTTCCCAGGGCGTGGCTGCCTATACTCTGAGTTCAGCTGATAATAATAAGAAAATGCCTAGGTGCTTCGCAGGCGGCCCTCAACAGGAAGCTGAATAGCATATTATTAAATATTGATTGGGTTACCAATGAGATCAAAGAAGAAATTAAAAACATCCTGGACACTAATGACAATGAAAACACAACAATCCAAAACCTATGGGACACAATGAAAGCAGTCCTGAGAAGGAAGTTTATAGCTCTACAGGCCTATCTCAAAAAACAAGAAAAAATGGTAATTAAATCATCTGACTCTACAACTCAAAGAATTAGAAAGAGAGCAACAAGAAAAGCCCAGAGTGAACAGAAGGAAGGAGATAATAAAGATTAGAGCAGAAATAAATGACATAGAGACCAAAGAGACAATACAGAAAATCAATGAAACCAAGAGCTGGTTCTCTGAAAGGATAAACAAGATTGACAAACTTCTAGCCAGGCTCACCAAGAAGCAAAGAGAGAGGACCCAAATAAACAAAATCAGAAATGATAGAAACGAAATAACAACAGACCCCACAGAAATACAAAGGATTGTTAAAAAATACTATGGACAGCTTTACTCCAACAAACTACACAACCTACAGGAAATGGAAAAATTCCTAGAAAAATACAACATTCCAGCACTCAATCAGGAAGAATCTGAAAATCTCAATAGGCCAATAACTATGGAAGAAATTGAAGCAGTCATCAAAAAGCTTCCAGCAAACAAAAGCCCAGGACCAGATGGCTTCACAGGGGAGTATTACCAAACATTCAAGGAAGAACTAAAACCTATCCTTCTCAGACTACTACAAAAAAATACAAGAGGATGTAACACTCCCAAGCTCATTTTATGAAGTCAGCATCGCCCTAATACCAACACCAGGTAAAGACAACACAATGAAAGAGAATTACAGGCCAATATCCCTCATGAACATAGATACCAAAATCCTCAACAAAATCTTAGCAAATCGGACCCAGCAGTACATCAGACAGATCATACACCATGACCAAGTAGGATTTATCCCAGGGATGCAAGGATGGTACAATATCCGAAAATCAATAAACGTGATACATCACATAAACAAATTGAAAGAAAAAACCACATAGTCATATCAATGGATTCAGAAAAAGCATTTGACAAAATTCAACACCCATTTTTGATAAAAACTCTCAGCAAGGTGGGAATAGAAGGATCATACCTCAACATAATAAAAGCCATATATGACAAACCCACAGCCAACATCATACTCAATGGACATAAACTAACACCATTTCCCCTAAGAACAGGAACAAGACAGGGATGCCCACTCTCACCACTCCCGTTCGACATAGTACTGGAAGTATTAGCCATTGCAATTAGACAAGAAGAAGAAATAAAAGGCATCCAAATTGGAAAAGAAGAAGTAAAACTGTCCTTTTTTGCAGATGACATGATATTATACATAGAAAACCCTAAAGACTCCATCAAAAAACTTTTAGACTTAATAAAAGAATTCAGCAATGTAGCAGGATACAAAATTAATGCCAAGAAATCTATGGCATTTCTATACACCAATAGTGAACTTGCAGAAAGAGAGACTTAATAAACAATTCCATTTACCGTCGCACCAAAAAAATTAAGCTACATAGGAATAAACTTAACTAAAGAGGTAAAAGACCTCTACTCAGAAAACTAAAGGACATTGAAAAAAGAGATAGAGGAAGACATAAACAGATGGGAGAACATACCATGTTCTTGGATTGGTAGAATCAACATCATTAAAATGTCCATACTACCCAAAGCAATCTATAAATTCAAGGCACTTCCCATTAAAATACCAACGGCATATTTCACAGACCTAGAATGAACTCTCCACAAATTCATCTGGAATAAAAAAAGACCCCAAATAGCTGCAGCGATCCTGAGAAAGAACAAAGTAGGTGGGATCTCAATACCAGATATCAAGCTGTGTTACAAAGCCACTGTTCTCAAAACTGCCTGGTACTGGCACAAGAACAGAAATATAGATCAATGGAATAGAATAGAGAGCCCAGAAATCGGCCCGAACCAATACGCTCAATTAATATTTGACAAAGGAGGCAAGAACATACAATGGAGTCAAGATAGTCTCTTCAATAAATGGTGTTGGGAAAATTGGACAGATACATGCAAGAAAATGAAACTAGACCACCAACTTACACCATACACAAAAATAAACTCAGAATGGATAAAGGACTTAAATATACGACAGGAAACCATAAAAATACTAGAAGAATCCAAAGGCAAAAAAATCTCAGACATATGTCGAAGCAAGTTCTTCACCGATACAGATCCTAGGGCATTGGAAACTAAAGAGAAAATGAACAAATGGGACTACATCAAAATAAAAAGCTTCTGCACAGCAAAAGAAACCATCAACAAAACAACAAGAAAGCCCACTACATGGGAGAACATATTTGCCAATGTTATCACTAATAAGGGTTTAATCTCCAACATTTATAGGGAACTCATACAACTCAAGGAAAGGAAGATAATCCAATCTAAAAATGGGCAAAGGACCTAAATAGACACCTTTCAAAAGAGGACATTCAGAAAGCCAAGAGACATATGAAAACATGCTCAAAGTCACTAATCATCCGAGAGATGCAAATCAAAACAACAATGAGTTACCATCTCACACCTGTCAGACTGGCTATCATCAACAAATCAACAAACGACAAGTGCTGGAGGGGATGTGGAGAAAAAGGAACACTCATGCACTGCTGGTGGGAATGCAGACTGGTGCAGCCACTATAGAAGACACTATGGAGTTTCCTCAAAAAACTAAGAATGGAACTCCCATTTGACCCAGTGATCCCACTTCTAGGAATATATCCCAAGAAACCAGAAAAACCAATCAGAAAGGTTCTATGCACCCCTATGTTCATAGCAGCACAATTCACCATAGCTAAGATCTGGAAACAGCCTAAGTGCCCATCAGTAGATGAATGGATTAGAAAACTGTGGTACATCTACACGATGGAATACTATGCTGCTGTAAAAAAGAAGGAACTCTTACCATTTGCAACAGCATGGATGGAACTGGAGAGCATTATGCTAAGTGAAATATGCCAGTCAATGAAGGAAAAATACCACATGATCTCACTCATTTCTGGATAATAAAGACTATTATAAACTTATGAACAAAAATAGATACAGGGGCAGAGCTGCCTCAAATAGACTGTCAAACTACAGCAAAAAGGCCAGGGAGGGTTGAGGGGCAGGACGCGAGGGCGGCGGGGGACGGGAGGGCGGGGGGAGAGATCAACCGAATTACTTGTAGGCATGCATATAAGCATAACCAATGGACATAAGACACTGGGGGGTAGGGGAGGCCAGGGGATTGTCAAGGGCGGGGGGGAAAAAAAGGAGACATATGTAATACTGTTTGTAATACTTTAAGCAATAAAAAAAAAATGAAAAAAAAGAGAAAAGATATTTCTTGATTTTCAAATTCAGGGAGAAGCTCAGCTTTAAGGTTAGGAATGATAGGGCGTGGCCTGCCAAACAAGATTTCATAGGGAGTAAAGCCCAGGGTGTAAGGGGAGTTCCTCACTTGGTAAAGGGCATATGGTAGGAGAGCCACCCAGTCCCTGCCAGTCTCCATGGTTAATTTAGTAAGGGCCTCTTTTAGGATTCTATTCATCCTTTCTACCTGCCCTGAACTTTGGGGTCTATAGGCACAATGCAATTTCCAATCTGCCCTTATAGCCTTGGCTACTGCCTGTGTTACCTGTGAAATAAAAGCTGGCCCGTTGTCTGATCCTATCATAGCAGGAAATCCATACCTGGGTAGGATGTCTTCTAGCAGTTTCTTGGCTATCGTCTGAGCTGTTTCATGCTTGGTTGGGTATGCCTCTACCCATCCAGAAAAGGTGTCTGTAAATACTAAAAGATATTTATAACCATACTTCCCTGGCTTGACTTTGGTGAAGTTGATCTCCCATTGAGCTCCCAGCTTGGTTCCTCTGAGCCTGGTTCCTTTTTGACTCGACCTGGCCCTCACGTTTGTGAGTTGGCAGGTCTTACAGGTGGATACAACTTGATTTATTTTGGAGTTTTGCTGGTGAATCTTGATTGCGGCATGCTGGATTAAGTTCTTTAATTTCCGGGCCCCCAGGTGGGTGGACTGGTGCATGCTTTCTGACACTGGGACTCCGAGCTGATCTGGCAGTATGAGCTCCTTGTCCAGTGTATACCACCATCCCTTTATCTCCTGGGCTAGGGGAAGTTTCCTGATCCACTGCAACTCCTCCTGGGAGTATCTGGGTTGGTCTGGTATAACTGGGTCCCCTGGGTCGGGTAGTTGTAGGGCCATGGTGGGGACCAAAGTAAGGGCCACTGCCTTGGCTGCCTGGTCAGCCTTTTGGTTACTTCTTGCTACCGGGTCATCAGTCTTCTGGTGCCCTTGGCAGTGGATTATGACTAACTTGGCAGGAAGCCATAAGGCTGTAAGCAGGTTGAGAATCTCCTGCTTATTTTTTATAGTCCGTCCCTCTGCCGTCAGTAACCCCCTCTCCTGATAGATTGCCCCATGAAAATGAGCTGTGGCAAACGCATAACGGCTATCCGTGTAGATGTTGAGCCGTTTTCCAACTCCCAGTGTCAGCGCCTTAGTGAGGGCGATGAGCTCTGCTCGCTGGGCTGACGTTCTGGAGGGTAGAGCTTCTGCCCATACAGTGTCCGTTTCAGTGACCACCGCTGCCCCCCTCCCCCGCACACCTGTGCCTGTCCTGTATAAAGCTGCTCCCATCCGTGAACCAAGTGGCCTCAGCATCTGGGAGAGGCCGGTCGATCAAGTCCTTCAGGAATCCATGTACTTGCTCTAGGATTCCCCCACAGTCATGCAGTGGGGCATCTAGGTCAGGGTCGGGCAGCAAAGTGGCAGGGTTAAGGGCCACACTGGGGTGGAACCGCACTCTAGGGGGGTTGAGCAGAAGGCTCTGATAATGGGTCATACGTGCGTTGCTCATCCATCTATCAGGAAGCTGTTTCAGGAATCCCTCAATGGCATGCGGGGTTGTGATCCAGATTTCCTGCCCCAGGGTCAGTTTGTCGGTGTCCTTGACTAAAAGCGCTGTTGACGCAATAATTCTTAGGCACGGCAGCCAGCCAGCCGGCAGCTACTGGATCTAGTTTCTTAGACAGGTAAGCTACTGGGCGGGTCCAGGGGCCCAAGGCTTGAGTTAAAACCCCCTTCGCTATTCCTCTGTGTTCATCTACAAAGAGGTGAAAGGGCTTTGTAGTGTCTGGCAGGCCCAGGGCTGGAGCAGCTAGGAGGGCTTTCTTTAACTGGTTAAGGCAGCCTCTTCTTTCTCAGTCCATTCAAATGCCCTCCCCTCTTTGGTAGCTTCATATAGGGGCCTGGCGATCTCAGCAAAACTCAGTATCCAGAGGCGGCAGTAGCCGGCCGATCCTAGGAATTCCCTTACTTCCCTTCGGGAGGTGGGAGTAGGGATTTTCAGGACAGTTTCTTTTCTGGCATCTGATAACCACCACTGTCCGCCCTCTAGGATGTATCCCAGGTAACTTACCCTCTCTCTGCATATCTGAGCCTTCTTCGCAGATGCCCGGTACCCTAACGCCCCCAAGGTGGCCAGCAGATCCTGGGTACCCCGCTCACAGTCCTCGGCCATGTCGGCATTAATCAGGATGTCATCTACGTACTGAAGGAGGGTGAGGCTGGGGTGCTCCCTCCTGTACTCACCCAGGTCCTCGTGTAGCGCGCCTCGTTAAAGATGGTGGGCGAATTCTTGAACCCCTGAGGCAAACGTGTCCAGGTTAATTGTCCACTGTAGCCCTCCTCCGGGTCGTGCCATTCGAGGGCAAATAAGGGTTGGCTTCGGGGTGCCAGCAGCAGGCTGAGGAAGGCATCCTTTAAATCTAATACGGTATACCAGACTCTAGAGCAGCCGTGGGCAAACTATGGCCTGCGGGCCGGATCCGGCCCATTTGAAATGAATAAACCTAAAAAAAAAAAAAGACCGTACCCTTTTATGTAATGATGTTTACTTTAATTTATATTAGTTCACACATACACTCCTTCCATGCTTCTGGTCCGGCCCTCCGGTCCTGTTTAAGAACCCATTGTGGCCCTCGAGTCAAAAAGTTTGCCCACCCCTGCTCTAGAGGGTGCCAAGGAGCTCAAGGGAGTATATGGGTTGGGAACTGTTCGGTGTATATCCATGACTCTTTTACTTACTTCCCGGAGGTCCTGTTCTGGTCGGTAGTCATTCCTGTGAGGCTTCCTGACTGGCAGGAGGGGGGTATTCCAGGCAGACTGGCAGGGAACTAGTACCCCTAGGCTTCGCAGTCTTGGGATGTGAGGCTGGATTCCCTTCCAGGCCCCCTGAGACATAGGATACTGCTTGATCCTTACTGGGCCTTCTCCTGGTTTTAGCTCTACTAGGATTGGGGTCCTGTGAGTGGCTAGTCCTACCCCGCCCCTTCTCTGCCCAAGCTGTGGGGAATTCTTGTAGCCATCTGTCCATGTTGTTCTCTATTGGGGACACTTTCTGGTGGAGGCGGTACTCATCCTCCAGTCTCAGAGTCAGGACCTGGATGGGGTGGCCTTTGACGTCGGTGACCTGAGGCCCCCCTTGACTGAAAATTATCTGAGCTCCAATCTTGGTCAGTAAGTCCCGTCCTAATAGTGGGTAAGGGCATTCTGGTATCACCATAAAAGAGTGGGATACCCGGCCGGTTCCTAGATCTACCGTTCCTCGGGTAGTCCATGAATATTGGCTCATACCTGTTGCCTCTTGTACCCAGGACTTCTAGTTTGCTAGCTTCCCGAGGAGTGCGGAGGACCATATATTGCGCTCCTGTGTCGACGAGGAAGTCAATAGGGGTCCCCTCCACGATAAGAGTTACCCTGGGCTCGGGGAGGGGGTCCAAACCCCGACTCCCCTAATTGCTCAGTTCATGCAGCTCTAAGATTTTCACTCGATCAGTCTTGCTTCACTTCCCGCCAGCCTTCTTTGGACATTCTCAGGCCCAATGCCCTATCTCCTTGCAGTAAGCACACTGATCCTTCTGCAGCCTCCGCCTCCCTTCCCTGGCAGTCTCCTTACCTCTTTTCCGGTCACTTGCAAGCTGTCGGAGGTGACGGTCCTGTTCCTCAGGAAAGTCCGCGGTGGCAGCCAGCAGTATCCTGGCCAGGTCTCAGGTTTGCTTACTGCTGGCAGCCACCACAGCGCGAACCTGTTTATCTTCAGGAGCCTCCTTGTTGTTGTACACCTTTTCGGCTGTTACCAGCAAGTCCTGAAGACTTTTCTCCCCTAGTCTACCTTATGCAGTTTTCTCCTAATGTCTGCAGCAGATTGGTTTACAAAGGCCATGATAACAGCCGCCTTATTTTCAGGAGCCTCTGGGTCCATGGGGTTATAGGTACGGAACGCCTCCATGACCTGCTCTAGGAAGGCCGCTGAAGATTCATCCTTTTCCTGCTGAATATTTCCTACCTTAGCCAAATTAGTCAGCTTCCTAGCAGTCATCTGAAGACCGCCCCCCAATTAGAGTCTGGCGGTAGACCCGGAGCCTCTCCTCACCTTCTGCCGCTTTGAAATTCCATTCAGTCCTTGTTAGAGGAAAGGAGGTATCTATCTGAGCCTGGTTGGTGGTAGGATTCCCGTCCACGCCCAGGACTAGCTTTCGGGTCACTGAGGATCCTCTCCCTCTCCTCAGTGGTGAATAGGACCTGCAAAAGCTGCTGACAGTCGTCCCAGGTAGGCTGATTGGTGAAAAGAACAGAGTCTAGTAAATCAATGAGCCCTGCTAGCTTTTCAGAGAACTTAGGATTCTGAGCTTTCCAATTATAGAGGTCACTAGTGGCAAAAGGCGAGTAATGATGGGGCTGATGGCCCCCCTCATCCGGGGGACTGGTGGCTCGCAGGGGTAGGGTCTTAATAGTGGAGTCAGTGACGGAGGAAGACTGCTCTCTCTGAACCCTTTGTCTGGTATAGGGTGGGCTTCCCACTGGAACTCCTCCGCGCCCTGCTTTCGGAGCAGCGTCTGCTTCCCCAGATGGGGGTTGGCTGGATCCCTCCAGCACTGTAGGGGACTAATATGGGGGAGGAAAAATTAGTTCTTCTTCAGTTCCCCCCTGCAAGACAGGGTAAAGGGGAGCTGATGGCTGAGTGACCTTCTCCTCCTCCTCCATCTCTGTCCCCTGCAAAGCAAGAATAGGTCTCGGCTCTGGAGGATGTGGAGCCCGGAAGGGCTTAAGCAAAGAGGGTGGGTCCTCCACAAGATCCTGCCAAGTAATAATGTAAGGGAGTTGATCAGGATGACCCTTCTTGGGCTGGGAGACAACGTCTCTGACCCGACGAATGGAAGGGAGGTCGAAAGTTCCCTCTGGCGGCCATCCGACATTGAAAGTGGGCCACTGACCCTTCCGTACCTCCACACTGAGGTCGTTGGCTCTTCCCCTAATCTCTTTGAGATGATCAATCATAATACTTAAAGGAGTAGTCTGAGTCTGTCCCATAATGTTCGTCCAGTAAGTCCACAGAATAAAATAGAGAGACACAAACACAGACAAACAAAGGGTCCCAAAGAACAGTCTTCCAACTCTGTGGAAGCAAAACCGAAAGCTAGACGATGGCCTCACGGCGACCGGCGGATCCATGTCCCTCCAGAAAGGAGGATCAGAACGTCTTCCGAGTCCTCCTGCCCGTGGTCCTCCAGTGCGTCCACTTAGAACACGTCGGGCACAACCAGAATAGCAGAGATGAGCTCACACCAGAGGGACAAAAACACACAAACACACAGACACCAACCGCAGTCAGTCAGGCTCTCCAGGTCAGGGTCCCTCGTGGGTCTTGTGGATCCCAGACGAGCCCCCAAATATTATGCCCAGATTTCAAGATCCCCAATGACCACCAGGGAGCCGGGTCCGATGCAAAACCAAAGAGCCTTTATTCAAGCTCGAGCTCGGTCTCTCCGCCTCTACCAACGCAGCGGCAGGATGCAAAAGAGCCCCCAGTCCCAGAAGTACAGCAAGTCTATAGGGCTTGGGGTCAGGTGGTGGGGTGATGCTCAGACCACTGAGTTGGCTGATTCCGATTGGTTGGGTGAGGGCTAGGGTCCAGTTACACAAAGACAGGATGTGGTTAGCATACCTTTGGCTTTAGGTTATTCCCCTTGCATTCCCATTGGCTGATTTAAGGGTGGGCTGAGTAACTGACACATTCTGTGGGTTTTTTCAGAAAGAGATCATGTCGGGGACATAGTTACACAAGATGGAGGATGCAGTACAAAATGGAGTCAGTCCTGCTCTGCCCTTTCATTATCAAATTACCCAGGTCCACAACTTTAACACCAATAGGCAAGAGTTGATGCTGAACTTCACAACAATCTGGAATTGAGTTTGCTGCCTCATGATGTATGAACACTTGGAGGGCGGGAAACGAGTTAAGTCGGCTCATGTGAATTGCGCGTACTCCGCGGGAGCCGTCTTTAACTCGGTTCATATAGATTTGCTGTGGAGTGCGGGAAACGTGTAAACTCGGGCCGATTGTAACTGCGTATTACCAAATATTTGTTTGTAATCCACCCTTTTGGTGGATGGAACAAAACCAAAAGACAGAGCCATCTTATATTTTGGCGGGAAATTCACCCGCACTCCAAGTGTTAAAGGTTGAGCTTTAACATCCATAGAAGATTTTGGAGGTTGACATAGACTCTTCAGAATGATTTGAGAAGTTTGTATATCATCAAGAGCAAAGGTCCTCAAACTTTTAAAACCGGGGGCCAGTTCACTGTCCCTCAGACTGTTGGAGGGCCCGACTATAGTTTTAAAAAAACTATGAACAAACTCCTATGCACACTGCACATATCTTATTTTGAAGTAAAATAACAAAATGGGAATAAATACAATATTTATATTTGCATGTGGCCCATGGGCCATAGTTTGAGGACCCCTGGACTACAGGATCTTCTGTCCCACTGATCCTTATCTCTCCTCTCCCCTCTCGCATGCAGGAACACCAACTTCTGTTCCTCGAAAATCCTGACATGTCCCTGACCCAGTCCCCAGCTCTAAAGCCAGCCACTCTCCTTCCCACTGCCTCCACCCTACCTGCGGAAACGCATTCTTGCCCCAAGGTCATCGAGGCTCTCACTCAGCCTTGGGCAGGACTCTCAGATTCTCCTCTCTCCAATCCTGACTTAACTCTGTTTGTGAATGGAAGCTCCTGCCTGGACCAACAGGGAAGTCGGAAAGCCTTCTATGCGGTAGTGATACCCGAGTGGTCCCTGGAGGCGGCCCGACTCCCAGAGGGTACCGCCTCTCAAAAGGCCGAGCTCATCGCACTGACCCACTCCCACGCCTGGCCAAAGGGAAGAGAGTAAACATATATACAGACTCCAAGTATTCCTTTCTGATAGCCCATTGCCATGTGGTTATCTGGAAGGAAAGGGGCTTCCTCTCTAATAAAGGCTCACCTATTATCAATGCTAGACTCACAACACGCTTACTTGATGCCTTACAGCTTCCCTCCCAGGTAGCCATCATGCACTGCTGAGGCCATCAGATAGACTCCTTGCTGGTTACTCCTCGCGGGGAAATGCCCAAGCAGACGCAGAAGCCACAGGCTTAACTCAGGGTGAAGGGCCCGCAGCCCCGGTCCTGTTCCTTTCCCTTCCATCCATTACCCCTCAATACACAGAAGAAAAAAGCAAATTCCTGCAGGTGGAGGCTCTCTGGTCCTGAGGGACGGATCTTTATAAACAACAAAATCACCCTTCCTCAAGCCCAGACAGGGGCCATTGCCCAACAAATCAACCAGTCTTTGCATATTGAACCACTGGCACTTTGGAGGTTCCTCGAACCCCTTTCACCTTGTCCAAACAGCGGGAGGTGATCACAAGTACCTGCTCCTCCTGCCCCACGTCTCCGGCTGTCTCATCCCAGGGAGGGTTGCGTCACAACTTTCCCACCCATTAAATGAGGTGACACCTTCCAGGGCAGGGCTGGCAGGTAGACGTCACCCATATGCCTCCCCACAAAAAGACCAGTTATCTGCTTACCATGGTAGACACCATGACAGAGTGGGTGGAGGCCGTTCCCACCAGCAAGGAATCTGCTGAAGTGGTGGTGAGACCCTAATAACACACATAATCCCAAGGTTTGGCCTCCCCACCTGCATCCAATCAGACAACGGCCCAGCTTTGATATCAAGGGTGGTCCAGCAGGTTAGCACTTCTCTTGGCATCTTCTGGAAACTACACATACCCTACCGACCACAATCATCAGGTAAGATTGAGAGAATTAATGGACTCCTTAAAGACCATCTAACTAAACTCTCTAGAAATTTGCAGCTCCTGGCCAGACCTCCTGCCCATGGCTCTGACCAGAATCCAGGCTACACCAAGGAGCCCCACCTTCTTAAGTCCTTTTGAGCTTCTATATGGGAGATCCTCCTTGCTCAACAACTGTCTCCCTATTGATCCTCCTCCCTTGGGTCCTTATCTTCCATATTTGTCCCTACTCAGGCAGCTGCTCCGAGAACACACAGAGAGGTTTCTGCCCAAGCCAGAACCAACCGACCAAGGATCTCTAGGACTAGCCCTTCACCCTGGTGACTTGGCCCTCTTTAAGAATCTACATCCAAAAGCCTTGGAGCCTAGGTGGACAGGACCTCACACTGTAATCCTAACAACCCTCACCGTGGCCAAACTGCTTGGTGATCCGTCATGGCACCAACTCTCCAGGCTCAAGAGGACCCCGGAGCAGCATGACTTTTAGAATGTGAGGTGCTGGGCTCAACAAAGGTCCGCTTAGTCGCCCTCCCCCTCCTCCTCCTCCCGGCCCTGAGCAGCCTACACTCACCACCACCCGCTTATGTATGGAGGTTCAAGGTCTGTGAAACCTACTATCAGGATGACAAACAAGTCACCCGGCAGGTCGGATCTCAGGACTGCCCTCTGGTCGGATGCCAGATGGAGATCTTGATGGCTGTCGACCTCCAGTCAGTGTCCAACCGGGGGCAATCCTATGTCTGTTTTCTTATGACCAGCAGGACCCAGAGACTTGAAATCAAGATGTCGACACCTATGGGCGTTGCCACTGGAGAGGCTGGGTCACTCATGATGCCTAAGACGAGGTCTGGACTAGGCCCTTTTTCTGGAAGGATGGGACCTTCAACATCAGGGTCAGGGATCTCTGTGATCAGCGATGGGTTACGGGTGTTATGGGAATGCTATACTGGAATGATTGGAGCTCTACCCCTTCAGGGACCATCTATACCTCCCGGGAATATGTCTTGGACCAGGAGGCTCAAATCCAGGTTTCCAACAGCATCCTACAGGCCGAACAGTCCCTTAAAGGGAAGCTGCCTGACTCCCCCGGGTAGAAGTCCTATCCTCTTGACTCCGACTTATTCAACATACTCTACTATTCCTCAATGAGACCCGCACCCTGCCCAATGTCTCCCGCTGCTTTCTATGTGACTCTCTCCAAAGGCTTTTGCTGGCTGCTGTCCCAATCATAACTCCTCCAGGAGCCCAGGGGCAAGGTGAATGTCAGCCTCCCTTGGCTGTCATTCCCTTTTGGAACCCAAAACTTCAGAACCCATGCTTCCCCCACGGATATGCTACCAAACCAGTAATCCGGTAACTGGGGGATGAGTCACTTGGAACTGTACCCAAAACTACACCGCAGCCAGTCTCACCAAGGCCAGCCCGGGTACCTTCTTTTGGTGCAATGGCACCTTAAGCAACTACATAAACTCCTCTGACCCTGGGCCTTGCTTCGTGGTCACAGTAGTTCCCCAACTAACCTTGTATGGAGAGTTGGAGCTCACCTGGCTGCTCCCTTCATCCTGCTCCTGGGCCTGCTGGGCCGCCTTCCTCCCTGTCATGTTAGGGGTAGGTATCGCTGCCTCGGTAGCCCTTGCGGGGGAGGGAGGGGGCTCAGGAACAGTCTGGTCACTGCTCAGGAATTCACTGACATGCCCCAGTTAGCCCTGGAGTCTACAACCACCTCTTTAGCCTCCCTACAATAACAAGTAACATCAATACCCCAGGTAGCCCTACAGAACTGGCGTACCTTAGATCTCTTGACAGCAGAAACAGGAGGGACCTGCATATTCCTTCAGGAAGAATGCTGCTACTACATCAACGAGTCTGGAGTAGTGGAACAAAACGTGCAGATCCTGACTAAGCTGAGTGAAGAACTAAGTGCAAGACACTCCCAGAACAACTCTCCTTTCGGCTGGTTCCAAAGCCCCTTAGCTATCTGGATCCTACCCATGATAGGACCCCTAATTCTCATCTGTGTCTTTTTTCTCCTAGCCCCCTGCCTCCTTAAGTGCATCCACTCCTGCATTGCGGAGATGTCACGGGTGACTGTAAATCAGCTTCTGCTCCATCCCTACACTCGGCTACCCTCCAACCTGCCTCTGCCTGACCCTGGCCTTTAACCTCCCCGCCCCCTCCCCTTCGTCCCTGGTCAGCTGGGAGTAGTCAGAACGAACCTGCGCCCCCTATCACCAAAACACCGGAATGTTAGGTCGAAAGGGGGTCCAGGAGTTGATGCATGCCTCCACCAGGCAGATGGTAACGTAAATACTGAGCCCTTCCTAGAATCTGTAACAGGCCAGTTCACCAGGTCAATAGTGACGCAGATACTGGTCCCGCCCTGGAATTCCTAACAGATCAGCTACCAGACAGATGATGACACCTGGAAACCATGTCAACCCCTGAGGCGGGAACACTCACAACTCATGCTCCCCCACCCTCACTGAACAGCTGTATAAAAAAGCGCCCCCCTCCCTATTGGTGCGGATCCACATGCCCTGTCTTTGGGGTTCATGGGTCGCCCAGGGACGCAGAACAAAACCTCTCATTCCTTCCTTTTCTGATCAGCTCTCTTTATTTCCCATGCTGCCTCCTGAGCCACCTAACCTAACAACTACCTGGTACACATGAATTTTGATTATTGAAAAAAATATCTACTTACTATTTTTATGTCTCCAAAATCATCTTTAAAAGAGCGAGTTAGCCCAACTGGCTCCCAGACAAAATTAAGTATTAAGAATCTCAACAGAATTTTTTTCAAATTATTAAAGGTACTACCACATATACTATGATAGAAAATAAACAAGAATTACAAAAATGTGGTAACATTAAATTTAAAACAAGTTCCCAGTATTATCATGTGTAATAGTACAATGAATTGTGAGTCAAAGCTTAAAAGATTTTTAAAAAAACCACACACACTCACACATACAAACAAACACCCAGGACTAGTGGCTGCCTAAATTTCAGAAATATTTATCAGATCCACCTGGTTTCTTGCCCTCTTTGTTTTAGCAGTCTCCTCTCATCAGTGAACCAAGCAGAACACTGTAGTCATTCACTAAGTAGGTAGGTGGCTTTCTGACCTACTCCAGGAATCTCCCTGGGGGAATTCCCAAATCTCTTAGGACAAATCCAAATTACTGATTTCTTTTCTGACCAGGAATGATACTTGCGATAAACCTGTAAATGCATCCAGGTTTATTCTGAGTCTGGTTTACTAGTCTGATGATGGCATCTGCTTTGTAAAGGAGTGCTTCAGAGGCAGTGTTTTGGTGTGAGAGAAACAGCTATCCCTCTAGGATAGAGAGTGCTTTTGTGGGCATCCCACTTTCTGAGTTACACTTGAGCCCCACTCTGGAGCCAGAAAGCCTACAGTGACCATCCCACTTAGTACTTGTATTATCTTGGGTGGTTTACATAACTTTTCCGTACTTCAGTTTCCTCATCTGTAAAATGAAAATAATAATTTTAACACTTACCTCAATAAGTTCCAGTGAAGATTTTGTGAATTAATGACTATAAAGTGATTAGGGAAGTGCTACGTGTTAGATAGTAATGACTTAGAGCATGGACTACAGTGCTGTTTCCTGCCTTTGAATTCCAGCCCCATTAGGTAGGTGATCTTGGGTAGGTGACTGTACCTTTCTGTGTCTCCATTTCCTCTTCTGTAAAATTGAGATAGTATTGAGCTCAACGGGTTGTGCATTGAATGACTTAATATAGGTTAAGCGCCTAGGACAGTGACTGTAATGTGGGACGTACTATAAAATGAAATTACTATCATTATTATTATTATTATTTTTTAATATATTTTATTGATTTTTTTACAGAGAGGAAGGGAGAGAGATAGAGAGTCAGAAACATCGATGAGAGAGAAACATCGATCAGCTGCCTCCTGCACATCTCCTCCCGGGGATGTGCCCGCAACCCAGGTACATGCCCTTGACCGGAATCGAACCCGGGACCTCTCAGTCCGCAGGCTGACGCTCTATCCACTGAGCCAAACCGGTTTCGGCTACTATCATTATTATTGCTATTATCATCATCCTAGGTTACAATTCAGTGCAAGATTTTTGAGACGTTGATGTCTTCCAGGTCTCCTGCTTCTTTAATCACTATTTCTCAGGCTCCGTTGTTGCTTCCTTTCCTTTGCTGGATTTCTAAAAGAATAGTCATTCCCTAAGGATATGTTCCCAGCCTTCTGATCTCATCCTATCTCTTCTCCCCTTGGCAATATCATTGCTTTAATATGTCCATTATTACGTCTTAGGAAGATATTTTCTAAAGCTGAACTAATAGCCCAGGTCCCTCTGGGAGCTCCACATCTTATCTGAACATGGATGTTCCTCAGCATTTCAGACTGTCTCTGTGCAGAACAAAGCTTATCTCTGTTTCCTCAAAATGTTTTCTTGTGTTCTTGTCACATTAGCTTTGACTCCTCTCACCTTATCCTTCATATACAGTCACCAAATTCTACTCTTGCTAATTCATGAGAAATTTTGAATGCATGATCTCCTCTCCATTTTTCCTGCCATTTCTCCAATTCACAATGACATTAGCCTTTTAATGAGTCCTGGCATCTCCTGAAATTACCCTCTAAAATTAATACTACACATTATTTAGCATAAAGAGTCATGGAATGAATATATATATATAATTACAATGTAGATTTTGAAAACATGGTGTATATATATATATATATATATATATATATATATATATATATATATTACAATGTAGATTTTGACATTATACTACAATGTAGACATATATGATATACTGGGGTTGACCAGTATCCCCACAAAACATTTGTTCACTCAGAACCTGTGAATGTAACCTTGTTTGGAAACAGGGGTTTTGCAGATGTAATCAAATTTAGATGAAGTCATACTGAATTAGGGTGAGCCCTAAAAAGAGAGGCAGAGATTAAAATGATGTATATATGAGGGAAGAAATGCCAAGGGTTGTCAGATACCACCAAAAGGAAAGAAAGTATCCTCCTGTAGAATTTTCAGAGGGTACATGGTGCTGTTTACTAGGACATTGTGGTTTCAGACTCCAGAATGGTGAGAGAATATATTTCTATGGTTAAAAGCCATCTGGCTTGTAGTAATTTCTTATGGTAGTCCTAGGAAACTAATATAAATGGTATGGATATGCCACCTTTTGTTTATCCATTCATCAGCTGATGGACTTTTGGGTTGTTTCTACTTTTTGGCTAATAGAAATAATGCTGCTGGGAACATTGTGTACACCTATGATACATTTTGAGTTAATTTTTGAAAAGAATGGAAGGTTAGATAGATTCTTTTTTAAATCTATGAATATTGAGTTGGTCTAGCATCATTTGTTGACGATTATCCTTCCTTCAATGAATTGCTCTTTCATCTTTGTCAAAATCATTTGGTCTTACTTCGAGGCTCTCTATTCTGTTCCATTAATCTATGTATCTATCCCTTCTCTAACACAATCCAGTCTGATTACTACAGTTACACAGTAGGTTTTTAGAACAAGTAGAGGAATTTCTCCTAACTGATTCTTCTTTCTCAAAATTCTTTTAGCTATCTAGGTTCTTTGCCTTTCCACATATATTTTAGAATAATCTTATCTATTACCATAGTCTGCTTGGGCTGCTATAAGAGAATAAACACACTGGGTGTTTCATAAGTAACAAAATTTTTTTAAATGTATTTTATTGATTTTTTATAGAGAGAAAGGGAGAGAGATAGAGAGTAAGAAACATCGATGAGAGAGAAACACCAATCAGCTGCCTCCTGCACATCCCCTACTGGGGATGTGCCCGCAACAAAGGTTCATGCCCTTGACCTGGGACCTTTCAGTCTACAGGCCGACGCTCTATCCACTGAGCCAAACCAGTTTCAGCGAGTAACAAAAATGTATTTCTCACAGTTCTGGAGGCTGGGAAGCCCAAGATCAAGGTGCTGGCAGATTTGGTGTCTGGTGAGAGTTTGCTTCCTGATTCATACAGCATCTTCTTGTTGTGTCCTTACATGGTGGGAGGAGAAGGGAGCTCTCTGGAGTTTCTGTCATGAGGGCACTAATCCCATTCATGACGGTTATGCCCTTCCCCATGACCTACCCAGCTTCCAAAGTTTCCTCCTCCACAAACCATCATTTTGGGGATTAGGTTTCAGCATATAAAATTTTTTTTGGCGGGGGGGGGGGGGTTAGAAACATTTAGTCTAGAGCATCTGTACTTACAAATATTTTTTTCTGAGTAAATCCCAAGTTTGAAAAATCAATTACATATTCAATTAAATGAATAAGTCACATATTTCTATCTCTTAACTCCAGCCTTTCTCCTGAGATGCATATTTGAATATCCAACTAACCACTTGACAGCTACACTTCAGTATTTTGTTTTGAATATGTTAATTTTGAGATGCTCCTTTTATCTTCAAGTTTATCCTCTAGTCTTCTCCCTTTTAGAAAATGGCAACACTGCTTAGCCAGATGCTCAAAACAAAACAAAACAAAACCTTCTTGTACTGGCTGGATGGCTCATTTGGTTAAAGTATCGTCCTCCTCTACACCAGAAGCTTGTTTGTTCAATTGCAAGTGAGAGTACCTACCTAGGCTGAGGGTGTGATCCATGCTTAGGGTGCCTGCATGTGTGTGTATGTGTGTGTGTGTGTGTGTGTGTGTGTGTGTGTATGTGTGGCAAATGATCAATGTTTCTATCTCCCTTCCTTTCTCTCTAAGATCAATAAAAAACAGCATATTCTTGGGCAAGGATAATAAAACAATAACAAAAAACAAACAGAAGAGTTTTAGTGTCTTTAAATACACACACACACAAGCACAGCAGAACATGTCTTTGTTAGTTTCAAAACATTTCAGGTTCTGGTGAAGTTGGCAGAATAGGTAAATGCAGTGCTCACAGTCTCCTACAACCACATCAGAAGCACCTGAAATATAGACGAACAGAAGTCCTAAAACTAAGGATACGCAGAAGAAGGCACATAAAGACTAGCAGGAGGGGCACAGAAGCAAAAGTTGCTGGTCCCACATCCATGTGTGGCAGGAAAAAATCGGGAGGGATATTTCATCATTGGAGATTCCTCCTGAGGAGCTGAGGAGCAAGGAGTCCCAGTCCCACACCAGGCCCCTCAGGCCAGGGTTCCAGTGCCATGAAGAGAAGTGCCCATAATTTCTGGTTTTGAAAACCAGCAGGAATTGTGACTGATTGAAATGGAGGGCTTCAGGAGTCCCAGGTTTTCCTCTTAAACGGCCCATGCCCAGTGTTACTTGAACTCACTTGTTCTGAGCTCCAGTGTGTGTGGAGTAATAGCTCTAAAGACTTTAGGGGAAGGGTTGGCGGGGCAGCTTTCTGCAAGACATAAGTGCTGGCAGAGACCATTGTTCCTTTGCTGAGCCTTCACCCCACAGAGAAGGTGCATTGTCTGAGTCTCCATCCACCTAGCTAACACTGTTTGCTCCACTCTGGAGATTCCCTGAGACCCTGCCCCAACCAACTTTTGGACCCACCGAACTTTCCAGTGGCTCCTCCATACAAATGGTCTGTCTTGGCTCATGCTGCAAACTTTCCTAGAATTTCTCAAAGGTTCACAAACCCCCAACAAGTAACATCTGTCCTCAGCATGCTCCATACCTCTTGCTAAGTGGCCCCAGGCCCAGCACCAATAGCAGCTGGTCTTGGTTTGCAGCTTGGCATTTCCCAGGCATCTCCAAACCCAGCACAGGTAACAGCCATCTGTAGATCTCTCTGTAGCTCCTGTGGAACAGGGCACTCGTGGCAAATGATCCCGGTCTGCACCTACTGAAAGGTCCCAGAGCCAGGGCATCCCGTAGACGGCTTCAGATCACACCAGAGCACCACCCAAGCACCCCCACAATGACACACTTAAGGGGTGAACTCAGTGGGCAGTGGAACCCCTCTGAAGTGGAGTTGGCCCCTGCACAGCAGCTCCTCTGCTGCCATCTTGGGCAGTCCTCAAGCCAACTGACCTGAGGGTAAGTCCCTCCCAGTGATGTGCCAACAGAAATCAAGGCTCAGCTACAGCCGGAGGGTGCGCAAAGTCTCACAGGGTGAACCCCTGAAGCACCTCGTTTAGGTGACTGAGAAGTCTGAGTGGGCCACTGGGCCCTACAGGACACTTACTACATTAGGCCACTCAACCAGCAACTCTACCCAATACATAGAAACATACACAGGCAGCCAAAATTAGGAGATAAAGGAACAGTATGTCTCAAATGAGAAACAAAACAAAACAAACACACACACACACAAACCCCAGGACAAGATTGCAGAAAAAGAATTAAATAAAATCGAAGCAAGCAACAGATCAATGTTTCTCTTACATCAATGTGTGTTTCTCTCTCTCAAATCAATAAAAACATGTCCTCAGATGAGGATTAACAAACAAAAACACTTGTGAGCTCCAAGAGACAGCTTGTTTTGTCTGTGATGTTGTCTCCCCAAAGCTAGCTGTGTTCAGTTATCCATAACGCTTATTGAATGGGTGCATTAGAAAGAGAGGCATGACCCCCAAAGTACCAAACTACCTAAAAACAGTTATCTCTGAAAATCTCTGAAGTAAATAACTTCAAACTCTTACATCAAGGATTCCTTAAGGAAAAAAAAATTATTGCAAAACTTTCAAAGAATAGCACATGCTTACCTTCCTTTTCAATCAGCCTCGGGTGATAGTCCGTGCTATTCCTCGGTGGATCTACATTTCTGTGGCATTTCTCGTGGAGGTCAGCCGCGGAAACGTGGGTCTGGGCTGCCTTCACCTGGAGCTGTTTGTATTATTGACTTGCTCTCTGAACATTTAAATAATTTTTCTTCCCAGCTCTTGGTCCACTCTCTCCCCTTCCTTCCTTGACTGAATTTTTCCTTGAGTGGGTTTACACTCTCTAGGTGGGAAAGCGTGGGTTTTTTTTTTTGTTTTAACTATATTTTTATTGATTTCAGAGAGGAATGGAAAGGGAGAGAGAGAGAGATAGAAACATCAATGATGAGAATCATTGATAGGCTGCCTCCTGCATGCCCCCTGCTGGGGATTGAGCCCGCAACCCGGGCATGTGTCCTTGGCTGGAATCGAACTTTGACCCTTCAGTCCGCAGGCTGACACTCCATCCACTGAGCCAAACCAGGTAGGGCTGGGAAGCGTTTTGATGCTCTTATATTTCTGAATATACAACGACATCTGATCGCATGAAGTTTATTTTTATTTTTTTAAATATATTTTATTGATTTTTTACAGAGAGAAAGGGAAAGGGATAAAGAGTTAGAAACATCGACGAGAGAGAAACATCGATCAGCTGCCTCTTGCACATCCCACACTGGAGATGTGCCCGCAACCCAGGTACATGCCCCTGGCCGGAACTGAACCCGGGACCCTTCAGTCCCCAGGCCGACGCTCTATCCACTGAGCCAACCGGTTAGGGCAAACCCCATGACATTTAAAGGGAGGGATTCTCCTGGCTCGTTCGCCAGCGCCCATGTGTCTCGCGGCTTCTTGCCTGCATGGCTGGTGCTCCTTAGGGATAATATGCTCCCCTCTCCAAGGGAAGCATGTCCCGGGGTGGGTTTGGAGGCGGGTGGGAGACGGGGGCGGCTGAAGGGGAGAAAGCATAGGCATACCTTGGCGTACAAATCCCAATTCCGCCCCAGCGACAAGTGGGGCAACCCTGAAAGCCCAAGGACTTCTTCAAACGCTGCCAGCCCCACCTGCTCCATGAGACATGGAAGTCCCATCTCATAGCCACGGGCCGCCCAGAGGGATGAGGGCGGCTGCGCGAGGACACGCGCCTGCGCACCTGCGCCCAGGAGCCCCAGGCCCGGCTGGAGCACGCAGGTCCCGCCTTCCCAGGTAAACCAGCACTGCGCAGGCGCAGGCGCAGGCGCGAGCCAGTGGAGGGGGAGGGTCGCACGCGGGCCGGGCAGAAGGGAGGGGCCGGCGGCCATGGCGGCGGACAAGGCCTCCAGCGTGTTCCGTGGCCTGGCGGTGGCTGGTGGAGGCGAGACTAGCGAGAGCGAGGATGACGGCTGGGAGATTGGGTATCTCGACCGGGCCTCTCAGGTAGCAGGGGAGGCTGTTTCTTCTCCGCGCCGAGGTCTGCCTCCCAGGCCCTGGAAGCCCCGGCCTCCTTGGGAACCCTCTTCCTTCCTCCCCTGTTTGCCCTTCCTCCTTCGTTTCTCCAGTGGGAGTACAGGCGCTGGGGTTGGAGAGAAACCCGCAGCGTGTTGGTCTGGTTTCCTTACTGTGCTTTCCATCGCCGGCGCCTCGCTAGGTTGTCCACGTGGTAGCTCGTCCCGTGGGCTCGGACCCGCCATTACCCGGCCCCTTTCGAGGTCATTTGAGACACGAATTCTTTGCAAACTTCGGGTGTCGCCCACCACCACCGTCCCGTCCCCCCTCCTCCCTCTTCCAAAACGATTTACCGGTTACGGTGGAAATGAAAACGTGTATAATTGTTTTTTTTTAAAGGTCTGCTTTTTTTAGAAATTAAAAGGACCGTGACCCACTGAAGACAAGAATGAAACGTTTAAGAAAGCGTTGACCACAGGCGATATTTCCTTGGTCCAGGAGCTCCTCAGTTCTGGTGAGAAATACGGGGTAGTTTCAGCCCAACACCATTGTCTAAGTTCACAGCTGTTTCTGATTTTAAAAGGTGTGAGTTGCTTTTCTCAGGGGGTCACAGCGAATGTTAGTGGATCGAGTGTCCTGCAAATCATTCTGACTCTGAGTTCTCTCTGCCTTTTCTTCCTCTAGTTTGAATGCCACCCTGTTACCTTCCATTAGTTCTTCCACCTCAAGACGCTTATTCTGACCAGTCCTACCCAACTAATACTGTTGTTGTTTTTTTTCTTTACTTTTTTTCAGCATTTCTTAATCTATTAATATGTTTCTCAAGAGTTGATTCTAGTTAGGTACATCTCAGTTACGGTCTTCTCCTGTGCCTGGTGTGTGTGTGCGTGTGGGTGTGTGTATGTGTGTGTATGAGAGTGTGTGTGTGTGTAACATGAGGCCTGGGGTAGGAATCAGAATATCTGGGTATCTGTCCCAGCTGTATTGACTGCAGTGTGGTTCCCTGGAAACGTCATTTAAACTTCCAGAGCATCAATTTCTTTGTGTCAAGCATCATAATGCTGGCCCTGGGTCCCATGACATTTTATTTTCCGTGGATCAAATACTATTTTTAGGAATTGCCTTGACGTAGAAATGTGAGTCGTTGATCATAATGATTGAAATTATCCAAAGGAACACCAGGCATTTACCATTGGAGTGGAGGTGTGGGGGTGGGTGGAGGATTGAGCAAAAAAGAAAGAGAGAGAGAACTCATAGACATAGACAGCAGTGTGGTGATGTAGGGGGCAGGGATAGAGAACGTGGAAAATGCATGGAGGCGGTAAATGGTGATGGAAAATAGAAAATAAAAACATTCACACACAAAAGAGTTAAATAATATTGTATATAGAAAAACGTTTGTCTTCTACACTAGAGATGCCTCATTGTATAGTGGAAAGGAAGTCATTTTGTTAACAGTACAGCTCTGGGTTTGAGTACTAGCCCTGCCATGGGTGGCTCTGTAATTTTGACCAAGTTACCAAACATTCCTAAGCTTCAATCCCCCACCCCCTTTTCAATGGGATACATTTTATCAAAGATATTTTTCAGGGAGGGATGTTAAAATGAGATAATACATTAATAAAGTTATTAGAACAATAGGCATTAGGTAAATATTAGCTGTTATAACAAAAAAGTTTTATGTGAATTTGTGGACAATGGAACTTGAGTTGTAAGTGAAGAATGAAATTCGCATAATTAAACAGGGCCTACTACCTAACATAAGCACATGCAAAGAATGCACATAGTGTTGGATGTGATGTATTGTCTTTCTCTGACTTATTTCACTTAGCACAATGCCCCGAGATACATCATTCCTGTTGTTGCTGAAGGGAAAATTTTGTTATTTTTTATGGCTAAGCAATGTTCTATGTAGTTCTTCTTTTTTTTAAACATTTCTTTTTTTTCTTTCTTTCCTTTTTTTAACATATTTTATTGTTTTCTTTACAGAGAGGAAGGGAGAGGGATAGAGAGTTAGAAACATCGACGAGAGAGAAACATCGATCAGCTGCCTCCTGCACACTCCCTATTGGGTATGTGCCCACAACCAAGTTACATGCCCTTGACTGGAATTGAACCTGGGACCATTGAGTCCGCAGGCCAACACTCTATCCATTGAGCCAAACCGGTTAGGCGGGTTATGTAGTTTTCCTTTATTCATGCATCTGTTGATGGACATTCATGTAGCTTCCTTATCTTGCCAATTATAAATAATGTAGCAGTGAAAATATGTGTGCATATGTGTTTTCAAATTCGTTTTGGGATTAATTCAGACAAAATACCCAGAAAAGGAAATGCTGTGTCCTTTCTTGTCTCTTGTTATAGTCTTTGTTTTAAAGTTTGTTTTGCCTGGTATAAGTATTGCTACTTCAGTTTTGCTTGTTTTCATTTCATGAAATACCTTTTTCCATTCCTTTACTTTTCTTTCTTTTTTTTCTAACATATTTTTTAAATTGATTTCAGAGAGAGGAAGGAAAAGGGAGAAAGAGATAGAAACATTAATGATGAGAGAGAATCTCCTATTGACTGCCTCCTGCATGCACCCGACTGGGTGGGGATTGAGCCTTCAACCCAGTCTTGTGCCCTTACCAAGAATCAAACCATGAACATTTGGTTCATGGGTCCATGCTCAACTACTGAGCCACACCGGTTGGCCCCTCCTTTTACGTTTCAATCTGTGTGTGTCTTTTGATCTGAAGTGATTTACTTGTAGGCAACATATGCAATGGTCTTGTTTGGTCAGCCAGTCAGCCACCCCATGTCTTTTGATGGGAGCATTTAATACATTTACATTTAAAGTAATTGTTGATAGATATGTATAGTTATTGCCATTTATTATAAATATTTATTTCCTTCTTAATGAAGTCCGTTTAACATTTCTTATAATACTGGCTTATTGTTGAAGTCCTTCAACTTCGTCTTGTGTGGGAAGCTCTTTATCTTTGATTCTAAATGATAGCCTTATGGTTAGAGTAATCTTGATTGTAGGTCCTTTCTTTTCATCACTTTGAATATTTCTTACCAGTCCTTTCTGGCCTGCAAAATTTTTGTTGAAAACTTAGCTGAAAGTCTTATGGGATCTCCCTTGTAAGTAACTACCTGCCTTTGTCTTGCTGGTTTTAAGATTCTCTTTGTCTTTAATATTTGGCATTTAATGTATGTGTCTTGGTGTTGGCCTCTTTGGGCTCATATTGTTAAGGACTCTTTGTACTTCTTGGACTTGTATGTCTATTTTCTTCACCAGTTTAGGGAAGTTTTCTGTCATCATTTCTTCGAATATTTATCAGTCTGTTGCTCTCTCTCTTCTCTGATACCTCTGTGATAAGAATGTTGTTATGCTTGACATTGTCCAAGTTTCCTCAGACCATCCTAATTTTTTTATTCTTCTTGTGTGTGTTTCCTTTCTTTTTTTTCTTTTTGCTATTGCAAGTGGCTGTTTTTCGCTACCTTGTATTCCAAATTGCTAATTTGATCCTCTGCTTCATCTAATCTACTATTGATTCCATCTAATGTATTCATTTCCTTTTTTGTAATCTTCATTTATGAGGGTTCCTTTTTATGTTTTCTCTCTTCTTTTTTATGTGTTTTATCTCTTTGTTGAAGTTCTAAGTTCCTCTCTTCTTTCCCTAAATTCGCTGATCATTCTTATAACCAGTGTTTTGATCTCTCTATCTGGAAGATTGCTTGCTTCAGTTTTATTTAGTTCTTTTCCTAGAGTTTTCTTAGGTTCTTTCATTCGGGACATGTTTCTTTGACTCCTTGTTCTGATTGCCTTCCTGTGATTGTTTCTATGTATTAGGCAGAGCAGCTACATCTCTCAGTCTTGGTAAAGTGGCCTTATGTGTTAGGTGTCCAATGAGGTCCAGCAGCACAGTCTTCATGGTCACCTGATTAGGATCCTCCATGTGTTTCTTCCATATGAGTTATGTGTGCCCGCTTTGATTGAGGTTGGCACCTTAATGGGAGGGATTGAACCTCCGGTGATTGATTGTGATTATTGGCAGTTAAGGAGCTTAATGGGGCTCTAGTGCTGGCTGAGACTACCCTTTTAGTGTGTGGTTGGTAGAATTGTTTCTGCAGTGCACTGGTGTGGTCTGAAACTGGCCACCAGGTGTATCGGTTCTGGACCTTTTGGAAAGGGTTCTGGGGCAGGCCAAGGTCAGCTGCTGCCTGCACCTGCCCACAACCACTTGGTTTGAGCTAAAGAGTGACCTGAGGATGTTTCCCACTTATGATTGGCATGGAGGTCCCTGGAGGATGCTAAGCTGTGAACTGAGGTTGACTGCCTCTAATGCTGGGCTTGGAGCTGTTTATTAAGAGGACTAGAGGCCCAGTGCATGAAATTCATTCACTGTGGAGAGGGGTGTCCCTCAGCCCAGCCTGCACCCTCTCCAATGTGGGACCCCTCGTGGGATGTCTGACTACCTGCAGTCGGACATCCCTCTCACAATCCGGTACTGCTGGCTCCCAACCCGTCGCCTGCCTGCCAGCCTGATCACCACCTAACCACTCCCCTGCTGGCCTGATCGACCCATAACTGCTCCCCTGCCGGCCCGATCGCCCCCAACTGCCCTCCCCTGCCAGCCTGGTCACCCCCAACTGCCCTTCCCTGCAAGCCTGGTCACCCCCAGCAACCCTCCCTTACTGGCCTGATCACCCACAACTGCCCTCCAGTGCTGGTCATCTTGTGGCTGTGGGTGCTGCCATCTTTGAGGGTGGGGCATTGAATTACCATATTTCCTCCTTGACTATGGGTGCTGCCATCTTTGTGACAGTGTGAGGGTCAATTAGCATATTCCCTCATTATTAGATAGGATAAGAGGCTGCTGTTTGGGGTTGTATACCTTTGAGAGATTTTAGGAAAGACGAGCACGAGCCAAGATAGGCCATTTGTATAGAAAAGCCATTGGAATTTACTTGAGTGGGCCCCAAATTTGGGAATGTTGGGGTCTCAGGGACTCATCAGGATGAGGCAAATGTTGTCAGCCAGGTTGATGGAGACTCAAACAGATAGGGCACCCATCAGTGTGTGCAGGCTAAGTTGGGCAAGGGCTCAACAAAGGAACAATGGCTCTCCCCAGTACTCTGTCTGGGAGAAAGCTACCCCTACAGCTCTTGTCCTGAAGCCAGACAATTCACTTCCTGCACATCTGTCCCTGGTGCCTTGAACTGCTGCCCCAGTGCTGGAGTTCAGAGTGAGTGAGTCTCTCAGTGAATATGTGTGTGGGCCCTTTAAGAGGAACATTTGGGACTACAGCAGCCTATTTTCTCACTCAATCACAATCTTTGCTGGTTTTCACAGCCAGAAGTTACGGTGACTTCTTTTCCTAATACTAGAACCCTGGGCTGGGTGGCCTGGTGAGGGGTTGCTCCGAAAGGGGGACCTCTGCATGTGAAATAGCTCTCTGGATTTTGAACCACCACACATGGATGTGGGACTAGCCCCCTCCTACCTATCTGGCTGTGGCTTCTTACGTATACCCTTAGCATTGTCTACATTTTCAAATTGGTTTTTACTTATATTTCGTCTGTTAGGTCTTTAATTTTTTCTGTTCCATGTAGACTTTTTTAATCTTGTGGAAAATGGCATTGACTTAATATTTAATGATTAGCTTTCTATATAAGTACATAAAGATCTATTTTGTTGTTTTATTTTTTCTTATGTTTAAAAATTCTTTTTTATTTTCCCTCCAGTGGGACTAATAGTCAAAACATGATAACTTGAGCCTGGCCGGAGTTGCTCAGTGGTTGAGCATTGACCTATGAACCAGGAGGTCACAGTTCGATTCCTTGTCAGGGCTCATGCCCGGGTTGTGGTCTTGTTCCTCAGGTTGGGGGGTGGGGAGACAGGGGGGAATGCAAGAGGCACTGGATAAATGATTCTCTCTCGTCATTGATGTTTGAGTCGCTCTCTCCCTTCCTCTATGAAATTAACTAAAGCATATTTTTTTTTAATAATGTCAGCTTGAAAACCATTTTTAAATTAACACAAATCACATCTTACGTTTCTCTTGGATCTTGCTATTGGCAATACTTAGCGCATTGTTTTTTGTCTAGCAAATATGGGAATTTAATACTGTCTTATTTATTGGGGTCTTAGAATTTGTTTCTGGGGTGATGTTTTTTAGTTTTTAAAGGAAACATGTATTGAATGTTTTCTGTGTACTGGTTATTGTGTTAATTGCTTTTAAGTGTGTTATTTAATATATTCCTTACAACTAGAGATAGGTGCTATTTTATTTGTACATAAAAGAAAATTGGCATGAGAGCATTTAAGTCTTTGAGTGCAGCAGAGGTTTAATCTGAACAGGATCTACCATTGGAATGAAATTATATTTTCCATTTTCTCTGTATTTGGGATTATATTACATATTTTCTCATTGTTGCAAAACACATGTCTGTGTTACATTGCCGTATGTCTTTGGGTTTTTCCCTCCCTTTCCCTAAATTGTTGTAGGTAATTGAATATTTGGGTTTAAAAAGTCTACAGATTGCAATGGGAAGCACTATATGAACAGAAAAACATTGTTACTTTAATTTGACATAATATTTAGCCCTGAAAACAAGGTAGCCTGTGATCAACTTAAGTGAAACTTGGCAGTTGTGCCAAAGTATGGATTTAACATTCCTTTTTTATTTGCAATGGTAATCTACACTTCTACACTAATAAAAGAGAAACATGGTAATTGGCGTACGACCGCTACCCTTCCCATTGGCTAATCAGCGTATCCTTATGCAAATTAACTGTCAGCCAAGATGGCGGCCGGCAGCCAGGCACCAGGCCTCTATTCTATATAGTAAAAGGGTAATATGCCTCCCGGCACCGGGATCAGCGGAGCAGCGAGGCCTCCCGGCACCGGGATCAGCGTGACAGGGGGCAGCGCCCAATCCCCCTGATCAGCCCTGCTCTGTGCCTAATGGGGGGGAGCTCCCCAATCCCCCGATTGCCCTGTGGCTCTGTGTTTGACAGGGTGCAGCGCACCAACACCCTGATTGGCCCTGCTCTGTGTGTGACAGTGTGCGGCGCCCCAATACCCCCCCCATGGGCCCTGCTCTGTGCCTGACAGGGGGGAGCTCCCCAATCCCCTGATTGCCCTGTGGCTCTGTGTTTGACAGGGTGCGGCGCACCAACCCCCTGATCGGCCCTGCTCTGTGTGTGACAGGGTGCGGTGCCCCAATACCGCCCCCCCCCCCCCACGGGCCCTGCTCTGTGTGTGACAGGGTAGAGCCATAACCTCTCCATTGGCCCTGCCCTGAGTGTGACAGTGGCGGTGCCCCAACCCCCTGATTGGCCCTGCTCTGTGGGTAATAGAGGGCGGCGGCCCAACCCCCCTCCACGGGCCTTGCTCTGTGTGTGACAGGGTAGAGCCATAACCTCCCCATTGGCCCTGCTCTGAGTGTGACAGGGTGCAGCACCCCAGCCCCCTGATCTTCCCTGCTCTGTGTGTGACAGGAGGCAGTGCCCCAGAACCCCTATCGGCCCTACTCTGTGAGTGACAGGGGGGAGCTCCTCAACCCCCTGATGGGCCCTGCTCTGTGAGTGACAGGGGGCAGCGCTCCAACCCCCCTGATGGGCCCTGCTCTGTGAGTGACAGGGGGCAGCGCCCCAACCCCCTGATCAGCCCTGCTCTGTGAGTGACAGGGAGCAGCGCCCCAACCCCCTGATTGGCCCTGCTCTGTGAGTGACAGAGGGCAGCGCCCCAACCCCCTGACCGGCCCTGCTATGTGCGTGACGGGGGTGGCGCCGCAACCTCCCCATCAACCCTGCCTTGAGTGTAACAGGGGGCGGTGCCCCAACCCCCCAATCAGTCTACCCTGAAAGTGACTGAGGGTGGCATTGCAACCTCCCGATCCGCCCTGCTCTGTGCATGACGGGGTGGCGCCCCAACTCCCCAATCGGCCCGGTTCTGAGCCTGACCAGGGGCTGCAGTTAGAGATTGGGCCTGCCCTCTGCCACCCGGGAGCAGGCCTAAGCCAGCAGGTCGTTATCTCCCGAGGGGTCCCCGACTGTGAGAGGGCACAAGCGGGGCTTGGGGACCCCCCCCCCCCGCAGTGCACAAATTTTTGTGCACCGGGCCTCTATTGTGTTAATAAAAGATAGTATAAATTATGAAAGTCTAAAAGGTTTCTATTAGATTATTAAATACATGATAAAATTTGAAACCTCCTTCAATCTTGCCTTAAATTTAGAATTGACATTTGTATTGTTGGAGACTTTTAAAAGTATATATAATAAACATTTCTGGATTTAGGAATTAGGTGGGTTTTCTTCCTAGTTTGCTGACACATTTTTTTAAATAAATAAAAAAATTCATTACACTTAGAAGGCAGTTTTCCTGGCAGAAGAGGGTGTTCTATTGAGATTGCTCAGTCACGAGGTAAAGGTTTTGTAAAATGATGTGACACTTTAATTTCAATAGGTGTTTTATTAGTGTTGATAAGACAGCACACATTAACTAATGTCCGAGGTTTTTACGTAATCATTGTGCGATCATTAACTTGTCAAATGTTAATGCCCATTTTAACAAATAGAAAATACCCTGGGAAAAATGTTGCTTTCTTTCTCTGAAGAGAAATTTAGTTGTAAATGTCACTGAAGCAGTTTGGTAGATTGAGGCCTAATTTTGTATTATAATGTTATCTTGTTTTTTAGTTATGAGGAATTAAGTGATATATCTTTGTTGAAGTCACACAAATATTTTCAGAAAGGGTTTGTTAATAGCTTATTTAGAAAACCTTACTAGAAATGGTGATTTTTCTGATTTTTTTCCTGTATTTTTTCCAATAAATTGCCTGTCCATATCCTATGCTCATTGTTTTATTTACCTGTTTTCCTTATGTACCTTTAGGAGCTGATCTTAACTTTGTTAGCAGTTTTACATGTTTGCAGACAATTAGGAATATCTTAGTGTAACTTTACATGAAGAGGGCATAGCATTCATATTGCTGTTTATGTACCTGGAAATCTACTTGTTCCTTTTGAAAGCACAGAATGGAGATGAAGGAAGTCCTTCGCAAAGGCACAGAAGTGAAGTCTTAACATTTAAAAAAAGAAAGAAAACTACCTTCCAGATTCTGACTTGACTTTTTGACTTACTGGTGTCTAGAACCAGTGGTAAGTTGTGTGCTGGCATTTATTCTCTTTCATTGTGGTCACATGGGCATATATAACTTCCAGGGAGTGAGAAAGTATAATCTTCCTGTTTTCACAGAAGTGAAATCAGTAATAATGGTGGACAGTCCTGACTATTTACCACCTAAATATATTTTCTTCATGACCACAATAATTGTATTTCTTTTTACTATGTGGTTAAAGCAATAACTAATTTGAAAATAAATTTGCACCAAGAAACATTATTTATCGCAAATTATTTCATTTACTCTTATATATAATTTGTCCCAAATTGGTTCTTTCTTTGTAATGTCTGTTAGATTCATTGCAGTTTTGATATTGTAATCCTTTAGGGCAGGGGTGTGGTACATCCAGCCTGTGGGCTGTCAGGAGGCCCTGGAAATCATTTAGTCAGACCCTGCCAGTGCATTAGGAGTGAGTTAACAATGTTTTACCAAATAGAGCAGGCTAATTTTTAAGGTGATAATTTTGTATGGCCTATGAATGATAATATAAATGGCCCTTGGCAGAAAAAAAATTCTACACCCTGCTTTAGGGGTTACTTTTATAGCCCCCTAATTGATATTTTTTTAAATATGTATTTTATTGATTTTTTACAGAGAGGAAGGGAGAAGGGTAGAGATTCAAAATGCTGACACGCTGAGCTCAAAAGGTTCGACATCACTGGTCTAAGAGAAGACTAATTTGCTGTTTTGTCAATGCGGTTTCAATTAACCCTTGGATGAGACCCACAACACGTGGGATGGTGTGAGATCTCATCACTGTAGCTCCTAATCAAAGGGGTGAATGTGGACACCATTGCTCTAGTGCAGTGGTTCTCAACCTTCTGGCCCTTTAAGTACAGTTCCTCATGTTGTGATGACCCCCAACCATAAAATTATTTTCCTTGCTACTTCATAACTGTAATGTTGCTACTGTTCCGAATTGTAATGTAAATATCTGATATGCAGGATGTATATTCATTGTTACAAATTGAACATAAAGCATAGTGATTAATCATAAAACAATATGTAAAAGTTGTCCCAAAGTCACAAGAAGAAGTAATTTTGATAGAAAACACAGGTTTATAATTCAAAATTGTAAATTTCTTATTGATTCATAAAGTATACCATATAGGGTTATGTATGGAATAGCATATAGGGCAAATGGCCTCAATGGCTTCACTGGCACATACGCACTCTTTTTTTTTTTTTTGTAATATACTTTATTGATTTTTTTACAGAGAGGAAGGGAGAGGGATAAAGAGTTAGAAACATGGATGAGAGAGAAACATCTATCAGCTGCCTCCTGCACACTCCCCACTGGGGATATGCCCGCCACCAAGGTACATGCCCTTGACCAGAATGAAACCTGCGACCCTTGAGACCACAGGCTGAAGCTCTGTCCACTGAGCCAAATCGGTCAGGGCACATACGCACTCTTGTGTTGAAGTTTTCCATGACCGTTTTACATAAATGTGGCTGAATTTTGTTGATACAGTGCTCAATTTCCTCCATGAAGACGTGGGTGGTCATGGGCTTGTTGGAATAAACCTTAGAATTCAAAAAACCCCAAAGAAAAAAGTCCAACGTCGTTAAATCCCATGATCTGGGTGGCCAATTCTGATCACCAAAACGGGAAATTACACCACCAGGAAATGACTCATGCAGTAATTGAATTGTTTCTCAGGCGTATGTGGCAGCAAAGCCATGGAGGCCATTTACCCGATATGCTATTTCATGCATAACCCTACACTGTATACTTTATGACTCAATAAAAAATTTACAATTTTTTATCATAAACCTGTGTTTTCTATCAAATTTACTTTTTGGGACACTCTTTAATTATATGTGTTTACTGATGGTCTTAGGCAACCCCTGTGAAAGGGTTGTTTGATCCCCAAATGTGTCACGAGCCACAGGTTGACAACTGCTACTCTAGTGCATCAGAGAAAGGACCCTCAATCCCAGGTTCCAGCTCACTCATCAGGTAAAGCTGCCAATGCCTTAGGGCAGTGGTTCTCAACCTGTGGGTCGCCACCCCTTTGGCGGTTGAACGACCCTTTCACAGGGGTCGCCTAAGACCATCCTGCATATCAGATATTTACATTACGCTTCATAACTAGCAACATTACAGTTATGAAGTAGCAACGAAAATAATTTTAGGTTAGGGTCACAACATAAGGAACTGTATGTAAAGGGCCAGAAGGCTGAGAACCACTGCCTTAGGGCCTTAGTGATGGTCTGTGTGCTGTGTTGTCAGGGATGAATGTGCAGCACTGGCCCACATCTTCCTCCTCCTGCCTGTTCTCCCAGGTCACCCTGCTGCCGGCATCTAGCTGTTCACCATCCCTTTAGCTGCATCTTAAGGAGAGTTAACAAGTGCTGGTTCTAGAAAATATAATTAATCCACCACATTCCTGTTCACACCTCTATGGATAGGTGGTCAAATATCCTATCTAATAAAAGACAAAAAGGGTAATTGATGGTACCTTTGCTACGCTTCCCATTGGTTAATCAGGGTGATATGCAAATTAACTGCCAACAAAGATGGTGGTTAATTTGCATACATAGGCTCCAAGCCCCCAAGTCAAATTGCCCCGAAGCCCGCCGAGCAGCCAGGCCTCCTGGCCACGGCGCCAAGCATATCCGCAAGGCCTCCCAGCCCCAGGATCAGTGGAGCTGCAAGGCCTCCCCGCCCCAGGATCAGCAGAGCCGCAAGGCCTGATAGCTGGGGTGGGGCTCTGACCTGAGCCCAGCCAGAGCAAAGGCCTTGGTCCTGGGTGCCAGAGGAAAACTGGTGCCAGCAGCCAAGGGAAGGGAAGGCCTATTGCACAAATATCTTTATGCAACAGGCCTCTAATCTATATAATAAAGAGGTAATATTCTAATTTGTCCATTACGGTGTCCCAGTCACAACTAGTCTGTGGGCAGGGCCGGGGCGGGCACTTCTGCCCCCAGCACTAACATCAAGTTGCCTGGGTGCATCCCCATTCAGCACTGATATGATGCTGGGGGGGTGGGAGGGGGGAGTGGGGAGGCTGGGCTTGGCGGGGGACCTCAGGCCACATCCCCTTGTATGACTCTGGGCCAGGAGACCTCAAGTTGCACCCCCCGCGCCAGCACTGTGCCGGGGGACCTCAGGCCAGGCCCTTGGCCCACAGGGCTTGATGGGGAACTTCAGGCCATGCTGCCCGCCCTGGCTCCAGGCTACAAGACTTCAGACTGGGCCCCCTGCCCTGGTGCCAAGCCGGGAGACCTCAGACTGCGCCCCCCACCCCAACACTGGTCCGGGGGACCTCAGGCCATGCCCCCCACCCGGCGAGGCTTGATAAGAACCTCAGGCGGTGCCCCCTGCCTGGTGGGGTTTGATGGGGAACCTCAGGCCGCATCCCCCACCCCGGCACCAGGCTGGGAGGCTTGAGGCTGTGCCCCCACCTGGAGGGGCTTCTCAGGGGTGTGGTCAGCTGGGTCTAGGTCTCACCCAGTGGGGATGTGGCCGGCTGGGTCTGGGTCTCCTGCATTTTCGAAGTGCATGAGGGTGGTGGTCAGGGACTTGACTCTAGGTCCCGCAGCATGCCCCAGACTCGGACAGGAGGGAAATTTTATATACATTTTACTAATTTCTTTCATCTCTGGCACTTCTATTATAGAGAAACGGCAAATAGCAATATTAAAATATTTCTTCTCATTAATTCTCTTTTAATGTGCATGAATTTCATGCACTGGGCCACTAGTGTTATAACTGATGAGCCAAGGGGATAGAGCATCAGAATAACCTATACCCCTGGGGGAGGAGGTGTCTTCCAGTTCTCAGGGACTGAGTGTCTTGGGGAAACAAGGAAGAGAAGACCTCTTCACCAGGTTGGACCACACTGCTGCTTGAGGAAGTATTGGCTTCCCCAGGGATTCTAGCTTCAGCCCAGCTTTTCTTGTCTCTGGCCCTTCTTATTTGTATATAAATACTTGACTATTTACACTATAATTCCTTACCTTAAGGCTAGAGTTAGCTATGAATTGATACATTCAAATGCATGCTTTAGTAACTATACTAATAAAAGCCTAGGTCAGGCATAGGCAGCCTTTGTGTGAGTTCATGCCAAAACCAGCAAAATCTCTGCCTCAAAATTCTTCTGCCTGCCAACCCTAATTTTTTTAGAACATGTTACACCTACTTGATATCTCTTAAGGTGTACGTATGTGAAGAACCTTGAAGAAATAATAAAATTCAATCGAGCGACAAAAACACAGTATATGATGATGAAAAATACATTTATTTTTTTAAATTAAATCTTTATTGTTCAGATTATTACATTAGTTACTCTTTTTTCCCACCATAACCTCCCTCCACCCAGTTCCCACACCACCCTCCGCCCTCACTCCCCACCAACTGTCCTCATCCATAGGTGCACGATTATTGTCCAATCTCTTCCTGCACCCCCCACAACCCTTCCCTCCCGCCCCAAGAATAGTCAGTCCATTCCATTTCTATGTCCCTGCTTCTATTATAATCACCAGTTCATACTGTTCATCAGATTATTTATTCACTTGATTTTTAGATTCACTTGTTGATAGATGTGTATTTGTTGTTCATAATTTGTATCTTTACCTTTTTCTTCTTCTTCCTCTTAAAGGATACCTTTCAGCATTTCATATAATACTGGTTTGGTGGTGATGAACTCCTTTAGCTGTTTCTTATCTGTGAAGCTCTTTTTTTAATTTTTTTATTGCTTAAAGTATTACAAAGGGTATTACATAGGTGTCCCTTTTTTTCCCCTGCCCTGACAATCCCCTGGCCTCCCCACCCCGCCAGTGTCTTCTACCCATTGGTTATACTTATATGCATGCATACAAGTCCTTCGGTTGATCTCTTACCCCCTCCCTCCTGCCCCCCAACCCTCCCTGGCCTTCCTGCTGCAGTTTGACAATCAGTTTGAGGCAGCTCTGCCTCTGTATCTATTATTGTTCAAAAGTTTGTAATGGTCTCTATTATCCATGAATGAGTGAGATCATGTGGTATTTTTCCTTCATTGACTGGCTTATTTCACTTAGCATAATGCTCTCCAGTTCCATCCATGCTGTTGCAAATGGTAAGAGGCCTTCCTTTTTTACAGCAGCATAGTATTCCATCATGTAGATGTACCACAGTTCTCTAATCCATTCATCTACTGATGGGCACTTAGGCTGTTTCCAGATCTTAGCTATGGTGAATTGTGCTGCTATGAACATAGGGTGCATAGAACCTTTCTGATTGGTGTTTCTGGTTTCTTGGGATATATTCCTAGAAGTGGGATCACAGGGTCAAATGGGAGTTCCATTCTTAGTTTTTTGAGGAAACTCCATAGTGTCTTCCATAGTGGCTGCACCAGACTGCATTCCCATCAGCAGTGCATGAGTGTTCCTTTTTCTCCACATCCCCTCCAGCACTTGTCCTTTGTTGATTTGTTGATGATAGCCAGTCTGACAGGTGTGAGATGGTACCTCATTTTTGTTTTGATTTGTATCTCTCGGATTATTAGTGACTTTGAGCATATTTTCATATGTCTCTTGGCTTTCTGAATGTCCTCTTTTGAAAGGTGTCTATGTAGGTCTTTGCCCATTTTATGATTGGATTGTTTATCTTCTTTTTGTTAAGTTGTATGACTTCCCTATAAATTTTGGAGATTAGGCCCTTATCAGATATGATATTGGCAAATATGATTTCCCACGCAGTGGGTTTTCTCATTGTTTTGTTGATGGTTTCTTTTGCTGTGCAGAAGCTTTTTATTTTGATGTAGTCCCATTTGTTCATTTTCTCTTTAGTTTCAACTGCCCTAGGAGCTGTATCAGTGAAGAAATTGCTTCTGCATATGTCTGAGATTTTGTTGCCTTTAGATTCTTCTAGAATTTTTATGGTTTCCTGTCATACATTTAAGTCCTTTATCCATTTTGACTTTATTCTTGTGTATGGTGTAAGTTGGTGTTCTAGTTTCATTTTCTTGCATATATCTGTCCAATTTTCCCAAAGCCATTTATTGAAGAGACTATCTTGGCTCCATTGTATGTTCTTGCCTCCTTTGTCAAATATTAATTGAGCATATTGGTTCGGGCTAATTTCTGGACTCTCTATTCTATTCCATCGATCTATATGTCTGTTCTTGTGCCAGTACCAGGCAGTTTTGAGAACAGTGGCTTTGTAATACAGCTTGATATCTGGCATTGAGATCCCACCTACTTTGTTCTTTCTCAGGATCGCTGCAGCTATTTGGGGTCTTTTTTTATTCTAGATGAATTTTTGGAGAGTTCGTTCTAGATCTTTGAATTAGGCCTTTGGTATTTTAATGGGAAGTGCATTGAATTTATAGATTGCTTTGGGCAGTATGGACATTTTAATGATGTTGATTCTGCCAATCCAAGAACATGGTATGTTCTTCCATTTCTTTATGTCTTCCTCTATCTCTTTTTTCAACGTCCTGTAGTTTTCTGAGTAGAGGTCTTTTACCTCTTTAGTTAAGTTTATTCCTAGGTAGCTTAATTTTTTTGGTGCGATGGTAAATGGGATTGTTTATTAAGTCTCTCTTTCAGCAAGTTCACTATTGGTGTATAGAAATGCCATAGATTTCTTGGCATTAATTTTGTATCCTGCTACATTGCTGAATTCTTTTATTAAGTCTAAAAGTTTTTTGATGGAGGCTTTAGGGTTTTCTATGAATAATATCATGTCATCTACAAATAAGGACAGTTTTACTTCCTCTTTTCCAATTTGGATGCCTTTTATTTCTTCTTCTTGTCTAATTGCAATGGCTAATAATACTTCCAAGACTATGTTGAACAGGAGTGGTGAGCATGGGCATCCCTGTCTTGTTCCTGTTCTTAGGGGAAATGGTGTTAGTTTTTGTCCATTGAGTATGATGTTGGCTGTGGGCCTGTCATATATGGCTTTTATTATGTCGAGGTATGATCCTTCTACTCCCACCTTGCTGAGAGTTTTTATCAAAAATGGGTGTTGGATTTTGTCAAATGCTTTTTCTGCATCAATTGATAGGACCGTGTGGTTTTTTTCTTTCAATTTGTTTATGTGATGTATCACGTTTATTGATTTTCGGATATTGTACCATCCTTGCATCCCTGGAATAAATCCTACTTGGTCATGGTGTATGATCTGTCTGATGTACTGCTGGATCCAATTTGCTAAGATTTTGTTGAGGATTTTGGCATCTATGTTCATGAGCGATATTGGCCTGTAATTCTCTTTCATTGTGTTGTCTTTCCCTGATTTTGGTATGAGGGTGATGCTGGCTTCATAGAATGAGCTTGGAAGTGTTCCTTCCTCTTGGATTTTTTGTAGTAGTCTGAGGAGGATTGGTTTTAGTTCTTCCTTGAATGTTAGGTCAAACTCCCCTGTGAAGCTGTCTGGTCGTGGGCTTTTGTTTGCTGGAAGCTTTTTGATTACTGCTTCAATTTCTTCCATAGTTATTGGCCTATTGAGATTTTTAGATTCTTCCTGATTGAGTGCTGGAATGTTGTATTTTTCTAGGAATTTTTCCATTTCCTGTAGGTTGTGTAGTTTGTTGGAGTAAAGCTGTCCATAGTATTTTTTAACAATCCTTTGTATTTCTGTGGGGTCTGTTGTTATTTCGTTTCTATCATTTCTGATTTTGTTTATTTGGGTTCTCTCTCTTTGCTTCTTGGTGAGCCTGGCTAGAAGTTTGTCAATCTTGTTTATCCTTTCAGAGAACCAGCTCTTGGTTTCATTGATTTTCTGTATTGTCTCTTTGGTCTCTATGTCATTTATTTCTGCTCTAATCTTTATTATCTTCTTCCTTCTGCTCACTCTGGGGTTTTCTTGTTGCTCTCTTTCTAATTCTTTGAGTTGTAGAGTCAGATGATTTACTTACCATTTTTTCTTGTTTTTTGAGATAGGCCTGTAGAGCTATAAACTTCCTTCTCAGGACTGCTTTCATTGTGTCCCATAGGTTTTGGATTGTTGTGTTTTCATTGTCATTAGTGTCCAGGATGTTTTTAATTTCTTCTTTGATCTCATTGGTAACCCAATCAATATTTAATAACATGCTATTCAGCTTCCTGTAGAGGGCCGCCTGGGAGGCACCTAGACATTTTCTTATTATTATCAGCTGAACTCAGAGTATAGGCAGCCATGCCCTGGGAACATGCTTCCCCAATAAGGCTGGGCATGTTAATCAGGCAGGCGCGGAACTAGATATGTAAATCTAGGCCTTTAAAATAAACCTGCTGTGTGGCTCAGCCGCTTTTGCCGCCCCTCCATCAGAGAGGATGGCGCCCACCTGGCCCCAGCTTAAGATCTATTTCTGCATCTTGGTCTTTCTTTAATTTCTTAATCCCCAGCTCCTCCGCTCAAGAACCTGTCGTTTTCCCGTGCGGGTCGTGGGAAACAGAAATAGCCCACCGCAAGCTTCCAAGTGTTTCAGTATTTTGGGTTGTTTTTATTGTAGTTTCTTTCTAATATTATGCCATCGTCATCTGAGAAGATGCTTTTTATGATTTCAATCTTCTTGAATTTGGGAAGACTTTGCTTGTGACCCAATATGTGGTCTTTTTTTGAATCTGTCGCTTGAGCACTTGAGTAGAACATATATTTTGTGGCTTTGGGGTAAAGTGTTCTGAAAATGTCTATTAAGTCCATCTGATTTAGTGAGTCATTTAGGATTGCTGTTTCTTTGCTGATTGTTTGTCTAGAGGATATCCCGTGATGTCAGTGGTGTATTAAAGTTCCCTACTATGATTGTATTCTTGTTGATCTCTCCTTTGATATCTTTCAGGAGTTTTTTTATGTATTTGGGTGCTCCTGCATTAGGTGCACATTTGTTTACGATGGTTATATCTTCTCGTTGTATTGATCCCTTTAGTATTAAGAAGTGGCCTTCCTTATCTCTTGTTATGGCCTTCACTTTGAGGTCTATTTTGTCTGATATAAGTATTGCTACCCCAGCTTTCTTTTCCTTTCCATTTGCCTGAAAGATATTTTTCCATCCCTTCACATTCAGTCTGTTTGAGTCCCTTCTAATGAGGTGGGTCTCTTATAGACAGCAAATATATGGGTCATGTTTTTTTATCCATTCAGCCACTCAAAGTCTTTAGGTTGGAGCATTTAGTCCATTTATGTTTAAAGTTATTATTGAAAAGTACTTGTTTGTAGCCATTTCTTTTTTTGTGTGGCGGTTTTCTTTCTGAGCTTTTTATTTCTTCTTTTTACACCAGTCCCGTTAGCATTTCTTGCATTGCTGGCTTGGTGGTGATAAACTCCCTTAGCCTTTTTTTTTTTTTTGTCTATGAAGCTTCTTATTTCCCCTTCAATTCTGAATGCTAGCCTTGCTGGATAGAGTATTCTTGGATTCAGTCCTTTGCTTTGCATCACTTTGTAAATTTCCGTCCATTCTTTTGTGGCCTGATGTGTTTCTGTTGAGATATCTTTTGATAATCGAATGGGAGATCCCTTGTATGTATCTTTCCATCTCTCTCTTGCAGCCTGTAAGATTCTCTCTTTATCCTGAACATTTGCCATGGTAATTATGATGTGTCTTGGTGTGTGTCTTTTCGGGTTCACCTTGTTTGGGACTCTCTGTGCTTTTGTGACTATTTTCTCCCCCACCTCAGGGAAGTTTTCTGATATTATTTCTTTGAGTAGGTTTTCTAATCCTTGTTCCTCTTTCTGTTCTTCTGGCACCCCGATTATTTGTATGTTGTTTCGTTTCATGTTGTCCCAAAGCTCCCTTAGGCTCTCCTCCTGTCTTTTGATTTTTTTCTCCAATTGCAGTTCAGTTTGGGTGTGTTTTGCTTCCTTGTCTTCTAATTCACTAATTCGGTCCTCTGCTTCTCCTAGTCTACTGTTGATGCTTTCAATGGTGTTTTTTATTGCAGCTATATCACTCTTCATTTCTTCTTGGGTCTTGCATAAGTTATTGATTTTTTCATCTGTTTCTTCTTGCTTCTTGCATAAGTAGTTGATTTTTTTCATCTGTTTCTTCTTGCTTCTTGCATATGTTGTTGATTTTTCCCTCCATCCGGTTTATGCATGCTAGCACACTTATTCTGAATTCTTTTTCTGTCAGGTTGCATGCCTCTGTCTCACTTAGCTGATTTTCTGGTAAGTTCTCCTTTTCTTTCCTTTGTGGGTTTCTTTGCCTTCCCATGTTTGATCTCACTGACATATCTAGATGTTGAGTCTTTCAGTGGCTGCTCCATGGGTGGCATTGGCACCTTGGGCTGTGGTTGCGATAGAAGCTCCTTCTCAGTTGGTAGCAGCTTGTTGGTGGGTGCTGTTCACAGGTGTGGTGGCTCTTCTGACTAGTGGGGGGAGGCTTCACGTACAGCTGCGGTTCCTCAGACGGAGGGTGTGGTGATCAGGAGGCTGCTGTTGCTTGGATCTGCTGCGTTGATTTAAAGGCACAAAATACAACACAACAAGGCACAACGTACCAGGCACTGAACACAAATATATTCACGATATTAATAACCCCAAATAAAGGTGACCACCCGAAGTAAGAGAATTAGGGGATAAGGAAGAAAGAAGAGAAAAAGATAAAAGAGAAAAAAGAAAAGAAAAACAAAATCACAAAAAAGGAGTGCAAAAATGAAATTGGGAAAAAAAGAGGGGGGTGGGAAAAAGAGCGAAAAAAGAATGAAGTAGAAGAGAGGAAGTGACTATTTGTAAGAGGAGAAAACTGATAGAACTGCCACTAATCCCAACAAATTCCAGCAACAGATCCTTGGAGATGAATGCAAACTACAAACAACCAATGATATCAAGAGAGGTCAAGGGAAAACAGAAGCACAAAAATACCCGGGGGGTGGGGGAGGGGAAGGAGGGGGAAAACCAGCAGAAAAAAATAAAAAGAAAAAGCAAAACAACCTCACAACCAGTTCTAAAAAAGCAAAGAAAAGCACAAAACATAACAAACAAAAAAACAATATACTCAACAATCAAGCAAACAGCAAGAAAACAATAGAAAGATAAGAGAAAAAATATTTGGATAGTGAAGAAGGATAAGGGATAGGTGTATAAGGATTTAGAGCAGTGGATTGGAAATAGGATATATAAGTAGGGTGAAAATAGACAGGGGGTAAAAAGACGGAATAGGGAAAATCTAAAGCAGGAATAGGGTAAGAGAAACAGGACACCAAAAGGGGAAAAGTGAGGAAGAGGGTTTTAGCATAGAGGTAAAATTGAGGTAGGGAAAATTGATGCTAAAGGAATGATGAAAATAGAATGGAGAACACTACTCCCAAAATAAAATAAAGAGAAAATAAAATGGCACTTTAAAAAATGGTAAAATGATAGCAGTAATAATACTGGTTAAAAATAAAAACGTAGTAATTAAAAGGGTAAAATCAGGTGATGGAAAAATAAGAAAAAGAAAAAAAATTGGTTTCTTAGTTAAAAGGTGAAAAAAGAAAAAATTTGCAGTAGTGAAGGTCTTTCGGTTCTCCTACTCTTCAGCCTGGCTCGCCTTAGTCCTGCCAGGTATTCAGGAGAGTGTTGAATTTCCCTGCGATACACTGTTCCTCCGTGTTGTAAATCACAGTCCTGATTTTGAAGCAGGACGTATTTGTGATCCAGATTGCCTTAATTTGTATTCACCTAAGAGTCAGTTTGTGGCTCAGACTCTGGGTGGCAGTGTTTTGGGGTTGGCCTCTGAGGCTATACGGCTTCTCTATTCAGCAGCAAGGGTTTATTTTCTCTCTTGCACTTAAAACTGGTTTTCAAAGCTCTTTATCTGACCTTCACTTCTGAATGATAGCTTTGCTGGATAAAGTAATCTCAGTGGTAGATTCTTGGCATTCATCACTTTGAATATTTCTTGCCACTCTCTTCTGGCCTGCATAGTTTCTGTTGAGAAATCAACTGGAAGTCATATGGGTACTCCCTTGTAGGTAACTGACTTTTACTCTCTTGCTGCTTTTAAGATTTTCTCTTGGCATTTTAATCATGATGTGTCTTGGTGTGGTCCCCTTTGGATTCCTTTTGTTTGGGGTTCTCTGTGCTTCCTGGGCTTGGAAGTCTATTTCTTTCACCAGGTAGGGGAAGTTTTCTGTCATTATTTCTTCAAATAGGTTTTCAATATCTTGCTTTCTCTCTTCTTCTGGCACCCTTATAATTCTGATGTTGGTACTCTTGAAGGGGTCCCAGAGGCTCCTTACACTATCTTCATATTTTTGGATTCTTTTTTCATTTTGCTTTTATGATTGGGTGTTTTTTGCTTCTTCGTATTTCAAATCTTGGACTTTATTCTTGCTATCCTCTGGACTGCTGTTGGGAGTCTGTATAATATTCTTTATTTCAGTCAGTGTATGCTTAATTCCTAGTTGGTTCTTTATCACAACATCGAGGGTCTCACTAGATTTCTCGAAGGCCTCACTACATTTATCGGCGGTCTCACCAGTCTTTTCGAGGGCCTTACTAAATTTATCGGCGGCTTCTAGATAGTTCTTTAAAGTCCTTAAAAGTGTGGTTTTGAACTCTATACCCAGCAGTTTGCCTTCCTCCATTTCTGTCATTTGAGTCCTGTTTCTTTGTCTCTGCATATTTTGTGCTTCGTTGTGTTGATAGAGTACCTTTCTGTGCTAAGTGTCCTAATTACCTGAGGTAGACACTCTAGGTGCACCCCTTTGTGGGCTTTGTGCACAGTCTTGTTGTAGTTAAGCCTTGATTGTTGTAGTTATCACTGTGAGGAATTGACCTCCAGCCCAATTGGCTGTGAGAATCAGCTGTGTCTGCAGTGGGAGAACTTCTGTGCTAGAGACTCCCCTCTGGGGCAAGACTTGCTTCAGTGGGGCTTTGGTGCTCACGGAGTCTGCCCCCTGAGTGTGTCTTTTATGGTCCCATGGAGCTGCCAACTGGATGGTCCCACTCTGACCTCTGGGCTTCCTGGCTCCTGAATCTCTAGGGAGGTGCTAATCTCGCCTTTGCCTGTGGCTATCCAGCAAAAGCCTCCCAGCAGGGCTTGGTCCCATGGGATCAATAGGGTGGGACTAGCAGTTATGGCTGCTCTCAGTCTTGCCCTCAGAGGCTCTGGGAATCGCTGCAAGCCCCAAGGAGAGAAAGCTGCCCTCGGGTTCTGACCGATGCTAGACAGTTGCACTTCTCCTGTGGGAGTCTGGGTCCCTAGAGACCCGCCCGGAACTGGAGCTCAGAGCCTGAGACTCCCTCCTGATTGAAAATGACAAACGCGCCCTCAGCCGCCAGCCTGCTCCCCATGCACTACGCACTTTAGTATTTTACTTCCGCACTGGGCCTCCTCTGAGCCTCGGTGTGCTTTTTTCTTTCCTTCTAGTTGTAGAATTTCCACTCAGCCAGCCTTCCTGTGGTTCTGGATGATGTCCATTATGTCTTTTATTTGTATTTTTGAAGTGGTTGTTCGAGTCAGCAAACTCCGGTGTTTTTCACATATATATTTTTTTAATATTTTATTGATTTTTTACAGAGAGGAAGGGAGAGGGATAGAGAGTTAGAAACATCCATGAGAGAGGAACATCAATCAGCCTCTTCCTGCACACCCCCAACTGGAGATGTGCCCGCAACTAAGGTACATGCCCTTGACCGGAATCGAACCCTGGACCTTTCAGTCCGCAGGCTGACGCTCTATCCACAGAGCCAAACCAGTCCGGGCTACATTTATTTTTTAATGTATACATGTACACTGATAGTCTGACCGAAAACTTTATGACTCTGATATTATCCGTGGGACTTTTGCTGCTGTATCACTGATGACAGAGATTTTACATCAGGTTTATATTTTGTGACCTTCAGAGATATGCACGAGCTACTACTTTCATCCGTCCGACTATTCCTATTAGGAGACTTAACAAAATTCATCAGTGAGAACAAAGATTCACAAGCATATATGGTTGAAACCAAAACACTGGTGGGATATAGGAAGGCAGGAAGAGTTAAGGCAGAGGCATAGAAATTGCTCTTCCCCTCTCTCGTCAATCCATGTCTATGGTCTTAAAGATAACTTGTTATGTTAAATTGTTTATTTATCTAAGATGCACCTACACTGAATTTATCTGAAAAATAAAAAAGTCGATATTAAGAAAGAAATTGTAAATGGAAGATTATGAGAGGGTTTTGCATACCAGCAGAACTTAGTGGCGTGCCATGTTTGGCATGCGTGCCAAGGGTTGCCCACCCCTGGCCTATGTGGTCCTCACGTCCGTGCAAGCGATGTCATCACAAGATGACCATCACAAGATAGCCACCAAAAGATTGCCACGTGCCCAGTGCCGCTCTACGTGGTGAGGTCTAGGACTCCCATGCCTCCACACGGCACAGAGGAGGCCAGTATCGGCATCTCCTCCACCTCATGTGAAGGAGGCGGGTCCCAGTGGAAGAGACAGGTCTCGGTAGAGGATGGCAGCTGAGGGCGATTGGGCCCACAGGGGAGGGCAGCTGGGGTCAAACAGGCTGGCAGGGGAGGGCAGCTGGGGGGAATGAGGCCAGTGGGGAAGGGCAGCTGGGGGAGATCAGGCCAGCAGGGCAGTAGTTAGGCATCAATTGGGCTGGCAGGGGAGCGGTTAGGGAGCAATCAGGCTGGCAGGCGGAAGCACTTAGAGGCAATCAGGCAGACAGGCAGGCGAGTGGTTATGAGCCACTGGTACCGGATGGAGAGAGGGATGTCCGACATCCCTTGAGGTGTCCCAGATTGGAGAGGGTGCATGCCGGGCTGAGGGACACCACCACCCCCCATGCACGAATTTCACACACCGGGATGCTTTATTAATAAGCCATAATCAATCATCCTTAAGTTGGCGTTCATTTTGATATTTTAGGTAGAACTTTCCCCTCCTGTGTCCTCAGCTGACTCTGAGTCAATGTTTGTTAAAGAAGGGGAGGATGTACTCTGCTTCCTAGGGTAAGAAGAAAAAGAAGAAGGTCAAGGTTTTGACTCTTGAAAGGAGCAATTCAACTATTCATTATTTCCTCATTTTGCATAAGAATTCTGAGTGTTCCCAATTATTTACTTTTTTAGGAAGACCTCCTGCTCCTCTGACTTTGGTGTGTTTTTCTTTCTTCCATAAATATTTTTTAGCCAAAGAAGCCGCTTTCTCCAAAACCCACGTTCCTAGAAAACAGATCGGGAGACATGAACTCTACATTTGCCCTGCTTTGTCCCGCCACAGTACTTTGTCCTCCTCAAATTTACCTCAATGTCATTATCTGATGATGCCTTTGATGTCTTGAACTTGGAGAAAAAGCTGCTTGGAGGAAAATACATACCAACAGTTAGTGATTCATGCCATTCTCCATGACTCTCGCACATATAGTTCTGGTCTTATTCGGACTAATTGGGTACCTGGGTCCATATTCCTGAGCAAAATCACCACAGACCTGGGACCTTGAAAATGATTCCCTGCGTGCTGGGCTTCCAGTTCTCTGTGACAGTTTAAAATGGCCCTGCAATGTCTCTGGGAGACCTATGTATGTGGTTTGGCATGGGGTATAGGCAGGATTTTCAGTGTTGCTTACTGCATTTTTAAGCATGTGCAGTGTGGACAAAAGGGGCCACATGCCAACCTGAAAAGCTCAGGGGAGGCCTGCATGGCAGTCTTGCAGACTCAGAGACCTAAAGTAACCACAAAAGATGGTCTGAAAATTACATATTTAACTGCAAACAGGTTATAGTGGGTTGTCATGTCCTAGGCCAGTATTTTCCCTGACAAAGATCAACTTAGATCTTTACTGAGCCCATTTGTCTTTTTACCTCTAAGATAACATATCTGTGAAATGTCTGGGTAATTTGTAAATTCCTTTTTTCTGGACCTTCAGGGTGCAACAAATATCACCAGGACATTTCCTCATTGTTATGTTGTCAAGTTAATTGTCAACTGTTAATGATGTGGAACTATCCTGTGTCCATCTATGTAAAAGCAGCACATGTCCACCATTTCACTTTTTATCCTATCCCAGAGGTTTTCCTGCTTTGCTTAATCCCACCTCTTTAATCTATCACCAATGGATTTCATGTAATCCACCTACATCCCTTTCCTTTGATTGCAATGCATAAATACAGATGTAACCTGCCATTCTTTGGAGCATTACCTCAATTCCTAGAGGTTCTGATTCCCAGCATGTCGACAGTTTGGCTCAAATAAACTCACAAAAATTCTTTACAATGTTTTTTTTATGTTAACAGCAGCAAAAATTCAGCACTCTTTGGGGTCACCAACCTGCACCCAATCCTGACCCAGCCTCTCTCTCTCTTTGGCCTGAGCACGCCTACCAACTCTACCACTGTAATGACAGAATTGCACACATTGCTCCTATAAAGTGACATCCTTGAGATGCTTGGTGGTTTTCAGATATGCGTACCCTTGATGACCCGTGTACTTTCACGAGTGTCCTTAAAGTGAACACAAAGGTTTAAATCTCTTGACTTTCATGATTTTGTGAGGTTTTCTGACTCAAGTGAATAATGAACCATTTTCAGAGGTCACCTCTGGCCGCTTACAGAAAGAGGAAGGTCCTTTCCTTATAAAATTCTACTTTAAAAATCTCCAGACCCTTATTTACCTTGAGCTTCGTCTTTTTTGTAACTTCCTCCGAAAAATCTATTTTGGAAGAAAACAGCATCGTGATTATTCATACAATGACCACTCTTTCTAAAACTTTATTCCTTCTCTTTTAAGTGAGATGGTAACTTTTTGAGGACAGACTCTGCCTAGTCCTTTTACTCTTCCATAGTCCTATCTTAGGACCTTGCATGCAGCTGGCAATGCATTTTCTTGGCTGTTTCAGATAACATTCAGCAGATAATTCCCAATAAAAACTCTTAGAAGTAGCAAAGAAAATGAAAGTATCTACCCGAAACCTACACAGCAGCTCTGTTTTCTGTTACTATTTATCATTGTCGAGGAGGTCCTAATCAATGTAATAGGAAAAATGAAGTACTGGGAAGAAAGAGACAAAACCTATTTGCACATGAGATGATGCACAACCTAAAAAGCCCAAAAGCATAGATTAAAATTTTTTGGCAGTAATATGACAACTCAGTAAGAAGGCTAAATCAAGACATGCAAATTTTAATAGCTTTCCTACATACCACAAATAATTAATAAAAAATGAAATAGGGGAGAAACCAAGATGGCGGCATAGGTAAACACCGGAAATTGCTGCCTCCCACAACAACTTCAAAAATACAATGAAAAGACAAAACAGACATCATCCAGAACTACAGGAAGGCTGGCTGAGTGGAAATTCTACAACTAGAAGGAGAGAGAAAAGCACACTGAGAGTCAGAGGAGCTGCGAAAGTAAAGTGCAGAGGTACGGAGGCTCTAGCGCACGGAAAGGTGCTGGTACCTGAGGACGTGGCTTTCTTTTTGAATCGGGAGAGAGTCTCCAGCTCCCAACTGCTCTGAACTGCAGTTCGGGGAAGTCTCTGGGGACCCAGGACTCATACCGGGAGAAACTGGACTGTCTGGCAGCGGACAAAACTCGGAAGTTGAGGGCGGCTTTCCCTCAGAGTTGCTTGCAGCAATTACTGGGACACTGAGATTCGGGGCTTCTTAGGACAGGGCTGAGGATCAGCCATAGCTGCTTGCTCTGCCCTGTTGATTCCCTGATATCCAGCCGCACCCAGGATGAGGCAGAGGATTTGCATATGAATATCCTGGCCCTTTGCAATCTGAAAATTACCCAACAATTTGCAGCTGGGCCAGACAGACCCAGCACTTGCAAGAGAAGGCCCAAGGCCCCACAGCAGCTTGCATTGCTTCACAGCTGGGCCTCATCTGGGCACCTCCAAACCCCCCCAAAAAAGAAGGGGAATCTGCAGATCTCTTTGTAGCTCCTGCTGGGTAGCCTCAGGCAGAGGCTAAATTAGCACCTCCTTAGATCCAAGAGCCAGTGTACCCAGTGGTCAGAGTGGGACCATCCAGATTACAACTCCTCAGATCCATAAGGGTCACACTCAGGGGGCAGACTCAGTGATCACCAAAGCCCCAAGGAAGCAAGTCTTGCCCCAGAAGGGTGTCTTCAGCACAGAAGTTCTCCCACTGCAGACACAGCTGATTCTCACAGCCAGTTGGCCTGGAAGTCAATTCCTCCCAGTGATAACTACAACAATCAAGGCTTAACTACAACAAGACTGTGCACAAAGCCCACAAGGGGGTGCACCAAGAATGTCCACCTCAGGTAATTGGGGAGACTAAGCCACTGGGCCCTATATGACATCTAGCACAGAAGGCCACTCTATCAACACAGGGAAGCAGCCAAAATGTGGAGACAAAGAAACATGACAGAAATGGAGGAAAGCAAACTATTGGATTTAGAGTTCAAAATCACACTTTTAAGGTTTTTCAAGAACTTTCTAGAAACCGCCGACAGATTTAGTAAGACAGAAGAGACCACCAATAAATGTAGTGAGATCCTTAAGAAATCTAGTGAGAACATCGAGGGTATGAAAAATGACCAACTAGAAATTAAGCATACACTCACTGAAATAAAGGATATTATGCAGAGTTCCAACAGCAGACTAGAGGATCGCAAGAATCAAGCCAATGATTTGAAATACGAAGAAGCAAAAAACACCCAATCAGAAAAGCAAAACTAAAAGAAATCCAAAATTATGAAAATAGTGTAAGGAGCCTCTGGGACCCCTTCAAGCATACCAACATCGGAATTATAAGGGTGCCAGGAGAAGAGAGAGAGCAAGATACTGAAAACCTATTTGAAGAAATGATGACAGAAAATGTCCCCTATCTGGTGAAAGGAATAGACTTCCAAGTCCAGGAAGTGCAGAGAACCTCAAACAAAAGAAATCCAAAGGGGACCACATCAAGACACATCATAATTAAAATACCAAGAGCAAAAGACAAAGAGAAAATCTTAAAAGCAGCAAGAGAAAAAATGTCAGTTACCTACAAGGGAGTACCCATATGACTTTCAGCTGATATCTCAACAGAAACTATGCAGGCCAGAAGAGAGTGGCAAGAAATATTCAAAGTGATGAATGCCAAGAATCTACAACCAAGATTACTTTATCCAGCAAAGCTATCATTCAAAATTGAAGGTCAGATAAAGAGCTTCACAGATAAGGAAAAGCTAAAGGAGTTCATCACCCCCAAACCAGTATTATATGAAATGCTGAAAGGTATCCTTTAAGAAGAGGAAGAAAAAGAAAAAGGTAAAGATACAAATTATGAACAACAAATACACATCTATCAACAAGTGAATCTAAAAATCAAGTAAATAAATAATCTGATGAACAGAATGAACTGGTGATTATAATAGAATCAGGGGCATAGAAAGGGCATGGACTAACTGTTCTTGTGGAGGGAAAAGGAGGGTATGTGAGAAGAAACAGGACAAAAATCATGCACCTATGGATGAGGTCAGTGGGGGTGGGGGGCAAAGGGCAGGGTTGGAACTGGGTGGAGGGGAGCTATGGGGGGAGAAAAGAGAAACAACTGTAATAATCTGAACAATGAAGATTTGAGTATTTAAAAAAATTAAAAATCCCATAAAAAATGAAAGACCATTTACAGTATCAATAAAATCTATAAAGAAACAAACTTAACAAAAAATGTTAAGACCCATTAAAACTCTTCTAAAAGACTTTAGAACGAATACACAAGTGAAGTACTATGTTCCTCCAAGGTAGTAAAGATGCCAATTCTCCCTAAATTAACCTACAAGTGCAATGTAATCCTATTCAAGTTCCAAGATGATTTTTAAACATAAACCGACCAACTGACATTTGGTAGAGAAAATATGCAATGAAATGTATGAAAAAGATCAAAAAGGAGGAGTTTAACTTCCAAAAAGGAGTTTAAAAAGGAACCGGAATTATATAGTGACAATTATATCCTCTAGCCAGTTTTGCTCAGAGGATAGAGCGTTGGCCTGAAAACTGAAGATTCCTGGGTTCCAATCTGGTCAAGGGCACATACCCGGGTGGCAGACTCCATCCCTGGCAGGGGATGTGCAAGAGGCAGCTGATCAATGATTCTCTCATCATTGATGTTTCTATCTTTCTCTCCCTCTCCCCTCCTCTCTGAAATCAATCAAAATATATGTATAGTGATACTGCTACTGGTACAAAAAAAGATAACTGGGTCAGCAGAATAGAGTCCACAGATTTCAGGTCAGTAAAGAAAGAATGAGATCTTCAATAAAACATTTTAAGACAATTGGATCTTCACATAGGAGAAAAACAGTCAACTACAAGAAAAACAAATGAAACCAATGATAGTTTTTTTTTTTAATTTGAGAAAATAAAACCCAAATATTATAAAAAGGACTAGAAGAAAATATCAGACAACTTTCATACTGTGAGGTGACAAAGACCTCGCTAATAAAATCCACACCCCATAAACCATGAGAAGATCAACAGATATGTTGACAGATGTCTACACACAGCCTACTCTTCACAGCCCTTGCCCTCTTCCACCCTGGACTGTCTTCTTCCTGTTGATTTATGGAAATCTTTTTACATTAAATAACTTAATCCTTAGTCGCTTTCATTTAATTTCAATGTTTCAAATATTCCCCAGTGTACTTTTTTGTTGTTAATCCTCACCTAAGGATATTTTTTCCATTGTCTTTCAGAGAGAGTGGGAGGGAGGGGGCAGGAGGGAAAAAAGAGAGAGAGAAATAGGAATGTGATAGAGGCACATCTACTGACTGCTTCCTGCATGGCAGGTGCCCTGCAACCCAGGTACCCGCGCTTGACCTGAATCAAACCTGTGACCCTTTGGCACTCAGACTGATGCTCTCACTATTGAGCAACAGTGGCCTTGGCCCCGTGTTTTTGTCTTTAAGGAGATAGAATAGCGGAGTAAGAAGCAAAGACTTCACAGTCAGGCAAAACAGGGTCCTGCTTTTGACCTTGCCACTGGGAACTTAAGTCGATCTCCATCTTTGGGAGAAGGTGGAACTATCTTCCTCACAGGATTGTGGGGATTGAATCACTCAATATGTATATGGAAACATCTTCATCCTGTGCTTGGGATCAACCAGTGCTAAGTTTGCTAATGGTGTCACAGAAAAGCTGGTCAAATCTATCAAAGTTTCTGCCTGTGGGATCAGACTCAAAAAGCTATTTCCTGCCACCAGATTATAAATATATTGCTTCTGTTTTCTTCTTGTACTTATACAGGTTCTATTTTTTTTTACATTTACATAAATATGTTTGTTTAAGATGAGAATATAGATTTGCTATTATTTTCCCTCTCAAATAATTAGGTGGCTTTTCTATTCCCATTTTTCATTTTCTTCCACAGATTAGAATATTAAAATGTGATATTTCAAAAGTCTTAGGAACACATAGGTCTGAAGCCACTTGGTCTATACACATCTCTGCTCTGCTCTATGATGTGTTCACCTAGGTATTTCTGTCTTGGGGACACACATTTTAAAAAATTGTTTACCATATTTTTAAGTTCTCAAGGGAGGCGAATTCCTTACTATCACCTCAAAAAAAAGAAAAATAGTGACACAGCTCACAAAAGGACTAGGAACAGCATGGCTGGAAGACTCCGGGAAAGCTTCATGAACAAAAATAAACCTGAGCTGGCTTTTGAGATATTCACAGGACTTTCCCAGGGAGAGCACAATAAGGGAATTTTAGATGGGCAAAGGCATTTAAAAAAGTGGGAATGGGCCTGGTGTGGCTAGGTTATGGTGAGGGGTGGCTTTGGCTGGAATGGAGGACTGCCATGACTGTTGAAAGGGTAAATAAAATATATTATGTTGGATTTATAGGGTAGAGTCAAGATCGTCAGCTTATTAAATCATTCTTTTATTTTTTTTAAATATATTTTATTGATTTTTTTACAGAGAGGAAGGGAGAGGGATAGAGAGTTAGAAACATTGATGAGAGAGAAACATCGATTCAGCTGCCTCCTGCACATTCCCCACTGGGGATGTGCCCGCAACCAAGGTACATGCCCTTGACCAGAATCGAACCTGGGACCCTTCAGTCCGCAGGCCGATGCTCTATCCACTGAGCCAAACCGGTTAAGGCTTAAATCATTCTTTTAATGTCAGCAATCTGCCTGTAGGGAAAGTACACCATTATGTAATTGAACAAAAGGGACACAGACAAGCTCTAGGAACAGGTGACTCTAACATGACATGCTTTAGAGAAGCCTGATGCAGGATTTAGTTTGCAGTGTTTTAACTGAATCTACTAACACCATGCCTTACACACTGGAGAAGAAAGCTGCTAAGTAAACCTTAAGAATTGCCAAGATCACACTTTTATAGTTATGCCATGTCCCATCTGCTAGGGTGACATAGCTCCCTGAGGTTGGAGATTCTATATCTCTCCTCATTTTAGCCAACACAAAAAGAAGTCAGGAAGAGAGTAATTGGTGAGTACATCAACCTAACATCATTCATGTTGAGTTGAAGAAATTTTGCTATCATATCAATTCTGGCATATCAAACTTAAGTTTCAAAATAGTCTAGTGACTGGTTTGGCTCAGTGGATAGAGCATTGGTCTGTGGACTGAAGGGTTCCAGGTTCGATTCCAGTAAAGGGCACATGCCTGGGTTGCGGGCTTGCTCCCAATAAGGGGTTTGCAGGAGGCAGCCCATCATTGATGTTTCTATCTCTCTCTCCCTCTCCCTTCCTCTCTGAAATCAATAAAAATATATTTTTTAAAGTGGTCTAACGGCTTATTATCTTGATTTAATTTTCACAGATATCTGGGAATGGGCTTCCTTTAAACATCCCTGGAATATAATTTTTAATAAAAAAAGAATAAAGCATATCTCAGTGCTCATGACTAAAGAAGAGTATCAAGTAGGAGTAGACAGGAAAGTGGCTTTGATTTTCAGGTTGTAGGTTCTGAAACTCCTCAAAGATGGACTATATATTAGAATCTGAATTAACTTGTCTTACCACGATGAGACAGAAAACTACAAAGTAAAACATCGTTACTGCAATCACAGGTGTTGCAATGATGACTTCTTTCTTATATCTTGGCACTTCTTGCCTGAGCTAGAAGGAGAAGGAGGAGGAGGAGGAGGAGGAGGGAGAGGAAGAGGGGGAGGGGGGAAGGGGAGGAGAAGAAAAAGAACAGCAACAACAACAACATTAAAAAAAAATCCACAAAGATATGGAAAGCATAAAAACTATTCTTTAGCCTATTCTAATGAATTGCTAACTATTCTTAACTACTATTCTAAAACCCCACCTTTCCACGTGGTTCTTAAGCAACATACCAAATCTTATAGGCTCTTAAAGAACATACCACATCGAATGTGTTATGTAATCTGATCATTAGCATGTTCTTGTACAATTTGTTTATCTTGGAATTTAGGTCCTCTTCTCATGTACCCTAGGAACAGTGGCACAAATCTCTAAATGAGCAAAGTGGAAGATCACTGTCTAAGCCAAAGTCACATGATCAAGACATGATTGAGACGAGGTGCCCCTGGTCTTCCTACCTGGGTACTTTCATGGCATGTCCTAAACGAGTGATAGCGAACCTTTTGAGCTCGGCCTGTCAGCATTTTGAAAAACCCTAACTGAACTCTGGTGCTGTGTCACATATATTAATGTTTTGATATTTGCAACCATAATAAAACAAAGATTTATATTTTTGACATTTATTTTATATATTTAAATGTCATTTAACAAAGAAAAATCAACCAAAAAAATGAGTTCGCCTGTCACCTCTGATACGCCATCACTGTGACCTAAACTGACTATAAATCCAGGTCAGGTGTTTCAGGACCTGTCCTCACCTCATTGGACGCCTTCTCTTCCTGCTTCCTGGGGGCTTGCATCCTCTCATCTTTCCATTGTTCCGCATCCCACTCTGGGTTGGATATCTTTACTTCCTGCTCCTCGGTGAGCAGTTTCATCAGAAGGCCTATTCCAGAAAATAGAGTTTCCTCGGTTAATTTTTGAAACTTGAATAGTTAAGTTCCGGTTTAACAGAAGGATTCCTTCTGTTGTTTTTCAAATGATTCCGGGGCATATCTGCATCGTGTACATTTGAAAGAGGGAGTTTAATGAATGGGAATAAAGTTGATTCTATATCTTCTAGATTTCCCTCCAAGAAATAAGGCAATTGGTTATTTAGTGCACTATTAACATCACTTTTATCACTAAAGCCTAGCTGCTCACTCATAAGGGAAGTGTCGCTCTTTTTGTTTGAGGATGCCCTCTCTGGCTCAATTGTCAGCTCAGTTCTGATGTTCCTCCGGCCTTGCAAGGCTTTGATGACAGGTCCTGCTAATAGTTGTTCATCTGTCCAAAAAGAAGAAACCACATTTGATATTGAAAGACTCATGGGACAGATATTTGTCAGTCCAGAGCCTACATCCCAGTCCAATATATAGGGAATCGGCAAATACTTGAGTGCCATTTGGAGAGGAAAAATATAAACCCCAACTTACATCTATGATTGTTGACAAAACCAAAGGAGAAACTGTATCTTTTTAAACAAGTGGTTATTTACTTAGAACATTCCATAACATGACATATGGTGACTATATTTAGGATTATTCCATTGGTCCCCAAGGGCCAACTGCCCGTTACTGGAGAAAAGCCAGGGCTCGAAGACCCACTCAGTTAGACGCTCTGCAGATCTACTGTGAACTCCTCACATTCACGCACCCCATCCTGTCCTGCTTCAGATGCAGAGGGGGCCTGAGCCTTCCTCTCTCCACTCTTCAGGATGCTTGTGTTCTTGCTACCATCACAGATGACCACGATTCACACCCACTGCTAACACGTCCTCATCTGGACATACCCTTCTCCACTAACCCACCGATTCCTTACTTGGGTGCTGCCTCCACATAAGCCAGCCCCATAACAGACGGCTCTAAACAGAAAAGAACAATATGTCTACCCTCGCTCTGTGCTTAAGATTTAGACAGGCACTTGGGATGTACGTTAAGAGACTTGCCAGGTTGTGCACCACTGTGGAATGTTCAATAAATCTATGGACTAATACTTGGGGTTCTAAAATACAGAAGGGAAAAAATAACTTTTGTCAGATGCCTACTTTGCTATCATTTCATGTCATTTCTTATATTTTCAGCTGTACTTGGGGAACCCTCCCAAGATTCTGACTGTGTGAAGGTCAAGTGTGCCATTGTGCAGCTGGTACACAAGGATTTTCAGAAGAATTAAAAGTATTGCTGGTGGTGATAAGGGTGAGAGAAGAAGGTAACGTCCTGGGAAAGAGCATGGGCTTGTGGAGAGCCCCAAATTGGGAGCTGGAGACCTGGGCACGCGGTGACAGCTCTTAGCCCTTTCTGATCTTGTTTTTACTCCCCTTTAAAGGAGATTAAAATGCCTAATCTGCCCACTATTGGGGCAGAAGGGAGTAATATCATTGGTCAAAACATTGTTTTGAAAAATAAGCAACACTGACTTCATATAAGTAGCATAGATCACTGATGGAAACTTGTATTTAAGCTCTCTGGGCGTAAAAGCACATTTTGGAAGTTATCAAGTAGCTGCCAATAAACCTAATGTGGAGAAAAATACTTAAAAGCACACGACTGTTTGGTGGATAGAAAACCTTGTGCTTCAGCACAAGCTCAGAGTTGGACAGTCTAAGAAAGAGCCCTCCCATGCCTTAGAAGGGCTGAGTAGCAGCTTCTGGTGATGGATCCAAAAACTCTCAGGTTCCAAATAAAACAGCATCATTTGTACTCTTTTCATAAACTTGCAAAAACAAACAAAATAAAAATGTCTACACTGCAAAGGGTAATTGAAACCTGATGCATACAAAAGAGTTTACAAACTGTGACACACTAATGAACAAGTTCTCATTTGGAAGTAAAGCACCCAGCAGAGAGCACCACACACACGATGTGGCCATTAATGGTAAGACCCTTCCCTTCATCTGACTTTCAGCAAGGAGTAGTTCTTAAAATTTTAGAGTTGAACTCTGATTAAATGAATAAAAATAATACAGTTACTTTACTTGGCTAAAAATGTATCGTCATTGATTACAAATAAAAAGTGAAAACAAAATAAAAATTAAAAAGTATATCATCAGGCAATTGAGACTCACCACAAGGTGTGTTGGTCACACATTCGGTCTGACAAAGCAGTTTGACCGTCTTGGCAACAGCCTCAATATGATTTTTAAATTGGCAGAGGCAGCAGGCCAAATGGGTAGGTAAGATACTATAAATGGAAACATAGAGAATTATATTAGTGACAAAGGAGTTACTTGGAAAATAATTTTTTAAAAAACTTAAACGTACACCTACTGTATGACATAGCCATTCCACTTTCAGGCACTTATCAAGAGAAATAGAAGTATATTTCCATAAACAGACTTGTACATATATATTCACAATAGATTTATTTATAGTGGTCAAGAATTAGAACAACTCAAATAGCCCTCAATGTTGAAAAATACTGATATATCCATTCTTAATGAAATATTATTCAGCAATAAAAATAAATGAATTAATGATAGGCAAAAAAACATTAGGCAAATATGGACTAATCCTATATAATAAAAGGCTAATAAGCAAATCGAACAAAGGGCAGAATGACCAGTTGTTATGATGTGCACTGGCCACCAGGGGGTAGACGCTCAACACAGGAGCTTCCCCCTAGTGATCACTGTGCTCCTGCAGAGAGAATGCCTCTCAGGCAGAAGCTGGGCTTATGGCTGGCGAGCACAGAGGTGGTGGCGGGAGGCACTCCTGCCTCCACAGCAATGCTAAGGATGTCCAAGTGCTAGCCTAGGCCCACTACCTATTGGGAGCCGTCATTTGGGCATCCACCAAGATCTGGGCTGAGAGACACTCCCCTGCCCGCCCCCCCCCCCCCCCCCCACTGCACTATTTTCCTGCACTGGGCCTCTAATCTTGAAATAATCATCAGAATAAAGGAGGCCAGTTAGAAAAGAGTAGATACTATACGATTCATTTATATAAAGTTCTAGAAAATGCAAACTAACCAATAGTAACACAAAGCAGAGCAGTGTTTTTACAGGAATTGGGGAGGGCAAGGAGGAATGGGAAGGAAGAATTATAAAAGGGACATGATGCAGCTTTTTGAGGTTATAGAAAGTTTGTTTTTGATGATGGCTTTGTGGTGTGCACGAGGCAACCAATCAACCAATTGAAATGTCTCTCTCACATCTCTCTCTCTCTCTCTCTCTCTCTCTCCCCCTCTCTCCCCCTCTCTTCCTTTTATCCTACTCTCTTCCTCCCTTCCACCCTCACTCAAATTCAATAGGAGAAATATCTCCTGGTGAATATTAAAAAAAGACAAACAAAAACATACAAACAAAAAAACATTCCAGCCTGCCGGTGTATTTTAGAGATTGAGAATTGACATATGAACCAAGAGGTCACAGTTGGATTCCGGGTCAGGGCACAGGCCCGGCTGCAGGCTCAATCCCCAGTAGGTTACATGCAGGAAGCAGCTGATCAATGATTCTCTCATCATTGAGGTTTCTATCTCTCTCTCTCTCCCCCTCTGCCTCTCCCTCTCTAAAATAAATAAAAATATATATTTTTAAAAACTTCTGGTCTTCAGTGATACGTTTAATAGAAGGCACAACCTTGGAAAATATATTTAGTAAACACATATCTTACCGAAAGGACTTTATATAAAACACTCTTAAAACTCAATAATAAGATAAATGTCAAATTAAAAGGATTTGAACAGACACTCCATTGAAAAATATATTTTCACATAGACATTCCACACCCTCAGCTATTAGAGAAATGCAAGTTAAAATCACACTGCAATACAAATGCATTCCTACTAGAAAGGCTAGTTAAAAAAAACCACAGAAATATAAAGATCAGGTGAAAATGTGGAGCAATTGCAACTCTCATCTACCACTGGTGGGAAGGCAAGATGGTACAACCACTTTAGAACACAGTTTAGCAGTTTCTTTACTAGTTAGGTATACACTCAGCATATAATGCAGCAACCCCACCCTTAGGTATCTTACTCCAAAGCAATGAAAACATATGTTCACACAAAGACCTGCATGTGAGTATTTTTAGCAACTTAATTCATAATAGCCAAAAAACTAGAAAGAGCTCAAATATCCATTACCTGATTACTACAGAAACAAACTAGTATATACACACAATTGGAATACTACGCAGGGATAAAAAAAAAATGTACTACTGATAGATGCAACAACTAAGATGGATCTCAGAAGGATCATGCTACATGAAAGAAGCCAAACACAAAAAGCTACATTCTACATCAAGCCCATGGCCACCTGCCTCATTTATTTGGACCATGTTAGCCTTTGAGTTTGACACACTTGCTCTACATGATTTCAATTATAAGACACTCTATAAAAGGAAGGACTATAATAATAAAAAATCAGACCGGTGCTGGATAGGGGCTGGTGGTGGGAGGAGGAATTGACTGCGAAGAAATATGAGAGGATCCTAGCCGGCTTGGCTCAGTGGATAGAGCCTGTGGACTGCAGGGTCCCAGGTTCGATTCCAGCCAAGGGCACATGTCAGAGTTGTGGGCTCACTCCCCAGTAAGGGGTGTGCAGGAGGCAGCCAATCAATGATTCTCTATCATCATTGATGTTTCTATCTCTCTCTCTCCTCCCTTCTTCTCTGAAATCAATAAAGAGATATATTTAAAAAAAAAAAGAAATATGAGGGGCCCTGTGGGGATGATAAAAGTGTTCTGGATCTCTAATGTGATGGTGGTACATTTATCAAGACTACACAATTATCAAAACTCACTAAACTGTACGCTTTAAAAGAGAGAATTATTTTAAATACAAATTATACTTCAATAAACCTGACTTAAGAACATAAAAAAGCAAACCCAAAAGAACTAAGTGAAAATAAATATAAGAAAAATCAACTTACAGTTTCTCTAACTCAGGAGCTGTCATGAGAATGTTATCAAGTGTTGTAAATGTCACTTGTGTTGTTCCCATGTCTCTGAAGGAGAAAGACCAAACATGCATGATATGAACCCAAAGACAAAAATTCTATTCTTGAAAAGACACTTAGCAACATCCATTTACTTAAATCCTGGCTTCTCTGTCAAGCCAGCTCCATAATTCAAGGTGCTTTAGTTTACTTTCCATACATAATCATTTTAGAGAGCTCTTCTTGAAGAAATTTAAATGTATTGCATCATCAAATTAATATATTTTCATCATCAAATTAATGGCTTTGGTGAACAGTACAATGTGATATTTTGTTTTTTGTTACCATCATCCTACTTCCCTTCCTCTGTTCCAACCACTATTTGATCACTCTTTTAAAAAGACAGAATGTACAACTTATTCCTTTTTTCTTTCTGAGATGCATGGTATTTCTACATGCATCTACATGTTTCATGTCAGAATGTGTTTGTCAACACTGCTCCCTTCCTCTGCTGGCTGTCTTGCCCTTGTACGGTCTTTATCACTTTCATGTGCCAATAAATCATTTTTGAGAATAACCAAGTTAAAATTTAAATTATGAGTTTTTTGTCAAAATGCAAAATAGTTCATCTTTGACAAAAGAAAGAACAGAAATCATCTCATGAGCCATGAAATTGCTGCAATACTTACAAATATTTCAACGCTGGCAAATTAAAAAGATAAGGATCTTGAATCGTCATCAGAGGATTTTCATGTAGAATTCTGAAAAATGCAATAGAATTAAAATTGTCTGCATTTTTAATAACTGCCATGAAAGTTTATATTCATTTTGTTGGTTCAAAATGTGAACGTTGAAAAGAATCATTTTCTGTCTATTCCCAGAGATCACTGTTAGAATCTGTAAAGCATTCTCTTTTGTTGTTGTTAATCTCACCCGAAGATATTTTTTCCACTTCTTTTTTTAGAGAGAGTGAGAGAGAAAAAAAAAACAACACATCGATGTAAGAGAGACACATCGGTTGGTTGCTTCTACCACATGACCCAATGAGGGCCAGGAATAGAACCTACAACTCAGCTATGTGCCCTTGACCAGGTATCGAACCCGCAACCCCTTGTTGTATGGGCCAATGCTCCAACCACTGTATTACACGGGCCAGGGCTATAAAGGATTCTTTATTGGGGAACTACCCAAGTCTCTGAATGAAAAAGTGGAGAAGAGAAAGTAAAAAAAAAAAAAAAAAAGAGGAAAGAAGTAGATAGCAAAGAAAACTATACTGAAGAACCTTTCAGATTGAAAACCCCATTAGTGACTATGCTGATAGGAAGCTCCTGCTCTACAGGAAATGCCATTTTTTTCTTTTTTATATTTCTTTATTCATATCACAGAGGAAGGGAGAGGAGAGAGAGAGAAAGAAACATCAATGATGAGAGAATCATTGATCGGCTGCCTCCTGCACAACCCCTACTGGGGATCAAGCCTGCAACCCAGGTATGTGCCCTTGGCCAGTATCGAACCTGGGACCCTTCAGTCCGCAGGCCAACACTCTATCCACTGAGCCATGCCAGCTAGGGCAAGGAAATACCATTTCTAATGTCCTCATAATTCAAGGTGCTTTTCTTTCATCTCCAGAAATTTTTAAAAATCCAGCGTAAACCATCCAGTTAAAAAGAAAAATAGACCTAATTCTTTGGTTTTGGAGCCACAAATAGGATAGATGTAAGAGGAACTGGTGAAAGCCATGCTCCTATCACATACTCCTATGTGTATTCTTGCATCACAGGCTTTCTTACAATGTATGTAATCACCTATTTACTTGTCAATTTCTTGACTATTAGTGCCTGACATTTACTAGGAATTTAATGGATGTTTGTTTAAAAATAAATAATATTTTGATTACATATCAATCAAATAAATAAATTTCTTAATTGACACAAACTTTTATTCCCAGTGCTGAAATAAATTTTCCTCTCAATTCAGTATGACCACCCTCCCCCCTCAATTCTTGAAAACAAAGAAGCCCATGCCAAAGGTCAGTTCGGGGAAAGCAGAGCATGGCATATGTCAGTTAAACAAGTCTCTTGGACACTTTGTACCTTAGTTTCCTCATTTAAAGAAGAAAAAAAAAAAACTGAGCTTGTACCCAGCCAACCAATCACTGTATGAAGTTTTTACACATAGCTTTTTACATGTGTTCATCTTCTATTTCACTTACAACTTGTGTAACAGCTGCATTCCATGCCAGGTCTGAAATGTTCCAAAGTTCACTTTGGTGATTAAATTGCAACCAAGATTTCTATTAAAAAAAGACAAGAGCAAAAGAAGAGAAAAAAAATTCTTTCAGATCACTTATCCTTTAGCAGAGATTCTAATTTATATATGATAAAACAACCTCAATACTCCCTCTATATACCAAAATTCTTACTATGGGAGATATTTGCTTATGGTTTATGCTTTCATGTTTATACATGTGGTGCATTAGATAAAAAAAAAAAATGCTTCTATTAAACTGATCTATATTTCTCTGAAATAAAGCTACACAACCTCAACACTATTGACATTTGGGGCTAGATAATTCTTTATTATGGGGAACTGTCCTTTGCCTTGAACAATAATTCTGGCCTCTGCCACTAGATGCCATTAGCAAATCTACAGTTCTGACAACTACAACTCTCTTTGGCTATTGCCAAGTGTCACCTGGTGCAAAATCACCCTGGTTGAGAACCACTGCTATAGTATGGTTCATACTGTTTTTAACTTTTTGAGGAAAGTCCATACTGTCTTCCACAGTGGCTACACCAGTCTGCATTCCCACCAGCAGGGGAGGAGGCTTCCTTTTTCTCCACAGTCTCACCAGTACTTATCATTTGTTGATTTGTTGATGATAGCCATTCTGATTGGTCTGAAATGTTATCTCATTATTGTTTTGAGTTGCATCTCTCTGATGATTAGTGACTTTGAACATGTTTTCATATGTCTCTGGGCGTTCTGTATGTCCTCTTTCACAAAGTGCCTATTTAGACCTGTTCCCCATTTTTGTTGGATTATTTATCTTCCTTTTGTTAAGGTGTATGAGTTCTCTGTAAATTTTGGAGATTATACCCTTATTGGAAAAATCATTGGCAAATATGTTCTCCCATGCCCTGGGCTTTCTTGTTGTTTTGTTGATGGTTTCTTTTGCTGTGCAGATAGAATGGTTCATTCGGAATGTGACAGAATTCTCACACTAATCTATGCTAGAGACAAATGGGATTTTCTACATAAATTTAGTAGTTTTCTAGTAATAAAATTTTAATCTTACTTCAAAATAAATAACAAAAAGGTTTACAATTACGTTTCATGAAATTCCTAAACACAATGAGGTTATATTTATAACTTACATATATTGTAAAAGAGGTAATGAATCAAATGCATTCTTTTCAATAAATTCTATCTTATTACAGGACAAGTCCCTAGAAAAAGTAAAAGAAAAATAGTGTTTAATTACTTATTAGTATCTAGTTAGTAGGAATAACTGGTAGAGCTTACAATAATATTGAATACACAGGTTTAGTCTAAACTGAAAACCTTAAGAATTGTGATTTGAACCATCTAGAACCCATTATACTGCCCTCACTCAAAAGTCTCACCATCAGGATCTTCACAAATACAACATACAACTATAGATCTGGATACATTTTGAAGGTATTTATTCCTGAGAGCAGAAGAATTGATTAGAAGACCCTTTGTGGTCTCATCAAATTTAGATTATGAGCTAAAGTTTATATCTTCGTGTACATTTATAAATGTCTAACATTAAAAAAAAATAGTCTCACATCTACACACCTCCCTGGTTTACTTCTGTGTTTTAGACAAATTCAATACCAGAAGAAATAAAAGATGCCTTTTCACATAACTTAAAAGGAAGTGACTGCTCTAAATAATACAGAACTTTGAACTAATACAGAACGTTGAACTAATGATACTTTCTATTATACTAATAGCAATTCATTTCTTATTATACATTGTTTTAATATCCATGTATTTAATGGCTTCAGTTGTACAGTGGTCGGACAACACAACACAACATGGTGCTGGATTTTTATTTGAAAACACCATCCCTTGTCTATAATTCACTGTCTTATTTCCATTGATTCCACTTTAGTCCCTCACTTTTCTCCTCACTTTTCTAACTGTCTTCTGACTGGTGTTTCCATCTATAATCTCGCCTTTGCTAAACCATCCTGCACACAGCCACCAGATTAACACTCCAGAAGGGGTTCTCAAATACCAAGTCAGCATCACTTGGGAACTTATTAAAGATGGAAATTCTCAGTCTGACTGTGGAGCGACTGAATTAGTAACTGAGGGTACAGCTTGGGTTTTAACAAGCCCTCCAAGTGACTCTGTTGTAGGCTAAAGCTTCTCCTCGAGCAATGGTGTGATAACTTGGTACTTGGTATTCAAAACTCCAGAAGATCTGGCTCTAATCTCCTCCTCCGCCTACGTGTACTCTACAGCTACTCAAGGTACATTTTCCCAAGCTCCTTTTGCAAGCTTATTCTACTCAAGATGTCTGTCCATTGATCCCCAAAAGCCCTTCAAGGTCGTGTTCAAACAGCATTGCTCTACTGACATCTTTGCTGATCCAACATAAAGTCTTTTTTCCCTCTGCTGTCACCAAAACCAATTTATATATTCATTTCTTACCAAATTTTAATAGAGTTATTTTTGCATCCTATCTCCTCTGAGTATAAACTCCTTAAAGTATGGACTGGGTCTTGCTCATCAGCATTGTCTACTGACATGCAAACAGGTGCAAACTGAAATATTTATCAAATAAACAAATAGCTGGGAAGTAGAGAGAAAAATGATTTTTAACAGAAATGTAGTTTTATTATTTCATGGCTCCCTCTTGTGTGCCACTGCAGCACATAGTCTTCCATTTAGCACTTGTGCTCTATGGTTTGAGTTGATATGTTTATTTTCCCTATGAGAGCATCAATTATCAGAAGGGTAGGAACCCTGACATAGCTATATTGTGCCTATAGTTCTAGGTACAGTGCTTGGCATGTTCTGTTTTAGATTGCTTATTGATAGGCATTTTTTAATGGATGGGAATATTTTATGCTAACATCAAATAGGTAGCTTACAAAGTATTTCACAGTAGAAGTAATGAATGACATAACCTATTGAGCAGTTGTTTACTTCATTTTATTTCCTCCAAACTGTATGGAAGGTTTGAAAGCGAGATAGCAAGAAGACCAATATAAAAGTGGATGTCCCTCTGAAGTTTGAAAGGTTTAATAATACAAATGACTATTTTTAGTGTCATGTGAGGCTCTTTATACCTACTTGCCTGAAGCCTTCCATATTTGCAGAAAGAATCCATTTGCTAAATAGCATCATTCATTAGCCTAATAAGGATTTATGACAGACACACCTCTGGGTGCCATGGACAAAGAATCATAGTTGAGTTTTTATCGTAACCAACATCTCCCTATTTCTAAGTAAATAGGATACGAGAAAAGCATTTCTTCCTTGACAAGGAGGCTGAAGAGATTTTTATTTTCTAATTAGTGAAGTTAGGGGCATTTCTGATATATTTACTTAGTGGAGACATTTCTAATACCACTTAACCATCATTTTAAACATTTACTTTTAGTATTGGTATACCAATTCTTGCATTGAAATCCTCAACACCAGTCTGCTCTCTTCATAATATAATATGTTCTTAATAATATTTTTTACATAAGTCATCTGCTAAAACATTTAATTGTAAATGTTAATCTAATTTAGAATCAATTATAAAAAAATTTTGGGTTAATGGCATTCAAATTAATGTAAATGCTTTATAGTTTCTTGTCCTATAGGAGGCAATTTGAGGTTAAGCTAAATTCCTCTCATTTGACTAAATCAACATTTTAAAACCTTTTATGTAAAGGTCAGACAGTAAATATTTTAGGCTTTGCAGGCCACAAATAGTCTGTCTTGCATATTCTTCTTTGTTTCTTTTCTTTCAAAGTCCTTTAAAAGTGTGAAAATCCTTCTTAATTTATGTGCTGTAAGATCCAAACAATCTGGAGGAGGAAGGAGGTGGCCAGGGAGAGGTAAATGGGGGGGAAAGGATACTTATGTAATACTTTAAAAAATAAAGAATTTAAATTAAAAAAACGTAATGAGCAATCATAGGCCCATTTTGATTCTTGGGCCCTAAACTAAATATAAATATAAGCAGATGGTATATAAACCTTATATAACAAGGCTCATAATGGTGTGTATCATTACTCAGACCTCATCACCACTTTTACTCCATAACTGAAGAGTTTTTCCTATCAATATTTTGTCTAGGGGGCTAAACTGAAACTGAAAATGTATAGGAGATATTAAATGCTAGAGATGAGCTATACAGACTTATGGAATTGTAGAATTTTATTGCTGGAAGAAATTGTAGAAATTTTTTCATTTGAACCCCTTATTTATTTTATAGATAACATAACTAAAATCTCATAAGTAAATACAATTAACTTACAAATACTGGAGGGAAGCCAGGCCTTCAAATGAATCTTTACGTAATTCTCTCAAATTATTTGCACTGAGATTTCTGAAAAATGAAAAGGTTATATCTGGATCAAAATGCAAAATAACTACAATTATTTCCTGCACAGAAATATATATGGGGAAACCCGGGTAATGGTGCCCGCGAAATACCCTAATTTTTATTTAATCGAAGGAAGATAATCTGTGTGTTTTTTTTTCAAACCTTTCTTCTCCTGTCCTCTTTTGCAAACAATATAGCATTCTAAAATGGATTCACTTTCTTTACTCAGCTTTCTTTCTTTCCAAAGAACTTACCAATATTTGAAATGATATGTACCTAGTTAATACGTATATATGTGTGTATATATATACACAATATAGGCCTAGTGCACAAAATTCATGAATAGGGTAGGGTCCATATACCTGGCTGGTGATCAGGGCTAATTGGGACCTTCCGGCCGCCTGGCCAGGGCCTCCCTTCCCTGGTTGCTGGCTGCTGGCCAGGGCCTTCCTTCATTTGTTTCGCACCACTCCCTGATGGTCAGCGCACATCTTAGCAAGCCATCGGCCTCCCAGTTGAATTCCCATGGGGACAATATGCATATTAGGCTTTTATATATATAGGTATTCATTTTCATATTATATACTTGTAAACCCCTTGAAAAATGGAGTAATTTGTCTACTTTGTTCTTGAGCATGTAATTCTGGCACATAAAACAGTTCCTGGCACACAGCAGACGTTCCATAAATACCTTTTCCATGATTTCAGAAAATGACAAACATCATTTTCAGTCTACTACTTTTGTTTAAAACAAATCATCCATTTATTATTACTCATGAGAATAAGCACAGCTTTATAGGCAAGGAACTGTCTTTCTTTTCCTCTACATTTATGACTATGAATCTTTGGAGACAAGAGCCCTGTGAGAATTTCATAAAACTATGGACCCTTTCCCTAGAAAACTACACTTTCTTGAATACATGCCAAAGTGTGCATATAATTTTCATTTGCTGATTACCACTTCAGGCCAGAGTCGGTGAATAGCATTGTATGGATTGAATTCAGGGGGCCAAACCTGAATGGGAAATAAAATTACATCTCTATTTTCATGAACATCTACCAAAAATTAGCATTGGCCTACATTGTGAATGTAGGCAACAAACCATACTAGATTAACAGTATAGTACTTCATTAGGTCTCCAATAAATTCACAGATGTTTTCATATAATATATTTGTTGCAGATATCTCAAAATAACATTTATTCTCATGACTACATTGAAGTTATAATAGTTATCAGATCAACCACTATAGCTTGTGTTACTTATAAGAGGAGCAGATTTGCCATGGCTGGTTTTGCTTAGTGGTTAGAGTGTTGGCCAACAAACCAAAAGGTCATGGGTTCAATTCCCAGTCAAGGGCACATACCTTGGTGGTAGGTTCAATCCCTAGCCCCAAACCAGCAGGAGGCAGTCAATCGATATCTCTTTCTCATGTCTTTCTATCTCTCTCTCTCTCTTTCTCTCTTTCCCTCTTTCCACTCTCTTTGAAAAATATTAATGGAAAAAATATCTTAGGACAAAGATTAAAGAAAAACGTAAAAAAGAGAAGTAGTATCAATAATATTTTTATTGCTTTAATTTAAAAATATACTTTTGTTAATTTTACAGAGGAAGGAAGAGGTAGAAAGAGAGAGAGAAACATCAATGATGAGAGAGAATGACTGATCAGCTTCCTCCTGCACAGCCCACTGGGGGTTGAGCCTGCAACTGGGCATGTATCCTCAATGGGAATCCCACAGTGACTTCGATGTGCATAGGCTGACACTCAACCACTGAGTCATGGTGGCTGGCCTTTCAATAATCTATTTTTTTTAAAATTTTAGACCTAGCTGGTTTGGCTCAGTGGATAGAATGTCTGCCTATTGACCAAAGGTCCCGGGTTCAATTCTGGTCAAGGGCACATACTTGGGTTGCAGGCTCTTCCCCAGCCCAGGCCTGTTAGGGGCTCCTGCAGGAAGCAACCAATCAATGTGTCTCTCTCACATTGATATTTCTCTCTGTCTTTACCTCTCTCTTACACTCTCTCCAGAAATCAAAGGGGAAATATCCTCAGGGGAGGATTAAAAAATAAATAATCATAGGAAAATAAAAAATGTTTTTAAATACGCATTTTAATAATAGCTTTCCTTTATTTCCATATATATTTTAACTTATACATCTTTTAAAAATATAGTCCTCAAGAATATAGGCTTCTGCAGATAACCAAGAGATATTTGGGAGGAAAAATGGTAAGAAATGGTGCAGTGTGGGGGGTCCACTGACTCTAAGTTAGGAAGGCAGCCAATCAATGGATTCTCTCTCATCATGGATGTTTCTATCTCTCTCTCTCTCCCTCTTCCTTTCTGGGATCAATAAAAAATTATTTTTAAGAAACAGATGTTCAATAAATAAATAAAAGTATCTGAATTCACAAGTAATCAGAAAAATTCAAACTTAGGTGGGACCGCCTTTATTCACCCATTAGATCAGCCAAAAAATGGAGACTATCTAGTGATGGAAGGATAGAAGACAATAAATACTGTAGTTGCCCACTTAGTGGTGTATAAATTGGCATAATTTCTTTAAGGAAAATTAAATGCTGTATCAATATAGTTTCATCCCAACAATTCCATTTCTAAATATCTACTCTACATAAATACCAGCCCATGGTCCCAAAGATGCATGGACAAGAATGTATGTTGCATCAAATACATGTAACAAGAAAACTGGACATAATCTAAATAGCCATCAATAGGGGGATTATTAAACTATGAAATATTCTGAAACAGTTTAAATGAATTGGGTAACCCTCTCTCTAACAAGAAGGAAACATGTGTAAGATATATTATGAGGAGAAAGAATCAAGACGTAGGATGTCATCAATTATGTAAAGAAAGATATGAAAATCACATAACATACCTATTTTGCTATCTGTAAATATGTATGTAGGCAAATGCATTGAAAAGGATATGTAAGGAAATATAGGAAACATAGAGAAGCAGTTACCTTCGGGTGGGGATGAGGACACAAGCAGGGTTTTCAGTATATCTGCTCTCTAATTTTCATATATTAAAAAAAATAATCATGTATTGCTTATCATAATAGAAAATAAGTTTCAATTGACTGTGATTATAAAGAGGGCCTACCAAATTTAATTTTTTAAAATGAACAGAATTGCAATCAATAGACTTGATTTGGGATACAGAGTAGGAAATACCTTTTCTCAGAGCTACTGACCTCAAAATTCTGGACCAAGAAGTTCTTACAATGCAGTTAGTTTTTTTAAATTTACGTATGGAGAGAATATACTCACAGTTTCTCAACCAAATGGTATGACTTCCACGTATCTTTACCAATGTAAGAAATGGCGTTTCCTTGCAAGTTTCTGCAAAGAAACAGTTAATATCATTGAATAAGTAAGAAACAAATGAACAGAATAAGTAAAACAATCATTGCAACCTTGATATTTAAATGGAGGAAACACAAGCTTTCTAATCTACACATCTGACAGCTTTCCAGTTTGCACAATTAATAAAGATATAATGTGAGCTCCAGTTGGTTTTGCTCAGTGGATAGAGCATCAGCTTGTGGACTCAGGGGTCCCAGGTTCAATTCTGGTCAAAGGCACATGCCTGGGTTGTGGCTCCATCCCCAGTAGGGGGCGTGAAGTAAGCAGCAGATCAATGATTCTCATCATTCATCTCATCATTGATTCTCATCATTGACCTCATCATTCTCTCTCTCCCTCTCCCCTCCTCTCTGAAATCAATAATAATGTATTTTTTTTAAAACCCACAAACAGTGAGAATGTGTCCATGAATTACAAGTGTTTAAAAGAAGCTGTTAAATTCCTGAGGTTCAGTTTCAAACACTAATTCTGTGGATGACTTTGAATCTTTAGCTTTGTCCTCATCCCTCAGCAATAACTTACCTATTCAGTTTACATATTTTTCAGGAAGGTCAGAAAAAGTCAGTTATCTGTCTGCCCCTCTGCCTAGTGGACATCTCCTCTCAAGCAGAAGCCTTCTTGTTGCTTTATGCTCACCAATGAAAGAAGCCCAAACTGAGCTCACCTCCTAAACCTGGCTCTCTTTCACAACTGCTGTATGCCCACCTGTCATACCACCATCATTCTCCTCATCATCCAGGACAGAAATTTTCCAGGGTCATATTTGATCTTTCTCTTGACTGTACATCCCATCCTCACTCCAGTCAATTACTAAAGCTTGTCAGTTCTTCCTTTATAGTGTTCTGAGGATTTTCTTTCTTCTTCTATCACAACATTCTGATTCAGAGTCTTCTCACTGAACTCCTAGAGTATTTTACTTGGTCTCCCTGAGTCAAGATTTCCTTTCTAGATCACTCTACCTATGGAATCTGAAATAATCCCCACCCCGCCCCCCCCCTTTTTTTTTTACTCATCTGTCTTTCTCACTTGAAAACTTTCACTAGAACTCCTTTTTTCAGTGTAACTTCGAAACCCCTAGATCTGATAGTCAAGAGTTTTCATCATCATATTTATCACTACTTCCTAAATCAATTCTTTATAACCAGACTGGTCTATTAAGTCATGATCATTCCTGTAGCCATGCCTTTGCCCTACTGTACTCACTATTTTACCAAACCATAGCCTCCCTTAAGTCCCAGCTAAACTTCTGGGTTATCCATGCAGCTTTCCCTGACTTCCTTACACCAATAACTAAAGATTCTGCTGTATTATAGCACCTCTGGCCTGTATTTCTTTCAGAGCTTAATTATATATCACCTCCTTTTTTATGTATATTCCCTTTCTTCCCCCCTACCACTGTCATGTTCCATAGACAAAGTCATACTTCTGTGGCTCACACAGTACTTAAACCTGGGCTGGGAACAAAATGGGTCATTTATATAGAAAGCCAGGGGACAAAGATAAGTTCTAGATATGACTGAGGGATCAAATAATAATAGCGAACACAGACATATGTTAGGAAACTTTATAAATTATATATATGTATACACACACACACACACACACACACACACACATTAACTCTCCTAAAACTCACAACAATCCTATGTAAAGGTAACTATATAATCTTCATTTTACAGGTGAGGAAATTGAGTCTCAACACTAATAAAGGCGTAGTGGGTTCAAAGCCAGTCACTCTGGCTGTAGAATCTCTACTCCTAACCACTTTGTTGTATCACCACCAATGAGTCTGGGAGAGGGCCATGTGGCTATAAAGAGAATGAAGCATAAGTGGGAGGACAGTAGAGGTTAAGGAATGAAGTGCTAGGGCTAAAAATTTGGAAAAATAATATGGGCAATTACAAGCAAAAGACTGGTTAAGGGGGAACAAAGTATTAAGAAGAATAAAGATAAGGAAGAGCTATCAAAGAAAGATAAAAACAAAGTCATTCAACATGATTTGGGGGAGATGAGGAAGGTCCAGGAAGACCTCAAGGAAAAGGCTGCCATGTCAGCCAGGATGCAGAGAGCAAATGAGGAAAGGCAATACTTACAAGATGGTGAAGGTGCCATTATAGGTGCTGGGCTCTGGTACTGGCACTCTGTTGAGCCTCTGCTTTGAGTCAAAACCAATACACGACAGTGTCCCATTACTGCAGGTACAGAGCTCACAGATGTTCATGGTGGCACTCTGTTCAGTCATTGGAGGAACTGTCTCTGATGTCTCTGGAGGCGGAGTTATGGTGACTTCTAGGTTGAACAGTAGACCTGTGGCTGTGACCTCAGGAAAAGTTGGCTGCGTAACCTGAGCAAGTTCTGGATGTTGAAGTGTCACCTCGGGGTGCTTTGCAGGAGCTGTAGTCTGCTGCAGGGCTGTAACATCAGCCTCCAAAGTCGGTTCTGGAGTGATGGTCATCTCCAGGTCCATAGCTGGCAAGGTTGGCTGAGGAGCCTGAACCGGTGCTTCCTGTGGAAATGTCACCTCAGAGGACTTTGGAGGAGCTGCATTCGGCTTCAGGGCTGTAGCCGCAGCCCCCGAAGTGTGTTCAGGAGTGATGGTGAGTCCCAGGTCCACGGGTGGAATGTTTGGCCACTGAGCCTGAACCAGCACTTCCAGTGGAAATGTCACTTCAGAGGGCTTTGAAGGTGCTGCAGTCTGCTGCAGGGCTGTAGCCGCAGCCCCCGAAGTGTGTTCAGGAGTGATGGTGAGTCCAAGGTCCACGGGTGGGATGGTTGGCCACTGACCCTGAACCCCCGCTTCCTGTTGAAATGTCACATCAGAAGGCTTTGAAGAAGCTGCATTCTGCTGCAGAACTGTAACCGCAGCCCCCGAAGTGTGTTCAGGAGGGATGGTGAGTCCAAGGTCCATGGGTGGGATGGTTGGCCACTGACCCTGAACCCCCGCTTCCTGTTGAAATGTCACCTCAGAGGGCTTTGATGGAGCTGCATTCTGCTGCAGGGCTGTAGCCGCAGCCCCCGAAGTGTGTTCAGGAGTGATGGTGAGTCCCAGGTCCACGGGTGGAAAGGTTGGCTGCTGAGCCTGATGGATGTGAGAATTTTTTATCTCTTCAAGAGGCACAGAAGGTAGAATTGATCTCTTTGAAGAGCGAACATATTCACGATAGGGTTGCTGTTTATCTTGATCTCCGTGGTGGTCCAACAAAAATTTCAACGGCTCAGAGGACACTGCAGGCTGAGTTGCAGCTTCTTGTTGGGGTGGAAGCTGAACTAAAGCCTCCTGAGGATTTGGAGAAGGTTCCGTTTTCTCAGGGGCCTCTGCAAGTACAGCTGAGACTTCATGGTTGACAGAAGAAAGTTCAAGGTGTGCAGGATTTTGCTGATCCCAAGACCAGGGCTTGGTGGGCCCCAGGGGCATGGGGGTCAGCAGGAGAGAGTCCATGGCCACCTCCGGAATCGGAGCTGCCTGGACCTGCAGCCACAACAGCTGCCATAGGAACAGGAACCGTGGGGCCCACATGTGCAGCCCGGACATGACAGGCAGAGGTCCGGGGCACAGTGAGCCACCAAGGCGAATGGGGAAGGAGAGTGACCCAGAAGACTGGGGCACAACAGGTAATCCAAAATAATGGAGCACAATATGCGATCCAGGAGACTGGAGCACAAGGAGCGATCCAAAATACTGGGGCACGTACACGCAACCCAGAGAAGTGGGACCAAGTCCCTGCGCTGAGCAGGAGCCCAATAATCTGCAGCCATGTCACAATTGGCAGCCATGTCACAATTGGCAGCCTGTCCTGCATGTGCCCCTTAGCAACCAAGCAGCCCTCCCCCACCTCAAGTTCTAACCTTTATTTAGGCAACCTTTATTATTCTTGGGCTGAAGTGCCTACAGAAGAGGGAGCCTTTTCCCCAAAATCACCAGCGACTAAATGGTTCCTTTCACCTGCAGAAAAGATAACTATCTCCCTCTGGGTCTCCCCTCTCCACTCACAGTGAGGCAGGATTTGGACTGCACACGTGGGTGGCCCCAGAGCCCAGGCATGGTGGGATGTGGGGAGGGGGTGTAAAAGAAGGTGGGAGGAGGGGAGTATTGAAGAGCTCTCCAAGAAAGCCACAGGGCCTGGCATCTTGTTATAATGTACCCCACGAATCACAGAAGGACGTCTCAAGAAGTCGAATTAAAGAGTCACGTTTATTGCAATCCGGGGCTCTGAGGGGGCATTTCACTCTCCCAAATCTCAAATTGATAAGATGGCCGCAATACCAGATTTATAGAGGCAAAAATCACAAAGGTATTGACTACATCCCAGGGTTTGGGATGAGGAACCTGGTTGGCAATAAAGCAGTTTGCAGAAGCAGAATTAAGCATGTTAATTATAGTTTTGGATCTCAGGATCACTGCCTTGTCAGAAACACATTATCTAGAGCCCGGGCTCTTGGGACCACTGAGTCACCAGGAACACATTATCTAGAGCCATCGAGGCAATTTAGAGTAAATGTGCTGTCCTGGTTTTGGGGACTAGAAGAATGTGCTTCCTAAAACCAGTAAGATCACAATCAATGGGATATTCACATTACAATCAATAAGGCATTCAATCGAATGGGATGATTTCTATAATTCAGAAAATCAAAATAACTTTTCTATTGTTAAGCCAAACAGCAGGGTTAGAGTTAAGCTACAGTTTCTACCTGAGATGGTTGCTACCATACTTTATTCTCAGGAAATTCAGAAGAGCTAGTCCAGTCTGGCAATCTGAGCTCCTCTTCAAAGCTGAAATCTGACAGTCTTCCTCCCATGGCCATACTGCTTCCTGGAAAAATAGCTGACCTACAAAATACACCAGTTACAGTGGTGTGGAGTGGGACACACTTTACAGTTCAAAAATGTTGCCATTTTCTTGAAATTCTCAATATCCATATTTGATTTTTTTTTAAAATTCGCACCCAAAGATATGTTTATTGATTTTAAAGAGAGACAAGGGGGTAGGGAGAGGGGTAGAAAAAGAGAAACATCAGTATGAGAGAGAAATATATCGGTTGCCTACAGTACACAACTGATATCACACGGCATCCTCACATGGAGAGTAGACAGAGAGGAAGCAAGCTCTTCATGACCCTTACAAGGACACTATTCTCATTCATGAGGGCTTCACCGTTATGATCTCCTCTAACCCTAATTACTTGCCAAATGAAATAATACTCTTGCATTGGTCATTGGGTTTCAACATATGAATTTGGGTTGGGGTGACATAGATATTGAACCGTAACATTTCAATTTTGGACTTAAGCTAAGTTTGTGGTTCTTGGTTACGCTAGACCTATCAAACTAATACAGACTCCAACTACCCTTCAGGAATGGTTTTGAACTTCAGTGATGAGTGGGTTGAGAAATCGTCTCAGGTCTCTTGATTAATATAAAGCTAACTGAAAATAGCATATACATAAATAACTTTTCTTAATCTTTAGAGAATAAAAGAATTATCACCTTTTAAAAATATATTTTTTGTTGATTTCAAAAAGTAGGGAGAGGGAGAGAGAGATAGACACATCAATGACAAGAGATAATCATTGACTGGGTGCCTCCTGCACACCCCACACTGGGGTTTGAGCCTGCAACCTGGGCATCTGCCCTGACGGGAAATCAAACCATGATCTGATCATTCATAGGTTGATGCAGCCAGGCTATTTATTACCTTTATAAAGGAACATTTCTCAGCCAGACCCCACAATTAATTCACAGCTTGGGGCTGTCAGGATAAAATCTGTGTATTTCTAACCACCCCAGGCAGTTGATCCATAATCCACCAGAGACGAAGAACTTGAAGAGCCCCAGATAAGGTCAGTTAATTAAAAAATGAAATTATGTTCTAGGACTCCATCTACAAGGAAAAAATGATGAAAGAAAAATCAGAAACTCAAATCAAGCTCCAGATAACTGAAAATTCCAAAATCCTTTCTTGTTGGCTGGGAAAATCTACATCAAAGTATAAGTATTATTGTTCTGACTAATTAATGATGTCTATGCCCATGGGAATGCTGGCTAGCCATAAAACAGCAAGAAAGAACACTCCCCTAGAGCAAGCATGTCAAACTCGTGGCTGGCGGGAATGAGGCATGTGCGGCCTGCCGGCTGCAAGTTTGACATGCTTACACTAACAAAACCATTTAAGGCAGAGACTTAAAAAAATCAACTGAAATCAGCTAACAAATTCAAAGATCAAGTGGCTTGTTTTTCTGGGAAATAAATGAATAAGAAAACATAATTTTTGTTATTTGTTTACTCTTATACTATTTATTAAAGAACCACTGATGTGAAAGTAATAAACCAACTCATAGCCACAAATGCCATTGAAAGCAAGCTCTTGAAATTTGCTGTAATTCCGGTTCATTCAAAGAGCCCATGGTTCTCTGCCACCTTATTTTATTTTTGACAAAGTCTGGTTGCATTTTCCAATGAGTTCTGGTAAGCCAGCCAACAACTCTCTGACCTCTCCTATATTTTTTGGAATTTTAAGCATAAAGCCAGCAAGGACTTGCCTGGGGTTGAGGGAACAAAGTTATTTCCGATTAAGACTCTAATTGGATAAAAATCATTAAGAAAATAATTTAGTAATGCCAACTAAATTTACAAAGACTTATATTGATCCTTAAGTTAAAGATTGAGTGTACAATGGCAAGCTAAAATGAAACATTGTATACCGAGCAGTGCTGGGGCCGTGGTCTTCTTCCCGTGCCTGTGTGGCAGCCTTACTAACTCAGAGACTTAAAATAACCACAAAGGATGATCTGAAATTAAAACTGTTTAAAAAATATATATTTTTATTGATTTCAGACAGAGAAGGAGGAGAGGGAGAGAGGAACATCAAGGATGAGAGAGAACCATTGATTAGTTGCCTACAATATGGACAGGTGCCCTGACCGAGAATGAAACCCGGACCCTTCAGTCCACAAGTCAGCGCTCTATCCCAGAGCCAAACTGGCTAGGGCTGAATTTAAAACTAAAAGCAGTAGTCACGTTCTAGGCTAGAATCTTACCTAAGTTCAATTTTCACCTTACTAAGCCTGTATGTTGTCTTTTTGCATCTACCATAATATTCCTTTGGAATCTCAAAATAATTTCCTTTTTCTAGACCCCTCAAAGCACAGATACCACATTAGAAGGGAGACCACAAATGCCCTCACTGTTATTGAACTAGTTGCTGACTATTAACTATCTTGTACCCACCTATGTAAAAGAAATATGTGCCGCTCTAACAGGTTTGGCTCAGTGGATAGAGCGTCGGCCTGCGGACTGAAGGGTCCCGGGTTCGATTCCGGTCAGGGGCATGTACCTGGGTTGCGGGCACATCCCCAGTGGGAGATGTGCAGGAGGCAGTTGATCGATGTTTCTCTCACATCGATGTTTCTAAGTCTCTATCTCTCTCCCTTCTTCTCTGTAAAAAATCAATAAAAATATATATAAAAAAATTAATAAAATATATTTTTAAAAAAGAAGTATGTGTCTATCATTTTACTTTTCATTCTATCACCAATGGATTTAATACATGTAAGTCTTATTTGGATTGTAATGTATCAAATAAGGTGCGAAACTGCCATTCTCTGGAGCATTTTCTCAATCCTTTGAGATTCTGCTTCCCAGCAATTGTCAGTTTGGCTCAAATAAACTCACAAAAGTTCTTACAGGTTTGAATATTTCTTAGGTTGACATAACCCAAACTGATCCATTTCCTCAACATAATTTTAAAACCACACAGCTAGGCGTGCAAAGGGGAGTGTGTGTGTGTGTGTGTGTGTGTGTGTGTGTGTGTAAGAAAGAGGAGAGAGGGAGAGGGAGAGAGTGAGGGAGAGGGAGAGAGAAAAAGAGGGAACAGGGAGGGAGACAACCTCTCTAAATCCTTAAGTCCCTTTTAAAGAACAGATATATAATATAAACCTAAAGGAAACCACATTAGAAACACAGAGAGGTTTGCAAAACAAGAGGCTTCTTTCATACCAAAATACCAAACCAACACAAGGGGAGAAAAAATGAATGCAATGGATCCATGTGCCAAAGTTTTGGTCCTGCCTCATGGAGACACTGCAAGCAAAGCCAAAACAAATGTGATAATTCACCTGATTCATTCCCAGGCTGTGCCTTAAACACACTATGTATTTGCCGGCTCACTGGTCAACACAGAGAAAAACACTTGTTTTCATTCTCAGTAAGGAACTTTGGGAGGTAACTTGGGCAGGCACCAAGAGAACAGCATTAAAGAGGAAAATGGGAGGGCTGGGGGCAGAGAAAGAGCGAGCCAGTATGTGGCCTGCAAACTGAAACAAGGCAACCTCCATGAACAATTCGCTCTGTCCTCTGGTAGATGTAGGTGTGCTGTTGTGTTGTGTTGTGTTTGTTTCTATTGTGTGTGAGTGTCACTCGATGTGCCCTGACATTTCTCCTCAGTCGGGGGAGTGGAGGTTGGGGTTCGGGTTTGGGAGAGCTCGGGTGAGGGCAGAGGAGGTGGGCAAGAGCCCTCAGCCATGGGCTGGGTGGGTACCTGTAGGCGCTGTGCCTCCTGAAGCTGCTTTCCCTGCAGTCACTGGCTGAGTCGACCTCTTCCTCGTCCTCCCCTCCTCTTCCTCACCATCTACCCCTCTTCTCCATCTGTGGTCAACGTACAACACACACTATTTGGATCTGAGCCACGGAGCCCCTTATGGCAGTGAGGCGCACCTATGACACAAGAACTCATTTTTTTGGTTGATTTTTCTTTGTTAAATGGCATTTAAATATATCAAATAAATATCAAAAATATAAATCTTTGTTTTACTATGGCTGCAAATATCAAAAAATTTCTATATGTGACATGGCACCAGAGTTATTTAGGGTTTTTCAAAATGCTGACACACAGAGCTCAACAGGTTCGCCATCACTGCCTAATGGTCCCAGGAGCTCAGTGCCTGGATGGGGGGAATGTAGGGGAGGAGCTGGCAGCAGCTACCTCCTGTGACTGCTGTCCCCTCCGCCGTGCATCATCTAGGTCCCCACCTCAGCCACCTCACGGTGCTTCCATAGAAGAGGATTAGGCCAGACTTAGTTGGACCATGTGTCCCATGGCTACAGGTCCTGTGGAGAGGGAGCCTGCATGGAACGCATCATGCTAATAGGCAAGGTGAGGCAGGGACATCTATACCAGCACCATGAAAGCTGTTGGATGAAAGAAATTATCTCATTGGAAAAGGGGGTTCTTTTTCCATTATGTGCTGGTACCTGCTGAGCTAGCGATCTGGTGAGCCACTGAAAGGGGTCAGGAAATGAGTCTCCAGGACAATCCCATTTGTTGTTCCTCACCTCCTGGATTCCTCACACCTCACTGATCCCCATTCCCAGGCTGTGCCTTAAGCACACTATGTATTTGCTGGCTCACTGGTCAACACAGAGAAAAACACTTGCTTTCATTCTCAGTAAGGAACTTTGGGAGGCAACTTGGGCAGGCACCAAGAGAACAGCATCCGCAAACTAATTAACCACATAGGAATTGGAGGCCCTTGCACTCTGCCTAGAATCCCACCTAACCATTTCAGATAAGAATTCCAAATTGTCCCCATTTACCCTTTATTCTTATAGAAAATCTCATCCTCATTAGACAATCCTTGTCATGTAGCGTCTGTGCCATGTTTTGCTTGTATGTGGCATTGAGAGGTCTAAATGTATCCCTTAGCCAAGGCGGCTGCTTTCTCCAGAAAAAGCCCTCCTAGAAAACAGATAAATATGAATTCTGCGTTTCCCTTGTTTCTCCTGCCACAAAACATGCTGTCCTGTTTCCCAGTCCCACTGCTCCACTAGGGGACGCTGTGCTATTGTCCTGTGTGTGGTTGGCACCATTCTGCATCTCAGATTGCTAAGCCACCAGCAGTTATCTGTGGTCATTTAGGTCTATTATTAAATCTTATTCACTCAGAATTTCTTTCACTCACTCAGGCATTTAACTCTCACTGACTTAATGTGATGTAGTAATGACTCTCCTCTCTTTGCAGGAGTAGAGGAACCAGTACATTCACTTGGAATCATGCGTCAAAGGATCTGTGTTGGACACAGAAGTAAGTAGGTAGGTTTGGTGCTGAGCTGAGCTGGAGGGAGCGGAGGAACACACACATGACCCGCAGTGGGGTCCACAGAGGCTGAGGCAGGACAAGTGAATGGAGCAGTGGCCCCACCAGTACGTTTCCAGAAATAAAGTCCTGAGGAGGGAAGTCGTAGGCAGTTACTGCTCACACATTCTTCGTTATCTCCAGCAACTCCTTGATAGCTGGCCAACAGTTAGGAAGGGATTTTTGTTGTGTGTTTAATAAAAATGCTTGATTATTTTTTTTAGTTCTGGATTTCACAGAGACAGAGAGAGAGAGAGAGAGAGAGAGAGAGAGAGAGAGAGAGAGAGAGACTAGATGCCTACGGCCAGCCCTCCTACTAGAATTGAATTTGAAACCGGGCATTTGCCCTCACCTCCTGATGCATGGGACAAAGTTCAACAAACTAAGCCATGCTGACTTGAAGTAACCACAAAGAATGGTTTGAAATTAAAACTTTTTAACTAAAAGTAGGTTATGGCAGGTAGCTAGCCGGCCCCACCCCCTGGTTGAACTTCTGGTCAAAGAGACAATTTGCATAGTAGATTTTTATTACATGGGATATATATATATATATATATATATATATATAGAGAGAGAGAGAGAGAGAGAGAGAGAGAGAGAGAGAGAAAGAGGAAATATGCAAATTAGGCCAGGACACCATAACATGTCATGACCATACACCAGGAGGTTGTGCGCACAGGTGAGGCCTGAGCTAATATGGAGACAGAGACAGGAGGGCTGGCAAGCCGTCGTGCTGGACTTGGGCCGGCCCCCTGGAGCCAGAGCGGACACAGACAAGGACAGGGCTCGCTGGCAGCCTCTGCAATGGAGCACAAGCCTGGAGAGGAGACTGTGGGCCCGCATCCCGTGGAAGCAGCAAGGCTCCCTCTGGCCTCCCGCAGAATTGGCGCGAGTCCCTCCCGGCTCCTGTGAGCGCTGGTGGCTCGATTCAGCCTCTTGTGGAAGCTTCGCAGCTCCCTGTGGTGCACCTCGGTTCCCCCCGGCGCCCGCAGCAGCAGCAGGTGGACTACTGCACACGATATCGCAGGATGGGCTACTAGTATCAGAATAACTTCCCCTGACAGTACATCAGGACTCAAATCCACCTATCACATTTCCTTATGTGCTTTTGGAATATGTTAAACCACCCCTAGAAAGTTTTCACTTCCAAAGCATACCCACATATACACATTTACCTGATTGGGGCTGGGGATGGGGTGAGAGTGGGGGGCTTCCTCTGGCTACTACCCTTGGGCAAGCTTAGCCCCATCTTGGGCACCACCTCAGCCTGGGCAACAGCCCACTTGCCCCGGCTGTTGCCTAGGTGCCTGGAGCAGAGCACCTCTCCACGTGGGTCCAGCATATGGGCATCTACCATGTGGGGCACAGACAGAGCTGGAGCTGGGGGCTGCATGAGTGGTCTGCCCCTGCTGGCCCCTCCAATGGGAGTGCAGGCAAGGAAAAAGGGAGAGCTGAGTGGGAGGTGCTGGGGCCAGGCAGGAGGTGCAGGCCTGCAGAAATTTGTGCAGGTAGAAGGCCCATCGGAATTGCTGAGGTCCCTCTGGATCAACTTCAGACTTTTCTTATCTCTGGCTATGTGACCAAAACTAACAATGGGTTTAGCATGGTCAGTCAAGGGAGCTATGTCTCCAAGGAGCCTAGAAGAGACTGAGCCCATGAAGGGACCACTATAGGGCATGCAGTGAGGTTGGGATAGGATGGGGGTGTGGGGGGTACTATAGGTAACCCAGGCGGCTCTGTACTGTGGCATATATCTCATCAGGGCCTCCCTCCTTGTCTCCCTTTCCAGCTTGGAGAGGAAGGCAGGGGAGGCCTCAAAGGCGTCCCCCTCCTGACCCTTGGATGCCAAGAGATCTCGAGGGTATTGCAGGGGATGGGGGAGGGCGGGGGGAGGAACTTATGCAACCCAAGCAGGCCAGGGCAGCAGTTAATCCACTCCATCCACAAACAGCCCTGCCTCTGACTTAAAACCCTAAGCCAAAGTGCTATAGATTTTAGGGAAAAAACTCAGTACTGATCAGAATATCCTATTTACATTTGACTCTTCCTCCTCTAGCCCCTCTATAAGAGGCAAAGGATTGAATATTTTCATGAGAGTTTATTTAAATCTTTGGAAGGTAATTTTAATGGAAGGCTACACAAGATCAGTATTTGAAGCAAAACCTTAACCAAAATTTCCCTCCTCCAAGCATCCTAGCAAGAAGTCATCTCTAAAATTTTAAAGTTAATGGTTCTTTCAGGTATTGCTTAAAATTAAAAAACAAAAACATGCAAGCAAAAAACCGGTGTTGAAAGGCAGAAAAATTCTGCTCAGAGGGTTAGTGGTTTAACAATGGGAGAACTTGATGATGTATTTGAAAAGATGAGTTTTAAATCAAAGAAAAAAAGAGAGGTCCCTACTACCCAAACACACTCCAGAAACAGACCCTCCTCCAGCTTACCCAAACGCTCCTCAGCCATGCCGACTCCGAGATTCCTGCACTCAGGATGACACCACCTGTAAAGCACAGAACTTCAGCTTTGCTTCTGAAGTGGTGCAACCACAATACCTTCATTTTCCCTTTCTTCAAGGTCAGAAAGATCCTGAAGCTGTAAGGATTTTGAAGTAAAGGTCCTTCCCAGAGTCTCAATGTAGACTTCAAAATGTTTTGTTATTAGAAATAAAAACTAAATTCCAACAATCCCAGCTATCAGTTGAGGTGTTCTGCGGCTTCAAAATCAAAGAAGACTTGCAGATGCATTACTAGACATAAACAATTGTTTTTATAAGTACCATAGAAATACCGGAGAAAATTATGGACAGCATCACCCAAGTCTATGAAATTATTATGAATTCTAGCTGGCAGTCCAATACTCAGATACTTCCACTTACAGGCCTTTCACATCTCCTCCCCACATCCCAGGTCTATTCTTGTCTCTAAAGTCTAGAATTTCAATGTTGAAAGGAGTCTAGTTAGTTCATTGGTCAGCAAACTAATTAGTCAACAGAACCAAATATCAACAGTACTTCTTCAAAATAGACTCGCCCAGGCCCAAAACCGACTTTTGCGCATGGGCCACAAAGTTTCAATCGCACTGTAAATGCACACCCACACGTGGTATTTTGTGGAAGAGCCACACTCAAGGGGCCAAAGAGCCGCATGTGGCTCGTGAGCTGCAGTTTGCCAACCACGGAGTTAGCCAAAGAAAATCCACAAAGTTTACCTTGATGATTCCTTTTGAACAATCACTGAAAACAATGTAGTAAATTGCCAGTTCTTAGTTAGCACTGGGAGCTGTTTAGGTCAAGGACCTCATGTTGAACTGTCCTATGTCTGATGCCAAGATGAACCATAGGACAAAAGACATAGACATAAGAATATCACAAATCTGGAGAAACCAAGATGCTGGCATAGGTAAACACTGGAAATTGCTGCCTCCCACAACAAATTCAAAAAACAACTAAAAGACAAAAGGACATCATCCAGAACCACAGGAAAGCTGGCTGAGTGGAAATACTACAACTTGAAAAAAAGAGAAAAGCACACTGAGACTCAGAGGAGGTACGGAGGTAAAGTGCAGAGGTACAGAGGCACACACGGCAAGGGCTGGCAGGAGGGAGTCACAAGCCCCCGACTGCTCTGTACTCCAGTTCCAGGTGAGTCTCTGGGGACCTAGACTCATACAGGGAGAACCTGGACTGTCTGGCAGCAGGCAGAACTCAGAACTCGAGGGCGGCTTTCTCTCAGGGGTGCCTGCAGCAATTACCGGGACACAGAGGGGGGGCGGGCCTTAGCGCAGGGCTGAGGATCAGCCATAGCTGCTTGCTCCACCCTGTTGTTTCCCTGAGACCCCACCCCACCCAAGCTGCTGCAGAGGCTTTTGCATATGAATGCCCTGGCCCTTTGCCATATGAACATTATCTAACAACTGCAGCTGGGACAGACAGACCCAGAACTTCCAAGAGAAGGCCCAAGGCCCCACAGCAGCTTGCATTGCTTCACAGCTGGGACTCATCTGGGCACCTCCAAACCCCAAACAAGGAAGGGGAATCTGCAGATATCTTCATAGCTCCTGTCGGGTAGCCTCAGGCAGAGGCTAAATTAAACCACCTTAGATCCAAGAGCCAGTGTACCCAGTGGTCAGAGTGAGACCATCCAGATTACAACTCCTCAGATCCATAAGGGACACACTCAGGGGGCAGACTCAATGAGCACCAAAGCCCCACTGAAGCAAGTCTTGCCCCAGAAGGGTGTCTTCAGCACAGAAGTTCTCCCACTGCAGACACAGCTGATTCTCACAGCCAATTGGTCTGGAGGTCAATTCCTCCCAGTGATACCTACAACAATCAAGGCATAACTACAACAAGACTGTGCACAAAGCTCACAAAGGGGTGCACCAACAGTGTCCACCTCAGGTAATTGGGGAGGCTGAGCCACTCGTCCCTATAGGACACCTAGCACACAAAGCCACTCTATCAACACAGGGAAGCAGCCAAAATGTGGAGACAAAGAAACAGGTCACAAATGACTGAAATGGAGGAAAGCCAACGACTGGATGTAGAGTTCAAAACCATAGTATTAAGGTTTGTCAAGAATTTTCTAGAAACCGCCGATAAATTTAGTAAGAGGATATGAAAAAAGACCAACTAGAAATTAAGCATACACTGACTGAAATAAAGAATAATATACAAAGATCCAACAGCAGACAAGAGGATCCCAAGAATCAAGTCAAAGATTTGAAATACAAAGAAGCAAAAAATACCGAACCAGCCGAAACTAGTTTGGCTCAGTGGATAGAGCGTCGGCCTGCTGACTGAAGGGTCCCAGGTTCAATTCTGGTTGAGGGCATGTACCTGGGTTGCGGACACATCCCCAGTGGGGGGTGTGCAGGAGGCAGCTGATCGATGTTTCTCTCTCATCGATGTTTCTGACTCTCTATCTCTCTCCCTTCCTCTCTGTAAAAAAATCAATAAAATATATTTTTTTAAAAATACCCAGCCAGAAAAGCAAAAAGAATCCAAAAATACGAAGATAGTGTAAGGAGCCCCTGGGACAGCTTCAAGCGTACCAACATCCGAATTATAGGGGTGCCAGAAGATGAGAGAGAGCAAGATATTGAAAACCTATTTGAAGAAATAATGACAGAAAACTTCCCCTACCTGGTGAAAGAAATAGACTTACAAGTCCAGGATGCACAGAGAACCCCAAATAAAAGGAATCCAACAAGGACACACCAAGACACATCATAATTAAAATGCCAAGGGCAAAAGACAAAGAGAGAATCTTCAAAGCAGCAAGAGAAAAACAGCCAGTCACCTACAAGGGGGATACCCATACGACTGTCAGCTGATTTCTCAACAGAAACTATGCAGGCCAGAAGGGAGTGGCAAGAAATATTCAAAGTGATGAATGCCAAGAACATACAACCAAGATTACTTTATCCAGCAAAGCTAACATTCAGAATTGAAGGTCAGATAAAGAGCTTCACAGATAAGAAAAAGCTAAAGGAGTTCATCACCACTAAACCAGTATTATATGAAATACTGAAAGGTATTCTTTAGGAAGAGGAAGAAGAAGAAAAAGGAAAAGATAAAAATTATGAACAGCAAATACATATCTATCAATAAGTGAATCTAAAAATCAAGTGAATAAAAAATCTGATGAACAGCGTAAACTGGTGAATATAATAGAACCAAGGGCATAGAAAGAGAGTGGACTGACAAATCTTGGGGAGAAAGGGGTGTGGAGGTACAGGAAGGGGAAGAGGGTGGGGTGGGAACTGGGTGGAGGAGAGCTATGGGGGGAAAAAAGAGGAACAACTGTAATAATCTGAACAATAAAGATTTCATCTAAAAAAAGAATACCACAAATCTGACACAGAGACTTATTTTTAATACACCTGAAATTTATGAATTTCATAGTGATTGTGAATATTAAATAGGATACATTTTAAGCAATAAGTTCATAGTAAACTATAAGTATTATATTTTAAGCCACAGTACTTTTCGGCACCATTTCTAGGGGCCCTGGCTAACTGAAAAGTTGCACTGAACCCTGGTGGTGAAAATGATGATGGAACAACTTAGAAAGCCATGCCTATGCCAATATAGGGTTATGGGTACCCAGAGGCAGTAAATTGTTTTAGTCATCCCATCCTGTAGCTCCTGTTTCAGACTATAGCATGAAGAACAGAAAAAATGGACCTGCCACCAAGGTAGGATCTTAATTTGCAGCACTCCCCTCCCCAAGTTACTAACCCCTGTTAGAAGATACCTCTGCATAAATTTTATAAGCAACTAAAACAAAGGTCATCTGCATCTAAGATTCAAAGCTGTTTTCAGAATGCAAATCTTCAGTGTTAACTCTCTAAATAACTTACACATTCATGTGGATTTCTCATATCCCTAGACTTTCCTTAAAGGTGTATTTCAATTTTTAATGTACCGCAGGTCCTCAAATTCAACATCATTTTGTTGTGTCCTAATGTCCACAGGAACTTAACTCTTATCTTATTAATTAATCTATATGGTAAAATTGTTTTTGTTTTACATCATTTCACTTAAAAGTTGCAGAACATACCAGCATGGTTATGTGAGCACTTTGTGTACATGAATGGATTTATAAAATTCCAATAATACAAATAAAGTCAAAGCATTATTTTTATTGAGTTATTGGTACATCTTCCTCTATCACTAGTTTGTAAGCTCTTCAAGTGCTAGAAGGAACCATTATCTTATTTTTTCATCTCCAGAACCTAACACAGTTCTTGGCATATGATAGGAGATTGATAGTCTGTTGATTGAGTGAATGAATGAAATGAGCAAATATGAAAATGAAATTACTTTATCCAACTGAAGCTGACTGCTGACAAGCAGGGCTGAAGACAAATTTTTAAATGCTGACTGCTGCAGGGAAAGCCAGCCTGTACAGTGAATCAGTGAAGCAGCTCTGGACAACAAGGAAGCTTCCGAAGCTGGTCCCTGGGGAGCAGAGACAGTTGTCTCCTTGGATAACCTGGCCACACTGCTTGCTGGCAACCATTTTCCTTCATGATACTGAAAAAAAAAACAATCTCTCTGATGCCTTAGGGCTTTCCTTGATTTTAAGACATTATTCATTTTCTGAATTTATAAAGAGTTTAATCATGTGTACTTGCCAAAAACATAAAGATACAAATAATCACTAATAATTAAGGCCCTGAATTTAAAAAAATAAATCTACAATACTCTCTTTTCTCAACTATATATTAACATGTGGAACATTTCCTTCATTACTCTGTCAGTGATGGGCTTTATGTTGTGAAAATCTCAAAACCTAAAGCTTATGCAATGAATAGGTCTTAATGTCCAATTGAGAGGGGAAGAAATGTATTACAACGGATACCAAGTAACTGTTTCCTGATCTTTCGAGTACCTGTAACATCTGAGTGGCTGTGTGAAATGGATACAGGCTTGAAAGAGGTAGATTGGCGTCTGCAAATTAATGTCTGCTGATCATCTTTTCAGTGACAGGATTGAAGAAGGTGGTGAGCAGGGGACACAAGTGAAGGTGGTCTACCTGATTCACATCTGAGGAGAGTTCTCAGATTCAGTAGAAGTGAAGTCAATGAGGAAAGGAACATGGGTAAGAATAGGCAGCGAGGTCAATAAAAAGCCAGATCATGAAGTCAATCAGAGAAGCTTATGAAGGCATAATTATAACATGAAAAGTTTGGGAAATCTAAGCCTCACTCATTCATTCAGAGGATTCAAAATGGTCCATGAGAGATTGGGTAGGTGGGAAGACATCAACCAAAGAACTTGCATGGGTATATGCATAACCCATGGACAGAGACAATAGTGTGGTAAAGGCCTGAGGTGGGGGGCGGGGGAGGACTGAAAGGGGTCAATGCGGGGGAAAAGGAGGATATACTTTCAACAATAAAGATTTTTTTAAAAAGTCATGGCTAATAATAATAAAATGGTCCATGAAAAAAGAATGATGGTTGAATTGAGGCACATACCTGGTAATTAACTATACTTCTGGGGCTCTGTGAAAGTAAAATTGGACAGCACTTAAATGGAATAATGTTTCTACAATGCATTAAAGAATGTTTAAACAGCCAAAACCGGTTTGGCTCAGTGGATAGAGCGTTGGCCTGCGGACTGAAAGGTCCCAGGTTCCATTCCGGTCAAGGGCATGTCCCTGGGTTGCGGGCACATCCCCAGTGGGGGATGTACAGGAGGCAGCTGATCGATGTTTCTCTCTCATCGATGTTTCTAACTCTCTATTTCTCTCCCTTCCTCTCTGTAAAACATCAATAAAATATATTTTAAAAAAATAAAAATAAAGAATGTTTAAACATTTTTTCTGGGAACTGAAGGGAGTTCTCAATAGGCAGTTTGGGAGTGATGATAAAGCATCCTTTGGGTTGTAACGCATGAGAAATTTTGTCAAGCATACATATCTTAAAACCACATAATAGTAAATGCAAGCAAGATTCTTCCTGTGAACATTTCTTAAATTAAGGGGCAGCATAAAATGACATGGGGCTTTAACATCATTAAATTTGGGTGTGACCTCGAGCTTCCACCGGTATTGTTAGGAACCTTAAGTAAGTCCCTTCACCCTCCTGAGTTTACGTTTCTTTATCTAATAACAAGAGTAATCACAATAAAACCGGACCCAGCGGCAGGGTGTAGGGAGGCATCCGCAGGCGTTCTGTAAGCCCTGCAAATGGCAGCCTGTTACCCTGAGTTCAGTGCTTCCTGCGGTGGAGCTGGGAGTGTGCACCTGGGCCCCTTCACTGGAGATTTCGGGGAAAGCTGCTCTGGTCTCAGGCCTTGGGCTCCGTGGGCATCCCTGGCTGAAGAGCAGGACCCTCCATGAAGGCACGGGAGCCTGGCGGCCCTGCAGCGGGGAGGCCAGGCTGGGAGCACCCGAGGACGCTGTGGGTGGTCCCCGGACATTTAAGTGAAATGTCAGCCCGGAAAACAAAACCGCCCCTTCCCGCCTCTTCCCCAAGGCACCTGCGGAGGGGTCATTTCATGAACCAGTTTTGTCTGAAATCCTAACATTCGAGAAGAACGAGGAGGCCACCTGAGCTGCTGTGGAAAGTTCTCTCTCGAAAATCAGTGCCTGCGAGCAAGGGCCCCGCTCAGAGGACCTGAGGCGGCTGAGGTGCCGAGGCTGGACTCCGGGGCGCCCCGTCGCCCGGAAGCCGTGTCTCCATCCTCCCTCCACCCTGGGCTCAGCTCCCAAACCGCCATGGTTTTCTTACTGGCGGTCGGATTCGGAAAGGGCACGGACTCCCACCTTCCACCTTGAAGGGTTCCGCGCAGACCCTTGAGTCGCCAGCGGCACTGCGCCTGCGCCAGGCTGTGCGAGGGGCGGGGCCAGCTCGGCACCTGACCTCTCCTTGGCCCCGCCCACTCCGGGATTCTTCGCCTGCAGATTCATTCTTCCCAAAACAGACTATGGAGTGCTAGGGAGTTAGCTCTAACTGCTGAATTTTTAGAAATGTTTCCACTTCCTGACTCTGAGAAATGACCACTAAAGATGTAATCCTTTGGCCGTGCCGTCAAGCGCTGGTCCGCGCGGGGTCATCCCGGCGCGGGTCCCCTCAGCGCTCCCACCACCCGCCTACTCCCACCCCAGCCCCACCCCCGCTGCAGAGCAGAGCCATACAGAAGTCGGGTGATACACACCGACAAGGTAACCCTGGGTTATAAATTAGGTGAAAGTCATGACAGGCAGAGTGAGGTGAGGCGGGCGGGTGGTGACTGGAGTGACTGGAGGGCTTACTGGACGTGTGGGAGGGAAGGGTCTCCAAGAAGATGACATCTGAGAGGCACCAGCCAGGGAGAGCAGGACAGGCATAGTGCCCAGCCAAGTGCAAAGGTGCTCGGTGGGGGAGTGCCCAGGGCAGTAGAGGAGCCGAAGGCGCTTCTCATAGCTGGAGAACTGAAATGTTCAATGGGGTGAGGTGCAGAGTGGAGCGGACCAGGTACAATAGGAAGCCAGCAGCCAGATTATGAAAGGCGCATAGACACTTGGATAAAGTCTGCAGTGATATGCATTGAAAGGTTTTTAGAAGGTGACCTGATACATTGTGATAGATGTTATAACAAGACCACTGGGTAAAGGGGGAATATCTATCTGCCTTGACTTACGTGGGAGATAAAACTGTCAGAACCAATTGTGGGAAGCCTTGGTTTCTGTTCTAAACCTCTTTCCCTCCAACGCTGGGGCTGTTTGGAGCAGAGGAAGCAAAGGAGTTTCTAAATGAGAAAACCAGCAGCTGCAGGACTCCAGGGCAAGGCCAGGCATTCCCAGGTTTCCTGGGCCTTAAGTCACTGGCAGTGCAGCAGGCAGCGCACAGGAATGTGTCCAGGCCAATGGTCTGGCAGGGGGGTGGGCAGCAGGCAGGCAAGGACAATGCAGCACTGGACCCTCAGTGCAGGCCCCTTAGGGTCCCCAGCTGTTACCCTACAAGGGTGTGGGGGGGGAGACAGACCCTTTTTGTACTTCCAGGCTCCACCCTGACCCCCAAGTAAAATGATCCTTGGGAGGCTCAAGGGCTGCCTAGGGGCTTCTGACGAGGATGGGGGAGAAAAAAATACAACTTTCATTCCTATTGATTTGTATTTTACTCGGGATTTTTAATTTATTGTGGGTTTTTTTTTCAAATAAGCAGCACATTCATATGCTTTAAAAATGTAAAGATACAAGGATCTCGAAGAGATATTGGTACCCCCCATATTCATAGCAACATTCTTCACAATAGCAAAAAGGTAGAAGCAAAGGTAACAAGGGAGGACAGAATAAACAAAATATGGTATATACACTGGAATATTATTCAGTGCCCCCACTTGCTACAATATGAACTTGGAGGAAACTATGCTATGTGAAGAAAGTCAAAGACAACAAGGCAAATACCATATGATCCCATTTGTATAAGGTGTCAGAGTGGTCGAATTCACAGGACTAGAAAGGAGAGTGGTGGTTGCCAGGGGCTGGAGAGCAGGCATGGGTAGAGTTTCCGTTTTGCAAGATGAAAATGTTCTGGAGATGGATGGTGGTGATCATTGCACAACAGTGTGAATGTACTTAATGTCACAGACGTGTACACTAAAAGATTGTTAAGATGGGCCGGGTCAGTGTGGCTCAGTGGTTGAAAGTCTATGAATCAGGAGGTCTCAGTTCAATGCCCAGTGAAGGCACATGCGTGGGTGTGGGCTCAATCCCCACTAGGGTGTGTGCAGGAGGCAGCTGATCACTGATTCTCTCTTCACTGATGTTTCTATCTCTCCCTCTCCATTCCTCTCTGAAATCAACAAAAAATACAGTTTTTGAAAGGGTTAAGATGGTCACTATTATAGTATGGGCATTTTACCACAATTTTTAAATAAGAAAAATGCAAAGAGTACAGAAGTCACTCTTCCACTTCTGTCCAACAGCCATCCAATTTCTTCACCCAAAACACCTAACATCACCAGTCTTTGTGTGTCTTTCCAGAGTCTATGTATATACACGCAAATCCATAAGAAGATATAGACAGGTTCATATGAGGAGGAATTAACGCCTAATACACTGTGATACAGGGGTTCAGTGAGACAGACTTGAGACCCTTTGAGCTCTTATATTAACGAATGATGCCCTTATAATGATTGGGGACTTGACTCCATGCTCTAAGTCTTGCTCCGTATAATATCAGCCACGCTAATGTTATGGGTTGGCTCAACAAGATAGACCACCGACTCAGAATTTAAATTTGAAAGCCGTTTATTAAGCTGGCCAGCTGACCACCGCCCGTACCTTCCCCCTCTGGGAAGCCTTGCGGCATGTGGCAAAGAGCAAGTGTGCATTATGATTTTTATAACAAAACAGTGTTACCTTAGAAGCTCACAGAAAGTTCATAAGCACAAAGGGGGGGTAAACAGAGTCACACCTGGCTGGTCTAAGACAATCTAGCAATTTTTCTTCCATGGTTCCTAACCCTGCAACTCCCCTCCATTCATCAGTCCCTCCTCCCAGCACATACACAATCCTCATATCCTGGCAACACAATCCTTCTCCATACGTCAGTCCCCCCTCCCAGCACATTCTGTAACATTCTGTAACCCTTCCATGGCGCAGTCCCTCACCCTAGCACATTCCCTACTGGTCTTATGCCCGAATCAAATCTTTGATTCAGCGCCCTCCTCTACGTTATGAAATTGAGGAGGCATTTGGCAATGTAGGGGTCAAGCCGCCGGGGAAGAGTCTGGCATTTGATGGTGAAGAATTGGCCAGGGTCTCGGCCACTGACATAGAGTCTTAGTTCCTATGTCTTTCTCCTTCCCATTGGTCAGTTCACCAGGCGAGAGGCATGAGGAGGACGGGGTTACAATTTCCAGTGCCTCTTTCCTGCGACTTTGATGGCAGTTGGAGTGCTCAGCACCACCTGGTAGGGTCCATCCCATCTAGGTTCTAGGCTGCCAGGGTCGTGCCGTTTCACCCAGACGAGGTCACCCGGAGAGAAGGCAGGCTGCGTTGGACTGGTTCTCAGTGCGTCCTCCTCCGGTAGGGCTCTCACCACCCGTTGTGCTGACGTGGCGCTGCTCTACAAAGCCTGTAAGGACTTAAGCAAACTTTGGGTCGACGGCTGGGCAATTTCTTCCTCCCTTAGGCAGGGAAGAAGAGGTGGCGGCCTACCAAACATAATTTCAAAAGGGGTGAGTCCTTTTATATACGGGGTGCACCTAGCTCTGAGGAGGGCAAAAGGAAGGAGACTTACCCAGTTTTCGCCAGTCTCTAATTTTAACTTAGTTAATGTTTTCATTAAGATCCAATTTATTCTCTCTACCTGTATGCAATTTAACTCTTAGGGACTTAATTATGGATTGTAACATTGGCGATAAACGCCAGGCCATCGTCGGACCCCATGTATAGTGGCAGGCTAAACCAGGGGACAATTTCAGTGAGTTTTCTAATTATTACCTGTGCTGTCTCTGCCTTGGTTGGGTATGCCTCAGGCCAGCCAGAGAAGGTATCAATGAAAACCAGCAAGTATTTACACCCTCCTTGTCCTCCTGGTATCTCGGTGAAGTTCACTTCCCAGTGTTCTCCGGGGTTCTGACCTCGGATTCGCTGTCCCGGCGCGGCCACAACAGGGGCCCTTGGTTCACCTGGGCACACACTTGGCATCTTCTAGCCAACTCTTGAGATATTTTCTGGAGCCCTGGGATGTAAAATTCTCTTCCCAGTAGTTCTGATAGCTTCATTCCCCTCAGGTGGGTGCTCTGGTGGGTCTGGGAAGTGATGGTCCGCCCCAGGGCTTCTGGCATTATAGGCCTCCCATCTGGCAGAATTAGCCATTCAGCCTCTCCTTCCCGCGCCCTTAGTTTCTCAGCTAGCCTCTGCTCCTCTGGCAGATGAGTAGGCTTCTCTGGGAGCCTTTGTGCTGGCAGGGCTATGAGAACTTCTAGGAGCCCTACTGGTCTTTTAGTCAATTCCTCGGCCCCTATATGGCTGCCAGGTGGTTAAGTATCTCAGGAGCTTTTTCCTTTCCTCCTGAGGTCAGGAGACTTCTTTAAGGTGGCTCCCGTGTCCTCCTGTAAGGGCAGTGTGAGGAGATATATCCCTGTAGTCCCTGGGTAGGACTGGCAGGGCCAGTGCCGGGGCGCTTACCAGGGCTTCTTAGATCTCTCCTGGCTCCTCCTCATGTGCCCCCCGCTACCGGGTACCTTCCTCTGCGAAGCTGCTCCGGTAGTCCGTGTAGAGAGTCTCATCCGGATCCTGCAGGGCTGGTCCACAAGGTCCTCACGGAGGGAAGTGAGGGTAGTCAGTGTCTCCTCGCAGTCAGGCAAAGGGGCCTCTGCCTTCTCGTCAGGGAGGAGTGTGGCATGGTTCAAGGTAGCTGTTTTCAGGAAGCTGAAATGTTTACTCTTTTTCTCTTTCTCTACCAGAGGGCCTGAGTGAGTGCTATGAGTTCCACAAGGAAGTCCACCTTTTGGCCCCCCACTGTCGGGGTTATTCTGGGCTCCTGGGGGCCAGCTGAGCTCAGACAACCCCAATCCACCTCCTCCACCAGCATGGGAGGGAGTCGGTTCCCCCGCAGGTTCAGGGCACTCCCTTTTCCAATGTCCTTCCTTTCTGCAAAATGCACATTGATTTTTCCCAAGCCTAGGTTGGACTCCTTTTCTTCCGCGAGGCTTTTCTTTGCCCTTGTTGTCTCTCCGGCCCCTTGGGCCTTCCTCCTCGTTTAGGGCCAGGAGGACCTTGGCCATCCGGGTGTTTAAACCTGCTGTCGGGTCCTCCTGATTGTCAAAAACCTTCTGGGCCACCTCAACCAACTTAGAGATTGATTTCCCCTCAAAGCCTTTTAACTTTTGTCATTTTTTCCTAATATTTGGGGCCGACTGGGAAACAAATGCAACATTGATAGCCCTCCGACTTTCCAGGGCATCAGGGTTCGGCCCCTGGACTGTCTCTGTCACCTTAGAGAGGTTTGTGGGTCTCCAAGCAGCAGCTCGGATGCCCCCTAATAGAGTCTGGCGATACCGATCGAGAGCCTCCTTTCCCCTGTCACTATAGGGGTTCCAGTTTGGTTGCCTGGAGGGAAACACAGCCTTCAATCTGTCTTTTATTTATTCTTTCAGAATGGACTAAAGGAGCTTTATTTCCCTACAGGGTCTTATATGTCACAGGACCTCACAGGGTCTGTAATTCCTGTAACAGAGGGCTAGTATTCACCACTTTATTAACCCCTCTATTCTAGACAGGCCTTCCCCAGTTTCCTACAGTTGAGGTTTTGTGCCACCCCTGACATGGGCATGGTCACACAGGCCTGTAAGACAGTATACAGGTTGCTAACTGTCAACTGTCTCTCAATAGAGACCAAAATTTAATGGGTATTCTTTTTTGCCCACCTGGGCAACTGCCCTCTCGGCAGCTAGACACCTTTTACTTTTTGGGTTCATTCCACATAGCCTTTTTCCAGGACAGTTTACACATAGGCCAGTTCTTTCTAGCCACAAATACAGCTTGTCCAATTTCCTTAAAATGTATTCTGGCACAGGAGAAAGTTGTTTTGCTGTACACAGGTAGCTTAATCCCTATACAACTGGGCTTGGACGTCTGCCTAGCAAATTGCAGTCTATAAGTTCAATATGCAGCCTCCGGTCCTCCTAACCCAGTGATTTTTCGGCCAGTCTCTGTGTCAGACTTCTCCTCTCTTGGAGAATTTCAAAGTCCTGATGGCTTTGTTCCCCCCAGGTCCAGGGAGAGTGCCCTTTTCTTAACTCTGTTTATTAGTTACAGGGCCCTGCTTTCCTTGTCTTCCCACCAGTCCCCTTTATGGCAGAACAGCGACCAGGCCTCTTTGAAGGGAGTGCACTGGAAGGGGATATCAGCCCCTCCTCTTCCAGCAGCAACAGGTACTAAACCCTTTCAGTACATTTGCAAGCAGGGAGCTTTTACTAACTCTATCTGCAGCTTTCATAGATCTCAGGCTTGCTGCTCTATTCCTGGTGTTGTAGGTAGGCTAGTACCAGTCACTGGCTTCTGGCTTAACTGCTGTAGCCTGCAAGCCAAAGGCCCAAGTCTTGTGTTGCTTGTTGTAAAACACTCACTTTTCACTGGGCAGCAGCAGAGAGGCAGCTCTAGTGTCAGGTAAATTTCTGCTGTTCTCTATTTTTTCGCTGCTGCTGCTGCTTCTTTTTTCAGGGCCACTGCAGGCAGCTCAGGCATCCAGCCCCCCTTCTTTGTTCATTCACTCCCCAATCTGGTCTGGAGCTAAGAAATAGCGTCTCGATCTGCCTTGCTTCCCCAGAGGGCTGCTTGTTTGGCCCCAGATCTATAGAGGGCCTGCCTGCCATAGTGGCAACATAGGAACTGCAGGACTGGCAGATGTTGCAGGGTCCTGCAGTTTCCCCCGCCTCTCTCTCTCCCTCCATACGCTGTCCCTGTCTAGTATGGGACGGACTGAAGGGGTTGAAGGATGACAAAGCCCCTCCCGTCGGTGGGTGTGGAGGGAAGACAATTGGCATCAGGGGAGGCAGGGGCTCCCGGTCAAGAGCTGGTGGCGTGGCCTGGGCTTGAGGCCAGGGCTCACCCAGATCCGGCGCCTGGGAACCATAGGGGCGGCCGGCTAATGGGCTCTTCCTGCTCTCCCTGAAGGACCGGGGGAGCCTTTCCCTTCTTGGGGCCCGGCCAAAAGAATTGTCTGTCTGTCCCAATTTTTCCCTTGGGAGGCAAGCCCTCATTTACCGGGGTTTCTTGGACAATATGTCAACCCAAACCTGAATATAAGGAATTTGATTAGGATGCCCTGGGCGGCCGTGTATGACGTAATGGACCCGGTAGGCAGTGGTCAGATCAAAAGACCCTGCATCCGGCCACCCCTCCTGGAAAGTGGGGCACTCCCATTCACAGAATCGCTGTAAATCAAAAGCATTAACATTATAACCTTTAAATCTACCCTAGAACTTCAGTTTAATACAGTAAATTACAACCTAGGTAAGAGCAGCTGATAGACAGAAATCTTTATTAACTAAGTGAGCTGATTCTCCTTAACAGTGAACAAAAGACTCTGAGAAAAATAATTCTCGCAGCTGCCACGAGACTTTGCAGACTGCTAAGGGGCCAGCCCAAACGTTCAGCCAAGCGTATCAACAGAAAGCAGAATAAATCAAAGTAGCTCTTACTTTACACAGACCAGTAATGATTTACACTTTCTTGATAGACCAGCCCAGGCTGGAGCTGTATCCAGTCTCTCTTCTCTGTAGTAATTTGGCCAGTCCCACACAAACAAACTTTGCCCCGACCCCATGATGACCGGTGGCGAGAGACAGACAAGGGAAGGGGTGACCTGTTTTCACAGATCCTCACACAGGTGCCCGCCTGGCCGCGTCCCTTGGGAGCTTAGATTCGTAGTAGCTAAGGTGCACCCGTATAAACCCCGGGCCTGGTCACCTCCATGTGGGGGTGAGTCACCGTTATGCCATATGACAAATCGCGGAACCGCAGGTTGGGGCCCACTCGGACTCCGTAACCCAAGTCGTGGAGCCACATAAAGGAGAGGAGAGGGCAGGCCCCCTCCCTCCACACTCACACACTTTCACCAGACATTCACTCAGAGTTTAAACAATCCACCCAATTCCTAACAATTTCCTGATTCCTGAGGGAGCTCTATAGCTTCCCGGGAGGTGATCAAGCTCCCCTTCCACTCACCCGGAGTGGACCTGACTAATAGGGGGTCGACAAAGATGACTGACCCTATCCCATTTGACAAAGACAAAGACAACAAAGAACAAAGACAAAATAAATCAGCCAAATGCAACCTAAGGTTGCCCGGAACCTGCAGCTTGCTCCTTGAAGTCCTGAAAATTTTCAAAAAACATTGCAGCAGGGTATACACAGAAGCAGACAACTTTTTGACAACAAATACCAAGACAAACAAATACCAGACAGACAAACCCAGTGCAGCCTACAGCCGCACGAACCAGGGACCCCGGCCACCGTCGTGGCCGCGGGTCAGGACCAGGAGTACCGCTGCGTCCAGCCCTCCGTATAGGTCCTTCCGTGGGACGTCCCAATTCCTGTTTAACGACTGGTCCTTACTTCTCTCGAGAGTCCAGGTGGCTCGGTTTCCGAATTGAAAGTTTTGGGTGGACTGGAGGCCTCCTTGGTAATCATTCTCCACAGGTGTGGGGTATCTCGCTGAGTGCCCGGCGACCAGTGGGGGAGAGCCTCCTGCCTTGAATAGGGGGTCCCTCTCCTCCCTTCCAGGGGAGAGCCTCCTGCCCTAAACAAGGGGTCCCTCTCACCCCTGCCGGGGGAGAGCCTCCTGCCTTAAATAAGGGGTCCCTCTCCTCCCTACCGGGGGAGAGCCTCCAGCCCTAAATAAGGGGTCCCTCTCCTCCCTGCCGGGTATCTCGCTGCGGGCCTCCAAATGTTATGGGTTGGCTCAACGAGATAGACCACCGACTCAGAATTTAAATTTGAAAGCCGTTTATTAAGCTGGCCAGCTGACCACAGCCCGTACCTTCCCCCTCTGGGAAGCCTCGCGGCATGTGGCAAAGAGCAAGTGTGCATTATGATTTTTATAACAAAACAGTGTTACCTTAGAAGCTCACAGAAAGTTCATAAGCACAAAGGGGGGGTAAACAGAGTCACACCTGGCTGGTCTAAGACAATCTAGCAATTTTTCTTCCATGGTTCCTAACCCTGCAACTCCCCTCCATTCATCAGTCCCTCCTTCCAGCACATACACAATCCTCATATCCTGGCAACACAATCCTTCTCCATACGTCAGTCCCCCCTCCCAGCACATACACAATCCTCATATCCTGGCAACACAATCCTTCTCCATACATCAGTCCCCCCTCCCAGCACATTCTGTAACATTCTGTAACCCTTCCATGGCGCAGTCCCTCACCCTAGCACACTAACATCCTATAGATTTTTGTGGGCATAAAATTCCTTGAACCCAGCATGTAAAGAGGACACATGTGTCAATATAGTGTGGGTTATTTGGGGGAAGAGGGACTTCCAATCAAAATAACAGAGCCCTGGCCAGAGTGGCTCTGGGGCTTGTATGTTCTCCTGTACTCAAAAAGTTGTATGTTGGATTCCTGGTCAGGGCAAACGCCTGGGTTGCAGGCTCAATACGTGGCTGGGGCCATGCAATCAATGTATTGCTCTCATGTTGATGTTTCTTTCTCCCTCTTCTTTCCCTTATCGCTCTCACATTTTTCACATATCTTTTAAGCAATTTAAAAGAACAAAGCAGAATTTACTCAATCCCTATGTTTCCATAGAAGGGGATTAGGCCAGACTTAGTTGGACCATGTGTCGCATGGCTACAGGTCCTGTGGAGAGGGAGCCTGCATGGAATGCATCACACTTATAGGGAAGGTGAGGCAGGGACATCTATACCACCACCATGAAAGCTGTTGGATGAAAAAAAATTATCTCATCAGAACAGGGGGCTCTTTTTCCATTACGTGCTGGTACCTGCTGAGCTAGCGATCTGGTGAGCTACTGAAAGGGGATGGGAAATGAGTCCCCAGGACGATCCCATTTGTTTCTCCTACCTCCTGGATTCCCCACACCTCACTGATCCCCATTCCCAGGCTGTGCCTTAAACACACTATGTATTTTCTTGGTCATTGGTCAACCCAGAGAAAAACACTTGCTTTCATTCTCAGTAAGGAACTTTGGGAGGTAACTTAGGCAGGCATCAAGAGAACAACATCAGCAAACTAATTAACCACGTAGGAACTGGAGGCCCTTGCACTCTGCCTAGAACCCCACCTAACCACTTCAGATAAGAATTCCAAATTGTCCCTATTCATTTACCCTTTATTCATATTGAAAATCTCATCCTCATTAGACAATCCTTGTTGTATAGCTTCTGTGCCATGTTTTGCTTATATGTGGCGTTGAGAGGTCTAAATGTATCCCTTAGCCAAGGCGGCCACTTTCTCCAGCATAGGCCCTCCTAGAAAAAGACACATAAATATGAAATCTGCATTTCTCCTGCTTTCTCCTGCCACAAAACATGCTGGGCTGTTTCCCATTCCCACTGCTCTACTGGGGGACGCTGTGCTATTGTCCTGTTTGTGGTTGGTACCATTCTGCATCTCAGATTGTTAAGCCAGCAGCATTTATCTGTGGTCATTTAGGTCAATTATTAAATCTTGTTCACTCAGAATTTCTTTTACTTACACAGGCATTTAAATCTCATGACTTAATGTGATTTCGTAATGACTCTCCTCTCTTTGCAAGAGTGGAGGAACCATTATCACTAGGTGTCATGCAGCCAAGGATCTGTGTTGGATACAGAAGGAAGTTGGATGGTTACTGCTCACACATTTTTCTTTACCCTGTATCTTCAGCAATTCCCTGGTAGCTATCCAACAGGTTAGAGGGGTTTCTGTTGTGGTTTGTTTTTCAAAAGACTTTTGATTCTTTATTATTTTTATTGATTTCAGAGAGAAGAAGGGAAAGAAACATGCTCCCCTACTACCCTGACATGTGCCCTGACCAGTAATCCAACCATGGACTCCTGGTAAACGATACAACATTGAATCAACTGAGCCACACCAGCTGGGCTGGGAGTTTAATTTAAAAAAAATACCAAAACCTACTGAGAATTTTACACTAGCTTTTAAGGGTGAAGATCCTGCTACACCAGGACAGGGCACACATTTGTGTATGATCTTAAAAGCTTGGGGGACAAATAGGCTCAGGGACCCAAATATTCTGACAACCCCAAGATCTGTTGAGAGGGGCGAAAGTGAATGATCCGGTACAGATAGGTTAAATATGTTATAAATAACTGGTGAGCCAGGGGGACAGAGCACCTGAGTAGCCTATACCCCTGGGGGAGGAGGTGTCTGCCAGTTCTCAGGGACTGAGTGTCTTGGGGAAACAAGGGAGAGAAGACCTCTTCACCTGGTTGGACCACACTGCTGCTTGAGGAAGTAATGTCTTCCCCAGGGATTCCAGCTTCAGCCCTGTTTGTCTTGCCTATGGCCCTTGTTATTTGCATATAAATACTTGACTATTTACACTATAATTCCTTACCTCAAGGCTAGAGTTAGCTATGAATTGATACATTTCAAATACATGCTTTATTAACTATACTAATAAAAGCCTAGGTCAAGGGTGGGCAGCCTTTTTGTGAGTGCATGCCCAAACCAGCAAAATCTCTGACTCAAAATTCTTCTGCGTGCCAACCCTAATTTTTTGAGAACATGTTAGGCCTACTTGATATCTCTTAAGGTGTACATATGTGAAGAAACTTGAAGAGACCTGACCGATTTGGCTCAGTGGCTAGAGCGATGGCCTGTGGACCAAAGAGTCCCGGGTTCGATTCTGGTCAAGGGCATGTGCCTCGGTTGCAGGCACATCCCCAGTGGGGGGTGTGCAGGAGGCAGCTGATCAAGGTTTCTCACTCATCGATGTTTCTAACTCTCTATCCCTCTCCCTTCCTCCCTGTAAAAAATCAATACATTTAAAAAAAAAGAAATTTGAAGAAATAATAAAATTCATTTGAGCGACAAAAACACAGTATATGATGATGAAAAATACATGTATTTTTTAATGTATACATGTACACTGCTAGTCCAACAGAAAACTTTATGACTCCATTTGATATTATCAGTGGGACTTTTGCTGCTGCATCACTGATGACAGAGAAATTACATCAGGTTTATATTTTGTGACCTTCAGAGATATGCACGAGCTACTACTTTCATCCGTCAGGCTACTCCTATTATGAGACTTAACAAAATTCATCACTGAGAAGAAAGATTCACAAGTGTATGTGGATGAAACCAAAACACTAGTCGGATCTAGGAAGGAAGAGAGAGTTAAGGCAGAGGCATAGAAATTGCTCTCCCCCTCTCTTGTCAATCCATGTCTATGGTCTTTACGATAACTTGTTATGTAAAGTTATTTATTTATCTAAGATGTACCCACACTGAATTTATCTGAAAAGTAATAAAGTCGATATTAAGAAAAAAAATTGTAAATGGAAGCTTATAACAGAGGGTCTCACGTGCCAGCAAAAGTTACTCATTATTATAACTCATTATAACTATTCATTATTTCCTCATTTTAGATAAGAACTCTAAGTGTTCCCAATTACTTACGTTTTTAGGAACAATTCCTCCTCCTGAGACTTCCACTCCCCCTTCTTGCGTTTCTTGCTGCCAAACATATGGTTCAGCCAAACATGGCATCCGTGTCAGGGGTTGCCCACCCCTGGCCTAGGTGGTCCTCACGACCTTGCATGCGACATCATCACAAGATGGCCACCACAAGATGGCCACATGCACCACGCAGGCGGTGCCCAGTGGCCGCTCCATGTGGTGAGGCCTAGGGGTCCCATTGCTCCACATGGTGCGGAAGAGGCCAGTATGGGCATCTCCGCCACCTCAAGTAAAGTAGGCGGATCCCAGTGGAGGAGGCGGGTCGCTATAGCAGAGGGCAGCTGGGGGCGATTGGGCCGGCAGGGGAGGGCAGCTGGGGGCGATCAGGCTGTCAGGGCAGCAGTTAGACATCAATTGGGCTGGCAGGGGAGCGGTTAGGGTGCAATCAGGCGGGCAGGCAGAAGCGGTTAGAGGCAATCAGGCAGGCAGGCAGGTGAGTGGTTAGGAGCCAGCGGTCCCGGATTGTGAGAGGTATGTCCGACATCCCCCGAGGTGTCCCAGATTGGAGAGGATGCATGACAGGCTGAGGGACAACCCCTCCCCCCCACACACACACACACGAATTTCATGAACTGAGACACTAGTGCTTTATTAATATGCTTGAGGATGGGGTTCACTCTGGAGATTCATTCAGGAATTTATTAGAGTCTAGCAGCTCACTCATAAGAAATGAGGAAGTGTAGCTATTTTTGATAGAGGATGCCCTCTCTGGCTCAATGGTCAGCTCAGTGCAGGTGTTCTGTCGGCCTTGTAATGCTTTGATGACAGTTCCTTCTAATAGGAGTTCTTCATCTGTCAAAAAAGAAGAAATCACATCTGATATTGAAAGACTCACGGGACAGCTATTTGTCAGTCCAGAGCCTACATCCCAGTCCAATATATAGGGACTCAGCAAATATTTGAGTGCCATTTGGAGAGGAGAAAAATAAACCCCAACTTACATCTATGATTGTTGACACAACAAAAGGAGAAACTGTCTCTTTTTTTAAAGTGGTTACGTAGATCATTCCCTAGCATGACATATGGTGACTATATTTAGGACTATACCATTGGGCCCCAAGGGCCAACAGCCAGTTACTGGAGGAAAGCCAGGGCTGGAAGACCCACTCAGTTAGACACTCTGCAGATCTACTGTGAACTCACATTCACGCACCCATCCTGTCCTGCTTCAGATGCAGAGGGGGCCTGAGCCTTCCTCTCTCCACTCTTCAGGATGCTTGTGTTCTTGCTACCATCACAGATGACCACGATTAACACCCACGGCTAACACGTCCTCATCTGGACCCACCCTTCTGCACTAACTCACCTATTCCTCACTTGGGCCCTGCCTTCACATATGCCAGCCCCATAACAGATGGCTCTATACAGAAAAAACAATATGTCTACCCTCACTCTATGCTTAAGATTTAGGCAGGTACTCGGGATGTACGTTAACAGACTTGCCAGGTTGTGTACCACTGTAGAATCTCCTATATATATAAAAGCCTAAGCAACCATCGCAACTGAACAGGCAACCAAACAGGCTGTGTGAGGCAACTAGGGTGGCAGGGGGATTAGTGAGGGGCAACCAAATGATCGAGCAGCAGGCTGCATGCGGTGACCAGGCCCACAGGGAGTTAGTGAGGGGTGACCAAACAACCAAGCAGCATGGTGCATGGGGCAACGAGACCCACGGTGGTGGGGGGGGGGGGCAGTTGTGGGCAACCAGGCCGGAACGGGGTGGTGGTGGGGGGCAGTAAGTGGTGACCAGGCCAGCACAGCGGCAGTTAGGGGCAACCAGGCTGGCAGGGGAAGAGCAGTTGGGGGCAACTAGGCTGGCAGGAGGGGCAGTTGTGGGTGACTTGGCCAGCAGGGGGGGCAGTTAGGGCTGATCAGACAGGCAGGCAGGCAGGCAGATGAGGAGTTAGGAGCCAGTGGTCCCATATTGTGAGTCAGACATCCTCCAAGTGGTCCCGGATTGGAGAGGGTGCAGGCTGGGCTGAGGGGATCCCTCATGTGCAAATTTCATGCACTGAACCTCTAGTGTTCAATAGATCTATGAAAAAATTTTTGGGGTCCTAAAATACAGAACGGGAGAAACAACTTTTGTCAGTTGCCTACTTTGCTATCATTTCATGTAATTTCTTATATTTTCAGCTTTACTTAGGGAACCATCTAAAGATTCTGACTGTGTGAAGGTCAAGTGTACCATTGAGCAGCTGGGTTTATTTTCCAGAAGAATTGAAAGTGTTGCTGGTGATGATAAGGGTCAGAGAAGGGGGTAATGTTCGGGGAAAGAGGAGCATGGATGGTCTTGTGGAAAGTCCAAAACTGGGAGCTGGAGACCTGGGCTCTAGGTGACAGCTCTTAGCCCTTTCTGATCTTGTTTTTACTCACCTTAAAAGCAGATTAAAATGCCTATTCTGCCCACTGTTGGGGCAGAAGGGAGTAATATAATTGGTCAAAACATTGTTTTGAAAAAGAAGCTAAACTGACTTCATGTAAGTAGCACAGCAGTATTATTTCTGATGTGCCCCAGGTCATGATGGAAACCTGTATTTAAGCTATCTGGGCATGAAAACACATTTGGGAAGTTATCAAGTAGCTGCCAATAAACCTAATGTATAGAAAAATACTTAAAAGCACACGACTGTTTGGTGGATAGAAAACCTTGTGCTTCAGAGCAAGTTCAGAGTTGGACAGTCTAAAAAGAAAGAGCCCTCCCATGCCATAGAAGGGCTGGGTAGCAGCTTCTGGTGATGGATCCAAAAACTGTCAGGTTCCAAATAAAACTTACATAAAACAGCATCATTTGTACTCTTTTCATAAACTTGCAAAAACAAACAAAATAAAAATGTATCTTCATCTGTCTACTCTGCAAAGGGCAATTGAAACCTAATGCATACAAAAGAGTTTACAAACTGTGACACACTAATGAACAATTTCTCTTTTGGAAGCAAAGCACCCGGCAGAGAGCACAACACACAGGATGTGCCCATTAATAGAAATACCCTTCCCTTCATCAGACTCTTAGCAAGGAGTAGTTCTTAATAATTTAGAGTTGAACTCTGAATAAATGAATAGAAATAATACAGTTACTTTATTTGCTTAAAATGTATCGTCATTGATTACAAATAAAGAAATTATACTAATAAAAGGGTAATATGCTAATCAGACCGGACATCTTCCAGAAAAAGCCAGGGTGGCAGGGAATGAGGCAAAGGCAGTCAGGAGTAATCAGGCCAGCAGGGAAGGGCAGTTAGGGGCGATCAGGACGGCAGGTAGAATGGGTAGGAGCAATCGGGCAGGCAGGCACTTGATCAGTTAGGAGCCAGTGGTCCCGGATTGCAAGAGGGATGTCCTGGATTGGAGAGGGTGCACGCCAAGCTGAGGGACTCCCTGCCCGTGCACAATTTTGTGCACAGGGCCTCTAGTGAAAACATAAAATAAAATAAAAAAGTCTATCATCGGGCATTTCAGACTCATCACAAGGTGTGTTGGTCACACATTCAGTCTCACAATGCAGTTTCACTGTCTTGGCAAGACCTCAATATGATTTTTAAATTGGCAGAGGCAGCAGGCCAAATGGTTAGGTAAGATACTATAAATGGAAACATACAGAATTATATTAGTGACAAAGGAGTTACTTGGAAAATAGTTTTTTTTAAGGTTAAACAGACACCTACTGTATGACCCAGCCATTCCACTTTCAGGTATTTACCAAGAGAAATAGAAGTATATTTCCATAAACAGACTTGTATATAAATATTCATAATAGCTTTATTTGTAAGTCAAAAATTGGAACAACTCAAATAGCCATCAGTGTTGAAATATACTGATATATCCATTATTAATGGAATACTATTCAGCAATAAAAATGAATTATTGATATGCAAAACAAGATGGACTAATCCTGCATAATAAAAGGCTAATATGCAAAACGACTGAATGACGAAATGACTGGTCACTATGATGCACACTGACCACCAGAGGGTAGACGCTAAACACAGGAACTGGCCCCTGGTGGTCAGTTGCTGGCACAGGGGGAGCGCCTCTCAGCCAGAAGCTGGGCTCATGGCTGGTGAGTGCAATGGTGGTGGCTGCAGCCTCATCTGCATCCAAAGCAGTGCTAAGGATGTCTGAGTGCTGGCTTAGGCCAGCTTCCTACAGGGAGCCATCAGTTGGGCTTCCCCCGAGAGCTGGGCTGAGAGACCCCACTCCAGTGCACAAATTTCGTGCATGAGGCCTCTAGTCTTAAAGTAATCATCTGAGTAAAGGAAGCCAGTAAGAGAGAGTAGATGTAGGTGTGCTGTTCTGTTGTGCTGTGTGTGTTTCTGTTGTGTGTGAGTGTCACTCGATGTGCCCTGTCATTTCCCCTCAGTCAGGGGAGTGGAGGTTGGGGTTCGGGTTTGGGAGAGCTCGGGTGAGGGCAGAGGAGGCGGGCAGGAGCCCGCAGCCATGGACTGGGTGGGTACCTGTAGGCGCTGTGCCTCCTTTAGCCGCTTTCCCTGCAGCCACTGGCTGCGCTGTCCTCTTCCTTGGCGTCCTCGGAATCCAGGGCCTCCTCTGCTTCCCGGCTTCGTCGTCCTCTTCTCCTTCGTGGTCAACGTACACCACACAGCATTGGGTCTGAGCCAGGGAGCCCCTTATGGCCCCAGGCGCTGGGGGTCGGTTCGGGAGAGGTGGGAAAGGAGCTGGCGGCTGCTACCTGGGGTTACTGCTGCCCCCGCCGCCCCCCCCCCCGCCCCGAATCATCTAGGCCCCCACCTCAGCCACCTGGTCCTGCCGGGAAGCGCCGCCAGGGGAGCGGAAGTGCCACCAGGAGAGCAGAACCCTAGATGGGTCCTCACGTGGGTGGGGGCGGGGCCAGCGCTGCCTGGGTGGACTGGCAGGTGGGAGGGGGCGGGGCCAGGGCTGCCTGGGTGGACTGGCAGGTGGGAGGGGGCGGGGCCAGCGCTGCCTGGGTGGACTGGCAGGTGGGAGGGGGCGGGGCCAGCGCTGCCTGGGTGGATTGGCAGGTGGGAGGGGGCGGGGCCAGCGCTGCCTGGGTGGACTGGCAGGTGGGAGGGGGCGGGGCCAGCGCTGCTTGGGTGTCCTGTCCCAGTGTCCATTCAAGTTGAAGCTGGCCGCCTGGTGCGGGCAGGAATGAGGCCCTAGGGAATTGCTGGGGCCTCACTCTGGACAGTCTTGAAGCCCTAAGTCCTATCCTCCAATTTTCTAGGTGACTGCTGGAACCCATGGTTGACAAGCAACAGGTACCACAGGCCTGGAGCAGCGTGGTCACCTGAGCTGCACCTCCCAGGAGCCTAGAACTGAATGAGCCTCACTGATGCACTAAAGCAGCGGTTCTCAAACTGGGGGTTGAAGGACCCTTTCACAGGGGTCACCTAAGACCATCGGAAAACACATATGTAATTACATCTTGTTTTGTGATTAATCACTATGCAATGAAAATACATCCTGCATATCAGATATTTACATTATGATTCATAACCTTAGCAAAATTACAGTTAGGAAGTAGCAACGAAAATAATTTTATGATTGGGGGTCACCACAACATGAGGAACTGTATTAAAGGGTTTCGGCATTAGGAAGGTAGAGAATCACTGCTCTAGAGGGAAATGTGCATGCTGTCCAGACTGATGCCTCCCTGTTGCTGTTATGAGTATTTGCCTTTTAATATTAATTTGGAGACATACTATTTATTTATTTATACTAGAGGCCCAGTACATGAAAGTCGTGCATGGGTAGGCTGCCTAGCAGATGCTGGGGGGAAGGGGGAGAAGGGAAGAAGGGGGGGAGAGTTGCAGGGGGGCGGGGTGGGTGGGGAGGGCCTCCCTCCCCTGGCTGCCAGGTGGGACCTTCCTTCCTTCCATGCTGCCCCCTGGTTGTAGCGCACATCATACTGAGCCATCGAACTTACGGTCTCCCAGTCGAACTCCGGAGGAGACAGTTTGCATATTAGCCTGGAAAAACCCCATACAGTTTTATATATTTACATTCCATACCCTGCTAAATTTGCAGAAATGAAAGATTTTGCTACATAACAACACAAGCAACTAAAGAATCTATGTTAGATACTTTTGTTTCTGAAGTCTCTAGGCTATTTCCCCAGAATGTGCTCCAGCTTTGTAGCAAATACCTTTTGTTACCAGTCAGGGCACATACCTAGGTTCAATCCCAAGTAGGAGGTGTGCAGGAGGCAGCCGATCAGGATTCTTTCTCACTGATGTTTCCTCTTCTCTCTCTCTCTCTCTCTTCCTCTCCACTCCTCTCTGAAATCAATAAAAATATATTTTTAAAAGGTTAAGATGGTAAATTTTAGGGTATGTGCATTTTACCACAATTTTCATGCATTGGGCCTCTAGTAAAAACATAAAAAGTACAGAAGTCACCCTTCCACTTCTGTCTTAACATCCATCCAATTCCTTCACCCAAAACACCTAACATCACCAGTCTTTGTGTATCTTTCCAGAATCAATGCCTATACAAGCAAATCCATACATACATGTAGACAGGTGCATATGAGGAGGAACTGAGGCCTAATACACTGTGATACAGGGGTTCAGTGAGACGGACTTCAGACTCTCTGAGCTCAAATATTAACCAATGATGCCCTTGTAATGGTTGGGGACTTGAGTCCAAGCTCCAAGTCTTCCTCTGTATAATATTAGCCCCACTAACTACCTATAGATGTTTGTGGGCACAAAATTCCTTGAACCCAGCATGTAAAGAAGACAAATGTGTCAATATACTGTTTTGTTGTTTTTTTGGAGGAAATAACCATCAGAATAACAACAGAGCCCAGGCTGGTGTAGCTCTGTGACTTGGGTGTCCTACCATGCACCTGAAGGTGGTTGGTTTGATTTCTGGTCAGAGGATATACCTGGGTTGCAAGCTTGATCCCCGGTAGTGGGCATGCGACCCATGTTCTCCTCTCACATCTATGTTTCTCTCTCTCTCCTTCTCCTTTCCCCTCTCTCTCAAATTAAAAAAAAAGTATATTCATAGCAACATTCTTCACAATAGCAAAAAGGTAGAAGCAAAGGTAACAAGGGAGGACAGGATAAACAAAATATGCTATATACACTGGAATATTATTCAGTGCTCCCACTTGTTACAATATGAACTTGGAGGACACTATGCTATGTGAAGAAAGTCAACGACAAAAAGGCAAATACCGTAAGATCCCATTTGTATAAGGTGTCAGAGTGGTCGAATTCACAGGACTAGAAAGGAGAGTGGTGGTTGCCAGGGGCTGGAGAGCAGGCATCGGTAGAGTTTCAGTTTTGTAAGATGAAAATGTTCTGGGGATGGATGGTGGTGATCATTGCACAACACTGTGAATGTACCTAATGTCACAGACGTGTACACTAAAAGATTTTTAAGATGGGCTGGGTCAGTGTGGCTCAGTAGTTGAAAGTCAATCTATGAATCAGAAGGTTACAGTTCAATGTTCAGTCAGGACACATGCCTGGGTTGTGGGCTCAATCCCCACTAGGGGGTGTGCAGGAGGCAGCCAATCACTGATTCTCACTTCATTGATGTTTCTATCTCTCCCTCTCCATTCCTCTCTGAAATCAATAAAAATATAGTTTTTGAAAGGGTTAAGATGGTCACTATTATAGTATGGGCATTTTACCACAATTTTTAAATAAGAAAAATGCAAAGAGTACAGAAGTCACTCTTCCACTTCTGTCCAACAGCCAACCAATTTCTTCAGCAAAAACACCTAACATCACCAGTCTTTGTGTGTCTTTCCAAGTTTATGTATATACACGCAAATCCATATTAAAATATAGACAGGTTCATATGTGGAGAAATTAACGCCCAATACACTGTGATACAGGGGTTCAGTGAGACAGACTTGAGACCCTTTGAGCTTGTTCATATGTTAACAAATGATGCCCTTGTAATGGTTGCGAACTTGACTCCAGGCCCCAAGTCTTCCTCTGTATATCAGCCATGCTAACAACCTATAGATTATTGTGGGTATAAAATTCCTTGAAGCCAGCATGTAAAGAGGACACATGTGTCAATATAGTGTTTGGTTGTTTTGGGGGGACACTTCCAATCAGAATAACATAGCCCTGGCCAGAGTGGCTCTGAGGCTTGTATGTTCTCCTGTACACCCCAAAGTTGTCAGTTAGATTCATGGTCAGGGCACACGCCTGGGTTGCAGGCTCCATTCCCGAGAGAGGGCATGCAAGGGATGTTTTGGTCTCATATTGATGTTCCTCTCTCCTTCTTTCTGTTCTCTCTCACATTTAAAGAAAATCTTTTAAAAAATTTAAAAAATGTAACAGAATTTACTCAATCCCCAAGCTTCCATAGAAGGGGATTAGGCCAGACTTAGTAGGACCATGTGTCCCATGGCTACAGGTCCTGTGGAGAGGGAGCCTGCATGGAATGCATCACGCTTATAGGAAAGGTGAGGCAGGAACATCTATGCCACCACCATGAAAGCTGTTGGATGAAAGAAATTATCTCATTGGAAAAGGGGACTATTTTTCCATTACTTGCTGGTACCTGCTGAGCTAGCGATCTGGTGAACTACTGAAAGGGGACAGAAAATGAGTCTCCAGGATGATCCCATTTGTTGTTCCTCACCTCCTGGATTCCCCACACTCACTGATCCCCATTCCCAAGATGTGCCTTAAACACACTATGTATTTGCTGGCTCACTGGACAACACAGAGAAAAACACTTGCTTTCATTCTCAGTAAGGAACTTTGGGAGGTCACTTGGGCAGGCACCAAGAGAACAGCATCCGCAAACCAAATAACCACATAGGAACTGGAGGCCCTTGCACTCTGCCTAGAACCCCACCTAACCATTTCAGATAAGAACTCCAAATTGTCCCCATTTACCCTTTATTCTTATAGAAAATCTCATCCTCATTAGACAATCCTTGTCATGTAGCATCTGTGCCATGTTTTGCTTGTATGTGGCATTGAGAGGTCTAAATGTATCCCTTAGCCAAGGCGGCTGCTTTCTCCAGAAAAAGGCCTCCTAGAAACAGACACATAAATATGAATTCTGCCTTTCCCTTGCTTTATTCTGCCACAAAACATGCTGGCCTGTTTCCCAGCCCCACTGCTTTACTGGGGGACGCTGTGCTGTTGTCCTGTGTGTGGTTGGCACCATTCTGCATCTCATATTGCTAAGCCACCAGCAGTTATCTGTGGTCATTGAGGTCAATCTTGTTCACTCAGAATTTCTTACACTCACTCAGGCATTTAACTCTCACTGACTTAATGTGATGTAGTAATGACTCTCCTCTCTTTGCAGGAGTAGAGGAACCAGGACATTCACTTGGAATCACGCGTCGAAGGATCTGTGTTGGACACAGAAGGAAGTAGGTAGGTTTGGTGCTGGGCTGAGCTGGAGGGAGCGGAGGAGCACACACATGAGCCCCAGTGGGATTCACAGAGGCTGAGGCAGGGTAGTGAATGGAGCAGTGGCCCCACCAGTATGTTTCCTGAAATAAAGTCCTGAGGAGGAAAGAATTGGTTAGTTACTGCTCACACATTCTTCTTTATCTCCAGAAACTCCTTGATAGCTGTCCAACAGTTAGGAAGGGTTTTTTGTTGTGGTTTGTTTTTCAAAAGACTTTTGATTCTTTATTATTTTTATTGATTTCAGAAAGAGGAAGGGAAAGAAACATGCTCCCCTACTACCCTGACATGTGTCCTGAGCAGTAATTCAACATGGACCTCCTGGTAGGTGAGACGACATTGAATCAACTGAGCAACACTGGCCGGGCTGGGAGTTTTTTTAATTAAAAAAAAATACCAAAAACCTACTGTGAATTTTACACTAGCTTTTAAGAGTGAAGAACCTGCTATTCCAGGACAGGGCACACATTTATGCAAGATCTTAAAGGCTTGTGTGTGGGGGATGGGGGGAGGGGGTGGAAATTGGCTCAGGGACCCAAATATTCTGAGAACCCCAAGGCCTGTTGAGAGGGGAGAAAGTGAATGATCCTCTATGGATAGGAGGTCAAATGTATTATAAATAACTGGTGAGCTAGAGGGACAGAGCACCAGAATAACCTATACCAAGGGTGGGCTCCTTTTTGTGAGTGGGTGCCAAAACCAGCAAAATCTCTGACTCAGAATTCTTCTGCGTGCCAACCCTAATTTTTTGAGAACATGTTACACCTACTTGATATCTCTTAAGGTGTACATATGTGAAGAACCTTGAAGAAATCATAAAATTCATTTGAGCGACAAAAACACAGTATATGATGATGAAAAATACATTTATTTTTTAATGTATACATGTGCACTGATAGTCCGACAGAAAACTTTATTACTTCGTTTGATATTTTCAGTGGGACTTTTGCTGCTGCATCATAGATGACAGAGATTTTACATCAGGTTTATGTTTCGTGACCTTCAGAAATATGCACAAGCTACTACTTTCATCCATCAGGCTACTCCTATTATGAGACTTAACAAAATTCATCACTGAGCACAAAGATTCACAAGTGCATGTGGATGAAAACATGGAGAGTAACGCTGTTGCAGTTTTTTAAACAGAAAAAATTTTCTGCAATGGCATTTCAAGTCCTCAATAGATCGTTTTCGACACTATTGACATTGCTCTTCCCCTCTCTCGTCAATCCATGTCTATGGTCTTTAAGATAACTTTTTATGTAAAATTATTTAACTAAGATGCACCTACACTGAACTTACCTGAAAAATAAAAAAGTCGATATTAAGAAAAAAATTGTAAATGGAAGTGTTAGGTCAGAGAGAGCCCAGGATCAGATACATGAAGACATGTGATGAGACAATGGGCTTCCCTGGGAATTTCTCACATGTCAGCGTGCCAGACAGATACTGGCTTCTCCCTGATGGCCCCCACACAGATACTGACTCCTTCCTGAATACCTTGCTGACCCCCTGCAGCTGAAACTTCCTCAGCTAGATACCTCAGCTCATGTCCCCGCCCCTCACCCAACCGCAGTATAAAAAAGCGCCCCCCCTCCCTGTTGGCGTGAATCCACGTGCCCTGTCTTTGGAGTACGTGGGTCTCCCGGGGATGCAGAAATAAACCTTTCCTTCTCTTTTCTTTTCTGATTCACTCGAATCTTTATTTCTTATGCTGCCTCCTGAGCCACCTAACCTAACATTTGGTGCCTTGAAACCTGGGTGACGTGAGCACCTCATTTGGCCGTCCCTCTGCAGCTTGGGGTGCCTGCCTCTTCCTCCTTGTAGCTCTGGACCCATCAGGACCTCATCTCTTCAGTTCAGCAACTTTTCCCAGTTTGGCAACATCAGCGCTGAGTCCCATTCCACCCCTGTGCCGGTCCCAGGTGGCCACCTGCCCGCCAGCATCTCTGTCCATAAAACGCGGCAGAGTCAGAGATTGCCTCTTTCCGGACCCTTCCAGGAAGGCTCCTCCGGTCCAGGGAAGTAGTGGAGACGTGCCTACATTTCCTGGCCCAATCGTCCTTCCGTAGCGTGGGTTAAACTGCTGGGACGCCAGGCTTTGGCCCCTCTACAGGCCACGGGATCAAGCACAGGGGGAATCCAAATTCCAAACCTGACTGAGCACACCTCTAGGGTGCCGGCTCACCGATCTGGCTAAACACTATGCCTGCCCCGGAACTGCGTCCTATTTCTGTAATGTAGCATGGCCTCAGTCTGAAAACGGGACCTTGACTTTACCATCCGCACCGATCTCAGGAATTTCTGCCAGCGAACTGGGAAATGTGCCCAAGTCTCTCTCTCTCAGTCCCTCTCTCCACCCAGTCTGTGTCCCCATCTCTTCCCCCCACAGTTCCTTCTGCGGTCTCTCCTCGCCTGGTCCTTCCTCCTCCCTCTGGGCTGTCCCTGCACTGCCCAGCGGCCTTGCGTGCCTCCGAGCCCGCGGTGTCTGTGGAGCGTGGGGGGGTGGGTTCATGTGCTGTGTGTGTGTGGTGGCGACGGCACTGCCATCGTCTCAGCGTCCTCCCACCCCCCCCCCCCCCACACTGGAGACCACCCAGAACATCCCCTGGCAAAAGCCGCCTGTTCTCCCACCAGCTTCTGTGCCCCTGTCCATCCACACTCTCCCCTCCTCCCTGCCAGACCCTCCTCCAGCCTCGCCTTCTCTGCAGCCTCCTGACCCCGCCTCCCTTCTTCCACCCGCCCCCACGGAAGCCAAAAACTCAAAAGGCCTGGACAACAACCCCACGCTCCTGCACGCTACCGCTGTGTGCACTGCGCCCTCGTCCTCAGGCAGGGTCAGTCCGTGAGCACACGGACACACACACACACACACACACACACACACACACACACACGTCTGTAGGCTCCACCTTCCTTCTATCTCTCCTCCCCTTTGCCCCGCCCCTGGGAGGTTGTGACTTTTAACTACAATTGAGAAGCAGCTGGTGTCTTTCTCTGCCAACCCCACTGCGTTCATCAAAGAATTCCGGTAACTCTCCCATGCCCACCCAGGCCACCTCTCCAGCTCTCTCCCCTCCCCTTACGGGCCTGCCTAGTAACCTGGACCCCATGCAGTACCCTCTGTAAATTCTAATTGCCCGCCTTCCTCTGTGCGCTCCACCGAATCTCCTCCCTCATGACTGCCAACACTTTAATTCACAGGTGGCCGGCCAGTTCCCTTTGCGAGAGGTTGCAGCTGGGCTCTCTTCAGACCCTCTTAACCAGCAGCTTCCTTCTCCCCTATCCCTGAAAGCCCAAATCCTGAGAACGTTAGCTCCAAAACAGCCTCTTCCCTCATACCCCGGTCCGAGATCAAGTGAAAAATGGCCTTGAAGGTTCTTAATGCCCGTGAGGAGCAGGCACAGTCAGAATGGCAGGCCTGCCTTTCACAGAAGGTAGATCTGCAGACACGCCTTGGTTTTGGCCCTGAGGTCAATGGCAGCCACGCATGGCCCTAAGGGGGCTGTTCGCAGTGGGGTGCAACAAAAGGAACGCCACCGGAGAATGCTTCAAATGCAGAGATGAAGGCCACTGGACAATGCAGTGCCCCCAGCCCCAGGCTCCAACCAAGCCCTGCCCAGCGTGTGGTCAAAGCTGCCACTTGAAAAGTGACTTCCCCTGGAAAGGTGGCAGGCCCTCTGCACCCCAGTGTGGAGGGGCCACCCTTCCAGGTCATGACCCACCGCTGGCCATGCTGGGACTGGCTGAAGACTGAAGATGCCCAGTCCCGACGGCCCCCACCACCATCGCGAGTCCAGGGCTGCACTGAAGGCAACAGGTCACCTTCCTGGTCGACATGGGGGCTACCTTCTCTGTCCTGCCCTCCTTTTTAGGGCCCCTTTATCCTTCCAAGATCTCGGTCATGGGTATTGATGGCAAATCCACCTGCCCGCTGGCCACTGGACCCCTTCCCTGCCTCCTTGATGATAGCATGCCCCGTGCCCCTTTTAGGACGAGATATTCTCACCATCCTAGTGGCCACTCTGCCCTTCAGACTCCCTGCTCCTGTCCCCCTTTACAGGGATGCCGACCATCCACTGCCACGAGGCCCCTTATGGGGCCCTGTTGTCCCAGACCTCAGTCTCGCCTACCTCAGTGGCCTACCTCAGTCTCGCTGTGAACACCTGATCTCCTTATCTCCTCCACGACTGTCCCCTTTTCTTAACTGAGAACTACTCTGACCTCAGCGCCTTCTCACCCCATCCCGCTCCACCCTTCCCAAAGGAAAAAATGCAGCAGTTTTATAATCCAAGCTGCTAGAGGCCTGGAAACATGCAGCACGACCTGCTCCCTCCCTCCCCGCCTTTTCTCCAACCTCCAGATCCCTGGCTTCCACTGCTCTGTCCCTTTCTCTTTTCCCTTGGATAACAGCACATTCTAACATTTCCTCTCACTTTCACTGCAATACCTACCTCTCTCAGGCTCACCAAATGCCTCCCACCATCCCTGAAGAAGATTTGGCGACACCATCCAGGACCTGATGGATGACCCATCATTCCTCACAGGCTCTTACCTGGCAAGGGACCCTCCAATTTTGCTCAGGTTTTTTATATTTTCAGGTGAAAGGGACATGGTATGATGAGGGAGTCATCAATTCTACTGTCTGGGATGGGAAATCCTCTAGTGTCACTCTCTATTTATGAACCCTGGACCTACTCCTATGCCCACCCTCAATCACACAACTTTCCATGTACTCTCCAACATCAATCCCTCCTCTTCTACATCCTGCTGGATTTGTCTGTCACTGGCTCGAACCCTCATCATAGCCATTCAACTCCAATGAATTGGACCATCTAAGTAAACTCTCTCTAGAAATTCACAGCTCCTGGCCAGACCTCCTGCCCATGGCCCTGACCAAACTCTGCTACACCAAGGAGCCCCGCCTTCTTAAGTCCTTTTGAGCTCCTATATGGGAGACCCTTCTTGCTCAACCACCGTCTCCTTACTGATCCCCCTCCCCTGGGAACCTACATCCACAAGCCTTGGAGCCTAGGTGGACGGGACCTCACATCGTGATCCTTACAACACCCACCGCAGCCAAGCTGCTCGGTGACCCATCGTGGCACCACCTCTCCAGGCTCAAGAGGACTCCGGTGCAGCATGACTTCTGTAAATGTGAGGTGTTGGGACCCACTAAAGTCCGCCTCAGCCACCCACCCCCTCCTCCTTCTCCTCCTGGCCCTGAGCAACCTACACCAACCCCTACCTGCTTATGTGTGGAGGTTCAAGGTCCATGAAACTTACCACCAGAATGGCAAACAAGTCACCCAGCAGGTAGGATCTCAGGATTGCCCCCTGGTCAGATGCCAGACAGGGATCAGGGTGACATCCGGTCAATATACAATGGTGGCTGACCCTATGCCTGTTTTGCTTATGACCAAGAGGACCCAGACAGGTGTAATCAAGATGTTGACACCTATGGGGGTTGCCGCTGGAGAGACTGTGTTGTCAATGATGCCTACAGGGGTGGCTCCTTTATCGGGGAGAAGGGGGCCTTCCACATCATAATCCGAGATCCCTGAGACCAGCAATGCGTTACAGGTGTTGTGGGAAAGCTATACTTAAGTAGTTGGAGCTCAACCCCTTCAGGGACCATTTACATCTCCTGGGAATATGACCTGGCCCAAGAGGCCCAAGTCCAGGTCTCCAACAGCATCCTACAGGCCGAACAGTCCCTTAAAGGGAAGCTGCCTGACTCCCCCCAAGTAGAAGTCCTGTCTTCTTGGCTCCGACTTATTCAACACACCCTACTATTCCTCAATGAGACCCACACCCTGCCCAATGTCTCGCACTGCTTTCTATGCACCTCTCTCCGAAGGTCTTTGCTGGCTGCCATCCCACTCACGACTTCTCCAAGAACCCAAGGGAAAGGTGAATGTCAGCCTCCTGTGGCTGGTATTCCCCTTTGGGAACCTGAAACTCCAGAGCCCACCCTGCCCCCAAGGATATGCTACCAGACCAGTAATCCAGTAATCGGAGGGCGAGTCACTTGGAACTGCACCCAGAACTATATCCCATCCAGTTTCACCAAGGCCAGCCTGGGTACCTTCTTTTGGTACAACGGCATCTTAAGCAACTGCATAAACTCCTCTGACCCCAGTCCTTGCTTCGTGGTCATGGTAGTTCCCCAACTAACCTTGTATGGAGAGTCGGAGCTCGCCTGGCTGCTCCCTCCATCCAGCCCCCGGGCCCGCTAGGCCGCCTTCCTCCCTGTCACTGGAGTATAGCTACCTCCATAGGCCTTGCCGGGGAGGGGGGGCGGGAGAGTCCTCAGGATTAGTCTGGTCATGGCTCAGGACTTTAATGACAAGCTCCAGTTAGCCCTGGAGTCCACTACTGCTTCTTTAGCATCCCTACTGCGACACATAACATCAGTAGTCCAAGTAGCCCTACAGAACCAGAGCGCCTTAGACCTTCTGAGTGCAGAAAGAGGAGGAACCTGCATATTCCTTCAAGAAGAATGCTGCTGCTACATCAACGAGACTGGAGTAGTGGAGTAAAACGTAAAGACCCTGACTAAGCTGAGTGAAGAACTATATGCAGGACACTTCCAGGACAACTCTCCTTTCAGCTGGTTCCAAAGCCCCTTAGCTACCTGGGTCCTACCCAGGGTAGGGCCCCTGATTCTCATCTGTGTCTTTTTTCTCCTAGCCCTCTGCCTCCTCAAGTTCATCTGCTCCCGGATTTCGGAGATGTCACGGGTGACTGTGAACCAGCTCCTGCTTCATCCCTACACTCGGCTCCCCTCTGACCTGCCTCTACCTGACCCTGGCCTTTAAACAACCCCCACACCCCCATGTCCCTGGTCAACTGGAAGTAGCCAGAATGAGTCGGCATCCCCTATCACCAAAAGGCCAGGATGTTAGGTCAGAGAGAGCCCAGGATCAGATACATGCAGTCATGTGATGACACAATGGACTTCCCCTGGAATTTCTCACAGATCAGCATGCCAGACACAGATACTGGCTTCTCCCTGACGGCCCCCACACAGATACTGACTCCTTCCTGAATACCTTGCTGACCCTCTGCAGCTGAAACTTCCTCAGCTAAATACCTCAGCTCAGGTCCCCGCCCCTCACCCAACCACAGTATAAAAAAAGCACGCCCCCCCCCCCCCACCCCCGGTTGTGTGAATCCATGTGCCCTGTCTTTGGAGTACGTGGGTCTCCCGGGGATGCAGATATAAACCTTTTCTTTTCTGATTCACTCGACTCTTTATTTCTTACGCCGCCTCCTGAGCCACCTAACCTAACAGGAAGATTATAAGAGAGGGTTTCACGTGCCAGCAAAAGTTACTGGCGTGCTCTGTTTGGCACGAGAGCCAGGGGTTGCCCACCACTGCCCTATACCCCTGGGAGAGGAGGTGTCTGCCAGTTCTCAGGGACTGAGTGTATTGGGGAAATAAGGGAGAGAAGACCTCTTCACCTCCTTGGACCACACTGCTGCTTGAGGAAGTATTGGCTTCCCCAGGGATTCCAGCTTCAGCCCTGCTTTTCTTGCCTATGGCCCTTCTTATTTGCATATATACTTGACTATTTACACTTTCATTCCTTACATCAAGGCTAGAGGTAGCTATGAACTGACACATTTGCAAAACATGTTTAATTAGGCAGAAGATGGCCTTGCTCTGTGAAGGTATCAGGCGCTAGTTTCTCCACCTGTGTCAGAAGCAGACTCGGACATGTCCATCCTTAAGGAATCAACAAATTTACTCCACTCCCTGGAGTAAGAAGAAGACAAAGGTCAAGGCTTTGACTCTTGAAAGATACAATTAAACTATTCATTATTTCCTCGTTTCAGATAAGAATTCTAAGTGTTCCCAATTATTTACGTTTTCAAGAACGGTTCCTGCTCCTGTGCCTTCTGCTCCCCCTTCTTGTTTGTCTTCTTGCCAAATAATTGCTTCAGCTTAAACGACCGCCTGCTCCAAAATCCATGTTGCTAGAAAACAGATGGGGAGACATGAACTCTACGTTTCCCCTGCTTTGTCTCGACACAGTACTTTGTCCTCCTCAAATTTACCTCTATATCAATGTCAGACGAAGATGTCAATCTGGAGAAAAAGCTGCTTGGAGGAAAATACATACCAACAGTTAGTGATTCATGCCATTCTCCATGTCTCTCACACATACAGTTCTGGTCTTATTCGGACTAATTGGGTACTTGGGTCTATATTCCTGAGCAAAATCACCACACACCTGGGACCTGGAAAATGATTCCTTGCATGCTGGGCTTCCAATTCTCTGTGACAGTTTAAAATGGCCCTGCAATGTCTCTGGGGGACCTATGTATGTAGCTTCGCATAGGATATAGGCAGGATTTTCAGTGTGTTACTGCATTTTTAAGCATGTGCAGTGTGGACAAAAGGGATCACACCTAACCAGACAAGCTCAGGGGAGGTCTGCATGGCAGTCTTGCAGACTCAGAGACCTAAAGTAACCACAAAGGATGGTCTGAAAATTCAATATTTAACTACACACAGGTTATAGTGGGTTCTCATGTCCTAGGCCAGTATTTTCCCTGACAAAGATCAACTTAGATCTTTACTGAGCCCATTTGTCTTTTGCCTCTAAGATAACATATCTGTGAAATGTCTGGGTAACTTGTAAATTCCTCTTTTTTCTGGACCCTTCAGGGTGCAACAAATAGCACCAAGACATTCCCTCATTGTTATGTTATCAAGTTAATCGTCAACTGTTAATTATGTTGAACTGTCCTGTATCCATCTATGTAAAAGCAGCACATGTCCATCATTTCACTTTTCTCCTATCCCAGAGGTTTTCCTGCTTTGCTTTATCCCACCTCCTTAATCTATCACCAATGGAGTTCATGTAATCCACCTACATCCCTTTCCTTTGATTGCAATGTATAAATACAGATGTAACCCACCATTCTTTGGAGCATTACCTCAATTCCTAGAGGTTCTCCTTCCCAGCATATGTTGACAGTTTGGCTCAAATAAACTCAAAAAAATTCTTTACAATGGTTTTTTTACGTTAACAGCAGCAAAAATTCAGCACTCTTTGGGGTCACCAACCTGCACCCAATCCTGCACCCAGCCCCTCCATTGGAGCACGCCTACCAACTCCACCACTATAATGACAGAATGGCACACATTGCTCCTATAAGGTGACATCCTTCAGATGCTTGGTGGTTTTCAGATATGCATACCCTTGATGACCTGTGTAGTTTTCACCAGTGTCCTTAAAGTAAACACAAAGGTTTAAATCTCTTGACTTTCGTGATTTTGTGGCGTTTTTTGACTTAAGTGAATAATGGGCCATTTTCCGAGATCACCCCTGGCTGCTTACAGAAAGAGGAAGTTCCTCTCCTTAAAAAATTCTACTTTAAAAATCACCAGACCCATATTTACCTTGAGCTTCCCTTTTTCTTTAGCTTCCTCCGAAAAATCTATTTTGGAAGAAAACGTCATGATTATTCAGCACAATGACCTCTAAAGCTTTATTCCTTCTCTTTTAAGTGAGATGATTAATTTTCTGAGGACAGAAACTCTGTCTAGTCCTTTGTCTCTCCCATAGTCCTAACTTAGGACCTTGCATGCAGCTGGCAATGCATTTTATTGGTTGTTTCAGATCACATTCAGCAGATAATTCCCGATAAAAACTCTTAGAAGTAGCAAAGAAAATGAAAGTGCCTACCAGAAACCTACACAGCAGGTTTGTTTTAGGTCAAGAACAAGAGTAGGATGCCTGTTATTACTGATACTATTCATCATTGTTGAGGAGGTCCTAATTAATTTAATAGGAAAAATGAAGTACTGGAAGGAAAGAGACAAAACATATTTGCACGTGAGATAATGCACAACCTAAAAAGCCCAAGAGCATAGATTAAAATTTTAGTCAGTAAGATGGCTAAATCAAGACATGCAAATCTCAACAGCTTTCCTACATACCACAAATAACTAATAAAAAAATGAAAGAGTCCATTTACAATATCAATAAAATGTATAATGGAATAAGCTTAACAAAAAATGTGCGAGACCCATTAAAACTCTTCTGAAGGACTTGAGAAAGAATACACAAAGTGAGGTACCATGTTCCTAGAAGGTAGTAAAGATGCCAATTCTCCTTAAATTAACCTACAAATGCACTGTAATCCTATTCAAATTCCAAGATAATTTTTAAACATAAACTGACCAACTGACATTTGGTAGAGAAAATATGCAAAGAAATGTATGAAAAAGATAAGAAAAGGAGGCGTTTAACTTCCAAAAAGGAGTTTAAAATGGAACTGGAATTATATAGTGACACAGGCCGTAGCCAGTTTGGCTCAGTGGATAGAACATTGGCCTGCAGACTGAAGCATCCTGGGTTCCATTCTGGTCAAGGGCACAGTCCCGGGTTGCAGTCTTGATCCCTAGCAGGGGATGTGCAAGAGGCAGATGATCAATTTTTCTCTCATCATTGATGTTTCTATCTTTCTTTCCCTCTCCCCTCCTCCCTGAAAGCAATATACATAGATAGATAGATAGATAGATAGATAGATATAGATATATAAATATATATATATATACTGATATATGTATATGTCTATATCATTATATATATATATTGATACTGCTACTGATAGTTCTACTGGTATAAAACAAAGATAACTGGGTCAACAGAATACAGTCCACAGAAAGGTAAATTTCAGATCAGTGAAGAAAGAATGAGATCTTCAATAAAACATTTTAAGACAATTGGATCTTCATTTAGGGGAGTAACAGTCAACCACAAGAAAAGCAAATAAAACCAATGATAGTTTTTTTTAATTTGAGAAAAAAAAACAAATATTACAAAAAGGACTAGAAGAAAATATCAGACTACTTTCATACTGTGAGGTGACAAAGACCTCGCTAATAAAATCCACACCCTATAAACCAAGAGAAGATGGACAGATATGGTGACAGATGTCTACACACAGCCTACTCATCACAGCCCTTGCCCTCTTCCACCCTAGATTGTCTTCTTCCTGTTGATTTATGGAACTCTTTTTACATTAAATAACTTAATCCTTAGTGGCTTTCACTGAATTTCAATGTTTCAAATATTCCCCAGTGTTCTTTTTTGTTGTTGTTAATCCTCACCTAAGGATATTTTTTCCATTGTTTTTCAGAGAGTGTGGGAGGGAGGGGGCAGGAGGGAAAGAAGAGAGAGAAATAGGAATGTGACAGAGGCACATCAACTGGTTGCTTCCTGCATGGCAGGTGCCCTGCTACCCAGGTACCTGCCCTTGTCCTGGAATCAACCTGGGACCCTTCGGTGCTTGCACTGATGCTCTAACTACTGAGAAACAGCGGCTATGGCCCCAGTGTTTTTGTCTTTAAGGACACAGAACAGTGGAGTAGGAAGCACGGACTTCGCAGTCAGGCAGAACAGGGTCCTGCTTTTGCCTTTGCCACTGGGAGCTTAAGTCCATCTCCATCTATGGGAGAAGGTGGTACTATCTTCCTCACAGGATTGTGGGGATTGAATCACTCATGTATATGGAAACACCTTCATCCTGTGCTTGGCATCAACCAGTGCTAAGTTTGCTAATGGTGTCACAGACAAGGTGGTCAAATCTATCAAAGTTTCTGCCTGTGGTATCAGGCTCAAAAAGCTGTTTCCCACCACCAGATTATAAATATATTGCTTCTGTTTTCTTCTAGTACTTATACAGGTTCTATTTTTTTTTACATTTTGTAAATATGTTTGTTTAAGATGAGAATATAAATCTGCTATTATTTTCCCTCTCAAATAATTAGGTGGCTTTTCTATTCCCATTTTTCATTTTCTTCCACAGATTAGAATATTGAAATGTGACATTTCAAAAGTCTTAGGAACATATAGGTCTGAAGCCACTTGGTCTTTACACATCTCTGCTCTGCTCCATGATGTGTTCACCCAGGTATTTCTCTCTTGGGGAGGCACATTTTTAAAAATTGTTTACCATATTTTTAAGTTCTCAGGGGATGGAACTGCCTTACTATTACCTCAAAGAAAAATAGTGACACAGCTCACAAAAAAACTAGGAACAGCATGGCTGGAAGACTCTGGGAAAGCTTCATGAAGAAAGATGAACCTGAGCTGGCTTTTGAGATATTCACCAGACTTCCCCAGGGAGAGCACAATAAGGGAATTTTAGATGGGCAAAGGCATTTTAAAAAGTGGGAATGGGGCTGGTGTGGCTAGGTTATGGTGTGGGGTGCCTTTGGCTGGAATGGAGGGCTGTCATGACTGTTGAAAGGGTAAAGAAAATATGTTGGATTTATGGGGTAGAGTCAAGATCATCAGCTTACAAAATCGTTCTTTTAATGTCAGCAATCTGCCTATAAGGAAAAGTACACCATTATGTAATTGAACAAAAGGGACACAGACAAGCTCTAGGAACAGGTGACTCTAACATGACATGCTTTAGAGAAGCCTGATGCAGGATTTAGGTTGCAGTGTTTTAACTGAACCTACGAACACCATGCCTTACACACTGGAGAAGAAAGCTGCTAAGTATACCTTAAGAATTGACAAGATCACACTTTTATCATTATGCCATGTCCCATCTGCTAGGGTGACATAGCTCCATGAGGTTGGAGATTCTATATCTCTCCTCATTTTATCCAACAAAGTAAGAAATCAGGAAGAGAGTAATAGGTGAGTACATCAACTCAACCTCGTACATTTTGAGTTGAAGAAATTTTGCTATCATATCAAATCAGGCCTATAAAACTTAAGTTTCAAAATAGTCTAGTGGCTGGTATGGCTCAGTTGATAGACCATTGGCCTGTGGACTGAAAGGTCCCAGGTTCAATTCCAGTAAAGGGCACATGCCTGTGTTGCGGGCTTGCTCACAATAAGGGCCTTGCAGGAGGCAGCCCATCATTGATGTTTCTATCTCTCTCTCCCTCTCCCATCCTCTCTGAAATCAATAAAAATATATATTTTTGCCGAAACCGGTTTGGCTCAGTGGATAGAGCGTCGGCCTGCAGACCGAAAGGTCCCAGGTTGGATTCCGGTCAAGGGCATGTACCTGGGTTGCGGGCACATCCCCAGTAGGAGATGTGCAGGAGGCAGCTGATCGATGTTTCTCTCTCATCGATGTTTCTAACTCTCTATCTCTCTCCCTTCCTCTCTGTAAAAAATCAATAAAATATATTTTTAAAAAAATAAAATAAAAATATATATTTTTAAAATGGTCTAATGGCTTGTTATCTTGATTTCATTTCAGAGATTTCAAGGAGTGGGCTTCCTTTAGACATCCCAAGAATATAATTTGTAATAAAAAAAATAGAATAAAGCATATCTCAGTGCTCATGACTAAAGAAGAGCATCAAGTAGGAGTAGACAGGACAGTGGCTTTGATTTTCAGGTTGTGGGTTCTGAACCTCCTCAAAGATGGACTATATATTGGAAATCTGAATTAACTGTTGTCTTACCACAAGGAGACAGAAAACTACAAAATAAAACGTTGTTACTGCAATCACAGGTGATGCAATGATGATTTCCTTCTTATATCTTGGCACTTCTTGCCTGAGCTAGAAGAAGGAGGAGGAAGAGGAAGAGGAGGGAGAGGAAGAGGGGAAGGTGGAAAGGGAGGGGAAGAAGAGGAGGTGGAGGGTGAGGAGGAGGAGGAGAATGAGGGGGAGGAGAATAAGAAGAACAAGAATAAGAACACCAACAACAACATTAAAAAAAACCCACAAAGATACAGAAAGCATAAAAACTAACTATTATCTAGCCTATTCTAATGAATTGCTAGCTATTCTTAACTACTACTCTAAAACCCCACCTTTCCACATGGTTCTTAAGCAATATACCAAATCTTATAGGTTTTTAAAGATCATACCACATCTGATGTGTTATGTAATCTGATCATTTGCATGTTCTTGTACAATTTGTTTATCTTGGAATTTATGTCATCTTCTCATCTACCCTAGGAACAGTGGCACAAATCTCTAAATGAGCAAAGTGGAAGATCACTGTCTAAGCCAAAGTCACATGATCAAGACACGACTGAGAGGAGGTGCTCCTGGTCTTCCTACCTGGGTACTTTCATGGCATGTCCTAAATCAGTGATGGCGAACCTTTTGAGCTCGGCGAGTCAGCATTTTGAAAAACCCTAACTTAACTCTGGTGCCGTATCACATATAGAAATTTTTTGATATTTGCAACCATAGAAAAACAAAGATTTATATTTTTGATATGTATTTTATATATTTAAATGCCATTTAACAAAGAAAAATCAACCAAAAAAATGAGTTTGTGTGTCACCTGTGACAGGTGTGTCATAGGTTCTCCATCACTGTCCTAAACTGACTACAAGTCCAGGTCAGGTGTTTCAGGACCTGTCCTTACCTCATTAGACACCCTCTCTTCCTGCTTCCCGAGGGTTTGCATCCTCTCATCTTTCCATTGTTCCTCATTCCACTCTGCGTTGGATATCTTTACTTCCTGCTGCTCAGTGAGCAGTCTCATCAGAAGGCCTATTCCAGAAAAGAGTTTCCTCGGTTAATTTTTGAAACTTGAATGGTTAAGTTCAGGTTTAAGAGAAGGATTTCATCTGTTGTTTTTCAAATGATTCAGGGACATATCTGCATCATGTACATTTGAAAGAGGCAGTTTAATGAATGGTAATAAAGTTGATTCTACATCTTCTAGATTTCCCTCCAAGAAATAAGGCAATTGGTAATTTAGTGCACTATTAACATCACTTTTATCATTAAAGTCTAGCTGCTCACTCATAATGGATGCGGAAGTGTCGCCTTTTTTGACTGAGGATGCCCTCTCTGACTCAATGGTCAGCTCAGTGCTGGAGTCCTGCCGGGCCTGTAATGTGTTCATTAGCGGTCCTTTTATTATGAGTTCTTCATCTGTCAAAAAAGAAGAAATCGAATTTGATATTGAAGGACTCACGGGATAGTTATTTGTCAGTCCACAGCCATACATCCAAGTCCAATATATAGGGAATCAGCAAGTATCTGAGTGCCATTTGGAGAAGAGAAATATAAACCCCAACTTACATCTATGATTGTCGACAAAACAAAAGGAGAAACTGTCTCTTTTTTTAAAGTGGTTAATTACTTAGAACATTCCATAGCATGACATATGGTGACTATATTTAGGATTATTCCATTGGTCCCCAAGGGCCAACTGCCGGTTATTGGAGGAAAGCCAGGGCTGGAAGACCCACTCAGTTAGATGCTCTGCAGATCTACTGTGAACTCCTCACATTCACGCACCCATCCTGTCCTGCTTCAGATGCAGAGGGGGCCTGAGCCTTCCTCTCTCCGCTCTTCAGAATGCTTGTGTTCTTGCTACCATCACAGATGACCAAGATTAACACCCACTGCTAACACGTCCTCATCTGGACACACCCTTCTCCACTAACCCACCATTCCTCACTTGGGCCCTGCTTCCACATATGCCAGCCCCATAACAGACGGCTCTAAACAGAAGAAAAAAAGTCTACCCTCACTCTGTGCTTAAGATATAGGCAGGCATCTAGGATGTACATTAAGAGACTTGCCAGGTTGTGTACCACTGTGGAATGTTCAATAAATCTATGGAATAATATTTGGGGTTCTAAAATACATAAGGGAAAAATAACTTTTGTCAGATGCCTACTTTGCTATCATTTCATGTCATTTCTTATATTTTCAGCTGTACTTGGGGAACCATCCAAAGATTCTGACTGTGTGAAGGTCAAGTGCACCATTGTGCAGCTGGTACACAAGAATTTTCAGAAGAATTAAAAGTATTGCTGGTGGTGATAAGGGTGAGAGAAGGAGGTAACGTCCTGGGAAAGAGCATGGGCTTGTGGAGAGCCCCAAACTGGGAGCTGGAGACCTGGGCACGCGGTGACAGCTGTCAGCCCTTTCCGGTCTTGTTTTCACTCACCTTAAAAGGAGATGAAAATGCCTGTTCTGCCCACTGTTGGGGCAGAAGGGAGTAATATCATTGGTCAAAACATTGTTTTCAAAATAAGCAACACTGACTCTATATCAGTAGCACAGATCACTGATAGAAACTTGTATTTAAGCTATCTGGGCATGAAAACACATTTGGGAAGTTATCAAGTAGCTGCCAATAAACCTAACGTGTAGAAAAATACTTAAAAGCACACGACTTTTTGGTGGATAGAACACCTTGTGCTTCAGAGCAAGTTCAGAGGTGCACAGTCTATAAAGAAAGAGCCCTCCCATGCCATAGAAAGGCTGGGTAGCAGCTTCTGGTGATGGATCCAAAAACTCTCAGGTTCCAAATAAAACTTACATAAAACAGCATCATTTGTACTCTTTTCATAAACTTGCAAAAACAAACAAAATAAAAATGTATCTTCATCTGTCTACACTGCAAAGGGCAATTGAAACCTAATGCATACAAAAGAGTTTACAAACTGTGACACTCTAATGAACAATTTCTCTTTTGGAAGCAAAGCACCCGGCAGAGAGCACAACACACACGATGTAGCCATTAATGGTAATATCCTTCCCTTCATCTGACTTTTAGCAAAGAGAAGTTCTTAAAATGTTAGAGTTGAACTCTGATTAAATGAATAAAAATAATACAGTTACTTTATTTGCCTACAAATGTATCGTCATTGATTACAAATAAAAAATGAAAACAAAATAAAAATTAAAAAGTTTATCATCAGGCAATTGAGACTCACCACAAGGTGTGTCGGTCACACATTCGATCTCACAATTCAGTTTGACTGTCTTTGCAACAGCCTCAATATGATTTTTAAATTGGCAGAGGCAGCAGGCCAAATGGTTAGGTAAGATACTATAAATGGAAACATACAGAATTATATTAGTGACAGAGGAGTTACTTGGAAAACAGTTGTTTTTTAAAACTTAAACATGCACCTACTGTATGACATAGCCATTCCACTTTCAGGCACTTATCAAGAGAAAATGAAGTATATTTCCATAAACAGACTTGTACATAAATATTCACAATAGCTTTATTGGTAATAGTCAAAAATTGGAACAAGTCAAATAGCCATCAATGTTGAAACATACGGATATATCCATTTTTAATGGAATACTATTCAGCAATAAAAGGACGTGAATTATTGATAGGCAAAACAACATAGACTAAACCTATATAATAAAAGACTAATATGCAAATCGACCAAACTGCAGAACGACCAGTTGCTATGATGTGCACTGACCACCAGGGGGTAGATGCTCAATACCAGAGCTGCCCCTTGGTGATCAGTGCACTCCCACAGAGAGAATGCCTCTCAGCCAGAAGCTGGGCTCATGGCTGGTGAACACAGCGGTGGTGGTGGTGGTGGTGGTGGTGGCGGGAGCCACTCCTGCCTCCACAGCAATGCTAAGGATGTTCAAGTGCTAGCTTAGGCCCACTACCTATAGGGAGCTGTCACTGGGCATCCACCAAGATCTGGGCTGAGAGATACTCCCCCGCCCCCCTGCCCCCATTGCACGATTTTCATGCACTGAGCCTCTAGTCTTAAAATAATCAGCTGAAGAAAGGAGGCCAGTTAGAAAAGAGTAGATACTATACGATTTCATTTATATAAAATTCTAGAAAATGCAAACTAACCTATAGTAACACAAAGCAGATCAGTGTTTGCACAGGAATTGGGGAGGGCAAGGAGGAGTGGGAAGGAAGAATTATAAAAGGGACATGATACAGCTTTTTGAGGTTATAGACAGTTTGATTTAATGATGGCTTTGTGGTGTGCAGGAGGCAACCAATCAACCAATTGATATGTCTCCCTCACATTGATCTCTCTCTCTCTCTCTCTCTCTCTCCCTTTTATCCCACTCTCTTCCTCCCTTCCACCCTCACTAAAAATCGATAGGAAAAACATCTCCTGGTTAGTATTAAAAAAAGACAAAAAAAAACACAAAAAAACACTCCAGCCTGCCAGTGTAGTTTAGAGACTGAGAATTGACGTATGAACCAAGAGGTCACAGTTGGATTCCGGGTCAGGGCACAGGCCTGGATGCAGGCTCAATCCCCACTAGGTTACATGCAGGAAGCAGCTGATCAATGATTCTCTCATCATTGAGGTTTTTCTCTCTCTCTCTCTCTCTCTCTCTCTCTCTCTCTCTCTCTCTCCCCTCCCTCTGCCTCTCCCTCTCTAAAATAAATAAAAATATATATTTTTTAAAAACTTCTGGTCTTCAGTGATAAGTTTAGTAGAAGGCACAACCTTGGAAAAGATATTTAGTAAACACATATCTTACAGAAAGGACTTGATATAAAACACTCTTAACACTTAATGATAAGATAAATATCAAATTAAAATGGATTTGAACAGACACTCCATTGAAAAATGTATTTTCACATAGACATTCCACACATCAGCTATTAGAAAATGCAAGTTAGAATCACACTGCAATACAAATGCATTCCTACTAGAAAGGCTAATTTAAAAAATCAAACAGAAATATAAAGGTCAGGTGAAACTGTGGAGCAATTGCAACTCTCATCTACTGCTGGTGGGAAGGCGAGATGGAACAACCACGTTAGAACACAGTTAGGCAGTTTCTTTACTAGTTAGATATGCACTCAGCATATAATGCAGCAACCCCACCCTTAGGTATCTTACTCCAAAGCAATGAAAACGTATGTTCACACAAAGACCTGCATGTGAGTATTTTTTGCATCTCTATTCATAATAGCCAAAAAACTAGAAACAGCTCAAATATCCATTACCCGATTACTACAGAAACAAACTAGTATATACACACAATTGGAATACTATGCAGCAATAAAAAAAGAAATGTACTACTGATAGATGCAACAACTAAGATGGATCTCAAAAGGATCATGCTACATGAAAGAAGCCACACACAAAAAGCTACACTACATACAGGATGTCAAACTCACAGCCCACGGCCACATGCCTCATTTATTTGGATCGTGTTAGCTTTTGAGTTTGACACACTTGCTCTACATGATTTCACTTATTAGACACTCTGTAAAAGGCAGGACTATAACAATAAAAAATCAGACCTGTACTTGACAGGGGCTGCAGGTGGGAGGAGGAACTGACTGCAGAGAAATATGAGGGGACCCTAGCCAGCTTGGCTCAGTGGATAGAGCATCAGCCTGTGGACTGAAGGATCCCAGGTTCGATTCCGGCCAAGGGCACATGTCAGGGTTGCGGGCTCATTCCCCAGTAAGGGGTGTGCAGGAGGCAGCCAATCAATGATTCTCTCTCATCATTGATGTTTCTATCTCTCTCTCCTTCTCCCTTCCTCTCTGAAATCAATAAAGAAATACATTTTTAAAAAAAGAAGAAATATGAGGGGCCCTGTGGGGATGATAAAAGTGTTCTGGATCTCTAATGTGATGGTGCTACATTTATCAAGACTACACATTTATCAGAACTCACTGAACTGTACGCTTTCAAAGAGAGAATTATATTAAATACAAATTATACTTAAATAAACCCGACTTAAGAAAATAAAAAAGCAAACCATAAGAACCAAGTGAAAATAAATATAAGAAAAATCAACTTGCCGAAACCCGTTTGGCTCAGTGGATGGAGCCTGCGGACTGAAAGGTCCCAGGTTCGATTCCGGTCAAGGGCATGTACCTGAGCTGAGGGCACATCCCCGGTAGGGGATGTGCAGGAGGCAGCTGATCCATGTTTCTCTCTCATCGATGTTTCTAACTCTCTATCTCTCTCTCCCTTCCTCTCTGTAAAAAATCAATAAAATATATTTAAAAAACAAAAAGAAAAATCAACTTACAGTTTTTCTAATTCAGGAGCTGTCATGAGAATGTTATCAAGTGTTGTCAATGTCACTTGTGTTCTTCCCATGTCTCTGAAGGAGAAGGACCAAACATGCATGATATGAACCCAAAGACAAAAATTTTATTCTTGAAAAAGACACTTAACAACATCTGTTGACCTAAATTCTGGCTTCTCTGTCAAGCCAGCTCCATAATTCAAGGTGCTTTAGTTTATTTTCCATACATAATCATTTTAGAGAGCTCTTCTTGAAGAAATTTAAATGTATTGCATCATCAAATTAATGTATTTTCATCATCAAACTAATGACTTTGGTGAACAGTACAATGTGTTATTTTGTTTTTGTGTTACCATCATCCTACTTCCCTTTCTCTGTTCCAACCACTATTTGATCACTTTTTTAAAAAAGCACAGAATGTATAACTTATTCCTTTTTTCTTCTTGAGATCCATGGTATTTCTCCATGCATCTACATGATTCATGTCCGAATGTGTTTTTCAACACTGCTCCCTTTCTCTGCTGGCTGTCTTGCCCTTGTACATTTTTTATCACTTTTCTGTGCCAATAAATCATTTTTGAGAATAACCCAGTTAAAATTTAAATTATGAGTTTTTTTGTCAAAGTGCAAAATTGTTCTTCTTTGACAAAAGAAAGAACAGAAATCATCTCATGAGCCATGAAATTGTTGCAATACTTACAAATATTTCAATGCTGGCAAATTAAAAAGATATGGATCTTGAATAGTCATCAGAGGATTTTCATGTAGAATTCTGGAAAATGCAATAGAATTAAAATTGTCTGCATTTTTAATAACTGCTATGAAAGTTTATATTCATTTTGTTGGTTCAAAACGTGAAGGTTAAAAAAATCATTTTTCGTCTATTCCCAGAGATCACCCTTAGAATCTGTAAAGCATTCTCTTTTGTTGTTGTTAATCTCACCTGAAGATATTTTTTCCACTTCTTTTTTTAGAGAGAGTGAGAGAGAGAGACAAAAAAACAACAACACATCGATGTGAGAGAGACACATGGGTTGGTTGCCTCCACCACATGACCCAATGAGGGCCAGAAACAGAACCTACAACTCAGCTATGTGCCCTTGACCAGGTATTGAACCCAGAATCCCTTGTTGTATGGGCCAATGCTCCAACCACTGTATAACACAGGCCAGGGCTACAAAGGATTCTTAATTGGGGAACTACCCAAGTCTCTGAATGATAAAGTGCAGAAGAGAAAGTAAAAAATAAAAAAGAAGAAGAAAGAAGTGGATAGCAAAGAAAAATATACTGAAGAACCTTTCAGATTGAAAACCCCATTATTAACTATGCTGAGAGGAAGCTCCTGCTCTACAGAAAATCCATTTCTTTTTTCTTCTTTTCAATATTTCTTTATTCATTTCAGAGAGGAAGGGAGAGAGAGAGAGATAGAAACATCAATGATGAGAGAATCATTGATATGCTGCCTCCTGCACACCGCCTACTGGAGATCAAGCCTGCAACCCAGGCATGTGCCATTGGCCAGTATTTAAACCGGGACCCTTCAGTCCCCAGGCCGGTGCTCTATCCACTGAGCAAAGCCGGCCAGGGCAAGGAAATACCATTTCCAATGTCCTCATAATTCAAGGTGCTTTTCTATCATCTCCAGAAATTTTTTAAAATCCAGTGTAAACCATCAAGTTAAATAGAAAAACAGACCTAATTCCTTGCTTTTGGAGCCACAAATGGGATAGATGTAAGAGGAACTGGTGAAAGCCATGCTCCTATCACATACTCCCATGTGTATTCTTGCATCACAGGCTTTCTTACAATGTATGTAATCACCTATTTACTTGTCAATTTCTTGACTATTAGTGCCTGACATTTACTAGGAATTTAATGGATGCTTGTTTAAAAAATAAATAATATTTTGATTACATATCAATCAAATAAATAAATTTCTTAATTGACCCAAACTTTTATTCCCAGTGCTGAAATAAATTTTCCTCTCAATTCAGTATTACCACCCTCCCCCCTCAATTCTTGCAAACAAAGAAGCCCATGCCAAAAGTCAGTCCTGGGAAAGCAGAGCATGGCATATGTCAGTTAAACAAGTCTCTTGGACACTTTGTACCTTAGTTTCCTCATTTAAAGAAGAAAAAAAAACTGAGCTTATACCCAGCCAACCAATCACTGTATGAAGTTTTTACACATAGCTTTTTACATGTGTTCATCTTCTATTTCACTTACAACTTGTGTAACAGCTGCATTCCATGCCAGGTCTGAAATGTTCCAAAGTTCACTTTGGTGATTAAATTGCAACCAAGATTTCTATTAAAAAAGGACAAGAGCAAAAGAAGAGAAAAAAATTCTTTCAGATCACTTATCCTTTAGCAGAGATTCTAATTTATATATGATAAAACAACCTCAATACTCCCTCTATATACCAAAATTCTTACTATGGGAGATATTTGCTTATGGTTTATGCTTTCATGTTTATACATGTGGTGCATTAGATAAAAAAAAAAATGCTTCTATTAAACTGATCTATATTTCTCTGAAATAAAGCTACACAACCTCAACACTATTGACATTTGGGGCTAGATAATTCTTTATCATGGGGAACTGTCCTTTGCCTTGAACAATAATTCTGGCCTCTGCCACTAGATGCCATTAGCAAATCTACAGTTCTGACAACTACAACTCTCTTTGGCTATTGCCAAGTGTCACCTGGTGCAAAATCACCCTGGTTGAGAACCACTGCTATAGTATGGTTCATACTGTTTTTAACTTTTTGAGGAAAGTCCATACTGTCTTCCACAGTGGCTACACCAGTCTGCATTCCCACCAGCAGGGGAGGAGGCTTCCTTTTTCTCCACAGTCTCACCAGTACTTATCATTTGTTGATTTGTTGATGATAGCCATTCTGATTGGTCTGAAATGTTATCTCATTGTTGTTTTGAGTTGCATCTCTCTGATGATTAGTGACTTTGAACATGTTTTCATATGTCTCTGGGCGTTCTGTATGTCCTCTGTCACAAAGTGTCTATTTAGACCTGTTGCCCATTTTTGTTGGATTATTTATCTTCCTTTTGTTAAGGTGTATGAGTTCTCTGTAAATTTTGGAGATTATACCCTTATTGGAAAAATCATTGGCAAATATGTTCTCCCAAGCACTGGGCCTTCTTGTTGTTTTGTTGATGGTTTCTTTTGCTGTGCAGATAGAATGGTTCATTCGGAATGTGACAGAATTCTCACACTAATCTATGCTAGAGACAAATGGGATTTTCTACATAAATTTAGTAGTTTTCTAGTAATAAAATTTTAATCTTACTTCAAAATAAATAACAAAAAGGTTTACAATTATGTTTTATGAAATTCCTAAACACAATGAGGTTATATTTATATCTTACATATATTGTAAAAGAGGTAATGAATCAAATGCATTCTTTTCAATAAATTCTATCTTATTACAGGACAAGTCCCTAGAAAAAGTAAAAGAAAAATAGTGTTTAATTACTTATTCGTATCTAATTAGTAGGAATAACTGGTAGAGCTTACAATAATATTGAATACACAGGTTAGTCTAAACTGAAAACCTTAAGAATTGTGATTTGAACCATCTAGAACCCATTATACTGCCCTCACTCAAAAGTCTCACGATCAGGATCTTCACAAATACAACATACAACTATAGATCTGGATACATTTTGAAGGTATTTATTCCTGAGAGCAGAAGAATTGATTAGAAGACCCTTTGTGGTCTCATCAAATTTAGACTATGAGCTAAAGTTTATATCTTCGTGTACATTTATAAATGTCTAACATTAAAAAAAAATAGTCTCACATCTACACACCTCCTGGTTTACTTCTGTGTTTTAGACAAATTCAATACCAGAAGAAATAAATGATGCCTTTTCACATAACTTAAAAGGAAGTGACTGCTCTAAATAATACAGAACTTTGAACTAATACAGAACGTTGAACTAATGATACTTTCTATTATACTAATAGCAATTCATTTCTTATTATACATTGTTTTAATATCCATGTATTTAATGGCTTCAGTTGTACAGTGGTCGGACAACACAACACAACATGGTGCTGGATTTTTATTTGAAAACACCATCCCTTGTCTATAATTCACTGTCTTATTTCCATTGATTCCACTTTAGTCCCTCACTTTTCTCACTTTTCTCCTCACTTTTCTAACTGTCATCTGACTGGTGTTTCCATCTATAATCTCCCCTTTGCTAAGCCATCCTGCACACAGCCACCAGATTAACACTCCAGAAGTGGTTCTCAAATACCAAGTCAGCATCACTTGGGAACTTATTAAAGATGGAAATTCTCAGTCCGACTGTGGAGCGACTGAATTAGTAACTGAGCGTACAGCTTGGGTTTTAACAAGCCCTCCAAGTGACTCTGTTGTAGGCTAAAGCTTCTCCTCGAGCAATGGTGTGATAACTTGGTACTTGGTATTCAAAACTCCAGAAGATCTGGCTCTAATCTCCTCCTCCGCCTACGTGTACTCTACAGCTACTCAAGGTATATTTTCCCAAGCTCCTTTTGCAAGCTTATTCTACTCAAGATGTCTGTCCATTGATCCCCAAAAGCCCTTCAAGGTTGTGTTCAAACAGCATTGCTCTACTGACATCTTTGCTGATCCAACATAAAGTCTTTTTTCCCTCTGCTGTCACCAAAACCAATTTATATATTCATTTCTTACCAAATTTTAATAGAGTTATTTTTGCATCCTATCTCCTCTGAGTATAAACTCCTTAAAGTATGGACTGGGTCTTGCTCATCAGCATTGTCTACTGACATGCAAACAGGTGCAAACTGAAATATTTATCAAATAAACAAATAGCTGGGAAGTAGAGAGAAAAATGATTTTTAAAAGAAATGTAGTTTTATTATTTCATGGCTCCCTCTTGTGTGCCACTGCAGCACATAGTCTTCCATTTAGCACTTGTGCTCTATGGTTTGAGTTGATATGTTTATTTTCCCTATGAGAGCATCAATTATCAGAAGGGTAGGAACCCTGACATAGCTATCTTGTGCCTATAGTTCTAGGTACAGTGCTTGGCATGTTCTGTTTTAGATTGCTTATTGATAGGCATTTTTTAATGGATGGTTATATTTTATGCTAGCATCAAATAGGTAGCTTACAAAGTATTTCACAGTAGAAGTAATGAATGACATAACCTATTGAGCAGTTGTTTACTTCATTTTATTTCCTCCAAACTGTACGGAAGGTTTGGAAGGGAGATAGCAAGAAGACCAATATAAAAGTGGATGTCCCTCTGGAGCTTGAAAGGTTTGATAATACAAATGACTATTTTTAGTGTCATGTGAGGCTCTTTATACCTACTTGCCTGAAGCCTTCCATATTTGCAGAAAGAATCCATTTGCTAAATAGCATCATTCATTAGCCTAATAAGGATTAATGACAGACACAGCTCTGGGTGCCATGGACAAAGAATCATAGTTGAGTTTTTATCGTAACCAACATCTCCCTATTTCTAAGTAAATAGGATACTAGGCAAGCATTTCTACCTTGACAAGGAGGCTGAAGAGATTTTTATTTTGTAATTAGTGAAGTCAAGTCAGGGGCATTTCTGATATATTTACTTAGTGTAGACATTTCTAATACCACTTAACCATCATTTTAAACATTTATTTTTAGTATTGGTATACCAATTCTTGCATTGAAATCCTCAACACCAGTCTGCTCTCTTCATAATATAATATGTTCTTAATAATATTTTTTACATAAGTCATCTGCTAAAACATTTAATTGTAAATGATAATCTAATTTAGAGTCAATTATAAAAAAATTTGGGGTTAATGGCATTCAAATTAATGTAAATGCTTTATAGTTTCTTGTCCTATAGGAGGCAATTTGAGGTTAAGCTAAATTCCTCTCATTTGACTAAATCAACATTTTAAAACCTTTTATGTAAAGGTCAGAAAGTAAACATTTTGGGCTTTGCAGGCCACAAATAGTCTGTCTTGCATATTCTTCTTTGTTTCTTTTCTTTCAAAGTCCTTTAAAAGTGTGAAAATCCTTCTTAACTTATGTGCTGTAAGATCAAAAATATCTGGGGGAGGAAGGAGGTGGCCAGGGAGAGGTAAATGGGGGGGAAAGGATACTTATGTAATACTTTAAAAAATAAAGAATTTAAATTTAAAAAATGTAATGAGCAATCATAGGCTCAATTTGATTCTTGGGCCCTAAACTAAATATAAATATAAGCAGATGGTATATAAACCTTATATAACAAGGCTCATAATGGTGTGTATCATTACTCAGACCTCATCACCACTTTTACTCCATAACTGAAGAGTTTTTCCTATCAATATTTTGTCTAGAGGGCAAAACTGAAACTGAAAATGCATAGGAGATATTAAATGCTAGAGATGAGCTACACAGACTTATGGAATTGTAGAATTTTATTGCGGGAAGAAATTGTAGAAATTTTTTCATTTGAACCCCTTATTTATTTTATAGATAATATAACTAAAATCTCATAAGTAAATACAATTAACTTACAAATACTGGAGGGAAGCCAGGCCTTCAAATGAATCTTTACGTAATTCTCTCAAATTATTTGCACTGAGATTTCTGAAAAATGAAAAGGTTATATCTGGATCAAAATGCAAAATAACTACAATTATTTCCTGCACAGAAATATATATGGGGAAACCCGGGTAATGGTGCCCGCGAAATACCCTAATTCTTATTTAATCGAGGGAAGATAATCTGTGTGTTTTTTTTCAAACCTTTCTTCTCCCGTCCTCTTTTGCAAACAATATAGCATTCTAAAATGGATTCACTTTCTTTACTCAGCTTTCTTTCTTTCCAAAGAACTTACCAATATTTGAAATGATATGTACCTAGTTAATACGTATATATGTGTGTATATATATACACAATATAGGCCTAGTGCACAAAATTCATGAATAGGGTAGGGTCCATATACCTGGCTGGTGATCAGGGCTAATTGGGACCTTCCGGCTGCCTGGCCAGGGCCTCCCTTCCCTGGTTGTTGGCTGCTGGCCAGGGCCTTCCTTCATTTGTTTCGCACCACTCCCTGATGGTCAGCACACATCTTAGCAAGCCATCGGCCTCCCAGTTGAAATCCCATGGGGACAATATGTATATTAGGCTTTTATATATATAGGTATTCATTTTCATATTATATACTTGTAAACCCCTTGAAAAATGGAGTAATTTGTCTACTTTGTTCTTGAGCATGTAATTCTGGCACATAAAACAGTTCCTGGCACACAGCAGACGTTCCATAAATACCTTTTCCATGATTTCAGAAAATGACAAACATCATTTTCAGTCTACTACTTTTGTTTAAAACAAATCATCCATTTACTATTACTCATGAGAATAAGCACAGCTTTATAGGCAAGGAACTGTCTTTCTTTTCCTCTACATTTGTGACTATTAATCTTTGGAGACAAGAGCCCTGTGAGAATTTCATAAAACTATGGACCCTTTCCCTAGAAAACTACACTTTCTTGAATACATGCCAAAGTGTGCATATAATTTTCATTTGCTGATTACCACTTCAGGCCAGAGTCGGTGAATAGCATTGTATGGATTGAATTCAGGGGGCCAAACCTGAATGGGAAATAAAATTACATCTCTATTTTCACAAACATCTACCAAAAATTAGCATTGCCCTACATTGTGAATGTAGGCAACAAACCATACTAGATTAACAGAATAGTACTTCATTAGGTCTCCAATAAATTCACAGATGTTTTCATATAATATATTTGTTGCAGATATCTCAAAATAACATTTATTCTCATCACTACATTGAAGTTATAATAGTTATCAGATCAACCACTATAGATTGTGTTACTTATAAGAGGAGCAGATTTGCCATGGCTGGTTTTGCTTAGTGGTTAGAGTGCTGGCCAACAAACCAAAAGGTCATGGGTTCAATTCCCAGTCAAGGGCACATACCTTGGTGGTAGGTTCAATCCCTAGCCCCAAACCAGCAGGAGGCAGTCAATCGATATCTCTTTCTCATGTCTTTCTATCTCTCTCTCTCTCTCTCTCTCTTTCTCTCTTTCCCTCTTTCCACTCTCTTTGAAAAATATTAATGGAAAAAATATCTTAGGACAAGGATTAAAGAAAAACGTAAAAAAGAGAAGTAGTATCAATAATATTTTTATTGCTTTAATTTAAAAATATACTTTTGTTAATTTTACAGAGGAAGGAAGAGGTAGAAAGAGAGAGAGAAACATCAATGATGAGAGAGAATGATTGATCAGCTTCCTCCTGCACAGCCCACTGGGGGTTGAGCCTGCAACTGGGCATGTGTCCTCAATGGGAATCCCACAGGGACTTCGATGTGCATAGGCTGACACTCAACCACTGAGCCATGGTGGCTGGCCTTTCAATAATCTATTTTTTAAAAATATTTTAGTCCTAGCTGGTTTGGCTCAGTGGATAGAATGTCTGCCTATTGACCAAAGGTCCCGGGTTCAATTCTGGTCAAGGGCACATACTTGGGTTGCAGGCTCTTCCCCAGCCCAGGCCTGTTAGGGGCTCCTGCAGGAAGCAACCAATCAATGTGTCTCTCTCACATTGATATTTCTCTCTGTCTTTACCTCTCTCTTACACTCTCTCCAGAAATCAAAGGGAAAATATCCTCAGGGGAGGATTAAAAAATAAATAATCATAGGAAAATAAAAAATGTTTTTAAATACGCATTTTAATAATAGCTTTCCTTTATTTTCATATGTATTTTAACTTATACATCTTTTAAAAATATAGTCCTCAAGAATATAGGCTTCTGCAGATCACCAAAGAGATATTTGGGAGGAAAAATGGTAAGAAATGGTGCAGTGTGGGGGGTCCACTGACTCTAAGTTAGGAACCTCTTCTTTCCAAGGTATAAATCTCAAGCTGACTTAGAAATCTCCAAACCTGCCTGGCCAGCATGGCACAATGTTTGAATGTCAACCTATGAAGCAAGGGGTCACGGTTGATTCCCAAGTAGAGGTATATGCCCAGATTGCAGGCTCAATCCCCGGTGTGGAGTGTGCAGAAGGCAGCCAATCAATGGATTCTCTCTCATCATGGATGTTTCTATCTCTCTCTCTCTCCCTCTTCCTTTCTGGGATCAATAAAAAATTATTTTTAAGAAACAGATGTTCAATAAATAAATAAAAGTATCTGAATTCACAAGTAATCAGAAAAATTCAAACTTAGGTGGGACCGCCTTTATTCACCCATTAGATCAGCCAAAAAATGGAGACTATCTAGTGATGGAAGGATAGAAGACAATAAATACTGTAGTTGCCCACTTAGTGGTGTATAAATTGGCATAATTTCTTTAAGGAAAATTAAATGCTGTATCAATATAGTTTCATCCCAACAATTCCATTTCTAAATATCTATTCTACATAAATACCAGCCCATGGTCCCAAAGATGCATGGACAAGAATGCATGTTGCATCAAATACATGTAACAAGAAAACTGGACATAATCTAAATAGCCATCGATAGGGGGATTATTAAACTATGAAATATTCTGAAACAGTTTAAATGAATTGGGTAACCCTCTCTCTAACAAGAAGGAAACATGTGTAAGATATATTATGAGGAGAAAGAATCAAGACGTAGGATGTTATCAATTATGTAAAGAAAGATATGAAAATCACATAACATACCTATTTTGCTATCTGTAAATATGTATGTAGGCAAATGCATTGAAAAGGATATGTAAGGAAATATAGGAAACATAGAGAAGCAGTTACCTTCGGGTGGGGATGAGGACACAAGCAGGGTTTTCAGTATATCTGCTATCTAATCTTCATATATTAAAAAAAATAATCATGTGTTGCTTATCATAAAAGAAAATAAGTTTCAATTGACTGTGATTATAAAGAGGGCCTACCAAATTTAATTTTTTAAAATGAACAGAATTGCAATCAATAGACTTGATTTGGGATACAGAGTAGGAAATACCTTTTCTCAGAGCTACTGACCTCAAAATTCTGGACCAAGAAGTTCTTACAATGCAGTTAGTTTTTTTAAATTTACGTATGGAGAGAATATACTCACAGTTTCTCGACCAAATGGTATGACTTCCACGTATCTTTACCAATGTAAGAAATGGCGTTTCCTTGCAAGTTTCTGCAAAGAAACAGTTAATATCATTGAATAAGTAAGAAACAAATGAACAGAATAAGTAAAACAATCATTGCAACCTTGATATTTAAATGCAGGAAACACAAGCTTTCTAATCTACACATCTGACAGCTTTCCAGTTTGCACAATTAATAAAGATATAATGTGAGCTCCAGTTGGTTTTGCTCAGTGGATAGAGCATCAGCTTGTGGACTCAGGGGTCCCAGGTTCAATTCTGGTCAAAGGCACATGCCTGGGTTGTGGCTCCATCCCCAGTAGGGGGCATGAAGTAAGCAACAGTTCAATGATTCTCATCATTCATCTCATCATTGATTCTCATCATTGACCTCATCATTCTCTCTCTCCCTCTCCCCTCCTCTCTGAAATCAATAATAATGTATTTTTTTAAAAAACCCAGAAACAGTGAGAATTCATGTGTCCATGAATTACAAGTGTTTAAAAGAAGCTGTTAATTTCCTGAGGTTCAGTTTCAAACACTAACTCAGTGGATGACTTTGAATCTTTAGCTTTGTCCTCATCTCTCAGCAATAACTTACCTATTCAGTTTACATATTTTTCAGGAAGGTCAGAAAAAGTCAGTTATCTGTCTGCCCCTCTGCCTAGTGGACATCTCCTCTCAAGCGGAAGCCTTCTTGTTGCTTTATGCTCACCAATGAAAGAAGCCCAAACTGAGCTCACCTCCTAAACCTGGCTCTCTTTCACAACTGCTGTATGCCCACCTGTCATACCACCATCATTCTCCTCATCATCCAGGACAGAAATTTTCCAGGGTCATATTTGATCTTTCTCTTGACTGTACATCCCATCCTCACTCCAGTCAATTACTAAAGCTTGTCAGTTCTTCCTTTATAGTGTTCTGAGGATTTTCTTTCTTCTTCTATCACAACATTCTGATTCAGAGTCTTCTCACTGAACTCCTAGAGTATTCAACTTGGTCTCCCTGAGTCAAGATTTCCTTTCTAGATCACTCTACCAATGGAATCTGAAATAATCCCCACCCCGCCCCCACTTTTTTTTTACTCATCTGTCTTCCTCACTTGAAAACTTTCACTAGAACTCCTTTTTTCAGTGTAACTTCGAAACCCCTAGATCTGATAGTCAAGAGTTTTCATCATCATATTTATCACTACTTCCTAAATCAATTCTTTATAACCAGACTGGTCTGTTAAGTCATGATCATTCCTGTAGCCATGCCTTTGCCCTACTGTACTCACTATTTTACCAAACCATAGCCTCCCTTAAGTCCCAGCTAAACTTCTGGGTTATCCATGCAGCTTTCCCTGACTTCCTTACACCAATAACTAAAGATTCTGCTGTATTATAGCACCTCTGGCCTGTATTTCTTTCAGAGCTTAATTATATATCACCTCCTTTTTTATGTATATTCCCTTTCTTCCCCCCTACCACTGTCATGTTCCATAGACAAAGTCATACTTCTGTGGCTCACACAGTACTTAAACCTGGGCTGGGAACAAAATGGGTCATTTATATAGAAAGCCAGGCGGCAAAGATAAGTTCTAGATAAGACTGATGGATCAAATAATAATAGCGAACACAGACATATGTTAGGAAATTTTATAAATTATATATATGTATACAAACACACACACACACACACACACACACATTAACTCTCCTAAAACTCACAACAATCCTATGTAAAGGTAACTATATAATCTTCATTTTACAGGTGAGGAAATTGAGTCTCAACACTAATAAAGGCGTACTGGGTTCAAACCCAGTCACTCTGGTTGTAGAATCTCTACTCCTAACCACTTTGCTGTATCACCACCAATGAGACTGGGGGAGGGCCATGTGGCTAAAAAGAGAATGAAGCATAGGTGGGAGGACAGTAGAGGTTAAGGAATGAAGGGCTAGGGCTAAAAATTTGGAAAAATAATATGGGCAATTACAAGCAAAAGACTGGTTAAGGGGGAACAAAGTATTAAGAAGAATAAAGATAAGGAAGAGCTATCAAAGAAAGATAAAAACAAAGTCATTCAACATGGTTTGGGGGAGATGAGGAAGGCCCAGGAAGACCTCAAGGAAAGGGCTGCCATGTCAGCCAGGATGCAGAGAGCAAATGAGGAAAGGCAATACTTACAAGATGGTGAAGGTGCCATTATAGGTGCTGGGCTCTGGTACTGGCACTCTGTTGAGCCTCTGCTTTGAGTCAAAACCAATACACGACAGTGTCCCATTACTGCAGGAACAGAGCTCACAGATGTTCATGGTGGCACTCTGTTCAGTCATTGGAGGAACTGTCTCTGATGTCTGTGGTGGAGGAGTTACGGTAATTTCTAGGTCGAACAGTAGACCTGTGGCTGTGACCTCAGGAAAAGTTGGCTGCGTCACCTGAGTAAGTTCTGGATGTTGAAGTGTCACCTCGGGGTGCTTTGCAGGAACTGTAGCCTGCTGCAGGGCTGTAACATCAGCCTCCAAAGTCGGTTCTGGAGTGATGGTGATCTCCAGGTCCACAGCTGGCAAGGTTGGCTGAGGAGCCTGAACCGGCGCTTCCTGTGGAAATGTTGCCTCAGAGGACTTTGGAGGAGCTGCATTCGGCTTCAGGGCTGTAGCCGCAGCCCCCGAAGTGTGTTCAGGAGTGATGGTGAGTCCCAGGTCCACGGGTGGAATGTTTGGCCACTGAGCCTGAACCAGCACTTCCAGTGGAAATGTCACTTCAGAGGGCTTTGAAGGTGCTGCATTCTGCTGCAGGGCTGTAGCCGCAGCCCCCGAAGTGTGTTCAGGAGTGATGGTGAGTCCCAGGTCCACGGGTGGAAAGGTTGGCTGCTGAGCCTGATGGATGTGAGAATTTTTTATCTCTTCAAGAGGCACAGAAGGTAGAATTGATCTCTTTGAAGAGCGAACATATTCACGATAGGGTTGCTGTTTATCTTGATCTCCGTGGTGGTCCAACAAAAATTTCAACGGCTCAGAGGACACTGCAGGCTGAGTTGCAGCTTCTTGTTGGGGTGGAAGCTGAACTAAAGCCTCCTGAGGGTTTGGAGAAGGTTCCCTTTTCTCAGGGGCCTCTGCAAGTACAGCTGAGACTTCATGGTTGACAGAAGAAAGTTCAAGGTGTGCAGGATTTTGCTGATCCCAAGACCAGGGCTTGGTGGGCCCCAGGGGCATGGGGGTCAGCAGGAGAGAGTCCATGGCCACCTCCGGAATCGGAGCTGCCTGGACCTGCAGCCACAACAGCTGCCATAGGAACAGGAACCGTGGGGCCCACATGTGCAGCCCGGACATGACAGGCAGAGGTCCGGGGCACAGTGAGCCACCAAGGCGAATGGGGCAAGGAGAGTGACCCAGAAGACTGGGGCACAACAGGTAATCCAAAATAATGGAGCACAATACGCGATCCAGGAGACTGGAGCACAAGGAGCGATCCAAAATACTGGGGCACGTACACGCAACCCAGAGAAGTGGATGCAAGTGCCTGCGCTGAGCAGGAGCCCAATAATTGGCAGCCATGTCACAATTGGCAGCCATGTCACAATTGGCAGCCTGTCCTGCATGTGCCCTTAGCAACCAAGCACCCCTCCCCCACCTCAAGTTCTAACCATTATGTAGGCAATCTTGATTATTCTTGGGCTGAAGTGCCTACAGAAGAGGGAGCTTTTTTCCGCAGAATCATCAGGGACCAAGTGGTTCTTTCACCTGCAGAAAAGAGAACTATCTCCCTCTGGGTCTCCCCTCTCCACTCACAGTGAGGCAGGATTTGGACTACACACTTGGGTGGCCCCAGAGCCCAGGCATGGTGGGATGTGGGGAGGGGGTGTAAAAGAAGGTGGGGAGGGGGGAGTGTTGAAGAGCTTTCCAAGAAAGCCACAGGGCCTGGCATCTTGTTATAATGTACCCCACGAATCACAGAAGGATGCCTCAAGAAGTTGAATTAAAGAGCCACATTTGCCCTGGCCGGTTTGGCGCAGTGGATAGAGCGTCAGGCTGCGGACTGAGGGGTCCTGGGTTCAATTCTGGTCAAGGGCATGTGCCTTGGTTGTGGGCACATCCTCAGTGGGGAGTCTGCAGGAGGCAGCTGATCGATGTTTCTAATTCTATATCCCTCTCCTCTCCCCTCTGTAAAAAATCAATAATATATATATATATATATATATATATATATATATATATATATATATTAAAAAGAGTCACATTTATTGCAATCCGGAACTCTGAGGGGGCATTTCGCTCTCCCAAGTCTCAAAGTGGTAAGATGGCCGCAACACCAGATTTATAGAGGCAGAAATCACAAGGTTATCGATTATATCCCAGGGTTTGGAATGAGGAAACTGGTTCAAAAAAAAAAGCAGTTTACAGAAGCAGAATTAAGCATGTTCATTATAGTTTTGGGTCTCCGGATCACTGCATTGACAGGAACACATTATCTAGAGCCCTCGGGTCTTGGGACCACTGAGTTACCAGGAACACATTATCTAGAGCCATGGAGGCAATTTAGAGTAATTATGCTGTCCTGGTTTTTGGGGACCAGAAAAATATGCTTCCTAAAACCAGTAAGATCACAATCAATGGGATATTCACATTACAATCGATAAGGCATTCAATCTAATTGTATGGCTTGACTCAGCGAGATAGACCAAGGACTCAGAAGTTAAATTTAGGCGCCTTTATTAAGCTGGCCAAGTGACGACAGTTCCAGCACCCCGCCGAAGCAAAAGGCTGACTGTGGTCCAGACTGCAAAAGTTACAGCATATTTATTTGCAAAAACTACAAAGTTACAAAGCCTTGTTTACGCAATTTGTTCCCGACACAGTATAGCATTATCACCTTCCTATCTATGTTTTCCGGGGACAGAGAGCACAGTATATTGAGGAAGGACCATGAGACCATATCTCAAGGCCTGACCTGATGTCAGTACCTTTCTATCTGTCTGTTCCAGAAACAGACAGCACAGCGCGCACGGATATGCAGCCCAGTACACTAATGGGATGATTTATATAATTCAGAAAATCAAAATAACTTTTCTATTGTTAAGCCAAAAAGCAGGGTTAGAGTTAAACTACAGTTTCTACCTGAGATGGTTGCTACCATATTTCATTCTCAGGAAATTCAGAAGAGCTAGTCCAGTCTGGCAATCTGAGCTCCTCTTCAAAGCTGAAATCTGAGTCTTCCTCCCATGGCCATACTGCTCCCTGGAAAAGTAGCTGACTTAAAAAATACACCACTTAGAGTGGTGTGGAGTGGGACACACACTTTACAGTTTAAAAATGTTGCCATTTCCTTGAAATTCTCAATATCCATGTTTGATTTTTTTTTTTAATTCTCACCCAAAGATATGTTTATTGATTTTAAAGAGAGACAAGGGGGTAGGGAGAGGGGAGAAAGAGAGAAACATCCATATGAGAGAGAAATATATCAGTTGCCTAGAGTACACGGCTGATAACACATGGCATCCTCACATGGAGAGTAGACAGAGAGGAAGCAAGCTCTTCATGACCCTTACAAGGGCACTATTCCCATTCATGAGGGCTTCACCTTATGGTCTCATCTAACCCTAATTACTTGCCAAATGAAATCATAGCATTGCATTGGTCATTGGGTTTCAACATATGAATTTGGTTTGGGAGGGACATAAATATTGGACCGTAACATTTCAATTTTGGACTTCTATACACCCAAACTGTGAGAGAATAATATTATGTTGTTTAAGCTAAGTTTGTGGTTCTTGGTTACACTGGAACTATAAAACTAATACAGACTCCAACTACCCTTCAGGAATGGTTTTGAACTTCAGTGATGAGTGGGTTGAGAAATCTTCTCAGGTCTCTGGATTAATATAAAGCTAACTGAAAATAGCATATACATAAATAACTTTCCTTAATCTTTAGAGAATTGAAAGAATTATTACCTTTTTAAAAAATATTTTTTGTTGATTTCCAAAAGGAAGGGAGAGGGGAAGAGAGATAGACACATCAATGATGAGAGAGAATCATTGACTGGCTGCCTCCTGCACACCCTATACTGGGGATCGAGCCTACAACTTGGGCATGTGCCCTGATGGGAAATAAAACCATGATCTGATCATTCATAGGTTGATGCAGCCAGGCTACTTATTACCTTTATAAAGGGACATCTCTCAGTCAGACCCCACAATTAATTCACAGTGTGAAGCTGTCAGGATAAAATCTGGGTATTTCCAACCACGCCAGGGAGTTGATCCGTAAACCACCAGAGATGAAGAACTTGAAGAGCCCCAGATAAGGTCAGTTAATTAAAAAATGAAATTATTTTCTAGGATTCTATCTACAAAGAAAAAATGATGAGAAGAAAAATGAGAAACTCAAGCTCAAGCTCCAGATAACTGAAAATTCCAAATCCTTTCTTGTTGGCTGGGAAAATCCACATCATAGTATAAGTATTATTGTTCTGACTAATTACTGCTGTCTGTGTCTGTGGAAATGCTGGCTAGCCATAAAACAGCAAAAAAGAACACTCCCCTAGAGCACGCGTGTCAAACTCGTGGCTGGCGGGAATGAGGCATGTGCGGCCTGCCGGCTGCAAGTTTGACATGTTGCACTAACAAAATCATTTAAGGCAGAGACTTAAAAAAAATCAACTGAAAACAGCTCACAAACTCAAAGATCAAGTGGCTTGTTTTTCTGGGAAATAAATGAATAAGAAAACATAATTTTTGTTGTTTGTTTACTTTTCTAATATTTACTAAAGAACCACTGATGTGAAAGTAATAAACCAACTCATAGCCACAAATGCCATTGAAAGCAAGCTCTTGAAATTTGCTTTAATTCCAGTCCACTCCAAGAGTGCATGATTCTCTGCCACCTTATTTTATTTTTAACAAAGTCTGGTTGCATTTTCCAATGAGTTCTGGTAAGCCAGCCAACAACTCTCTGACCTCTCCTATATTTTTGGGAATTTTAAGCATAAAGCCAGCAATGACTTGCCTGGGGTTGAGGGGACAAAGTTATTTCATATTAAGACTCTAATTAGATAAAAATAATTAAGAAAATAATTTAGCAATGCCAGGTACATTTACAAAAACTTATATTCATCTTTAAGTTAAAGATTGAGTGTACAATGGCAAACTAAAATGAAACATTGTATACCGAGCGGTGCTGGGGCCGTGGTCTTCTTCCCGCGCCGCCTGCACTGCAAGGAGAAGGAGACTTGAAGCGGTTCATGCAAACTAGGAGGCGCTTTTGGGATTAAAGAAATAATGAAAGACAGACATAAAATAGATTAAAAGCTTGGGCTGGGTGTGGTGCCTGCCTTCTGGAGGAGCAGTGCACACAGAGAGAGAGCACCAGCTCCGAAAGCTGCTTTATTATATACTTGAGTTACAGGAAGCCAGGTCACATCTGGGTGGGCCTTTGATGTCATGAGATCCATCCCTTTAACACTGACAGGGAGAGTCAGTCTGGGTGGCATCCAGTCTTTGACTGGTCCCGCCTTCAGGGAGGGGTTTTTGCCCTCACACTGAATCCAGCTGGTATAAATTAAGCCAATGTATTCTAAGGGCCCTTAGCAACATTGAGTCAATCATTTAGGTAATTTAGGTCTAAAGTTGCTAGTATTTAGGAAGATAATATTTAGTTAATGGAGTCATGATTTATGAAAATAAACAACCAATACTGACCAGGTAACAACCTTTCCCATTTCACTCCAAATTTACAGTATTATCCTAATGATTTTTATGAAAATGTTATAAGAAATCTTTTATGTTAAATGAAAACCACAAAAGACTTCATAAATTGACCAAAATAAAATGAAATAGTTCAGTGAATATCTTCTCTTTGTCCCTAATAATATAAAACAACAACCAACACACAAAGAATAGGGCCCAACAAGAATTATATTGAATTCTGAAGACCTTTTTCTTTACCTATTTTTAAAAATTGAATTTTGAGAGAGTGTCACGAAGAGAGAGAGAAAAATTGAGAAAAGTTTTGCTCCACTTATTTATGCATTCATTGGTTAATTCTTTTTTTAAAAAATACATTTTATTGATTTTTTACAGAGAGAAAGGGAGAGGGATAGAGAGTTAGAAACTTCGATGAGAGAGAAACACCAACCAGCTGCCTCCTGCACACCTCCCACTGGGGATGTGCCCGCAACCAAGGTACATGCCCTTGACTGGAATCGAACCTGGGACCTTTCAGTCAGAAGGCGGACGCTCTATTCACTGAGTCAAACCGGTTTGGCTGGTTAATTCTTATATGTGCCCTGAACAGGGATTGAATCCACAACCTTAGCACACTGGGACAACACTCTAACCAACTGAGCAACCCTGCCAGCAATAGCCTTATATTATCTTAAGTTTTGTGTTTCCTTAGTTAATATTATATTCCAATTCTCCCTCACCTTCCCAGCACTCTATAGATTTAGCCCCAATACGCTTTTATATGCCAAATCTATAAGAGAGATAGGATTATAATATTAGTGTTAATGGAAAACACAGGGTACATATCACCAAAGAGAATTTTTCAAAAGGAAAGTAAAATACACAAAGAGCCATGTGTCAACCTCTAATTTATTTGTGACTGTGACCTCTGCTTGCTTGCTTGCTTGCCTTTTCAATATATTTTTATTTATTTCTTTTCTTTTTTTTTCTTGTCCCTTTTTTTATTATTTCAGGTATCACAAATGTGCCCCACCCCATCCCCCTTTTCAATATATTTTCATTGATTTCAGAGAGGAAGGGAGAGAGAGAGAGAGAGAGAGAGAGAGAGAAACATCAATGAGAGAGAATCATTGGTCAGCTGCCTCCTGGAAGCCCCCTACTTGGGATTGAGTCTGCAACCTGGGCACGTGCCCTTGACTGGGGATTGAGCCTGCAACCTGGGCATGTGCCTTTGACTGGAATCAAACCTGGGACCTTTCAGTCCGCAGGCAGATACTCTATCCACTGAGCCAAACCAGCTATGGCCTCTGTTGGTCTTTCTTATATGTAGGGCGCGGCTATAGGGTCAAGTTTCAGAATGACCTTTGGCAGAGCCACATTCAAGTCCCAGCTTGGAGGGCAGAGCTCTCCTAGCACAATTAAGCCTAACCTTATAGTCCTCCCTTGTTCCTAGGTAGCTAATTGGCTGTGGGAGGTGCAGCAAATGCTGCCAAAACAAGGCTTGAGTAACCAAATAGATTTGAAACTGGAAAGAACATTGTAAACATGTTGACCACACCCCTTGTCTTGCTTTGTGTGATCTGACTATCAAATGAAGCTTCGGCTTACAGGCTGTGTCACTGTTTCCTCATCCAGGCAGTGATCCACCTGGTCCTAGCTGTATTCTCTTGTCTGTCTTCTTTAATCCTTTACCGCCCCTCCTCCGGTTCACTTCTGGCTGAGCTGCATGCAGTTAACTTACACATCATTCCATTCTTTGTAAAGGCAATGTAACCCGACTGTCTCATAACACTCAGGTAACGGTGGTGACTGCAGTTGAATTTTCTTCTTTAAACTGCAGAACCCCAAAGATAGCCTTTTACTATAGGTAAGCTTGGGAGAGGAGATTGGAGATACACTGGGAAGGATTGCTGGTAACATGCACGTAAGAACTATACATAAATTACCATGTAATTTTAAACAATATGTAATCAGTTGTAGAAAAACACATTTTTTCTTTGTAATATTCGTTTTTTCTATGTAAAATACATTTTTACATATGTAATCAGTTGTAGAAAAAATACATTTTTATAAAAGTCATGACTTCAGTAGGAACAGTGTCAGTCCTAGTTTTAAAATATATTTTATTGATTTCATAGTGGAAGGGAGAGGGAGAGAGAGATAGAAACATTAATGGTGACAGGAAATCATTGACCGGCTGTCTCCTGCATGCCCCCTACTGGGTATCGAGCCCACAACCCAGGCATGTGCCCTTGACTGAAATTGAACCCGGGACCCTTCAGTCTGCAGGCTGATGCTCTATCCACTGAGTCAAACCGAACAGGGCTTGATTGGCATTTTTTAATGAATGGGAATACTTATGCTAGCATGAAATAATTACCTTACAGTGTATGTTATAGAAGCAATGAATGACCTAATCTATTGAGCAGTTAGTTACCTCATCTGTCTTCCTCCAAACTGTTTGTAAGGCTTAGAACCCAGATGGCAGAGGTACCCAAGAAGATCAATACAAAAGTGGTTGTCCCTTGAAAGGTTTGATAATTCAAAGGGCTATTTTTAGTGTGATGTGAGGCTGGTATTAATCAGTGATGAGAGACAATCATTGATTGGCTGCTTCCTCCATGCCCCCTACTGGGGATCAAACCTGTAACTAGGGCATGTGCCCTTGACCAAAATCAAAGCTGGGACCCTTCAGTCGGAAGACCAATGCTCTACCCACTGAGCCTAACCAGCTAGGGCTTAACCATCATTTCAAACATTTATTTTTAATTCTAGGCACCTGATGCACAAATTTGTGCACCTTGAAAGGAACTGTGGGCTGCAAGGCTTTGGTAGTAACAGGGCTGGGTCATGGCCCATCCTCTGTGCCCTCGCCTGTCCTGTCCCGCCGCAGCCCCCAGCCCCATCTACCGGCAACCCCGCTCCCGCTGCGATCACTCCCATGCAGTGACAGCACTGGCCCTGCTGACAGCACGGAGCAACTGTGGCTGGGGCCACCACGGGGTACAAATGGGGCAGGTGCTGGCAGCAGGTGCAAGTACCATGTGGAACTTCTGGGTGTGAGATTTAATAATACTCAGTAAACACAGCAACTGGCACCTGCCTTGGTCTGGCGCCCTCCCACTCCCCTGCTCCACCATCCCACCTCGGCAAACACTGCCATGTTCACCACAGGTCCCCTGGTGGTCAGCGCACGTCATAGCGACCAGTTGTTTGGTTTTTCTGATAGTTCCTCCATTCAGTCTATTTGCATATTAGCCTTTTATATGAACTAGAGGCCCGGTGCACAAAAATGTGTGCACTCGCGGGGGAGGGAGGTCCCTCAACCCGGCCTGTGCCCTCTCACAGTCTGGGACCCCTCGGGAGATAACGACCTGCTGGCTTAGGCCTCCTCCTGGGTGGCAGAGGGCAGGCCCAAACCCTAGGTGCAGCCCCTGGTCAGGCTAAGAGCAGGGACAATTGGGGAGTTGGGGCACCGCCCCATCATGCACAGAGCAGGGCGGATCTGGAGGTTGCGATGCCACCCTCAGTCACGCTCAGGGTAGGGTTGATTGGGGGATTGGGGCACCGTCCCCTGTCACACTCATGGCAGGGTCGATGGGGAGGTTGTGACACCAACCCCTGTCACGAACAGAGCAGGGTGGATAGGGAGGTTGTGGCTCTGCCCCCTGTCACACTGATCCTGGTGCCGGGAGGCCTCGAGGCTCCACTGATCCCGGTGCTAAGAGTCATATTAGCCTTTTACTATATAGGATAGAGGCCTGGTGCATAGGTGGAGGCCAGCTGGTTTGTCCTGAAGGGTGTCCCGGATCAGGGTGGGGGTCCTGCTTGGGTGCCTGGCCAGCCTGGGTGAGGGGATGATGGCTGTTTGCATCTGGTCACACCCCCTTCAGGGTAGGGGTCCCCACTGGGGTGCCTGGCCAGACTGGGTGAGGGGCTGAGGGCTGTTTTCTGGCTGGCGGGTGACTGAAGCTCCCAACCTCTCCTTTTTTTCTTTTTTTTAATTCTGGGCCAGCTTTAGCTCTGAGGCTTGGCTCCAGCTCTAAGGCCTCTGCTGCTGAAAGCAGGTATCTGGTTTGTTTGGGTTCTATAATTAAAACAATGTTGCGGTCCTGCTCACTCCAGCTCTGATGGCTGAAAGCAGTTTTCTGTGGTTTTGTTTAGCTTTTATATTTGTGACAATGTTTCAAACTGCAAGCTCAGAGGCTGGCAGCAGCAGGCAGGAACATTGGCTTCCTCCATCACTGGAGCAAGCAAGCCTCCTGTTCACTTCAGTACCTGGCTGCCAGCCGCCATCTTGGCTGGCAGATAATTTGCATATCGCCCTGATTAGCCAATGGGAAGGGTAGCGGAGATATGGCTAATTACCATGTTTCTCTTTTATTAGATAGGATTGCTATAACAATTCCTACATTGAAATCCGTAACTCCAGTCTGCTCTTTCGGTAACCTCATATGTTCTTAATAATACTTTCACATAACTCATCTGATTAGTTAAACATTTAATGTATAAATGTTCATCTAATTTAGATTACTGGTATATTATCAAAAAATTCTGAGTTAATGGTATTTAAATTAGTGCAAGTGTTCTATATTTTATTGTCCTATAGAAGACAATTTGAGGTTAAGCTGAAGTTCTCTCTTCTCTTACAGCCCTTCAAAAGTGTTAAGATCATTATAGGTTGTAAAAATACACACCATAGACCAGATTTGATCCATGGGCCCTACATGTAAATATAAGCAGATGGTATATGAACACTTATTAATAATTCAGACCTCATTACCACTTTTCCTCTACAATTAAAAAGTTTTTCCTGTCTATATCTTGTCTATATGATTATAAAATGGAAAATGCATCACAGATATTAAATGTTCGAGATGGGCTGGAGCCCTATACAACTTACAGAATTGCAGAATTTTATTGCTGGGAGAAATTGTAGCGATTATGTGATTTAAACTCCTTCTTTATTTTATAATTAGAGGCCCATTGCATGAAAATTCATGCACTGGAGGGGGGTTCTCTCAGCCCAGCCTGCTCCCTCTCACAGTCCAGGAACCCTCAGGGGTGGGAGGCGACCCAGCAATCAGGGGAAGGCGACACCCCATCACACCTCTGCTGCTGCCACTGCTGGCAGTGCAAGCCTCAGCCAGCCCTGGTTACCTGAGCCTCAGGTGGCCATGGGTGGCTGGGGGACTGAGGGGACTGAGAGAATCCAGAGGCAGGCGTGCTGCAGGGACTGGACACCGCCATCTTGTGACTGTGGGCGTTGCCATATTTGAGGGCAAGGCAGTCAATTAGCATATTACCTCCTTGTTGGCTGTGGGCACTGCCATATTTGTGATGGTGTGACAGTCACTGAGCATATTCCCTCTATTAGATAGGATTATAAACTCATAAATATATATAACTTATAATTATCTTACAAATACTTGAGGAATAGCAGGCCGTCAAATAAATCCTTGTGTAATTCTTTCAAATTTTATTTGCTGAGAATTCTGAAAAGTTTGTTATTTCATTCTGTCTTTTAATATATTTTTATTGATCTCAGAGAGGAAGGGAGGAAGAGAGAGAGATAGAAACATCAATGAGGAGAGAGAATCATTGATCACCTACCTCCTGAATGCCCATCCACAGTGGAGATCTAGCCCTCCACCCGGGCATGTGCTCTGACCAGAAATCAACTGGTGATCTCCTGGTTCACAGGTCAATGCTCAACCACTGAGCCACGCAGGCTGTGCTGTAAAGGTTATTTCTGAATCAAATGCAAAATAACTACAACTCTTTACTGCACAGAAATATACATATGGGAAACCTGGGTAAATGTGCTATGAAAATACCCTAACTTTTATTTAAGGATGGTAATCTCTGCTCTGTTTTCATTCAAACATTTCTTCTCATGTCCTCCTTTGTATCCATCTGTCTGCGTCACTCACACATCCAAAGACACACACACACACACACACACACACACACACACACACCTGTCCACTCTTCCCACCAAATCATATATTTAATGTCTACCCTCTGTTAGAACCCAACTCTGAGTGATAACAACATTAGCAGATCTGCCATTTCCTCTGCTCCACCCATTTCTCTGATAACAACTACATATTTAATACAAAGCAACAACTGTGTGGTCAAAAAAGTAATGCATCTCAGCATCAGGCTAGAGAAGCTTCCTGATGAGAAAACTGGAGAGGAGTTGCCATGGATAAATTCATTGCAGATCCAGGAAGGACTTTTATCCTTTGAGATGGGATAAAAGAAAAAGTCATTTTCTAATAAATTCCCCTCTACTTTTGCTGTGTGACTTAGAAGTTGGTCCAAAAGTTCATCTTCAGCAATTACATCTTCATGATCAATTGTACTTCTCCTGCAAGTGGTGACATGAATCTGTTTCTCAGGCAAAGCAAAGGGATCAAATTAGTAAGACACATACTTCCTATCACTTCTTGCTTTAATTCTGGATTTTACCAAAATGACTGGTTTAGGTGAATTATCACATTTGTTTTGGGTTTGCTTGGATTTCCGCTTTGCTTTTTTTTTCCTGCTTTGCTTTTTAAGCAGCCATTCACCAGCAACTATAACAGAAGCTCACTAGCACTTAAGGATAAAAACACAACCAGATAAGGCTCCCCCAACAACTGTGTGCAAAAGGGGCCACATGCTAAACCTGAGCAGTTCAGGGGAGGCCTGTGTGGCAGCCTTACAAACTCAGAGACTTAAAATAAACACAAAGGATGGTCTGAAATTAAAACTTTTTAAAAATACATATTTTTATTGATTTCAGACAGGGATGCTGGAGAGGGGGCGGGGAGGAACATCAGGATGAGAGAGAATCATTGATTAGTTGCCTACAATGTGGGCATGTGCCCTGACCGGGAATCAAACTCAGACCCTTCAGTCCACAAGCCAGTGGCTCTATCCCAGAGCCAAACTGGCTAGGGTTGAATTTAAAACTAAAGGCAGTAGTCATGTCCTAGGCTAGAGTCTTACCTGACAAAGTTCAATTTTCACCTTAACTAAGCCTGTGTGTTGTCTTTTTGCATCTACCATAACATTCCCTTGGAATCTCAAAGTAATTTCCTTTTTCTAGACCCCTCAAAGCACAGGTGCCACACCAGAGGGGAGACCACACATACCCTCACTGTTATTGAACTAATTGCTGACTATTAACTATCTTGTACCCACCTATGTGAAGGAAATACGTGTCTATCATTTTACTTTTTATTCTATCACCAGTGGATTTAATCCATGTAAGTCTTATTTGGATTGTAATGTATCAAATCAGGTGCAAAACTGCCATTCTCTGGAGCATTTTCTCAATCCTTTGAGATTTTGCTTCCCAGCAATTGTCAGTTTGGCTCAAATAAACTCAGAAAATTCTCTACAAGTTTGAATATTTCTCAGGTTGACATAACCCAAACTGATCCATTTCCTCAACATAATTTTAAAACCACACAGCTAGGGGTGCAAAGAGGAGAGGGAGGGGGAGAGAGAGAGGGAGAGGGAGACAGAGACAGAGACAGAGACAGCAGGGAGGGAGACAATCCAAATACTCAAGTCCCTGATAAAGAACAGATAGATAATAAAAACCTAAAAGAAACCACATTGGAAACACAGAGATGTCTGCAAAACCAGAGGCTTCTTTCATCCCCAAAATACCAAACCAACACAAGGGGAGAAAAAGTGAATGCAACGGATCCATGTGCCAAAGTTTTGGTCCTGCCTCATGGAGACACTGCACTGGGGCAAATTTTGAAGAGGAAAATGGGCGTGTTGGGGGCAGAGAAAGAGCGAGCCAGTATGTGGCCTGCAAACTGCAACAATGCAGCCTCCATGAACAACGGGCCCCTGTCCGCTGGTAAATGTAGTTGTGCTGTTGTGTTGTGTTGTGTTTGTTTTTGTTGTGTGGGAGTGTCACTCGATGTGCCCTGACATTTCTCCTCAGTCGGGGGGAGTGGATGTCAGGGTTAGGGTTTGGGAGAGCACGGGTGAGGGCAGAGGAGGTGGGCAGGAGCCCACATCCATGGGCTGGGTGGGTACCTGTAAGTGCTGTGCCTCCTGAAGCTGCTTTCCGTACAGTCACTGCTGCATTCTCCTCTTCCTCATCCTCTCCCCCCTCCTCTTCCTCAGTGTCCTCAGAATCCAGGACCTCCTCTGCATCGCTGTCCTCATCTTCCTCTTCTCCTTCAGCGGTCAACGTACACCACACACCACTTGGGTCTGAGCCAAGGATCCCCTTATGGACCCTGACGCTGGGGGTCTAGTGAGGGAGGGGGAGGCGCTGGCGGCTGCTACCTGGGGTTACTGCTGCCCCTGCAGCCCCACATCCTCTAGGTCCCCACCTCAGCCACCTCGCGGTGCTTCCATTGAAGGGAATTAGGCCAGACTTAGTTGGACCATGTGTCCCATGACTGCAGGCCTTGTGGAGAGGGAGCCTGCATGGAATGCATCAAGCTTATAGGGAAGGTGAGGCAGGGACATCTATACCACCACCATGAACCCTGTTGAATGAAAGAAATTATCTCATTAGAAAAGGGGACTGTTTTTCCATTACTTGCTGGTACCTGCTGAGCTAGCGATCTGGTGAGCCACTGAAAGGGGACAGGAAATGTGTCTCCAGGACGATCCCATTTGTTTCTCCTCACCTCCTGGATTCCCCACACCTCACTGATCCCCATTCCCAGGCTGTGCCTTAAACACACTATGTATTTGTTGGCTCACTGGTCAACCCAGAGAAAAACACTTGTTTTCATTCTCAGTAAGGAACTTTGGGAGGTAACTTGGGCAGGCACCAAGAGAACAGCATCAGCAAACTAATTAACCAAGTAGGAACTGGAGGCCCTTGCACTCTGCCTAGAACCCTACCTAACCATTTCAGATAAGAATTCCAAATTGTCCCCATTGATTCTTATTGAAAATCTCATTCTCATTAGACAATCCTTGTTGTGTAGCTTCTGTGCCATGTTTGGCTTATATGTGGCATTGCGAGGTCTAAACGGATCCCTTAGCCAAGGCGGCCGCTTTCTCCAGCAAAAGCCCTCCTAGAAACAGACACATAAATATGAATTCTGTGTTTCCCTCCTTTCTCCTGCCACAAAATATGCTGGGCTGTTTCCCAGTCCCACTGCTCCACGGGGGGGAGGCCGGGGGGGGGGGGGGATAGGGGGGGGCAGGCTGTGCTATTGCCCTGTGTGTGGTTGGCAGCATTCTGCATCTCATATTGCTAAGCCACCAGCAGTTATCTGTGGTCATTTAGGTCTATTATTAAATCTTGTTCACTCAGAATTTCTTTTACTCACGCAGGAATTTAGGTCTCACTGACTTAATGTGATTTAGTAATGACTCCTCTCTTTGCAGGAGTGGAGGAACCAGGACATTCACTTGGAATCACGTGTCGAAGGATCTGTGTTGGACACAGAAGGAAGTAGGTAGGTTTGGTGCTGCGCTGAGCTGGAGTGAGGGGAGGAGCACACACATGACCTGCAGTGGGGTCCACAGAGGCTGAGGCAGGACAAGTGAATGGAGAAGTCGTCCACCAGTACGTTTCCTGAAATAAAGTCCTGAGGAGGGAAGCCTTGGTCAGTTACCGCTCACACATTCTTCCTTATCTCCAGCAACTGCCTGGTAGCTATCCAACAGTTGGGAAGGGATTTTGTTTTGTTTTTTATAAAGATGCTTGATTATTTATTTTATTTGTGGATTTCAGTCCCCTTTTCCAAACGTGCGGGGGGGGGAGATTAGCTGCCTACCGCCTGCCCTCCTACTGGAATTGAATTTGAAACTGGGCATTTGCCCTCACCTCCTGATGAATAGGACAAAGTTCAACCAACTGAGTCACACTGACCTGAAGTAACCACAAGGGATGGTTTGAAATTAAAACTTTTAAGTAAAAGTAGTTTATGGAAGGTAGTCATCACCTGGGCTAGAATCTTTCCTGACAAAAGTCAATCTTTACCATAACTGAGACTGTCTATTGTCTTTTGCATTTACCATAACATATCTTGAGAAACTATATATATATACAAATTAGGCCAGGACACCATAATGAGTCATGACCGTACACGAGGAGGTTGTGAGCACAGGTGAGGCCTGGAATGGAGAGGGAGACAGAGACAGGGGGGCTGGCGAGCCACCGTGCTGGACTTGGGCCGGCCCCCTGGAGCCAGAGTGGACACAGACAAGGACAGCGGGGCTGGCTCCCAGCCTCCGCGACAGAGCACAAGCCTGGAGAGGAGATGGTGGGCCCGCATGCCCTGGAAGCAGCTCGGCTCCCTCTGGCCTCCCGCAATATCGGCGCGGGTCCCTCTTGGCTCCTGTGAGTGCCAGAGGCTTGTTTCAGCCGCCCCTGGAAGCAGTGCAGCTCCAGGTGGTGCACTTTGGTTCCCCCAGGCTCCTCAGAAGCAGCAGGTGGCCTACGGCACTCTGTATCACAGGATGGGCTACTAGTATCAGAATAACTTCCCCTGACAGTACATCAGGATTCGAATCCGCCTATCACATGTCCTTATGTTCAACCACCCCTAGAAAGTTTTTACTTCCAAAGCATATCCACATCTACACATTTACCTGATGGGGGCTGGGGATGGGGGTGGGGGTGGGGGGCTTCCTCTGGCTACTACCCGCCTTGGGCAAGCTCAGCCCCATCTTGGGCACCACCTCAGCCTGGGCAATAGCCCACTTGCCCTGGCTGTTGCCTAGGTGCCTGGAGCAGAGCACCCCTACCCGTGGGTCCAGCACATGGGCACCTACCGTGTGGGCACAGAGCTGGAGCTGGAGGCTGCATGAGTGGTCTGCCCCTACTGTCCCCTCCGATGGGAGTGCAGGCAAGGAAGAAGGGAGAGCTGAGTGGGAAGGTGCTGGGGCCAGGCAGGAGGTGCAGGCCTGTGGAAATGGGTGCAGGGAGAAGGCCCATTGCAATTGCTGAGGCCCCTCTGGATGGCCTTCAGCCTTTTCTTCCCTCTGACTGTGTGACCAGAACTGACAATGGGTGGAGCACAGTCAATCAAAGGAGCTTTGTCTCCAAGGAGCATGGAAGAGACTGAGCCCATGAAGGGGCTGCTATGGGGAGCCCAGTGGGGTTGGGATAGGATGGGGTGTGGCGGGTCCTTAGGTAGCCCAGGCACCTCTGTACTGTGGCATGTATCTCATCAGGGCCTCCCTTCGTGTCCCTGTGTCCCTTTCCAGCTTGGAGAGGAAGGCAGGGGAGCCCCCAAAGGTGTCCCCCTCCTGCCCCTTTGATGCCAAAAGATCTCGAGGGTATTGGGGGGTGGGGGTAGGGGTGGGGGGGGGGAGGCGGGGGAGGAACTTATGCAACCCAAGCAGGCCAGGGCAGCAGTTAATTCACTCCATGCACAAACAGCCCTGCCTCTGACTTAAAACCCTGAACCAAAGTGCTATAGATTTTAGGAAAAAACTCAGCACTAATCGGAATATCCTATTTACATTTGACTCTTTCTCCTCAAGCCCCTCTATAAGAGGCAAAGGATTGAATATTTTCATGAGAGTTTATTTAAATCTTTGGTAGATAATTTTAATGGAAGGCTACACACGATCAGTAGTTGAAGCAAAATCTTTTTTTTTTTTTTTTTTTTTTTTTTAGAGAAAGGGAGGAACCCATTTATTAACACTAGTGACTAGTGGACTCCGGGAAATAATTTCCAAATCAGAGCGAAGTAACATACAGAGGCTTTGCTTTTTATAACCTTCTGGGGTCTTTGTCTTGCAGATATGGTTCTGAGCCCTTGTGGGCCTACAGGAAGGCCCCCAGGTGTTGGGGGTTCCCAGGTCTTATCAGATGATCTTCCTGGGGCCAGTGATAATGACCTCCCCCCCCCCACTCTCAGGGCAGTGCATTGTTCAGTTTTTATGGGCTGACATGCCTTGCAAGACCAGTTTCCTCCTTATTCCCCCACCCCTTTTCCCACAAGCTTCCTTTAGCCTTATGGAGCAACTAATCCACAGGGGGTGTTTCTGGTATCCAGGTATTCAGTCCTGCAACCTTGAGAGCCATGGGGGTGGTCAGGATGATGGTAGGTGGTCCCCTCCAGGTAGGAGTCAGTCCTTGGGTGGTCTTTTCCCAAACAGAGTCACCAGGTTGGAAGGCAGAACTGGGAGGTGCTCCTGGACTGCCCTCTGGGTAGACTGCAAAGCCTGCAAGAACTCAAGGATCCTGGCTCTGAATTCTTTTAGGGGAGAATGGATGTTGAATTTCCTCTGTAGTTGTTTCGTTCTGAGGAGGGCTGGATGGAGTTTTCTCTCAGAGCCAAAGGATCCTTGCTGTCTGTCAGAGGGACGAGAGGCCTGGGCAAAGAAGGAGGCGGGCTTGTGACCTGGTAGAGACAAACTGTTTTAAGATTTTCCTTGTCAGTCCTTTTCATGGACTCTTCAGTGTGATATAACTGTCTTAAAGATTCTGTCGACAGGTTCAGAGGGGTCCATCCACTTTCTCCAGATGCGGGCAGGGTCCTGGGCTGAGGTCCGGAAGCACCTGGAGTTCCCCCAGGTTCAATTCTGCTAAAATCAGCAGCAGGCGCCTTCCGGAGGCGTGTCCTACACCCCCGGGCCTCAAACCCCGTCCACTCACCGGAGGCTAAACAAAGCCAAAACGCGGTAGCTTCCTGGTCACGGAACATATGTTACAGAAGAGCAAAGAAAAACCAAGCACGCTTCCTAGAGAAAGGGAGGAACCCATTTATTAACACTAGTGACTAGTGGACTCAGGGAAATAATTTCCAAATCAGAGTCTGAAGCAAAATCTTAACCAAAATTTCCCTCCTCCTAAGTATCCTAGCAAGAAGTCATGTCTAAAGTTTTAAAATTAAAGGTTCTGTCAGGTATTGCCTAAAATGAAAAAACAAAAACAAACAAGCAAAAAGCCTGTGTTGGAAGGCAGAAAAATTTTGCTCAGAGAGTTAGTAGTTTAACAAGGGGAGGGCTTGATGATGTATCCGGAAAGATGAGTTTTAAATGAAAGAAAAAAAGAGAGGTGCCCACCACCCCAACACACAGGAAACAGACCCTCCTCCAGCTTACCCAAACGCTCCTCGGCCATGCCAACTCCGAGACTCCTGCACTCAGGATGACACCACCTGTAAAGCACAGAACTTTGGCTTTGCTTCTGAAGTGATGCAACCACAATACCTTCCTTTTCCCTTTCTTCAAGGTCAGAAAGATCCTGAAGCTGTAAGGATTTTGAAGTAAAGCCCCTTGCCAGAATCTCAATGTAGACTTTAGTTTTTAGAAATAAAAACTAAATTCCAACAATCCCAGCTATCAGTTGAGGTGTTCTGCAGCTTCAAAATCAAGTAAGACTTGCAGATGAATTACTAGATATAAACAACTGTTTTTATAAGTACCATACAAATACTGGAGAAAATTATGGACACCATCACCCAAGTCTATGAAATTATTAATTCTAGCTGGTGGTCCAATACTCAGATACTTCCACTTACAGGTCTCCCACATCTCCTCCCCACAACCCAGGTCTATTCTTGTCTCTAAAGTCTAGAATTTCAATGTTGAAAGGAGTCTAGTCAGTCCAGTGGTCAGCAAACGCATTAGTCAACAGAGCCAAATATCAACAGTGCTTCTTCAAAATAGACTTGCCCAGGCCAAAAACAGACTTCTGCGCGTGGGCCACAAAGTTTCAATCGAACTGTATGTGCGCACCCACACGTGGTATTTTGTGGAAGAGCCACACTCAAGGGGCCAAAGTGCCGCATGTGACTGGCGAGCTGCAGTTTGCCAACCACGGAGTTAGTCAAAGAAAATCCACAAAGTTTACCTTAATGATTCTTTTTTCCAATCATTGAAAACAAAGTAGTAAGTTGCCAGTTCTTAGCACTGGGATCTGTTTATGGCAAGAGCCTCATGTTGAACTGCCCTATGTCTGATGCCAAGGTGAACCCAAAGACAGAAGAGATAGACCTAAGAATATCACAAAACAGACACAGAGACTTATTTTTAACACACCAGAAATTTATCAATATCAATTTCATAGTGATTTTGAATATTAAATAGGAGACAACATGTTAAGCAATGACTTCAAAGTAAACTATAAGTGTTAGGAGGCTCAGGAAGTGGCATAGAGAACAAAGAGAACCAAACGGTTAAAGAGGAGAGAAGGAGGGGAGTTTAATGCTGTGTTCTGGGGCAAGACCCACCAGCCCAAAAGGGGGGGCCAGTGAATTCACAACCCCAGGGAGGGAGGGGCTTCTGTTTTATACAGGTGTTTGGTGAGGGTGGGGGGCCTGAGCTGAGGAAGTCTCTGCTGCAGGGATCATCAAGGTATTCAGCTGAGGAAGTCTCTGCCACAGGGGGTGGGCAGGGTATTCAGGAAGGAACCAGTATCTGTGTGGGGGTCGTGTGGATTCCAGGGAGGGCCCAGTATCTGTGTCTGGCACGTTGATTGGTTTGAAATTCCAGGGAGGGTCCATTATCTCACCACATGTCTGCACGTATCCAATCCTGGGCTCTCTCCGACCTAACAATAAGTAAGTATTATTAAGCCACAGTACTTTTCTGCATCATTTCCAGAGCCCCTGGCTAATTGAAAAGTTGCACTGAACTCTGGTGGTGAAAGTGATGATGGAACAACTTAGAAAGCCATGCATATGCCAATTATAGGGTTACTAGAGGCCCGGTGCACAAAAATTTGTGCACTCAGGGGGAAGGGGGGGTGGTCCCTCAGCCCGACCTGTGCCCTCTAGCAGTCTGGGGCCCCTCAGGGGATGACCCCCTGCTGGCTTCGGCCCGCTCCCCAGGGGATTGGGCCTAAGATGGCAATCAGACATACCTCTGGCAGCCTGGCAGCTCTGGGGGGATGTCCACTTGCCAGCGGGGAGCAGACCTAAGGTACAGTTGGACATCCTTAGCGTTGCTGAGGAGGCAGGAGAGGCTCCCACCACCACCGCTGTACTGGCAGCCATCAGCCTGGCTTGTGGCTGAGCAGAGCTACTCCCATGTGAGAGCGCCTTGACCACCAGAGAGCAGCTCCTACATTGAGTGTCTGCCCCCTGGTGGTCACTGTGTGTCATAGTGACCAGTCATTCCCAGTCATTCTGCTGTTAGGGTCAGTTTGTATATTACCCTTTCCTATATAGGATAGAGGCCTGGTGCATGAGTGTGGGCCGGCTGGTTTGCCCTGAAGGGTGTCCCGGATCAGGTTGGGGGTCCCCACTGGGGTTCCTGTCCAGCCTGGATGAGGGGATGATGGCTGTTTGCAGCTGGTCCCACGCCTTTCAGGGTGGGGGTCCCACTGGGGTGCCTGGCCAGTCTGGGTGAGAGGCTGAGGGCCATTTTCAGGCTGGCAGGTAACTGAAGCTCCAAACCTCTCCTTTTTTTCTTTTAATTCTGGGATTTATTTACCTACTATGGCTGTCACTGGAACTGAGAGCCGGCTTTAGCTCTGAGGCTCGGCTCCAGCTCTGAGACCTCGGCTGCTGAAAGCAGGTATCTGGTTTCTTTGGCTTCTATAATTGAAACACTGTTGCAACTCCAGCTTTGAGGCCTGGCTGGCTGAACGCAGGTATCTGGGGTTTGTTTAGCTTCTATAACTGCAACATTGTTTCTTAGAGTGCAGCTCAGAGCCTAGCAGCAGCAGGCGGGGAACCTTGGCTTCCTCCTTGACTGGATCAAGAAAGCCTCATGTTCACTTCAACTGCCTGGCTGCCGGCCGTCATCTTGGTTGGAAGTTAATTTGCATATCTCCCTGATTAGCCAATGGCAAGTGTGTCAGAGGTATGGTTAATTACCATGTTTGTCTATTATTAGATAGGATGGGTACCCAAAGGCAGTAAATTGTTATAGTCATCCCATCCTGTAGATCCTGTTTCAGACTATAATCTGAACAGAAAAAATGGACCCGTCCCCAAGGTAGGATCTTAATTTGCAGCACTCCCCTCCCCAAGTTACTGACCCCTATTAGAAGATACTTCTGCATAAATTTTATAAGATCTAAAACAAAGTTCATCTTCATCTAAGGTTCAAACCTGCTTTCAGAATGCAAATCTTCAGTGTTAACTCTCTAAATAACTTACACATTCATGTGGATTTCTCATATCACTAGCCCTTTCTTAAAGGCGTATTTCAATTTTTAATGATGTAGGACTGCAGGTCCTCAAATTCAACATCATTTTGTTGTGTTATAATGTCCACAGGAACTTAACTCTTGTCTTATTAATCTATACGGTAAAATTGGTTTTGTTTTACATCATTTCACTTAAAAGTTGCAGAACATACTAGCATGTTATGTGAGCACTTAGTGTATATGAATGGATTTATAAAATTCCAATAATACAAATAAAGTCAAATAATTTTTTATTAAGTTACTGGTGCATCTTCCTTTATCACTAGTTTGTAAGCTCTTCAAGTGCTAGAAAGATCCATTACCTTATTTTCTCATCCCCAGAACCAAACACAGTTCTTGGCATATGATAGGAGATTGATGGTCTTTTGATTGAGTGAATGAATGAAATGAGCAAATATGAAAATGAAATTACTTTTTCCAACTGAAGCTGCCTGCTAACTAGCAGTACTGAAGCCAAATTTTTAAATGCTGACTGCTGCAGGGAAAGCCAGCCTGTACAGTGAATCAGTGAAGCAGCTCTGGACAACAAGGAAGCTTCCGAAGCTGGTCCCTGGGGAGTAGAGACAGTTGTCACCTTGTGTAAGCTGGCCACACTGCTTGCTGGCAACCATTTTCCTTCATGATACTGAAAAAAACAATCTCTCTGATGTCTTAGGGCTTCCCTTGATTGTAAGACATTACTCACTTTCTGAATTTATAAAAGAGTTTAATCATGTGTACTTGCCAATATATAAAGGTACAAGTAATCACTAATAATTAAGGGCCTGAATTTAAAAAAAGAAATCTACAATGCCCTCTTTTCTCAACTATGTATTAGGATGTGGAACATTTCCTTCATTACTCTGTCAGTGTGGGCTTTATGCTGTGAAAATCTCAAAACCTAAAGCTTATGCAATGAATTGGTCTTAATGTTCAATTGAGAGGGGGAAGAAATGTATTATAATGGATACCAAGTAATTGTTTCCTGATCTTTCCAGTACCTGTAACATCTGAGTGGCTATGTGAAATGGGTACAGGTTTGAACGCGGTAGATCGGAGTCTGCAAATTAATGTCTGCTGATCATCTTTTCAGCGACAGCATTGAAGAAGGTGGTGAGCAGGGTTCACAAGTGAAGGTGGTCTACCTGAGTCACATCTGAGGAGAGTTCTCAGATTCAGTAGAGGTGAAGTCAGTGAGGAAAGGATATGGGTAAGAATAGGCAGCAAGGTCAGTAAAAAGCCAAACGTTGAAGTCAATCAGAGAAGCTTATGAAGACATAATTATAATGTGAAAAGTCTGGGAAATCTAAGCCTCACTCATTCATTCAGAGGAATGAAAATGGTCCATGAGAGATTGGGTGACTGGGAAGACATCAACCAAAGAACTTGCATGCATATATGCATAGCCCATGGACAGAGACAATAGTGTGGTAAAGGCCTAGGGTGGGGTGCGGGGAGGACTGGAAGGGATCAATACGGGGAAAAGGAGGATATATGTAATACTTTCAACAATAAAGATTTTTTTAAAAAGTCATGGCTAATAATAATAAAAATATAATGGTCCATGAAAAAAAGAATGATGGTTGAATTGAGGCACATACCTAGTAATTTACTATACTTCTGGGGCTCTGTGAAGGTCAAATTGGACAGCACTTAAATGGAATAATGTTTCGGCAATGCATTAAAGAATGTTTAGACATTTTCCTGGGAACTGAAGGGAGTTCTGAATAGGCAGTTTGGGAGTGATGATAAAGAATCCTTTGGGTTATAACTCATGAGAAATTTGGTCAAGCACACATATCTTAAAACCACATCATAGTAAATGCAAGCAAGATTCTTCCTGTGAACATTTCTTAAATTAAGGGGCAGCATAAAATGACATGGGGCTTTAACATCATTAAATTTGTGTTTGACCTCGAGCTTCCACCGGTATTGTCAGGAACCTTAAGTAAGTCCTTTCCCCCTCCTGAGTTTACGTTTCTTTATCTAAATAATAATCATCATTATCATAGTAATAAAATGGGATCCAGCGGAAGGGTGTAGGGAGGCATCCGCAGGCGTTCTGTAAGCCCTGCAAATGGCAGCCTGTTACCCTGCGTTCAGTGCTTCCTGCGGTAGAGCTGGGAGTGTGCACCTGGGCCCCTTCACTGGAGATTTCGGGGAAAGCTGCTCTGGTCTCAGGCCTTGGGCTCCATGGGCATCCCTGGCTGAAGAGCAGGACCCTCCATGATGGCACGGGATCCGGGCGGCCCTGCAGCCAGGAAGGCCAGCTGGGAGAACCCTTAGGACGCTTTGGGTGGTCCCCGGCCATTTAAGGAAATGCCACCCGGAAAACAAAACCACCCCTTCCGGCCTCTTCCCCAAGGCACCTGCGGAGGGGTCATTTCATGAACCAATTTTGTCTGGAATCCTAACATTTGACAAGCACGAGGAGGCCACCTGTGCTGCGGTGGAGAGTTCTCTCTCTCAAATATCAGTCCCTGGAGCAAGGGCCCGCTCAGAGGACATGAGGCGGCTGAGGTGCTGAGGCTGGACTCCGGGGCTGACATTCTGGCCCCGTTGACCGGAAGCCGTGACTCCATCCCTCCCTCCACCCTGGGCTCAGCTCCCAAACCGCCATGGTTTTGTTACTGTCAGTGGGATTCTCAAAAGGCACCACCAAGTCCTCCATTCCACCATCAACTGTCAACGGCTGCTGCAAAGGGCACCAACTCCCGCATTCCATCCACCTCCAACTGTCAACGGCTCCCTCAAAGGGCACCAACTCCTCCATGTGTCCAGGCCAATGGTCTGGCAGGGGGTGGACAGCAGGCAGGCAAGGACAATGCTGCACTTGACCCTCCCTGCAGGTCCCTGAGGGTCCCCAGCTTTACCCTACAGGGGTGTGGTGTGGGGGAGACAGACCCTTTTTGTCCTTCCAGACTCCATCCTCACCCCCAAGTAAAATGATCCTTGGGAGGCTCAAGGGCTGCCTAGGGGATTCTGAAGAGGAAGTGGGAGAAAAAAACTACAACTTTCATTCCTATTGATTTGTATTTTACTCTTTCAATTTTTAATTGTGTGTTTTTTTTTCCAAATAAGCAGCACATTCATATGCTTTAAAAAGGTAAAGATACAAGGATCTCGAAGAGATATTGGTACCCCCCATATTCATAGCAACATTCTTCACAATAGCAAAAAGGTAGAAGCAAAGGTAACAAGGGAGGACAGAATAAACAAAATATGGTATATACACTGGAATATTATTCAGTGCCCCCACTTGCTACAATATGAACTTGGAGGAAACTATGCTATGTGAAGAAAGTCAAAGACAGAAAGGCAAATACCGTATGATCCCATTTGTATAAGGTGTCAGAGTGGTCAAATTCACAGGATAGAAAGTAGAGTAGGGGTTGCCAGGGGTTGCAGAGCAGGCATGGGTAGAGTTTCAGTTTTGCAAAATGAAAATATTCTGGAGATGGATGGTGGTGATCATTGCACAACACTGTGAATGTACTTAATGTCACAGACCTGTGCACTAAAAGACTGTTATGATGGGCCTGGTCAGTGTGGTCAGTGGTTGAAAGTCTATGAATCAGGAGGTCACAGTTCAATGCCCAGTCAGGGCACATGCCTGGATTGTGGGCTCAATCCTCACTAGGGTGTGTGCAGGAGGCAGCTGATCACTGATTCAATCTTCATTGATGTTTCTATCTCTCTCTCTCCATTGCTCTCTGAAATCAATAAAAATATAGTGTTTAAAAGGGTTAAGATGGTCAATTTTATGGCTTGGGCACTTTACCAAAATTTTTAAAATAAGAAAAATGCAAAGAGTACAGAAGTCACTCTTCCACTTCTGTCCAACAGCCATCCAATTTCTTCACCCAAAACACCTAACATCACCACTCTTTGAGTATCTTTCCAGATTCTGTGTATATACACACAAATCCATATTAAGATATAGACAGGTTCATATGAGGAGGAATCGACGCCCAATACACAGTGATACAGGGGTTCAGTGAGACAGACTTGAGACCCTTTGAGCTCCTATATTAACGAATGATGCTCTTATAATGGTTGCAACTTGACTCCATGCTCCGAGTCGTGCTCCGTATTATATCAGCCACACTAACAACCTATCGGTTTTGTGGGCATAAAAGTCCTTGAACCCAGCATGTAAGAGGACAAATGTGTGAATATAGTGTTGGTTATTTAGGGGGGGGGGGAGGATTCCCAATCAATATAACAGAGCCCTGGCCAGAGTGGCTCTGAGGCTTGTATGTTCTCTCGTACTCAAAAGGTTGTATGTTGGACTCCTGGTCATGGCAAACGCTAGGGTTGCAGGCTCAATCCCTGGCAGGGGACATGCAATCAATGTTTTTTTCTCATATTGATGTTTCTTTCTCCCTCTTCTTTATCTTCTCTCTCACATTTTTCAAATATCTTAAGTATTTAAAATAGCAAAACAGGATTTACTCAATCCCTCTGTTTCCATAGAAGGGGATTAAGCCAGACTTAGTTGGACCATGTGTCGTTTGGCTGCAGGTCCTGTGGAGAGGGAGCCTGCATGGAATGCATCACGCTTATAGGGAAGGTGAGGCAGGGACATCTATACCACCACCATGAAAGCTGTTGGATGAAAGAAATTATCTCATTAGAAAAGGGGACTGTTTTTCCATTACTTGCTCGTACCTGCTGAGCTAGCGATCTGGTGAGCCACTGAAAGGGGTCAGGAAATGAGTCTCCAGGAGGATCCCATTTGTTTCTCCTCACCTCCTGGATTCCCCACACCTCACTGATCCCCGTTCCCAGGCTGTGCCTTAAACACACTATGTATTTGCTGGCTCACTGGTCAACCCAGAGAAAAACACTTGTTTTCATTCTCAGTAAGGAACTTTGGGAGGTAACTTGGGCAGGCACCAAGAGAACAGCATCAGCAAACTAATTAACCACATAGGAACTGGAGGCCCTTGCACTCTGCCTACAACCCCACCTAACCATTTCAGATAAGAATTCCAAATTGTCCCCATTGATTCTTATTGAAAATCTCATCCTCATTAGACAATCCTTGTTGTGTAGCTTCTGTGCCATGTTTTGCTTATATGTAACATTGAGAGGTCTAAACATATCCCTTAGCCAAGGCGGCCGCTTTCTCCAGGAAAAGCCCTCCTAGAAACACACACATAAATATGAATTCTCTGTTTCCCTCGTTTCTCCTGCCACAAAATATGCTGGGCTGTTTCCCAGTCCCTCTGCTTCACTGGGGGGCGCTGTGCTATTGTCCTGTGTGTGGTTGGTACCATTCTTCATCTCATATTGCTAAGCCACCAGCATTTATCTGTGGTCATTTAGGTCAATTATTAAATCTTGTTCACTCAGAATTTCTTTTACTTACACAGGCATTTAAATATCATGACTTAATGTGGTTTAGTAATGACTCTCCTCTCTTTGCAAGAGTGGAGGAACCATTATCACTTGGTGTCATGCAGCCAAGGATCTGTGTTGGATACAGCAGGAAGTTGGACAGTTACTGCTCACACATTTTTCTTTAGCCTATATCTCCAGCAACTCCCTCGCAGCTATCCAAGATTTTTGAGGGGTTTCTGTTGTTTGTTTTTCAAAGACTTTTGATTCTTTATTGTTTTTATTGATTTCAGAGAGAGGAAGGGAAAGAGAGACGCTCCACTACCACCCTGACATGTGCCCTGACCAGTAATCAAACAATGGACTCCTGGTAAATGAGACAATATGGAATAAACTGAGGCACAATGGCCGGGCTGGCACTTTAATTAAAAAAAAAATAACAAAACCTACTGTGAATTTTACACTAGCTTTTAAGGGTGAAGATCCTGCTACACCAGGACAGGGCACATATTTGTGCATGATCTTAAAAGCTTGGGGAGTGAGTAGGCTCAGGGACCCAAATATTCTGACAACCCCAAGGCCTGTTGAGAGGGGCAAAAGTGAATGATCCTCTATGGCAGCAATTCTCCACCTATGGTTCGCCACCCCTTTGGTGGTCGAACGACCCTTTCACAGGGTTCGCCTAAGACCA